>NC_133666.1:638754904-640099904 GCF_037893015.1 Macrotis lagotis | reverse complement strand
GAATTATAAGCCCTACCCCAAAAATAAACCCCAGTTAAGATTGTCAGCCAGACAAAAGCATTTTGTCTCTTGCAAAACATGATGGATGTATGGAATTCTAAAATAATCATATAAATATATAATTAATTATAAATAAATAATGTTATGAACATTAATACTTAAATGATAATATAAATTATAAATAAGTATTTATAAATACCCAGGTGAGCCACTTTGGACAAGAGGTAAAAGCCTAAATAAACAGATGAACTCAAAACTTATTGCCTTAAGACCAATCGGAGTATATACACAACACACAAATAATATGCATACTTGATAACATCTGGATAGAAATGAAGTCTCTCCTCTATTCAGCACTAAGGTTAAGAAAGATAAGTTTGAATGCATTTCAGGCATTTATGTTCTTCAAACCAAAAAAAAGACTGGTGCACACTAGTAATTATAAGGAAGTAGGTGATTTTAATGCTGCCACTTGTTTCCAAGGTGGCCAAAGTGGTCTGCTAATCTGTCATTCAACCAGCACTTACCATCAATAAGAAATGAAGATCTTCCTCACAGAAAGCAGAAGAGATCAAATAATAATTTCTGCAGAAATAACTCCCTATCTCCAAATTCTTTATATTGTATTAACAAGCCATTCAAAAACTTTTTGCATATGAAAATCAATGACTACACTGAAAATAGAATGGAAAGAAATCAGCATGGAAACTTTATGAAGCCTAACCTGCAAGAAGTGGTCTTGAGCAAAGAATTCATAGGTTAAAAATCACTTATAGGTATGATGTCAATACACTATGAGCCAGCTATATGGACAAGAAGTACTCATTTAGGGAGAGCACTAATGCTGGGTGAAGGAGATTGGGGCCAATGGTTCTTCAGAAAATGGAGTTGCAAGAAAGGTCAGAATTTGGAAAGTTATGATGATGCTCCGGAAGATGATATGATTGTATTTGAATAAATGTAGATTTTTATACATGAATAAGTGTAGATTTTGCGCATGAATAAATATAGATTGCTTACATGGGTGAGAGGGAAGGTAAGACATCTCCTGGAAAATAAACTCTAATGCATCTTTTATAGCAAAAATTAATATAAAACCCAGTCTTGTATTGGGGAAAATAATTATTTATAGAAGACCATAACAACAGGGAGGTGATGCCATGACAAGTCCATGAATTGGATTTGAGTTAGAGGACACTATGCTAAGTCACCAGCCTTGCTTTCTCCTCCAGAACCATCTGGGTCCTGTGGCCTGCTGTGGATCAGGGTGACTGGAGATAGCCCTACATGTGAGGCAATCTGGATTAAGTTACTTGCCCAAGGTCACACAGTTAACAAGTATCTGAGACTGGATTCAAACTCCTGTCCTCCTAACTGCAAGGTCATGCCCAATCCACTGCACCATCTAGCTGCCCTATTGGGGGAAATGGTTGTTAACAATATGCTTAGCTTGGCGACAACTAGCATGCAAATAGTTTGTGATATAAAGGAATGTTGATGATTTATTTGGATTTACTCTGTTACCTGCTACACTTTGACCGTTTGCAAAAAGAGATAGATTTCTTACCTCATTCCCTATTCTGATTTCTTCAATGTCTTTCTCTTCTTTTATTTGTATTGCTAGGATTTTCAATACAATATTGAATAATATTGGTGAAAATGGACATTCTTGTTTTACCTGATCTTAATGGGAACACCCCTAGTTTATTCCCCATTGCAAATAATACTTTTGATGGTTGTAGATAAATGTGTTTTATCATTTTAGGGAAAACTCCAGGTGCACCAATACTTCCCAAGTATGTTTAAAAGAAGTGTCAAAAAGTTTTTTCTGCATCTGTTGATATAATTATTTTCTTACATTTACTACTGATGTAATCAATTATGTTAATAGTTTTTCTTATGTTAAACCATAATTGGAAAAATGAAATAACCCATAAAAAGAAGGACATGACCTGTTCAATTTCTTTTTCTAAGAGTTGTATATCAAGATATTCTATTACCTCTTCTGCTAATCCAGATAATTGATAATTTTGTAAATATTCTTCCATTTCACTGAAAATGTTAAATTTATTGACATATAAAATTGGGTAAAATAACTCCTTAAAATTGTTTTAATTTCATCTTTATTGGTTATATAATTACCCTTTTAATTTTTAAGATTAGATTTGGTTTTCTCTTTTTTTCAAATCAAATAAACCAATTGCTTATCTATTTTATTTGGGCTTTTTTTAGAAAATCAATTATAGTTTTATTGATTGATTTAATGTTTTTTCTCAATGTCAACTTTATTAATCTTACCTTTAATTATTAGGATTTTCTAATTGTGTTCAGTTGCATTTTTTAATTTGTTCTCTTGCTAGATTTTTTAATTGTATACTCATTTAATCAGTCTTTATGGTGGGAAGGAAGAAAAAAATTATATCATAATTTTGTGGTATATTTGAAAGAAATAGCAAGTTAAGTAGACTTGTTGGCTTATTTACTATGGAGTACTATGAAGGTCTAGGATTGGGAGCTAAGGATCTGTGGATTGAAGACTAGGAATTTGTCAGAGGTTGGGACTGAGGACTGTACTATGTTATAGAAATGCTTGTTTTATTCCATAATTTAAAAACAAAATTTAAATAAAAGTAATGTGAATAGTTACTATTGGAACTACCACAATGGCTTACAATGACTGATCTGGGGAAGTGTCCATGACAAGATGCCTTCCCCTGAGGAAGAGGAGACAATGACAGAAGGTGGAAGAGGCATATTTGTGGATGACATTTTTAGGAAAAAGAGTGAACCAAAGGGTCTCTTTCTCGGTTCCACTCATAGAGATGATCACTGCTGACCTCAGTCAGAGCAATTAAAAACAACATCTTCCCAGACAGATAATGGCCTGAGCCTGGCTAGTTGATGTTCCTTATTTGTAACTGCTAAGAGGTCTATCTGCTAATCTGGGTTCAAAGCCAAGTGTTCCTGGTGTCTATAAAAAGGGATCACCATAATCAGGTCTACTGAAGTCTCTCTTAGGATGGACCCAGTGAGGCCAAAAAATTTTCCTACAAGTCTATTAATTTTTGCAATCTCTTTTCTGTTGCCTTTGGAGAAATTAGCTTTGGGAAAAAAATCAAAATGTAGATACAGATACAGATATAGATATAGATATAGACACACATATCTATACATACACACACTATATTATATATATATATATTTTTTTTTCTTAACATGTAGTTGAAGCTACCTATGACTCTTACTCATATCCTTCTCCATGGCAACTAGAAGGGACCTCAGAAGTCATCTAATCTAACCCTCCCATTTTGTAGATGAGAAAACTGAGCCCTAGAAAAAGTGAACAATTTGGCTAAGGTAACACCAGTAGTCAATAAGAAGGCTGAGATTAGAACCCATGTCATCCATTTCCTGATGGTCCTACCCTGCTTCTCATTCCTAGGCAGTCATGTATGTGGCCTCCATGGTCTACATTACCTTCAAGTGACTTTTCCTTCCCAATCTTCCAGATTCTGTCCTCAACATTATTCATTTATCTGCTTTGGAGTTCTCCCATCCCATACTGCCTGGGGCTATCATCTCCTCATTGGTAGGCCCTGAGTCCCCAGAGCCAAGAGTTAGGCTGACACTTACTCCTGGCAGTTGCTGTTATGACTGAAGATGCATTTCTGCAGGCTATCCAAGGTCATGAGGCTGATGTGTTCAAACATATCCAGGTAATTGCTGTCCCCAACACACAGGCGTCTCCACTTTTCCTGAAAGAGAGAAAGGCAGAGGTAAGGAAAGAAAGACAGACCAGACAGATAAACAGTTTTTTTGGTGCTGGCCTTCTCCTAGGACATAACCTTCTAGCTCATCCCCTTTCAGTTACACAGAAATAGCAAGAGAACAATCTCTGTTTGTCATGGCAAGATTAATAAAATCATGAATCACTTAGAGAATTTGCCATTGGAATGGAAATATCCTTTGTTGGGAATCAAGATTTGAGAACTAATCCCAGATCTGCCAATGAAAAACTGTGTGACCTTGAAAAAGTGATGACACCTCTCTGGGTCAGATCTTCCTTCTTCATCTGTTAAATGGGGATAATCAGTACTTCCCTTCATTCATACTCTCAGGATTTGGGGAGGAAATGAAACTGATCTGCAAAGTCCTGGAAAAGACTACTGGATGATGGTGGTCACGAATTCTGTCTCAGTCTCAATTCTATTACACTCTAACCAAGAAAACATGGATGTTGCTATAACCCCTATTATGCCTATTAAGACCCACCCTGGTCTGGAAGAGAATTTGCTTTGCATAGGCTCAGCCTTGGATGGGTTGCTTCCCACCCTGACCCAGCTCCTTCTGGCTTACATGCATGATATCTGTACTCTGATTGAAGATCTTCATATAAGATTTTAGAATGTCAAAGTGAAAAGCTGGGGTCAACATACGCCGGTGCCGGCTCCATTTTTCTCCTTTACTCAGAAATAGTCCATCCCCTAGAAGAAAGATAATAGTAGGCATCAATCTCCAAGTATCAGGTCTAAATCCAGTCTCCCAGATCTTAGGACAAAATGCTCAGCCCTCACCTCAATCTTCCACTCCTTCTCCTGACTTTTATATCTCTCAGTCCCCAAATACAAGGTCCTCAGTCCCAGCCTCTGACAAATTCCTAGTCCTCAATCCACATATCCTTAGTTCTCAATCCTAGACCTTCATTAACAGAGAGTCCTAAGTCTTTAAATTGTCCAAATACCAATGCCCAATACCCATCCACTCCCCAAGCAAGGACCTCATACTAATCTTCCATTTCATCAAATACTCCAAAGTCTTGTTCCTAAGTTCCCAATACTGACCTCATCTCAAGCCTCACTTTCTCTTCCTTAGTCCTCCTGGCCAACACAATCCACCCTCTACCTCCTGACCAAAGTCTTCTCCCTGGATATTCTTATACATCACTCACCCAGCCAGTGTTCCAGGAAGCCAGTGAAGAGTTTATCTTTGGGTGCATTAAGAGCTGTAGGAGGGAGCAGATCTTTCAGAGGCTTGACACAATTATGGTTGGGGATAAGGGAAGAACAAGGAAAATATAATGGCCCAGAAAAGATAAAGGAGAAGTCAATCAAGGGTTGGGATCCCAATTTCAAAGTCAACAAGGAACTTCATTTGCTTTATCACCCACCATCCCTACCCCAACTCCAAGTTCCACTGTAAGCATGGACAAGGCAAAAAGAGGACAACAGAGAATGGAAGGAATAAAGATGTGAGGCTAGACAGAGGGCAGAGAAAAGAGATAGTATTATGGCAGACACACCTAGCTTTGCTGAGTCAATATGAATTAAAGAAGGCCCCAGATTTGGTGGAAAGCACTTTGAATATGGTCAATACTTGACCCACCATTACCAACATAGCCCCAGCATGGTTTCAGGCACTATCCACTCCCAAGACATGGACTTTATACATTCTTGGCATGAGCCAAAACAAATCATGAATGTGATATTTTGGGAGAAAGATATGCCTTTCAAAAAGATGACCCAGAAATTTACTAGGTCAAGAAATATCCTAAATATGACCTAAACATGATCTCCAAGACCTGTCCCTAAAGATAGCCTAGACATATACTTTTGACAGAAGCTTAAACATGGACTTGGACAGAGTGCACATATGAGCTTGGATATGATTAGATAATTTCCACTCCCTACATTGAACATCTAATTTCATTGATGTAGGGAATTTCCACCATAGAAGTTCCAGACTTCACTGTATATTTTTTCTTCTAATCTGAAACATGTGGTCTTATAGTATTCTGAAGCACTAGGAGGTTAAGTGCTTTGCCTATGATTATGTAACTAGCATATATCAGAGACAAATTAAACCAGGTCTTTCTGATTTCCATGGCAACTCTATTCATTTTGCCAGACTTCTCTTATATCTTAGATATGCCTCCAGGAACATGCCATATAGAGAACAAATCTCCCTCTACACTCATTCTATTCCCAAAGCTTTGCAGATATCTGTTGATGTGGTCCAGAATTCTATATAGCCCCAGTAGGGCATCAGTGCTTCCCCACTCCAATAATCTATAGTACATAAGACATGAGCTAGACATATAATTAGGATAAGGGCCAGATGACCCCTTATAAATATGTTACAGATATTCCCTCATCTTGATTCTAGATGCCACTCTGGAAAACCATTCTGAATACAACTTTATATATAGCCCCAGTCAGTGCACAGACATGGTTTGGGACATAACCTCTTTGAAGTCTCAAGGAAAACATAGACCCAAACCTAGCACAAATATGTACCTAAAACATGGCCTTTAAATGTGATGCACAAAGCCCAGATATTGTCATAGATATAATCAAACATAACATCAACACAGCTCAGATAAGGCTCTGAGCATTCTGGCCCCAAAGCACTCCACTAACACAGTTCTGACACAGCCCAGATACACTTTGAATGTGGTCTTTAAAACCCCCCAAAAGGCACCAATAAAGCTTACACATAATCCTGAACAGTCTGAAACATGATCTAAACATCGACCCAACAAAGCTGAGACATGACCCAGGACAGTATGAAATATAGTCCCATATACAACACCAAAACAGTTCAGAAACAGCCCATATGTGGTCTATGAAGATGGAGATCTGGGACCAGAAATATCACAAATGTAGACCAGGAAGACCCCAAGGCTTAAGATGCAGTCCAGTTGGTTAGTTGGATAAAGGAGCAAGATCTGTAGTGTCCAGATCAATAGGAGACAAAGTTGCCTTACCAAAATTCTCTATTCTGCTGCTGTTTCAGGAACCTGACCTGAAAGGTTCCTGGTCATTTCTCTCTGTCTAGAGCAGATAGACAGCACAGAGACCTCAGTAACCTAGCCTGTCATTGGGAAGGGGGTATGGGGGATCAAGGAGAATGGAAGTCTACCTGAAGCCAAGAGGACTGGCTTGATGTAACTGGGGTGGAAGAGGCGTATCACGGGGCACCAGGCCCCTACCCACCAACAGCACACATCCCTGAAGCTGCAAGCCAGTGCCTGGGTGTACAGCAGACCTTCTTCAGAATTTTGTATCTGAGGAAAGAATGGATGGGGAGGAATTCACCTCTGAGGAGACAGATAACACAAGGAACCAGATGGCCAGAGGGATTGGCTGGAGCCTGAACTCACTTCATTCCCTTTGCCTAACATCGCCATCCCTGTTTAATCTCATAGAACAGAGTCGCAGGAATGTGGTCCCACCTTCATCTCCCCCCACATCCCCTGCCATGAATCCTTGAAGCACAGAGTCAAGAAGAGAAGTGGGGAAAGGGGGTTATTTCCTCCATCATCGGAGTGAGAGAATATACAGACCTTGAAAGAACTAAGTAGAGCATTGGAGGAGGAAGAGGAAATTCTGGGTACATGTACTTTTCCTTCTGTCTGAAAACTTATCTTGGCTTTGATACTAATGCAAAAACTTTCTTAGCATCATGGATCCCTAGGGCTGGAAGGACCTTCAGAATGGTTTAGTCATTTTTCAGTCATTCCAATTCTCAGTGACCCCTTTTAGGTATTCCTGGCAAAAAAACTGACATGTCCTTATCCAGATCATTTTACAGATGAGGAAATTGAGATAATTTAGTTTAAATGACTTGTCCAGGGTCATAGTCTCTAAGACCAGATTTGAACATAGATTTGATTCCAGATCCAGTACTCTACACATTGTGTCACCTAGCTGCCCACTTTAGAAATAGAACCCCATAATTATCCAGAGGAGAAAACAAAGGAGGCCAAAAGAGGTAATGCAACTTGCCAAAGATCACCTAGGGAAAGGGATCTGAGCCAGGTCCCCTGTCTTCAGAGTCAATAAGCTTTCCATTAGAATTGAATAACTCTTCTAGTGACAGTTTGGCTAACAGTCACACTTAGGATGGTGCCTAAGACTCCTGCCAGTTAATAAACTGAAAGTAAACATGTCCATATACTCACTTCTCTTTGCTGACCTAATAGCCACAGGCTAGACTTGTTTTGACATGAATATAGGGAGATCCTTATGAAGAAAGGTCCCCTACTCATGCAGTCTGTCATTTCATAGTCTTCAAAGATGAATTACCTCGGGGCAGCTAGGTAGTGTAGTGGATAGAACACTGGCCCTAGAGTCAGGAGTACCTGAGTTCAAATCTGTTCTCAGACACTTAATTACCTAGCTGTGTGGCCCTGGGCAAGCCACTTAACCCCACTGCCTTGTGGGGGGGGGGGGGAGGGAGATGAATTACCTCACCTTGGAGAGTTAAGTGACACAACTAATAATGGACCTTAAATGGAACTCAAACCCAGGACTTCCTGAATCATTGTTCATTCTGCTACATTATCTCTCATACATACTGTGAATCAATGTCAAGCCATTTGTTTACATATCATGGTTGCCTTGTCTTCTCCATCTGTGATCCTTCTTCCACAACTGGGCAACCAACCATAGAATACTAGCCCTGAGGCAGCCCTGAACAAACCTCTGAAATGATACATTCCACAGATTACAGAACACTGTGAAATGTGTGAAATTATTATGCTCCTTTTACAGGTGATGAAACTTTCACTTTAGGAAATATCTAATTGTCAAGAAGTTTTTTGTTCTTGTTTTTGTTTTTTTCCTGATATAGGACCTGAATATACTTCCATCCATTGTCCTCTGGGGCTAAGGAAAGTTTAATCCTCCTTTCAGGTGGCATAAAGAAACAATTGGAAATTTTCTCTCCTCTTTTCTTTCCTAGTTCCTTTGACCAGTCACAGCATCACAGAAAATCCAGGTCCTTTGTCACATTGATTGCTCTCTAGCTCATCAAGGCCCTTCTTCAAATATAGAACTCTGAACTGAAAACAATTCTTAAATATGGTCAGAACAAGACAGAGTCCTTGGTTAGCAAGAGTCTAACTAAAAAGAACCATTTTTTCTTAGTCCTGGACCTCATTAACTTTCCTTATTACTATATCACAATTCTGAATTTTTCTTCAGATTAGCTTCTACATAGCTATAACTCCCTATCCTGTACTAGTTAAAATGACTTTTGGTTCCAATTATAATTTGGTTCCCATGAAAATTCATCTTATTAAGTTCAGTATAATATTCTTGTTTATCAAGATCTTTTTGAATCCTGACTGTGATTTGCCTGGTGAAGTAGCACTCTATCTCATTTACACATTCAAACTCCATCAAATTTTTTACTGTCCTCATATGCAGCTCTGCTTTCTCCCACCAACACAGCATTCCTACAGGTTGGCCCATATATTATAAATACATTCCTTCCTGACTTCTACCTTTTCTTCCCTGTCCTTCCCAAATAAAGGTAATTTCTCCAATCTTAATTTTTCTTAGAACACTTTGACTTTTTCCTCCCTAAACTCTAACCACATGTATCTACATGCGTAAGTATGGTATTGTCCCTCTCTCCCTCGTTTCCCTTTCTTTTCATTAGAAGAAGATTCTAGTCTCCTCAAAAAGAAGCAACTTAATATTTTTATTTACATAAGAAACACAGGCCTGAATCTCATGCACCCATAATAAATTTTTATTGGATTTAATTGATTCAAGCATAAGTTAATGAAGTCCAAAGAAGTAATGAAACTTGTCCAATATTAGACACAGATTAGAGTAGAAGCTGAGACTAGAACAGAACGTGATTCAGTCTGTGTTCTTTCCCTAGTATCCACACACTGTCCTTGGCACCCCCTCCCAAATCAAGTTCTCCCTTTCCAAATGAGGCCCATAAAAATCAAGAGCCATACCCAGGTCTTAAGCAAGGGGGAGGATGGAAGAATCTGATCATGGGAATGAATAACCCTGACCACCAGATATCAACATCACAAAACATATGACTCAGTCCATGAAAATAGTGAAGACCCTCTACAGTAACCAGAGCCTGGGAAGAACAGTCAAAGATTAGAAACTTCCATGACGGAGTTGGAGCAGCTTCACAGAGTTCTTGCCAGCTACTTCCTGCAGAGGTGGAATTTTTCCTTTGCTTCTTGTCTCTATCTGCTATCTCTAATTGTTTTTTTGCTTTTTTCTTCCCATTCTCTATCTTCCTTTCCCCTTCTCTCTCCATCTCCTTGTTCCATATATGGGTGAATAGGTAGCACAGTAGATAAAGCCTTGGTCTGGAGTCAGAAAGATTCATCTTCCTGGGGTCAAATATGGTCTCAGATTTTTTTGAGATGTGTGACCCTGGGCAAGTCATTTCACTCTGTTCATCTCAATTTCCACATCAATAAAATAGATTGGAGAAGGAAAGGCAAACTACCCCAGTATCTTTACCAAAAATAACTCAAATGGACTCAAAGAGTTGGAAATGGCTGGACAATAAAAAACATTTTAGTCTAGAGATCAGTGTGAATTTAGACAATCAGAATATTGGCTTGAGCCCCAATCTTCTGGGAAAACATATTCCTCTTCCCTGATGTGTTGCAGTAATCACATGAATGGGGTATAATGGAGTTTATCACACAGCCTTTTCCTTGTCTTTTTCATTTTGATATTCTTTCATTTTTTTAAAGAAACATTCTTTCCAGTAATCTGAATAACAGAAGTATTAAGCGGCCTTCAAGACCTTTTGTCTTATACACTAAGAAGAAAAAGTCTGTACCTTTAGCATAGATAAGAAATACTCTATGAAGATCCAAGCAAATTCACTTAACTCTCCATAATTTATGAAAGCAAGTTTTCTTCCTTTGTCACTGATTAATAATTCTTTTAAATCTGAATTCAATTGGCCTTCCTAGGCTAGAATGTGGAGAAGAAAGAAAATTCTTTTTATTAGAGGTTCTCTCTCCAATAAAAGGGAAAAAAACAAAGCCTTATATAAGTTCTTCCCCCCAATGCCTCCACTCCTCTACTGACCCTCATTCCCTCAAACCACAGAAGTATATGGACTAGAAATCACCATTGTAGTCCTCTTTCTCTTTTTTCTCTTGATACCATTATTAATATCATTGTTCCATGAACTTCTTCCTCAACATGAATCTACTTTCAAACATAAGAAATTCTGTCTTTTTCACCAATGCTTTTTTGCAAACTACTCATTCACTACACACACACACACACACACACACACACACACACACACACACACACACGTCCATCTTCAGTAATAAAGGATCACTTTCCTCTGTGTTCCCTACTCATGCCTAGAAGAAACTGGAGAGGTGCATGAGAGATAGTGTGGCCATAGAAAAGAAAGAAGAGGGGAAGGAGATGGATAAGACTGAGAAGTCTTAGGAGGAAGGAAGGAATCAGGAAAGTCATCATGTATAGATTGGGGTAAAACTGAAGAAAGCATTTAAGATTATTATCAAAGCCAATGAGATATAGAGAAACATACTGACCCAGTTACATTAGGTACTTAATCAATATATATTTCCTTCTATTGTTAAAATATAGGAAGAAGAGATTAAGGGTTGGGCCTAAAGCTTAAAATCAAGGAGCCCAGATGACTTGATAGGGAAGTTGGAAGTTGAGAGAATAGAGTGCTGTTTGTCCAAGAGTTGATTTCTAGGAATATATCTTAGCTGAAGGCTAAGAATTGTTGCTGCTGTTATTGATGCAAACTTCTCAGACTTAAAGCAGTCCCTCTCCCTCCTCACCCACATCACAATTTAAAAATAAATATTCTCTCTCCTCCTACCCTCTCTCTTTACAGAGACATCTCACTAATAAAGAATGGATTAACTTGTCTTCATCTTGCCCTGGCTTCCAGTTCCCATTCAACTAAAACTCCTTTGAAAAAGCTTGGACAATCTACCAATCCCTTCATTCAGTTTCCACAGAGAAGAAAGCTATAGAGGGATCTTTCACAGAAACTCAGCTGCAGATGGAAGCTCCCTGCCCTTCTCCATTCTCATTTTCCTAATAGGTGTGACCTTGCAAAGACTCTGACAGGGCTGTCCTGTTCTCATGACCTGACCAACAAATTGATTACCCCATAAAATTATAGGGACTGAGTTGGAAGAGCCCCTAAAAATGTTGAAATTGGAGAAGATACTTGAGACTTTCAGGATATAAAATAGAGGAAGAGGATCCTTAAAGAATAGAATGTCTGAATTGGTAGGAAACTTAGAATAGAGAAATTTAAATTGGAAGAGTCCTTAGAACATTATTAAAGATGAGAAGCATTTTAAAATACATGTTGTCAGAAAGATAAGTGTACTTAGGATAGCAAATGTCAGGAATGGAAAGAACGTTAGAAATAAAAGAACTAAGAAAGATATTAGGATACAGAATATCAGAACAGAAAAGGACTTTGGGACATAAAATGTAGGAGCCTAAGAGCAAACTTAGAATTTAGAATATCACAATGGTTAAGGACCTTAGAATATGCAATATCAGGTTTTGGAGAGCATACAAATCATTTGTCATATTCACCACAGTTGGTAATGATTAGCGAAATCTCCCTGGTAGGGGCAATAGTTACCCATTAAAAGAAGGCTGTCAGAGTCTACTGTAGAATTCAACAATTAGAAACTGAAGACTAGAACAGGTCAGGAGCTGAGTATTCTCAGAGAGTTGAGGAGGAGATGGGACAACTGAGATAAGGAGAGTTTGGGACCAGGGGCTAGGGAAAGAATCAGTAGTATATACTGATCCTTCTTTGCCATAAGGAGACACGTATTGAGGCATTTTAATAGTCCTTATATGTATAAAGAACAGTTGTGATTGAGATATAGGGTCAGAATGATAAGGGATAGAGATATAGTAGAGCTATAATTTCACTTTACAGGAAATTCCCGGACAAGGAAACTCCCTTTACCAATGTAAGTCATCACCTTCTCTTCAATATAAAGTCTTAGAGACATTCCCAGAACTCTAAGATATGTATGTAGTCACTAAATCAGCATCACACAGTTAGTATATATCAAAGGTGTGATTTGAATCCAAATTGCACATAGTAGACATTTTATAAATATTTAGTGACTGAGTTTAACTCTGAAAATTCTACCTGTTGCATGTCATTTGCCGTTCTGGTACCAAGTCCAATCATCTGAATTAATCCAGGTCTTCCTCACTCCAAGCCCAACTTCTGCCAACTCTATCACCCTGCCTTTCTCCTCATAGTTTTTATCTAATAAGTTTCAGAATCAGAGCTTGAACAAAACCACCTTAACTTTTTCCCCCAACCCATACTGGTTTAATTTTAGCCTTCAATCTTTCTAACACAAGGGCTCTTTAGCCTCTGGCAAGAAAGCTCTGGTTTGGGAAGGAGTCTGAAGCATAGATAAGAAGAGGAACTAAATCAGAAGGGAGAGAATGGCCCAGACTGGCAGAACACTTTAAACCTTCTGATGATATTTTTGGCATTCAGTCTGGGCCTAAGCCTTCTTTAAAATTCCTCATCACATTGAGAAGGCAGCCACGTTCTCTGTATTCCCTTGACACAATTTTGAGAACAAATAAATTTCATTACAACCACCTAGTGACATCCCTGAGAGACAGAATGCTCAGGTCATCCTTCTAAAGAAAGGCTTTACTCAGACTCTTCTCAGCAACCTGTTACTCAGACCTTTGTTTACCCCTTTACTTCACCCACCATTCACCTCCTTTAGTCCTTCAAGAATGTTAGGCTCTTAACCACCTCAGATACTCAATCTTCTCAGACTCTGATCCTTCTTCTTCTGTCTAAAATTCCTTAAGGCCCCTTTATCCCTATATTCCCTGAAGGTCTGCCAGGCTCTTAGTATTTCAGTCCTTGTAATCCCATTCCTAATCCTGTCTGTCACCATGAGGAAATCTTGGCAATTTCAACAATTTCTCATATCAGGCTATTTCATCTAGTCTAGGGGATCAGACCTTCCTTTACTTTCATATATTATTCTTTATTGGTGTCTTGGTATCCATCTTCTCAGTCTCTTATGCCATTAGTGCCCTCATCTACTCAATCCCTCAGTCCATTGATCCTCTCAGTGCTTTAGCTCATCAGTTTCCTAACCCATTCACATACTCAGTCCTTTAAGACCCTCAGTCCTCCTAATCCTTCAATTACCAGCCCCTAACTCATTATCCCTAGTCCTTAAATCTCTTCAGCCCTACAATCTTCTGGCTCCACTAAATTCCCAAGTTCCTACCCCAGACTCCCCACTTACCAACCCCATGTGGCCAATAAACCAGTTTTTTAGAGGGGGCTGAGGAAAGCATCGAAGCCTCTGGCAATTGATATAGTATCGGTGAACACAGGTAAGGAGCTGGGTCAGAATCCAGGTACTAAGGGCCAGAAAAGCCAGGAGCAGGATGGAAGAAATCACAGGATTCAGACCTACTAGGCCCAGATAATGAGACAGCCACTTGGATCCAGGCAGCATTCTGCAAGAAGAAAGACCGTGATTGGCAGAGTGGAAATAGAGGGTAGTCCTGGGACTGGAGATATTGGCAAATGAATGAAAAACCAAAGAAGCACGTAGAAAAGGCCTAGCTGTCAAGAGCCATTTCAGAGAAGCTTAAAAAGGGAGGAGGAAGGATCAAGCTGAAGAGACAGAAGAAGGAAGCAAGGAGAAGAAAAGCAAAGATATGTGAAAGAAGGCTCTGGGTGACCCCAGGGTCTTAGCCACCCTAGGTTTAAGAATTCTGAAGGCATATCCTAGAAAGCTGTATACCTTTAAAAACCCTAAAAGTAGAGTAGGGAGGCCCCTATCTCAAATACAGAGGGTTCTCTTCCTTCTTCACCTGGACTCTTGGTCTTACATGTTTTGCTATGATTTGCTTTCCAGATGCCAACATATTTTTATGTCAGCAACTAGTCCTAGGAGCCCATTCCCCACCCCCATCAGCCTCTTCTAGGCACCAGAACCAAACTGCTGATCCACCAACACTTTGTGAACAGAAGTAGTAGAGCTGACTCATGTTGCTTCTCTTATGTCCAGAGTTGACCTTGCCTGAGTGTGAATTCCAATTCTAGAAGCTCAGGTCCTTCAGAGTGGAAAACACAGCTCTCTGCCCAGATAGAGGGGTCCTTTTGTCCCTGCTGACAGCTCCTAAGGTATGTAAAAGGGGATCCTCCAAGAAAAGTACTACTTCCTACTTCCCCAGAAGCCTTTTTAACTTCCTACAGATAAGCATTCTATCAAACCAAGTTGGATACTGAATTCACACTTTGTTCCTCCTTCCCCCTACCAATTCTTCCCAAACACAGGTGATTTCAAGAGTCCCCTCCCTCAATAAGCAAGAGTTTGGAGCAAGACACAAGTCCAGAGTGAGAATAGCCACATCTTGTTGCAGGAGTCTCATACCTATTTTCAAGGATTAAATCAAGGAGATGAGCAAAAATTTTTGAGCAGCAAGCAGGGTGACATGTAAAGACTCACCTATTTGCCAAGAGTTCCTAAGGGCAGAGATTGAGTTCATCATGACTCCTGATACAGAAATCAGAATAGAAGTTCTCCTGCCCCTCCACCCCCAACCCCAATAACAGTAATTTGTAGGGGCTCTTCTGGTACCTGGTACATGGATGGACTAAGAGGCAGCACCCGAATTCAAGGTAAAATTGAACCCTAGAGTCTGAGAGGATGCCAAAGTCTAAGGAAGGTGAGGCTGGTACATCAGCAGTCCAAGAATCCCTCAGGCTGTGGGTAGCTCTAGTAGATATAAAGAAGCACTAAGCTGCTCAGCACTTCCTGAGGTGGGGTATGGGGCAAGAAAGGAAAGAGGAAAGGAACAGGACAACAAGAATTGCAAAAAGGTTGTCCTTAGCATCAGGAAGGGACTTCTGAATGTAGCTTCCCTCAACAACCCACATTCACTGGGCCCTTTCATACTTGCAGGTTTGGGTCTTTATTTCCCTAAGAAGGTGGGGTCACTTGGGGGGAAAAACTATCACGGGGGAAGGAGGGAGCATAGATCTTGAAGGAATTAGGAGATTGGGAAGGCAGAACACAATCAAAGGCCATTTAGGAATGGGCTAACTTTCTAAAGTCTAATCCTTCCTTTGGTTAGAACAGGAAAGATTGACAGACCAGGGTATGTAAAATTTAAGACTGGGCATTAGAAACTAAGTCAATCTCCCAGAGAGTTGGTGCTGGGCAGAGTGATTCCTGTCATCATCCTAGGAACACTTTCAGACAGAACACTGAGACCAGAATGGGGACTGGGGGGTGGAATAGTCTCTTTCCTAACAGTATAAGAGAAAGAGCACTTCTCTCTAGGGCAAATCCTCTTCCACTTGGCTTCACAAGTTAGAAAGGGTACCAGCAAACCAGAGCCAGGGCAGAGGATGGTGACTCGGATAGGAAGAGACTAGAAACTATACAATGCAAGTTCACTTGAGCATGCTGAGACTGGATGATAATACTCCCTTCCCCAGGCTTCTGAGCATCTCTGTCTGAATGCCAGTGAGAATATGTCTAAAATGAAATTCCATTTTAGCAGCCATGATTCCAGAAGTACAATGATGAAGTATCCTTTCCACGGCAGAGGGATGACAGGCTAGGCAAGGAGATATGTTTGTTTTGTAAGTCCTGGGAGTATTTGTTTAACTTAAGTATGGACATTTATTATAAAAAAATTTCTTTTTATTTTTCTCCCAATGGGGCAGGAGAAGGGAAAGGAAATAGATTTCTGTTCATTTAAAAAAATAGAGGTGAGAAAAATGTGAAATTATTTATGTACTTACCAAGGAAGATCTTTTTGCCTTTTTATTTTTAACCTTGTCAAAAGAGAGAGTATTCTGTAAATGTAAATAATTTCAAAACCAAAACATACCAATAAAATTGAAAAACAAAATTGAATTCATCTTTCTTTTCCTTCTCTTCCTTCTGTTCCTTTTTTCTTTCTTACTTCCTTTTCTTTCTTTCCTTTTTTCTTTCCTCTTTTAATTTTTCTTCCTTCCATTTTTTAATTACTTCCTTTTTTCTTTCTTCCTTATTTTTAATTGCTGTTTTCTTTCTTTTCCTTTCTCTCTTCAAATTCATTCCCTTAAAACTCTCCTCCCTTTCAACCTGCCCTATTTTGCAAGGATATCACCATTCTTCCTAAACACCTAGTTTCACAACCTCAGGGGCCTTCCCATCCCCCACTATCATCAAATCATTTGTGAAGATGTGTTCATACTGCTTGCGCAATATCCTTGGCATTTATTTCCTTCCTTTTTTCTCCCAAGATCTCGTGTCAGAGATGAGTCACTCAGGCCATGCAAATTTGCAAAAGATTGGCAATCAGAAGACAAAACAAATAAAACTCACCCCAGCCTTCCAGCTTGTTTTGTATTTCAGTTAAAATAGGAATCTACCAGATACCTCAGTCAAGTCTGCTCCAAAGTCAGGGCCTCTCTGCTAAACACACACACACACACACACACACACACACACACACACACACACACACACACAGAGACTATAAATCTCAGTTGGAATAGAATCAACATCAGGTACTTTGCCACATGTAAGGAGACTAATAGCATTCAAAATTTCTTCTTCAGTTGGAAAATCAGCTAGAGAGGGACTGACCTCAATCTGAGGTAAATGGTGAGTGACTTTAGCATGGATTGCTTAGCATCTCTTGAGAATACCAAGTAAATTTTTGGTTCATTTCTCTATAATGATGCCCCTTTCACTAATCAATGAGGTTTCATTAGCACTGAGTACTTGAGATGGACTATAGGTCTTTGGCCTTCAGGGAATCATAAAAGTACTTTGGATTGTTACTATAAGCATAAAACTGAATTTCATCTTGCCTTCTCGATGAATTCTGCATCTCTCTAAGCTTTGTTTGTGCTTTACTTTTGATGGAATCATCTACTTCTTTGAAGCAGATGAACTTTCAACTGGTAAACCCTTAGGGAGTTTACCAGATGGGGAACCTTTACCCTATCATTTTCATCAAATCAGTCTTGATGTTTGCAAATGTTCTGACCCAGATGAGCAAATGCAGAGCTGTACACCAGATCTCTGAAAGCTACCCACTCCTTTTTTGCCCCATAATTGCCATCCATGTGTTGGTTCAGTTTACTTCTAATTTAATATCAAACTATTCCTGCACAGGGAATCCCTCTTGTCCTGGTAGCCATTTTGCTTTGGGGCTACCACTTCAGTTCAAATATTCAGTTTGGAGAGACTAGATCTAGGTACCAGCACTCTATCCCACACATTGCCTCATCACTCTCTCATCCTGTCTCTTCTCCTTACAAACCCATAGTCTATTAGATACAATGTTTGCTGCAGGAAGGCACCAGTGAAGTTTTATTGCATTGAGGTAAACAGAAGACAGTGTTTGTGGTGTTGAGATCATGAGATGCACAAATCTTTAGTAGTAGGTGACCAATGCTGTTAGTATTTTCAGTTCAATTTCTCCCAAGGACTCCCTGCCATGTCTGATCATGTGAGGATACTCTAACATAAAAATTGCCCAAAAATATAAGCCTGTCTTGTTTTGACACATTGATGATAAGGGTCTCCAGGACTTGATAAAATTTTTCTTTGACCTTATCAAGGTTCATCATTATGGGAGAATAGACACTCATGATGTTGGCATGGCATTTTCCAGCAAGTGGTAATCACATTGTAATGAGTCTGTTATTCACTCCTTTTGGTCAACATAAAAACTTGTTGACAAGATTGGCTTTGATAGCAAAATTTACACCAGTCTCATGGTTCTCCCCTTCATTGCAATCACTCCAGAAAAAAAAAATGTGTATCTAGTTTCAAACTGACTAAACTGATATTTATTTGTTGACTTCGCTTTGGATGTGATATGAGTTCTCTCACAAAATGAGCTATTCTTCTTTCAGGATGAATTTACTGGATTTTATACTGTTTTGTGTATAAACACATTCCATGAACTGATGGTGAATGGAATTATCTTTGCAGAAAATTTTTTAATTTTTTGTGATTCATCTGCAGAGTGGGATTCCTGCCTACCATGGTAGTCAGGCCAGGGTTGGATAAGTAGACAATATTTAGGGCATTTTTGCTAGTCCATTTGTCAAACATGGAGGTAAGCAGTTCAATCCTTAAAAGGCTACTCAGACACCCAGGGGCTTCTGAAAGCCACTGCTGCTTCGATTGAGATAATCTCATGGGTTGGGCTTCTTATTTGCAGAATTGTGACTACAGCTCCCAGTGTATACACTGGAACCAATATTTCTCATCCACTAGGGAAAGTCTTCACATGCTTTGAGCAGACAGTCCCCTAATTCACTAATGGGTATGAAACCCCTGGCTTACCCTCAACTTGATTGAATGTGTCTGTCAAATGATTTAACAGAGTGTAGTCACTATATATTCTACAATTCTTGGAATCACTATGTATGCTACAGTTCTTGAAGAGAGTTTGATGAATCAGAGGTGCCCCAAAGGTAGAAAATAGCCCTGAAAAGGGTTTGGCAATCCTCACACCAGGGGTACTAGGATTTTCAGAACATACCCTATACTTCTACATATATATATATATATATATATATATATAACCTATATGAAATTTCTTACCATATTAGGAAGGGAATGGGAAAGAATAAAGGGGGGATTTGGAATTTGCAAAAATTAAATGAATATTAGAAATTATCTTTCCATGTAACTGGAAAACAATAAAATATTATTTTTATTTTTTAAAGAAAGAGAAAATTTGGTTTGAGAGCACATTTCATGCCCCTTGTCCTGGACACAAAAATTACTTAAACTCTGTATCATTCAGCAGGACTTCAAATGGACTTTCTCATATGATCTATGGCAATGATTTCCTAATTGTTCTCTCTGACTACACTCTTCATTCCAGTCAGACCTCCACACAAATGCCAAAATGAGGTTTCAATACATATCTAACCAAGTCACTTCCCTACTAAAAAATCTTTAGGGAGCTATTTATTTCTTCTAAGATAAAAACAAAAATTCCCCAACCTGAGTCTTAAAGTCTTATTTCAAGTTAGTTTCTTTCCCAAATCTCTGTTAGGGACATCAATCATTCTTCCTAATTCAGGTTTTTGATGCTAAAGTTACCCTCAATTCTTTTCTTCCTCAACTCCCAATCTACCATATAACCATTATTAGCATCCAGATTCTGTCAGTTCTACCTCTACATCTATTTCCTCAGTTTCCCTCACAAGGAGTACCTCTAATTCAGATAAAAAAAATTGTGACAAAGTCTTCTAAAAACAAATATAAATTTTGTCTGATTGGCTCTTTCTAATAACAAAAATAAATCTCCCCATTGAAGCAAAAGTCACAGAACAGCAAAGATATCCTGGAAAGGGAGGAAGATTCCCATGCTTTATGAGAGTCTGCAACATAGTTGATAAGGCATAGACATTCTGAGTTAGGAGGGAATCTAATGAAATTCTTGATAGCATCTTTCCTTCCCTAAGGAAGGACAAGAAAAAACATCCTGAGTGAGGGGAATCATCCTACCCTGATAGAACTGGGATAAATACTCAAGATAGTTTTAGGCACTAAATGAGCTCTTGTTGAATTCCATTAATAATTTTGTGGTCCTTTGTCTCATTTCTCTAAATACACTTCTTCAAAAATGCTTCTCCAAAATCCCACTTTGGGTTTAGTTTGTAATCAAACTTCCATGCATGCAAGACCACAAGCTTAGAGAAATAATAAACATATATTATAATCTAATTCCATTTGTTCCTTCTTAAGATCAAACTCTAGAGGCTAACACATATTAGCCTAAGTCTGTTCTCTAAGTCAAACTCTGAGGCTTAACCCTTATTTGCTGAATTCCATTTGTCTTTATTAAGACAAATTCAAAAAGGTAATTCTGTTTTTCTTTATTATGCTCACTCTGGAGGTTGATAGTACCTTTTCTTGATATTACTTCAATAGTTTTCAAATGAGTCTCCCTGTCTCTAGACTCTTTTCTCTCCAATGCATGGTCCATTATAAAATAAATATTCTGAAAGAGCAGATGTAATGATGCATTCCCCTGATCAAGAAATTCCAGTGATTTCCTAGAGCCTTTAGGATAAAATTCAAAACTCCCTTCCTACTCTTCCCCTATTTGACATTCCATCACATGGTCCAACACTTTTGCACAATGTGATAATTATAAACTTTATAGCAATTGATTCAATAATGGTAAGACCCCAATATGGAAATACTTAAATTAAGTCATTCTAATACCCTTAAGAGCACAGAGACAAAAGAGATTGTTCCATTATTTGTTCTGCTTCAGGTAAAGAAGAATGCAGTTTTTTGTTTGAATGAGTTCTTGACCTGCTGCAGGTGGCTTGCATCATTCTCCTCCTACTGTCTGGTTAAATCTTCCAAACAATTTATGGTCCTAATAAAGAAGGCCCACATTCCCAAGCTTTATTCAAGCCTTTTATTGATAAAGATCCAACAACTTTCCAACATATCTGGGACCATTGAGGAATGTCTCCCTTTTACATCTAGAATCAATTACCTATTCTCTATCACACCTTTTGAACCCCAGTTTTGAGCATATTTGATCGTTATGTCACCCTCATCCTCTGGCTAGGTAAGCTCTTGCTTATGGGAAGAAATCTCAATCTACTAATATTGGCATAGAGATTATATTCTTTGTTAGCCTGATTGCCCCAATGCATAAAGTCTGTAGTAGTATCACTTCCCTAAACACCAATTTTCCTAAGAAATTGGAACCCCGGTGTTTTTTTTTACCTTAGTCACTATGTATAGAATGCTTTCCCTCCATATTTCTACCTCTTAAAAGTCCTTTTATGTTGTTCAGATATGTTTCAGACTTGTCTGATTCTTTGTGATTCCATTTGGGACAAATTGTTTCCAAAGATCTGCAAAGTTCTCATCTATGATATATTGCTGGGAATTAAAAGAAATGTAGTAAATTGGGAAGCAATTTTTATAACTAGTATTTCAGACAAAGGACTTGTTTATAAAACATATAGAGAACTGAGTCAAATTTATAAAAAAACAAGCCATTCTACAATTGACAAATGGTAAAAGGATATGCAAAGGCAATTTGCAGATGAGGAAATCAAAGCTATCTATAATCATATGAAAAATTGCTCTAAATCATTACTGATTAGAAGAGTGCAAATTAAAGCATCTCCAAGGTACCATCTCAACTTCTCTCAGATTGATCAATATGACTGGAAATGACAGTGATCAATGTTGGAAGGGATATGGGAAATTTAGGACACTAATGCATTGTTGGTGGAACTATAAATTGATCCAATCTTTCTGGAGAGCAGTTTGGAATTATGCCCAAAGGGCAATAAAAATGAGCATACCCTTTGATTCAGTAATGCTACCACTGTGTCTATACCCTGAAGAGATCCTGAAAAATGGTAAAAACATCACTTGTATAAGAAATATTCGTAGCAGCTCTGTCTGTGGTGGCAAAGAATTGAAAATCAAGGGGATGTCCATCAATTGGGGAATGTTTGAACAAATTATGATATATGTATGTTATGGAACACTATAGTTCTATTAGAAACCAGGAGGGATGGGATTTCAGAGAAGCCTGAAAAGACTTGCATGAACTGATCCTGGGTGAGATGAGCAGAACCAGAAGTATATTGTATACCCTAACAACAACATGGGGGGTTATGGTCAACCTTGATGGACTAGCTCATTCCATCAGTGCAACAATCAGGAATGATTTTAGGGTATCTGTGATGAAGAATACCATTTGTATACAGAGAAAGAACTATGTAGTTTAAACAAAGACCAACGATTATTACCTTCAATTTTTTTAAAACAAAAAGTTATCTTATGTACTACATAATTTTGCTAATTCTGATGTTTTATTTTTTCCTCAAAGATGTGTTTTATCTCTCAACATATTTGATTTTGAACAATGCATAGCATGGAAACAATGTAAAGATTAGCAGATTGTAAAATTGTAAAATTCAAAACCTTACAAAAAATGATAGGTACATATATTTCTAGGGAACTGTACAACCCCAAGATCACAATATGATTTTTTAAATAGCTGATTTATTTCCACATCAATCTTAATTCTCACCTGATTCTTAGTCCCTCTAAACCAAGTTTAGTAAAAATGTGGGAGCTCTGTTTTTCCCAAGGGGTCAGAAAAATAAGGTAGTGATTTCAGCTCATTACTTCTTGAATTCCTTATACATAATTAAAGGTCCTGTCACCCTTTGAACTTGAGAAAAATAAGAAGAGGTGTCCCTGATGGTTACTGTGATTATTAGAAAGACTTCTTATTTACTTCCTGCCAAGTTGATCTTCCTAGAGATTTGATCATATCACTTTTCTGCTCTGTAAACTCCAATGGTTTCCTGTTTAATCTAGGAATCAAATATAGACTCTTTTATTGACAGTTGAAATCCATCAGAGCTGGGCTCCCATCTACCATTATTCCTTTACATTACTGATCTTCCTGAATTCCATGATTTGGCCAAATTGACCTTCTTATTGTTCTTCATACCTGAACACTTCATTGCCTATTTCTTTGCTTTTGCTTGGAATTCATTCTCTCACGTTCTTAGAATTCCTAGTTTCCTTCAAAGCTCAGTTTATGTGCTTCCTGCTACTGCCTCCACTACAAATTTCTTTATCTATTTTTTTTTTAGCTTAAACAGAATATTGTTGTACATTGTGCTACTTTGATAAAATCCTTGAGGGGAGGGTCTATTTCACTTTTAATCTGCATCTTCTCCTGTAGTCAGCATTGTGCCAGACACTTGGTGGAATACACAATAAATGCTTGCTAACTGGTATATCCACATTCATGAATCAGTCTTTATGATGGTGATATTCTGGAAAGGGGATAAATGGAGAAAGTCAGTTCTCAGTTGGAGTCTTGATTGTTCCTTCTTTACTTAATTTGTCCTTGTATTGTTAGAAGCAGTGGCAGAGAAAAAACAAGGCAGAAGGTTTCTAAAAAATTTGCCTAGATAAATAAAAACTAGCAAAGTAGTCTTAAGTAAATACTGGAAGAATGAGCAGCAAGCAGAGGAATGAGCAAAGGATTGTTCTAGGAAAAGTGGCACTTGAGTTAAGACTTAAAGGAAATTAGAATTCAAATCTGAGTTCCAATTAAATTCTTACTAATTGTATGAACCTGGGCAAGTCACTTCATTCTGTTGGCTGTTGTTTCCTCATCTATAAAATAAGCTGGAGAAAGAAATGGCAAACCATACCACAATATTTAGCAAGATAATCCCAGATGAGGTCATGTGGATTTGGACATGGCTGAAATGACTGAAAAACAAAAAAAAATGTACAAGGCACTGTGTTTGGGCACTGCTGAGAGAAGCACAATGAAAATCAATCCTTGTGGTCAAGGATATTATATTGTACTGGATGCTACATATATCCTGACTGTAAACCATGAATAGACAAAGCTTAACTTGGAGGATGGACTAGAGAGGGAGGAGAGTAGAAACAAGAAGATAGATACCCTACATCTCCAGACCTTACCATACTAGCTCTGGTAGTAACAATGTACAAAGTCCTAGCAGTCTGAAGAGGAAGAACCCAGAAAAGCCTATTGCTAAAGCTTGTCTTAGCTTGTCCAGGGTCCATGGCAATCCCTGTCTCTGATCCTATGACTATTTTCCAGTCCTAGTTTGATGTCTATCGACTTCTGCAAACTCAATATATTCAACAGGCCCAGGTCCATCCAGGCTACACTTTTTCATTGACTGTGCCCTGCTGCTGAAGATTTAGTACCAAGTCACCATCAGCTCTGGGTCCTTAATCCTTCATCTTTCTGGGAAGAGCCTATTATCACATTTTTCTAATTTTCTCTTTAAATCTAGGCAACCACAGGGTATTCCCTCACCTTGCTTCTTTAGTTCATTATAGGAGACAATTTAGTGTCATTTAGAACCATCCCCAACATCTTTGTCCTTTTTTTACAACTATTTGAAAAACTTTTTTTTTCAGCAACTGGTCATATTAGATGAAATTCATTAACAGGTACACTGCTAATCACTTAGAATGCAAAGAATAAAAAAAAAATAATCCTTGCTCTAAAGAAGCTCACTGTCTAATGGGGAAGACATTTAGGGAGAAAAGTGTGCAGTATATACAAGACAAATCAAAGACAATCTCAGAGAAAAGGGCAATAGGATTAGGAGAAATGAGAAAGACTTTGTGGGACTTTAGGTGAGTCTCAAGAGAAGCCAGGGGAAATAGGCAGCAGAGATGAGTACCACCCCAGACCATGAGGGATAGCCAGTGAAATTATCTGGGTCAGATGATGGAGTGTTATGTGAAAAGAGTAGCAACGAGACTTCTGAAAGTTAGTTGGTGTAAGAGAATAGGGTGAAAGAAAACTGGAAAGGTAGGACAAGTTCAGGTTATAAAGGGCTTTAAAGGCCAAGCAGGCATTTTATGTTTGGTCCTATAGGTAACAGAAAGTTACTAGAGTTTACTGAATGACTGAATCTCTGTTTTAAGATCATTAACATAGTCTTGTCTAGGACTTGAATGAGTCATACCCAAAGGTATAAGGTTGCTCTCAGGGGCAGAGCCAAAATGGCAGAATGAAAACAGGAAATCCTGGCAGCTCTACCCCAGACCACTCCAAATATCTCTAAACAATGACTCTAACCAAATTCTAGAGTGCTGGGACTCACAGAAAGGCTGAGTGAAACAATTTCCCAAACCCAAGACAACTTGGAAATTTCATAAGAAAGGTTTGTTACACCAGGGTTAGAAAGGTCCTCAGGTCACTGGAACAAACTGGTTCCAGACATCCAAATATGGAGCTCCTGGATCCATGGCAACCAGGTAGTTTCCAGACCTATCAGCCTAGGGATTTCCAAGGGCAACTTGGAAGATCAGTGGGAAAACTCTGCTATGCCAAAGTGAACACAGAACCCAGATCAGCGCAGGCCTCAGTGCAGCCGCAGGGACCAGGAGCATCAAACAGCTGCTTCTAGAGCATTCAGTCTACAGATGGTAAGGGGGTTGGAGGGAGACTGCAGTGGTCTCTTTACTCCCCCTGAGGCAGGATTCTGTTGCTTAACTCATACTCAGATCCAAGTCACAGTCTGGGCCCCAGTCTCAGAAAAAGGAGTGTTACTGCCATAGCAGAGCATGTATGCCCCTCACAGTTCAAGAGGCAGTGCTTGTGTTCCTTTACAGATAAGAGCAAAGGCCAAGTGAGTGGTCAGAGAGTCTCATAAGAACTTGAAGGAATTGAAGTCCCAGGGGATGTCTCTGAAAACAGTTGCAAAGATGCTCAAAGACTTGGGATAGTGCATCCTCCACCTTGGAAGCCAAGCCCCACCTTACCAAAGAGTTAAAATTAAATCTTAGGCTGGGGAAATGAGCAAACAACAGAAGAAAAAATCAATCATAGGCAATTTCTTTGGTCCCATGGAGACTCAAAACCTTAGTCTCAAGCTATGGAGGAACTGAAAAATGATTTTTAAAATCAAATAAGGGAGGTTGAGGGAAAATTGGAAAGAGAAATAAGAGTGATTTGGGAAAGTCATGAAAACCAAGTTAGCTGTTTGGTAAAGAAATTACAAAAAAATTGGAGAAAAATAACATTTTAAAAACCAGTTTAGGTAAAATCGAAAAAGCAGCCCAAAAGAACAATAAGGAGAAGAATGCCTTAAAAAGCAGAATTAGACAGATGGAAAAAAAGATATATAAAAAGCTCTCTGAAGAAAATAATTCCATCAAATATAGAATGGAGCTAAGGAAAGCTGATGACTTTGTGATAAATCAAGAAACAGTAAAACAAATCCAAAAGAATGAAAAACTATAAGAAAATGTGAAATATCTCACTGGAAAAACAGCTGAACTAAAAAACAGATCCAGGAAGGATAATTTAAAAATTATTGAGTTACTTGAAAATCATAACCAGGGGAAAAAAACACCTATATATCATTTTTAAAGAAATTCTCCAGAAAAATTGTCATAATAACCTAAAAGCAGAGGGCAAAGGATAAAATAGAAATTGAGGGAATCCACAATCACCTCCTGAAAGAGATCCCAAGAAAAAGTCTCCCAGGAATATTATAACCAAATTCCAGAACTCCCAAGTCAAGGAGAAATTATTGCAAGTAGCCAGAAAGAAACAGTTCAAATATCATGGAGCTACAGTCAGGGTAACATGAAATTTTACATTAAGGCTCATAATTCTTAGAATATGATATTCCAGAAGGCAAAAGCATTTGGATTACAGTCAACAATCATCTACCCAGAAAAACTGAATAGCCTCTTTAAGGGGAAAAGATGGTATTCAATTAATTATAAGACTTTCAAGCTTTCCAGTTGAAATGACCAAAACTGAACAGAAAGTTTGATCTTCAAGCACAGAGTACTTGATGTATAGGACAAGTTATGAGGGACTTAGTAATGTTGTACTGTGCTTATCCATGCATGGGAAGATGATACTGTTGACTCATAAGACCCTTCTTTTTTTATTAGGGCAGTTAGAGGGAGCTGAATATGATGGTATACTATATTATAGAGATGGAGTTAATGAGTGAGAAAGGAACATAGTGAGAGAAAGGGAAAGGAGAGGTAAAATGGGCTAAGTTATTTCACATAAAAGAAGCAAAGAAAAACTTTTTCAATGGAGTAGAAGGGGGAAGGTGAGGGGAGTGAGTGAACCTTCATTCTCAACAGAAGTGACTCAGAGAGGAAATAGCATACACACTCAATATGGTAAAGAAATCTATCTTACCTCATAGAATAAAATAGAAGAGGAAGGGGATGAGAGAAAGTGTATGGGAGATGGGAGGAGAGGGTGTAGGTGATAGAATAGAGGGAAGATTGTGGGAGAGTGTAGTCAGATACAACATATTTTTGAGGAGAGACAGGGACAAAGAGAGATAATATAATAAATGGGGGTGGAGAGGAATAGAATGGTGGGAAATAAAGCTAGTAATAGCAACTGTGTGGGAAAATATTGAAGTCATTTCTCTGATGGATTTATGATAAAGAATGCTATTTATCCCAAAGACAGAGCTCATGGCTATCTGAATATAGACCAAAGCACACTTTTTTTCTCTCACTTTATTTTTCTTGAGCTTTCTCTTTCTTTGTGGGGGAGGGAATTGTATTTACTTTTATAACATGATGGTTACAGTATTGCAAAAAAAAGTAAAGTGCAAAAAAAAAGAAAAAGGTTGCCCTTCAGAAAAGAATCTTAGAAATATTGCACAATAATCTACTATGAATGACTTTGTTTTTCTCAGTACAACAGTGATCTAAAACAATTCCTGAATATACCACTAGTAAAGTTACTTTACAGAAGACAAATAGGACTCTATTTTCTTGGGGGGGAACATTCAATATTCTTGGCTTCAAAATCAATAAGTACTATTATTAGGAGTTCCCTGTAAGAAAAGCTTTATGGCAACATTCTAGATGTTTAAGTCATCCTGCTTTATTTCAGCTTAAAATATACACAGGTGAACTTAATGGAACACCTACACTGCAATGCATCAAATATCACTGGACAAAAAAAAAGCATAAAGTTAGAGGCACAATGAAATACCCCAGTTTGTTCAGAATAATCTCATTAGGAACAATAAAATTTGTGAGATATCAGGACAATTTGCAACAAAAAAATAGGAAAAGGACATATCCACTTAAATGAATTTTTTTATATGAAATAGACTTTAAACTCTGTATTTTAAAAATTACCTCCAAATTCCCACAGGTACTGACCACCATGCAACACCAGAGAGCACTTTTGAAATCAGTTTTCATTCATTCTTAATACAAGCTACTCCACTGTGATTTGAAATGATAGGAGAAGAGGCAGAATATACTCAAGTTAGCACACATCCGTACATCTCCTTCTCTCCCACCCCTGCCACAATAGTCACATAAAAGTCTCACAACAGAGTCATCAATAGACTGAGTCATGGAATACCAGAAAAGTAGTAACAGCTTTTAAACTTTCCAATTTTTAATCCAAAGAAAAGTAATCTTGCCTGTCTCTCATAAACAATGAAGTCCAAAATCTAATTTTCATTCATCACACTTCTAACTCAGAGAAGTTTAACTTTGTTGTCTTTTATTTACTTTTGACTGGCTGCTGAAGCCTGTGGACCTTTTCTCAGAATCATGCTTTTTAAGCAATAATGAAAGGAAATGTTGATTTAAATGAAAGGTCAGTGAAAATAATGATGCAATAATTGCCTGTCTTAATTAATGAAACCCTCAATAATCTATCTTCCATCACCCCAAGACACAAATAAAACTCAAAACGAAAAGAAAATGATCCCCACTCATTTTACAATCTATATAAAATTCCCAGGCAAAGTCATCATAAGTATCAGGGGATGAAACATTTGCATGATATATGTACTAACCAAAGTGCTATTCCTGGAATCCCTGCTTTGATTGGGAAAATCTCAAATCACTATTGTCAGTAGCAAGTAGAAATAAAAGGAGCTGAAACCCTGTGAAGAAGTTTTTGAAAGGCAAGAGAAGTGACTAAAGGATGGATTCAATTTCCAAATGTGGAAATGCAAAAATTCATGAATATAGTAATTTATAACTAGAATCAGGGCATCAGAAAGGAAAATTTCTCAATTTATTTAAATGTCAGTTTCCAGGCATGATGACCAAATGTCTTAAGTCAGATTTTATTTGTTTTTGTTTTTGTCTTTTTTCCAAAGCAATGGGATTAAGCGACTTGAGCAAGGTCACATATCCAGGTAATTATTAAATGTCTAAGACTGGATTTGAACTCAGGTTCTCCTGACTCCAGAGCCAGTGCTCTGTCCACTGTGCCATACTATCTAACTGTTCCTCAAGCCAGATTTTAAATCTGCCAGGTGAGACATCTTCCAAATGTCACATTTGGGAAACTGAATTAGAAAAAATAGAACTTTAGAGTTAGCTAAGCATCATTTTCCCACTTTCTCAATAAGCTTGTCACCTGTAGGCAGCAATGGAATATTGGTCCAACAGTATTTCTTTTCCTGATCATGCCAAGAGTCAGACAGAATAACAGCATCATTTAAACTGTCCCATAAAATCTGAAATAGCAAATTCTAGATAAGCAGAACTTTAAGTTCAACTTACAAAGATCAAACTCTGTCTACAACCTCACACTGAAATAAGAAGAGATTGTCATGTAATAATCACAATTTATTTTCACTGCTATTGCATAGGTGATTTTGCTTCAACGTTATCAACAAAAGATGTGGAATGTATAAACACAATAATTGCAAATAGAAAAACAATTTTCTGTATTAATATGTTCAGTTATTATCAATATTCAAAAAATCATAAACAACAAGCCATTGCTTCCTGAATCCTTTAAAAACAAATAGATCATCTTTAGGTGACTTTCAAATAATTTACATATAATTCTACAAGTGTTCTAAATTCCAGATGTAACAAACAAAATCATAAATTCATTAGGTGGAAACTTGTAAAGTGATAGATATATTTCTTATTCAACCTTAAAGCAAAAACAAATCTCCATCATATGAAATCATCATACGTAAGCTGGTAAAAAAATCATCCTTAAGTATTAAAAATAAATTCCCCAAAGTTCCTAAGACATAAATACATCCCAATTACCATGAAGTTTCTAAGTAATACCTTCCCTTAACCAAATCCTGTCTACAAAAGGAAGGGTCTGTTTGCCCAAGGTAAAGAGAAGACACCCAATGACAAAGTTCACTCAATACATTCCTTTTTATCTTAACTTCACCACTTGAAACAATCTCACATTAAATCTTCAAATCAACTTATATATATGAAATGCATCCTTAGATGAAGTTCTCATGCAAAGATTTTTCCTTTTACTCCCTAGAAATTCTGCAGCACAGAAAATTCTTGATAAAGACCTATGACCAGATGGTTCTAAAAATACCTTTTTATGATTCTTTGTACTTTACTTTCGAAATTCATAAGTCATAGCCAAAAATATTTTGTTATAAGAAGCAAATAATAATACAGAAGAGATTTACTTTTTGTTCATTCATTGTTTCTTGCTAACAACATGATTTAAAACTTCCAAATTTTTAGTTTATAAGAGTTTTTATCCCTACTAGTAATTATAACTGATACAATTATTGATCAATATTTCTTAATCAAAATTATGCATTTTCAAAACTTGAAAGCACCTTAATTTAGTATTTCAGATTACCTTACACAGAAGATCAGTCCATATAGAGTTATCTTGAAGAGATAATAAAAAGTTACCATTCATATAGCAATTGCTTTAATGTCAAACATTTTTAGCCATATGGGTCTTTGTTTCCTTCTTATAAATTAATTACCTAAACCACCTTTCTTCATATAGCATATAAATTTCTCAATTCCAAAACACCAAATATAAAGTAACTTTATTTTTGCTCCTATCAGGACTAAAATTTGGATTAAATCAAACCAAATATGGATTTATAAGTCCTTAACTACTAATTCATTTATTTCCATTTTGAAAAATCACTCCTATTTATCAAACAGCTTACAAACTTTCATTATTATTTATTTTTCACTGATCACAGGTTGACTTCAAAAAAAAAACCTTTTCTTTCTGCAGTTTCCTGCTGAAGATAAACCATTACATTCTTTTAATGCTCTAGGGTGGGCTAGTCCCTGAAATCTTAAAATATGAGGATAATCTATTTCACATTACTTTTTTAAAGACAAAAGAATGAAAGGAGAATTTCCATTTTAGACCATTTACTTTAGTTAGACTGAGATAAGAATAAATGAAAATTATACCTGGATTAGAGGTTTAACTGTCTGAGTTATACTTTTTCCAAGCGTTCAATATTTCTGGGTTTCATCATTTCCCAGACAATTACTAGGAGTCTGTTGTTAGGATTTTAATTTTACCTCAGTTACCACATCTGAGCATAACTTAATTCAGTTCAAATCTAGATTCTATAATTCCAAAGGAATACATAACTTAATTTTTTTTATTTTTTCAGTTGACCTATAATTTTTAAAATTCATGCCTTTTTCATATGCTTAAGACAATTTTTATGTTAAATACCTTTCCCAAAATTTTTGCACCTTCTATTTTTTCTTTTAACCATTTCTATTCTCTTCACAGCTTTCAAAATACATTTCACAATTTTTTTAAACATACTGTCTATTTAAACATATTTCAGACAATCTGTTTTTCTTTTTATGTTTTTGACAAACATGGACATCAATAGATGTTACTGTTTTAGACAATAGTCAATTTTAAAGCTTGTCTATCACAAAAAAAATCCTTTCTTTGTTATAACCTAGCTAATTCCTAAAAGACAAAAAAGAACATAAATCAATTCTCTAAAATATGTTTTTACCCTTGAAACCAGGGGTGTCTAAAATGCTGCCCATATTCCAGCACTGTGTTTTTATGCAGCCCCCTGTGGGTTTACCAAATGTTTTAGTAAATTAAGCCAAGTTATGGCAGAACTCTCATTAAAATGACAAATCAATTGTCTATTTTTTGATAAAATCTTTTAAAAGTAAGCTTCAGTAGCCCTGCTTTAAACCATTCAAAAGCATAGCAACAAAATACTTTCAATTAATTTATCCATTTCATGATGAGAAATAAGATATTTCCTCCAAAATTTAAAATGCAGTTTTTAAAAATGTATTTGTTTCATATCTAATTTAAATCCAAATTCCCACAGAACATTTTACATAAAATAATCCTCAAATAGTAATCTTTAAAACAGCCAAGTGAACTCAAACATCCTTATTTTGAGTCCCATTTTCATTTTTTTAGTTTAATAATTTTCTTTATTTTAATTTTATTCATCTCTCTTTTGATATTCAGAATTTCTAATTTGGTATCTAGTAGGGGATTTTTAATTGGTTCCTTTTTCTTGCCTCTTCTTTTTCTTTTTTCTTTTCAATTGAATTATCTTTTCAATTTCCTCCTCATTGGTGGTTAGTTCATCCCTTTCATTTTTGATTCTGTTGATTTAGTTATCTTCTTCCTTTTTTAAATCATATTAACCAAAGGTTTAGCTATTTTACTTGATTTTTTTCATAAAACCAACTCATTTTATTTATGAGATCAATGACTTTCAATTGAAAGCTTTCTTGCTTTCAATTTATTAATCTTTACACTTTATTTTCAGAATTTCTAATTTAGTAATTAATTGGGGATCTTTAATTGTTTTCTAGCTTTTTTTTAGTTGCATACCCAATTCATTGATCTCCTCTTTCTCTATTTTATTTATAGAAGTAATTTCACGTATTATTTTTATATTTATAGAAGCAATTAGAGATATAAAATGACCATTAAAAGTTGCCTTGGCTGCATCCCATAAATTTTGGTATGATGATCCACTGTTATCATTTTCTTAGATGTAATTATTGATTACACATCTATATATATATATATGTATATGTGATTTGTTGTTAGATTCACCTGTTCTTTAAAATTCAGTTATTTTGTTTCCAATTAATTTTGGTTTCTTTTTCTATGACCCTTTATTACATGTAATTTTTATTGCATCATGATCTGAAAAGTATGTATCCATTATTTCTGTCTTTTTGCATTTGATTATAAGGTTTTTATGCTTTATTACATGGCCAATTTTGGTGAAAGTGTCATGTACTGCAGAGAAAAAGTAGATTCTTTTCTATCCCCGTTAATTTTTCTCAAGATATCTGTCATATCTAAGATTTCATTCACCTTCTTAAATTCTTTCTTGTTTCTTTTGTGGTTAGATTTATCTAGTTTTGAGAAAGGGAGATTGAGGTCCCCCATTATTAAAGTTTTGTTGTCTATGTCTCCTGGTAATTCACCCAAGCTTTTCTTCCAGGAATTTGAATGCTATACCACTAGGTGGATACATGTTTAATAATGATATAACTTCATTGCCTAGGCTGCCTTTTAAGAAAATGTAGTTTCCTTCCTTATTCCTTTTAATGAGTTCAATTTTTGCTTTTGCTTTATCTGAGATCAGGATCATTACCCCTGGTTTTGTTTTGTTTTACTTTAGCAAAGTTTAATATATTTTGCTCCATTTTTTTAACTTTATTCTAAATCTATCTCTCTGCTTCAAATGTGTTTCTTGTAAATCCAGTAGAATTCTAGTTTTTAATCCATTCTGCTATACATTTCTGTTTTATGAGACAGTTTATCCCATTCACATTTACAGTTAAGATTACTAATTCTATATTTCCCTCCATGATAGCTTTCCTTATTTTTATTTTTCTTTCATTTCTTCTTATTTCTCCTCACCAAAGGTTTACTACTTTCCCTTTTAACTTTTCTTTTAAATTTTAAATTTCAGTTTATTTTCACTTATACCTTAGTCTGCCCTTTTATCAATCCCTTCTTCCTTTTTCTTCTCCCTCCCCACTTCCCTATAGAGTAGGATAAATTTTTAAATACAAGTGGGACTATCTCTTGTATATCTGGACCAAATCTGCTCGATAGAATTTACTCAGGGTTCACACCCTCCCTACTTTCCCTCTTTGTGCCTTTTCACCTGATATTATTTATCATAGAAGTACTATCAATCAAAGTACCCTCAATCAAATGATTAATTGATTGCTTAATAAGCTCAAAGTACTGTCAATCATAGTATAATCAAAGCTTGATTGCTTGATTATTTGATAAACAACATTGCCTCATAGTCACAAAATACCCTCTCTTCTTCTGTCTCATTAGAAATACACTTCTGAAGAGACATGAATCACATTAAATTATAATCATTTTATACTTTATCCCCTTTTCAAGAGCCCTCCAAGGATACACAAGCCTCATAAGCCAAAACATCATGAAAAGCCAAATCATTTCATGAACCAATTGACCCCCCCCATCCAAGCATACACTCTCCCACACTCCCCCCAACCTTAGCTACCCAAACATGATACTTATACCCTTGTTAACTGAAGTATGAATTAAGGCCAAATCTTCTAAGTACTTACCCTCTGTGCTAAAGTCACTTCTGATTTAATTAACTAAAGCGATTCTAGGTGCTTTAAGTACTGGAACACTGATGGTCTCTCTTAAGAACTTTACACTTGATTGTAAGGTATGGGCGACACTGACTCCAGACCACCCAGTTTAATATGCCCTCATCAGAAAAATGCTAAGCTGTATGAGCAAGACAGAATTAAATTAGGTCAAAGGAAACTGAGACACATAAGTTTAGAGTAAACAACCCAGTTTTTCATCTAGGCTTTTTGTCTGAAACATAGTGTTATCAACTTGGACTTCTCCAATGAAAAGACAGAGTCAACCATACCCATTTAATCTAAATCCAATCTCTTGAACTATATTCAACCTTTTAACTATCCTAAGACAAATGCAATTCTCAAGAGTTACAAGTGTCATATCTGCCCTTATAGGATTGTATACAATTTGATGTTTTTGACTAACATTTGATTTTGTTTTGAGGTTTTTCCCCCTTTTCATTTATCTTTTTATGTATCTCTTGATTCTTGTATCTGGAGACTGAATTCTTTGTTCAGTTTTGATCTTTTTATCAGGAAATTTTGAAAGTCCTCCATTTTGTTAGACATCCATCTTTTCCTCTGACTGAATATGCTGAATTTTGCAGGTTAGTAAATTCTTGATTGTAATCCAAGGTCCTTTGCCCTCTAAATATGGTTTTCTAGGTCCTCTGGTACTTCATTGCTGAAGCTGATAATTCTTGTGTAAGTCTGATTATATGTCCTTTGTATTGGTTTTTTTCCTTGCTGCTTGCATTTTCTTCTTAATTTAAGAATTCTGGAATTAGGTTATGATAGCCTTGGGAATCTTTATCCTGGGGGCTCTTTCTGGAGGAGTTCTGTGTATTCTTTCAATAACTATTTTGCCTTCTTGCTCTAGCAGATTTGAACAGTTTTCCCTAATAATTTCCTAAAAGATGTTTTCCAAGCTCTTTTTTTTTTTGATCTAGGCTTTCTGGTAGTTCATTAATTCATAAATTATCTCTCCTGGAACTATTTTCCAGGTCATTTGTTTTCCCTAAAAGGTAATTAACATTTTCTTCAATTTTTTCAGCTTTTTTTTTTACTTTGCTTGATGGAATCTTATAGATTTATTGGTTTCTGTTTATCCAATCCTATTTTTTAGAGTTTTATTTTCTTCAGTTAGCTTTTGTGTTTCCTTTTCTAATTGGCTAATTTTACTCTTGGCTGAGCTGTATTCATTTCCCAATTAGTCAATTTTATTTTTATTTAGTTTAGTTTAGTTTTTGCAAGGCAATGGGGTTAAGTGACTTACTGAAAGTGTCTGAGGTAGAATGTGAACTCAGGTGTTCCTGACTCCAGGGCTGGTACTCTATCCACTGTGCCACCCAGCTGCCCTGTCAATTTTATTTTTTAAAGAACTACATTCTTTTTCCAGTTGGTTATTTTTATTTTTAAAGGAGTTGATTTCTTTGGTCAATTTTTCATAATTTTCATGCATGGATCTCATTTCTTTTTTCCATTTTTCGTCTTCCTCTCTTCTTTGGTTTTTATCTTCCCTTTTAAGCTCTACAATGAACTTTTAGATTTGAGTTCATTTCATAGATTCTTTTGAGACTTCCCCTGTAGGTAATTTTTCTGTGTTTTCTTCTTCTGAGGTGGCATTGTTGTCATCTTTATTTGCATTGTAGCTTTCTAAAGTGAGTGTTCTTTTATCTTTTTGTTCATTTTGCTTGTTTGAGCTCTGTCCCTGGGGTACAAAGAGTATACATCCAAACTTTTTATGTTGGGGCTGGGGTCTGATTCCTGCTTGCCAGTGGCCAAGATGTTGCCTCTGCAGCTCAGGCATTTCCTTTGCAGAGATTTGTTCCTCCTTTTTGTCCAGGTTCTGCCTGTGCAGTGGTTTCTTCCCAACCCAGTCCTGTCTTCTCCCCCAGAGTTCCCAGGGTTTAGTCTTTGTTTGAATTTGGGACCCTCCCTGCTGACTTGCTATGTAGCTGCCAGGACCTTTGCTGTTCTCAAGCTGTCAGAACCTGATCTGCTCTATGGCTAAAAGCCTCCCACTGACTTTCTCCCTTTCCCTTTCTCAGCCTAGCTAGCTTTGCTTCCCCATAACCCAGAAAGAGACAGACCTTCACTGAAGATCCTCCATGATGTCTACCCTTGAAAACTTCTTTGGATCTTGTCTTTTTGGTGGAATTTTTAGCTTTAATGTCTGTGCAAAGTTTCATTTATTTTTGTTTAGGCAGCTTGCTGGTTTCATGATGCCATCTTGGCTCTGACTTGGAAGTCTGAGTCCCATTTTTTTAAAACAAACTTTGAGTTTCAAACTAGAAGCTAGCTTGAACTATCTTTTAAAACAGAGAGAGAGAGAGAGAGAAATTGTACAGTCAAATATCGGAGCAGTGTTTAAGAAACAAATAGCATAAGGTAATGTCTGGCAACATTTTGTTCACAAAATGAACCTTCAGGTGACACTGTGCTGGGGACTTGGGATCCATACCCTAATATTTTCTTATTTGGTAATAGTGGGGACTTTTTTTAAGAAGGTCTCATTTTTTGAGTTTTGCCTCTAAGTTTTGCACTAAGAGTGCACTCTCTTGGTTCCTGATCCTTAATCTTCAATGGAAATAACCAAGTAGCCACCGCTCCTTTCCAGCAGGAAATATAGTCTGATTCCTCTTGGGAGAGTAGTTGTTTCTTATTAACAAAAATAATTAGAGCTTGGCATGGTCAATTTTCATCTGTCCAATACTTTTGGGGTTTTTTTAAGATTTTTTTTTTTGCAAGGCAAATGGGGTCAAGTGGCTTGCCCAAGGCCACACAGCTAGGTAATTATTAAGCGTCTGAGACCAGATTTGAACCCAGGTCCTCCTGACTCCAGGGCCAGTGCTTTATCCACTGTGCCACCTAGCCGCCCCTCATCTGTCCAATATTTAGGGCAAAATCTTGCCATTGGAAATATGCTCTGCTTTGATCAAATGAGACAAAAATTAATTATTTTCTCTTATCTTTTTATCTAGTACATGTTATATCTTCCCGATACCTCAACATACTGCCTAAGGAACTGTCTAGAGGAACTGTCCACTGGGCTTTCCTCATAACCCCTTTGATTCCCTGGCACCTTTGAATTCGTATTCCTCATTTTGCTTATTTTTCAGAGGCTTCTCATGGTTTTCTGTCCTTACACTTCACTCCCCTTGTGCTCCTGTATGTCTCAGACACTATACCCTCAGTCTGACTCTTGAAGAAATCTCAACTATCAAAGTTGGTGATTTATTGGTCATCCTTTTTTATCTTGGTCTGTGCACAAAGTTACCTGTTTGTCACAGTACTTATTTTCCCTTTATTTCCTTTCTTTAGACCTTTGGTTCACTATGCCTGGATTATTTAATGTTGTCCTAAGAACTTTGAAATCACCTAGCAGGGACACCCATTGGAAATACAGGACCATTGAAATCAACTAGTCATTATTTTCTGTCTTTGACTGTGATGACCCTTCATTCAGAATGTCTAGATCCCTAACAAGCCCCAATCTGCAAGAAGCAAGTGTCTTACCAAGAATTCAGAACAGTCATTAGTGAAGCAAAGAGGATTCTTTATTCTAACATTCTTAAGAACAAGTGACCTGAAAGTGGGCACACCACTTTTTATTCACTATCCTGAAATGTGAATCCTTCCCTTTGTTCCCCACTGACTGGTACTATAAAACTTATGGACAATCCACAATGCCTAATTTCCCCATGTGAATCTCTGCCCCTGATTATGCTTCCTATTCCCCTGTTATGCATCAACTTAATTTTAATAGGTTTTCTCTAATCTGACATTACTAGTGTGGAAATGAAAATTAGTCAAATCTTGCATTTTAGAAATGGGTCCTTTATTAGAAATGTTAACTGTAGGGGACTTTCGGCCAAGATGGTGGAGAGAAGACAGGCACAGTTCTAAAGTCTCCTGATCTTTCCCCATCTATCATATGAAGCAAACCTCTTAACAGAAATCTGACCCACAAAACCCAGAAAGAAAAGCCAGGAGAAAGAACATCTACCTCAGGATTTGTCTTGGGCGAGTCCAGGCGGGTGAGTCTGGGTATAGAGGGCGGATCAGCCCCAGATAAGCCAGATTAGCTGCTGAATTGGAGCTGAGGTGTCTGAGGGCCCAAGAAACTGACCTGCTGGATCAGCGGTGGGGCTAGACTGTGGAGGCTTGAGTCAACTAGGGAGCAGAGGCACTGGTGTTGGCGATGACCCTCTGGAGCTTGCTGACAGGGTTGGGGGGAGAGTTCCTCTACAGGAGAGCTGCGGACACCATCCCTGGGCTCCTCTGGTCTGAGGAACTCTGAATCCACACCTCCTTTGGGGCTGAGGCCTCTTCCCAGAACAAACACAATCATACACTACTTCTGCCTCAGGCACAGGTGTGTGAGCAGAAGAACCAGCCCAGCTGACAATAAAGAGAGGGATGACCTCACCCCAGGGTAAAACCCACCAATGACTGAAAGCAAAAAGATTCAATAGCTCCAACCCCTCCCTTCAAGCTAAGGGAGAAGACCTCAATCAAGGTCACAGACACTCCAGAGAAAGCAACCAGTACCTCCTACTGGCCAGCCAGAGAAATTGCACTCAGTGAGTAAAGCCTCTAGTGATCCCAAAACTGAACCCCTGTGAACCAGCCCCTCCCCAACTCAAGGTCTTAGCAAAATGAAGAAGGGTCAGTGGAAAGGTGAATCCATAGAAAAATTCTCAGAGAGACCTAGAACCTCTGAGGAGAATATGATCTGGTCTCCAACACAGAAAGACTTCCTTGAAGAAATAAGGAAGGAGTTTAAAAATCAACTGGAAAATTTGGGAGAGACAATTAATACCTTGCAACAAGAAAACAAATCCTTAGAAAATACAATTGGACAAATACAAAATGAGAATAAATCTCTCAGATCCTCAATTAGGCAAATACAAAAATAAATGTTAACTGTAAAAAATGATTCCAACTCTGCATTCCTTTTAATCTTAGATGCAATAGTTTTACTTATGCAAATACTATATAATGTAATATAATCAAAATTATTCATTTTGCATTTTATAATGTTCTATATTTCTTCTTTGGTCACAAACTATTCCCCCTTCCATATATTTGATGGAAAAACTATTCTTTGTTCTTCTAATTGACTTATGATACACCCTTTTATATCTAAATCCTGTATGCATTTCAACCTTATCTTGGTATATGGTATGAGATGTTATTCTATACCTCATTTCTGCCATACTATTTTCCAGTTTTCCCAGAGGTTTTTGTCAAATAATGAGTTTTTATCCCAGAAGCTGGAGTCATTGGGTTGATCAAACAGTAGATTGCTATAGTCATTTACTACTATTTATTTCTTTTATACCTAATCGAACCCACTGATTCACCACACTATTTCTCAGCCAATATCAATAAATCGGCTGACTGATGTTTTATAAGAAAGGGTGGGGGTAGGGGTTATTTATTTATCTATTTTTCCAACAACATGCACATATAGCTTTCAGCAATCATTTTTGAAAGGTTTTTATTTAACATTTTTTCTCCCTCCTTCACTTCCCTCCCCTTCCCCCCTGATAGAGTACAGTCTAATATAGGTTATTCATGTATGACTATGTTAAATATATTTCTATGTTAAGCATATTGTGAAGGAAGAATCAGAACAAAAAGGCAGGGGGGAAAAAACTATGAGAAAGGGCAAAACATAAAACAAAGCAAATTTTAAAAATTAAAATAATAAACTTTGGTCTGTATTAAGACTTCACAATTACTTCTCTGTATGGTATTTTCCATCTCAGGCCCATTAGAATATTCTGATTATTGTACTGCTGATCATCACACAATGTTGTTGTTAATGGATACAATCTTCTGATTCTGCTTACTTCATTCAGTATCATTTCATGCAAGTCTTCTCTGGCTTTGCTGAAGTCCTATCTCTCATACTTCATCACATTCAAATATCGCAATTTATTCAACCATTCCCCAATAAATGGCCATCCCCTCAATTTCTTCACCATTATGAAAAGAGATAGTATAAATAGTTTTCTACATGTAGTATTTTTGCCTTTTCTTGTGATTTCTTTCAGATATAGATCTAGTTTTGGTGGTTTTGCTCTCCATTTCATCAATTCACCCCTCTACCAACAATACAATAGTGCCCCAGTTTTCCCATATCCCCTACAATACTGATCATTTTTCCATTTTTCTCATAAAGTTCAATCTGATAAGTGTAAGGAAATACCTCAGAGTTGTTTTAATTTGCATTTCTCTAATCAAAGATTTAAAGCATTTTTATTTGACTAGATAGCTTTAATTTCTTCATCTGAGAATGCCTGTTCATGTCTTTTGAACATTTATTAATTGAAAATGACTTGTATTCTTAAAAATGACTCCTTTATGTTTTAGAAATTAGTTTTTATCAAAAACACTAGTAAAATTGTTTCCCAACTTATTGCATTCCTTTTAATCTTGTTTGTATATGTTTTTTTGTGCAAACCCTTTTTAATTTAATGCAATTAAAATTATCACTTGTATATTTTATAATAGTCTCTATTTCTTCTCTGGTCATAAACTGCTCTCTTTTCCATAGATCTGACAGATAAACTATATATTGTTCTGTTAACTGGCTTATGTTATCACATTTTATGTCTAAATCTTATATCCATTTTGAACTTATCTTGGTATAGGGTATCAGATATTGGTCTATACTTAGTTTCTGCCTTACTATTTTTCAGTTTTCCCAGCAGTTTTTGTTGAAGAGTAACTTCTTATCCCAGAAGTTGAAGTCAGGTAGGCTAGGTGGCACACTGGATAGAGCACCTGCCCTGGAGTCAGGAGGACCTGAGTTCAAATTTGTCCTCAGACACTAAATAATTACCTAGCTGTGTGAACTTCGGCAAGTCACTTAGCCCCATTGCCTTGCCAAAACAAACAAAAAAAAAGTTGAAATCTTAGAGTTTATCAAACAGATTACAATAGCCATTTGCTACTGTTTCTTCTGTACCTAATCTATTCCACCTCTCTATTTCTTAGCAAGTACAAAACACTTTTGATGACTTGCTGTATAATATAATTTTAGATTTGGTATAATGAGGTCACCTACCTTTACATGTTTTCATTAATTCCCTTAATATTCTTGAATTTTTTCTTCCTTCATATGAATTTAGTCACTATTTTTTCTATCTCAATAAATTTGATCAGTACAACACTTAGTAAGGAATTTAATTTGTGTAAAATTATCCTTTTTTTACATTAGCTCAGTCTAATCATGAGCAATTGACATTTGTAAAATAATTTAGATCTGATTTTATTTGTATGAAAAGTGTTTTATAATTGTGTTCATATAGTTTATGAGTTTGACTTGGATCATATTCTACCAAGTATATGATATTATCTATACTTTAAATGGAATTTCTCTTTCTATCCCTTGTTGCTGCACTTTGTTGGTAAAGCTGATGATTATTGTAGGTGTATTTTATATTCTACAACTTGCCGAAAGTTGTTCATTGTTTCAAGTAGTTTTTAGTTGATTTCTAGAATTCTCTAATTAAAAATGCAAATTAAGGCTTCTCTGAGGTACCACCTCACACCTCTCAGATTGGCCAATATGACCAGAAAGGATAATGATCATTGTTGGAAGGGTTGTGGGAAATCTGGGACACTATTACACTGTTGGTGGAGCTGTGAACTCATTCAACCTTTCTGGAGAGCTATTTGGAACTATGCCCAAAGGGCAACAAAAATGTACATACCCTTTGACCCAGAAATACCACTACTGGGTCTATACCCTGAAGAGATTATAAAAAAGGGTAAAAATATCACTTGTACAAAAATATTTATAGCAGCCCTGTTTGTGGTGGCAAAGAATTGGAAATCAAGTAAATGTCCTTGGGGAATGGCTTAGCAAACTGTGGTGTATGTATGTCATGGAACACTATTGTTCTATTAGAAACCAGGAGGGATGGGAATTCAGGGAAGCCTGGAGGGATTTGCATGACCTGATGCTGATTGAGACGACCAGAACCAGAAAAACACTGTATACCCAAACAGCAACATGGGGGTGATGTTCAACCTTGAAGGACTTGCTAATTCCATCAGTGCAACAATCAGGAACAATTTTGGGCTGTCTGCAAAGGAGAGTGCCATCTGTATCCAGATAAAGAGCCATGGAGTTTGAACAAAGTTCAAGGACTATTCCCTTTAATTTAGAAAAAAACAGATTATCTTATTGTCTGATCTTCCTATCCCTTATACTTTTTGTTTCTTCCTTAAGGATATGATTTCTCTCTCATCACACTCAATTTGGATCAACGTACAACAATGGAAACAAAGTAAAGACTGACAGATTGCTTTCCATGGGGTTGAGTTGTAAAACTCAAATAATATCTTTAATAGAATTCTCTAATTAAACCATTATTTCTTCAGCCAAGATTGAAAATCTTGTTTCTTCTTTTCCCATTGTAATTCCTTCAATTTCTTTTTCTTCTCATATTGCTGAGGCTAATTTTACTAATAAAATGGTGACTAATAATGGTGATAACAGACATCTTTGTTTAACCCCTGGTCTTATAGGGAATGCTTCTAGCTTATCCTTATTACATATGATGTTTGCTAAGGTTTAAATATATACTGCTTATTGTTTTAAGGAAAACTCAATTTATTCCTATGCTGTCTTGTATTTTTAGTAGGAATGGGTGTTGTATTTTGTCAAAAGTTTTCAACATCTATTGAAATAATCATATGGTTTCTTTTGTTATTTATTTGAATTAGATTGATAATTTTCCTAATATTGAATCAACCTTGCATTCCTGGTATAAATTCTTCCTGATCACAGTGTATTATTCTACTTATTGTAACTTATTGTAATCTCTTTGATATTATTTTATTTAAAATTTTTCCATTAATATTGATTAAGGAAATTGATCTATAACTTTTTTCCTCTGTTTTGACTCTTCCTGGTTTAGGTATCATTATCATATTAGTGTCATAAAAAGAAATTTGGTAGAACTCAATCTTCACTTATTTTTTCAAATAATTTATATAGAATTGGAATTAATTGTTCTTTAAATGTTTGGTAGAATTCACTTGTGAATCTATCTGGCTCTGGAAATGTTCTGAAATAGGGTTATTTGAAGTATTTCATTTCCTCTTCAGTTAATCTGGGCAATTTATATTTTATAAATATTCATCCATTTCACTTATATTATCAGTTTTTTTGATATGCAGTTGGGCAAAATAATTCTGAATTATTACTTTAGCTTGCTCCTTACTAATTTTGAGTTCACCCTCTTCATTTTTGATACTGGTAATTTGATTTTCCTCTTTTTTTACAATCAAACTAGCCAAATGTTTATCTATTTCTTTGAAATTCAACTCTTACTTTTATTAGTCTCATCATTTTCTTACTTTCAATTGTATTAATTATTCCTTTGATTTTTAGAACTTTAATTTGATGTTTTATTAGTGGGCATTTTTAATTTGTACTTTTAATAGCTGTTTTAGCTGCCTGTCCAAGTCAGTGATTTTTTCTTTCTCCATTTTATTCATATATGCATTTAGAGATATATAAAATTTCTCCTAATAACTGTTTTGACTGTATCCCACAAGTTTTGGTATGATGACTCATCATCATGATTTTCTTGGATAAATTTATTGATTATTTCTCTATGATTTGTTGTTTGATCCACTCATTCTTTTAAATTAGGCTATTTAACTTAAAATTAGTTTTTAGTCTATCATTCATGGTCCTTTTTCTATGCATTTTTGTTGCATCATGATCTGAAAAGGATGTATTTAATTTTTTTTATTTTTGCATTTGATTGTGAGCTGATATATGGTCACATACATGGTCAATTTTTGTGTAGGTGCCAAGTACTGCAGAGAAGATTTATTCCTTTCTATCCCCATTCAGTTTTCTCCAGAGTTCTATTCTATCTAGCATTTCTATGTTTCCCTTCTTAACTTCCTTCTTGTTTATTTTTGTGTTTAGATTTATCTCATTCTGGGAGATGGAGATTGATCTTCTCCCAGTACTATAGTTTTGCTTCTCTTCTAAGAATCTGGATGTGATGCCACTTGATACATATGTTGAGATTACTTCATTGACTATAGTACCTTTTAGGAAGATGTAGTTTCCTTCTTTATACCTTTTAATGAGATCTATTTTTGTTTTTGCTTTGTCTGAGATAAGGATTGCTACCCTGGCTTTTAATACTTCAGCCGTTATATGTTCTACTCCAGCCTAAATTTCTAAACCCAATTGGGAATGTATGTTATGTTCTCTTTGAGTCAAATCTGCTGAGTTTTATATCTGTAAGATTCACTCAGTGCTCACACCCTACCTACTTTCCCCTCTACTATAATAGGTCCTTTTGCATTTTGATGCTGTGTCATTTGTCCTCTTTTTCTGACTTCTCTCAGTATAATGCTTTTCTCATGAATTGTTTTATAACTGTTATATCTATCCCCTCCAATTATATTCCTTTCCATTGTCCTAATAGAAATACAGTTCTCAAGAGTACAAATATTATTTTCCTGTATAGGGATGTAAACAATTTAGTCTTATTGACTAACATTTCTTTCTTTCCATTTACCATTTTATGCACCTCTTGAGTCTTGTATTTAAAGATCAAGTTTGATGTTCAGTTCTGGTCTTTTTATTAGTTAAGTTTGAAAGTCCTCTATTTTGCTCAATATCAGGCCCTGAAAGAATATGCTGAGTTTTGGAGGGTAGTTGATTCTCGGTTTAATCCAGTTTCCTTTGTCCTACAGAATATCATTCTCTAGGTTCTCTGATCCTTTAATATTGAAGCTGATAAGTCCTGCATAATCCTTACTGTGGTTGCCATTTAAATTGTTTCCTTTTGAGTACTTTGTGGTATTTTCTCCTTTAACTGAAAATTTGGAAATTTGTTTACAATGTTCCTTAGAGCTTTTATTTTGGGATCACTTTCTGGAGGTGATCTTATTGTTCATTGAATATTAGGCAATTTTCCTTGAAATTTTCCTGAAAGATATTATCCAGGCTCATTTTTTGATTGTAGCTTTCAGGAAAAACCAATTATTTGTAAATTATTTCTCCTGGATCTATTTTCGAAGTTGGTCATTTTTCCTAGGAGGAATTTTGCATATTCTAGCTTTCCAATCTTTTGGTTTTGCTTGATGAATTCTTGATGTTTCATATAGTCATTAAGTTTCTACTTGTCTAATTCCAGTTCTTAAGCATAGCTAGTCTTGGTTTTTCCTTTCTAGTTGATTAATTTTATTTTAAAAGTAAAATTGTTTTGAGAAATGTTTTTCTTTTCAAGATAGTCAATTTTACTTTTAAAGAAGTTGTTTTCTTTTTTCCATTTGACCAATTTTACTTGTATTGTCTTCACTTAATTTTTCGTAATTCTCCTTTATGATGCTCATTTCTTTGCTCAATTTTTGTTCTTCCTCTCTTTTTTGGTTTTTAAATTTCCTTTTGATTTCTTCCAAGAGTATATTTTGGATTTGATACCTATTCAAAATCACCTTTTAGGCATCACATAATGGCTTTCCACTTAAGAGATGGCATTTTGCTCTTCCCTGTCAGCATTGTAGCTTTCTATGACAAGTGCCCATTTTTTGTTCATTTTGAAAGATGAGCTCAGCTCCTAGGGCAAAGGGAAGACAGTTCCAAGCTTTTTGTGCAGGGGACCAGGATCTTGTCCCTAACTTTTCATTCTGACATTTTAGGAGTTTGAGACTTGCAGGATATCTTAACCCAGTCCTGCCCATTGCACCAATATTCTAGGCTCAGTGTTTGCCTTCTGTTCTGAGGTTTGGATCTGCACTTCTGGTTTGCCCAGCCAGGACTCAGGTCTTTTAGTTACTGAGCTTTGCTATGGCTAAAAGCCTCCAGCTAACTTCCTTGTTTTCTCACCTATTCTGGGCTTCATTCCCCTTTTATGCACATGAGATTGGCCTTTGTTGAAGTTCCTCCAAGGCATATTGAGCTGAAAAGGTTTTTCACTCTGTCTTTTTTGTAGATTCTGTCACTTTAGAATTGGTTTAGAGGCTTCAATTAAAATTGTTTTGGGAAGAGCTAGGGGAGCTACCTAGCTTCTCTCTTCCATTTATAAATTAACTTCTTTTTCTTTTTTTATATAAATATTTGATGTTTTCCAATTATATACAATAGGAGCTTCTACCTATCATTTTTGTAAAGTTTTGAATTTTTTTTTAGGTTTTTGCAAGGCAAACGGGGTTAAGTGGCTTGCCCAAGGCCACACAGCTAGGTAATTATTAAGTGTCTGAGATTGGATTTGAACCCAGGTACTCCTGATTCCAGGGCCAGTGCTTTATCCACTACACCACCTAGCCGCCCCAAGGTTTTGAATTTTTACAGTTTTTGCCTACCCTCCCTTCCCTCCCCCTCCCCCCCCACAGAAGGCAATCTAATAATCTTTACATTGTTTCTATACTATGCATTGATCAAAACTGAATGTGTTGAGAGAGAAAAAAACATATCCTTGAGGAAGAAGCAAAATATTAGAGAAAGAAAAATTATGTAGTTGATAAAACAACTTTTTTTTAAAAAAATTGAAGGTAATAATCTTTGGTCTTTGTTTAAATTCCACAGCTCTTTCTCTTGATAACAATGGTGTTCTCCATCATGATACTGTATGTAGCTTCTCTCTGTAGTTCAGAGATCAAAGACAATCCAGAGAGTTTTGAAATGGAAAGTGCCATCCACATCCAGAGGAAAAAATATGTAGTTTGAATGCAGAACAAAGCATACTATGTTCACTTTTTAAAACTTTTTTATACTATTTCTTTCTCATGATCTCCCCTCCCCATTTTAAGTCTTCTTTAAAAACTTGCCTAAAATGATAATAAGTTAAACATAATTGTACATGGGCAACCTATATCAGATTGTTTGCTGCAATGGTGAGGGAGGATGGAAGGAAGAGTGGTAGAAAAAAGTGGAATTCAAAAGCTTGAAAAAGAATAAATGTTGAAAACTCTCTTTGCATGTAATTAGAAAGATGTAAAGAAAAAGGAAGTGTTTACTGTGTAAAAAATTAGAATTGAGTAAGTAGAAGTTAATGACTCCATGAGAGAAATAATAAAATAAAATTTTAAAAAAATGATAAGTAGAAGAAATGTGAAATTGAGAAGGCAACTAACCTGGGAAACACAAATCAAGGAGAAAGAGTTTAAGAATTATTACATTACTTGAAAAGCCTTGACTAAAAAAATCCAAGACATAATATTTTAAGAAATTATAAAGGAAAACTGCCTCAGTATCTTAGATCCAGAAAGTAAAATTGAAATTAAAGAATCTGCCAATCACCTCCTGAATGAGATCCCAAAATGAAAACTCCAAAAGAATATTTTAGCCTAATTCCATAGATGCTAAATCAAACAGAAACTATTGCAACCAGCCAAGAAAAAAATCAAATAACTTAGAGTCACAGTCAGGATAATACACAATTTATCAACTTCTGCCTAAAAGACTAGAAGACTTAGAATATGATATTCTAGAAGTCAGAAGCACTAGGATTCCAACAAATGATTGACTACCCAGTTAAACTTGGTACATTAAGTGAATATTTAATGAAAAAGAAAATTTTCAACATTTCTGATGAAAAGACCAGTTTTGAATAAAAACATCTGACTTTCAAAAATAAAATTCAAGAAAAGCCTCAAAAGGGAAACAGAAAAAACAGATCAAAGGGATTCAATAAGGTGAATTATTTACATTCCTACAGGAAGATAATTGTTGTAACTCCTAAGAATATTATTATTATTAGGTCAAAGAGTATGTGAAATTTTCTATTCCTTCTTGTATATTTCTAAATTGTTCCCTAGGATAATTGGTACAGTTCACAATTCCACCAATATTTATCAATATATCAATTTTCTCTCATTCCTACTAGCATTTTTCATGTCTGATAGGTGTGAGATAATACCCCCAGGTAGTTTTAATTTGCATGTAAGTATGTATTATATATAAAATAACCCATATGTACAAAAAATATTTAGCTGCTCTTTTTGTACTGGCAAAGAATTGGAAATTGAGAGCATGCTCATTAATTGAGGAGTGGCTAAACAAGTTGTGGTATATGATTATGATGGGATATTACTGTGCCATAAGAAATGACAATCAGGATTCTTTCAAAACACCTTGAATCACTTGTATGAACTGATGCAAAGTAAAGTGAACAGAACCAGAACACAGTAACAACAAGATTGGATGGTAATCAACTATGAATGATTTAGCTTTTTTCATAGATACAATGATCTAAGACAATTCCAAAAAACTTAATGACAAAAACTGCTATAAACCTCTACAGAAAGAGTTGATGGAGTAAGAATGCAGATTGAAGCATGCTTGTTTTTAACCTGTATATTTTTCTTGTATTTCCCATCTGTTTTCTTTCACAACATAACTAATATGAAATTATGTTTTGCATGACTGCACATGTATTGCCTATATCAAATTGCATTCCTTCTCAATGAAGAGGGAGGGGAGAGAGAAATGGAGAAAATTTAGAATCCAATTTTTTTCAGATGTTAACTTTTTTTACATATGAGTGTAAAAATGAAATTTTGTTAGAATGTTAAAAACATTTATGTTCCCCTCTCTGCTTTTCTTTGCATACGTGAGAGATACACATGATTTTGCATTGATAAATTATCATGATCTTTTCCCATATTTTTTATTTTCCTTTTTAGTCTTAAAAACATTTTGGGAAGTAACCAGGTGGCACAGTGAATAAAGCACCAACCCTCAAGTTAGGAAGACCTGAATTCAAATCCAGCCTCAGACATTTAATATTTACTATCTGTATGACCTTGGGCATGTCACTTAACTCCATTGTCTCACAAAAATCTAATAATAATAATAATAATATTTGCTGACTCTTTGGAAAAGGCGGGGAGGAATACTGCTGCTTTTAAGGAAATCTTCACCCTCTTTTGATGAGGAACAGGGTGAAAGGAGAATATAGAATAAAAGGGGGTAGAGGATTAGGATAGAGAAAAATACAGTTAGTAGCAGTAACTGTGGTGAGAAAAATATACTGAAGCAAGTTTCTCTGATAAGGACTTCATTTCTCAAACATGGAGAACTGGGTCAAATTTATAAAAAAAAATTAAGAGCCATTCCCCAATTAATAAATGATCAAAAGAAGTGAACAATTCTCAGTGAGGTTATCAACACTATCTATGGCCATATTTTTTTAAATGTCCTAATTCACTATTGATTGGAGAAATGAAAATTAGAATAATTCTGAGGGATCATCTTATACCTCTTTGACTGACTAATAGGACAGAAAGAGAAATTGACACATGTTGGAAGTTATGTAGAGAAAATGAAATTATTAATGCACTGTTGGAGGAACTGTGAAATGATTTAACTGTTCTGTAGAGCAATTTGGAACTATGCCCAAAGCATACCTCTTGAATTAGCAGTGCCAGAACTAGTCTGTATTCCAGAAGAAATGAAAATAGGAAAAAATAGAACCCAGATGTATGAGGATATTTATAGCAGCTCTTTTCTGTTGCTGACAAGGAATTGGAAATTGAGAGGATAACCAGAAGTTGGGGAATGGATGAACAAATTGTGATATATGATTGTTATGGAATTCAATTCTGTACAAGAAATGCTAAGAAGGATGCTTTCAGTAAAACCTTTAATATTTACATGAACAGATGGAATGAGAAATGTACTGTCAACAAAGTATGATCAGCTCTTAATAACTTAACTTTTCTCAGACCCAAGACAACTCTAAAGGACTTATGATAAAGAATATTATCCATCTCCAGAGAGATACAGAATGAAACACACCTTCTTTTTCACTTAAAAAAACCAACATTATGTGATGATCAACAATGAGGAACATGGCTCCTCTCAGTAGTTCAGTGAACAAGGACAATTTTAAAAGACTTTTGATGGAATACGTCATCTACATCCAGAGAAAAACCATGGAGTCTAAATGCAGACTAAAGTATACTATTTTCACTTTTGAAAATGTTATTTTTTCTTTTTCTCATTGTGTTTTTTCCTTTCAGTTATGATTCTTCTGATATAGCATGACTAATACGGAAATATGTTAACATGATTGCATATGTGTAACCTATGTCAGATTATTTGTTGTCAGGGGAGAGTGTGGGGAAGGGAAGAGGTAGAAAAATGTGGAATTCAAAAGCTTACAAAAGGATGAATGTTGAAAACTATCTTTGCATGCAGTTGAAAAAAATGAAATAAAAAAAGCAAAAAAGAAAATAGAATGAACTACATAGTTGGTGATCATTACTGTGAAAAAAGTTATATGAATTTCTCTTTTAAAGACTTCATTCTCAAACATACAGACAACTGAGTCAAATTTATAGAAATAAGAACCTTCCCTTATCTGATAAATAGTCAAGGAATATGAACAGACTGTTTTCAGACAAAGTAAGCTATCTATAGTCATAAAAAATGTTCTAAATCAATATTGATGAGAGAAATGTGAATTAAAAGAATTCTGAGCTGCTACCTCATACCAGCCAGATTGGCTAATATGACAGAAAAGGAAAATGTAAAAGGATGGAAGGGATATGGGAAAGTTAAAATATTATTCTATTTTAGTGAAATTATACACAGATTCAACCATTCTCACAAGCCATTTGGAACTATGCCCAATGGCTACAAACACACATATAGCCTTTGTCCAGGAAATACCACTACTAGATCTGTTTTCCAAAAAGATTTTAAAAAAATGTTAAGAATCTATGTGTCCAAAAGTATTTATAGCAGCTCTTTTAGTGGTGGCAAAGAATTGGAAATTGAGGGGAAGGCCATCAGTTGGGGATTGGTTGAACAAGTTGTAGTGAATTGTGCTTTAAGAAATGATGAGCAAAAAAGATTTATATTAACTGATGCAAAGTGAAATGATCAGAAGCAGGAGACAGACAGACAGACAGAGATAGGCACAGAAACAGACACAGAGATTTGTAATTGTTGAGGTCTTCCCAATCTAGGGACTTGGCAATGTACAGCAGATATAATGTTCTTAATAGTTTCCCAATAGCCTAGAGAAAAGGAGAGTATCTGGGCCAGGCCTAAACAAAATATAGTATTAATATTGGTGGGGAAAGATTTGTAGATGAGCTGAGAGTCATGTTCTCTGAGATGATGCCTCAGGAACTCCCCCTTTCTCATTGTTTGTTTTCGTATCAGCCTTGAAAGGAAAACACTTCTTCCAAGGGGCAGAGAAAATAAAAGATTAGGGCAAGGAGCTGAGGAAGAAAAGTACCATCTTTATGAGGGTAAGGGTCAGAAAGAGGAAGTATTTAACTCCCTAGGTCCAGCACCTTGCCGTTCAAATTGTTTAACCTCAATAACCAGAAAGTTGTAAACTTGGGTGACCGGAAAGATGATGATACTTTTAAATAATAGAGGAAAGTTGGAGGAGGGATGAGTTGGGGCGGGGGGAGATGCAATGTTGGGCCATGTTGAGGCTGAGATACCTACATAACATCCAGGTTAAGATATACAGCAATGAGTAGGTGATGTTTGATTAGAACTGAGAATTTTGAGGAAACACAGATAATGAAATCCCATTCTGGGACTAGGCAACACCATAGAGGAAACACAGTTTGGGAAATCTCTGTGCCTCTTGGAAACCAAAGTCCTCATTCTCAAGAACTGCCACTTCTAACATTGATTTAAATTGTCACAGTAATGATCACCAACTCTCTTTTGTATCCTGTGCTTCCCTGGGAGCACATGACTCTCTCCAGCGTGAACCCTCCTCACATTCTGCACAAGCTTTCTTCCTTCCTATATATTTGGAGAGAGATTCCATATTCTCTATCAATTTTTGTGGACTCCAAAACAGAGTAGAAAGATCTGAAAGAATGACAATTCTTTGCCATGTCTCTTTAAATAAGGAACTTTCCTTCACTGGGGCACAGCTTTCTCCCTTATACAATGGGGAGGTTGAATTAAATAATCCCAAAGGTCTTTTCCAGTTCTATATTCATGATCCTACAACTTTGAGGTCCTTTCCTCAGAGGATACAATGGATAGAGCACTTGGTCTGGAGTAAGGAAGACATGAATCTAAATCTATCTTTAGATACATACTAGCTGAGTGACCTTGGGCAAGTCATTTAACCACTGCATGCCTCAGTTTCTTCAACTACAAAATAAAGATATTAATAGCTTCTACCTCCCAGGATTGTTATAAGTTTAAAAATCAATAATATTTTTTAATTAAAGATTTTATTTATTTTGAGTTTTACAATTTTCCCCCAATCTTACTTCCCTCCCCCCACCCCACCCCCCACAGAAAGCAATTTGTCAGTCTTTACACTGTTTCCATGTTGTACATTGAGTGTGATGAAAGAGAGAAATAATATCCTTTAGGAAGAAACATAAAGTATAAGAGATAACAAGATCAAACAATAAGATATCAGTTTTCTTTCCTAAATTAAAGAGAATAGTCCTTGAACTTTGTTCAAACTCCACAGTTCTTTCTCTGGATACAGATGGTATTCTCCATTGCAGACAGCCCCAAATTGCCCCTGATTGTTTCACTGATGAAGTAAGCATGTCCATCAAGGTTAATCATCACACCCATGTTGCTGTTAGGATGTACAGTGTTTTTCTGGTTCTGCTCATCTCACTAAGCATCATTTCATGCAAATCCCTCCAGGCTTCCTTGAATTCCCATCCCTCCTGGTTTCTAACAGAACAATAGTGTTCCATGACATACATATACCACAGTTTGTTAAGCCATTCCACAACTGAAGGACATTTACTTGATTTCCAATTCTTCACCACCACAAACAGGGTTACTATGAAAAAAATTCAATAATATTTTTAAAGCACTTACACATTGTAGGTGCTTAATAAAAATTTTCTCCCCACTCTCTTCCCTTTCATGTCCAAATAGTCATGAAACTCTAAACTGACAGTCACAAAATCATCACCACCACCAATGCTTTTTCTCTGTTGTACTGTTCTTACTGAAATTTTGGCTCCTGGGAATCACTTATTCAAGACCAGGCTATTATGTGAGTCCCAAATGGTTAACTAATGTAAGGCATTTACTAATAATCTCTAATGCTGACATAAGTCTTTCTGACTCCACATCTTTTGACTTAGAAACAACAAAGGGTTGACCACAAATGATACTGGAAAAGTAGACTCAATTAATTCCCAAGTTAGAAGAAATTGAAAAAAGGAAATCATGCATCTATTGAGTCAACATAGCCTTAAAAACCAATCTATCAGGTCTAATGTAACAAGGTCCCAGAAATGAGTTGACATGGTCTTTCAAAATCATGATCACAACAGAAACAATGATCACACTCTCTAGTTTACTCTTCTGAAATCCTTCTGAAAAGTTTCTGAATCCTCAGAGGTCTCTGCTCCCTATGAGGCTTTGATGTTCATATAATGGGAAGTATATGTTTTTGTAATATAATGGGAAGAAATGTCTTTGTAGAGTTACAAGTTCTATATAAATGTGATAAGGACTGATAGGGACTGAATCCTAGGATTTCATTGGGGTTAGAGACTCTCAGGGAGCAATTTCCTCTACCAATGAGGAACATCAACTTCTCAACAGTTTTTAATCTTGAGTAGTTAAGTGACTTGTCCATGGTTAGAGAGTCAGAATGTGTCAGAGACAAGACTACCTCTCCCTGAGGTTAACTTTCTCTCCCCTATATCCCGAAATCCCTTGATATAAATGTACCATTATCATCGTCATAAATATTAACATAGTAAATGTTGTAGTGGTTGGAATATTGGACTTGAAATTAGAAAGACCTGAGTACAAATGGTCTCTGATATGGACTAGACAAGTCACTTAATGTTAGCTCCCCAGCTGAAGATTACTGAATAGTTAGTTGTCTATTTGTTTAGAAGTGATGCCCTGTTTCAGAGATTTCTAATACACAATCTTTGAGTCACATTCCTTAGTGTGATCTGAATAAGAATAATTATTTGTAAACATTTTGGAAATATTTAGCAAAATATATAAAAAATACAAAAATACAGACATGTTTCATCTTAAAGCTGTCAAAAGGTGGGCTCAGAGATTCTTATACACAGATTATTGACTTCCATTTCTATTTGAGTTTGACAGATACCTCTCTGACAAAAAGGGTACTATTGGGCTTAGCTACTGTCATGGGATCTTGGTTCTAGAAGGACTTTCCAACATTAAACACACCAATGTTAATACTTCAAATACTTCAAGGAACCTTAGGACCTATAGTAATAGAATCAAAGATTTAGGCTGTAAGGGACATTAGAGATATCAAGTCCTGACCTTTTACAAATGAGGAACTAGAGGCCCTAAGAAGTAAATTGACTTTTTTAGGGTCACACAACTAGTAAGGATATAAGATAGGTTTTCCTGGTTCCAAGACTAGTATTCTGCCCATACTGGGCCATACTACTGCTACAGAACATCAATCATAGGGATCTCATACTGGAGTCAAGAATATACCTATGCCTCCCGCCACCCCTGAGCGTGCCACTGCCGCTGGAATCCGCGGGACCCGAGAGAGCGCGGCGGGAACCTCGGCCCTACCGGATACAGCCAGCCCGGGGGCAGCCATGAGCAGGCAGCTGAGCAAGAGGGCCATCAGGCTCATAATGCAACAAGGAGATACCAGTATAAAACCTATACTCAAAGTCATCAACATCCGGCCAATTGCTACAGGAAATTCCCCACCCCGTTATTGAATGCTCATGAGTGATGGATTGAATACTGTATCCTCTTTCATGTTGGCAACACAGCTGAATGTACTGGTGGAGGAAGAGCGCTTGGCAAGCAACTGCATCTGCCAAGTTAACCGGTTCATTGTTAATACCCTGAAATTTGGAAGGAAAGTGGTTATATTGATGGATTTTGAAGTTTTGCAATCTGCTGATGAAGTTGGAGGAAAGATTGGCAATCCAGTGCCCTACAATGAAGGACAAGGGCAGCAGCAAGCAGCACCAGCTCCAGGGCCAGCAGCTAATCCAGTAGCCAACAAGCCCCAGCAACAGAATGGGAATTCAGGACTGGGTTCCACAGCAACTAAAAGCTATGGCGTTTCAAAGACATTTGGTAAAGTTGGAAGCGCTAATCTGAGCACTCTTGGAGGATCCCAGTTGAAAGTTGTACCCATCGCCAACCTCAACCCATACCAGTCCAAGTGGACTATTTGTGCTCGCGTTACTAATAAAAGTCAGATCTGCCCGAGGGGAAGGAAAGCTTTTCTCTATAGAAATAGTTGATGAAAGTGGTGAGATCAGAGCTACTGCTTTCAATGATCAAGTAGACAAGTTCTTTCCCCTCATCGATGTGAATAAGGTGTATTACTTCTCCAAAGGCACCCTGAAGATTGCTAATAAGCAGTTCACAGCTGTTAAGAATGACTATGAAATGACCTTCAATAATGAGACCTCTGTGGTGCTTTGTGAAGGTGCTCATCACTTACCTACAATTCAGTTTGACTTCACGGAGATTGGTGACCTGGAGAACAAGGCTAAAGATTCACTTGTAGACATCATTGGAGTCTGTAAGAGCTTTGAAGATGCTGGCAAAGTTGTTGTGAAGTCTTCCAATAGAGAAGTTTCCAAAAGGAATATCCATTTGATGGACACTTCTGGGAAGGTGGTGACAACCACTCTGTGGGGAGAAGATGCTGACAGATTTGACGGGTCTCGACAGCCTGTGTTGGCCATCAAAGGAGCCCAGTCTCTGATTTTGGTGGGTGGAGCCTATCAGTACTCTCTTCAAGCACTGTTCTTGTGAACCCCAATATTCCAGAGGCCTTTAAACTACGTGGATGGTTTGACTCAGAAGGACAAGCCCTAGAAGCCGTTTCGATCTCTGATGCTAGGAGTGGAGGAACTGGAGGGGATAATGTCAACTGGAAAACTCTGTATGATGTTAAATCTGAGAACCTGGGACAAGGTAACAAGGCGGATTACTTTAGTTGTGTGGCAACGGTGGTGTACCTTCGCAAGGAGAGCTGTATGTACCAGGCTTGCCCCTCTCAGGATTGCAATAAGAAAGTGATCAACCAGCAGAATGGGCTCTACCTCTGTGAGAAGTGTGATCGGGAATTCCCCAGCTTTAAGGACCAAATGATCCTGTCGGTCAATATTGCAGATTTCCAGGAGAATCAGTGGGTGACTTGTTTCCAGGAATCTGCAGAGGCCATTCTTGGGCAGAACGCTGCGTATCTTGGGGAATTAAAAGACAAGAATGAGCAGGCATTTGAGGAAGTCTTCCAGAATGCCAACTTTCGTTCCTACACATTCAGAATAAGAGTCAAACTAGAGACTTACAATGATGAGTCTCGAATCAAGGCTTCTGTAGTAGACGTGAAGCCTGTAGACTACAGAGAATATGGCAAGAGGCTCATCATGAGCATCAGGAAGAATACTGCTGCTCCGCAGATGTGAGAAGAGTGTTGGCCATTGGTTGCAAGTTTGAAACTACCCAGAATAACCCAAGAGCTGATGTGAAGTTGATGGCTTCCCATCCCCGTGTGACCATTAAGCTTTAGCTGCAGTGGGCAGAGCTGCCCTTTATGGTGGACTAAGCAATTTCCTTTGTCCAGTGAGTCCAGGAACCCCTTGGTAGGTAAATAGGAGTGTGCTCAGATATTGTGACCCTTAAACCATGTCAGACCTCGGGGGCTATCTCGGACAGGGTCATCCCAGTTGTCACTGCCATTAGCTCCGGGCGTTTGTCGATTTTATTAAGATGTCATTATCTTGAGGCCGGAGTCCTGCTCAAAGTAATTAGCCCTCAATCTGCAGACAGCCAAATAAATGGTATACCTGAGGTTTCATTTCTCCAATTGGTGACACTTCTGGAATGTTGTAGGGAAGGAATTGGAAAAGCAGTGGCTACAGAGCAGTCAGAGAAAGACCCGCGTGTTCTCACAAGTGTTTACTCCTGGAATTCAAAGGCTTTCTCCTCCCGGAGGTGCCACGTCGCTGGAATGCCTGGAATGGCAAGACAGCGGAATTATTCATCAAAGACGTATCTCTTATATCTGAAGAATATCCTTCCTTCAGGGTTTAATAGACTGAGTCAGATGGGTCTGATATTAATCAAAATTGTCTCTTCTGAGGAAGGCTGGTAAGCATTGACTCACTGTCCCCTCGGGAAATCTAGGCGCCTACAAAGCGTTGCTCGAGTTTTCACTTCAATTAACATCATGTTTTGAATTGATAATTGTACACGTTTCCTACTTGTATATAGTTCTTGCATTTGTCTGTTTCACTTCTTCAATTTTGGTTGAAACTGCTTTTAAATAAGTAGAGAATTATAAAGGGGGGGAAGGGGAGCCCTCTGTTTCTATTGCTTTGTTTCAATAAATAGTATATTTAGAAAAAAAAAGAATATACCTATGCCTGAAAATAGGAGCAGATGTTTCCCAGAGGCTGTGCTGGTATGCAGTTGCACATAATTTTGTAGTACTCTGTAAGATATTGGATCAAATTGAATTTGGACTAAATGGAAGTAGGTTTGTATGTGGCTTATTGGTTAGAATGCAAGCACTTGGATTTAAGACATAGAAATAGAGTGAGTTTGAGAGAAATATCTTTGAGTTAAGGGAGGGTACAGGGAAACATTATTGGCTCTGGAGTCAAAGGACATCATTTAAAATTGTGCTTCTGATACTTCATTACCTGACCAAGCCTCTTCATCTCCCTAACACTAGTGATAACTTTGGTAGCCCTTTCTAGCTCTACACCTGGGAACCTATGACCTCTTCCTTTGTCTAAAAGGAATCTGTGAAATGGCATGTTAAATGACTACTGGGACCTGGTAGAAACTAAGCTGGAGGTACCTTGCTGTACTCTTTTTTCCTTCCAGAACTGGGTGAGGAACACAGAATCCTGGCTTCTTGCTCCTGGCCCTACTCGTCCAATTCTCTGGGTACACAAAATTAAAGCCAGTATATAATATGCTGAAGTGTATTTATTTAGAAGAATTACAATCAAGGAAAGGGGACTGGAAGGATAGGTAGAAGATAGGCTTCCATGTTCAAAAGGAGAAGGCTATATCTAGCCTTCATTCCTGAGGGTTGCACCTAAGGGCTGGAAGGATCCAGCAGAGGCTCCACCTTTAGCCACAGACCATTTTCAGCTCTGAAAATAAGTTCCAGCTTCCTTTGGCCTGGGTGTTGATCAGGAAGTACTTGGAACTTCATTAAGGTGAGGGCCAACACAGCCTTCATCTCCACCATGGCAAAAGTCTGATTGATGCAGTTCCTGCTCAAGGGAGGAGCAGCTGGCAAATCCCAAACCTTGACCCCAGGTTCTTTCAAGGGTCCTCCCATACTCCCTTGAAGGGGACATGGGAGCAGGACCTTTGGTGAGGATAGTATTTCCTTGGAGTAGGTAAAAACATCACCCGGGGAGTTCAGGGAGGAAGGTGAGAAAAGAATTGACTTACCTGGGTTCAGCTGAGAAGGGTATAAAGGCCAAGGGAGTTGTTGATGTCAAAGTAATATGGGTCATAAACCTGGGGGTGTTGACAGAGTTTTGTTCATCCTAAGCAAATACCCTCCTTCTTACCCAGGATGCTCCTCCTAAAAAGAGCTAGATATCTCCTGGTCAATCAAAGCTTCCCTCTTTGACCTTCAGAACTCTCATAACTTGGATTATAGTGAAGCCCCATACACCCCTCCTCAAGAAATTCTAGGTCACCAACTCTGACTATATGAGGAATTCCTGTGGAGAAGTCATGTACCACAAGGTTGGGCCACACAGAAGGGTTATAGTGAATTCCAATAATGCTGACCTAGCAAATGTTTCCTGTGGTCAGAATAGGAGAAAAATCTAATGTAACTTGTAAATTCTATAAATTTGTTGGATTAATTTCCCAAATGGGGCCTACTTTAACTGCCCCCTCTTTGTTCTGATATGAGCCCTTGTAAGTGAACCTTTAGGAATGATACACTCATCAGGTAGCTCAATGTACTTGGTACAACAGTGGGAAACCATGGGAACCGGTGGGTGCAGCTGGAGACTCTCTTTGATATACATGGTCAGGAAAGGCATCTGGACCAGATCATCCCTGGAGAGAGAAGCTGTTAACTCCAGCAAAGGGGAAATGGGGAGAATCTCCTCCATCCCCCAAACAATGTTAAGAATTAAAACCCTGATAATCAGACATTGAGGGAAAGCAAAGTCTATGGAAACCAGATGCTCAATGATCATGATGGATTCAGAGACAGCACATGAGTCTGAGATAAAGTTGAACCCTAGAGTCTCAGGGGATACTGGACTCTAAGGGAATTGGGGCTGGTACATCAGCAGCCCAAGATTCCCTCTGACTGTGGGCAGCTTTAGTAGACATAGTTGTAAAGAAGCCCAAGGTTGCTCAAGACTTCCTAAGGTAGGGTATGGGGCAAGGGAGAAAGGAGGAAGGGAACAGGATAACATGAATAAAAAAAAAAGTTTGTCCTAGAATCAGGGAGGGACTTGAAAACAGCTTCCCTTAACCCCTCACGTTCATTGGGTCCTGTCTCACCTGCACATGGGGAGAAAAGATCATTCTGGGGTGGGGGAGAGATCTTGAAAGAGTTAGGAGACTGGGAGGGCTGGGACCTGGGCAGAATCCAACCAAAGGCCACTGAGGAACAAGCTAACTTTCTAAATTCCGAACTTTCCTTTGGTTAGAGTAGTAAAGGATGACAAGTTTAGAATGAGCATTAGAAATGAGGTGGCAGATGAGGTAGGTCCAGGACAGTAGGAGACACAATTCTCAGGGTGATGACCCTGGGCAGGGTGGCTCTGGTCATCATCCTATGAATCCTTTCAGATAACACACTGAGACCAGAAGGAAGACTGAGGGATGAGATGGTCCCCTTCCTAACAGTCTAAGAGAAAAAAAGATGGAACTAAATGTTGCCTTCTAAAAAGTTGTACTATCCAGGGGTGGCTAGGTGGTAGAGTGGATTCGCACCCACCCTGGAGTCAGGAGGACCTGAATTCAAATCCAGCCTAAGACACTTAATAATTACTGAGCTGTGGCCTTGATCAAGCTACTTAACCCCATTTGCCCTGCAAAAATCTAAAAAAAAAAGTGTACTATCCTGCTGGTAAACCTCGTGGAGTCCTTTTCTTCATTTAGCAACTTATGCATTTCCCATCATTTTCGTCAAATCAATCTTGATGTTTAGCAAATTCAGTGTGCTGTACACCAAATCTCTGAAAGTTGTCCACTCCTTTTCTGCTCCATTGTTGCCATCTGTGTGTTGACTCAACTTTCCCTCCAAGCTAACAACAAACAGTTCCCACTCAGAGAATTGCTCTAATGTATTGATATTATTTCTTCTGGTAGTCATTTTGCCTTGGAGCCACTGCTTAGGTTGAATATTTAACTTGGAGAGAATGTCAATGATCAGTTCAGCGCTCTGATGTACACATTGCCTTCTTTACTCACATCCTGTCTTTCTCTTCTTTTTAGAATCACATAATCTATTAAATGCTAATATTTGATGTGAGAGGACATCCACAAACATTTTTTGTATTTAGGTAATTACAACACAGTACTGGTGATGAGGTCATGAAATACTCAAAACTTAAGTAGTGGGTGGCCAATACTGTTACTGTTTCTATTTCCAATTCTCCCCAAAACTCCCTGCTTTGTCTGGTAGTCTGAGCCTACTCTAGCATTAAAGTAACCCAGAATTATGAACTGCTCATCTTTGGCATACTGATGATAAGGGTCTCCAGGTCTTCATGATTTTTTCTTTAATCTCATCAGAGTTTATCATGGTAGTAGCATGATGCTGGTAGCATGTTGCTTTCCTGAAAATGCAATTTCATTGTCATGAGACTGTTGTTCATTATTTTTGTAATGACTGAAATAGTTTTCATTGCAAAAGCTACACCAGTTCTATAATAGCCTTCTTCATCATGGCCACTCCAGAAAAATGTATACCCATCTCCATCCTCAGTAAGTTGGCCTTCATTTGCCAGTCTTGTTTCACTCAGGCCTGCTATTCGATTTTGATACCTGCTGAATTCTCTCAGAATAAGTGATGTTCTTCTTTCAGTTCTACTGAATTTTATGTGATCTATGAGTGTGTGCACATTCCATATATTGATGGTGAGTGGAATCATCTTTGCAGAAGTTTTTGTACATATTTTGTTTTGACAACAGGATGGGATCCCCACCTTTCATGGTAATCAGGTCAAGGGTGGGTAAGGAGATGATTTTAGGGCACTATGTCTAGCCCCCTCCTCAAACCAGAAGGATAACAGTGCAAATCTTAAAAAGCTGCTCAGTCATCTAGAGGGCCGCCGGATCCCACTGCTGCTTTCATTGAGAAGACAACCATATGACCTGGGCTGCCTATGTGCATGATTGTGACCATAACTCCCAGAGAATCCACAGCTGCTGTTTTACCACATGCCTGTGGCCATGGGATTTTGAGTAAAAAAAAAAGATAAAATGGTATAATTGATGTCTAATTCATGCATAAATTGAATTTAAGTGAAACAGAGGTGCAAGAAGTTGTCTGCTTCAACCTCTCTTCCAGAATCGTCACAGTCCAGTGGCAAGACAGAATCAAAACAACTGATTATGTCTCTCTACATGCAGTGGAGTCTTTGATGTCTAGCCAACACTTCGCACTCCATTGGTGTCTTCTTCAGCTGCTTTCCTGGCCTTGGAACAAATTGTTTTCATTTGCCCATTCCATTAGGGCAAGTATTCACACACTTGGGGTAGACACCACTATAACTCACCAATGGGTTTGTGATTCCTCAGTTATCCTCAATCTCATTTAATACATCTGCCAAAATGTTTTACTGAGGTGTAGATGCTTTGCATGCTGCATCTTCCTGGAACCACAAGTGAAAGTTGGGGGGTTCAGGTGAACACAAAAGGTGGAAAACAGTCCTGAAGAGGGCTTGGCAGATATCACAACAGAGGTACTAGTTTTCCCTAAATACATCCCACACCCTTATACATATATAATATATATCAAATTGCTTATCATCTACCTAAGGGAGGAGAAGAGAAGGAAGGGGGAAAATTTGGGACTCAAATTTTTAAATGAATTTTAGTGACTAATATGGAAATAAGTTTAATATGATTCTACATATATAACCTATATCAAATTACTTGCTATTTTTGGGAGGGAGGGAGAAAAATTAGCATTCAAAATTATCTTTACATGTAAATGGCAAAAAAACAAAAGAAAAAAGAAAAATGAACATTTGAAATTTGTCATTATATGTAAGAAAAATAAAAACTGGTTTGAGAGCATATTTCATGCCCTTTGCCCTGGACACAAAAGTTGCTCTAACTCTGAATCATTTAGAGACCCTCATTCTTTTTCATATGAACCATAGCAATGGCTTCCTAATTGTTCTCCCTGACTCCACTCTCTACTCCAGACTAACCTCCACACAGCTGCCAAATGGATATTTCAAAACAAATCTGTCCATGTCATTTCCCTACTCAAAATCTTTAGGGAACTACATATTGCTTCTAAGATAAAAAATCCAAATTCCCCAGTCTGAGTCTTAAAAAACTTATTTCAAGGTACTTTCCTTTCCCTGTCTCTGTCAAGTATACCCTTTTCCTTCCAATAATTCAGGTTTGTGTTTCTAGAGTCACCCTCAATTCTTCTCTCCTCCCACTCCCAGATGCCATCTCACTATTATTAATCATCATATTTAGTCAGTTCTACCTCCACATTTGTTTCCTCGGTTTTTTTTCACAAGGTAGACAATCTGATTCAGAAACAAAAATCTGACAGTGTTTTCTAAAAACAAATATAAATTTTGTCTGCTTGTCTCTAACAACAAAAATAAATCTCCCCATTATAACAACAATCATAGGATGACACAGACATTCTGGAAGGGGAGGAAGATTTCCATACATTATGAAAGTCTATAACATAGCTGATAAGGCATATATATTCTGAGTTAGAAGGGAGCAATCCTCCTGACCTAATGGAATTCTTAATATCTCCTTTCCTTCCCTAAAAACTTTGACATGAAGCAAACATCCTGAGTTGAGGGGCACTTCCCTGATGGAATTGTGACAAATATTCGAACAGTTCTATAGCACTAAGTGAATTCTTAGTGGATCCCACTAATAATTTTATAGCCCTTGGTCTCATTTCTAAAAACATACTTCTCCAAAATCTCAAATCAGGTCCAGTTTCTATCCAGGCCTCCATTCATACATGACCCCAAACTTAGAGAACTAATAACTATGCATATTAACCCAACTCCATTTATTCTTTCTTAAGACCAAACTCTGGAGACTAACATTGTTAACCTAATTCTCTCTGTTCTCTATTAAGGTCAAACTCAGGGGATAACACATGTTAGCCAAATTCATTTGTCTTTATTGAGACAAACAAAAAATTAATACATATAAGCTCAATTCTGTTTTTTTTTTCTATTAAGGTCAGATTCTGGAGGTTGACAGTATCTTTCCCTGGGACTCCTTCAATAGTTTTCAAATGGACCTCCTTGTATCCAACCTCTATGGATGCTCCAGACTATTGTCAAATTAATATTCCTAAAGTGCAGGCCTAATCATGTATTCCCCTGATCAAGAAACTCCAGTGATTCTCTATAGCCTTTAGGTTAAAATTCAAACTTCCTTCCCTGCTTTTCTCCTTAAGTGACATTCCAGCACTTGGTCCCATACCTTTGCACAATGTGATAATTATAAACTTTATAGCATTTGATGTATTAATGATAAAACTCCAATATGGAATCATTTGGCATAATTAGTTATAATTGTTGGGAGACAGGGTCTCTAAGCTGTTTGACACAGTCGCAGCAAGAAGACTCAAGGCAGTCACACTGCCTGATGGAACAACATTTCCTTCTTCAATATATATATAGGGATTTCATGCATACCAATATTTATGGGTTTTTTATTGATTACAATATTTACTCACCCTAATACTGGAATGACTATAAAGGAAGGATTTCAGAAAAATTCCTTGAATAAAACAGATTGTAAACTCTGTCCAAATTTAACAAGACTGCCTCTCCCTGAGGCATACAAAAGCCTTCAGCATTATGAAATCTCTGGAAAACCCAACACTGGGAATTCCAAGGAGATGTCAGAATATATACAGGGAAAACAGATACAAGATGGGTCAGATAGAATTCCAGGGAAATTAACAATTTTGCCCCCCTTATCATACACAAGAATATGTGATAAAGATGGTGATAAAATAGTTAGTACAGGTGACCAATATGTGAACTCTAACAGCCTTAGTTTATTGGGAAAGAATAAAGTCATAGAAACCATAGCATCTACCAACAAGGCCTGAAAGAAAAATTGGTTATTCTAAGAGTTAACAGATGTGTGGACAAGCATAAAGACCTTCACTATAGATTGTTAAGGAAGTGTATCGAGAACCATTACTTACACAAAAAATATAAAAAAAGTCCATTAAAAATTGCTTAATTAATAACTTTAAATGAATTAACAATTATACAATGTAGTAATAAATAAGGTAACAGACAGGTTAAGGTCATCATGGTCCATGTAGGGATAAGAAATCAATTAACTCTATGATTATTACTTCAACTTGTAACCATATGAACTATACGAGTGATGATGAAAATTGTACACTCTTGTAACCAAGGAAATGATCTCAGCTTGTTTGCTTGAAACATACATGATTCTGAAACTATAAAAATAAATCTAAGCAGCTGACAGTCAGTCAACCTGCTCCTGCCTTTACCCCCTTGTTGACTCAACTCATTTTGCCAACTCTATCCCTCCTGTCAGTTTCCAAGGACCCTGCGGAGGCTGGACCCCCGCATATAATATCCTTAAAAGAATAGAGGCAAAACAGGTAGTTTTGTGTTCACTCTGCTTCAGGTGGAAAACACTTGTATCATTTGACTGGATGAGGTTACTACTATCTGTTGCAGAGGTCTTGCTTGAGTCATTCTCCTGCTGGCTGGTTAGCTCCACCAAGCAATTTTGCTCCAATAAAGAAAGTTCACTTTTCTGAGCTTCTTTTTTTAGACTAGATTCTGGAAGCTAACACATTAGCCTAGTTCCCTTTGTTCTCTATTAAGTTTAAACTCTTGGAGTTAACACATGTTAGAAGAATTTCATTTGTTTTTATTAAGACAAACTCGGGAAGTTAGCACATGTTAATGACAAAGGATTCCACCATATCTGAGTCTAATGAGGAATGCCTCCTCTTACAACTGACATTTATTACCTGCTCTCCACCAAGCCCATTCTTAGGCTATAAAAGTTTATCACTTGAACCCCAACTTTGAGCATGATGTCTCCCTCATCCTCTGGGTGGAGTGAGTTTCTTGGTCTCAGGGACAAGCTTCAGTTTGCTTGTATTAGCCCAGAGTATATATTTGTAGTTTGCCTGCTTGTCTCATTGCCTAACAATAAAATAGTAGTATCACTTCCCTAAACACCAATTTCTTAAGAAATCTGGACTCTGGGATTTGCTTTAACCCTTGCCATTATGCAAAGAATGCTTTTCCTCTTCATCTCTGCCTCCTAAAACCCCTTTTGTGTTGATCAATCATATTCATTTTTATCTTACTCTTTGTGACCCTATTTGGGACTAAGTAAAGTCCAAAGATTAGAAAAGTGGTCATTTGTAATATTTTCTGGGAAATTGTACAACTCCCAAGGGCACAATCCAGTGTTCAGAGTTTGGATGACTGCTTTATCTTCATGTCAATTTGAATACTCATCTGATTCTAAGCCCCTCTACATCAAGTTTAATACAAATGTGGGAGCTCTGTACTTTTCCCAAGGTGTCAGAAAATAAGGTAGTGTTTTCGGATCATTACCTCATTGAACTCCCTGTATCTAATTCAAAATTATGGCTCTAATCACCCTTTGTTCTTTAAAACAAAATAGTTAGGTATCCCTGATGGTTATTGTGATCATTCGATAAACATTAGCTGTCAAATTAATATTCCCAAAGAAGATATCTGATCATATCACTCTTCTGCTCCATAAACTCCAAAGGTTTCCTGTTTCCTCTAGGAATTAAATATAGTCTTTTCTAGATAAGTAAAACCCCTCTGACCCCTTCTCTTGTCTATTATTAATTACTGTACAATACTCCTCTTTCTACATTCCATGGTTTAGCCAAACTAACCTTCCTGCTGCTCCTCATACTAAGCATTCCATTTCCCATTTGTTTTCCTTTACACATCTCATTTCCCCTGTTTGTAATGCATTCTGTCAATTTATTAGATTTCCCATTTTCTTCAAAGTGCTACTTATGTGCTTCATCTTTGACACTTTCCCTTCTACTGCACATTATTATATTATTATATTATTATATTACATTATTATATTATATTATTACTACATTATACAATGTAGTAATCTGTTAAGTCCTACTGTCTCCATCATAAATTCCTTTCTGTATATTTTACCCACAACACAAAATAGTGTTGTACATTTTGCTTCCTTGATGAAATACTAGAGCAGTTTCTGTTGTGTTGTTTTGTTTTATTTTAGTCTGAGTCTTCTCCTGTGCCTACTACAATGCCAGATACTTGGTAGTATCAAAGTTAATAATTTTTTTAGTCTCTGCTACTGACTAACATCTAAATTCTTAATCTGTAACTAAGGATTGTGAGTTTGAAATTTTTATCTGTCCTATTTTTATCTCTTATTGTTAATTATTCTAACAATCACAGGAAGACAAGTAAAACTAATCTTCTTTATCCAATGTAAGGATGACATATTTGTGAGCAAATGTATAACTGGATTTATGAACCACCAAATTCTTTAAAGATTCCCTTCTTCTTTTTACATAAAAATACTCTCTCTGTTCATGGTGGTCATCTCAGGTAGATGGGTTCCACTTCTAGGTTTATAATAAATCTTCATGTCTAACATATTTTCTGTCATTTTATTTTAACCCTAAATCATAAGGTTTTTGGTTGATAGTTAATAAATTTTCACTTATTGTTATACCCAGAGAGCACCCCTCTATTGATCATTGTAACAATGAATCAGTCTGTGTTCTGGGTAATATTCTGGAAAGGGAGTATGTAGAGTGTAAAAACATGGTTGAAATGACTGAAAAACAACAACAAAAATGTTTAAGGCACTATGTTAGGCAATTCTGAAACAAACACAAATACAAATCAATCCCTGTGACCAAAGACATTACAGTTTTCTGGATACTACATATGTCACGACTGTAAATCAGTAAGTAGACACAATTTAGAAGATATTTTTGAGAGAGGAAGAATGGAAACAAGGAGACACCCTACATCTTCAACCCATACTAAGCAGTAAGAGAACATAAAATCCTGGCAGCTTGAAGAGAAAGGATATAGCAAAAGCTGTTGATGGAGCTTGTCTTTGCTTCTCCAGGGTCTATGACAAACCCTGTCTCTGACCTTATGGCTCTTTCTCAGCACTGGTTTGGCACATATCAGCTGCTAAAAATTGAAGTCAACTCTAAAGATATACAACAGGTTCAGGTTCATTTAGATCATAGTTAGGATAAAACATGATCTTCTCCTGACTGTACTCTGTTGCTGAAATTGTAATACCAGATCACCATCAACTCTAGGTCCATGATCCTCCATCTTTCTGGGAAAAGTCCATTATCTCACTTCTCTAATTTTTTCTTTGTATCTGGGCAACCATGGGTGCTCTCTCATCTTGCTTCTGTGGTCCATTTAGAGTCAGTTGAACTCTATTTTCTCCATGCTCAACATCTTTGTCCTTTTTACAACTACTTGAAAAATTTTTGCAGCAACTGGTCATATTAGGTCAGATTCATTAGCATTTATTAAGTGTTTCCAAGAACCAAGTACTGGGGATGTCAAGCAAGGCAAAAATAGTTTCTACTCTAAAAAAACTCACTGCCTAGTGGGGAAGACATTAGAAAAACTGGGTACAAAGAAGATAAACCAGAGGCAATCTCAGAGAGAAGAGATTAAGACTAGGAGAAGAAATGAGAAAGACTTTGTGCAGAAGGTGGGACTTTAGGTGAGTCTTGAAAGAGGCAGGGGAAGTAGGAGGCAGAGATGAAGCCCCCTAGGTCAGGAGGGACAACCAGTGAAAGTGCCTAGGGTCTTTGATAGAGTGTTATGTGAGAAAATCAGGATAGAGGCTATTCTCTGGAGGTCAGTGAGTAGAAGGGAGTAAGGTATAAGAAGACTTGAAAGGTAGATGAGGTTCAGGTTACAGAAGGTTTTAAAAGTCAAATCAAATATTTGGTCCTGTAATCCTCAGAGTCACTAGAGTTTGTAGAATGGTCAAAACTTTTTTAAGATATCATTATTCCAATATTCAATCTGAGTTTTGTCTACCTGCCTACAGCCATCCAGGTGACTCTCATCATTCCTTTATTCTATCAATATGCAAACCATCTGACTTAGTCTCATGCTATCTATATGTTTTCACTGTTCTCTTGACTGGGACTTTTCTCTCATCCTTCTGATAAGTACTGAGGAAAAGAAAACAAGCTTATCTGAGATCTCTGAATTGTCAATTGTTTTTCAAGATTTTTCAAACATTCCCTCATTGCACCCTCTGGAGCTTATGATTTCACACCACATAGATCAAATGGAGATCCTTTTAGACTTACTATTTGTTCTCCTCTGATTTTCCCTTTCTTTTCCCAGACACTATCATAGTCTTCTCTAGGAACTGAATAAGTCATATCCAAAAGAATGGAGTTGCTCTTCAGAACAAAGTCTTAGAAATATTGTATGATAATCAAGTGTGAATGACTTGACTCTTCTCAGCAATACAAAGATTCAAAAAAATTCCAAAGGACTCACAATGAAAAATACTATCCATATCCAGAGAAAGAAATTGATAGAGTCTGAATGCAGATCAAAGCATACTGTTTTTCACTTTATTTTTCAGTTTTTTTGGTCTTTGTTTTCTTTCACAACTTGACTAAGATGGAAATATTTTCCATGATTACATATATGTTACCTATACCAAATTGCTTACTGTCTTAGGGAAGGAGGGAAAGAGGAAGAAATATGATTTGGAACTCAAAATTCTTCAAAATGAATGCTGAAAATTATTTTATATGTAATTGGGAAAAATAAATTATATTTTTAAAAAGAAAAGAATCAGCTTCTTGAATATATATTTTTCATTGTTTTATTTATTTAAGGCAATGGGGTTAAGTGACTTGCCCAGGGTTGCATAGCTAGGTAATTATTAAGTGTCTGAGATCAGATCTAAACTCAGATCCTCCTCACTCCAGGACTGGTGCTCTATCCACTGCACTTCCTAGCTGCCCCAGACTTCTTGAATATATCTTGGAAAGTGTACAGGTTGCTCATTATCTCTGGCTATCACTGATATTCACCTCTTCTAAATGTCTGATCATTTTCAGAAAATCTTTTCCCTTTTTAGGTGGGTTTTGAAATCCTCTTCCTATCTCTTCATTCTCAGTGGGAGGTTCAGTGAACTATTTCATGATACTCAAGGTCAAAACATACTCTTCAGTCCTCCACAACACTCACTGAAATCTTGAATTTTCCTTAGAAAGCAAATAGATCTCCTTCTGGTTCCTTTTGGGAAATATTTGATATTCTTGACTGGAGTCAATAGACATTGCTATAAAAAGGAGTTCCCTGTGAAAAAGGCTTAGCAGAACTTTCTAAATGTTTAAGTCATTCTGCTTATTCTAGCTTAAAATATACACAACACACTTAACGATGTGCTTAATGATGCAAACACTCTGCAACCCACATATACAAAGTATCATTGAGAAAAAAATGCATAAAATTAGAGACACAAAGAAATATCAATTTGTTCAGAAGAACCACTTTAGTAACAATAGACTATGTGAAATTTCCTAACAACTCACAAGAAAACGGGAAAAGAAAATTTCCAGTTAAATAAAATTTTGTATAAAATAGACTTCAAAATCTGTACTTTAAAAATTTCTCTCAAAATATATGTAATGACCACCAGAGGGCACTGTTGGACTCAGCTTTCATTCACTCTCTGCAAGCTACTCCTTTGTGCATTGAAGGAAATGGGAGAACAGGGGAAGGGGAAGGAAGGGAGAACATGTTAAGGTTAATTCCATACATCTCCTTCCCTTCCACTCCTGTCATAGTATTCACAAAGAATCTCACCACAGTTTCATCACCAGAATTAGTAACTGGTGATAAAACCTAACTTCTTTTGTTTCCTTCTGGCTGACTCCTGAAGCCTATGAACCACTTCTCAGAATCATGCTTTTCAAAAAATAATGAAAGGAATATTAATTTAAGAGAAAGTTCAGTGGAAATAAAGGTATAATTTTAACCTATCCAAGTTCATGAAACCCTTAAAAATCTGTCCTTCAGCACCCAAGACATCAATAAAATTCAAAAAGAAAGTGACCACTCATATTTCAGACTATTTGAAATTCTCAAGAAAAATCATGACCTTCAGTGAAGAAAGGCTTGTCTTGTTGTGCCCTGCTTTGATCGGAAACAATCTCAAGTCACTATTGTGGGTAGCAAGTAAGAATCAAAGAAACTGAATCCTGACCATCTATGGGCCCTGTGAATAATTTCATGAAAGGCAAAAAAAAAAAATGACCAAAGGATGTAAAGTTTTCAAATATAGAAAAACAAACTATCAAAAAAAAAATTCTATTGAAAACCTCCTTGTGAATTTAAACATCTGAGAACACCTCATACCAATTAAGCTAATAAAAATACTAAAAGGAAAACTGCTTGTTAGAGAAACTATAGAAAGACAGACAAATCAGACAGCAAACATTTATCAAGTGCTTACTATGTATGAGACATTGTGCTATACAATAGGAATATTGAGAAAAGCAAAACTAGTTCCTGACCTCAAGGAACTCACAAAGTAATGGGAAAACAACATGCAAATAACTATAGAAATAAAGAATGTGTCTTCCTGGCAATAACCCCTAAGGGAATAAACATGGACTAAGGGAGTCTGGGAAAGGTTTTTTGAAGAAGGAAGTATTTTATCTGAGGGATAAAAAGGGCTAAGGATCCTAGGAGACTGTGATGAAGGCGTGTATGCTAGGTATGAGTGAAAAGGACTAGAGCTGAGAGATGGAATGTCTTGGGAGAGAATCTGCAGAGACCATGAGGGTAGTGGGAAGGTATGAGATTTCAAAAGACTAATAGGAAAATATCTTTAAAAGTCAGAGGATTTTATATTTGATACTAGAGGTAGGAGGGAGCCCCTGGAATTGATTGAATAGAGGGATGATATGAGAAGTCTTATCCTCTAGAAAGATCAGTCTGACAATTGAGTGAAGACAGAGTAGAGTAGGGTGAGACTTGAGACTGGCCGACCAAGAAGAAGGTTATTTCAATAGTTCCCACATGAGACAATGAGCATTTAGACTAATATAGTTATGATATCAAAGGACAAAAGAGGATTTATACATAAAAAATAAGGATTCAGAAAATTATTAGATATGGAGAATGAGAAATAGAGAGGAGATGAAGTTGATGCCTAAATTGTGAACCTAAATAGTTCATGCAGTGATGACCTCAACATTGGCAAGGAAATTAAGATCAAGGGAAGACTTGAGGGAAGAGTTAATTAATTCAACTTTGGACATATTGAGTTAACAACATCTAGATATTTTCTAGGTGAAGATACCCAATAGACTTCTGACTAGAATTCAGGAAAGAGATTAGGGGTTAGACAAACAGATCTGAAAATGATGTTCATAGAAATGAGATTTGAATTCATGGGGGTTGGTGAGCTCATCAAGTGAAATAGCATGGAAGGTGAAGAGAAGAGACCCAGGATGGAACCTTGGAGTATACCCACAATTAGTGAGGGAAGATGGAGCCAAGGAAAGTTAGAAGAAATGATCAGACATATAGGAAGAGAACCCAAAAAAAAAGGAATGTCATAGAAATAAAACAACTAGAGAGGAAATTATAAAGGAGAAAAGAGTGATATTACAGCATCTGCAGTGAGGTCAAGAAGTCTGAGAATTGAAAAAAGATCATTAAATTTTGTGTTTAAGAAATCATTGGCAATTTTGGAACATGTAGTTTCAACTGATATTTAGGTCCTAAAATCACTGTTGGTGAGGCTATAAATTGGTTCAACCATTCTGGAAGCCAATTTGCAATTAAGCAGGAAAAATTGCCAAATCGTACAATTTAATTTATATAACTCACAGAACTCTAGCCCAAGAGTGTCCTTGACAAAAATCAACAGTAAAAATTATGCATGTTAAAATAAACTATTACAGCATTACACAACAGTAAAGTAAATATGTCACATCTATGCAGATGAAGTTCCAAAGAAAGCAAGAATCAATATCTCTAAAATCTTTCTCCAACTCTTCTTTAAAAAGTAATTTTGATTTTTTTGTATTTTTATTTATTTTAAATTTAAATAAAAAATGAGAAAAAGAAAAATTATTTTCATGAACACAGCAGAACACCAGACATAAAGCAATAAATTTCCATTTCAAGAAGGCCTATATAATAAATACTACACATGGTTTTCAAAATTACCCTTCTTTTCTTTACTTCCTTCTAGGTTTTCTTTTGTTCGCTGTCCTGCATTTTTTTTTACTTTATTGTCTTCTCTCCAAAGTAGATTACAATTAAACACAGATGATAGATAGATAGATAGATAGATAGATAGATAGATAGATAGATAGATAGATATAGATAGATAATATATAAAACACACACATATATATATACATATATTTGTATGTATATATGTACATATACATTTAAGACAGTATTATTCATAATTCCACTTGTCATCTCTTTCTCTGAAGGTGGATAGCATCTTCCTTCATAGGACCAAGTCTTTCTATATTTTTCTAAATCAACCCATTTTTCATTTCCTATATCACAGCAGTATTCCAACACAAACACATTCTATCTGTGATCTTATATTTGATTTTCTTGGACTGTTCTCATTTTTTCTAATTTTTCCTCCATTTCTGGGATTTCACTTCCTGCCAGGAAGGGAAACAGGAGATTGGAGTCAGAAACTAACCACTCTGCTCTCTTCACAGAAGGGCTACTAGATTTCTGCCTTAAATGTTGTTAGTATAGGGAAAATAATTTTTTAAGTCCAAGCTAAACTCCTAATTGATATCCTTTAATAGGGAAAGATTGCCCCAAACTTCAAATCCAAAATTTGGCTTCCTTCCCATCAATGCAAGTTCTACAATGAACATATGTGGCATATAATTAATAAACCCCTTTTCCAAACTAATAGCAAAACCAGAATTAAAGAAGACATACATATGAGTATGATGGCAAACAATGCAGAGAACGAATCAGCTCTCCCACTGGAATTGAGGGAACTCAACCTGAGAGAGAGAGAGAGAGAGAGAGAGAGAGAGAGAGAGAGAGAGAGAGAGATAACAGGTAATATGAATATGATTAAGGTGTCTATGGGTCAGCTTTTTCTGGGGTCTCTGCTCTCTTTTCCTTTAGGGGATTGAAAAAAGTTCAGGACAAAATACATTTCTTAAAGTATCTTTTTTATTTTGGAAACCAAAAGACCAAATACTATCTTCTCTCAAACTCTCACCCACTGATCCACAGTATTAGGCAATTAGTATCTACCAAGGAGTAGTATGCAAATGACCTTTAATCCATAGATTACAGGAATATTGAACAAAGGAAACTGAGAGGGAAAAGGAAAATAAACTAGAGCTGATATAAGGGAACAAGAAAATGGCTGTAGTTTGGATGGAATGTGGAATTTATAGAAGTTATTTGTGCTACTTCCAGAAAAGTCTGATTAAACTAGATTGAGGAGGGTCTTGAATATCAGAGTAAGGCATGAGAATTTTATCCTTTTAATAAATAGGAGCTATTAAGGGTTTCTAAACATGGGAGTGACATGTTCAGATATGTGCCTTCAGTATGGTTATCTTTTGTGGTAATTCTGTTGCATAGGGAAAACAACCATATACCAGTTGGATGATATTTGGTCCAGGTGGGATCTGACTTAAGCAGTGACTAAGTAAATGTGGAGAATCAGAGATATGTGAAGGCAGGTTCAACAAAACTTTGTAGCTGATAGATTATGGAAGAATAGAATAGGACCAAAAATTATTTCAAGTTTAAAAATCAGGATGACTTAAAAGATAGTATTGCCTTTGATTGAAATAGAAGAATTTAGAGAGAGATGAGTGAGTGAAGTAGGGAGAAGGGTGGGAAGGAGAATAAGGAAAAAATGGAAAAGATAATGAATTCTATTCTGAACATGTTGAATTTGAGATTCCTAAAGGACATCTATAAAGTTTTTGTGGTTATTGATCAGGGAGGAGGGAACTTACAGTTTCGTGGAAAATAAGAACAGTGATAGTATTTGTGGCTGGAAGGAAACTCTGGTCTTTCCTGGGTAAAGACCAAAAAGCCGAACAAGAGAGGTGATCACCCCACCTTGGAAGAACCAAAAACTGGTAAACTTCCTGAACAAGTTCTAAACACAGTAGCACAAAAAGCCTGAAGTTTGGTATAGTGCCCTACAGCCCAATGGGCAGAGCCCAGCTTTAACATATTGTTCAAAGTAAAAAAGGAGACTGGAAAACTGAGCAAAAGACAAATAAAAAATCTGACTATATAAAGCTCCTTAAGACCAAGACACAAACTCAAAAGAAGACAACAATGTGAAAGCAACTACATGTAAAGCTTCAAAGAAGAATACTAATTGGACCTAAGTCCAACAAAAATTCCTGAAAGGGTTAAAGTAATGAGAATAAAGATAAAGTATTAAAATGGGAAAATAAGGGTGCTACAGTAACAGCATGACCAACATTGATAGACTTAGCAAATCTCAGCAATATAGTGATCAAAAACAATTATAAAAGACCTGTAAAATGCCATCTACATCAAGAGAAAGAACTATGTGGTCTGAATAGAGATCAAACAATACTTTCAGTTTTTTGTGTTTTTGGGGAAAAAAAACTATTAAGATTTTTAAAATGGACAGCAGATATTTACAAAGTGTTAAAGTTTTTCTTTTTTGTAATTTGTTGTCAATTTATTTTATCATCTTTTTTGAATGCTGAGGTCCAATTTTTCTTTCTTCCTCCAATCACTCATCCACCCACTGAGAAGTTAAGCAATATGTTATTAATTAATCATGAGAAATGATATAAAACACATTTCCATGTTAAAGAAAGCAAGACAGGGGCGGCTAAGTGGCACAGTGGATAGAGCACCGGTCCTGGAGTCAGGAGTACCTGAGTTCAAATCCAGCCTCAGACACTTAATAATTACCTAGCTGTGTGGCCTTGGGCAAGCCACTTAAACCCATTGCCTTGCAAAAAAAAAAAAGAAGAAAGAAAGAAAGACAAATAAAATTTGACTCGTATTTAATCATTCTTTTTTTTCTAGAGGTTGATAACATTTTTCTTCATGAGCTTTTGGGAATTGTCTTGAGTCAGATTATTGACCTCCATTTGTATTTGAATATGATGCCACGACTTATACCAGCAAGTCCAGATACCCTCTCTGCCAAAGGAATACTATTGGCATAACTATCATCATGGAATTCTGGGTTCTAGAGAGACTTTGTGACATTAAATACACAATATTAACAGTTCAAGAGACTTTAGGACATGTGAGCATAGAATCAGAGATTTAGAATAGAAGGAACAATAGAGACCATTGAGTTCTGTCCTCTCATTTAGCAGATTAGGAAACTGAGGCCCAGAGAAATTAATTGACCTTTTCACACAACCTTTTCACCAGTTCATACAACTGGTAAGAATTGAAGAAAGTTTTGAACCCAGGTTTTTTTGGTTCCAAGCCTTGTACTCTGTCTATACTAGACTATGCTGCTGCAAAACATTAGATTTCAGGGATCTCGTGTTGCAGTCAGAGTATACCTATGACTGAAAACAGGAGCAGTTGTTTCCCAGACGATGCAGTTGCCCATGATTTTGTCAGCCTTTGCAAGATGTTGCTGTCAAGGATTGTGTGTTAAATTGGTCCTGAGTCTACTTAGAATTAAAGTTACCCAGAATTATGAGTTTATCATCTGTTGGCACATTGATGATGTGAGTCTCCATGTCTTCATAAAAGTTTTCTTTGACATCAGAAAGGTTCATTATAATGGAAGTATAGGCACTGATGATGATGGTATGATGTTTTCCTGCAAATGCAATTGAATTGTCATGAGCCTGTTCATTCCTTTTGGTAGGTAGACAAGCTTGTTGATCAAAGTGATTTTGATTGCAAAACCTACACCAGCTTTAATGTAGTCCCCTTCACTGTGGCCAACTCCTAAAAAATGTGTATACAGTTCCAAAATCAGTAAGCTGCCCTTCATTTTCCAGCCTGGGTTTCACTCAGGTCTGCTATTTGGGTGTGATACCTGCTAGGTTTTCTCACAACAAGAGTTGCTCAGTTCTACTGGATTTTGTATAACCTATGAGTGTGCACTCATTCCATATATTGATGGTGAGTGAAATTATCTTTGTAGAAGTTTTTGTACATTTTTTGGTATTTTGAATGCAACATGGAACCCCTATCTGCTGTGGAAATCAAGCTAGCGATTTTAAGGCATCTTTTCTAGCCCCTTCCTCACATTAGGACATTAGCAATTCAAATCTTAAAAGCCTGCCCAATCTCACTGCTGCTTCCATTGAGGAGATGACACTAGACCTGGGTCATTTGTGTGTATTGTTATGGCTGCTTCATCACTTATCTATTGCCACATGACTTTAAGAAAAAACAGTAAAATGATATTGTTAATGTCTTTTAATTCATGCAAAAATTGAATTTAAATGAGGTAGAGTTGCATGAAGTTGTCTCTCTTCCAGTTTTATTACAATCCAAGGGCAAGGCAGAATCAAGACAACCTGCAATGGCTCTACATGCAGTGGCATCTTTGATGCCTAACCAAGAGTTTAGTATTCTACAATGTCTGCCTCAATTGTTTTCATGGCCATTGGAACAAATAATTCTCAAATACCTAATCCACCAGTGGAGGTAGACACCACCCTAAGTCACCAATGGGTTTATCTTATACTTTGTTTAGTACATCTGTCAAAATATGCAAGCTAGGGACAGTTAGATAGAGCAATAGATATTGCTGCTGACTGGAGTCAGGAGGACCTGAGTCCAAAATAGGCCTCAAACACTTAAGAATTACCTAGCTGTGTGACTTTGGACCAGACACAACCCCATTGCTTTGCAAAAAAACAAAAAAAATGTGCATATTATAGTTTATTGGAGCCACAAGTGAGAGTTAGGGGGCACAGATGGGCACTAGAGGTGGAAAGCAGTCCTAAAAAGGGCTTCACAGACCTCATACCAGAGGTACTAGTCTTCCCTGAACATATACTACATCCCTACACATAACCTACATCTAATTGCTCACCATCTTAGAAAGAAGAAGGGAGCAAAGGGAGGGAAAAAATTTGAAACAGATTTTTTTTTAATGAATGTTAGTAACTAATATGGAAATAATCTTAATATGTTTCTATACATATAACCAATATCAAATTATCTATTACTTTGGGAAGGGAGAAAAACGTGGAACTCAAAATGTTACAAAAATGAATGTTCAGAACTACCTTTACATATAAATGGAAAAAAAAAGAAAAGGAAAAGAGAAAAAAATGAATATTTGAAATTGGCATTATATGTAATTGGAAAACAATTTTTAAAAATTTTAAAACTTAAAAAAAGAAAAAGAATACATGTCATGCCCCTTTACCCTGGATACAAAAATTACTCTCCAAATTTAAAGCATTTAGCAAGTTCTCATTCTTTCTCATAGGGACTATAGCAAGAGCTTCCTAATTGCCCTTTCTGACGCTACTCTGGTTATAGAGCTTTGGTTATCAAACCAAACATTTGATCCTGTAGGTAACAGGATCAATAGAGTTTGTTGAATGGCCAAAACTGTTTTAAGCAGATCATGATGATGATTTCCAATCGCGTTTTGGTCTACCTGGTGATTCTCAATATTCTCTTCTCTCAATATACAAATCATGTGACTTATTCTGATGCTTTCTATTCTGTCTCCACTATCTGCTTGACTCATAAACTTTCCTCTCATCCTCCTGCTGATAAATACTGAGGAAAAGAAAACAGGTGTGTCTGAGTTTTCTGAGTCATCAAGTTGTTTTTCAAGATTTTTCAAGCATTCCCTCATTGCACCATGTGGACCTTATGACTTCAAGTCACAGAGAGCAAATAAAATTCCCTTGAGACTGGCTATTTGATCTCCTCGAATTTTTCCTTTCTTTACCCACTGTCATAATCTTCTCAGAATTGAATAAGTCATACAGAAAAAGATATGGTTGCTTTTCAGAGAAGGAACTTAGAATTATTTTATGAAAATTAGTTAAGAATGATTGACTCTGGGGTGGCTAGGTGGTGCAGTGGATAGAGCACCAGCCCTGGAGTCAGGAGTACCTGAGTTCAAATCCGGCCTCAGACACTTAATAATAACCTAGCTTTATGGACTTGGGCAAACAAACCACTTAACCACATTGCCTTGCCAAAAAAAAAGTTTTTTAATCAAAAAAAAAAAAAAGAATGATTGACTCTTTTCAGCAATACAGTACCAAAGGACTCATGATGAAAAATGCTATTCTATTCAGAGAAAGAAACTGATGGAGTCTAAATGCAGATCAAAGCATAATAATTCTCATTTATTTTTTCATAGGATTTTTTCTTTATTGGTCTGTGGATGCTTTCACAATAAATATGGAAATATATTTTGCATGACTACAAATGTATAACCTGCATCAAATTGCTTACTGGCTCAGGGAAGGGGAAGGAGAGGGAGGAAGACACAGAATTGAGAATTCAAAATTTTTTAAAATGACTGTTAAAATTATTTTTATATGTAATTTGGAAAATATGTTTAAAAACTGTTATGTTTAAAAAATTTATGTTTAAAAAATAAAAGGATCTTAACTTCTTGAATATATCCTGTAAAGTATACAGGCTACTCATTAACTCTGACCATTCCTAATGTTGACTTCTCCCCATTAAGTGTCTGACTGTCATCAGAAAATCCTTTCTTTTCTTAGGAGAATTTTGACTAACTAACTGTTCATTAGGAGAATTTTGACTAACTCTAACTCTTCATACTCAATGGGAAGTTTAGTGACCTATTTCGTGATATTCCAGGTCAAGATATTCTCCTAAGTTCTCCATAGCATCTACTGAGAACCTTAATGTACTACCAATTCAACTAATTCATAGGCAACAAATAGGTCTCTTTCTGCTTCTTTTTGGAAATAGTCAATATTCTTGACTGCAAAGTCAATAGACAAGGAGCTACCTATGAGAAACACTTTGCAGCAACATGATAAATGTTTAAGGCATTCTGCTTACTTTACCTTAATATATTATATATATATATACATATATATATACATATATATATATATATATAATATATAAATATATATATATACAAGAACACACTTATGATTAATGTTGCACACACTATAACACATACAAAGTATCTTTGGGCAAAACAAAAACATAAAGAGGCAAAATGAAATATTCCAGTTTGTTCAGCAGAATTTCATTAGGGACAATAACATATGTAAGATAGCAAGATAAACCACAGCAGGAAAATAAGAAAATTTACAGTTAAATAAAAAAATTTAAATAAAATAGACTTTAAATCCATATTTTAAAATTTTCCTTCAAATTTCCACAGGAAATGGCCACCATGCAACATCAGAGAACATTGTTGGACTCATTTTACCTGTTGGACTCACATTTGATTCTCTCTCAATCTGAGCTACTCCAATGTGATTTGAAGTAATGGGAAAATAATGTTTTGCCCTTCATTTTCAAAGAAGACCACATCAGGGAGGTGATGCCATGACAACCACATGAATTGGGTCTGAGTGAGGGGTGCCATGCTAAGTCACCAGATTCACTTTCTCCCCTAAAGCCATCAGGATCCAATGGCCAGATATGAATCAGAACAACTGGAGATGGACCTGGATGTGAGGCAATCAGAGTTAACTGACTTGCCCAAGGTCACACAGCTAGTAAATATCTGAGGCCAGATTCTAACTCCCATCCGCTTGACTCCAAAGTCAGTACTCTATCCACTGCACCACCTAGCTGCCCCCTTGATGGAGGAAGGAAGGAAGGGCAAGGAGGGGAAAAATGTTCAGGTTAATACCATTCTATCCATATATCTCTTTCCCTCCCATCCCTATCACAGTAGTCACAACAGTCTTACAACCGTGTCATCACAAGACAGGGTTGTGGTATGCCAGAGAATTAGTAATTGATTATAAATATACTAGCTTTTAGTTCAAGGAAAAGGAAAGTGGAAAAACCTAGTTTTCTTGTATTTTGTTTCTTTTTGGCTGACTGCTGAAGTTTGTGAACCCCTTCTCAGAATCATGGTTTTCCAAAAAGAATGAAAGGAATACTAATTTTAAATGAAAAGTAAGTGAAAAAATGTAATTATTATCTATCCAACTTCATAGAACCCTCAAATATCTGTCCTCCAACACACCCAAGAAACCATTAAACTCAAAAAGAAAAGAAAAAGACTTCTCATATTATAGCCTATCTGAAATTCCCAAGGATACTCATGAGCATCAGTGAAGAAAACTTTCTTTGGTGTGACCTGACCAAAGTGTTATTCCTGGAGTCCCTGTTTTGATTGGGACAATCTCAATTCATTTTTGTGGGTAGTAAGTATAAATAAAAGAAGCTGAAATTCTATCTTTGAACCCTGTGAAGAAGTTTATGAAAGGGAAAAGAATGACCAAAAGATGTAAGCAGTTTACAAATGTAGAAATACAAACCATTAGAAGAAATATTTTTGAAAAGTTCCATGTAAATTAAAACAGCTGAGTCCATTTCATTCCCTTTAAATGAAGATACTGAAAGAAGGGAAGAAACTATGGAAAGACAGGCAAATAAGACAGCAAGTATTTATTAAGTGTCTAAGATGATGGATTGTGCTAAATACTAGGGAAAGTGAGAAAAGTAAAATTAATTGCCCTGACCTCAGAGAACTCACAGTTTAATGGGAAAACAACATGCAATGCATACAGGTCGCATCTTCATGGCAATAACTTCTGAGGAAATGCACAAGGATTAAAGAAGTCTGAAAAAGGCTTCTTGTAGAAGGTGGAATTTTTTCTGAGGAATGAAAAAGTCTAAAGATACTAGGAGACTGTGATGAAGAGGGGAAGTACAAAAGGAAGGGGGGGGGGAAGTCAATGAAAATGCCTAGAGTTGAGAGATGGAGTGTCTTGTGAAAGAATCCACAATAGACTATGAATCAAAGAGTCCATAATGACTGTGGGACGATTTATGGTTTAAGAAGACTAGAAAAGTAGGAAAAGATCTTTAAAAGTTACGGGATTTCATATTTGATACTAGAGGCACTAGGAAGTCATTGGATTGAATGAATAGAGGAAAGATATATAAGTAATTTCATACTTTAGGAAGATCAATTTGACATCTAAGTAGAAGAGAGTGAAATGGAAAGAAATTTGAGATTGGGAAATTAAAAGCAGGTTATTTCAATATTCCCGGTATAAGGGTGTGAAAGACTATACTAGGGTAGTGACAGTGTCCAAGAAGAGAAGGAGATGTATACAAAGGGGAAAAATGAGGATTTAGCAACTAATTAGATATGGGAAATGAGAAAAGTGAAGGTTTGTACTTAAATTGTGAGCCTGAATAATTTGGAGGATGGCAATACCCTTAAAAGTAACAAGAAAATTAAATTGAACAGGAGGTTAAGGGGGAAAATTAATGAATTCAATTTTTGACATATTGTGTTAAAGATATTTAGAGATCTTTTAGGTGAAGATATCTAATAGGCAGGAGGCAGAGGAGAGGTCAGGAGAGAGGTTAAGGCTGGACAACAAACAGATATGAGAATGATATTTATAGAGATAAGACTTGAATTCATAGGGTTTTATGAGATCACCAAATAAAATAACAGAGGATAAAGAGAAGAGGGCCCAGGATAGCGCTTTGGAGGACACCCACAATTAGTGGATGAAGATGGATCCAAAAAAAGTTAGAAGAAATGGTCATAATATAGGAGGAGAAAGAAGAGAAAACAATGTCTTAAAAAAATAGACTGGGTCTTGGTATGCTAGAGAATTAGTAACTGGTTATAAATATACAGTTTTTAGTTCAAGGAAAGGGAAAGAGGAAGAATAATTTTAATTCTTTTTTGTATTTTTTATTTACTTTAAACTTAAATACAAAATGAAAAAAGAACATTTCTATATATACAACAGAACATTAGACAGTATTCAATATAAAATAATAAACTTCCATTGCAGAAGGTGGATGAAAAAGGCTAAGGATACTAGGAGACTGTGATGAAGAGGGGAAGTATAAAGGGTATGGGGGAGAAAGTCATTGAAAATTCCTAGAGTTGAAAGATGGAGAGATGGAGTTGAGATAGAGTTGAGAGAATCCACAATAGATCCACAATCCATTTCAAAAAACATGATTCTTGTACTTCATTCTCAAAGAAGGCTATGATTTCAGAGAGGTGACATAATGACAAGCATGGAACTGGATCTGAGTGAGGGATTGATGTGCTAAATCACCATTCTTATTTTCTCCTCTGGAGCCATCTGGGTCCAGTGACCAGATATTAAGCAGGATGACTGAATATGTCCCTGGATGTGAGGCTATTAGGGTTTAATGACTCACCTGAGGTCACATAGTTAGTAGGTGTCAAATGTGTGAAACTGGATTTAAATTGCCATCCTCCTAATTCTAAGGTCAGTGCTCCATCCACTGTGCCACCTACCTCCCACTTCAACAAGTAGGCCATAATTAAGCACAGATAGATATATAAATATGCATAGATATCTATAAACATGCATATAATATGCACATACATGCTTATACACATACACACACACACGTGACTGTATTATACATAGTTCCATTTGTCATCTCTTTCTCTGAAGGTGTAAAGCATCTTCTGTCATAGGACCAAGTATTTCTATATTTTTCTAAATCAACCAGCTGATCATTTCCTACATCACAGCAATATTCCAACATAATCACATTCTATCTGAAAGTTTGCTTATGAAGTATTTTTCCTCCCAGTTTTCTGCAATGCATTCCTTCTATTCTTAGCTATATTTGTTTTATTTATACAAGAAAATTTTCATTTAAAATAATCAAAATTATGTATTTATACTTCAACAATGATCCCACTTTATAATAGAGTTTAAGGCCTGGTAATACTGAATTTCCTTCTTACATCTTGCTTCTCCCAATCCCAGTTTCTTTGAAATTCTTGAGCTTTAATTCTTCTAGATGGCATTTATTATTCTTTTTCCTAACTCAATAGAATAATTTTTAGTAATTTAAATGAGAGGGTATTGAACAAATAGATTTGGTAGATAAAATTGTCAATTTGTATTAAATTGGCTTTGCCTACCCATGAACAATAAATATTACTCCAATTAGACTTTATTTGTATAAAACTATTTTACGTTTATGTAGGACCTATGCATGTTTTGGCAACTATAATTCAGGTATTTTATACAGTCAACTCATTTTAAATGTTCTAAATCAATACTGGATAACATTGGTGATGCATAACAGTTTCTTATTTTTTTTCAATAATGAATGTTGAAAACTATCTTTCCATGTAATTGGGGAAAAAACAACCTACTATCAAGATTTTTTTTAATTTTTTAAAAAAATGAGAATTATTCAAGAAAATTGTGAAAAAAAGAATTAACATCTTGATTTTTAAAAAGTTCAAAAATACTGAAGAAAATAACAACTTAAAATTTAGAATAGATCTAAAGGTAAAAAAAGACATACAAAAATTCACTGAAGAAAAGAATTCATTTAAAAGAAGAATTGGGAAAATGGAAAAGGAAGTACAAAATCTCACTGAAGAAAATAATTCTTTATAACTTATAACTGGACAAATGGAAGTTAGTGACTCCATGAGACAATGTGAAATAATATAATAAAGTCCAAAAAATGAAAAAGAAATAGAAGAAAATGGGAAACTGGAAAAACAGCTAAACTAGGAAATACAAATCAAAGAGAGAGAGAATTTAAGGGCAATTTTCAGATAAAATAATCAAAGCTATCAAATGTCATATACAAAATACTCTAAATCACTATTGATGAGAAAAATGCACAATAAACAACTGAGCTACTACTGAAATAAGGAAATTCTGGGCACAGAGTAAATGTAATCTTTTTGAAACTTTTCTATACTATGGAAGGCATGCTCCATTCTGGGTTGATTCTTTATGATCTCCACTTCTTAAGCCATGATGGCTGTTTAAGTCACTCCTTGGGGACTGCCCCTGTGACAAGCACATTGGAAAATACCTTGAGTCAGGTGCTAAATCACTCCTCAAGCACCACCCTTGTTCTGCCCACCATGGAAATGTATTTAAGCAAAAATTCACAGGGGTAGAAGTTCCTTTTCTTTCCCATCTGGACAGTTGATCTCTCTTTCTCCAAGTTGGACCCATGTGGTCTGGTCCATACTGTTAGAGCAATATGACCCTAGTTCCATGTGACTAGATCTATGTTGATCTAACCTTCTCTTCACTTTTTAATCTCTCCTGGGCTCCCTGCCAACTTTTTCCTCTCTTCTCTCCTTTAAACTTCTTTTCTTTTACCTTTTCCTTTTTTAACTTGAAAATTCCTTTCCTATCTTGTAACTACTATTAACTCTAGTTCCATACAGCTGCAGCTATGTAGCTCAAACCTTCTTTTCTTTCCTTTTTTTCTTTCTTAAGCACTTTAGCTTTTTTAACTTCAACTTCTGCTAATCAACTTGTCCTTTAAGAAACTCACTATCTTGCTGTTTCTCCAAAGAACTTAAGCTATGAACTTTTTGTTGTCATCCATGAACTTTATGTAGTAATGTATGAATTTTCTGTAATAACCTATGAACTTTTTTGTTTGTTTGTTTGTTTTTGCAAGGCAGTGGGTTTAAGTGACTTACCCAACATCACACAGCTAGATAACTATTAAGTGTCCGATGGATTTGAACTCACATCCTCCTGACTTCAGGATGGTGCTCTATCCACTCTGCATCACCTAACTGCCCCCAAACTATGTACTTTTACAGTAACCTGTGAATCACCATATTTCCCCATATATAAGATGAACCTAAATTTAGGAGTCTAAGATTTGACAAAAAGGTATATAAAGTTATTAAACTTAAGTTTTATTCATCATAAAATTCATACCACTCCTCACCACTGTCAAAACTCCCATCCATGAGCTTGTCCTCATCTGTATTTGATGACAAATCACAGGCTCTTGACTGCTCTCCTGCCTCTGCTCTGGTCTGGGGTTGACCACAAGCACTCCCTGGACAAGTCTGGTGCATGGACACAAACTTAGTCCATTCTGTTTTGTGAACCTGAAGCACCAATTGTGTCCTCCTTTGAAATCAGTAACTTCTTTTTCATCAGCAATTCTTCTGGCATGAAGATGGTTGAACCATCTTTGTGGACACAGGAATTACACTTGCCCTTTGCTCTTCGATCCATCTCTTCAATTCCCTCTCTAAATCAGGCTATTTTGCTGACTTGTTCTCATGGCCCTACTCTGCCTTGATGTTTTCAGTAGGGCTTCTTCTTCCCATAGCCAACTTCAGATTGTTTTCTCAGTTAGAGGAGGACCAAACTAACATTCAGCAGCATGCTTTCCATTCACTTTTACAAACTGGATCACTTTACACTTGAATCCAGCACTGTACAAAAATCTTTTCTGAGCCATTTCTTGGCAGAACTTGGCAAAACATAACCTAATATACTGGTAACAAATACAAAACAATGAAATCAAAGACAACAAGTGGGAAAAAAAACAGGAAATGCAAGTAAAAATCTACAATTACTGTTTTTAGACCCCAATTTTTTTGGAAAAGGGTGCATCTTATACATGGGGAAATATGGTAAAAATTTAAGCCTTTTTTAACTCCCTGAGTAAAATTGGTGAGTTCCTCACCTAAAACAAATATAATCTTTTAGCCCTCTTTCCTGAAACCCATTTCCTCCTGTCTTCACTACCTCACACCTGTCAGATTGGTTAATATGATAGAAATATGATAAAAAAGGAAAATGACAAATGATAGAGAGGATATGAGAAAAATAAAATACTAATGTATTACAGGTGAAGTTATATACTGATTCAAACATTATGGTAAATGCAAAGGGCTGTTCTTGTTGTTTATCCTTCATTCTCCAGGAAGTCAATAATATTAGGGAGATTGTGCCATGACATACAAGGGAGTTGGATTTAAGTGAGGGGGTACTGTGCAAAGTCACCAGGTAGTGGATGAGAATTAGGGTCACCCATAAAGACTGAGGGTTAATGAAAAGTGAATGATTGGGATTTGAAACTGCACAGGATTTATTATAGATTGTCTGAAAGTATACAAATTAAAACCTTTTTCTCTTCCTAGAGAAATGACAGACACTTTGGGGACAGAAGGGAATAACAAAAGGCTTAGGCAAGGTTGTTTGGGAGACAGAGACAAAGAGATAAGGAGAGAGACTCAGAGAGATTTGACTGGGCCAGGGAGAGCACCTGGAGGGTAGTTGAGGTCAGGTTTTTGTAGTCTTGCCCATTATCTGGGTACTGAGGGCAAAGAGGAAATCCCTCCCCTTTGCAGAAACCAGGTAAAAAGGTTGGACTACAAATTTTACATTTAACAACGGAACAATAGGAGTCAGTTCACCTCTCAGGAGCAGATAGCATTTTATACTTTAACAAAATTTAATAGCATAAAAGATTGTAATATTTGTTTCTAATTACAAATTTCCTTTATTCATAATTCTCTGCATCAACCAGCCCCATCTTCTCCTTCAGAGCCAACTGGGTCCAGTGACCAGAGAAAGGGATCAGGACAACTGGAGTTGGTCCTGGATGCAGTGGAAAAACCCTAAGTTTTTAAATCTAGATCTTTCCCAGGTCACAGTTTGACTGAAGCAATGCCTATTCAGTCTTTAAGGCTAAATTAAAACAAGATGAAGCAAAGAGGACAAGAATGACTACTGCCAAAAAAGAAAAAGCAAAAAAAAAAAGTGTTGGAAAGGTAAGACTTCAGAGTATATCAGTGATTAAGGCTGGTGAAAAGAAAAGAAAAGAAAAGAAGCATGGTTCAAAATAAATAAATAAATCTGGGAACCTTCAGGTTTTCTGACCAAAACAGAAACAATTGCTATTTGAATTCACTCTGAACCATTCAGGGTCCAAATAATGGCCAAGAATGCTTATCCTGAGGTACATGGTTGACCATAAAATCATTTGTATCCTTTGACCAAGCAAAATATTGCATCTGTATCCCAATGGAATAAAAAACAAAAACATAACGTATATGTATATGTATATACATGCATATACATGTATATACTATGTATATAAAAATATTTATAGTAGCTCTTTTGGTGGTGGCAAAGAATTGAAAATTGAATATTCATGAACTGGGGAATGGTTGAACAAGCTGTATTTGATTGTGATGGAATACTACTGTGCTTTAAGAAATGATAAGTAAGGGGCAGCTAGGTGGTGAAGTGGATAAAGTGCCAGCCTTGGAGTCAGGAGTACCTGGGTTCAAATCCGGTCTCAGACACTTAATAATTACCTAGCTGTGTGGCCTTGGGCAAGCCACTTAACCCCATTTGCCTTGCAAAAACCTAAAAAAAAAAAAAGAGCTACTATAACAAATGATAAGTAGGAGGGGCAAAACCAAGATAGCAACAAGAGAAGAGCCTTTCCTAGGTGCTCTCTCCATAATATTTCAAAAATCTTAAAATTATGACTTTAATTAAATTTTCGAGAGACAGAACCCACAGAAAGATACAGTGAGGCAATTTTCCAGACCAAGGTAACCTGGAAAATAGTGGAAAACTCCACTCCATGGGGTTAGAGTGGTAGCCCCACCGTAGTGAAGAAACTTCAGTCTCCTGGAAAGAGCTCCAGGACGCCTGGGAGCCGTGGCTTCCGCAGCAGAAGCAGTTTTCTGACCTGCACCCCGGGGGAACACAAGGCACAACTTGGAGGTTCAGGTGGGGGGACCTCCGCCAGAGTGAGCATGCAAAGCCCAGGCTCTCAAGGCACTCAGCGCAGGGGATGCAGCTGTGCCAGCCCTGATTCAGGAAACAGAAGCAGGCATGGAACCAGCAAGCAGGAGCCTCCAGGCAACTGAGCACTGAGTGCTCAGCCCAACAAAGATATGGTAGGGAGACTTCTGAAGTCTTTCCTCTGTAGTGGAACAGCAAGCACTCTGGGGCTCTGACCACATTCAGATCCTGATCATAAACTAGGCCCCCCATAGAACAGGCAGAACTGCCACCCCATGGCAGAGGGGTGTGTGTGTGGTCATTCACAGGCCAGGAGAGCAGTCAGAGCATCACACCCTGAGATCCTGGGGGGTGCCCCAATAATACTCAAAAGCTCAGGAAGCACCCCAAAACCAGTCACAGACTGGAGAAATGAGAAAACAGAGAAAAAAGAGGAACACCATTGAGAAATACATTGTCAATGATCCCAAGAAGAATCAAAATACTCAATCTGAAGATGAGGAAGTACAAGCTTCTGCATCTAAAGACTCCAGGAAAAATAGAAATTGGGTTCAGGTTATGACAGAGCTCAAAAAAGATTTTGAAAATCAAGTAAGAGAAATAGAAGAAAAATTGGGAAAAGAAATGAAAGAGATGCAGGAAAAACATGAAAAAGAAGTCAGCAGCTTAGTCAAGGAAGTCCAAAAAATGCTGAAGAAAATAATATGTTAAAACCAGCATAGATCAAATGGATAAAAGAGTTCAAAAAGTTATTGAGGAGAAGAATGCGTTAAAAAGCAGAATTGGCCAGATGGAAAAGGAGATAAGAAAGCTCTCTGAGGAAAATAAATCCTTCAGATGTAGAATGGAGCTAAAGGAAACTGGTGACTTTACAAGAAGTCAAGATACAATATTTCAACACCAAAAGAATGAAAAATTAGAAGAAAATGTGAAACATCTCATTGAAAAAACAACTGATCTGGAAAACAGATTAGGAAAGATAATTTAAAAATTATTGGGATAACTGAAAGTCATGATCAGGAAAAGAGCCTTGACCTCATTTTCAAAGAATTCCTACAGGAAAATTGCCCTGATATGCTAGAAGCAGAGGGCAAAATAGAAATTGAGTGAATCCACCAATCTCCCCCAGAAAGAGATCCAAAATAAACAACCCCCAGGAATATTGTAGCCAAGTTCCAGAAAAGTCAAAGAGAAAATATTACAAGCAGCCAGAGGGACACAATTCAAATATAGTGGAGATGCAGTTAGGATCACACAGGACTTAGCAACAACTACATTAAGGGCTCATCAGGGCTTGGAATATAATATTCCAGAAGGCAAAAGAGCTTGGAATGCAACTGAGAATCAACTACCCAGCAAAACTGATCATCCTCTTCCAGGGGAAAAGATAAACTTTCAATGAACCAGGGGGATTTCAAATATTCCTGTTGAAATGACCAGAACTGAACAGAAAGTTTGACCTTCAAATACAGGACTCAGGTGAAGCATAGAGAGTGGAGGAGAATGGTAAAATATGAGGGACTTAATGATGATGAACTGCATGTATTCCTGCATAGAAAAATGATGCTAATAATATACTCATATGAAACTTCTCATTTAATAGATCAGGTAGTACAATCTTTTATAGATGAAGCACAGGAGAGAGCTGGAGTTGAAGATATAGTATATTGCAAAAACAGGGTCAATGGCTAAAAGGGAAATGTACTGGGAGTAAGAGAAAGGAGAAGTGGAATAGGCTAAGATGTTTCGTATAAAAGGCATTTTTTTCTCAATGAGCTATTGCAATGATTTGGAAGGGGGAAGGTACAGGGGAATGAAGGAACCTTCACTCTCATCAGAAATGGCTCAGAGAGGAAACAGCATACACACTCAATAGGTTATAGACATCTACAGTAAAAAGGAGAGAAGGGGGAAAGGGGGAAGGCAGGGTTTGGGTAATAGAGGAGAGGGTAGATCATAGGAGAGAATAGTCAGATATAACACATTTTCTTTTTAACTTCTTGGAAGGGCATGGGATTGGATGGCCTGTCCAGGATCATAGGACCAGGTGGTTGCTGGGTCTAAGGGGTGGTATGTGGGCTCAGGGACTCTTGACCCCAGGGCTAGTAATCTGTTCACTATGCCACTCAGCTACCCTAAAACACATTTTAGAAGAGGGACAGAGTGAAAGGAGAGAGAAAATATAATATATGGTACTAGGGAGGTAGGATGGAGGGAGTTACAATCAGCAACAGTAACAGTGGAAAAATATGGAAGTAACTTTGTGATGGACTTATCTTAAAGAATGTGATTCACCCAAGACAAAGCTGATGGTATCAGATCACAGACTGAAACACATTTTTTTTCTCTTTCTTTTACTTTATTTCTCATGAGGGTCTATTTTTTCGGGGGGTGGGGGTATTATGTTTACTCTTAAACAAGAATATTTTAGTATTGTATTAAAAAATCACTTGTATAAAAATTTTAAAAAGAAAAAATTTTTAAAGAAGAAATGATAAGTAAGAAAGACTTAGATGAACTAATGCAAAGGGAAATAAAAAAAAAACAGGAGAATATTGTACTCAGTAGCAGCATGATAAACTACTAGAGAGAACTTAACTCTTCTCAACTATGCAATGATCCAAGACAATTCTGTGGGATTTTTTTAAAAAAGATTTTATTTATTTTGAGTTTTACAATTTTTTCCCTATTCTTCCTTCCCTCCCCCACCCCCACAGAAGTCAGTCTGTTCGTCTGTACATTGTTTCCATGGTATACATTGTTCTAACTTGAATGTGATGAGAGAGAAATCATATCCTTAAGGAAGAAAATTAAACTATAAGAGATAGCAAAATTACATAATAAGATAATGGGGTTTTTTCCTAAATTGAAGGTAATAGTCTTTTGTCTTTGTTCAAACTCCACAGTTCTTTCTCCGGATACAGATGGTATTCTCCATTGCAGATAGCCCAAAATTGTCCCTGATTGTTGCACTGATGGAATGAGCAAGTCCATCAAGGTTGATCATCGTCCCCATGATGTTGTTAGGTGTACAGTGTTTTTCTGGTTCTGCTCATCTCACTCAGCATCAGTTCATGCAAATCTTTCCAGGCTTCCCTAAATTCCCATCCCTCCTGGTTTCCAATAGAACAATAGTGTTCCATGACATACATATATCACAATTTGTTAAGCCATTCCCCAATTGGAAGACATTCACTTAATTTCCAATTCTTTGCCACTACAAACAGAGCTGCCATGAATACTTTTGTACAAGTGATGTTTTTGCCCCTTTTCATCACCTCTTCAGGGTATAAACCCAGTAGTGGCATTACTGGATAAAGTATGCACATTTTTGTTGCCCTTTGGCCATAATTCCAAATTGCTCTCCAGAAAGGTTGGATAAGTTCACAGCTCCACCAACAATGTATTAGTGTCCCAATTTCTCATATCCTTTCCAACATTGATCAGTCTCCTTTCTGGTCGTATTGGCCAGTCTGAGAGGTATGAGGTGATACCTCAGAGATACTTTAATTTGCATTTCTTTAATAAGTAATGATTTAGAGCAATTTTTCATATGACTATGAGTCATTTTGATTTCCTCAACTGTAAATTGCCTTTGCACGTCCTTTGACCATTTATCAACTGGGGAATGGCTTGTTTTTTTGAAAATTTGACTCAGTTCTCTGTATATTTCAGAAATGAGTCCTGTTTCAGAAATGCTAGTTGTAAAAATTGTTTCCCAATTTACTACATTTCGTTTGATCTTGGTTATAGTGATTTTCTCTGTGCAAAAGCTTTATAATTTAATGTAATCAAAATTATCTAGTTTGTTTTTAAATGATGTTCTCCATATCTTCCTTGGTCATAAACTGCTTCCCTTTCCATAGATATGACAGGTATACTACTCCTTGATATTCTCTGTGGGATTTTTGATGAAAGGTGCTGTTCATCTCCAGAGGAAAAAAACAGGAAGAGCCTGAATTCAGATCAAAGATACTTTTCTTTATTTTCTTTTTTTTAAGTTACACATGCACAATCATGTTAGACCTATTTCTATATTTAGTCATGTTGTAAAAGAAGAATTATAACAAAAAGAGAAAATCATAAGAAAGAAAAACTAAAATAATAGTTTTAAAAAGGGGTCAGCTAGGTGGTGCAATGGATAGAGAATCAGTCCTAGAGTCAGTTGGACCCAAATTCAACTCAGGCCTCAGACACTGAATACTTACTTAATTATGTGACCTTGGGTTAGTCACTTAACTCCATTGCCTTTCAAATAAAATATAAAAAGGGAAAATAGTATGTTTTGATCTGGTGAAAAAAATAATTTCTCACAACTATATTATGATAGAAGATTAATTTCCTTTAAAGAATACAAGGTTTCGTATCAGATCACCTTGTCTCACTAGTTAGAAATTAAGCCCTCTAATGTTAATCACAAATCTAGGAGAATAATGCTCAGGATGTAAGGAGAACATCTTCCTGGGAAGAAGCAAGAGAAGCATTCAGGAAGAGATACAAAGATAATAAGCCATATGTAGCAATATTGTTACATTTCTTAGATCATTAACAAAAGTTAATTATTTTTCCCCTATTCCCAAATGGTATAAAGTCCAGTTTCTTTCCCAATATCATGTGGTCATTACATCACAATGACTTCTACTTATAGATTTGGGGTAAGAGCTTAGAGAATAAAACTTTAAAATGTGTAACTTACATATTCTGTTATATTATTTTATCCCTATGCTTTTAAAGTTCTTACAATTTTAGGGTTCACAATCTGCAATCAGACTTCATAGCTCTTTTTCTGGATGTAAATGACAGTTTCCATAACAAGTCTTTTAAAATTGTCTTTGATCATTATATTGCTGAGAAGAGCTAAATCTAAAATAGTTGATCATCACACAATGTTGCTGTATACAATGTCTTCCTAGTTTCTGCTCACTTTACTCAGTATCATTTAAAGTAAGTCTTTCCAAGTTTATCTGAAATCTTCCTGCTGATCATTTTTTCTAGCACAATATTATTCCTTTGCAATCATATACTACAGCTTATTCAGCCATTCCCCAATTGATGGGCATCCCTTCAATTTCCAATTTTTTGCCACCTCAAAAAGAACATATGAGTATGTTTCCCTTTTTATGACATCTTTCAGGCTTAGTAGCGGTAGTTTATTTTTCTTGAGTTTTTTTATCTTTTTTTTTCTTTCACAGAATGAATTACATGAAGATGTCTCTTTTATCACTACACTAACCTATGTCAAATTGATTGCCATTTTAATGAATGGGAGAGAGAAGGGAAGAATTTGAAACTCAAAATGTGAAGAAAATTTTGAAATGTTTTTACATGTAATTGGAGAAAAGTAAAATATTAAATGAGATAAAATTAGTTAATTATATTTTAATGGAGAGGAAAACCTCTTAACTGATGTAAGAGTATTCTCTAAAATGGCTCTCTATGCATAGAACACTGCATTGTTAGAACAAATATCAAAATTAATGACAGTTATTATTGAATTTATCCTCACTACAACCCTAGAAAATAAATGCTATAGATGAGGAAACTGAGGCAGACAGAGGCAAATGAGTTGCACATTATTACACAACTAGTAGTTATCAGAGACAAAACTCATCTTTTTGATTTCAATTCCATCCCAGTCTTTTATCCATTGTTTCACCTAAAACAAAACAAAGTCAAATGATCTAATAATATTAATAAAGAGTTTTGAATGAAAAAAAACAATGCAAGGAGAATCAAGAGGAAAAAAGTAGAATGGGGAAAAAATATCCCCATAAACATCTTGACAAAATCAGATATTAAAATAAGGAATTGACAAAAAACTTTGGGAATTTGAACCATTCCTCCCTATTCAGTTAATAAAGTACATGAGTACAGACAGACACCCTGGGCCCTAATAAATTCTCAAAAGAACCAGAATTTGTTCTCAGAAAAAAATATTTATAGAAAGAGAATGACAAGATGAAAGAGATAAATTGGCACATCCAATGGTAGTACCTCCAATGACTTTCTATTTAATATTTAATTCCAATCCTATGGTCTCCCACTTCTTTATGCATCTGGTGGAATGGATGAATACACCAACCACAGGGCAACAAAAAGGAAGAAGCACTTACACTATCAACCGCTATCAATGGAAAGTATATGAGCAGAACCTAGGAACCACACAAACAAAAGGGCAAATGCTGATGCTCATACGTATATTAACACAGAGGATTAAACTTTTTCTTTTGTTATAATTTGTTATCAATTTGTTTTAACACTCATCCACCCACTAAGAAAGCAATCAATATTTCAATTATACGTGCAAAATCAAACAAAACATATTTCCATATTAGCCATGTTAAAGAAAGCCAAAAAATGAGAAAATTATACTTCAATTTGCACTCATATTTAATCACTGTGTTTTTCTGGAAGCTTTTTTCATCATGAGTTTTTAAATTGTCTTGAATCATTGTCCTGATCAAAGTAGCTAAATCTTTCATAGTTGATAATTACAATATTGCTATTACTGTGTACAATGTTCTCTTAATTCTGCTCATTTCACTTCTTAAGTTCATCTAACTCTTCCCAGGATTTTCTGAAGTATTTTTCATCATTTCTTACTGTACAATCACATTTGTTCAACCACTCTCCAACTGATGGGTATACACTATTTTATAGCCCTTTGAACATAGTTACAAATCATTTCATCAATGGGGCTTTAGTGTACCTATTTTCCCACATCTTTTGCAGAATTTGTCATTTCTGATATGTGAGAGGTGGTGCCTCAAAATTCTTTGAATTTGCATTTCTCTGATTAATAATGATTTAGAACATTTTTCTTATGACTATAAATAACTTTGATTTATGACTATAAATAGCTTTGCTTTCTTCTCAGCACTACCTGTTTGTATCCTTTGACTATTTATCAATTGGCAAATAGCTCTTACTTTTTACTAACTCAGATCAGTACATATTTGAGAAATTAGTATGTTATTAGAGAAATTTGCTGAATTTTTTATATTGCTTCATTGTCTATGGTACTTTTTAGCATATGTAATATCCTTATTATTCTTTTAATTAGGTGTCTTTTTGCTTTTGATTTATCTAAGATCATGATTCCTATCCTTTCCTCATTTACTTCAACTGAATCATAATATATTCTTTTCCAGCCCCTATTTTTAATTCTCTGAGGTTGTCTTTTTGTTCAAATATATCTCTTATAAACAACATATTGTTCGATTTTGGTTTCTAAACCATTCTGTACTATCTACTTCAACTTCATGAGTAAGTTCATCCCATTCACATTAATAGTTACGATTACTAACTGTATATTTCTCTCTATCCTATCTTCTTCAGTTTATCCTTCACTCTCTTTCCCTTTAAGCTATCACTCCTCAAAACCTGTTTTGCTTCTGACCACTGTATTTCTTTTTTTTTAGGTTTTTGCAAGGCAAATGGGGTTAAGTGGCTTGCCCAAGGCCACACAGCTAGGTAATTATTAAGTGTCTGAGACGGGATTTGAACCCAGGTACTCCTGACTCCAGGGCTGGTGCTTTATTCACTACACCACCTAGCCTCCCTGACTACTGTATTTCTTAAGGTACCTTACTTTTATAATTCTCCAATATATGTCTCATCCCCTTCTCATCCTATTTACCCTTAAGATGGATTTTTATACTAGACTCAGTTAGTGTTTGTATATATGTGTATGTGTGTATATATATATATATATATATATATATACACACACATACACAGATATATATTTGTATGCATGTATGTATGTATATAAATTCTTCTTTCTTTAAACTAATTCTTATCAGAATGAGATTCAAGCATTGCCTGCCACTCCCAACATCTATTTTTCTCCTCCACTGTAAAAGTCAGGTCAACAGTCATTTATTAAGTGACTTCTATGTGTAAGACATATTGTCAAGCACTGGGGGAATAGAAAAGGCTACCAAAAAATGAGAAAAATGAAATTCAAATAGTTATTTGTCTATGATTATATAGCTATTAAGAGTTAGAGAAACTTTTAATCCCCATCTTTCTGACACTTTACCTGCAGGCTATCCACTATGCCAAGCTGCTATGGACTTTTGCAGGCATATACTAATAAATGTTTAACAAGTGACATCAGAAGAAACCTGTACACATACTTTAAATTTTAATATGCATTACTAACATTTTATCCATCATTTTTATAAGTCTAGACAATCAACAAAACAATAAAACCTTAATTTTTAATCTTTGCCAATATCCAAAGTATAAATGTTTACAATCTACTCTCCAAAGCTGGCACAAACTGGTTCCAGTACACCTCTAGATATCTGGAGTCAAAGACAAATGGATGCTAGTTGGTTGGTTCTTGTCCTTTGTTATCAAAGAAGACCAAAATGACGTCATTATGATTGAGACAAATTGTAGTGTGGCTGACTGTGGTTGATCAGACTAATACAAGCTTAGAATGCTCCACCACAGGTTGGGTACAAATAGTTCATATGAACACCTGGGGTGGGGTACTTTAAACTTACAGATGTCAAATTTTTTTGAACTGCTTCAACTCTACCTTCTTGATAGAGTGCAACACCCTCACTGATGAGGGCATGCCATGCTGGGCAGTTGTGTGCCAGTGTCATCCATGTTGTAAAATCAATTCTAAAGTTCTTCAATGAGACCTTTAGGATATCTCGATATTGCTTCTTCTGACTCCCTTCTGAGTTCTTGCCCTGTGTGAGTCCTCCATAAGATAGGTATTTTGGCAAGCATACATCTGGCATTCTAACAATGTAGCCAGCCCATCTTCAGTAATGTTTGAATGCTAGACAATTTAGCTCAAGAAAGGACCTCAGTATCTGGTATCTTCTGCCAGGTGATCTTCAGAATCTTTCTAAGGCAAACAGGAATTCATGCACCAACACTCCCTCCACTTTTGGTCTTCACTTGTAGCCTTTCAAGTTGAAGAATTTGTCATCAGTGAAGTAGCTGACCTTGAGGGCACGTTCATCCTCAGTGGAAGCCTTTGATGGTTGAAAACATCATGCTAAAAAGTATGGGAGCAAGGACAAATCCTTGTTTCAATTGGTGACTGGGAAATCTCAAGAGGATCATCCACTATCTAGAACCTGGGCAAGCATAGAATCATGAAATTGACATACAGTACTGATGAACTTCTCCAGACAACCAAATTTTGAAATAATTTTCCATAAACCCTCATGACTGATGGTATCAAAAACCTTGGTCAGATGCACAAATGTTGCAAACAAATCTCTGTTCTGTTACTGGCATTTTTCCTGGAGTTGTCAGGAAGCAAATATACCAACTGTTCTTCTAACCTTTCTGAAATCACACTGGCTCTCAGGGAGGTGACCATCTTTCAGGTGTAGGATCAGCTTTTTGAGAAGGTCTCTAGTTAGAATCTTACCAGTAATGACAGAAATATTCCTGTGATTGTCACAGGACACTCTTTTCCCTTTACCTTTATAGAGATGGACAATGGAGGCAGCCTTGAATTCTTGGGGGGGATGACCTCTTTAAGTCATATAATCTGGAAAATTTAAGTGAGTCTTTGGATAAGTAATGAACCCCCCACCTTTTAGACCTAAGCTGGAATAGAATCAGCACTGGGTGTTTTGCCACTTGAAAGGAACCTAAAAGCATTCAAAACCTCTTCTTCAGTTGGAACTTTATCTAGGGGCTGATTCGTTTCAACTAGAGGTAAACAATCAAAGACTTCTCCATTAATAACAGTCTGTTAAGAACATTATGGAAGTATTCAGCTCTTCTCTTTAGGATCATGTCCCTATTACTAATCAATGTGGATCCATCAGTGTGACTAGATTAGTTTTGATTGCAAAACCTATCCCAGTTTCATATTGCCCTTCACTGCAGTCACTCCAGAAAAACGTGCATCCAGCTCCAACTTCAGTAAGCTGGTCTTCATTTGCCAGCCTTGTTTCACTCAGGGCTGCTATTAAGATATCGTACCTGCTGAGTTCTCTCAAAACAAGAGCTATTCATCTTTCAGATTTTGCATAATTGAACGTAGATTGACATCCATGTGTGAATTGGTGTTTCTGTGGTATTTATGTGCCCCCCTATGATTGTGGATCATAAATGTTTCATATTATTCTGAATATAAACTGTTTCTAATTATATTCTGTCCTCCAAACAACTTAATTTCAAGGTCTCTAAAATTAGGGGCAACATTTGACAAAAAACGTATTTCATAGACTGTCTTCCATGCTTGGAATCTTCTTTCTGCTCATGTTGATTTCCTGACCTAGGAAAATGTGACCATATTATCTGTGACTGTGATGAGTGTGACTGTGTTCTTACTGTAGGTATGTGACCTAAGTTTACATGTTAGAGTTTCTGAATCCTCAAAGAAGGGTTTGATGCCTATTTGCCTTTGGTATTCATAGACAATATGAGGGAAACAATGTCTTTGTAGAGCTTTAATCTTTCTCTCTCTCTCCCTCTCTCCATATATACATATATATATTATATATATATATATATATATAAAATATATTATATATACTCATATATATGTATTTATATATATAATATTTACATGTATACATATTAAATATATACATATATATTCATATGTATATGTGTGTGATAAAGACTGAACCTAGGATTTCACTGTGGTAGCAGACTCCCAGTGAGCAACTTCCTCTACCAATGCAGGTCAACGGTATCTCTACAATTTGTAATCTTAGAAAACTGATTGGGGACTCTGAGAAGTTAAAAAAGTTGCCCATAGTTAGACAATCAGAATATGTCAGAGACAGGACTTAAACTTAGGTCTTCCTATATTTGAGATCAGTTTTCTCTCCCTTATATGATGAAATCCCTCTATATAAATGTATCATCATCATCATCATCATTATCATCACCATGTTTATTAATAGAGATAGTAAATGGTGTGGTTGTTAGAATGTTGACTGTGAAATTAGGAAGATCTGAGTTAAAATTATGCTTCTGTCAGTCTAGGCAAATCACTTAACCTGTCAAACAACTTTACAGCTGCACATTGCAGAAGAATTACTTGTATGTCTGCTTTAATACCAACTAGCCTCTAGAAAACAGTTTCTTTCAATTTTTCAGGCATAGGTAAACTCTGTCTCTAATGTGATTTTGTAGAAAGATGCTACTGTTAAGTAAATTGGCCCTGGGTTAAATGGAAGTAGGTTTTCATGTAGATTATTGGTAGAAGTGTTAGCTCTGAGATAGGGCTACAGTGAAAACATTACTGCTCTGGAGTTAAAAAACATCATTTCAAATTGTACTTCTGGTGGGCAGCTAGGTGGCACAGTGGATAGAGCACCGACCCTGGAGTCAGGAGTACCTGAGTTCAAATCCAGCCTCAGACACTTAATAATTACTTAGCTGTGTGGCCTTGGGCAAGCCACTTAACCCCATTGCCTTACAAATTGTGCTTCTGATGCTTCATTAACTGTGTAACTTGACTAAGTCTCTTCCTGTCCTTAATCCTGGTCATAGCTTTGGTCAACCTTACTAGTTGTAAACCTGTGATCCTATGATTTCTTCCTCTTACTGAATGAGAATCTGGGAAATGGGATGTTAGAAATGACTTGAAGGACCTGGTAGAAACTGAGCTAGAGGTACTTTGCTGCCCTTTCTTTTTTGATTTCCAGAGTCTAGGACTAGGAACAAAGAATCCTGATTTCTCTCTTCTGGATCTTCCAGCTCTCTAAGCAAGATTGATATTGGTCCTTCATTCCCAAAGAAGACCATGACATGATGAGAGGTGATGCCATGACAAGCACATGGACTAGATTTGAGTGAGGGAGGGCTGTGCTAAGTTTCCAGCCTCTCTTTCTCCTCCAGAGCCATCTGAATTCAGAGGTCAGATATGAATCAGGACAACTGGAGATGGTCCTGGATACTTGGTATTCAGGGTTAAGTAGCTTGTCCAAGGTCACACAGCTAATAAGAGTCAAGTGTCTGACTCTTATTGACCTTGGAGTCAGGAGGACTGTAGTTCAAATCCAGTCTCAAGTGTCTGAGACTGGATTTAAACTCCAGTCTTCCTGATTCCAAGGTCAGTGCTCTGTCCACCCCACCACCTAACTGCCCTATGCAAGAAAAAACAAGGTGAAAACCAATAAATGATATGTTGAAGTATATTTATTTGGAAGAATTACAATCAAGGAAAAGGTAGCTGGAAGGGCAGATAGAAAGCAGGCCTCCATGCTCAAAAGCAGAAGGTCATCATGCCTGAGAGACTTCTGAGAGGTGTGTCTCAGGGCTGGAAGGATCCACCAAAGGCTCCACCTTTAGCCACAGACCATTTTCTGCTCTGAGAACAATCTCTGACTTCCTTCGGGGTGGGTGTTTACCAGGAAGGACTCGGAACCTCAGTAGGGTGAGGGCCAACACAACCTTCATCTCAATCATGGCAAAAGACTGGCCAATGCAGTTCCTACATAAGGAAAGAGGGACTGGCAATCCCCAGGTCATTTCCCCAAGTTATTTCTAGAGCCCTCACATAAGCCAATGAAGAAGACATGGGGACATGGGAACAGGGCCCTTGATGAGGATAGTATTGATCTAGAGTGGGGAAAAACATCACCCTGGGAGTTCAGGGAGAGAGGTGAGGAAAGAATTGACTTACCTGGGTCCAGCTGAGAAGGGTATAAAGGCCATGGGTGGAATTTTTGGGGATTTGTTGATGTCAAAGCGATATGGGTCATACACCTGGGATGTCAACAAGACCTTGCTCACCTTAAGCATATGTTCTCCCTCTTGACCAGGATATTCCTCTTCAGTAGTTAGACATCTCCTGGGCTAATCAAAGCTGCCCTTTTTGACCTTCAGGCTTCCCATTATTTGAATTACAGTGAAGTCCTACACCACCTCCCCAAGAATACCCTAGGTCTCCAGCTCTGACTATTCCAGGGAATTTTTGTGGGGTACTGACAGGCATACCTCAGGGTTGGGCCACACAGTAGGGTTATAGTGAATTCCAAAGATACTAATCATGCAAATATTTCCTGTTGGTCAGAATAGGAGAGCTTAATGTAGCTTGTACACTCTATGGATATGTTGCACCAAACTCCCAAATGGGCTGAACTATGAGATTTCTTTAATCCCTCTCCCTTGTCCTGGTATGAGCCCCTGGCATATGAACCTTTAGGAATGATGCGTCCATCAGATAGCTTGATGTCCTTGGCACAACGGCGGGAGATCCCAAGAACTGGTGGGTGCAGCCGGAGACTCTCTTTGATGCACATGGTCAGAAAGGGCATCTGGGCCAGATCATCCCTGCAAACAGGAACTGTTAACTCCAGCAAAGGGGAGATTCAGAGAATCTCTGCCCTCCCCAGAACTATATTAACATCTAAAACCCTGATAATCAGAGTTTGAAGGAAAGGAAAAATATATGGGACCCTGATACTCAATGACTATGAAGCCCTAGATGTTAATAATTATGTAAAGAGTTATTCTGAACTTTGATGGCCAAATGTCACAGGGGTCTTATGCTCCAAACTTAAGGTACTAATGGGGACACCAGCTAAAGAAGAAAAATTTGGGGGAGGAGAACACAGGTCTCATATAGAAATCTCCCAAAGTTTGAGCTCTAAGTGGTAGCTAGAGGAAGTTAACCAAGAAAACCAAAAGGATCCTGAGGAATCTACATGACTAGGAGAAAGCATTAGGCAGTAACCAAATAATACAAATTGACCTCTGTTCCCCTCTAGGAAGTAGTAAGGTACAAATGAGATCATGAATGCAAAGCATTTTGTAAATCTAAAAATTCTATGTAAATGTCAATTTTTGTTGTTATTATTAACCTGAAATCATAATGATTACTTCAACCCCTGAGTCTTCTACTGTACTCTTACTGAATTCAAGCAATATTTCTAGGACAAGATAGGGGTGTGATGTCCAATATTTAAGAACCAGACTGGGAGGGGAGGGAAAATTATGTGTACACACACTTTTAAGTTATGCTACATCCATAGCATTTCTCCATCACTTTCTTAAGTCTAAACAGTTAACAAAAAAAAAATCAAGACTTGATTTGTAGGGACTGATGATTTCTGATACTGGAAAATGAACAGTGTGGTCTTATAGCTGGTTCCAGCACACGCCTGAATCCCCCCCCGTCACCTCACCCCATGTTCCAATCTTAACAACAGCCCACACTGACCATTCAATTTGCTCAGGTTGACGGCCCCTCAGGAGCTCCTGGATTTCCTGGCGGCAGCGATCCTGGTATTCTTGGTGCTGAGCCAGATTGTACAGGGCCCAAGAGATGCCACTTGCAGTTGTGTCATGGCCTGAGGTATGGGAAAGAAAGGAAGGAAGAGAATTCCAGAGAAGCCCTATGAAGTAAGCAGAGTTCATCATATATCAAGGGAAGAATATCCCCATCTCCCCAGCATTAATCTACATCAGGTCTTGAACCTGTGGCATGGGTATGTTGAAACACCTTCCAGGCTAACCTTAGTTTAAGCAAGGCTGGGGTGGTGATATCAAGGGTAAGATGCAAAAGGGATACCCAACTCTTTCCCAAGGACCCTCAGCCCTGCTGACCTCTAAACATGAAAGTGTCAGCTTCTGCCTGGATGTCCTTGTCTGAAAGAGTCTTTCCATCTTCATCCTAGAACAAACCCCTGCCTATTAGCTCTTGTCCCCTTCCATTCCAGTGAGAAAGTCTGCCTCAATGCTCTAAGGCAGAAAACCTCTAATTGCTTTTAACTGCAACCACCTCCTTAAGTGGTCCAATAGAAGTCAAGAAAATCTGAACCCAAATCTAGCCTCAGATACTAACTCTGTGACTCTGAGCAAATCATTTAACCTCTCTATCTCCATCAGTTTCCTTCTCCATAAAATGGTGATGATAATAGTAGGGCTATTGTGATTACCAATAAGTTACCAAAAAAAGTGCATATTGCTGCAAAACTTTTGATTCTAAAACTAGTGTCCATAATTCCTGTGGAACCTAGAACTAGCCCCAAATAACAAGTTATTGTTATGTAACTAGAATCTCAGAGCCCTTCCAAGTGAAAATAAATAAAACCAATGACACACAATTACAGAACTCTAGAAACAGAAGAGACTTAAGGAGAGTGTAAATGTCCTTTTTTTTAAAGATCCTTGGGGGCGGGGCAGAGCCAAGATGGCAACAAGAGAGTATGGTCTCTTAGGCGCTCTCTCATAAAACTTACAAACTAAGTACTCTAACTAAGTTTTGGAGAGACCGAACCCACAGAGGGACCCAGTGAGGCAGTTATCCTACTCAAGGTAACCTGGAAAAGAGAAGAAAGGCTCTGCTCCCCTGGGATGGAGGGGTGGCCCACCAGAGGGGTGGCCCACCAGAGCGAAAGAACTTCAGCCTCCCGGAGGCAGCCCCAGGGCATTGGGAGACAAGGCTCACAGCAGCAGGGGAGTTTCCTGATCTATGCCCCAGGGAGCACTTGGGGGAACTTGGGGGGGACCACTGCCAGAGCAAGCATGTGAAGCCCAGCCCTCAGGGCACACAGCGAGCAGCATGGCCAAGGCAGTCCAGATCCAGGAAACAGAAGCAGGCAGAGCTGGTAAGCAGGAGCCCCCAGGGCATGAGCCCATTGAACCTAGGGAGGGAGCAGAGAGAAACTGCCAAGCTCTGCTCCTAGAACAGGACTCTGTGGTTCTGACCACATTCAGATCCTATTCAGAGTCTAGGCTCCCCCATAGAACAGAAGACCCCCCCCACCTCAGCCCTGTGGCAGAGGGGGGGCAGTTAGGCTCATTCACAGACCAGGAGGGAGGACAGAACCTCACACACTGAGATCCTTGTGGGAGTGTCCCAAAAGCTCAGGAAGCACTCCAAAAATAGGCTTCAGCTGGGAAAATGAGCAAGCAGGGAAACAAGAAGAACACCATTGAGAAATATTTTGCCTGTGAGCTCAAGAAGGATCAAAACACTCAGTCTGAAGATGATGACGCACAAGCTCCTGCATCTAAAGACTCCAAGAAAAACAGAAATTGGGATCAGGCTATGACAGAGCTCAAAAAAGACTTTGCAAATCAAATGAGGGAGTTAGAAGAAAAACTGGGAAAAGAAATGAGAGAGATGCAGGAAAAACATGAAAATGAAGTCAGCAGTTTAGTCAAGGAAATCCAAAAAAAATGCTGAAGAAAATGGCATGCTAAAAACCAGCTTAGGTCAAATGGATAAAACAGTTCAAAACGTTATTGAGAAGAAGAATGATTTAAAAAGCAAAATTGGCCATATGTAAAAAGAGATAAGAAAGCTCTCTGAGGAAAACAAATCCTTCAGACAAAAAATAGAACTCAGGGAGATTGATGAATTTATGAGAAATCAGGATTCAATAGTTCAAAACCAAAAGAATGAAAAATTAGAAGAAAATGTGAAACATCTCATTGAAAAAACAACTGATATGGAAAACAGATTAGGAAAGATAATTTAAAAATTATTGGAATACCTGAAAGTCATGATCAGGAAAAGAGCCTTGATATCATTTTCAAAGAATTACTACAGGAAAATTGCCCTGATATCCTAGAAGCAGAGGGCAAAATAGAAATGGAGAGAATCCACCAATCCCCCCGAGAAAGAGATCCCAAAAAAACCAACCCCCAGGAATATTATAGCCAACTTCCAGAACTCCCAAGTCAAAGAGAAAATATTACAAGCAGCCAGAAGGACACAATTCAAATACTGTGGAGCTGCAATCAGGATCTCACAGGACTTAGTAGCAACTATGTTAAAAACTCATAGGGCTTGGAATGTAATATACCAGAAGGCAAAAGAGCTTAGAATGCAACCGAGAATCAACTACCCAGCAAAACTGAGTGTCCTCTTCCAGGGAAAAAGATGGACTTTCAATGAACCAGGGGAATTTCAAATGTTCCTGTTGGAATGGCCAGAGCTGAACAGAAAGTTTGATCTTCAAATACAGGACTCGGGTGAAGCATAAAGATTAGAGGAGAATGGGAAAAGATGAGGGACTTAATGATGATGAACTGCATGTATTCCTGCATAGAAAAATGACACTGATAATACTCATATGAACTGTCTCAATTAACAGAGCAGGTAGAAGGAGATTCTATAGATGAAGCACAGGAGAAAGCTGAATTTGAAGATAAAATATGGTGTAAAAATGGAGTCAATAGAAAAAAAGGGAAATGTACTGGGAGAAAGAAAAAGGAGAGGGGGAATAGGCCAAGATATTTCATATAATAAGATTTTTCTTTTTTCCAATGAACTATTGCAATGATATGGAAAGGGGGAAGGCAAGGGGGAATGAAGAAATCTTCACTTTCATCAGAAGTGGCTAGAAGAAGAAACAGCATATATACTTAATGGGGTATAGACATCTGGAGTAAGAGGGAGGGGGGTATAGGGGGAAGAGGTGGAGATGTGAATGAAGGAGGAGAAGATGGACCATGGGGGGAAGAGTGGTCAGCTATAACACATTTTCTTTTTTACTTCTTACAAGGGGCTGGGATTGGATGGCCTGTCTGGGACCATAGGGCCAGGTGGTTGCTGGGCCTAAGGGGTGGTATGGGGGCTCAGGGGCTCTTAGCCCCAGGGCCAGGGATCTGTCTGCTGCTCCACTCAGCTACCCTACAGCAGAGTCAGAGTGAAAGGAGAGAGAAAATATAGTACATGGTAGTGGAGAAATACAAAAGGAAGGAGTTGTGATTAGCAATGGCAATGGTGGAAAAATATGGAAGTAACTTTTGTGATGGACTTATCATAAAGAATGTGATCCACCCACAACAGAGTTGGTGGTGTTGGAACATAGCCTGAAGCACATTTTTTATTATTATTATTTTTAGTGGGGTGCAAGGCAAATGGGGCTGGTTGGCCTGCCTGGGGCCACATAGTAGGGTGCTGGTTGGGTGTCTGAGGCCAGATTTGGACCCAGGTGCTCCTGGCTCAAGGGCCAGTGCTCTGTCTGCCACCCAGATACTCCTATTATTATTACTACTTTATTTTATTTTGGGTCTTTTTTTTTCTTTTTTTGGTTTTTTGCAGGGCAGTGGGGTTGGGGTAGCTTGCATGTCACACAGCTGGGTGATTGTTGGGTGTACGGGGCCGGATATGGGCTTGGGTGCTCCTGGCTCCAGGGCTGGTGCTCCATCCACTGCACCACCTGGCCATACCTACAATTATTACTATTATTTTTTTAATTTTAATTTTAATTTTTTCTCTCCACTTTACTTCATTGCTCAAGTGAGTCTATATTTTGAGGGGGAGGGGGTATTTTGTTTACTCTTAAACAAGAATATTTTACTAATGTATAAAAAAACATTATTTGTACAAAATGAGAATAAATAAATATTAAATTTAAAAAATATATCCTTCAAAACTTTAGGGTTTTTCTAGCATATTTAATAACCCTTAGTAAATCGAGAAAGAATCATAGACAGTGCAAGGTAAATCTAGAATCTGAGTGACTTCCCTAATATACCTAAAAATAACTTCAAGAAATCTCCCCTGCCCCCAGACCTTCTCTCTCCTTCCTTTTTTCCTCTTTCTCAACCTCTCTTTTTCTTTTATCTCTTTCTCTCTTTCCTCTCCTTTTATTTCTCCTCTTTCTCATTAATATTTATTTCTATATCCTTTTATCAAATCTTTAACCATTATATATATACATATATATATATATATATATATTGTATCTATCTACCTATTTATTTCAACAAAAACTCCTCTGATATGTGGAAAACTAAAACAGAGATATCATTAGATAAATCTATACCATAGAAAGATATTCTCACACTCTTAGAATCACAAAATTATTTTGGACACATTTAAAATCCTAGTGATTTCACTTATAAATATTGTTTAACTGTTTCAGTTGTATCTGACTTTTCACTACCCCCGTTTAGGGTTTTTAGGCAAAGATAATGAAGTATTTTGCCTTTTCCTTCTCCAGATCATTTTACAGATGGGGAACTGAGGTAAACTGTGTTAAGTGATTTGCCTAGTCACACAAATCTAATGTTAGATTTGAACTCAGGAAAATAACTTTTCCTGATGCCAGTTCTGGCACTCTATCTACTGAGACACCTAGCTTCCCCTTATATACTAGATACACCTAGAACCAAATTCTCTGGAATTGAGAAAATTCTCTTTATATACCTGCAACCAAGGCGATTTCTTCATTGTTACTGGTACTAGAAACAGGGATACATCTAGGTATAGGTAAAACCTTATAGATTCTGCTAATAAACCCAAACCAATGAAGGGCTAACAATTCCAATCTAGCACTCAGAAGAATAATATATCCTCTCCCTATAGACTCAGTATTTCATATTATTTCACAAAAGTTTAGGTTTCCTAGGGAAGGCATTTTGTGAAGAAGATAGTGACAGTAATGTGGGTTTCTCATATTGGTCAAAGTTGAATCCATTTCATATTACATTCTAACTCTGATATCTAAAGCTGAGACTCTCCAGCCTGCCTAAAGCCTTCATGATCCTTAAAAATCTCCCCTTATCATCTTTAGGATCCCCATAATGCTGTCAGCACTCTCCTCCCATTCCCCTTCTCCAATCTCAGTACTTACTTTGGCCAAAAGGAGAATATCTATGAAGTCAAAGGTCTTGCTTTTGCCCTTGTCCCTGAGAAGGGCCTTAGTACCCTGTTGGGTGAGGATACGGCGTCGGTCCTGGATGATGACATTTGAGAAATCCTTCACCAGACGGCAGGCTCGGGAGAAATGTCTTCCTTGGCTAGTGAGGTAGTAGAGGGCATCCCAGTATAGAAGTGGTTGATCGGCACGTTTTGCCACAAGGGAACTAATTTCCAGGATAGCTGAGATGTAGGCACTTGGCTTCCTATTGAAAGCATGGGACCCAGGGTCAGGGTAAGGTTCAGCAGAGGGAACCTTAAACCCTCAGGCACCACATAGCTAGAACAATTTCTATAATTTCCTTCTCAACAAGTTCATAACTTTCTTTGCTCCCTCAGCTGATTGGTAGAATTAAAAAGGATTTCCCCAAGGTCTCATGATCTTGGTACCTAAAATGAAGAGGGTAATCTGGCTTCAGGGTCCAGGAGCCAAGCAGAGTGACTGGCAACTTGGATTAACACAACAAGATGATAATTTCACTTTAGTAGTCTTGAAGCAGGAAGAGGCTAGAAAAAGAACCCTACCTGTGTAGAAACTTATATTACTGAAGAGAACAGAAGAAAAGTCAGAATTCAGTCAGACAGGTTAATTAATATAATTGTGGGGAATGGTTATTTTTTGTGTATCCCTCTGTGGGTGTGTCCCCCAAGAGGATCAATAGTGTACTTGACCAGGCTGACAAGCTGCCCAACATCTCAGTCATGTCTTCAAAAGGACATAACCATATTCTGTATCACATGAGTGATCTGTATCTTCTGAGTATACTTTTCTCTACTAGGCTATTTCTATGTCATGTTTTACCACAAGGGATAGCTGAGACATAAGCATTTGGCTTTCTGTTGAAAACATGGGGCCCAGGGTCAGGAGTCAGGGAGAGAACCCTGATTCCTCAGGCTCCACATACTAGAACCTTTTCTCTAATTTCCTTCTCAACTAGTTCATAACCTTCTTCACCCCCTCAACTGATTAAAGACATGACTTCACCCCAACATCTGGTTGACCTTGTTACCTAGAGTGAAAAGAAGGGAATCTAGTTTTGGGGGCCAAGAGCCAAGTGGAGTGACTGACAACTTGGAGTAACACAACCTGAAGAAAATGTCACTTGTCAAGTATCCAACACATGAAAGTGGGAAGAAGCAAGTGTTTAGGGGCTGAAAACTAGGGGGAAAAAATGACCCTATCTGTTCTGAAATTGATAGTGCTGAAGAGAATTGGGAGACAAATCAGAGTTCAGCTAGGTGAACCAACACAATTGTAGAGAAAGCTTATAACTTTGTGTATCCCTTTGTGTGTTTGCTCCCTTAAAAGGATCAACAGTGTCCTTGACCAGCTGCCTAAAGGTTGACAAGCTGCCTAAAGTCTCAGTCATGTTCTCACATGGATATAGCTACTTTCTGTATTTCAGATAAGCTTCTGAGTGCATCTCTCTTTCTTAGGCTATTTCTGTGCCAGATATTTCCAACTGGAAGTCATAGAATCACAAGCTTGAGTTTAAAATTCCACCTCTGGCATTTTCTGACTATATGATATTAGGAAAGTCACCTAATCTTCCTCCATCAGTTTCCTCTTATGTAAAAAAGGTTTGCAATTTTATGTGTAGTCATCTCTTTTTCTGTTCTGCTATGTTTTATTTATTTTTATTTTTGTTTTATTTCTTAAATCTGAGAAAAAAAGAATAGCTTGGACAATATGATCTATAAGGTCACTTCCTGCTCTTTCCTTATTATTAGGATCTTACCTTCCTACTTAAATAATCTATATATACAATAATGCAAAAAAAAATTGTAAATGGACAAAGGAACAGATATTGGCATGAAGTATCACTATTCTCTACAGAAAACCAAATAATGTAAAATAAGTTCATCATGAGTGGGTCAGAAGATCCTAAAAACTACTTCAGTCGGCAACATACTTGCCAAGTGACTAGGTAGGGTAGTCAAGGGTGAAGCCAACTTCAAATATATGTAATGGAAGATAATGCGCAGAGTTACCATTCATGTGGGAAAAAAACTAGTGGAGGAAAAACTGATTTTATAGGAAACTTGGAAGGACATCCATTTAAATCAGATCATCTTGATAATACATAAAGATGAAACTGGAATTGTGGCAACAGATTAAAACAGATTAAAAAATGGAAAAGCATAGTTTTCTCAGTCAGTGATAGAACTACTACATCTAGTTACCACTACAGAATCAGGAGGATCATTCCCTATTCTGATTCCTTAAATTTCTTTTTCTTCTCTTTTTTATATTGCTAGGATTTCCACAGGTCCAGCCTGTGGATGCTCATATCAGTCCTCCTTAGCCCCTCACCCAATTCAACTCTTAGCCCCAAACCCAATTCCAAGTCCCCAGAAACTAGGTCCTCAGCCATACCCTCCATTCCAAATTCCCTAACCCTCAATCCATAGATTCCAAATTCACAATCCCAGACATTCATTTCTAAGGAGTTCTAAGTCTCTAATATATACTTTTTCTTTAAGATGTTTTTTAAGTTACCAATGTTCCCCCATGATTCATACCAGGATCTCCTCCAAGGCTATTGGGAGCTCCCAGAATTCTCAGAGTAGCATTATAGATTTTAAATTAGAAGGGACCTCAGAGGTCATCCAGTCTAACTCTCTCATTTTATATATGAGTAAACTGAGTCCCAGAGCAGGTGAACAACTTGTCTAAGGTAACAAGAGAATTAAATAAGAGGCCTAATGTGGGAAGCCATGTCATCTGACTCCTGATCCATCACACTTTCCATGGCCCCACTCTGCCTCTCATTTCCAAGATTCATGTATGTAGCCTCCACATTCTATATTAGTTCTAAGTGATCCTTCCTTCCCAATCCTTTTAGACACTGTCATCAATGCAGTACATTCTCTCCTCACAGGGATTCTCCTTTCCCCTATTCTCTGGAACTGTCATTTTTCTCATCTATGGGTTCTGAAGCCCCAGAGTCAAGGGGTAGACTGAGACTCACTCTTGGCAATTGCTGTTGTGGCTGAAGATGCATTTCTGCAGGCTATCCAGGGTCATGAGGCTAATGTGTTCAAACATCTCCAAGTAATTTCCATCCTCCACATGCAGGCGTCTCCATTTTGCCTGATAGAGAAAGATAGAGAGAAGAAGAAGAAAGAAGAAGAAGAACAACAACAACAACAACAACAACAAGAGGAGTAAGAAGAACAAGAACAGAAAGCACAAGAAAAAGAACAAAAACAAGAACAATAAGAAAAAAGGAAGAAAGAAAGAAAGAAAGAAAGAAAGAAAGAAAGAAAGAAAGAAAGAAAGAAAGAAAGAAAGAAAGAAAGGTGAACAAGAAGAAGGAAGAAGAGAAGAAAAAGAAAACGGAGAGAGAGAGAGAGAAAATTTGTTCTGGACATCTCTATGGACTTGACTTACTGACTCCTGTCTCTTCAAGCACCCAGAAAGAACAAGAGAATGATCTCTGTTTGCCATAAGGAAAATAACAGGGCCACGAGAATTTGCCATCAAAATGGAAAGATCCTTTGTTGGGAATCAGGAACTGAGAGCTAGTCCCAGATCTGCCAAAGAAAAACTATGAGACCTTGGAAAAGTAACAATACCTCTCTGGGTTACATATTCCTTCCTTATTTGTGAAACAGATAGTGCCCTTTCAGAACTCCCAAAATATTGGGAGGAAATGAGGCCATGTGGACTGGAAACAGACCTGCAAAGTCCTAATGAAAAGGCATCTATATGATAGTGAGCTCTACCTCACAGCCCCAATCCCATGAAATTCTAACCAAGAAAACATGAATGGTGCTATTGAGACCCAGGGGGAATTCACTTTATGTAGGCTCAGTCTTGGATGGATTCCTTCTCACCCTGCCCCAGCTCCTTCAGGCTTACATGCATGATATCCACACTCTGGTTGAAGATCTTCACATAAGGTTTGAGGACGTCAAAGTGAAAAGCTGGGGTCAGCATGCGGCGGTGCCGGCTCCATTTCTCTCCTTTACTCAGCAATAGTCCCTCCCCTGGAAGAAAGACACTGTTTGGGATCATTCTCCAAGTTTGAGGACACAATCCAGTCTCCCAGCCTCTGGTACCAGATGCTCAGCCCTCATATCAGTCCTCCATTTCCTTTCTCAGCTCTTAGCCCTAACTCAATTCCAAGTCCCCAGAAACTAGATCCTCAACCCCACCCTCCATTTCAAATTCCCTGAACCTCAATCCATAGATTCTAAACTCACAATCCCAGAGATTCATTTCTAAGGAGTTCTAAGTCTCTAAGCTTCTCAGATGCCAATATTCAGCCCCATCTTTCCTGTCCCTTCCCCCAAGTAAGGAACTCATTCTAGTCCTTCAATACTTCAAACACTCCAGATTCTAGTTCCTAGACTAATCAACCTAAATCTCAGTCTCTCAGATCACAAATATCCATTATTCACAGTGCTCCTAACCAACTAGGCCCCTCCTCTGCCTCCTGACCAAAGCCTTCTCCCCAGGTCCTATTCTGCTACATTACTCACCCAGCCAATTTTCCAGGAATTTATAGAAGATAGTGTCCTTGGGTAAAATAAATGCTGTAGGAGGAAGATAGATACTTCAGTGACCTGACATGACTATGACTGAAATTAAGGGGAAGTATATAAAGAATAGAGCAGTCCAGAGGAAGTTAAAGGAGAAGTTAAGCAAGGGCAGGGGTCCCAACCTCTACATCATGGAGGAAAGTAACTAGGACTTCACCTCCAGTATCACCCCACCCTTCCCCCATTTCCCATCTAATCCCAGTATGGACAAGACAAGAAGAGAAAAACAGCAGAGAATGCGTAGGGAAGTGAGGATATTTAGAGGGCAGGGAAAAGAGAGAGAATATATTATGACCAGACACTCTTAGCTATGCTGAAGAAGGCCTCAGTCTTTGTGAAAAGCACTCTGGACATGGTCTAGACTTTACCCAACATTACCAACATAGCTCCAGTATGATATAAGACTCCACTCACCCTAAGACATGGACTATACACATTCTTGACATGAGCCAAGATAAATCATATATGTAATGTTTTGAAAGGAAAATGTTCCCCCCAAAATATAACCCAAAAACTCACTCAAAGTCTAGACATATCCTAAACATGACCTAAGCACTCCTTAAGGCATGCCCCTATAGGTAGACCCAGACATATACTTCAGACAAAGAATTAATCATGGACTTATTCTCAGGGCACACATGGATTTGGACATGGCTTGGATACTCTCTGCACCTTTAAATCTTTGACTTAATTGGTGTAGGGAATTTCCATTGCAGAAGCTCTAGGCCTCACTGTATATCTTCTACTCAACTGAAACATGTTGACTACGATTGTGTAACTAGCATATGTCAGAGACAATAATGTGAACCCAGGTCTTTATGACTTCCATGGTAGCCCTCTGTTCATTATGCCAGGCTGTTACAATGCTCTAAATATGGTCCTAGGGATATGCCACCCAGAAGACAAATTTCCTTCAGTCCCAGAGCTTTACAGACAATATCTGTCCATAGAGGTCCAGAATTCTATATAGCTCCAACAGGGCAATAGTTCTTCCCCCTCCTCCAACAATCTATAATACATAAGACATGATCCAGTCATATCATTAAGATAAGGACCCATGAGCCAATTTAAACATGATCCAGACATCTCCTAGATTTGACTCTAGATGCAACTCTGGAAAAGCATCCTAGATACAAGTTTATATATGGCCCCAGTCTCAGTCCAGACATGATTTGGTATATAACCCCTATGAGGTCCCAGGAATAGTCTAGATGTGTTCCCCACACCTGGCAACAGTTTAGCTCACAGATGAACCCAAAGCATGACCTTCAGATGTGATACACAAAGCCTAGATATAGTAATAGACAGCCTAAGAACTGACATCAAGTATAACATCAACACAGTTCAAATATGGTTCTCAACATTCTGAGACAGTCTCAAACATACCACCAATGTAGCTCAGATACACCTTCAATGTGGCCTTAAAACCCTCAAAATGGCACCAACAGAGCTTAGACATGACCCTGAACAGTCTAGAACATGATCCAAACGTGGACACAAACATGAGACATAATTCAGGACAGTTTGAAACATGGCCCTATATCCAACACCAAAACAGCTCAGACACAACCTGGATGTGATCTTATGTAGCCAGAGATCTGACCTAGAAATATCAGACACAGACCAGACCGACCCCAGGACCTAGGATGCACTCCACTCATAGCAGCTGGATAAAAGAGTGACATATGTAAGGATCCAGATCAATAGGAGACAAAATTGCTTTAACCAACGTTCTCTATTCCCTTGTTTCTGGAACCTGACCTGAAAAACTCCTAGTCATTCCTTCCTTGTCCTTGTCCTAGGGCAGGCAGCACACAATTCACAGTCAAGACTGTCAATGGGAAGAGGACATGGGGGAAGAAGGAGGAGGAAAGTCTACCTGAGGCCAGGAGGACTGGCTTGATGTAACTGGGGTGAAAGATGCCAGGCCCCTACCCACCAACAGCATATATCCCTGAAGCTACAGACCAGAGACTATAGGTGTACAGTAAACTCTCTTTGAAATTAAGTATCTGGGAGAAGATGGAGGGGGAGGCATTCACACCTGAGGAGGCAGAAGACACAAGAAACCAGGAAAGCAGAGGTACTGAGTAGAACCCTGAGTCACTTCCTCCCCTTTGTCTGACATCTCCATCCCTGTTTACTTTCCTACAAAAGAGTCCCAGAATGTATCATATCTTTCCAAAAAGCTATGAGTCACAGAGTAAAGAAGAGAAGAGGAGAAACTGGGGGATATTTTCTCCTTTATAGAGTGAGGAAATAAACAAACCTTGAAAGAACTAAGTAGAACATTGGAGAGAGAGAGAAGATGCTGGGTACCTGGATCCTTTCTTGTTTGAAACTTTACATTTGCTTCAACCATTACCCCCAAAAGTTTATAGGATCATGGGTACCTAGAACTGAAAGGAGCTTCAGGTCACTTTTCAGTCATTCCCTACTCTCTGTGTACTCCTCTCAGCAGTTCAATACAGTAAACATGTCTGTATTTCTATATTCTATTTTAGATTGTTCCCTGCCTTGGGAGGAGAGGAAAGGGAAGGTGGTAGAAAAATGTAGAAATCAAAATGTTGAAAACAATGTATGCATGTACCTGGAAAAAATAAAAATAAATAAATAAAGGGGGAAAATTCAAGGTCCATACCTGAGGCCTTAAGCAAGGGTGTAATGACTTGGGGATGAAAGAATCTGATCACCGGAATTAAAGGCCCTGACCACCAGATGTGGGCATCACCAAATTGTTGGTTCAGGTCCAGAATATAGTGAAATCTTTCTTCACTAGCCATGGTCTGGGAACAACAAAAAGGAGTTAGAAACCTCCATGAGGGAGTTGAAGTATCTTCACAGAGCTCCTTCTGCCAGCTACTTCCTGCACACTCCAGTTAATAGATGGAGGTTCTCCTTTCCTACTTTCCTGTCTCTTTCCCACTTTCCCTCTCTAACTCCTACCACTTTACTCTTCCTGTTCTCTTTCCTTCCTTCCCCTTCTTTTTCCCTTTCTCATTTTCCTTATGGGCAAATAGTGCAGTAAATAGAACACCAGACTAGAAGTCAGGAACTCATCTTCCTTAGACACTTTTGAGCTGGGTTACACTGTGCAAACCACTTAACCCGGTTTGTTTCAGTTTCCTCATCTGTAAAATAAGCTGGAAAAGGACATGAAAAAGTACTTCAGTGTCTTTGTCAAGAAAACCCTAACTGGCATCATGAAGAGTCAGAGATGACTGAACAATAACAATTTTTAGTATAGGGCTATATGGATTTAGAGAATTAGAATATTGATTTGAATCTCAATTTGTTAGAAAAAAAATATGTTCCTCTTCCCTGATGTGCTGTACTTCAATGTATGAATCACATGAATGGGGTTTAATAGAGCCTATCACATAAACTTTTTCTAGTCCTTTTTATTTTGAAATTCTTCCAATTTTTAAAGGAACACATCATCTCCCTACTGATCTGAACAACAGAGAAGTATCCCTCAAGCCCCTTTGCCTTATTTTCAAAAAGGAGCTATCTGTACCTTTAGCATAGATAACACTCTATGAAGGTTCATGTAAATTCACAGCTCTCTCCTTTGTCACAATTGCTAATATTTGTTAAGAATTCAAAATTCAATGGTCCTTCTTGGGCTAGGTTGTGAGGAATAAAGAGGAAGACTGAAGTCATCTCTCTCCAACAAAAGGGCAAAAACAGAATCTTATGCTACCATTTTTCTAAACAACTTCTCCCACAATGTGTTGACTTCTCCACTGAGCTCCATTCCTTCAAACCACAGAAGTATATATGGACTAGAAATCACCAATGTATTCACCTTTCTCTTTTTTCTCTTGACCTCAGGAATTCTTCTCCATTATTAATAACACTATTTCACCAATTTCTCAACATGAATCTTTCTACTTCCAAATTTCTATTTCACCAAAACTAACATTTTCTTCAAAATAATGACCTTTTGGAATAATGTAGGCACTTTCTCTGAGCCCCCCGCTACTTCTTCCAACCCTTCTTTCACACACACACACACACACACACACACACACACACACACACACACACACACACACATTATTAGATAAGGCCAGGCAGCTGTCTTCTAAGACCTACTCCCAAGACAGTGGATCAGAGCAATGTGAAAGCATTGTTAAACCCATCTTCAATAGAATAAGGTTCACTTTCTTCTAACTGCACCCCTCCACTCACACTTAGTAGGTATTGGGGAGGCACAAGCCATTCAGAAATGAGGAGATAGTGTAGCAATAGAAAAGGAAGAAGGAAAATAGATGGATAAGAACAAGGAAGAGGAACTGTCAGGGCATAGCCAAGATGGTGGAGTAAAGATGAGGCCTCCTCTGAGCTTTTCCCTGAACCACTCCAAATAGCTTTAAATAATGACTCTAGCCAAATTCTAGAATGGCAGAACCCACAAAAAAATGGAGTGAAAAAATTTCCCAGACCAGGAGAACTTGGTAGATCCACAAGAAAGGTTTGTTATAATGGGGTTAGAAAGAGCTCTCAGCACAGCCCAGGCCATGCCAGAGAGAACCAATTCCAGTCATCCAAGAACAGATCTTGGGTGCCTGGCCCATGGCAGTGGTGGTGGCTTACAGACTTCTCATCCCTGAGATTGCTAAAGACAGATAGGATTATAAGCAGGAAAACTCTGTAACACCAAATTGAGAGCAGAGCCCAGCCCAGCACAAACTTCAGTGCAGGCCTGGCCCCCCAGGGACCAGAAACAGACCTGAGGAGTCAGCTGACAGCTGATTCCAGAGTGCTCAGCTCATGGACAGTAAGGGGGTCAGGGGAGATTGCATAGATCTATTTGATATACCTGAGGCAGAACTCTGTGGCTTTCCCCATAATCAGATACACCCCTGAAGCAGAATCCCACCTTAACAAAGAGTTAAAATAGAGTCATAGGCTGGGGAAATGAACAAACAAAAGAAGAAAAAAATCTAACCATAGACAATTACTTTGGTCCTGTGGAGGATCAAAATACACACTCAGAAGATAATAAAGTCAAAGCTTCTACATCCAAACCCTCTTAAAAAAACATAAATTGGTCTCAAATTATGGAAGTGATCAAAAAAAGATTTTGAAAATCAGGTAAGAGAGGTTGAAGAAAAATTCAGAAGAAAAATGTAAGTAATGCAGGAAAATAATGAAAACAAAGTTAGCAACTTGGTGAAGGAGATGCAAAAAATGCTGAAGAAAATAACAACTTAAAAATCAGTTTGTGTTGAATGGAAAAAGCAGTTCAAAAGACCATTGATGAGAAGAATGATTTAAAAAGTAGAAGTGGTCAGTGGAAACACATACAAAAACTCTCTGAAGAAAATAATTCCTTAAAATATAGAATGGAGCTAAGGGAAACTGGTGACTTTTTGATAAATCAAAAAACAATAAAACAAAATCAAAAGAATGAAAAATAGAAGACAATGTGACATATCTCATTGAAAAAACTACTTACCTGGAAAACAGATCCAAGGCAGATTAGAATTGGACTACCTGAAAGACATGACCAAAAAAAATACCCTAGACTTCATTTTTCAAGAAATTCTCCAGGAAAATTGCCTTGATAACCTTGAAACAGAAGGTAAAATAGAAATTGAAAGAATCTACCAATCACATCCTGAAACAGATCCCCAAATGAAAACTGCCAGGAATATTATAGCCAAATTTAAGAACTCCCAAGTAAAGGAGAAAATATTACAAGCAGTCAGAAGAAAAAATTCAAATATCACTGAGCTCCAGGCAGGATAACACAAGATTTACCAGCTTCTACATTAAGGACCCATAAGACTTGGAATATGATATTCCAGAAGAGAAAAGAGCTTGGATTACAACCAAGAATCAACTACCCAGCAAAACTGAACATACTCTTTTAGGGGAAAAGATGGATATTCAATGAAATAAGAGATTTTCAAACTTTCTTGATGAAATGACCAGAGTTAGTGTTGAACAGAAAGTTTGATATTCAAGTATAGGACTTAGGTGAAGCATAGAGAGGGTTGATGGGAAGGGCAAATCATGAATGAGTCAATGATGTTGAAATGCTTGTACTCCTGCATAGGAAGATGATACTGATAACTCATATGAACTTTTTCATATATTAGGGCAGTTAGAAGGAACATATATAGATAAAGTACAGAAGGAGTTGAATTTGAAGATATAAGCTATTAAAAATGATGGTGTTAAATAGGGAGAAAGAAAAGTACTGGGGAAAAGGGAAAGGAAAGGTAGAATGGGCTAAGTTATTTCACATAAAAGAAGCAAGAAAAAGCTTTTACAGTGAAGTGGAAAAGGGAGAAAGGTGAAGGGGAGTGAGTGAACCTTACCCTCATCAGAAGTGGCTCATGGAGGGAACAACATAAACATAATTTGGATATAGAAATCTATCTTACCCAGAAGGAAATAGGAAAGGAGAGGGATGGGAGAAGGGGGACAGGAGAAGAGTGTAGGTGATAGAAGAAAGGGAAGATCATAGGAGAGGGTAGTTAGATACAATATTTTTGAGGAAGGATAGGGTATAGGAGAGAGAGAACAGAATAAATGGGGGTTGGGGGAATAGGATTGGGGAAAGTACAGCTAACAATAACAACTGTGGGGAAAAATGTTGAAGCAATCTTTCTGATGAATTTATGATAAAGAATGCTATTGATCTCAAAGACAGAATTGAGACAGATCTCAAAGACAGAGGTATCAAATATTGAAGGAAGCATACCCTTATTTTCTTACTTTATTTTTCTTGGGATTATCTTTCTTTGTGAAGGGGGGAGGGATTAAGTTTACTTTTACAACATGACTATTGAAGTAATATTTTTTCATGGATACACATTTTTCTTTTTTTTCACATTTTTAACCTATACCAAGTAACTTAGTTTCTCAATGAGGAGTAGGGTGGGAGGAAGGGAGAGAATTTAGAACTCCTTTTGCTTGTAACTGAGGAAAAAAAATTTTAATAAAATAAAGAACAAGGAAAAGGGTAAAAATATGACTGAGAAACCATAAGGGAAAGGATGGAATCAGGAAAGTCATAATGTATAGCAGGCCTGTCCAACTTTATTTTTAAAAGTTTTTATTGAAATAATGGACAACATAATTTGTTTTGCCCTTTCAGGTATTGCTATTCTTCAGGTAGTTCAGCTTCATTTACTAAAGCATTTAGTAAATCCATAGGGGACAGCATAAAATAGCACTGCCAGGCCACATGGGTTGGGGTCACGTTTTGGACAGCCCTGATGTACATGATGATGGGGAAAGCAGAGAGTGTTCTGGGATGACACTGGATAAGAGATTTGAAGTGTTATAAGAGACAATGTGAAAAGAGAGAAACATTGATACAGATACATTACGTACTTAATCAATACATATTTCTGTTGTTGAGACATAGAAAAAGGAGATCAAGGATTGGAGACAAAGCTTAAAAGCAGGAAGCCCAGATGACTTGACAGTGAGATGGAGAGAGGGTGGACAAAGCCCTCTATGTGTAGGAATTGACCTCTAGGGATATCTTGAAAATTGAAGGCTCAGGTTTGGGGCTGCCACTATTGTTACCTATTTCCAAGCTTAACCAGTTTCTCTCCCTCCTCATCTTTACCACAATATTTTCTGCCTCTCAATAAATATTTTATTCCCCTATCTTTTCTCTATATTGAGGGATCTCTCTAACAAAGAATGTATTAACTTATGTTCATCACTCCCTGGATGTCAGTTCCCATTCAGCTCTCTAGTATTCCTATGGACATGTATTGGCAATCTACAAGTCCCTTCGTTGGCTGTTCCCACAGAGAAGGGAATTACAGAGGGGCCTTTCCAAGAAAGTTACCAATGGATCTTTACCTTTCAGTCAGAAAAGGAAGCTCCCTGCCCTTCTCCATTCTCTTCCTAATAGGTTGGTTTTGTGAAGACTCTGACATGACTGTCCTGTTCCTATGACCTGACCAACAAATTGATTAGTCCCATAAAATTATAGCACATTGAGGAACTTAGCTGGAAGAACCCCTAGAACATGGGAATTGGGGAAGAAGACTCTTAGGGCTGTCAGAATATAAAATGGAGGAAAAGGATCCTTAGAGAATGGAAGGCTGAAATAGAAGGAACTTCAGAACATTATCAAAGATAAGAATTATCCTAAAATACACATTGTCAGAAAAATAAAAGTACTTAGTATAGTAAATGTCAAAACTGGAAAGAAACAGAAATAGAATGTAAGGAGTAGGAAAGATAATAGGATATAGAACATCAGAACAGTATAGAACTTTAGGCTATAGAATGTATATAAGCCTGCAAGTAGTCTTAGAACATAGAATGTCAGATCATAGAGCACACAAAACATTTATATCATATTTCCCAGAACTGTTATTTCTATAGTTGATGATTGGAGAAATCTCCCTGGTTAGGGAAACAGTTCCCATTTAAAAGGAAGGTGTCAGGGTCCAATCTAGGATCAAACAAATACAAACTGAAGACTAAGGCAGATCAGGAACTGAGTATTCTCAGAAGGTTGGTAAAGTTGCAGGGAAGAAGAGTTTTGGTCCAGGGACTAGGAAAAGAGTAAGCAATTAAGGTTGGTTCCTCATGGCATTTTAATGGTACTTATATGGATAAAGTATAGCTGTGATCAAGATATAGGGCTGGAGTGATAGGGATCAAGATGTAATTGTCTTGTAATTTCACCTATACAGGGAATGCCAGGAGGAAAGTCCCTTTATCAATGCAGGTCACCACCTTCTCTGCAACATAAAGTTTTAGAGACATCCCCAAGGCTCTAATAGATTTAGTCACTTGGACAGCAAAACACAATCAATATATATCAAATGTGTGATTTGAATTCAAATGGCACAGAGTAGGCATTTTATAAATGTTTGTTGATTGGATTTATCTCTGTTGCATCTCACTCTGCATCCTGGGGCCAAGAAAAAACAAGCTGAATTGATTCATGTCTTCCTGGCTCCAAGACCAGATTTCTGCTCACTTTGCCCACCCTGCCTTAGTCCTCTTAGTTACATAATAAGTTTCAGAATAAAGACTTAAACAAGGTTGCCTTAAATCTTTCCTGAACACCATACTAGTTCAGTTTTTCCCTTAATCTCTATCTAATTACAGGGGTTCAATAGCCTCTGACAAGGAAGTTCTGACAAGGGAAGGGGCCTGGAGGATAGAAAAAATAAGGAACTAAATTGGAAGGGAGAAAATGGCCCAAGGAGTCTTTGATGCCCTTGACCTAGACCTGGCAAGACTCAACCTTCCTATGATGTTCTCAGCATTCTGTCTGGGCCCTAAACCTTGTGATTTCACATCACACTGAGAAGGTAGCTACCTTTCCTATGTTCCTTTGAGTCATTTATGAAGATAAAGCATCTCCATTACTAACTCCCAGAGAAACTTCTGAGAGAGACAGAATGCTTGTGCCATCCTTTTAAAGTGAGGCATTACTCAAACTCTCCATTTCTCAGCAACCCTTTAGCTCAGCCCTTCAGTTATCTTAGTCCATCTACCTTCTTAGTCCTTCAAGCTTCTCAAGATCTTGACCACCTTATATACTCAATCTTCTAAATGCCTGCTCTTTCCTTCTCTGTCCTACCATTCCTCAAGGCTTTTCAGTCCTCATCTTCCCTTTAAGTTTCCCAGTCCTTTAGTCATTCAGACTTTGTAATCCTACTCCTAATTCTCCCCAAGAAGGAATCTTGGAATTTCCAACAATTTCTTCAGTGGCCCATGGACTTCATATCAAGCTATTTCATCTATTCTAATAGATCAACCTTCCTTTACTTCTATTAATAGGACTATGTTGGTAGCTTTGTGTCTGTCCTCTGATCTCTTATGCCATTAGTTCCCTCATTCCATCAGTCTTTCAGCCCATCAATCCTCTCAGCCCTTTAGCTCATCCCCTAACCCCTCCACACACACACATACACACACACACACATACACACACACACACACACACACACACACAGTCCTTTAGGCCCCAATTACCAGACTCTGGCTCTACTTCCCTCTAGTCTTCTTTTATTTTTCAGTCCTATCATCCTCTGTCTTCACTGAGTCCCCAGAGTCCACCCCAGGCTCCCGACTTACCAATCCCATATGGCCAAAGAACCAGTTCTTAAGAGGGGGCTGAGGGAAGCATCGAAGCCTCTGACAGTTGATATAGTAATGGTGAACATAAATGAGGACCTGGGTCAGGATCCAGATGCTAAGGGCCAGGAAGACCAGGAGCAGGATGGAAGAAACCTCAAGATCCAGGCCTACTAGACCCAGATGATGAGATAGACACTTGACTCCAGGCAGCATCCTGCAGGAGGAGAGACTTTGAGACAGACAGGCGATAGAAGGAAGTCCTGGGGTAATTAATGGGGCTGGAGATGTGGGCAAAGGGATGAAGAAGTCAAGAGACATAGACAGGAGTCCTAGCTGTCAGGAGTCATTTCAGAGAAGCTTGTCCAGATTAGGAAAGAAAGGAGAGGGAAGCAAGAAGAAAAGGAGAAGTCTGTAAAAGATGGAAGACCCAAGGCTCTGAGTGGCCCCAGTGTCTTGGATATAATAGGTTTAAAGTACTCTGGAGGCATATCCTAAAATGCTGTACATCTCCCAGACTCCGAAAGAAAACTTAAAAGGAGAGGAGGGAGGCTGCTGTCCCAAAATAAAGAGGGCTCTGCCTTTTCCCCCAGCTGGGGTCTTGGTCATGTGTTTTTTTCTGTTTTGTTTTCTGGATGCCAACATTTTTTGATGTCAGTAACTAATCCTAGATGCCCTTCGCCCCCATTAGCCTCTTCCCAGTTCCAGGCCTAGCCTACAGATTCACCGGCATAACTCATATTGCTTCTCTCCCAAGAGGCCTCTCCTAAGTCCAGAGCTGAACTGACCTGAGTCTGAATTCCAATTCTAGAAGCTCAAATCCTTCAGGGCTCTTCCTAAACAGAGGAGTCCTTTTGTTCCTGCTGACAGCTCCTTGCTATCCTCCAAGGTAAGATTTAATCTTGCTTCCCCACCAATCCTTTTAGTCTCATACAGATAAACATTTCATCAGCCCCAGTGAACACTGAATCCTCACTTTGCTCCTCCTTCCTCCTCCCAATTCTTCCCAAATACTGACTGCTTCAAGAACCCCCTCCCCTATATAAGCAAGAGATTAGAGCAAGGCAGCCAATCAAGAGTGGGAATATCCACATCCGGTGGCAGGAGGCCTCACCCCATTTATCATGAACTGAATAGAGTAGAAGGAGATGAAGGAAAATCCTTGAGCAGCAAGCAGGTTGATCCAGAAAGATTGCCCAATTTGCCAAGAATCCCTAAGGGTAGACACCATGCTCCTGATACAGAAATCAAAATGAAAGTTCTCCAAACTCCTGCCCCTCCTCCTCAGTAACAGTTATGTGTGGGGGCTCTCCTGGTCCCTGATAAATGGATGGGCTCATGAGACAGCACCCAAATTTGAGGTAAAGTGGAACCCTAGAGTCTCAGGGGATGCTGAACTCTGAGAGAGGTGAGGCTGGTACATCAGCAGCCCAAGAATCTCTCTGACTGAGGGCAGCTCTGTAGACATAGTTGTAAAGAATCCTTAGGCTGCTCAGAACTTCTGAAGTGTGGGGTATGAGGCAAGGGAGGAAGGAGGAAGGGGGCAGGACAACATGAATTGCAAAAAAGTTTGTCCTAGCATTAGGGAGGGACTTCTGAATGTAGCTTCCCTACCTTCCCTGGGCCCTTTCTCACCTGCAGATTTGGGTCCTGATTTCCCCTAGCAGGTGTTTGCCACTGGGAGGAAAAAACCAACGGGGGAGGTGGGGTGAGGAAGAGAGATCCTGAAGGAGTTAGGAGACTGGGAAGGACTGGAATCTGGGCAGAGCCCAACCACAGACCATTGAGAAATAAGTTAACTTTCTAAAATCTGAACCTTCCTTTGGTTAGAGCAGGAGTGAGTAACAGACCAAGGTATGGAAAACTTTAGACTGGCCATTGGCAATGAGGTGGTAGATGAAGCAGCTTCAAGTCAGTAGGAGGCATAACTCTCAGGGTGTTATGGGCAGGATGGCTCCTGTCGTCATCCTAGGAACCCTTTCAGGCAACACACTGGGACCAGAGGGAGGATTGAGGGATGGGATGGTCTCCTTCTACCTAGAGATAACCCTCCTCCATCGGATTCCACAAATTAGAAAAGGCACAGAAAAGCTTGAAGGCAGAGGATGAGATAGGGAGAGACTAGAAACTATGCAAGGTAAGGGTCACTTGAGCATGCTGAGACTGGAGGATAGGTAGTCCTCTCTTACCCACTGCCTGCTGGGCAGCTCTTGTCTGAAGGTCAAGGTGAACATGTCTAAAATGAAAATCCATTTTACCCATGATGTCAGAGATCAATGATAAAACATTATTTCCATTATAGAGAGATAATAGGCTTAGACTATGCAACAAGACACACTTATTACAAAAATTTTTTCCCCTTCCCCCAGTTGAGTCAGGAGTTGGAAGAAAAAGAAACTTTTGTTCAATTAAAAACTATTTAAAGAGATGAAAAGGTACTAGAAATGTTAAATGGTGTTTACACTTATCAAGGAAGTTTGTTTTGCCTTTTTAGCTTTACTTTTCTAGAAGAAAGAATAATGTGTAAATGTAAATAATGTAAAAAACAAAAACATCAATAAAATTGAAAATTACAAACAAAATAGGATTCATCTTTTCCTTCCTTTTTTCCTATTTCTTACTTCCCATTTCTGTAAGGATGCCACAATCCTTCCAGTCACCTAAGTTTACAAATTCAGAAACCTTCCTTACCTAACCAATCCTCTCCACCCCCATCAAATCAGTTGTGAAGACCTGTTCATCTTGCTTGCATAAGATCCTTGGCATCCATTTTCTTCCTTCTTCTCCCAAGACCTCTTCTCAGAGATGACTTACCAAGGTCATGCAAATTTGCAAAAGACTGGCAACCAAAAGATAAAACAAACAACCCCCCACCCCTACATTTGCTTAGTATTTCCTTTATACCACATACCTCAGTCAAGACAGACACACACACACACACACACACACACACACATTCACAGACACTGACTCGCTCAGTCAATTAATCAATCACAAGTAGCATTCCTATTTCCAAGTCTTTGCACTGGCATCCCCCATACCCGGGATGTCCTCCTCCCTTATTCTGTTTCCTAGCATCCTTCCTTTCTTTCTATGTGCAACTCAGACACCATCTTCTGCAAGAAACCTTACCTGATCCCCCATCAATTCTACCTCAGCATCTAGTGCCCTCCTTCCCTCCCAAATCACCTGTGTCTACTTTTCATATATTTGTATTTGTTAATTTTATATTAATGTTGGATAAGTTTTATATAGGTACTTTGTCTCCCCATTAGAATATAAACATCTTGTGAGTAGTGATTGTTTCACTCTTTATACCTGTGTTCCCTGCTCCTAGGATAGAACCTAAAGCTTAGTAGGGACTTACTGATTGATTGCCATTAATGGCTTCTTCCTAGGGGGTCCTGAAGTCTCTGTCTCTCTCTCTCTCTCTCTCTCTCTCTCTCTCTCTCTCTCTCTCTCTCTCTCTCTCCACCAAGTGAATTTTTCCTGACAAGCTGGTTTGGCAGGATTTCAGCACTATTGTGCAATGATCAGTATGAACAACTTAGCTCTTCTCATCAACACAATGATCAAAGATAATTCTAAAGCATTCATGATGGAAAGTGCTATACAAGTCCAGAGAAAGAATAGCTGGAGTGGCTATCAAAGTATAATATGTTTTACCATATTTTTCATGGTTTTTCTTTTAGGCCTATTTTCCTCTTTCACAACATGAATAACATGGAAATATGTTTTATGTGATTACACATACAGATTTCTGTCCTATATTCTCAGAGGACCAAAAGGACATCATTATATTAGTTTTACATTGTATCTTGCTATGACTAATCAGATCAATACAAGCTCAAAATGTTCTATCACAGGTTGAGCACATGTGTAAACACCTGAGATGGATTGTCTAAACTTGTGCATCTCAAATTTTCTTTTGAACTAGTTGTTCATAGAACACAGCACCTCTCTGATGAGAGTATACAGTGCTTAATGATCCTATGCCAGTGACTCCCATGATACACAATCAATTCCAAAGTTTTTCAGAGAAACCATGAGAATGTCTTTGTATCACTTTTTCTGATTCCCTTGTGAGTGCTTTTCATGTGTGAGTTCTCCATAACATAATCTTTTTAGCAAGTGTACTTTGGCATTTGAATAAGTGGCCAGCACATTGAAGTTGCACTCTTTGAGGCAGAGTTTAAATTCTTGGCAGTTTAGTTTGAGGAAGGATCTCAGATTTTGGTATTTTATTCTGCCCAATGATCTTTGGAACCTTCTTAAGACAATTCAAATAGAAGCAATTCAGTTTCCTGTCACTGTTCATGTTTTTCAAGCTCTCAGGTAGATAACCATCTTGTACCAGACTATTAAGAGAGACTCTGAAGAGAATCTTGTAAGCAATAACTAAGTGAGAAATCCCTCTTATGATTGTCATAGAACAATCTACTCCCTTTACCTTTATAGAATTGGACAATGGAGGTATCCTTGAACTCCTGTGGAATAATCTCCTTATTGCATATAACCCAGAAAATTTCAGTCAGCTTTTGAATGAACAATGGACCCCACTTGTAAATCTCAAATGGAATAGAATCAGCACCAGGTACTTTGCCACATGAAAGGAGTCTAAAGGCATTCTAATTCTCTTCTTCAGTTGGAACATCAGCTAGGAAGGAATTTACTTCAAATTGAGGTAAATGGTCAATGACTTCAGCATTGATAACATTCCATTGAGAACACTATAGAAGTGTTCAGCCCATCTCTCTAGGATCATTTAATGATCATCAATGTGGCTCCATCATCTCTGAAAAGTTGAGATGCGGGGCAGCTAGGTGGTACAGTGGATAGAGCACTGGCCTTGGAATTGGGAGAACCTGAGTTCAAATCTGACCTGATACACTTAATAATTACCTAGCTGTGTGACCTTGGGCAAGTCACTTAAGCCCATTGCCATGAATAAGGGGAGGCTAGGTGGCTCAGTGGATAAAGCACCGGCCCTGGAGTCAGGAGTACCTGGATTCAAATCCCGTCTCAGACACTTAATAATTACCTAGCTGTGTGGCCTTGGGCAACCCACTTAACCCCATTTGCCTTGCAAAAACCTAAAAAAAAAAAAGTTGAGATGCAATAAAGGTCTTTGGTCCATAAATAGCCTCATGAAATCACTTTGGACAGTTACTATCAGCATAAAACTAAATTTCATCAGTCTTACTGAGTCCAAGAATTCTTCATCTCTCTAAGCTTTGCTTGTACTTAACTTTTGATGAAATTAAAGGCTGCCTTCTAAAATTTTTTGATGAACTTTATCTGCTGATAAACCCTTTGTGGTTCTTTTCCATAAAGCAGCTTAAGTATTTCCTCATCACTGGAAAAATGAATTCCTTATCATTAAACCAATCGATGTTGGGAATTTTCTTTTTCTGCTCCACTGTTGCCAATTATATGTTGACTCAACTTTCCCTTCAAATTAGGAACAGATTGGTCTCAGCCAGTGATTCGCTCTGTTGACATTATTTCTTTGCTTTGGTTGAAAGAACAATAGCTTGGCAGGGATAAATCTATGATCAATCCAGGACTCTGTGCCATACATTGCTTTTATCACTCTTACATTCTGTCTCTTCTCCTTATAATCACATAGTCTATTAAATGCCAATGTTCTATATGAGTGCACATCCACAAACTTTCACTGCATCTAAGTAACCACAACACAGTGTTAATGATAGAAGGTCTTGAGATGTACAAGTTTTCAGTTATAAGTGACCATTGTTGTTACTGTTTCAAACTCCAATTCTCCCAAAGACTCCCTGCCATGTCTGGTATTCTGAGCCTACTCTAGAATTAAAGTCACCCAAAATTATGAGCTTGTCATCTTTTGGCACATAGATACTAAAGATCTCCAGGTCTTCATAAAATTTTTCTTTGACCTTACCAGGGCTCATCATGGTGGGAACATGGGCATTGATGATGGTGGCATGGAGTTTCCCTGCAAATGCAATTGTTGTTCATTACTTTTGTGAGGCAAATAAACTCGTTGACTAGATTAACTTTGATTGCAAAACCTACACTAGCTTAATAGGGATCCTCTTCACTGCAGCCACTCCAGAAAAATGTGAATCCAGTACCTACTCCAGTAAGTTGGCCTACATTTGCCAGTCCATTCCACCAGGACAAATGTTGTCTAATTCATCAGTGGGTTTAAGAATGAACCATTGGTTATTCTCAACAAAATGATTTGCTCTGGCATGGCTGCTGTGCATGCTACAGTTTCTTGGAGCCACGGAAGAGAGTTACGTACATTACATCATCACCAAAAAAAGTAGCCCTGAAAATGACTGGGTAACCTCCCATCACAGGTACTAGTTTTTTTTCAAACACACGTTACACTCCTACACACACCTAACCCATTTCAAATTATTTACCATCTTAGGGAAGGGGAAGGGAGGAAGAAAATTTGGAACTCAATTTTTTTTAAAAAAATAAATGTTACAGGCTAGGTGGCACAGTGGATAGAGCACTGGCCTTGGAGTCAAGAGTACCTGAGTTCAAATCTGGCCTCAGACACTGAATAATTACCTAGCTGTGTGGCCTTGGGCAAGCCACTTAACCCCATTGCCTTGCAAAAACAAACAAATAAAAAAAATGAATGTTAGTGACTAATATGGAAATGTGTTTAATATGATTCTCTCAGATTCCTTGCAATTTTGGGAAGGATAGATGGAAATATTACAAAAATTGAATGTTGAAAACTATATTTACATGTAAATGGAAAAAAGAAAATACAAAATTAAAAAATTAATGTTAGAAATTGTCATTACATGTAATTGGAAAACAATAAAATAGAATTTTTTAAAAAAAATTAAAGATTACTAAAAGAAAAAGAAAAATTGGTTTGAGAACACCTTTCATGTCCCTTTGCCCTAGACCCAGAAATTTCTCTAAATCTACGTCATTTAGTTGGCCTTCATTCTCTCTCACATGATTTCTTATTCTCCCTGATTCCTCTCTCTGCTCAAGTCTGACCCAAACACAGTGGCCAAAGTGATATTTCAAAACATATTTAAATATGTCACTTAACCTACTCAAAAATCATAAAGGAATTACTCATTGTGTCTAAGATAAAACTACAAATTCCTCAGTCTAAGTATTAAAAGCCTTATTTCAAGTTACTTTCCTTCCCCTCTCTCCGTCAAGGGCACCCTCATCCTTCCAATAATTCAAGTTTGTAACTCCAGAGTCACCATCAGTTCTCTCCTCCCACTCCCCTGCCCCATATCTCCATTTTTAGTCATAGTCCGTTCTACCTCCACAGCTCTTTCTCAGTTTTTCTCCCAAGGCAGTCACTCTAAGTCAGATATAAAATATTGACAATGTCTTCGAACAAACAAACATGAGGCGGGGCGCGCGGAGGTTGTGGCCCGCCCTGCGTCCGCGGCCTCGCGCTGGGGGCAACGTTGGCAGCCTGCCTCCCGCCCAGCGCCCCCGGGGTTCTGCCCCTTCCTCCTCTCCCCGCTCCGGGCCGGCCGGGGGGCGCCGCTTCCCTGAGCGCCACGGCGCCTCTGTCCAGCTCTCCGCCCGGGCCGCTCCCCACGGCCGGAGCCAGCGCCGTGAGGAAGCACCTGCCCTACTTCTGCCGGGCAGGGATAGTGAGGGGCTTCGGCAGGGGCTCCAAGCAGCTGGGCATCCCCACAGCTACCTTCCCTGAGCAAGTGTGGATAATCGTCCATGCGATTCATCTCCTGGAATTTACTACGGTCGGGCCTCTGGGAAATGGAGATGTCCATAAAATGGTTTTAAGCATAGGATGGAACCCACACTCCAAGAATACTAAAAAAATCTGTGGAAACTCACATGATACATACCTTCAAAGAGGATTTCTATGGGGAAATGCCTACTATAGTCATCACTGGCTACACCAGACCAGAGAAAAACTTTCGTTCACTTGATGCCCTTATTTCAGCAATTCAGAATGATATTGAAGAAGCTAAGAGACAATTGGACTTAGCAGAACATTTGAAACTCAAAGAAGCTAATTTCTTCCATATGCCAGAAAGCAAAATAATGAATGGCCTCTGATCAAAAGTCATTTTATTTACATGCATTTTTTCCCTTGTATTCCACTACTGTTTTATCATTGCTGCAGCCTTGTATTTGGTTACCATAAGAAAATTTTCTTAATAGCTGTGAATTAGTTTATACAATACAAAGTAGTTACCATTTTATGCTTAAATGAATGATGTTACATTAAACCCATCATGAAGGTTCATTTAAAAATCAGGATTTTTTAATATATAGAACTATACAGAAGCTTCATGAAACACCACAGTTAAAGCTGAAAGCATAACAGGATCTTCAAGTTTTTTTTATGATGAAAATATATGTATATAAGTAAACACTAATTGTAAGTCATTTGCTGACTGTAAGAGATTGTTCTAGTGGCTAGGGATACTGTATAATGCTTCTGATTTCCAACTGATGCTTCTAGACCTAGTGCCATGGAGAAGTAAAATGTGCGTTGTATAAAGCCTTGACAGTCTAATATTCTGAAAGGAAGAAATGGTAGAATTTGTGTTTGAATGTGTAGTATATATTTTGGTAAACTTGTGATTTTTTTTGAAACTTCATTTTATTTGAGATTATTTATTAAAAAGAAATTTCTTATTAGGGTCAACTTAATGCACTGTTTTCCATTTCATATTTATTTTCATGCCCTGAATTTTTAGGGGTTTTGAATTTGAAAAAAAAAGTTCAGAACCATCCATATCTTTCAAATTTCCATGTTTTTTTCCTGTTCTTTCATCATAAATGATAGTTTGTATTCAAAACTTTGAACCTTCTCTTGCTCCTTATAAACTTGTTTCTTTCTATTCATAATATTCTTTCCCATTTATGATTTTTATGTATAATTTATGTAGTATACAGTCCTTTCTACTACCATTAACTCTGAACGATAATAGATGTGCAAAGGTCATTGGATTCCACTTTAGAAAAGTAAAACTTTAAACATTGCAACAACCTCAGTTTTTAAATCAACTCATTAAATGGGGGGGGGGAGTGGGGGGGAAAGTCAGAATTAAGCAGTTGGATAGAAAAAGCCAAAGTTAAGCTAATTTTTTTACAGAGGGAAAACATTTGAAGGGCCAATTAAATTATATAATATATTTTTAAAGTTATTTAACTTATGTTATTTGTAATTATGTATGTTAAATGTGTAAGCCCTGCTGTAGTTGTGTAAATACCAGTCTGACTGATATTCATAACTTGAAAAAATTTTAAATGGTTTACAGGTTACAAACTTAAGAAAAATATTATTACAAGATTTTTTTTAGGAAAATGTACTCGGAAATAGTTTGCTTATGGCCCTCAAATAACAGATTAGTTCTAGTTTATAGATCAAAATAGAAAAGAGTTTAGAAGAGATCTTACTCATCCCTAAATCTCTTCCATTAACTTATTTTAAAGGGAACTTCATTGTGTAGTGCCTTAAAAGATCAAACTGTTCAAGAGTAGACATTCTAAGAGTGTTAAAAAGAAAAGCAAAAGTTCAGGCTTAATAAACAATGATATTCCTTGAGGAAAATTCACTGTTTAAAAAAAAGGCAAAAACTAATGGCAGTTGACTGGATGACTCACTTAAATTGTTTGATTACTTTGTAAAGGACTTGTTTTGACAAAGCAGTTCATGGGATTCTTTTTTTCCCCCATTTTAATATTTAACAACATTTAATCAGCAACCTCATAATTTGTCTAATGTTAAAATGTTAGTGACTGCAAATTAAAGATTAAAAGCAAATATTTAAAAAAACATGAATTTCGTCTGCTTGGCATTCTCTAATAACAAATAAAAATCTCATAATAGTCACAGGATGGCACAGACTTCTTGGAAGGGGAGGAAGATTCTCAGGCTTAATGAAAGTCTTAGGTAATTCCTAATAGTTAATGAGGCACAGACATCCTTGGTCAGGATACTGAGGAACATGACATGAAGCAAATATCCTGAGTTGAGGGGCACTTCCCTGATGGAACTATGATAAATGTTGAGACAGTTCTTTGGCACTAAGCCAATTCTAGTTAGATCTGATTAATATTTTATGGCCCTTTGTCTCATTTCTATAAATATGCTTTTCCAAAATCCCAATTCAGATATGGTTTATAACCAGGCCTCCATGCATGAACAAACTTAGGTTTATATACATATTTATTAGTTTTCTAATTCCACTTTTTCTCTCTTCAGATCAAATACAGGAAATTAACACATGTTAAACTAATTCCTTGATCTCTATTAAAGTCAAACTCTGAGGATTAACACATGTTAGAGAAATTTCATTTCTCTTTATTAAAATTAACTCAGGAAGTTAACATGCTAGCTAGCTCAATTTTGTTTGTCTTTATTAGGGTCAGACTTTGAAGGTTGACAGTACCTGGGACTGTTTCAGTTATTTTCAAAAGGTTTTCCTTGTATCAAACCTCTGTTCTCTACAATGCATGTTCCATATTACTATCAAATTAGCATTCCTAAAGTACATGTATAATAAATTTTTCCCCTGATCCAGAAGCTCCAATGATTCCCTGTTGCCTTTAGGTTAAAATTCAAATTTTCTTCCCTGCTTTTCTGCCCAAATGGCATTCCATCATTTGGTCACATACCTTTGCACAATGTGATAAATTATAAAATTTACATTGTTTGACTTAATAATGATAAGACTACAGTATGAAGTCACTTGGTCTAAGTGGTTCTAATGCTCCTAAAACCATAAAGACAAAAGAGATAGTTGTTCTGCTGTTCACTCTGCTTCATGTGGAGAAGACTTGGCATCTTTTTGACTGGGTGAGCTCACTACCTGTTGCAGGGGCCTTGAGTCATTCTCTTCCTGCTGCCTGGTTAGATCTATCAAACAATTTGAGGTCCTGAAAAAAGAAGTCCACCTTTCTGAGCTTTATCCAAGCCTATAATTGACAAAGGACTCCAAGAACTTTCTACCACTTCTAAATCTGATGAGGAATGCCCTCTCTTACATCTGGCACTGATTACCTGCTCTCCACCAAGTCTTAGGCTATATAATCTTGCCACCTGAACCCCAACTTTAACCATAATATCTCCCCTATTCTCTGACTGATATGGGTTTCTTGCCTGCAGGAACAAACCTCAGTCTCTTTCTATTGGCATAGAGTGTATATTCTTTGTTTGTCTATTTGCTCAATTGCAAAACAATAAAATTTATATCAATATTACTTCCTTAAACTCCATTTTTGTAAGAAATCTGAACCCTGGTATTTGTTTTAACCATAACTTCCTTGCATTAAAGACTTTTCCTCTTCATCTCTGCCTCTTAAAATCCTTTTTTGTGTTATTCAGTTGTGTTTCATTATTGTCTTGGTGACCTCATTTGGGACTAAGTAAGAAACAAATAGATTCCAAACTTAGCAAAGTGATTAATGATATGTTGGTGGGGAACTGTACAATCCTAACTTAGTGTTTTGAATTTGGATGACTGCTTTATTTTTACATCAATATGAATTCTCACCTGTTTCTAAACTTCTCTATACCAAGTCTAGTACTAATGTGGGAGCTCTGTGTTTTTCTAAAGGTATCAGAAAAAGGGGAAGCTAGGTGGTACAGTGAATAGAATACTGGCCCTGGAGTCAGGAGGACCTGAATCCAAGGCATCAGAAAATAGGGTAATGTTTTTGTGTTTGTTTTTTTTTTTTTTTTTGCAAGGTAAACAGGGTTAAGTGGCTTGCCCGAGGCTACACAGCTAGGTAATTATTAAGTGACTGAGGTCATATTTGAACTCAGGTACTCCTGACTCCAGGGCCAGTGCTCTATCCACTGCACCACCTAGCCACCCCTGAAAATAGGGTAATATTTTCAGATCATTACCTCATTGAGCTCCCTGTAACCAATAGGTCCGGTTACCCTTTGAGGTATCCCTGCTAGTTATTGTGATTATTAGAAAAACACCTTATTTACATTATCTGCCAAGTTGATATTCCTAAAGTAGATATCTGATCATATCATGCTTTTGCTCCATAAACTCCAATGGTTCCCAGTTTCCTCTAGGAATCAAATATAAACTTTATGTTGGCAGGTAAAACTTATCAGTCTAGATCCTACCTACCATTACTTATTGTACATTGTTCCTCTTCCTGCATTTCATGGTTTAGTCAAACTAGTCTTCTTAAACATTTCATCTCACATTTATTTGTCTTTGCTCAGTTCAGCCCCCATGTTTGGAATGCTTTCTGTCAATTTCTTAGAATTCCTAGTTTTCTTCAAGGTTCAATTTCTGTACTTCTTATTTGATAAAATCTTTGAACTTTCCTCTGCTCCAATACCAGGTCCTACTGCCTTCCCCACAAATTCCTTTATATATAATTTCCATAAATTCCTTTATATATTATATATATATATATGTATATTTGCATTTGCTTATACAAAGTATCATACATATCATACATTCCTTGATGGAATCCTTGAGAGCAGGTCCTGTTTTTTTTTTGAATATATCTTCCCCTGTGACTTGCACAGTGCCAGGCACTTGGAAGGTACTTTAAAAATGCTTTCTGATTGATAAAAATCATTTCTATGCATCATTGTACCTGTAAATCAGTCTTTATTGATATTCTGGAAAGGAGTTACATGGAGAAAACCTATTCCTTTTGAAGTGCTAATTCTTTCTTTATATGTCTAACAAATCCTTTTACTATTAGAAACAAAGTCAGAGAAGCAACAAGGCAGAAAAAAAGCTTGCCTAGCTACATAAAAACTGGCAAAGTAGCCTTAAATAAATAATGGGAGGGAGAACAAACAAGGAGAGGTTCTGAGCAAAGGACTCTTATGAGAAAAGTGATACTTGAATTGAGATTTGAAGGAAGTTAGAGTTCAATCACATACTTACTAGCTGTATGATTTGGAGCAAACCTTTTTGCCTCAGTTTCCTCATCTATAAAATATGCTGTAGACGGAAATGGCAAATTATTTGGGGATCTTTGTCAAAAAAAACCCAAGTAGGATTGTGAGGACTTGGACACAGCTGAAATGACTAAACAACAACAAAAATGTGCAAGGACTACTGAGACAAACACAAATGAAAATCAGTCCCTGAGATAGAGGACATTACATTGCAGTGGATGTTACATATGTCATGACAGTAAACCAGTAAGTAGACAACTTAATTTGGAGGATAGGCTGGAGAAGGAGGAGAGCAGAAACAAGGAGATACCTATATCTTCAACCCTTAACATACAAGCTCTGGTAGTAACAATACACGAAGTCCTGGTAATCTGAAGAGAAAGGACCCAAAAAGACTGATGATGAAGCTTGTCTTAGCCTGTCCAGGAACTGTGGCAACCCCTGGCTCTGATACCATAACTGTTTCCCAGCACAATTTCAGTGTATATATCAGCTTCTGCAAACCCAAGTCATCCCTCAAGATATCCAACAGCCTCAGGTTCAGTTAGATCATAGTTATGATTAAACTTGGCCTTCACTGACTGTGCTCTGCTACTGAAGTTGCAATATCAGGCCACCATCAGCCCTGGGTCCATGAACTTTCATCTTTCTAAGAAGAGCCCATTGTGCCCATTTCTCTAATTTTCTCTTTGAATCTGGGCAACCATGGGCACTCTCTCACCTTGCTTTTGTGGTCCATTGTAGGAGACAATTTACAATCATTCAGAGCCTATTTTCTTCAACCCTATCATCTTTGTTCTTTTTTATAATAACTACTTGGAAACTTTTGCAGCAACTGGTCATATCAAGTCAGGTTCATTAGCATTTATTAAGTGTTCTTATGTTCCAAGCACTGTCCCATGTACTGGAGATGCAAAAAAAAAACAAAAATAGTCCCTGCTCTAAAGACGTTCACTGCCTAATGGAGAAGACATTATAGATAAAACTGTGTACAAACAAAATATATACAGGACAAATCCGAGGTAATCTCAGAAAGAAGACTCTAAGATTAGGAGAAATGAAAAAGACTTTGCAGAAAATAGGACTTTAGGTGAGTCAGGGAAAAAACCAGGGGAACTAGGAAATAGAGATGAGGAGTAAAAGAGTTCCAGGTCATGAGCGACAGCCAGCAAAATTGTTTGCAGCCAGGAGATAGAGTGTTATATGAAGCAGAAAATGTTACTGTCTGGAGGACAGGGATAGAAGAAAGTAAGATATAAAAAAGTGGAAAGATAAAAAAAAGGTTCAGGCTACAAAGATCTTTAAAGGTCAAACCAACTATTTGGTCCAAGAAGTAACAGAGAGCCAGTGAGTTTACTAAATGTTCAAATCTGTTGACAATATCCAATCTCATTTTCGTCTACCTGGCTATATCCTTCCAGGTCAACATGCTCTTCTATCAATATGCAAACCAACTACTTAGTCTGATGCTCTCTATTTTCTGTCTTTACTGCTCTCCTGACTATGGCATTCCTCTCATCATCCTGCTGATAAGTTTTGAGGAAAATGAAACATGTTTGTCTGAGTTTATTGAGTTGTCAGATTGCTTTTCAAGATTTTTTAAGCATTTTTTTCTTGACTTCAAGTCACAGAGATCAAATGAAGGTCTCTTGAGGCTTTCTATTTGTTCTCTTCTGATTTTTCCTTTCTTTTCCCTGCCACTATTATAGTCTTCTCTAGGATATGAGTGAGTCCTAAAAGAATGCAGTTGCTCTTCAGAAATGACTTAGCTCTTCTCAGCAATACAATGTTCTAAAACAATTCCAACGGACTCATGATGAAAAATGCTATCCATATCCAGAAAAAAAAAGTGATAGAATCTGAATGCAGATCAAAGAATACTTTTGTCACTTTATTTTGTGGGGGGTTTTTTGATCTGTGTTTTCTTTTATAATTTGACTAATATGGAAATATGTTTTACAAGTATAACCTATATCAAATTGCTTACAATTTCAGGAAAATGAGAGGAGAGGTGGAATGAATAGAATTTGGAAGTTAAAAATTTTTTAAAGGAATGTCAAAAAAATAATTTATATGTAATTGGGAAAAATAAAATATTATTTTAAAAAAGGAAAGGGATTTAGTTTCTTGAATAAATGTCTTGAATATGTCCTAGAAAGTATACTCATTATCTCTAGCTATCACTAATAGTACCCTCTCCCATCTAAGTGTCTCTGACCATCTTCAGAAAATCCTTCCCTTTCTCAGAAGGATTTGAAATCCTCCTCCTATCTCTTCATTCTCAGTGGCAGTTTTGTTAACCTATTTAATAATATTCAAAGACAAGATATTCCCCAAATCTTCCCTGGCACCCACTGAAGGCCTGAATGTACCACTGATTCAGCATATTTATAAAAGACAAACAGGGATCTTTCTTCTTCTTTATGGGAAACCTTGAATATTCTTGGCAGCAAAGTCAATAGAAACTGCTATAACAAGGAGTTCTCTATGACAAAGGCTTTTATCCCAGTTTGTTCGGAAGAATCTGATGAAGAACAATAAAAATTTGTGAGATTTCCAAACAACCCACAAAAAGAAAAATAGAATTTTCAGATAAATAAAAAGGTTTTTAAAATCCTATTTTAAAAATTCTTCCCAAATTCCCACTGGTAATGAATACCATGTAACACCAGAGAGCACTGATGGAATCAACTTTCCTTCACTCTCAATTCAAGCTATCTCAAAGTGATTTGAAGGGATGGGGGAAGGAGGGAAGGGAAAGGAGAGGAGAACATTTTCAGATTATCACCCATTTATCAATATATCTCCTTCCCTCCCACCCTGCCACAGTAATCACAACAGAGTCTCATGCAGAATCATTATCAGACTGGGTTAAAGGATGCTAGAGAATTAGTAACTGGTTAAAAGCATTCCAGCTTTTGTCCAAGTAAGGGAAAGTGTCTCTTACACATAGAAGAAGCTAGAAGTTAATTCTCATAACTCTTCTGATTTAGAGGAATTTAAAATATTTTGTATTTTGTTTCCTTTTGGCTGACTGCTGAAGCCCAACATGCTTTTCTTTTTTTTTTTTTTGACATTTTAGCATTTTATTTGTTTTCCAATTATATACAATAGTAATATGTACCCATTATTTTTTTCTAGGCTCTGAATTATATAATTTTTCCTCCCCCTCCCTTCCTGTCCCCCCAACAGAAGGCTGTCTGATAGTCTCTACATTGTTTCCATGACATACATTGATATAAATTGAATGTGTTATAGGAGTAAACATAAGAATAAATATAACCTCCCCCCAAGAAGATGATAAACCTCAAGAATAGTGAAAGAGAGAGAAAAAAAATGTACTTCAGTCTGTGTTCAGATTCCAATGGCTCTGTCTCTGGGGTGAGTTGCTTTCTTTATCATAAGTCCCCAGAGAAGTTGCTTCAATATTTTTCCCACAGTTGCTGTTACTAGCTGTACCTCCACTCTATTCCTCCCCACTCTCATTTGTTCTATTCTCTCTCTCCTTTCATCCTGGCCCTGTACAAAAGTGTACTGAATCTGTGTACCCTCTCCCTCAGTCTTCCCTCTCTTCTATCACCTATTCCCCCCCCCTTCCTTCCACCCATTCCCCCTCATCCCATCCCTTTCCTCCCATCCTTCTCCAGGGCAAGATGGATTTCCTCACCCTATTAAGTTTGTATGTCATTTCCTCCCTGAGCCATTTCCAATGAGAATGAAGGCTCACTCATTCCCCCTTGCCTTCCCCACCTCTGCTCCATTGAAAAAGCTTTTCCTTGACTCTTACATGATATCTCTCAGCTTCTTCTTCATCTCCTTTTCTTCCTCCTAGTACTTTCCCCCATCACCCATTGAATCCATCCCTTTACCATACCATACCATTATATTCTGCTCCTTCCTGTGCCCTGTCTATATAAGCTCCTTCTAACACCTCTTATAAATGAGAAAGTTCATGAGTTATCAATATCTTCTCCCCATGCAGGAATACAGACAGTTCAAGATCATCAAGTTCCTCATAGTTAGTCCCTCTCTTCCACTCCCTTTATGGTTCACCAGAGTCCTGTACTTGGAGATCAAACTTTCTGTTCAGCTCTGGTCTTCTCAATAGGAAAGTTTGAAAATCCCCTGCTTCATTGAAAATCCATCTTTTCCCCTGAAATAGGATGTTCAGTTTTGCTAGGTAGTTGATTCTCAGTTGTAAACCAAGATCTTTTACCTTCTGGAATATCATATTCCAACCCCTACAAGCCCTTAAAGTAGATGCTGCCAGATCCTGTCTAATCCTGACTATGGAGCCTTGGTAGTTGAATTGTTTGTTTCTGGCAGCTTTTAGAATTTTCTCTTTGATCTGGGAGTTTTGGAATTTGGCTATAATATTCCTGGAAGTTTTTCTTTGGGGATCTCTTTCAGGGGGTGACCAGTGAATTCCCCCAATTTCTATTTTACCCTCAGCTTCTAGGATCTTAGGTCAATTTTGTTGTATTATTTCTTGAAAAGTGAAGTCTAGGTTCTTCTCCTGGTCATGACTTTCAGATAGTCCAGTAATTTTTAAATTATTTCTTCTGGATCTGTTTTTGAGGTCAGTTGTTTTCCAATGAGATATTTCACATTTTCTTCTAATTTTTGGCTTTTGGGGGGAGAGTTTTATTTCTTCCTGATTTCTTTCAAAGTCATCAGCTTCCTTTAGTTTCATTCAGCATTTGAAGGAGTTATTTTCTTAAGAGAGCTTTTTTATCTCCTTTTCCAACTGGCCAATTCTGCTTTTTAAGGCATTCTTCTCATTTGCCTTTTGTTTTGCTTTTTCCATTAGGCCTAAACTGGTTTTTAACATATTATTTTCTTCAGTATTTTTTTGTATATATCTTTCACCAAGCTTTTGATTTGGTTTTCATGATTTTTCTGCATCACTCTCATTTCTCCTCCCAATTTTTCCTCCACCTCCCTTAATTGCTTTTCAAAGTCTTTTCTTGAGCTCATCCTAGTTTGAGCCCATTTTTTATTTCTCTTGGAGGTTTTGCATATGGAAGCATCAATTTTATCATCATCTGAGTATGTGTTTTGATCTTCCATGGGACTAAAATAATTCTCTATGGTCAGATTCTTCTTTTTTGTGTTGCTTACTCACTTCCTCAGCCCAAGACTAATTTGCAATACTTCCAAGGCTTTGGGGTTTGGGGGGGTACACCCCACTGGGACCATTATTCCTCCAAGGTCTTATGCTCTTTAGCCTGTGCTTTGATATGTAGATGGCCCCCATACTTCCCTCTGTCCTGGGGCTATAAGGAGGGATCCAGTTTGGTTATTTATTTTGGAAGCCCAAACCATAATACCTGGATGTAGGCAAACAGCAGAGTCCTACCCCAGGGAAAGCAGAGCAATCTCTGCAGACTTCCCTTACCATCTCTGGGGGTATAGGCTGCTTTCTCCATATTCTTGCTGCAGATTCTGTGGCCAGTGCTCCTTAGTCCACACTCATTCTGGTGGAGCAGAGTTCTCTTACCACCCCCTCAAGCTGTTGCCAGTGATCTCTGGGCTGGGATGGGCTGTGCTGGGATGAGCTGAGCTGGGCTGTACTGCAGCCTTGGCTTTTTTCCCAACCCCTGGTCCTGGTGAAACACACCTTTCCCACGGAACTTCTAAGCTATCTTGGACTGGGAAAATGTACCATTCAGTCTCTCTGTGAGTTCTGCCCCTCTAAATTTTGGCTAGAGCCCTTGTTTGTTTTTTGGAGTCTAGGGGGGGTGGGAGTTCCTGGGAAATGTTGCCTTCATGCCACCATCTTGGCTCCCCCAACCTGCTTCTCAAAAGAATAATAAAAGGAAATACTAATTTTAAGTGTAAGGTCAGTGGAAATAAAAGTGTGTTTATTATCTATCCAAGTTCATGGAGCCTTTAAAAATCTACCCTCCAGCATCCCCAAGACAATAATAAAACTCAAAAAGAAAAGTACCACTCATATTACAATCTATTTGAAATTCCTATTGAAAGTCATGAGTGACAGTGAAGAATACTTGCTTTAGGGGCAACTAGGTGGTGCAGTGGATAGAGCACCAGTCCTGGAGTCAGGAGCACCTGGGTTCAAATCGGGTCTCAGACACTTAATAATTACCTAGCTGGGTGGACTTGGGCAAGCCACTTAACCCCATTTGCCTTGCAAAAACCTAAAAAAAAAAAATTCTTGCTTTGGTGTATCCTGACCAAAGTACTATTCCCAGGATCCCTGGCTTGATTGAAACAGTTTCAATCCACTATTGTGGGTAGCAAGTAGAAATTGAAGAAGCTAAAAAATTAGCCACCTCTGTCCCCTGTGAAGAAATTTATGTAAAAGCAAAGGAAGTGACCAAAGGATGTAAACAGTTTTCAAATGATGAAATACAAACTATCCGAAGAAATATTTTTGAAAAGCTCCATGTGAATTTAACTAATCCCCTCACACCCATTAAACTAATGAAGATATTAAAAGAAGGGAAATTTGTAGGAGGGACAATGGAAAGACGGGTATATCAGAAAGAAAATATTTATTAAGTACCTGTGATATACCAAACATTGTGCTATACACTAGGAATATTGAGAAAAGTAAAACCAATCCCTGATCTGAAAGAGTTAACAGTGTAATGGGAAAACAAAGTGCAAATAACTCTATACAAGCAATAGGTATTTCCATGGCGATAAAGAAATGAACAAGGATTAAGGACAGCCGGAAAAGGTGGGACTTCATCTGAAGACTAAGTATGCTAGCTGGCTATGATCAAGAGGGGAAGAATACTAGCTATGAGAGAACAGTCAGTGAACATGGTTGGAGCTGAGAATGAAGTGTCTTTGGAGAGAATCTGCAAAGATACCAATGCTACTGGATCAAAGTAGGGGTGGATGGGGAGGTGTGAGGTTTAAGAAGACTAGATTGAAAGGTAGGAAAAGGCCTTTAAAAGTTAGAGGGGTAGCTAGGTGGCTAATTGAATAGAGCACCAACCCTGGAGTCAGGAGGTCCTGAGTTCAAATCCAGCCTCAGATACTTACGAATTACCTAGCTGTGTGACCTTAGGCAAATCACTTTAACCCCATTGCCTTGCAAAAAACCTATTAAAAAATTAGACTAAATATGAAATTATTTGATTCTGAAAATACTGAGGAATCACTGGAACTTGGTTGAATAGAGGGATGATATGAGCAGACTCATCCTTTAGGAAGATAAATTTGACAGTTGACTGGAAGACAGAAGTGCAGAGAGATTTGAGGCTGGGAAACCAAGAAGCTGGTTTTTATTTCTTTTCTTTTTTTTTTTTAGAATTTTGCAAGGCAAATGGGGTTAAGTGGCTTGCCCAAGGCGGTTTTTATTTCAATAGTCCTGTCATAGGATAATGAGAGCCTATACAAGTGTGGTGACAATGTCAGTGGAGAAAGGAGATGTATACAAAGCTAAAAAAATAAGGACTTAGCAATTGATTGCATATGAGGAATAAGAAATAGTGTACAATTGAAAATGACACCTAAATTGTGAGCCTGGATAACTCAGGTGATGGCAGTACTTTTAATGATAGCAAGAAAATTAAGATGAGGGCTTGGGAGAGAAGTTAATGAATTGAGTTTGGGCCTTATTGAGCTAAAAATGTTTAGAGATCTTCTTGTTGGAGATACCCAATAGTCAGGGGACCCAAGACTAGAAGGCAAGAGAAAGATTATGTTTGGGCAAACAAATATGAGGATGATATTCATAAACATGAGACAAATTCATGGGAGTTAAGGAGATCATCAAATGAAATAGCAAAGAGAAAGATGAGAAGACAGCTTAGGGAAGAGCCTTGGAAGATATTATTTTTGAGTGAAGATTGAACAAAAGAACAAAGAAATGCTCAAACAGGAGAACCAAGAGAAAGCAATGTCATAAAAGAGATAGAGGAGAGTATGAAGGAAATGGTGATTTACAATATCAAAGGCTGCAGTGAGGTCAAGAAAGTTGAGGGTTGAGAGAGGGTCATTAGGTTTGGTGATTAGAAAATCATTGTAACTGTGGAGCACATAATTTCAGCTGATATCTTAAACCTAAATTCACTGCTGCTGAAGTTATTAAACAGTTCAGCCATTCCAGAAACCAATCTGGAATTAAGCAGGAAAAGCAGTTTCTCCTCTTCTCTGACTGTAGTTGGGACTCGAGAAAATGAGCAGACTACTTTTCTTCACTCAGCAGCAAGACTGACATTAAGATAACATAAAATCTTTTAGACTTCACTTAACTCTCTCACCTGACTCAGCCCTTGTTGGTTTCCTATAATCTGTTGACTATAAACTGCTCCTCTTTGTGTCTGCTTTTCCTTCTGTCCTTTATTTTTCCTGTATTCAAGCTAACACTCCTGCTTCTTCATCTGATTATTTTTTCCCCTACTCACTTCCTCATATTTTACTCCACAAGCAGTGACCCATCTCTAACTTTATGTTAGGGAAGACCCCAGCACTCATTGTCCTATCTTGCCATTGTCCTCAAAATAATTATTTGATATCTGATTTTTTTCAATTATACCCTTTAAAACTTAGAACAGTCACATGGCAAATGAACTCAGGGATCACAGTGGCATTTAATCATGGCTGTCTCAAACATATCTCTGTAAAATTCTATCAGAACATTTATCTGGTACTCTCTCTGGTCCACAAATTAATTTATGTCTCCCCTCAACATTATTTTGCTCTTTATAATTTTCCCCATAATGTAGTTCAAATAAAAAGATGATTGCACATAAAACTATAAATCCAATGTGCATATTTTATCTGGGAAATTGTGTTACTTTTCAAGCTAATCTTTGGAAAATAATTTTTTTCAAAAAGGTTTGTTTTCTGTTCCCCTTAGGAAAAAAAAGATATTTAAAAAAAAGAAATACCTCATCTGATCTTAAAACATATAAAAGAAATACCTCATCTGATCTTAAAACATAAAAAAAGAAAAAAAGATATTCACATTTTAAAGGGGCTATACTTTACACAAGGATGAATTTAGAAGGTGTTTGGTACAGGAGGATAGGAGAACATTTAGCTGATTTCAGGTACTAGAAGACTACCTGGTAAACTAAAGGTTGAGACTTGTTCTTCTTGACCCCAGAGAAGAGAAGTAGAAGCAACATGTGACAAAATAAATAAATTTAGGTTTGAAGTTAAGGAATGTCTTCCTAGCAATTAGAGGATATTTAAAAGAAAATACAATGCTTTAGGAGGTAGTGGGGTCTTCAAAATAGGAAGTTTCCAAGTAAAAGCAAAAACCTTCTACTTCCTATCTCCACTCAGTCCCAAATTATCTTGTATTTTCTTTGTGTACTTTGCATCTGTTTATATGTCTATTTTGTTTCTCCTGATAAAATATGGAATCTAGTGAAAGTTCTATCCACATACCACAAGCAGATGTTTATCTCCTGAAGAAATCTAACATGGAATTGACCTGAATAAGGATTATGATGAATATAAAATACAAACTTGATGGACTACTAGGAAATGTCCTTCAACCCATAGAAAAGCGCTACCTTGACAAAAATGTCATAGAGGAAGCTAATTCCAAATCTACTCAACCTTCACTAGTAGTCTCAAGAGAAGTGATCATGTCACTCATTTACCTACAGATGGAGTGTCCTTGGGCTCAGAACTTAGGTTACTGGTCTCTGGGCCTGAAAAGAACTTATATTCCATAAATAATTCTTAAAAATTTCAATGTATCAAAGGAAAGTACTTAGACCAAAGTTATCAGACTCATGATCCCTGGGCTACATGTGGCCTGCAACACTCCTAAGCATGGCCCAGACTAGATTAAAATGAAGTGGAAATTTTTAACAAAATAGATAAAAATAGAATAAACTATAGATAATATTACATTTTAAAACTAAGTCAATATGGAGCCCAGCAGAATCTTTATATAAGGATTAGTGATCGCCATTTCTACTTGAATTGACACAATTTAGTCTCATAGTGATTAGGTTAAGAAATGATTCACTCTTATTTTTGATTGAAGATAGTCACACAGTTACATAGCACAATGGTACCTGATGGTATTGCCATTATACTTAGCCTACCATATCCATAGGAGGACAACAAGCAAAAGACAAAGTACGTATAAAATTAACTTTATATGAACTTTTTCTGCCTGAACATTACTATAGTTCTTCTACCCAGGCAAAACAAATTCAATTTTTAAAAATTATAGCAGAAACAACACATAATGCTCATGTTTCATTGGATCTGTGATCCATATCATGAACCAGATTGCACATTACAGACTTCATTTTGGATTTGAAGTTAGGAAGATATGGATTCAAATCCTATCTCTAATATTTATATTATGCGACCAGAGAAAAATTACTTAATCTCTCTGTGACTCAGCCTCCTCAACTGTCATCAGAAATAATAAAAATGCCAAATAGTACTTTATTCCAAGTCCAAATATGATGATTTATATTAAATTCTGTGCAAATTTTAAGACATTACACAGAGTCATGGTGTTAAAAGTCACCTCAACCAACCTAATCATTTTAAAAATGAGAAAACAAAGACTGAGTGAAGTACAATGACTTATCCAAGGTTACACAGGTAACACATAGCAAGGCAGAATTTGAATCTAGGTCCTCTAACTTCAAATATGCATCAAGATATATAGAAGTAAGTTATTATTATTATTATTATTGGTGGTAGTAGTAGTATTTGTATGATTGAAGAATTGCACAGAATTATTGGAAAGGGTGTCATTCAATCTTAGGAAACCAGCTATGGACAATGCTAATCCTATCCAGAGGAAGAAAAACAAAATAAAACCCAAAAAAACCCTTCAGAATCTGAATAAACACTACATTCACTTTTTTAAAACTCCTCTTATGTATTTCTTTCCTATCTCATGGTTTCTTTCTTTTCCCTTAATCCTAATTCCTCATACTGAAAATTATTATCTGTAATTTTGTTAAACACAAATGTGTATGTGCAATATTCACTTGACTGCCGCAGTGGGGAGGGGGGTGGGAAGGGAGAGTGGAAGGAAATTATGTAACTTAAAAATATGCATACACATGTGGATGAATGTTGAAAAACTTCCATAACATGCAATTAGAAAAATAAAATAAATTCTCAATTGGAACATAGGGTTTATGGGGGGTGGGGAAGGAAAGGGTGTCATCAGGACAACTGCTTGATGAAGGAAGTATCTTACTCATTAATGAACAGCACCTCTGGATTCATTGGTACCATACAATGTCAAGAGATTTAAAAGAAGGTGATTTGGAGAATGGATGGATTCTATGTGGCATAATCTATACTGTATTAAAGGAAGGATATAGATAAAAAATATACAAGATAGTCAGGAATTGATAGGATGAGTTGTAGAGAGTACCATCTGTAATGAGATCATATATCCATTGAAACATGAGCATTATGTGTGAATCTGCTATAATTTTAAAAGTTGACAATGTTTTCACTGAATAGAAGAAGCACAGAAAGAAACTGAGATGTTTACTCCTCACTCCCTTTCCAGTTTGAATAACTGGGGAAAAGAAAGTGTGTCTGCTCCCAAGGAATTTCTGGTGGTGATAGGTGTAACTGATAACATGGACATATTGGAAAAGACAGAGAGTAAAAGGAAAAGATTATAAGATGAGAGCAACAGCATACAGGAGAAAAGGCATGGCTGGATATTTCTTCCACCTTCATGTTGTACCCAATGGATGGCACCCAAAGCTTAGAAAATTGTATAAAATCTACCCACTCTGATCTGAAAATTCATAGAAAAGATGTTCTAAAGCCAGAGAAATAGAAGGAAGGAGAGAGGAAAAAAAGAAATGCTGTTTCCTCCTTCTCCAACAGCAAGGAACAGGAGAAAACAGCCTAGGGAACACAGGGGTAGTTAAGTTAGCACCTTTAAGAAAGGATTTCATAAGAAGAGACCTCATATTCAGCACAGTAAATGACAAGGGATGTAAATATATCACCAGGGCTTATAGGGCTTATTCAAATATGTCTATTTATTTTTCCCCTTTAAAATATTACAATAATGTAAATGTAAAGAATAAAAGGAAGTCAAAACTGAATTCGGCACAAGTATAATAGCCAAACTTTGCCTCAGAGAAGAGATAAAAGAATTTAACTATCTCCCTGCTTTAAGGATCCACCTACCTTCCTGCAGAGGAGATTAACTGGGAAGATGGTAACAGGATTTTTTTTTCCCATCTCATGTTGCTGGAGAGGGAGGGAGGGCAGAAGAAAACAAGCAGTTAGTAAATGCCTACTATGTACTAAGTGCTTTACAAATATCACATGTGATGATCACAAGGACCTTATTGTGAAGGTGTTTACTATCATTCCCATTTTACAGGTGAATACACCAATAAAGACAGAAGTTAAATGATTTGCCCAGACGCAGAGCTAGGAAATATCTTAGTCTAGATTTAAACTCAGAACACTTTTTAAACTATCTTATTTTCATGGCACATATTATCAGATTTTTCAATGTATTGATCAGTTATGGTGATCTTTTTTAATCTTTCTCTTTTCCTTTGTTTAGCTTTAAAAAATTACTATTCTATTTGTTGACTCTTTGGAAAGGGCAGAGAGAATTACTGAGGAAAGTACAGTGAATTTTTTAAATGTATCAATAAAAACTTATTTAAAGTAAAATAATTTAGAAAAATTAGACTTGAGCAAAGGAAGCTATATGACAATAAGAAATAATATCTGAAAATCAAAAGAATGAACAAAATGAAGAAAATATGAAACTTCTTATTGGTAAAACAATGAACCTGGGAAACAAATCACGAAGAGAGAATTTACAAATTATTATACTACCTGAAAGTCTTGATCAAAAAAAGAGTCTAAACATAATATACTAATCAATTCTAAAGAAAAACTGCCCCAGTATCGTTGTTTCAAATGATAAAATAGAAATTGAAAGAATCCACAGATCACCTGAAAGAAATCCCAAAATGAAAACTCCAAGAAATATTATAGCCAAATTCCAGAGCTCCCAGTTCAAGGAGAAGATATTGCAAATAGCTCAAATATCATGAAACCACGGTTAGGATAATACAAAATATAAAATGCTTCCATATTAAAGGATTTTAATGATTAAATTATTGGTTATTGATTATTGAATATTAAATATTTAATTAAGTAAATTAATTGTTAAAGGACTTTCATATTTAAAGGACTTCCATATTGAGGACTTAATATGTGATATTCCAGAAGGCAAAAGAGCTAGGATTAAAACCAAGAATAACAAAAATTGACTTTTAAATTTCTTATTAGTTGTAATGACTTTGTGGTATCATTGGCTAATATCTCAAGAAAATGTACCATTAAGGTAAAGTTCATTTTTAATAAGAGTGGATGTAAATTGATTTTTAAAATAGTTTACTCAATAAGTTTCAGTTTAGGGAGAAAATTATATAGGTTGGAAAGCTATAAATGTTTTCAGACTTCTTGTCATATATGATTAGATTGTTATTCTTTTGACTTCATTGTGTGATTGTTGGGCTCTTGTATGCAGAACAGGAAAAACAGTTCTGCCATTTCTTTATCTTTAAAGTAGTAATGTTATCTTCAAACCACAATTTCTTTTCAGGAATCTTTTCAATGAGAGTTGTCCATTTTGAGAGAATTAGTGTAGTTAAAACCAGATTATATAATTTATAAAACCACTTAACTAGGTGTTTATAAATTGCAATACTACAATATGTTATAAGCAGATCAACTTACCCATTGTCTTAATCTCTATGTTATGGTACTCTCATTCTTCCTTGAGACCTCAAAAATACCAAAAGATATGTAACCGAGAGAGGACTACATTGTCAATTAGTTAAATTTTAAAATTAAAATAAATATAAAGACATTTGAAAGTTTCTTCCCAAATCTCAGTTGATCATGTTATCACCTTTATACATTATCCCACTTTAAAGCTGAAGCAAAATGCTGCTCAATTTTTCAAATATTGAAACTATATATCTTGAGCCTCCATACCATACCTTGTCTTTCTGATTGGTTACAAGTCCATTACCTCTTCTTTGAAATGTTTGCTCCACACATCTACCAAAATATGCAATGCTCAAATGGATCCATATATCAATTTGAAAATTTTCTCCAGAGATGCAAATTATATCTTATTCATTCCTGCAAACGCTACAACTATGTTACAGAACTCTACCCAATTTGCTAGAAATGTTCTTTGCCTTTACCTGCCATCACAAGAATATGATCAACTCAAATTTTCTTCCTATCATATAATTCCTTGATGACATCTTTTATTCTTGTTCTTCTTTGGTATTTCTCTTTGGACCTATATTGTAGTCTGCTCACATCTGCTATAAATCTCTCCATTGCCTATGGGTGATATTCATTTTGTTTCTGTCTGCATTCTATGTCTCATTGCCATAGAGAAATACTGGTAGAATATTTCTATTAAAAAGATGAGATTTTAGGGACAGCTAGGTAGCACAGTGGATAGAGCACCAGCCCTGGATTCAGGAAGACCTGAGTTTAAATCCTGCAACAGACACTTAATAATTACCTAGCTGTGTGGCCTTGGGCAAGCCACTTAACCCTATCGTCTTGCAAAAACAAAAGATGAGATTTTGTTTTCATGGGAAGTTTGGGATCATTAAGATGGTTTTTGCCATTTTCCAAAGCAATCTAGCCCAGTCTGCTCCTGTTAAACTTGGCATTTGAACTGAGGTTAAAAGGAAGATGAAAACTGAATAAGCTAGAAGGTGGGATAGAATATTTCAGGCATGGGGGCAGTCAGCATAAAAGTGTTCATGAATATATGGAGTACTATGGAAAACTGAGTCAGGAACTTCCTTAGTAAGATTGGGGAGTCATCCTAGTAGTCTGCCAGGGGTCATTACTGTTGCAAGTTGATCAGAGTCCTGACATGTCCCAGAAATGAAACTAAGAGAGGAGTGAATAAAGAGAAATGCTTTATTACAATTCTTGCAAGAAGTGAGTGTAATACCTAGAGGGACCTCACATTCAATATAGAAGTGAAAGCAACTTTACACTATTAGTTCAGCCCAATTGCTCCTAGCAGAGTCAGAATTGGTTCAGACTCTTCTGAGTTACAGCTCTTCCTTATACTCCCACCCCATATCCTCTTTGATATGTTTCCCCCTGCCTGGTCATACATTGCATGTTATATTAATGGCCCTCTGTTGTTACATGGGATATGTCAGTTAATAGTAATGAAGTTAATTAAAGAAGTAAGAACAGTGTGACTGGGACATGGTCTCTTGAGTTCAAGCTGTTCTGCCCATCCCATCCTATAGCTAGGGGCCCAACACAGGATACAGGATATGTTCATCTGTGTAGTATTGCATTCTTCAAGGTAAGTTTCTTTGGGGGGGGACACTATTTTCAGACTTGTGTAACATAAGAATTCTGCTTTCACAATTTCCCTTTGTCCTCTTTACTCTCAAATCTCTTTAGCATCAGTTCACATTCTGCAACATTGCTGGTTCAATCATGAGTTCTCTCCATTAACAATTTTTATATTCCCATTTTCAGATGTATGGATTTCCCTCATGGTGCTTGTGGCATCTTGTACAATTTTCATGATTAACTGTAAAAGACAAGTTATACATAAAAGTTACAAGATTAATCCACTTAAAGCACCACGTGTTTCCGGACGTGGGCCAGTTTTCCAGTCTCTCTGGCTTATCTTTTATCACCTACCCCTTGTTATCTATCCTTATGCAGCAATTAGATAGGCTGCACTTCCACATATTCCCTTATACATCAACTTATTTTATAGTTTTTTCTATCCTTCCTAGCTGTTTTTCTGTAAGACAGTAAGACATAGATGCCATTCCTCAGTTTCTCTTAACTGAAGTTGAAATAACTAATAACTTCCTAAATTCATTTCTATATCTCTCTTCAATTTCTCAAATTTACTTAAATTTTTTTCTCAAATATATTTTTTTCTTTCACTGTATTTCATCAAATAAATAAAGGTTTTTCTGCTTATTGTCCTGATAATGGGCAGGCAACAAATATGAGGTTTTTCTATAAGGAGGGGACATAAGTATGGACAATGCACTTACAGAATCAAGGGGAAAAATACAGAAATTAAAAGGAGACAATCCCCTTTGATTAAGTGACTCATACAAATAGGTAAAAGTTGAGCCATAACATAAATTTCTTGCTCAAATTTTCTTTCTTCTGGAGACATCTGATGTCCTTCTGTATCTTTAGAGTCTAGTTCCAAAAGTCTTCTCCAGCTAAAGTTACTTGTAGAGGTTTTCTTTTCTGATAAAAGAACTTCTTAGGGCGGCTAGGTGGCATATTGGATAAAGCACCGACCTTGGAGTCAGGAGTACCTGGGTTCAAATCTGGTCTCAGACACTTAATAATTACCTAGCTGTGTGGCCTTGGGCAAGCCACTTAACCCCGTTTGCCTTGCAAAAACCTAAAAAACAAACAAACAAAAAAAGAACTTCTTAACACAATATTTTTATCAGATCAAAACTCATTTTCATTATTAGAAAATAAAATTCCGAAGCTTCTTAAATCATGACAATTTGCATTTTTTCTTGCCCACTGTCATGTTGATATACACAGAAAATTTAGTTACAAATAAGAATTAACCTAATGTTTGGTTTTGACATTATCTTATTCCTTTTAATTATCCTTTTGGAGGATGTTACTTCACTTAACAAAAATCCCTTAGCCTAATTAGAATATTCCCTGCCCCACTTCTTCAAATAGACAAAACTGAATAACTTTTATAGAGAGACCATCCTAGATTCTTTCTGGAGGGGTTAGTCTTCTATTCTTCAACCCTTACATGTCCCATAATTTTCTGTAATAACTAACAATATCTGAATCTATATTGATGAACTCCTGAAGCTCTAATGATGCGATATCACTCTGAAAAAAAGATTAACTATTTAGTTTCCCCTATACAGGCATATCTTGGTAACCACATTATAACACTTTAATACATTATGCACTATAACTCTCTTGCCTTTCTGAAATTTATTTTCCCTATTTTCAAATTAAAATAGCATTCCTTTCTATGATTTCTTTATTTAATATATTTGGTAATATTCTCTGTCTCTTTTACTGTTTCTTTAACTTCAAAATAAGGTCCCTTTTAACACTTACTTTACTAATTCTTCCTGAAGTAACTCTCTCTCCCGAAAGGGAGAGGGAAGGAAAACACTCTGGCAGCACAGAATCAAGGAGAATGGAAAAGAGAAGGGAACATAAACAGGGAATGGGAGGGGGGCTTCTCATAATAGTAAAATAACAGGGTGAGTAGTTTGGCCTCAGTCAATTTAACACCAAAATCCATTCCTTTTTTAAATAAAAATAAAAAATACCTCTTGGAAGTGCTCAAGAGACAACACAGGGGTGAGGAGGGAGGGATCATATTAATCACTGTAACATAGGCAGAAAACAGGTTCAAGGGGAGAGCCAGTGAGGGCATTAGATGAATACTGCCTAGAAATAAAGAGCAGAAATTTAAATGAGGCAACCCAAGGAAATTTTTAGGGGAACTTTTCTCACCATCTAACAAATCAATAGAAGAACCCAAACACACATGTAAATAGACAATCTAAACACATAAAGACAGATGAGGCAAAAGCACAGATCACACAAATGCAACAGAATTTTCCAGACTGACAATTTCAACACATATCAACAAACGCAGGCCAATGGCAAATTCCTCAAATCTCAGGAATGTTGTGAGGGGAGATTTCAGTGTTGCATCCAACCATCTCTCCCTCCCAAAGGCTAATCAAACGTGTTCTCTGCTATCGCAAGGAGCACCCAAAAGAGGGGACCCGGACATCACGTCTGATACGGAATTCCCCTGCAATCAAATGTCTAGACTCAGAACCAGAACAAGCTTACCTCCAGAGGTGTAGCAGGATCTCCACTTAGGTCGAATGAGGGATTGCAGACAAGGAGAGGTCCATACTTAGACTATGTCTACCTAGTCCTGGAACATCCTCAGGGGCTGGCTTACCTAGGAAAGGGAGAGACAGTCCATTCAAACCTAAACTCGAGGCTCCCATGGTCTCCTTTGGTGACACAAAACACCAAGATCTCACTGGGGCCTCCAAATGTACCCAAAGAGCAAGATGGAGACCAGAATTTGATAAGTTTGGAGATCTTTAATATTCCTGGGGACTGTCTGTGGATAAAGAATACCCAAATCAGACAGTACCTGAGTGTTTGGGGATAGGGTTTTTATAGTGTTTTGAGGGGGGGTACTAAGAGCAAGAAGGATACAGAAGCAAAGGCAGCAGTTAGATATATTGTCTTGTCATACTAATACAAACATATGTAAACATATGGCTCACTATAGATAAAGGACTAGACAGAGTAGGAAAAGGGTCAAGGTCTTTGTGTTATGTCTGAACTTCTTTCCTGAGACAGAGGGAGTCATGTATTAATGGGCTTCCCACAAGTTTGAGGAAGTGAAATTTACTATCTTATGGTTCCAGCTGCACTTGGGGAAGGGGAAGGCAGTCCTGAAATTTAACAGATACAGCAAGATAATTAGGCTAACAAGGGTGTTTTGTAAATCTTTAAAAAATTTTATGGTATATCCATGACCCCTTGGGTCATATTCAGTCTATTTTCAGACCCAAAGGTGCCTATCCAGAGTGATATTTCTAAGGAATTTCTCAGGGCCAAGAAGGATATCAGGGACCTCTTTCTATACAGGAATTTCACAAACACTGATATTGTACTTCAGTAGATAATGAGATCGGCAAGTGTAGAGAGATAAGAGAAGAGGGACAGGATCAGAACCTTTGGTGACAACTACAGTTAGTAGGCATGATTTGGATGAAAATCAGTTAAAGAGGACTGAAAAAAGAATAATTAGGTAGATAGGAAAAGAACCCAGAGGGGGAAAATGTCATAAAAAAAAAAAAGATAAGAGAGCATTCAGGTGAAGAGGTTGATCAATAGTATCAAAGATTATAGAAAAGTCAAGAAGGTTGACCAGGGAGAGAAGACAACTAATTTTGGCAAGTCAGACATCCTTTACAATCTTGAAGATTCCAGTTTCAGTTGAATGATGAGGTCAAAAACCAGACTACAAAGGATTTAGAAGCAGGTGAGGGGAAAGAAATGGTGGCACCGAGTGTAGAAGGCTTTCTTAAGGAGTTTAACAATTAGCTTCCAGTCAAAATGGTGGAGAGAAGCCCAGCAATGTGTTAAGCTCTTCTGGCTTTACCTCAGAATTAACATTAATCAAGCCTCTTAACAGATTTTGAAGTGATAGAACTTACAACTCAGAGAGATCTAGAATTTCTGAGGAGAATATGATTCAGTCTCCAATCCAGAAAGACTTCCTTGAAGAAATCAAGGAGGAGTTTAATAATCCATTGGAAAAACTGGGAAAAGAAACCCAAGAGAAAATTAACATCTTGCAACAAGAAAACAAATCCTTGGAAAATACAATTGTACAAATGCAAAAAGAAAATAATTCTCTCAAAATTTCAATTGGACAAATGGAAAACTCCTTCAAAAATAAAATTGACCAATTGGAAAAGGAGTTGCAAAAGGTAAATGAAGAAAATTTTTCACTAAAAAAAAGGAATGGTGTCTGTGAAAATTAATGACTACATGAGACAAGAATCAGCTAAGCAAAACCAAATAATCGAAAAAAATAAAAGAAAATGTAAAATGCCTCATCAGTAAAACCACTGACCTTGAAAAATAGATCCAGGAGAGACAATTTAAGAATCATTGGGCTCCCTGAAAATATTGAACAGTAAAAAAATCCTGAACTCAATATTACAGGATTTAGTGATGGAAATTTGCCCTGATATCATGGAACCAGCAGGAAAAATTGTTATAGAAAGAATACATTGATCCCCTCCAGCTGCGGATCCCAAAAATGAAAACACCAAGGAATATTGTGACCAAATTTCAGAATTATCAGATAAAAGAGAAAATCCTGTAAGCAGTCAGAAAGAAACAATTTAGATACCAAGAAGCCACAGTAACGATTACACAGGACCTGACTGCATCAACATTAAGGGATCAGAGGGTCTAGAATGTGATATAACTAAGAGCAAGGGAGCTTGAAATGTAGTCAAGAATTCACTATCCAGCAAAACTGAGCTTTCTCTTTCAGGGGAAAAGATGTACATTTAATGAAATAGGAGACTTCCAACTTTTCCTGATGAAAAGACCAGAGCTAAATAGAAAATTTGGACTTCAAACAGGAGACTCAAGAGACACATGAAAAGGGTTAAAAAGAGGTAAGGAGAAAAGAAAATGCTATCCAATAAGATGAAATTGGCTATATCCCCACTGGAGAAAGACTTATAACTCTCAAAAATTGTACCTCTATTAGAGAGAATATACTTAGCCAGAAATAATGGACACTCAAGACTTAACCATGACTGATAGAATGATTTAAAAACAATATCTCCTTAAAAGGGGAGACAGTAAAGAGATGGGAGGCTGGAAGGAACTGAAATCACATTACTTATAAAGAGGTACAAAGGACCTATTGAAATAGAGGGGAAGAAGGGAGGAGGTGAGAACCGCATGAATCTTACTCTCATCAGCTTGGCTTAAAGTTAGCATACAAACACTCAGTTAAGTTAAGAAACTTATCTTACCTCTCAAGTATTAAAAGGGGAAAGGGGGAGGTGGAGGAAAAGAGGAACTAAAAGAAGGAAGGGAAGGAAGAAGGGGCAAAGGGAAAAGGGTAAAAAGGGGAGGGGGTTGGATATAAGAGGACAAACACACTGAAGGTGGTGGCATTCAGAAACAAAATACTGGGGAATATGGATAAAGTGAAAAAATAGGAAAAATACAAACATAGGGAATTTAGCATGGAAGGCAATAAAGAGTTAGAAATAATAACTTTGAATGTGAATGGGATGAATGCTCCCATAAAACCTAAGTGAATAGCAGAGTGAATTAAAAACCAGAATCCTGCAATATCCTGCTTCCAAGAAACTCATTTGAAGCAGAGAGCTTCATGCAGAATAAAGGTAAAAGGTTAGAGTAAAATATATTTTGCTTCAGCTGAAGTGAAAAAAGCAGGGGTAGCAACCCTTATCTCAGACAAAACATCTTCAAAAAATAAATTTCATTAAAAGAGATAAGGAAGAAAACTATATCCTCCTAAAAGGTACCATAGACAATGAAGCAATTTCAATACTAAATATGTATGCACCAAGTGGTATAGTATCCAAATTCTTAGAGGAGAAATTGAATGAGTTACAGGAAGACATAGACAGCAGTGATAAAAAAAAAAAAAAGGATGGGCTAATCATGTGGAGAGAACAAGGTTTTCATCCAGAGGATTCCACTGGTACCATTGGGTTTAGGGGCAGAAAGTCAAACGTTCCCAGCATGTAAGATGGATTCTTATGGTGAAATTTGTAGAGAATGTGGATAAAGACAGAACAGGCATGGATACATTGTTACCAACATTTTTTTAAAAAACCTCACAAATTGGTAAAATCACAGATTCATTTTAGTATGGTAGTGTCTTTGGAGAGCAATATGGTAAGACCTGTGTTACAAAGAATATTTTAGTGGCTTCATGGAAGAGAGTCTGTTTAGGAAAAGAGACTGAAGAACTAGATAAACAGGTTGATGATTAGGATGTTGACACAAAATATCTCCCATCTGCTGGAGCTCCAAGGAATCTTTGCTAACCTAAACCAGAATCAGCTACACCCTAGTTTTTAATGACTATCTTAGACTCTACTTTAATTGGGTACAAGTCAAATTGCATCACTCTAAACAAAGGCAAAACCACTGTTTCCAAGTACAACACATCTCTCAGTGTCCAAATCTTTACCAAACCACTGTCCCCATCCCCCCAGTCCGTCAGTACCCCTAGTCCCCAAATTTCAACATTTATTCTCTTTTCTTCCCTCCCTCCCATTATCCTCATCCCTGGCCTCCTCCTTCTTCCTAGGATCTCTATCTGGGCAGTAAATTCAAGACCAAAGGATGAAAGACTTTGTTGGAGAGGAGAGAAGGGAGAAAAAGAGAAAGCTGAGAGGAAAAGAAGGAGGCAACATTTTACTTGGGAGAAAATTTTAGCAACTTAGAAATTCCTATTACCTATACCCCTTCTGTTATCTCCCTTCTCTCCCACCCCAAGAGAATGGTTCTTGGGGAAGGAGGGTATTTTTCTTTCTCCAAACTACTTATCATAATGACACAAGTTATCCAGCATTAAGACAGTCATTTAGAGAGCATCTGAAACACAATTAAGGTAACACATCCAGACAGAAACAATACAGAGAGGCAGGCACCGGAGGAAGAAAGCAACTTTGAGGAACTCCCTCAATTGAGATGAGCTAGAACCAATTCATACCAGGTTGGGAGAGCCTATTGTTACATTCTCAATGTTAACATATATTACTTAGAAAGTGGCAAAAATCATAAATCAGGGCTTGATTTATTATTTTGATGATTGTCTAGATTTAGGAAAATAATGAGGGGAAAAAAGTTAACATAATGCTGTCTAAACTTAAAAGTGTGTGTGTGTGTGTGTGGCCAGGAGAATTATTAGTTAAACATTTACCCCCTGCCTTAGGATGGACACCCCACCCTTGAATTCCAACATAGCAACTGCCTATAGGGGAGCCACCCTTAATATGTGAGTGTGAGTTGGGGAAGAAGGCCATAATGGGTCTTACACAAATATGTACATAACTCACACAAAATGAATGCCAGGTAACTTTGGAAAAGAAGACCCTAAGTGGTTGGTGGAGCTTCATTTTTAAAGGTGGCATTTAATTTGAGTCTTAAAGGAAACCAGATATTGGAAGAGTCAGAGGAAAAAAGAAAATGACTCCTAGACATGAGGGACAGATAATGCCAAAGCATGGAGATGAGGAACAGGACCATTGGAAGCAGAGTAGTGAGAGGTGTGGTCTTCAACCAAAGTTTATTTGATTACTTGTCCTGTAGAGATTTTTGGTGATGTACTTACTGGGCAAACTAAATGTATTTTGAAATAACTTTCAATTCTAAGATTCTGAGGTTCTGGAAAATTTCCTAAGTTGTCCAGAACTATAAAGGCAATCAATCAACCTTGAATCCTTGGCCAACTAGGGAGCCATGTTTTTCTGTCCCAAGGGTTTGGGATTCTGAGATTGGGAATCAGACCAAGTCAGTCAGGAAGATGCCAGGTCTCTAGATAAATACTAAATGAGTCAACTAAATCATTGTAGCTGCTCACAAAAGACTCAGAAGTCCCAGATCTAGAGATCGAATCTGTTAGGTGAAGATAGAAGAGAAGAGAAAAAAGGATACAATGCTCTGAGTGTGGCCCCTTCTATAGGGAAACCATTCTCCAGTCTTTGCTTCAGTTTACCTTTCAAGAGCAAGATACCTTCTCTCAGAGTATACTGGTCTGATAGGTTCCTAGGATCCAGAAAGGGGAAGAGTCCATCCTAAAAACCATAGCCTTGAATCTGGACATCCCTTTTCCTCCACAATCCTCTTCTTATTCATTCCCTTTCTCCTTCCTTCTATCTCTCCTTTCTGTTCAGGGATTTCCCAGATCTACCACTCCTCCCTACCTTCTCAAAAATTGCTCTCCCTATTTTCCTCTTCCCATTAATATCTACTCTTCAATGTCCCCTTTTCTTTCTCCCCACTGTATCTTTTCCCACATCCTTCTTTTTTTGTGGTTCAAGAACTTCTCTGACAATCTGGTGAAACCTATAATTACCTTCTCAAAATCATATTCTAAAATGTTTAGAATAAAACATAGAATTACCAGTTAGATTAAATTAAATTAAAGCTATCAAAATATTTTTTCAAACCAGGTCCTGGACTCCCTAGAATTCTTGTGTTATAACTAACTCTTCTCTCTTTCTCTTTCTCTTTCTCTTTCTCTCTCTCTCTCTCTCTCTCTCTCTCTCTCTCTCTCTCTCTCTCTCTTTCTGTCTGTCTCTCTCTCTGTTTCCCTGTCTCTGTGTCTCTGTCTTATCTCTATGCCTCTCTCTCTCTCCTCCTCCTCCTCCTTCTTTTCTCCTCTCTCTCTCTCTCTCTCTCTCTCTCTCTCTCTCTCTCTCTCTCTCTCTCTCTCCACTCTCTCCACTCTCTCCTCTCTCTCTTTCTTCTCTATACAGGATGGTGCCTGACTCTGAGTGGTTGAGACTTGAAGGACTGGTATCTGGAGTTTCTTTGGTCTTTCTCTTGGTCGTCCTGATACTAAGCACTTGGATAATGTCTCAGGTCCTTGCTTCTGTCCATCAATACTATAGCAACTGTCAGCATCTTTGATGCTTCCCCCAGCTTCCTCTTCAGAACTGGTTCTTTGGACACCTAGGGCTGGTGAGTAGGGGGTATATAGAAGAGATGGCAGATCAGGCAGGAGGATTAATATACTTTCTCAGTCTACATTTCTATGGAATTTCACCTTTTATTTCTCCTGGTTCTTTAAAATATTATATATCATATAGAGGCATAGTCCAAAAAATGGTTTTAGACCACTGAGCCTCAGTAATACCTAAAAAGTTAAATTGGTCTCCTTGAATTAGGACCTCTAGTTTCAATTGCTTATTGCCTAACCTAGGCATTTGTGTATAAATATAGTCCATTTTTTGCATTTCACCTCCTTGAACTTCTGAGTATCTCAATTTCTCTTCTTCCTTGACTGTAGCTCTGGGTATCCAACAGGGTAGATATACATATACATACATATATATGTATGTATATATATATATATATATATATAGGCAGTTTTACCCTCTACCATCTTTATTTAGAGCTCTTTGATCTGATTTTCAAGGCATTTGGCAAATGTTATTTCATTAGCCTTTATTAGATATATTCTATCTTTCACAGAAATCTGTCATATATTTTAATTCATGACATGAGTGCCGATCTCATTCTCATTCTCAGACACTATATCTGTGCTTTGTTGTTTATTATCCAAATCATTTTTTTTCTCTTCTATATCTATTGTCTTCAGGACTACATCATTATCCTTTCTATATGAACACCATGCTTCTATAAATGAATGCAAACTAATTTCATATTAGTTTTTTTGATAATCATATCACAGTTTTTACAAATAGTGAGAATGGAATACATGAAAACATCAAAATCTTTTTCAAATAGTCTTCTGTCTATAGATATCTCGTCTATCTATCTGCAAATGAGTACACGAGTCCTGGTGAGTGACCACACATTTACTTCTATGATATTTCCTCTTATTAGTTTCAGTCTACTCTACCAGGCCAATAAAACTTTTTTTATTCTGATAGAATATTGTGTGATTGGAATCCATTATAAGCTTGTCTTCCAAAATTTTGATAAAAATGGCATCCAAGATTTTTGTATTACTCAATAATAAAGTATAGAATATAATAAAATTGAAAACAAATTCTTAGGGCACTCATCAATCATTCACTCAGTTCTAATCTGTTAACTACAAAAAAAGATAGAATACAATGATTAAGATTTGGAAAATGCCTTAGAGATCAACCAATCTCACCTATTCATTTTGTAAATGAAGAAATTAAATCCTAAAGATGTCAAGAGACTAGTCCAAGGTAACAAAGAAATAGATCTTGGATTCAAACCCAGGTCTTCTTAATCTAAATCACATACAGTTTCTATAAAACCAACAGGATTTGGTAACAAATTGGATAAAATGAGTAAGAAGGAGTGAGAGTTGACAGTGATGTTTAGATTTTTATACTGAGTGGCTAAAGGAATGTTGGTTTCCTCAACAATAATATGGAAGTTTAGAAGAGAAGAAAGTTTTAAGAAAAGACATTATGAAATAAATTTGTATATGTGAGTTTAAGGTGCCTATAAAACATCCAGCTTCAGATTCCAATAGGCAATTGGAAATGTGGCACTGGATGCCCCCAGAGAGGTTAGGGTTCACAATTTTTCATAGGCACAATGGAGCTTTCTTCTGGGCTCTTTATAATCTTGTGAATCTATCTTTCCTCAATCTATTTTGTTTACACTCAGTTTCCAATATGTTCATTTGCAAAGAGGATCAATAACATCACTAAATGAAATTTTGACTTGTAAATGAATTGTATTTAAGTGAGGCAATCATCAGTCTCACTCTTTTTCAGTCAGCACTGTCCAATGGCAAGACAAAAGTTAAGATGATTGACGGTGGCTTAGGATACAGTGAGTGACCTGGGCATCTTCAGAGTCTGGCCAAGTTCTAAGTACTCCACAGTGTCCCCTTCAGCAGTCTTCATGGTTGTTGAAACAAATTCTTCTCATCCATCCATTCTGCTAGGGAAGTCTTCATGTGTTTAGGGTAAACATCTACCTAACTAACCAACAGTTTTGATGTATGCTGATTACCTTCAAGATGGTTTAGCCTATTTGCTGAGACAGTTTTTACTGGAGTGTAGCCACTGCACAGTTATGGGTTCTTGAGAGTTAGATGGCAAGTGTACATCAAATGTGGATTAAAAGCCCTGAAGAGAACTCTACAAGTCATCACACCAGGGCTTCTAAGCCTCCTGAACACCCTATAATGGCCCACCCAACACCTACCTGAACTTAGTCTGAATGAGAGCTTAAGACACTTCGACAGAAGGACTAGAAAGGAAAAGAATTTTGTAGCACTAGGAAATGTCGTTCTACAGGTTGATGGGAGTAGAGCAAGGCAGTTTTGGACAGCATACAGAAAGCAGATACCTGAGGCATAGAGAAATTGGATCCAGAAATCTGTTTCACTATTCCTAAATAAGAATTTAATAAGTTGTCCCTATTTATCCCATTTGAGACATGCAGAAGGGTTCTACAAACAAACTTTATAGTATCATATGATGTGTTCAGTCATTTTTCAATCATGTACAACTCTTCAATTGAGGTTTTCTTGACAAAACACGGGAATGGTTTACCATTTCTTTCTCCAGCTCATTTTACAGATGAAGAAACTGAGATAAACAGGGTTAAGTGACTTGCTCAGGGTCATACAACTGTTATGTGTCTGAGGCTAGATTTGAACTCAGGAAAATGAGTTTTCCTGACACCAGGACCAGCAGCATTCTATACACTATGACTTAGCTGTTCTTATAATAGTATCATACAATTCTCATAGAAACTAAATCTTAAAGAAACCTTAGAGATCATTTGATTCAACTCTTGTTAACCATAATTTCCTTAAAATAAAAATGAAATAACAAAGTTAGCTTCGTAAATGAAGTTTAATTTTCTCTAGGATCTTACCAAAACCCAGGGGTGGATGGCATCTTTGCAAATGCCAATTGTGATATAAAATTGGGGGGGGGGGCAATTTATACAGAATGAACAAAGAATCATAAAATCAGGTTACACATTTGTATATAAAGGTGTCATTGATTACTTTATCATTCTCTAACCCATCCATAAATTCTATTCCATGTCAGAACTAACAAAGATCCAATTAGCCCAGGACTACTGTCTCCTCTTCTGATGTGATATTTTATGTTGTTATTAAATATTATATGGACATATAAAATATTGGAGTTCTTCCTTCCTTTCCACAATGTCATAAGTACAAGAATTTATTCAGGTTCTCATTTAGATAACCAGAGAAGATTCTTGCCTTTTCAGGATAGTCTTTAGTTGATTGTTTACACAGTTTTTGGCAGTAAACTTGCAAATGCAATTATGGGGCATTAGGCTGTTTCACAGGGAAAGAACTTCCCTTCAGATTTATAACTAGAGACATAGACCTTGTGGAGGGACAGAGGTGAACATTCCAGACTTACAGAACTCAATTAGAGTTTGATAGAAAAACTTTTGTTCAGAAATATAGATCAGAAATATCTAATTCTAAATTAAAGAATATCAGATTAGACACTCATTTTATAAATGAGGAAACTAAGTGCAGAAGTAAGAAATATCCAAGCCCATATTTGAGACCCTTGGCTCTAAATTCAGGGTGCTTTCTTACAATTTTTCCAACTGAAAATGTTCCCTTGAGAAAAATGCCATCTTAGATACAGCTAATACCTGAACTACCCCATGAAAAAGTGGGAACTATTAATGGTCCCTTTAAACATCAAAAGGATGATAGAGCCTGAGGTTTGGGGTATGTACTTGAGGAAAGGAGAGAAATCCTTTGTTACCCCACTGGGATGTATCTGATATGATGAGATTTAGAGGAGAAAGTTTCCTTGGAAGAGAACTTGAGATGGACCTTCAGTCTCATCATCCAGAATTCTTTTCCTGGGCCCAGGCTTCTTCTAAGGAGCCTTTTTCCCTGAGATGCTCAGTTTCTCATAGAGACTGATCTTAACCATTCTCAGGATGTTGCTAATCCAATCCCAGTAAGGAGTCCAAATTCCTTGAGAGTTCACAAGAGTACCTTCTGTTGGGGAGGGGCTCAAAGAGAGAGGATCTTCACCTTCCCCAAAAGTGATTCCCTTTCAATACTAGAACTTCTTCCTTCTCTAGGCTACCAAACACTGAAGTCCAAGGCAAGAAGAAAGATGACTTTGAGTTCAACACATGTCACATGTTGAGTCCATCATGATTACTTCTAGGGACTCACTATTTGCAGTATGATTTTCAATGATGTTTATTTGAATCTTCTTGAGGGTGCAAAGGTGTAGGTGTAGACATCATGATTCCAACCAAAAGCAATATTTCCCTGATGTTCTCTCATGTTCTCTGACTTAGTAAAATTGAATCTTTTTTTCTTTTCTTTTTTTGAATGTTAAAATTGTTTTTTACTTGTAGCAGGGAAAATAAAATGTCCATGTGACACATTATTTTCAAAAATAATAGGCACCTTTGGAAAAAAACAGGGAAGGAATCAATGGACAGGATCAGGTGAATGATTATGGAAGAGGAAGGGATAGCAGGGAGCTAAGGGAGTAACAACCCTCTCCAGCAGAGCTGGGACATGGGACATAAGAGTATTGGCCTGGCAGGTCCCATCCCATCCCAAAATGTAACATGAGGTCCAGGAAGAGATTTCCCCAGGGCAGAGAAGGGTGGGTTGGAAAGTTTCAGGCCTGACAGGCTGGAGGCTAGAGGGGAGGGGAACAGAACACCCCGGGGAAGAAGTGGGGGGGGGGGAAGGAGCCCCTCCAGGGTGCCAGGTTTTGGGTCCAACTTGGGGAGGGAGGAGGCAGGACCCTGGGCCCCAGACCCCCTCGGGGCAGAATCCACTGGCTCTTTCCCAGGATCAGGAAGGCCCCACCATGCAGCCCAAAGGGAATCCTTGCAGGAAGGTGAGGTTTGGGGGAGGAGGGAGCCCATCTGCTGGCACACACACCTCACAGCGGGACACAAAACACTGGAAAGCTTCAGGGTCCCAGCTGTGCAGAAGCTGCCCTTCTCCCTGGTCTCCCGGACTGAGCCTCACACCCTGCAAGGTCTTCCTTGAACAGACTCAGCATGTGCGGGTAGTGGGAACGCAGTGCAGCAGGCATGACCAGAAAGGCAGGCCAGGCCAGGCCAGAGTGAGAGAAAGGGGGAGAAGAGAAGAAGTAGGATGGGGGTAGTGGGGGTGGGGGAAGGAAAGGGGGAAGGTAAGGGTGTGGGGATGGGGGGGCCCACTGTTCCTCCAAATTCCCCCTGAAATGTAATTGAATTCAATAAACATTTACTATCCTACTTTGTGCTTAGTTCTTCACTGGGCCTGGTGAATGCAAAAATTTTAACTCTGAGATTTATAATCAATATCTCCCTTTACTGTTTAAGACAAAAGCTTTATTGATGCCTTGGTTTATATAACATAGTCATTTACGGATAACCATAGCCTTCCCTTTTTCCACTGAATTTTCCTTTATATTGATATAAATAGTCAAACCACCTATGCAGGGACTGGATCTGGCAATATATGCAATATTCTGCCTCTTGTAAATCGGATGGAGTTATGTTTCATTATTTTCCTGGGCCAAGATTTAATATTATGATTATTCAGAGTATCTTTTTAGGATTTTTTTTCACTTACACAATTCTAGTCATTGGGTGTATGTAGATTGTTCTTTCTCTAATTATTTCACTCATTATCAAGAATACAACATTCTCTGAATGCTTCACATTCATCACAATAATAATCTATTATATTTATACACCAGTTTGTTCAGTTACTGCTCAAGTGATGATTATGCACTTTCTTTCCAGTTATTTGCTACCATAAAAATAGCATTGCTATGAATATTGGGGTTTATAGGAAAGAATGAAACAAATGTTTATTAAGCAACAGTTAACTGTGTAAATTAACTATTAATTGTATTGACTAATAAATAGTATTTCTTTTGATACTTACAACAACCCTGAGAGGTAGGTGCAAATATAGTTAACATTTTATAATTGAGGAAACCCAGATAGAGGGTAAGCGACTTGCCCAGGATCACACAGTTAGTAATATATGAAGTTGAATTTGAACTCGGGTCTTCCTGACTCTAGGCTCAGCACTGTATTCACTGCACAACCCAGCTGTCCCTCAGATATTTGAGACATATTTTTCTTGGGGAGGTTTGTATTTCTAAGTAGTGTCTTGGTTATAGTTGTAAGGAGTGGTATTTGGGGTTATGCTTAGAGTGAGAATCTTATCTTTGTCTGAGAAGTGTCTGGAATAAGGTTTTGGTGAAATCAAGGTAATTTGGGGGACTCTGTTTGGTTATTTGCCTAAGCTGTGTCTAGCCAAAACATCAAGGTATGTCTAGGAGATTTCTGGGACATGAATCTAGTGTCGTGACCAGAATATATCTGGGACCATGTCTAGAATATTTCTGAAGTCATTTGACACATCTGGAGCCTTTTTGAGCTAGTTGAGCTATAATAGTTATATGTTTCAAGACATGTCTAGTATATCTGGCATGCATACAAGTTCCATATATACATCTAGGTTGTATACAGGACTATATCAGGGTTTAAGTCAATTCATATATATTAAGGTTATATCATGAGTCTAGAGTTTTTGTCTTGTATTATTCTCAGTACCAGAGCTAAGAGGTGTCAAGATAATCCTGGAGAAGCTCTGGGATGATGACTTAGGAATCAAGACTAGTCATGCCTGGGAGCCATCTGCAAGTCATGTTTTAGCTGACTGGAGCTTTTTACTTTGTCATCCTCAAGTCCTGTGCAAATATCTTCAACCAATATGCATCACACATGTTAGCCTGGAGGGCCCTGGGTAGAAAGTCTGGGAGGTATTTAAATTATATGTAGATTTTCAAAGGATATCAGGGGAAAGTGAATCATATATAAAATGGGTGTTGCCTCTGTCAAAAGCTATGGCCGTGATAGTAAGGCTCTGAGCTACTTGTGAGTACTCTATTGTGAGTATACTCTATTGGACTGATGTTTTTAGAGTCATATGTGGGAATTTACTGTTGCCCTGTCTGGTCAATGTCTGGAATTAAATTCTAAATTGTCTGAGAGGTATTCAAGCATTATCTTGGAGACCACATGAAGTCACATCTGGGGTCATGACGGTCCTGAGAAATGTTGACTCATATTTTACCTGTGTCTGGGAAAGGTCTTAGGCCATGTTTGGGACATAGCCAAGATTATGTCTGTGTACAGCCAATACAGCAGCATAGACTTAGTCTCCCTTCTGGCCTCTTCTGCCCCTGTCTCCATCCCACAAAAGAATCACTCTCTTTTCCACCCTGCTCAGCTGTCCTCCTCTTTCTCTTTGTCCCAGCTGTGACAGGCCTAGAGATAGATAGGTTGTTCAAGAGTAGGGATGGGGTGGATGATGGCAGAGTGAAGGAAGTTTCAGTTCCCTATCTGCCAATCTAAGAATTTGGGACCCTAGTCCAGGCTGAGATAACCTTCCTCATCCTTACTCTGTGATCTCATATGGCTTGTTTTCCTCTCCCCATTCTCTCAATATATGGTCAGGTCACATCCTTGAAAAATCTCTCTCTCTCTCTCTGTCTCTCTCTCTCTCTCTCTCTCTCTCTTTCCCCAGTCAATATTGCACTCAAGGATAAACTTTTCTATGGATTTTTGGAGCCTTGACTGGGTGAGTGTTAGATGGAGCCAGTGATTATCACCTGGAAGCAGGAATGAGACCTAAGGGGAAGGTACTTAGTATTCCCTTAACCTAGGAAGTTGAATAATATTTGTGAACTGGATGATAGAAGACTGGATGTGCAACATGTTTTTAGAAACTAAAGATTAAGGGCTAGGAGTTTTGGGCAAAGGATTCAGAGTTAGGCAGGGATCTTGGATGAGGGCCAGATATCTAATACTATGGTCTCGGTAGAATTAAGTTATGGGTGACTGAAGAATAGAGGATTAGACCTGGACTTCTCCCATCTGTTTTTCTCCAGGGTATGAGTTGCTGTTGAGTGGAAGAAATAAAGGAGACAATATTGACACCTGCTAACTCATTTTTCATTTGGACATCTTCAAATCTTATGTAAAGATCTTCAGTCAATCAACATATATCATGTATGTGAACCTGGAAGGCCCAAGGGATAACTGGGTAGAGAGAATGCCCCAAAGACTGAATCCTACACTGAGTGCATTCCCTGCTATACCAATCAGTCACTTGACTTTATCATCTCTTCACGCTATATCCCATATATCTTTCCCTTTGCAGTCTAAATCCTGGGTTGGGGAGCTTTTGCCTTTCATTGTCTTCCCTTCCTCTTCTCTCATTAATTTCTAGATTCCTGAAATCTGACTTCTGTCCTCATCCCTTAAGCGAAACTGCTCCATCAAAGTTACCAATGATTTTCTTAATCTTCATTGTTCTTCATTAGCTTTGGGAAGAGCAATTTTGTTTGAGGGATGAGATTGGAAGACATTTTGAAAAGAGTTGGGTCATAAGAAGGGAGAAAATAGAGAGAATATGTAATGGATAGTTTTCTTTCTAGGAGTTTGGCTATGAAAGGAACAAGATGAAAAACAGTCTGAGAGAAGGCCTCTACACAAAACTACATGCAGAGAATTCTTTCCTTCTATACCTCCTTCATCTTTGAGAATTCTGAGTTTCCTTCAAACTTCAACTTGTGTCATATCTTACTCTTGACTTTTTCTCATTCCTCCAGCTATTGATTCTCATCAGTTCTGCCACAAAAAAAATGATCCTGTGTTTATTGACTATATACTTCTTAGGCAGCTAAATCATGAACTTGACAGAGTCCTGGATTTGAAGTTAGGAAGACTTCAAATCCAGTCTCACACACTGGTTAGTTGTGTGATTCTGAGCTAATCTGGGCTAATCATATAACTTCTGTCAATAACTTCTGTAAAATAGGGATAATAATAATACTACCTCCCAGAATTGTTTCCAAGCTTAAAATGATATGTAAATGGAATTATTACTACTATTATCATGACAAAAACAACACAAAATTTGGGGTGGACTATATTCACTTTAAGGTTCCCACCTTAACTTGCTAGTTGAATCATTCCCTTATTAAAATTATTATTATGAATTCTAGGGTACACTATAAATATACCTGAACACAACCTTATTAAAGAAAATTTAGGGGAGGCTAGGTGGCATAGTGGATAGAGCACTTGCCTTGGAGTCAGGAGTACCTGAGTCCAAATCCGGCCTCAGACACTTAATAATTACCTAGCTGTGTGGCCTTGGGCAAGCCACTTAACCCCATTGCCTTGCAAAAAAAAAATTAACATATCCCTCAATTAATTGATTAAGCTCAGAAGCCTCTTCGGGTCATCAAATCCCATTTATTTAATGAACTGGAGGAAATTGATTTTACTAGTATTATTCCTATCTCTAGACATTGAATCCCCTAATATGCCATAAGTAAACAAATATTAGTTGGTAGATATACAACTTGATAGTGAATCAGTTAATAAATATTTGCTGAATACTTAATATGTGCCAAAAAGGTATTAGAATTGCAAAGAAAGGCAAAAAAAAAATCCCTCATCACAAAAAAAAATCACAGTAGGAACAAAAACCTGTACAAACAAGATATAGAAAGGATAAATTAGAGATAAACATCAGAAGAGAGAAACTAGAATAAAGAGAGATTGGAAAGGGCTACTTTTGGAAGGTGGAATTTTTCCCTGGACCTTGAAAGAATTCAGGGAAAACCAGGAAGTGGAATTAAGGAGGAAAAGAATTCCAAACTTGAATGACAGACAAAAAAAGGCCTAGAGGTTACAGACCTCTTGGTCTTATTCAAGATACAGCAAACAGGTCAGTGTTACTGGATCAAAAAATAGCTGGGGATTGGGGAGAGAATGTAAAGTATAAGAAGTTTGGGAAAGTGCAAGGATATGGGGGTGGGGGAGGTTATGAAGGACTTTTAAAGACAAATAAAGATTATTATATTTGATCTTGGAGTTTATAGGAAATTTATGGATTTTATTGACTAAGGTCAGACCTGAACCTTCCTAAAGGTAGATCATCATTGGTAGCCAAGGGGTGGCCTTGATCAAGAAGAAACTTCTGGCAGGGAGCACAATGAGGAGACTATTTCTATGGCCTTGAGGGGACTTGATGAAGAACAGGATGGCAGCACTGTAACACTCAACAGACAGATGTTTGAGTTGAGATCAGCAGAAAGGATAGGACTGAATAAGTAGCTTTATTAAGCACAAATCAATAATAAAACTGTGTGGGATAAAAATCCAATTTAAAAAAATATGGAGGGACTTCCAGCCAAGATGAGGGAGAGAAGACAGCCACAGTTCTAAAGTCTCCTGATCTTTCCCCATCTATCATATGAAACAAACCTCTTAACAGAAATCCAACCCACAAACCCCAGAAAGAAAAGCCAGGAGAAAGAACATCTACCTCAGAATTTGTCTTCTGCAGCTTTGGGTGAGTTGGGGCAGGTGAGTCTGGCCGCAGAGGGCGGATCAGTCCTGGATCAGCCAGATTATTGGCAGAATTGGAGTCAGGGAGTCTGAGGGCCCAAGAGATGAACCTGCTGGATCAGCGGTGGGGCTAGACCACGGGGGCTTGAGTCAACTAGGGAGCAGAGGCACTAGTGTTAGCGCTGACCCTCTGGAGTTTGCCAACAGGGCTGGGGGAGAGTTCTGGTGCAGGAGAGCTGCAGACACCATCCCTGGGCTCCTCAGGTGTGAGGAACTCTGAGTCCATGCTTCCATAGCAGCTGAGGACCCTTCCCAGAACAAACAATTGCAGACTACTTCTGCCTCAGGCACAGGTGTGTGAGCAGAAGAACCAGCCCAGCTGACAATAGGGAGAGAAATTACCTCACCCCAGGTTAAAGCCCACCCTTGATTGAAGGCAAAAGGATTCAATAGCTGCAACCTTCCCTTCAAGCTAAGGGAGAAGGCCTCAATCAAGGTCACAGATACTCCAGAGAAAGCAACCAGCACCTTCTACTGGCTAGTCAGAGAAATTGCACTCAATGAGTAAAGCCTCTAGCAATCCCAACACCAAACCCCTGTGAACCAGCCCCTCCCCAACTCAAGGTCTTAGCAAAATGAAGAAGGATCAGAGGAAAGGTGGATCCATAGAAAAATTCTTAGAAGGAAAAGACCCTAACTCAGAGAGATCTAGAACCTTTGAGGAGAATATGATCTGGTCTCCAGTACAGAAAGACTCCCTTGAAGAAATAAGGAAGGAATTTAAAAATCAATTGGAAAATTTGGCAAAAGAAACACAAGAGATGAATAATACATTGCAACAAGAAAACAAATCCTAAGAAGATACAATTGGACAAATACAAAATGAGAATAAATCTCTCAGATCCTCAACTGGGCAAATGCAAAAAGAAAAAATAATTCTCTCAAAACCTCAACTGGTCAAATGGAAAATTCTTTCAAAAGTAGAATTGACCAATTGGAAAAGGAATTGCAAAAGATTAATGAAGAAAACTCCTCCTTAAAGAAAATGGAGTCTGCAGAAACTAATGACTTCATAAGACAGCAAGAGCCTGTCAAACAAAATCAAAAAAATAGAAAAAATAGAAGAAAATGTAAAATACCTCATCAGCAAAAGCACTGACCTCGAGAATAGGCCAAGAAGGGGCAACCTGTGGGGCAGCTAGGTGGTGTAGTAGATAAAGCACCGGCCCTGGAGTCAGGAGTACCTGGGTTCAAATCTGGTCTCAGACACTTAATAATTACCTAGCTGTGTGGCCTTGGGCAAGCCACTTAACTCCATTTACCTTAGGAAAAAAAACCTAAAAAAGAAGGGGCAACTTGAAAATTATTGAACTTACTGAAAACATTGAAGAGAAAAAAAGCCTGGACTGAATATTACAGGATCTAGTGATGGAAAATTGCCCTGATATCATGGAACCAGAGGGCAAAGTAGTTATTGAAAAACTACATCGATCCCCTCAAGAAAAAGATCCTAAAATGAAAACACCAAGGAATGTTGTGACCAACTTCCAGAACTATCAGATCAAAGAGAAAATCCTGCAAACAGCCAGAAAGAAACAATTTAAATATCAAGGAGCCACTGAAAGGATTACACAGGACCTGGCTGCATCAACATTAAGGGATGGAAGGGCCTGGAACAAGATATTTCAAAGATCAAATGCACTTGGAATGCAGCCAAGAATCCACTATCCCACAAAGCTGAGCCTTCTCTTCCAGGGAAAAAGATGGACATTTAACGAAATGGAAGAATTTCAAACATTCCTGATGAAAAGACCAGAGCTAAATAGAAAATTTGGGCATCAAACAGGAGGTTCAAGAGACACATGAAAAGGTAAAAATAAAAAGGGGGGATGGTAAAAGAAAAAAAAAACTGCTATCCAACAAGTTGAAATTGGCTATATCCCAGCATGGGGAAAAAGATTCTCATAAATCTTCAGAACTATAACTCTAACAGAGAGAATATACCTAGCCAGAAGTGATGGACATTCATGACCTATCTATGAGACTGCTATCCAGTGGGATGTAACTGGGTTTAACCCCACTTGGGAGAAAGACTATAATAACTCTCAAGAATTTTAACTCTATTAGATAGAATGTACTTAGCTAGAAGTGACGGATACTCAGAATTTTCTATGACTCAGATAGAATGATTTTTAAAAACACTACCTCCTTAAAAAGGGGGACAGGAAGGAGACAGGAGGAGGGAGGGGATTGAATGGGGTAAATCTCATTACATTAAGAGGTACAAAATACCTATGGTAATAGAGGGGAAGAAGGGAGGAGATGAGAAACATCTGAATCTTCTTCTCATCAGACTTGGCTTAAAGTCAACTTACACATACTTAGTTAACTTAAAAAACATCTAACCTTTCAAGTATTAAAAGGGGAAAAGGGGAATGGGGATGGAGAAAGGAAGGGGAAGGAGAGAAAGGGGGAACTAACAAAAGGAAGGGAAGAGAAAAAGGGAAAAAGGGAAAGGGGAAAGAAAGGGGAGGGGTGATATAAGAGGGCAAACACACTGAAGTGGGTGGTATTAAGAAACAAAATACTAGGGAATATGGATAAGGGGGGAAAGGGGAGAAAAATACAAACAGAGGGAAAATAATATGGAAGGTAATAAAAAATTAATAATCATAACTTTGAATGTGAATGGGATGAACTCTCCCTTAAAACGTAAGCGAATAGCATAGTGGATTAAAAACCAGAACCCTACAATATGATTTCTCTCTCAACACACTCAATTTGGATCAATGTACAACATGGAAACAAAAAAAATTGACAGATTGCTTCCCTTGGCGGGGGGGGAGGTAAGATTGGGAGGAAAAATTGTAAAACTCAAATAAAATCTTTAAAAAAAGAGAGAAGATAAGGGGGGTCTTTGGGGGAACTAAGGGCTGGGGAAAAGGAAAGGCAAGTCAAAGTTTGATAAGAAAGGCACATTTGTGCCCAGGTGGAGCCAAAAGATATAGATCAATTTCTCTATAAACAAAAGTTGCCTTGGGTGTGCCTGGCTTCAGTTATGATGTTGGCACTCAGAGTCATATGTTCAATTATGTTTGGGCATGAATAAAGGAATGAAAATGGTATGAAATGAAGTTTGAAGTCAAGGTGTACATGTACCCATGTGTACAAATCTCTGAGACCACCCTCCATTCATCTTGCTTATATCATATCTATACATAATTGTTGGTAGACTGTCTCCATTACCCTGCAAGTTCCTTCAGGTCAAGGTCTGTTTTTTTAAGTAGGTTTTTTTTGGTTGTTTTTGTTTAGTCTTTGTGTTCCTAGCACTTAGCAGGAAGCTTAATAAATACTTTTTTAAATGAAAAAAAATATGGAGACTCCTCTGAGCAAAAAAAGAGTTTATTTTGGCTTTTCTCAAAAAAAGGGCACATTCCAAGTCTCACAAAGGTAGTGAAGATCAAGGAGCTACCCCAATGTGACAGTTAAGCAAGATTATATGGCCTAGCATGATTCCCTCCCTAGCCCCCTCTCTTTCAACCTGATTCCATTCAAATGGTGAGGATATCAGAAGATTTCTAATGGCTTTTCGTTGTCTATCTAAATGAATTAATATCTGAGTATGCAAGGTCTTCTTAGTACTTATCATCAAATGAGAGGAGACAGTCTACTGTTCTCCCTCTGGAAATAGTCTACTGTTTCCTGCCTAACAGAATCGGGAGGGTGCCTGGCTTGGAATGCAAGGTCTATCTCTCCCCCTCTTTCTTCTAAGAATAGTCTAAGAGTAATAGTCTGTCTTTTTTTTTAATGATTTTTAACCCTCAGAGGACTTTATTAGGTATATTAATTCTTAAGAGGGAATATCCCACTCCTCTTTTTTTCTAAATATATATTTGGCATCTGAAGTCCTCTCAGGTTCTATTTTCTCTCTCTCTTCCTGGCCACTTGGGACCCATCTTCTCCTTGGAACCCTGACCAAACCACCCATATACACATATAGACACAATGGAGGAAGATGAACTCATCCAGTTTCTCTCTCTTTTCCCCTGGAGACATTCTATATCTTTCTGTATCTGCAGAGTCCATTCCAATCTCCAATTCAGATGGTTTGTTGAGAGCTCCTCTTCTGGTAAAGGAACTTCTTAACACAACATCTTATCAGACAGATTCATATTTTCATCATTGGACCATAAAATTCTAAAGCTATTAAAACTCACATTTTGCCTTACTCACTGTCACATTGATATACAAAAATACAACTTCCATAACTGTTCACTTCACAAGTGAATATGTTGAAAATTAGCAAGTTAACTTGACCTTATAACATTTACATTAGATGACGATCTTTGTACAAAGTGTCCAGCAAGCTACATACAAATAGCCTTAATCTCTTGCTCTTCATTAAAATAATAACTTAAGTATCCTTAACTAAAATAAATTCTTCTTTCTTCCCAAAATGTTTCTGAACTAAACTATAGGTGATTCTTCTCCTGATATACTCAACTGACTTACATTCCCTTCTCAAAGTAGATCTTGAAACTGCTGCTGCACAGAAGTGTATCTTGAGATTATTATAACCTTCTTTATTCTTCTTACTTAAATATCCTTTCCCTAGTACAAAATAAAATCAAATCAAAGAATCTTAATTCTTCTCAACACATATAGCTAACAGCAGAGGTTAAAACCACATGCTGGCCTCTCTAGCTATTAAACTCCACTTGACCTAAAATTTCTATATCAGATTGACTTTTAGCAATTTACTTACAAAGATCTAGGACATCAAAGGAAAATTACTTTATAAATATAATTTTGAGTGTCAGTTTCCAGGCAGAGTTCATGCGGACAGTCAAATACCTTAAGTCAAATTTTAGATTTATCCAGTGAGACATTATTCATTTGGGGAAGTCAAGTCAAAAGGGTCCAACCTCAGGTTGCACTGAAAAGTCGCCCTTTCTGCTTTTTCTCCCAATACACCTGTCACCTGTGTAGTGTCCAAACCTCCTTCCCAGCTTCTAGACTTCAAGAGAGCATTAACTCAACAGCACTTCCTTTGCTGATCATACCTGATGTCAGACACAAAACAAAAGCCAATTAAAAGTCCCATGATCTAAAGTAGTAATTCCATCTAATTAGATCTCCAAGTGAATCCACTTCACAAGGACTAAATGCTAATCCTAATATGGATGGGGGGGGGGGGTAACAATCAATTAGTCCCCTTCCCAACACATATATCACCTATATCTACTCTGAGTGTACCTGTCCATCAGAATACATTAAATAAAGTGACTTTCTAAACATTCAAAAAGCAGTCAAGTTCCCCCAGCATCTGGAGTGTTCCTTGGCATACCAAAAACAAACAAACAAACAAACAAACAAACAAACAAACAAAAAACTTCTTTGCAAATATGTTTCATAATTCAACTAGAAAGTTTATCCTCCTGGTGGCACTAACTTCTAATCTAGAGACCCACATCCCTTTGTCTGAAATCATATATGTTTTATTTCTGGACAAAGATAGTATATTAGAGGCCTCTTGGCTAGCCTGCTGTATTACAATAAATAAACACCTCCTTTGGCTAGGAGATTATTCTAAGAATTCTCACATAACAATTAGTCAGAGATTGTCACAAAAAAAATCACAAATTATTATCATTATTTTTTTTCCCATGTTGCTCAGGTGCTTGTATTTTGAAACAAACAACCACAACTTTGAGATTTTATATATATATATATATATATATATATATATATATATATATATATATGTATATGTATATATGTATATATATGTATATATGTATATATATAGTACCACAAAATTCCAATTTATACATATATATAATTGTCATGTTTTTATGCAAACAATTCTCTGTAATAAACCTGTTTAATTATTAGCCATGTTTGAAATACAAATTATTATTTTTCAGAATTCATTCAACCCATTAGAATATCTCTAAATTTAAGAAAACAGTAATAAGTGTAACACATTAAAAACTAGATTTCACAAAACAATCTTTCCATTATTACATTTATACCTGGAACTACAGATCTAGAGAAAGGTATAACACATCATTTAAAAATTTCAGGGAACCCAAAGGGTCATGACCTTTGATAACTGCCCTTATTATCCCTACAAAGCAATCAATCATTAATTCCAGGTTTGACCATTACAGTAAAATAGTTTCTATTTCCAAAAGTAGATCACATGTTTGATAACACTCTTCAAAATCTTATTCATTGATAAGTCATCTTATTGGGATTATATAATTTTTAATTTCCTAATCATTTTCCAAAGCCCCTCACATTCATTTATACAGCATTATTGGAAAGGATATCTTGCAGTTATACTATCTTTCTGAATCTGCATTTAACATGGGGAAAGAAATCTGCGATTTTACTTCTTTAAAATTTAAACATTAAATCCTTTACCTGCATGAAACATAAAGTTTTCATGCTGACATCTCATTCTCTTAAAGCAAAACAAAACAACAGATTTTCTTAAAGTTAACCTTATAATTAAGTAACTTTTACACACAAACCTCTTCGAACTTTGTACTTTATAAGCCTATTTATCTCTTTTTTCCAAATACACTTCTATTTTCAAAACAAAGAAAATAAAATTCTCCATGAATTTTAGCCTTATACATATGATAATTTTAAAAGCCCAATGTATACTTTTTACCCATACTATTTACATTGACATATATAATTTCTTCTTCTTAAATAACAGATAATAAATTACATTGCTCTTACATATAGATATTCCCTTCTATAAACATTAGGAAAACAAACAAACAAAAAACAAAGTCTTTCACAAATTCTCTGTATCAAAAACCTGTTGGCAAGGAATTCCCTAGTTTTCTCATAACAAATCTTTACAAATGTGATAGGTTAAACCTCAATACATTCATTGTTCATTATTGTTAGACAATCTTAAATTCTCAAAAAAAGTTGTTTAAATCTGTTCTTATAAAGTTTACTGATTTTTCATTACATATTTCAGTTTCATGTATTTTCCTTTACTCCCTAGAATTTTGCAACACAGAAAAATTCTTAAGACCAGATGTTGCTAAAAATCCCTTTTTATTATTACAAAATTTTCTTTATACTTCCCTTAAATTCCAAAAGTCATATTCAAAATGACCTTAATTCATTTTTTTCATAGCCTAAAAAGAAGTTTGCAAATTCTTTTTTATCTTTATCAGTGCAATTCTAACATCTCAATGTTCTAACTTATAAGAATTTTTTATCCTTACTGACCAACATTTCTTAATATTAGAACATTTTATGTTCTGGGAATTGAAGATTCCCCTAAATATGAGATATTTAAGTAATATGTATTAATTCTGTACCTTTGCTATTTATCATTACTATTTTTCCCAGATACATGAACTATACCCCAACATATTTTAAACGATAAAGATGTTGTTTATTTTGAGTTTTACAATTTTCTCCCATCTTACTTCCCTCCCCCCCACCCCCCACAGAAGGGCAATTTGCTAGTCTTTACATTGGTTCCATGGTATACATTGATCCAAATTGAATGTGATGAGAGAGAATTCATATCTTTAAGGAAGAAACATAATGTATAAGAGATAGCAAGATCAGACAATAAGATATCAGGTTTTTTTTTTTCCTAAATTAAAAGTATTTGTCCTTGGTCTTTGTTCAAACTCCACAGTTCTTTCTCTGGATACAAATGGTATTCTCCATTGCAGGCAGTCCCAAATTGTCCCTGGTTGTTGTGCTGATGGAATGAGCATGTCCATCAAGGTTGGTAATCACCCCCATGTTGCTGTTAGGGTGTACATTGTTTTTCTGGTTTTGCTCATCTCATTCAATATCAGTTCGTGCAAATCCTTCCAGGCTTCCCTGAATTCCCATCCCTCCTGGTCTCTAATAGAACAATAATGTTCCATGACATACATATACCACAGTTTGCTAAGCCATTCCCCAATTGAAGGACATTTACTTGATTTTCAATTCTTTGCCAACACAAACAGGAATGCTATGAATATTTCTGTACAAGTGATGTTTTTACCCTTTTTCATCCTCTCTTCAGGGTATAGACCCAGTAGTGGTATTGCTGGATCAAAGGGTGTGCACATTTTTGTTGCCCTTTGACATAGTTTCAAATTGCTCTCCAGAAAGGTTGGATGAGTTCACAGATCCATCAACAATGTAATAGGGTCCCAGATTTCCTATGACCCTTCCAACAATGATCATTGTCTTTTCTGGTCATATTGGCCAGTCTGAGAGGTGTGAGATGGCACCTCAGAGAAGCTTTAATTTGCATTTCTCTAATAAGTAATGATTCAGAGCAATTTTTCATATGACTATAGATTGCTTTGATCTCATCTGTAAATTGTCTTTACATATCCTTTGACCATTTGTCAATTGGGGAATAGCTTTTTTAAAAAAAATTTGACTCAGTTCTCTGTATATTTTAGAAATAAGTCCTTTGTCAGAAACATTAGTTGTAAAGATTGTTTCCCAGTTTACTACCTTTCTTTTGATCTTGGTTACAGTGGTTTTGTCTATGCAAAAGCTTTTTTTAATTTAACATAATTAAAATCATCTAGTTTGCTTTTAGTGATGCTCTCCATCTCTTCCTAAGTCATAAACTGCTTCTTTTTCCATAAATCTGACAGGTAAACTACTCCTTGATCTTCTAGTTTGATTATAATATTTTTAATGTCTAAATCCTATATCCATTTTGATCTTATCTTGGTACAGGGTGTGAGATGTTGGTCTAATCTAAGTTTCTTCCATACTACCAATTTTCCCAGCAGTTTTTATCTAAGAGAGAATTTTTATCCTAATATCTGGACTCTTTTTGAGTTTATGAAACAGCAGATTACTATAATCGTTTCCTGCTATTGCACCTAGTCTATTCCACTGGTCCACCACTCTATTTCTTAGCCAGTACCAGACAGTTTTGATGACTGGTGCTTTATAATACAATTTTAGATCAGCCAAACATATTTTGAATAGATGTTTCCCAATTCCCCTTGTTTAGTAATTCTAAAGCTTGATTGAGATAACTCACAGTCTATCCTGACGATAGTTTTGACACTAAGGCCATTCTGTCCCTATCTATTACAGCATTTGCATTAATTATTTTTCCTCCTATGACTCTGGAGGAGCCATAAAACATTAAAATAAAAAAAATCAAACCCCTTAATTGAATTTAAAATCACCTCCCCAGGCTCCCCAAATCCTCAAAATCAATCCTTTTACATATATAATATCAAACCTGCTCAAATCTTCTGTCTACATGCTTTAACCAATTCCCATACTTAACAAATGGTTCAAAAACCCCAATTGTCTCTATGCCTTGATTCTCTTCCAAGTACTTTCAGAACCTCATACCTAGACTATACAACTCATATTTTCCCTTTAGTCTTTTTCATTAACTCTTTTTGGCTAGTTAATGCTGTTCTGAAATGACTATATAAACCACAGACATGACTCCACTTTCCACAAAACATTTTCCATTCAAAGGATTTAATATTTAACACTTCTTGATTTTAACTGGTAAAACTTTTGAGAAGGTAAACAGCTACTCAAAAAGATCTCACAGCCTAATTGGAATATTACCTGCTCCCTTCTTCAGATAGAATAGACCACATAACTTTTCTCATAAGGGGGCAGGTCCAAAATCTTTCTTGGGGACTCTTCTGTTCTTAGGTCCCCCCTTGTTCCATTACTCTCTGTAATAACTAATATTGCCAGAATCTATACTAATAAACTCCTGAAACTATAATGTTACCATATCATTCTGGTAAAGATTAACTAATTTCCCTTTTCTGACATTTCTGTGTAACCAAATTATATACTTTAGAATTAACCTGACTCTCTTGACTTTCTGTGATTTACTTTCCCAATACATTTTCAAATTAAATTAACATTTCTTTCTGTGACTTCTTTATTTAATATATTTGGTAATTAACTTCAAAATAAGGTCCCTTTTAAGACTTATTTTACTAAGTCTTCATGAAACAATTCTCTCTATTATTAATTGGTCCTTTTTCTTAATAAATTCCCTTTTTGCTCCCATTTTCCTCCCAAGGTCGAGAGATAACAAACCAAAAACAAAAAAACAAACAAAAAAAAAAATCAAGTCAGCAGCCTGGAGAAAAGAAGCAGGGAGGGGGAGGAAGGAGAGGAAGAGAAAGCATTCTGGCAACACAGAATTACAGTGAAGAAGCCAGGAAGAGAAAAAGTCAATAGCATTTTACCATGTTCTGCACTTTTCCCTTTTTATTTTGGATTTCTTCCCATTATTAAATCTAAACCCTAGAGCTCTCAGCCCACACTTCTGGACCCTTCTGCCTTGTCCTACGGACTCTTACCACTTGGATTTTTGGAATCTCTCCCTGAAAAATGCTTGGGAGTATTTCCACCCTCACCCCTTTTCTGCCCCAAATGAATCCAATTTGCAGAATTCAATTCTTTTTTTTTTTTTTTGGAAGTGATGAGGGTTGGATCATCTAGGGCTACACACCTAGGCTTGAATCCACAAACTTACGGACAAGTAGCATGGTCTCAGGGTCCTCCTCTGTGGTGGGACCCAGTTCCTTGCAGTACTGACTCCAGTGATCTTCTGGTTTTCAATTTTGCTCAAGCTGTCTCTTTTCCAGTTCTTTCCCTCACTCCTCAAGGAATCTACCTGGGTTAAATCACAAACTGCTGAAAACATCCAGCATGGCACCTGCTTATGCCTATGCCCAAGACAGTCTTAAGGAGGGGGTTAAGATTCCCAGCCAATGCACCATAAACTGTGTGGGATAAAAATCCACTTTAAAAAAATAGAGAGACTTGGGGCAGCTAGGTGGTGCAGTGGATAGAGCACCAACCATGGACTCAGGAGTACCTGAGTTCAAATCCGACCTCAGACATTTAATAATTACCTAGCTGTGTGGCCTTGGGCAACCCACTTAACCCCATTGCCTTGGGGAAAAAACCTAACACACACACACAAACATACACACACACACACACACACACACACACACACACACACACACATAGAGAGGGAGAGAGAGAGAAAGAGAGAGAGACAGACAGACAGAGACAGAGACAGAGAGACAGAGAGAGAGACAGAGAGAGAGAGAAAGAGAGAGAGAGAGAGACTCCTCTGAACAAAAAAGGAAGTTTATTTTGGCTTCTCTCAAGAAAAGGGCACACTCCAAGTCTCACAAAGGTAGTGAAGATCAAGGAGCTGCCCCAAGATGACAGTCAAGCAAGATTACATGGTCTACCGCCATTCCCCCTCCCTAGCCCCCTCTCTTTCAACCGGATTGGTTAAGGTTTTCAGAGTTACAATCTTTACACAAAAAATCTACCCAGTAACAAAGAGAAGAATAAAATGTTTTCATGGACTATCTCACCATCTGTATGGTGAGGATATCAGAAGATTTCTAATGACCTTTTGCTGTCTATCTAAATGAATTAATGTCTGAGTATGCAAGGTCTTCTTAGTACTTATCATCAAACAAGAGGAGGCAGTCTACTGCTTTTCCCTCTGGAAACAGTCCACTATTTTCCCCCTAACAGAATCGGGAGGGTGCCTGGCTTGGAATGCAAGTTCTATCTCTCTCCCTCTTTCTCTAAGAATAGTCTAAAAGTAATAGTCTATCTTCATTTTAATGATTTTTAACCCTGAGTGGACTTCACTAGGAATATTAACTCTTAAGAGGAAAATTTCCACTCAAAACTAAGATAAACATAAATAAACAATTGTGCATATTATTATGAAATAGAAATCACTCATTATAACTGCAGATGATTTTTCTTTGCTTCTGGAGACATGATTCCACCATTCATTCTGCTCAAGATGTTGTAGTTCAATTGTTTAGTATCTCCATTATCTCTCAAAGTCTGTCCAAGTTCATGATCATTATTTTCCTAATACTATCTATCCACCTCATCCTTTGCTGTCCTTTTTTTTGCCCTCAATTTTTCCCAGCATCCATGAATCCCATCTTCTCATTATGTAGCCAAAATATTTAAGCTTCTTCAATAATCAGTCTTCCAATAAAGAACCTGAGTATTGACCAATTTGATATCTTCACTGTCCAATTGACTCTCAAACTTCTCCAGCACAATTCAAAAGCATTGATTTTGAGGCATTCAGATCTTCTTATGGTTCAACTGTCACTCAGACTAAACATGATGGTATGTTTACTGCCTCTTATTTGAGGTCAGTTTATGGTAATTTTCCAGTTTATAAAATGCCTAGAAATAGTTCTAAGTCATCTCACCAATTTACCTTTTGTTTCCTTAACTTTAATATAATAAAGCTTGGAGGGATACTTCATAGTCCCCTTCCACATGTAATTTTGTATTCATCCTCATGTTTTGCAACTGTTTCCCATCCATGACCTAATCTCCCAATAGAAGGTAGGGAGGGCACCATTAATGATTTCCATTTTAGAGATGACCCAGGGTTATGCAATGAATCAATGACAGAAATGGAGTAAGATATTAATAGATCTTGCTAAGATCTGGTTGACAATTCATGACTAAGAGATTTCTCATTGTGGCCCATAGTCCTACAGTGTTCCCCATGGCAAACAAAAGTCCCTCCCTTGTCCTCTCTGGGTATCTGCAGTCCTAAAAGAAGACCAACTCACAATCTGTTTCTTTTACTTGAGCAGAAGAAATAGAAGCATCTGTTTGCCAGGACCAGCTCCCCTCTGGACATGTTCGAACACATCAGTCTCATGACCTTGGACAGCCTCCAGAAATGCATCTCTAGCTATGACAGTGATTGCCAGAAGTGAGTTATTACCTAGCCCTTGACTCCAGAACCTCAGGAGTTAGAGATAAAGTAGCACCTGAGAAGATGGAAATCAAATATTATAGTGCAAGAAAGAATGTAATGTCAGGGAAGAGTCTGGGATGTCCAGAAGGAAAACTAACTTAATTTTGCTAACTGGCTATTTGAATCATTGATTCTCCAGTTTCTCCACTGGAGACTCAGAGAGTCTCTATCACTTTACATCTTTCTCAGAGGAAGTTATTCTGCTTTCAACAGTGCCCCAGGTCAGTCTTTTAAAAGAGAGCACCAGAAAGTATTTCATTACCCATTATTTATCATTCGGGGAAACTTAAGGACAAGGATAGGCATCTGTGCTTAATTATGGCATTGATGTGAATTATTAAAATTACCAAGTAGTAACTTAAGCCCAAGCTGGGGGTTAATTTTCATCATCTTCCCTCATTCTCAGAATTATGAAAACTGTTCCTGCTTTCCCATCAGCCCAGTTCAAAATGGTTTGCCCTTCTTGCTAACACAAACTACCAAGCATCTATTCCTAACCTGGCCTTTAAAAACAGATTCTCCTTGCTTTTATCTGGGCAGTAAGAGCAACCAGGACTCAAAAAAAAAAAAAGAATTGTCCACTCTTCCAAATCATAAACAACATAATCAGTCAAGATAAAATCTTTATTCCTAATCCTCAATTCTAGAATGCCAATGCGATCCTAGAATTGAGGAATAGGAACTCTCTTGAAGAGTTCCCAAACTAGTGGGAGAAACAGGAAACTGGGCATTACAATCCAAGCTATATTCTTTATTTAGGTATTTAATTTCCTCTTCATTTAACCTAGGCAACTTATATTTTTGTAAATATTCATCCATTTCACTTAGATTATCAAATTTATTGGTATAGAGTTGGGCAAAATAATTCTCAATTATTATTTTAATTTCCTCCTCATTGGTGGTGAGTTCACCTTTTTCATTTATGATGCTAGCAATTTGGTTTTCTTCTTTCTTTTTTTAAACCAAATTGACCAGAGGTTTATCAATTTTATTGGCTTTTTTCATAAAACCAGCTCTTGGTTTTATTTATTAGTTCAGTAGTTTTCTTGATTTTGATTTTATTAATTTCTCCTTTAATTTTTACAATTTCTTATTTGATATTTAATTGGGGATTTTTTAATTTTTTCTTTCCCTAATTTTTAGTTGCATATTTAGTTTATTGATTTCTTCTTTCTCTAATTTATTCATATAAGCATTTAAGGATATATCCCCTGATAGTTGCCTTGAGTGTATGCCATAGGTTTTGGTATGTTGTTTCATTATTGTCATTATCTAGGATAAAAATCATTGAGGCTATATTCTTTAGACACCAAGGGTTTTAGGTCATCAGAAAATAAAGAACTCACTATGTGCTGGTAGATCAGGGAGAGATAGAGAGGATGCCTCTGGCACAAGGAATTATGTGAGCAAAGTTTGGTTGGAGAATATTGTATTTAGGGGCTAGTTAAGAAGCCAGTAAAGGAGCAGTATAGGGGAAGAATTTGAAACAGAGTTGAAAAGGTAGGATGAGTCCAGGCTGTAAAAGGCCTTCAGTAGCAGACTAAGGAGTTTGAGCTCTGAGCAAGTCATCCTTTGAATCTCAATTGTCTTACCTATGACAGAATAAGGAGCAATGAATGGAAGTTATAGAGATGCAAATAGAGATTTGATGTAGGCAGAGAAACCTGAATCATGAAAGCTACCACAAAATGGAAGATATTGCCTAGGAAAGCAGCTGATCTCTCTTGACTGAATGTCTTTAAGCAGAAATGAGACATATTGAGAATATTTTAAAGGAAATTCCTACTAAGATAAAAGGCAGATTAGTCTTCCTTAGAAACTCTTCCTTCACAGATTCTATGACGTAATGAAGGAAAAGAAGCTAAGGTTAATCTGGGCTCAGTTAGAATAAGGAGAGATGGTATTTATTGGTAAGAGATCATGCCTCTGATGAGGACTGCCAATATGGGTGAGTTTAATGGTTTGAAGAGACATTAAGGAACATAATCTGAGCTATGTGGAGTCTATAGTGCCAGAGTTTCCACCATACTAGCCTAGCCCTTGACTCTGGCCTGCATTCTTTGGACAAGAAGTCAAATCCCTACATCTCAGTCATTCTGGAATTACGTGCCCTCGTGACATGTCGCAACAAGCAACTACTCTTACACCAGAACAGCTTGTATAATCTCACCAGCCAGGGGAGACACTTCTCCTGGGCCTGCCATCTGGTACATGCCTTCTGTCATTCAGCCAAGCATCATGACCTTGATAAACTTGATCCTGAGGCCTATTTCAGTGACAAAGGCAATGGCAAGACAATAGAGTTCATAGATATTCTGCTGCTGGTCAAGGATTGGGCAGGTGGAAGAGCAGGAAGCAAGCAAGGAACCCTGGGAGATTAGGGGTTGAGGGAAGGCCATCTTCCTTAAAACCTAATTTTCTTTGAGAGACCCAAGCCAATGAAGTCAAACATAAGAAAGTATAAATAGGAAAGAAGGAGTAGCCCTCTGTTCCAAGATTGTGGAATAGCTGATTATAACTGGTTTTAGGTATAGCAAAGAAGTACCTTGGGATCTAGGTAAGCCTAAGGTTGTCTGTGTTCTTGTTCTAGGCATATCAAATGTGTCTGGCACTCAAGATTTATCTAGAAGTATAAATGGTCATAGTTTCCACAAAGGAAGACCCCCAGATTCATAGTTTAAAGTGGAGAGGAATGTTAGGTATCATCTACTGTAGCTTCTTTCTGCAGATGAGTAAAGTGAAGCCTATGGATGATATAATTTTCCCAAAATAATGCAGGTAGGCTATAAAATAGCTGAAATTTTAGCAATGTCATAGAATTCTACCATGTTCCAAGTTATCGCTATTCTCAGCAATGTATCAATCTCCTTTGTTCTAAGTTTATTTTGTTAATTCTAGATAGGGAGGAGACTCATTTCTAGTATTCTGACTATAGCTAAAAGTATCTCTGCAGTTCTATCATTCAAGAAATTTCTTTCAGGAAGAATGTATAGAAATATGTTCAGTTGGTCCTTGAATTCTAGGTGTGTCTTTGAAGTATCTATCTGATTCTAAGCACAGTAAGGGAGTCTAGGTTGCTATTAATGCTCAAAGACTCTGAGGTACAAATATGAGGCAATATGCAGGAAAAATGTACAGGACTTGATAGAGAGGGAGTCATAACAATCAGAGAACTTTACAAGTATCCATGTGACTGGTTCTAGGTCTCTGGAAGTAGATAAAATTCATACTTGAGTAAGGGTTCTTTTCATATAAAAGATTCAATGATTCTGAGAGTTACTAGAAGCTCTTAGTCATGGTATCTGGTTGCAAAGTGCATCTGTATAGCCTCTGAGCATTCTATGCACCTCAGGGAGTGTCTCTGAACATGGGAACAGAAAATAGCTTCAAGTGCATAAGTTGGCTCTGAGACTGGTAATAAATATGTAGGGGTTGTTCTCTTCACTTCTAAATGTTACAAAATGACTTTTAGATTTATTAGATGTGATTGAAGTTAGTATGTGATACTGCTTGGGAGGGGCAAAGGGAGAGGTTCCTGAGCAGAATTATTCAAGAGAAGAGAGAAGATCAAGAAGCCACAGTTTCTTTGAAACCTATTCCAGGATGAAGATGGGAAGGTTCTGTCAGGCAAAGACACACAAGCTGAAGCTGACACCTCTATGTTTGAAGGTGAGGATCATATGGAATGGGAGAGTAATGGGCTAGGGGAGCTGGTAGTGAAATTTCCCATTTAGTTTTTAACCCTGGTATCATCCCACTGAGTCCAACTTTGATCAGAGCCATTCCAGAGTGAGTTGTTCTCCCATCCCAGAATTGATCAGGAAGAGGTATTTCCCCTCTCCTTCCACAGACTAGTGATGAGTATCTTCAACCACCATAACATCCCTTTGTGTTCCTTTTTCCTCTCCACTCCCACCAGGGTATGACACAACTACATATGGTATCTCCTGGGTGCTCTATAACTTGGTCCAGCACCAAGAACACCAAGAATGCTGTCGCCAGGAGGTACAGGAGCTCCTGAAGGGCTGCAAGCTTGAGGATATGGAAAGGTCAATATGGGCTGAAGTTGGGAATAGAGACTGAGATATGTACTTGATCAATGTTCAATAGAAGTAAAGAAGGGAGAGACCCCTATTCATCTGAGCCACAGAAGAATTACTCCAATCCCCATTGCATCTTGACTGACATTTTAGATTATGCTACTTTTCCCATTGAAATTGCTTTTTTTCACTTAATATGTGATAGTTTTGAAGACTTCCTCAAGCAACTGGGATCTCTATACTACTGCTAACTTTCTTTTAACTTTTCATAGACATCACTCAGATCTACAAGGCAGGAAGATTTCTATGTCAACTCCCCGCCCCCATCCCACATCTTAGATTCTTTTCTCCGTCCCATATCTTAGCTTCTCTTTTTGAGCAATAATTCTTTCGGGTCTCTTAACTTCCTGAGACTTGAACACCAGTATGTTAGGGTACTACAAAGTTATGTCACAATCTTTCCCCCTATTTACCACCATGGGGATGATAGATCTGCTATCCCCAGGGATGATCTGTCCCAGATGCCCTTCTTATCCATATGTATCAAAGAGAGCCTGTGGCTGTATCCACCAGTTCTTACTGTCATGTGCTGCTGCACCAAGGACAACTGCTTGATGGTCACATAATCCCAAAAGGTGCCACCTGCCATACAACAAAAGGAGGAAGTACCATGGGATGGTAGATGACAAGGGAGGTTTAAGAGGGCAGGGCATAAATACAGATATCTCTATAACCTCTATAAGTTTTGCAATGGTATGGAGACAAAGGGAGTCAAAATGAGGAAACTGAGGACCATGACCATGAATATAAGTAGAAAGTTGAGAGAGGGTTACATCCGTCAGTCAATATTTATTAATCAATATCTGCCAGGTACTCTGTTAAAGGCTAGCTATACAAAGAAAGATTAAAGTTCCTGCTCACAATATAATCAGGTATAATCAGGGGAAAAACATGTAAATACTTATATTTAAACAAATTATAAATGATTTACTATATGATTGAGTAAAATCAGCTCTGTTCTTCAGTTTCTTCATATGGAAAATGAAGCTATTACTTGCATTTACCTGAACACAGTTTTTTTTTTTTATGAAAGTCCCTTAATCTCATTATAGTTGGGGAGATGCATTCCTTATTTTGACACAGAGTTATAAGTCAAACTTTGAAAACATTTGCCCCCAGAAACATTTTCCTCTCTCTTCTATCCTTCCTTAACAGGTATTAGCTGTCTTGTCAATATCCTTGGAACCCACCACAACTCTACTGTGTGGACCAACCCTAAGGTAGCTACACCAATTCCTCTCTTCATGACTGTCCAAACTAAGGGACAGGGACATTCATCTGGGATGCACCTTTGCTCCAGCAGAGGTCATACAGTAGTTATTCTCCTGAACACAATCCTCAGGACTGAGCTAGGGAGGGCAGAAAATATTCATAATCTCTCTCTCTCTCCTCATCTCCAAGGAAATTCTGTTTTGTCTTTGCTTTTTTTCCTGTCTGTCTGAATATGCTCTCTTCATTTGGAGAGAATCTGCTATTTTGGAGTAAATGTCCTTGGACTTGTCTCCACCATTCCACCCCTACTCCATCCTCTAGGTCTTTGACCAACACTGCTTTGCCTCTAGCAACTTCCAGAAGATTTCACCACTGGTATTTATGCCCTTCTCAGCTGGACCCAGGTGAAGTCAATATACTTAATTATCAAATACCCTCCATGAGAAATGTCCTCATCCCACTAGGTTTGAGTAAGTAGTTCTAATCCTTCATAAAACACCTACTCCCTAAACCCTGGATCCAGTCTTCAGGGTATCCCCTCTTTAGCCCTGCCCCATCATTAATGTAGGAGTATCATTAAATTAGGATTTGTTCAAGACCTAGAGACGGGAAGGAGGTCTTCACCATCTTACTTCCATTGAGCAGGAACTTCATTGGCCAAAATTTTGCATGTCAGAGATGAAGATTGTACTGGCCCCCACCCTCTTACAGTTCCAGGTCTTCTCAGATGGATGTCTACCTCAGAGGAAGACAGACCTGATCCTCAGGGCAGAGGATGGACTGTGGCTGAGGGTGGAGCTAGTTCTGAGTTCTTCCAACCCTGAGTGACACCTGGCAAATGTCCCCCAAGGATGATAGATAGACATTTTCTCCTATCTTGGGCTTAGGACCCCAGTGACTGCCTGCTCCTCAAACAAGGGCCATTTTGATTGTGATTCTCTTGAATAAAAAAAATGTACCTTGTACACTGAGTTTTGTTTTGTATCTGTATCCCAAGAAGCCTGAGGATAGAAAACAGGAATATGTTTCTAACTTCAGTGCTTGGGAAGAAACAGGAGGCTATGAAGAACATAACACTCAGACTCTACCAAGTCCCTTATCTCTGAACAACCCCAATATCGATATCAAATCTGAGAAATAAGATGTTGAAATAAATGACCTCTAAGGTCCTGCTTACTCTTAGATTATTAAATTCTCTAGTCAATCACAGCTACTGATGAGGGACATTAACAAAAATCAGGTTCATGGAATTCCAAAATGAGAAGGGATGAAGTTAAACCTCTACTTGAACAAGAATCTCTTCAGTAGCCCTGACAGAATGTTTATTCTACCTTCCTGAGGATTTTTCAGTAACTTCTGGGAGCACTTTGCATTATACCTTTCCCATATGATTTTGTAATACTTTCAATTCTGTTCCTCTTAACTTAGCCTGTCAATAAATATTATTATTAAGTGCCTGCCATTAAGTGACAGGCTAATCATTGCATACAAATCATGCTAAAACCAACAGTGTCCTGCCCTAAAGGAGTTTATATAATCTAATTGGAGAGATAATAGACAAACAAATGTATACAAACAAATATGGGATAAAGAAGAAATAATTTAGAGCTGGAAGTCACTAAAATTGGGAAAGGTTTCCTGTAGAAGATGGGATTTTAGTTGGAACTTAAAAAAAGCCAGAGAAGACAGTAGGCAGAGATGAGGAGGGATACCATTACAGGCATGGAGAACAGACAGAGAAAATATCCAGAATTGAGATATTGAGTGTCTTGTTCATGGAAAAATAAGAGGGCTACTGCTGCTAGATCATGAGTGTGTGGTGAACAGTAAGAAAACTGGAAAGCTACTCCTTGATAATGCAGAACCTGCATCAAGTTCAAGCTTGGGAAGTTGTGTGACTGTATGAAATCACTCACCTTTACCATTCACATGGACTCTTCATTAACACCACAACCCTTGCCTATTTATGCTTTTCTCTGTGCCCATACATCTATATCTATGTATACTGATGCCCTTTTAGACAATAGATTCTCAAAAATAGGCATCTCTGAATAATCAAGTTCAATTCAACATATTCTTAAAGGATGAATTATTTCAATCACATCTTCATCCTGAAGTGAAAGTGCATTAAACTGCTAGAAATATTAAATTGTTAGAAAATGTCTTCAAAATGTCTTCAACAGGGAGCAGAATCAAAAGAACATTGTACATATTAGCAACAATATTTGAGCTGATAAACTGTGATGGATGTAGCTCCTCTCAGACAACTCTGGGAGACCTGTTATGGACAATGTCATCCATATCCAGAGATGGGAAAAACAGAATCTGAATAGATACTGTATTTACTTTTTAAAAACTTTTCTTATGCTTTTTCTTCCTATCCCATGGATTTCTTTCTTTTCCCTTAATTCTAATTCCTCATACACAAAATGACTAATATGTAAATATGTTCAATACAAGGTTACAAGTATACCCCAGACTCAACCACTGAGAGGAGGGTGATGGAAAAATGTATAACAAATATGCAAGTGGATGAATGTCAAAAAACTTCCATAACCTGTAATTGGAAAAATAAAATAAGAAATCAATTTTAAAAAGAAAGAAAATGTCTTCAATACTAAGTGTATGTCCTTATAACTTTGCTACTTTGACTCTAATTCTGTTAGTCAGGACTAATTAAAATAACTTTCATTCTCTTTCCACAATAGAGTTATTCTCTATCAGTCCTTCAAATTCTTGATAAACAATAGTCATGAGTGGGAGTTGAACTGATAGGCTTAGGGAATACAGTAGAAGACAGTTCAGTTCAGTTCAGAGTAAGAGTTGAGAATTTAGCAGTTAGTAGAAGACTCATGATTGGGAAATGAAACAATTAAGAGTTCAAAGGTAGAATAGACCTTGGTCTATATCTTCTGGCACATATGGCTAAATAAATAGAGTTGCATGGCTATTAGCTGAGAATGCTTATTGAAAGAGAGAAGTAACCTCAGAGCTATGGGTGGAGCTCAACTGATTTGAGAATTGCCATAGCCTTGCCTACAACGGAGATGCTTACTAATCATAGCATCTCCAGGACACATAATATTAAGCTGTAGGAGGCTTTAAAGTTAGCAACTAACTTGAGGAGTATATTATATACATCATATATATAGTATATTTTAATATATTTTGTTTTCCAATTTATACAATGGTAGTTTCTACCAATCTTTTTTTTGGCAAGGCTTTGAATTTTACAATTTTCCCCCTCCCCCCCAACAGAAGGAAGTGTGATAGTCTTTACATTTGTTTCCATGACATGCATATATATCAAAATTGAATGTGTTGAGAGAAAAAAAACCTATCCTTAAGGAAGAAAGAAAATATGAGAGATAGCAAAATTGTGTAAAACATAAGATGACTTTTTTAAAAATTGTAGAAAATATTCTTTGGTCTTCATTTAAATTTCACAGTTCTTTCTCTGGGATACAGATGGTATACTCCATCACAGATCCCCTAAAATTGTACCTAATTATTGCACTGATAGAGTGAGCAAGTCTATCAGGTTGATCATCAGCTCATGTTGTTGTTAGGGTGTATAATGTTCTTCTGGTTCTGCTCATCTCACTCAGCATCAATTCATGCAGGTTGTTCAAGGCTTCTCTGAAATCCCATCCCTCCTGATTTCTAATAGAACAATAGTGTTCCATCACATACACACACCACAATTTGTTCAGCCATTCCCAATTGATGGACGTCTCCTCAATTTCCAGTTCTTTGCTACTACAACCAGAGCTACTATAAATATTTTTGAACATATGGGGCTTTTATCCTTTTTCATGATCTCTTCAGGATACAGACCCAGTAGTGGTATTTCTAGATCAAAGGGTATGCACATTTTAATTGCCCTTTGGGCATAAATCCAAATTGGATTGGATCAGTTCACAGTTCTACCAACAATACATTCATGTCCTAGATTTCCCACGTCTCCTCTAACATTGATCATTATCCTTTCTGGACATATTGGCCGATCTGAGAGATATGAAGTAGTACCCCAGAAATGCTTTAATTTGCATTTCTGTAGCCAATAGTGATTTAGAACAATTTTTCATATGACTGTAGATAACTTTGATTTCCTCCTGAAAATTGCCTTTGCATATATATTGACCATTTGTCAATTGGGGAATGACTTGGCTTTTTTTTTATAAATCTAACTCAGTTCTCTATATATTTTAGAAATGAGTCTTTGTCAGAAACATTAATTGTAAAAATTGTTTCTCAATTTACTACTTTTCTTTTGATCTTGGCTAGAATGGCTTTGTTTGTGCAAAACCATTTTAATTTTATGTATTTGAAATTATCAAATTTGTTTTTCATAATGTTCTCTATCTCTTCTTTGGTCATAAACTGCCCCCCTTTCCATAGATCTGACAGGTAAATTATTCTTTGTTCTCCTAATTTGCTTATAATATTGTCTTTTATGTCTAAATCATGAACCCATTTTGATCTTATGGTTTAGAGTGTGATATGTTAGTCTAATCCTAGTTTCTGCCATACAAACAGCAAATTATTATAATCATTTTCTGCTGACTCTTTTGTATCTAATCCATTCCACTGATCTACCACTCTATTTCCAAGCCAGTACCATACAATTCTGATGACTAATGCTTTATAGTATAATTTTAGATCTGCTAAAGGCTAAGCTGCCTTCTTTTTTATAGGATATTTATTATAGAAGTTTTTTTTATTTCTTTATAGAAGTATAACTGATGCATAGAAAGCTCCAAGATCAAGCTGAAGAGTACCCTGAAAGAAATGCAGCCTCACTTTTACTAAATACACATACTAATAATATGTTCCCCCAAACTATAATATCTTTGATATAATCAAGTCCACCTCATACCTGAGGGACCAATTATCTCAAGTCTATTCTAGGGAATTCATTTTCTGGCAGGCCAGGATGGACTGTGATACTAGTGATCTACATCAGGTTCCACTGGCTTCTGTTTGCCTGATCTTCTCTCTTATCAGGTTGAATGGCTATATTTTTACATTCATCTCTCAAAAGTTTTTCTATAGACTTTCTGCATTTTGAATCTATATGACCATGGAGCTTTTTGTTTTATTTCTATAAAAAAGCATGAGATGGTCTGAAATAAGAGAAAGTTGAAGTTTCCTTATTTCAACCACTCTTGCAAAACCTATCAGTCCTCAGAGTCTTCTATTATTTTAACAATAGATGACAAATCATCCATTTGGTATGGTCAGCATCTAGCACAGTGGTCTCCCTTTATAGATCTCAAGTTCCCCAGTCATCTCTTCATTTGCTTTTTTGTTTAGTTTGTCCTTGTTCTTGTATTGTTCTCATTATCATTGTTTTTGGTCTCCTCCTCCTTCTTCTTCATCTTCTTTCTTCTTCTTCTTCTTCTTCTTCTTCTTCTTCTTCTTCTTCTTCTTCTTCCTCTTTCCTCTTTTACCCAAAATAAGCTTGTCACCAGAAACCTCATCATGAAGATTGCTTCAGTTTTGCTACTCACACCTCATCAGTAACCCTATATACTTCTGACTCTCTGATTAGAGAACTAGAGAGGAAAGCAAAGATTTCCTCTGATAGCCTCATTTTATAGAAGGCTCAAATTCCCAGGAATCTCTTTATTTGCTACCAGTTGTTAGATTTGGTTTCCTTTCTGTTATCATTATTATGCCCTCACTGCCATGTACCCTCTTTCTTCCTCCCTTGCCCCACTACTTTTCAGATTCATTTTGTATATTGTCTTCCCCATTCTTTTATATGATAGGAACTTCAATTTTTTGGTCTGGCATATTGTAGGAGTTTAATAAATGTTTTTGTAATGCTTAAGCTATAATAAAGGCTTAATTTTGCTTGCAAATTAATCACTGTCCTCCACAATAATTCCAATATAGTGACAATTCCCTGCACCCTTACATAGTCAACCCACTTGTATCTCCATCTGGCCCCCTTTGCTTTTCCACATTGCAGCATGCTAAAACAAATTCTTCAGTTGGACAAGAGTAACAATCACCAATGCTTAATTACATAACAAGAGAGATTTTCCCTTTTCTAAATGATTGCACTATGCTGCAAATGTGTCTCACTCATCTTATTCATATTAATAGAACCTCCTAATTTATGAAAGTTCTCACAAATTTTCTTTCAGAAACAAGGGTGGTTCTTTTGCAACTTTCTATCAGATGACATTTTTCTTTTTCTACCTTTTTTTAAAATCAGATGCTTGCCAATCTAGTATTAATTCAGTTTCTACTGGTTCTTTCCCAAGTGGACATTTTTTCCCCTTATATTCCTAACTCTTACCATAATGACTTCCACATAGTAGCATATAATACCTGCTTGCTGAATTCAGCAGAATTGAAATGAAGCTATCATAACAGTTTTATTTTCTTTCTTCTTTGCTGTTCCAATATAAGGTTCATAGAATAAAAGATTGAAATTTGGAAAGAACCTTCAAGGTCATCTCAATCTCTGGATTTGAGGAATGAGGGAAGTGAGAGCCAAAGAGGTTACATGAAATGTCCAATATCACAAAGCTAACAAGTGGCAGAACAATGTCATCTAACCCAAACCCAACACACTTTCCACTATATCATGTTTTCTCCAAATCACTGTCACAAGATAGCTAAAGATCTGACCAGATCACAGGTGAGTTAGAAAACTTGGGTGGACACTAAAGGTAGAAAGCAACCCTGAAAAGTTCTTGGCAGCCCTCACATCAGAAGTACTAGTCTTCCTTGAACACACCCTGTACCCTTTTGGAATGGGAGGGTCTTTAGAACAGAGAATGTGAGAGAAGATATTTAAGAAGAGCTGGGGAGAATTTTAGAACAAAGAAAGTCAAGACTGGGCAGGAACTTAGCATATAGAATACTAACTCTTGAAATAGCTTTTGCAGCATAGAATGTCAAGGCTATGAAGGTCTCTTGAGTCTAAAATATCTGACCTGTAATAGAATTTAGAGTATATAACAATAAGTTCAAAGGAACATCTAATGGCATACCTAATAAGGACCTTCAAAAACAGAATGTGAGAAGTAGAAAGGATGTTGTAATGCAAAGGGCAGACTGTCTCATGAAATAAGCCAGCCACCATTGATCAATCAGTTTCCTACACTCTTACTAACACATCAAGCACTGGGCTAAACACTGGAGACACAAAGATAGATAGATGAATACAGAAGAAAAAAGAAAGAAGAGAGACAAGAAAGAAGAGGAAGAGAGAAAGCCAAAGGTAGTAAGAAAGTTTAAGCTGAGATAAGGAAGTTAAGGGACTGAAGGCTTTCCAAACTCCCTGTTCAGTTGGTACAGTACTGAGTGGGAGAAAAGAGGACAAGAGCTGGGAGAGAGTCCTAGAAATTATTTGAGGTAATTAACTTAGGAACCTGGACTCATCTCTTTTACCCTTTCCCTTAAAAATGGACAACCTTTGGACTCATCATGATTTAATCTCTTGTAATTTGCATCTCCAGTCCTCAGTTTATTCCGCTCAGACTCCACTCCATCCCTGCAGTCCTTTCTCAATTTCTTTCCTGTGAAAATAGAGCCTGAGGCAAAGTATGCAAGCGGAAAGCTCTCCCTGAGTTTGGATGGCAATGAAGAGTCCATACTATGTCCTTTCTGCCTTCCTACCCCTTTTAAAAATCAAGGTCCTTCTGCCCCTCTCCCAATCTGTAATATATTTCAAGATTCACTATTCACCCTCTCCTTGTTTCTACTCTAAATTCTATTCTCTGATTCATAACCCTTGTATTTATTTAGTTCCTCTCTCTATATTCCTTATGAAATCAAAGCTTTTAATGTACTCTCCCTTCCAAGTACTTTCTTCCATTTCTATGCACAGTTTGCCCCCTTTCCAACTTCAATTTCCATTGCCTCTCATCCCAGAAAAAAAAAAATGTTAATTCTTATAGATGATATAGAGACACAACCCCATGGCAGGATCCTTGCTTCCAAGTACCCAGTTATAAAGTTCATCATTGACTTGTGCCCTCCTCTTGGTCACCTTTCTTCCCATTTATCTCAAAATCTCTTCCCCAGTTCCATGTCCCTTATTCCTCCAGGCACCAGTTGCCCCTAGAAGTTCTATCATATTCTTTCCTGAGTCAGGATTAGTGGCCTCTCTAAATTCCCAAAGAGAATTCCCACATTCAACATGCAGTACAAGGTCTTCATTTCCCCTCACAGAAACAACTCTTCTCACCCATTTAAAGCATTCATTGGTGACTCCATCCTATTATCAAATAATGACTCCCACTTTTCTCCCCTTTTGAATTCCTCTCCCTGTCTCTTCATCCACTTCCATACAAGTTCCTACTCCCAAGAGGCCACAGGCCCCATCTTCCTCTCATTGCTAGACCTCAACTAAAGCATTTCTTGATACACTCTCTATCCTCCTTCCCTGTCCCCTTCATGCATTCACATAAATTCACACACACACACACACACACACACACACACACACACACACACACACATTGACTTATGTTGGAGTTGTTTTTCAGTTGTTTCAGCCATGTTCTACTCTTTGTGAGCTCATTTGTGGTTTTCTCGACTAAGATACTAGAGTGGTTTCTTTCTCCAGTTTTATAGATGAGGAAACTAAGGTAAACAGGATTAAATGACTTGCCCAAAGTTACACAGATATAAAGTGTCTGAGGTCAGATTTGAACTCAAGAGGATGTCTTCCTGACTCCAGGCCCAGTACTCTATCTACTGTGCCACCTAACTGCCCTCACATGAAAGGCAAGATACCAAAAAGTTCAGTTTGTAATGCCCCACACCCAACTCTCCACCAACATCTGTTGTCTGACTACATTCTTATAACCTTGTGCACATTAGAATGAAGCCTCTTACTAATCTCTATTACTGTTGCTGCCTCATTTACCCCTCCTACATTTCTGTTATCTGGCGTGTTCAAGAAACAAATCATTTCTTCATGGCTTTCTAAGAATGTTTCAAAAGTCACATTATTTTTGAATGTTCATATTTCTTTTATGTATGATTAAGTTTATATTTTCAGGGTAGGTCACTTTAGGCTACATCTTGAGTTACATTACTCTCTGGAACACATTATCTCAGTCCATCCTCCTTTTTCTAGTGGGTATAGAATAATCTTGTTATTCAAATTGCTTTTTCTTTATATTTGAAATTTTTCCTCCTGATTATTTGCATAATTTGCTATTTCTGAATGAAATTGTAAATTTAACCACTTGAAGTTTGCAGCCTTTATTTTGCTTTTACTTTTGTGTGATCTTGGGCAAGTCACTTAGCCCTGATTACCTCACATCCAGGGCCATCTCCAGTTGTCCTTATTCACATCTGACCTATGGACTCAAATGACTCTAGAGGAGAAAGTGAGCTGGTGACTTAGCACAACATCCCCCCTTACTCAAATCCAATTCACATGCTTCCTGATGTCATGGTCTTTTAAAATGAAGGACAGGGACAGCTAGGTGGCACAGTAGATAGAGCACCAGCCCTAGAGTCAGGAGTACCTGAGTTCAAATCTGGCCTCAAATACTTAATAATTACTTAGCTGTGTGGCCTTGGGCAAGCCACTTAACCCCATTGCCTTACAAAAATCTTAAAAAATGAACAAACATTATTATTTTGGAGGAAGAAAATTGACCCCAGTTGATTGCTGTGCTCTTTCTCTTGGCCTTATAATGGAGTGCCATTTAGTCATCCACATACACATAGGGTCCTACCCTATTCCAGTTCTCTGACCCAGTAATTTAGAGCACTGCCATGCTTTGCTATGGCAGCCTGGGCAAAGTTTGGGCTTCCAAAGCATGGGAAAAGTTGGGTCTTCCAAAAGCATAGAAATGAGGATTTAGAGTTAAGCTCTGTTCCAAGTCTTTGTCTTGCTCCTTCTGTTCCTCCATTCTCATGCAGAGCTCTATTGCTTCTAAGAAATTTTCCATGAAGGCCTCAGAAAATTTTCTGCAATTTGAAATTTGTATCTCCATAGCACTAGAAGAGAGACATGGTTAGGGTATGATATGTTTTGTTGCAAGCTCATGGATAAGATCAGCTAGTGCAATCTCTCTGTCAGGAACTGATGGGCAATGTGGGAGAGGAAACAGAGTGAGCATGAGAATGGTATTAGTTAATGCAAATTTTAATCATCTTTAGGATCTCAATGTCCTAGAAAATAGGAACAAATGAAATTGTTTTATCTCCTTTGGAGAGATCTGAAGGGTTGTAAATATCAGAGAATATGTCTCCATCATTTTGGTCATGTGAGTAGGAAGTTGTATTAATTTTATATATGCATATATAAATGCATGTATATATATATATGCCAACCCCAAATCTGTGTCCTTATTCCTTCTGTGACTGCTCCTAACTCCACTCTACTCTATAATTACCACCAAAGAAGTATTGTTACCTCTTCTACTTCATGGCTTTTTAAAATTCCTAATAACATCAATAACAGGGGAGAGATTCAGAGTAGAGGAAAGTTAATTTCAGTTCAGAAATACAATATAGAGTTTATCAGGTAATAAAAGAGGAGAATTAGTTAATAGGACCTCTAAGAATTCAAAGAAATTATTTCAATCTAATTCTTTGCACTCTCTGGTATACCCTGACTAAAGAGAACTTCATACCTATTGAAGTTTAGAATAACTTTTGCTTTCCCTATCAGAAGAAAAGCTTGCTATTCACCACACCTCCAGTAAATTTTCAGGGTGGAGGGAAGGGAACAAGAATTTTATAAAATAACCTATTATGTGTTAGGGACTATGCTGAGCATCTTACAAATATTATCTCATATGCTCCTCACAACAGCCTTGTGAGATTGATGTTACTATTATTCCCATTTAACAGTTGAGGTAACTGAGACAAACAGAGGTTAAATGACTAGCCCAGGGTCACATATCTAGTAAATGCCTGAGGCAAGATTTGAACTCAGAGGGTAAATTAAATGGTAAAAGGCTCTGAAGATAACCATATGCTTTACTCCTGTTGTTCCACTACTTCCCACTTTGACCAGCACCCTCTACACCAGATCTTTAGAACCTATAGCCCAGTTGCTAAGGACATTAATTCATTCAACTTTGGAATTATTATCCTAGAGCTGAGCAAACTTGATTGGTGAGCAGATGAGCACCATGTGTTTAGTCCATTCATCTAGCTGGTTCCTAGGTCATTCTTCATATACCATCCAGTCATCCTACTGTCACTTGAGCCATCTTGTTATCTGCTATGTCGCCAATGTGCATTCCTTTCTTTTGCCTTGCTTTCCTTCTTTTTGCTCTGAGGATCAAGTCAACACTGCCATATCTTCCAGAAAGGGAACCTCATTTGGTACCCTAGGCAAAAAAGGTCCTTGACAACCATTGTACTGTCTTCCTTTATTAAAATGTAAGCTCTGAAAATACAAGTATCCTGACTTTTTATATTTTTTATCTCCAGACTTTTGTCTGACATATGGCAAGCATATAATAAATGCTTCTTCATTCATTCAGTCACCCAAACTGAGACAACAAAGAAAGTTTTTTTAAATAATATTTTATTTTCCCCCAATTACATGTAAAAACAATTTTTGTTGGGTTTTTTCTTAGTTTTGAGTTCTAAATTCTATTCCCTCCCTCCCAACCTGTTTCCCTCCTTGAGATATAGGTTATGCATAGGCAATCATGAAAAATATTTGCATATTGTCTGTGAGAAAGAAAAGAAAGAAAATTACTCTTTCCTCCACTCCTTTTCCTACCCCATCAGTCAATCTCTATTTTTCCTTTCTCTTTGACATATCATGCCATATAAGTTTTAAGACTGAGTAGGTTAGTAGTTTCCAATCTGGTATTTTCCATTTTGACTGGTTTATTTTTTATACCTGGTCCTTTGCCTATTTTCTATCTTCTTTCTCAGAATCCATTTTCTCTGTATTCTGATGTCTCCAGAGATCATAGATTATTGAGTCAAACTGGAAAGGATCCTAGATAAATGATCCAAACAATATCTTCTCTCTGAAGCAGTCCTTCCTTCCTTTTGTTGGACAGATCTAGTAGTTTTGTTTTGTTTTGTTTTTTTAAATAACATCAGCATAAATCTTTTCCTATCTAACCCTAATTCTGCTCTCTAGCAAAACTAAACAAAAAAACATACTTATCCTTCTCCCATCTCTCTTCCTAGTTCTTTTAGTGGTGGTAGTAGTGGTAGTGGTAGTAGTAGTAGTTGTATCAGTAGTAGTAGTAGTAGTAGTAGTAGTAGCAGCAGCAGTAGGTGAAAGTTGAACTGAGTCTTAGAAACAGTAAATGACAGTTCAATCCCAAGAGGTTCAGAAATCAGCAGTTACTAGAAGATTTTTTTGGGGGGGGAATAATTAATGAAAGAATTTCAACTGGAGCTCAATTGGCATTTGTATCTTCTGGATGAGAAGAGAGCTTCATAACTATTCCAAAACTGAAACAAATTTCCTACCTATTGGCTGAGAATGCTTATTTAAGAACAACCACAGTGTCCTCTATTGGGAAGAAGTATATTAATCAGAACATTTCTAGTAGATGAAGTATTAAATTAAAAGTGACCCTGAAATTAAAATCTCAGATGACTATCTCAAGCCCAAGATGCTATAAAAATAATCTTAAGAACAGACTCAAAGAGTTGTTGCATAGCCTCCACAGGAAAAAAAGGTTTATTAACCATGGGACCCTAGTTCCACAATAGATGGTGGAGGTGGCTAAAAGATCTGGTGAAAGTGCTATAACCACAAAATACATAATGAATGTGTGTGTTTGTATGAAATACTGGCCTTTTTTAGTGTGGGGTGGAGAGGGAGAGGAAGCTATAGCTTGAAACTTAAAATGTAACCAAAATATTAAATTAAAAATAAATATAAAATAAATCTTTTAATTCTTTATACCATATTCCCTTTTCAAAAGTAAGATATTTGCCACCATGTAATTCAAGTTTCTCTAGGTTCTCCTCCAATCAAAGATCCTTTACTGAGAAAATTCCTTACTTGTCCTGTGATTTCTCTATGATAAAGGAAATGTAGAATCAACACTATCCATGAATGAAATTGTCTTTTATGACCCAAGCAAACCTCTCTGGCCTCTAATGGCATGTCTTCTCTGCCCTTTACGGTTTCTACTTTCTTAAAGTAACTTCACCTACATATCACAAGACAAATGCAAACCACCTCTCATGTGGCTTCAATCTTGTGTCATCTTTATAAAATGAAGAACAGCATACTCAGTAATATTGAATGAGGTCATTCAACTGTTTAGCAATAGTATAGTTCCTAACAAGTCAGAGAAAATAACTGCCCAATTCTAGAACACTCCTTCAATCTCAAAGGTTCTGTGAACATTAACAAATAAGAAGTACTTTTATCTTCTGTGTGGGTATTCACCACTTCTTGAGATATGACCTAAAGACTTGACAGAAACTCTACAAAACTGATATTTGTCAATGGAAAAGGTTTAATCCATTTTCCTTTAGTCACTCCAATATTTTTATTCTTTCCAGAGTCAATTGATGCCATCAAGATACACTGATATTTTGGGGCAGCTAGGTGGCACAATGGATAGAGCACCGGCCCTGGAGTCAGGAGTACCTGAGTTCAAATTCATTCTCAGACACTTAATAATTACCGGGCTGTGTGGCCTTGGGCAAGCCACTTAACCCCATTGCCTTCCAAAAACTAAAAAAGATATGCTGATATTTGACTCATATATCCCACTACTTTCTCCATTAGTCTTTGGAAGCTGACATTCCTTGACATTCCTTGTAACATAAGATCAAACTAGTAAACATACAATTTAGCATATGAAAACAATCTTTTCTTATCTTTTTCTGTCTCAGGAGTCTGGTAGTAGCCACTGTGGAAATCCAGAACTGAGAATCATTGGCTGTCTGATGGATAACCCAGCATATCTTGAACTCTTACAATGGCATATTGATTGTCTTGGCTCCTTTATTCTTTGTCCTTAGTTAAACAAGTCACCCTCCAGGAAGTCACAAAATATTAGAATTTAAAGCTAATTTAGTTCAACCCTGTAACCATTTTTTTAAATTTTAATATTACTTTAATTTCTCTCTTCCACCAATCCCCATCTCTAAAAGAAAGTAGTACAGCAAAACTAATCACATCAACAACCAAATCTGAATATATATACATGGATATATTCTCTTAGTTCCCCATTTCTGCAAAGAAGATAAATTTTGGTCTCCATAACTATAATGCACTGTGGGTTTAGGGAGGAAGCTATTTTGTCCTTTCCATTTATCTTGTTGTAGCCATTTTGTATATTGTTTTGCTGGTTCTAACTGTTTTATTCTAAAACAATTCATTCAGGTATTTTCACATTTCTTAGTTCAACTTATAATCATATTCAGCAGTAATAATCCAATTTATTAATATATATTTTGTACATTGTATAATAATATGTACAAATATACAAATGTAATATTAATTTATTCATCCTCCATCAATGTTTTTAGTTCTTTGCCACAACAAAAAAAGACATCATAAATATTTTGGTATATAGAGGACCTTTCTTTGACCTCTTTGTTATATACCTTTCTGAATCAAAGGGCAAGGACTTTTCAGTTTTTTAGCTTCAGTTCAAATAGCTTTCCATAATGAGTGAATTGACTCATAGCTCTACCAACAGTACTACTGTGCTTATCTTTACAAAGAGACTTTCCCCTTCAACATTATCTATTCTCATCTTTTTTGTCTTTAACAAATTTCAACCATAATTTTAAAAAGAATGGTCTTAGGGGTGGCTAGGTGGCATGGTGGATAGAGAGCACCAGCCCTGGAGTCAGGAGTACCTGAGTTCAAATTCGACCTCAGACACTTAATTACCTAGCTGTGTGGCCTTGGGCAAGCCACTTAACCCCATTGCCTAGCCAAAAAAAAAAAAGAAAGAAAGAAAGAAAGAAAGAAAGAAAGAAAGAAAGAAAGAAAGAAAGAAAGAAAGAAAAGAATGGTTTTAGGAAACAGTGAAATGGATTAGGAAAAAACACTGAACTTGTTCAGAGACCTGACACAAGATAGCATTTTGGGTCTCAGTTTTCTCAATTGTAAAATAAAGATTTTCTAAAAAGTTTATATGGTTCATTCTAGCTATAAATAATCATTCTAAAAAACTAAATAGAAGTTGAATATTATTAGGATATACCGTGACCTGATGTGTTAGTAGTGGTAAGAATGAGACTTAACAGGGAGGCTAAATGTTGTACCACTATCTAGGAATAGATATAGAGATATAGATATAGTTATATGTGTATTGTGTATATGCAGATATATATCCATATATATGTATATATCCATATGTGCATGTATGTGTAGTTCTATGTAGATATAAGAATGTTCGTATATTGCATAAATATGCACATACACGTATGTCTTATGATATGCATGTATAATCATTTATGTCCATGTATTTGTGAATCTATATATTTATATGCAGTGTATATATATATATATATATATATATATACTTTACATGTATATATTATATATAATCACACCCATTAAATCAGAGGAAGCCCTCCTAGAATTCTGGGTTCATTTTAGATATAAATGATTTGCACTTAGTTAAGCTTCTCACAATGTATAGTTATTTGGCAATAAATACTTAAGCACCTTCTGGAGTCTAGCATCCTCTAAGCACTGGGAATATAAAGAAGAAAATGAAAGACCAACCTTGCCCTCGAGGAGTTTAGAATCTAATTGAGGAAGATAATAGATAAAAGGGGGGAAAGATAACAAAACAGAGCAGATAATGAGAAATTCTGAGAAGCCCTCTATAGAAGGAAGTTTTGGGAGTTGATTTTTGCTCTGCCTTCCAGAATTCCAAGGGAGAGGCAACCAAGGGTATGGTGAATGTATTGGGTATCAAAACTGAAGCAATCTCAATGGTGACAAGATTTTGGTAGATGAGCTTCTTGTTGTTTGTCCTTCCTTCATTCTGAAAGAGGACCAATGACATCATGAGAGTGAAGTCTTGACTTATCAGTAAATTGAAATTGAGACAGAGTTGTGAAAAGTCATCAGCCTCACTCTCTCCTCCAGTCATCAAAGTCTAGTGACAAGGAAAAAGTCACAATGACTGGCAATGGCCCAGGATGCAGCAGCAGGTGACTGTGACTTTTCCAAATTAAGATCTTTCCCAGATCTCAGTTTGTCTGAGGCAATACCCATGAATGACTCAGAACTAGGTAAGAATTTCAGGCAAAAGATGGCTTTATCCCGAGCTAAGCTTGATGTTAAAAGAAACCAAACAGAGCAGTTATTAAGAGATAAAAGATTGGGTCAAATGTTATACTTGTGGAGAGAGCACCCACACTGATGTAAATATATTCCCATTAAAGCCATAAAAGATATTGATTACCACTGGAAGATTGATTAAAATGAATGGAAAGATGATCATGAATAATGAACTTAAGACAGCAATAATAACTAATATTTCAGTGTCTACTTCATACCAAGCACTTTGTGGTCATTGTCTCATTTGATCCTCACAACAACACCAGGAGGTAGGTACTATTGTTAGCTCCATTTTACAAAAAAATTGAGGCATATCTATTGATGTCTAGTGATTTACCTAGGATCACACAACTAGTAAGTGTCTGAAGCTGAATTTGAATTCAGAACTTCCCCAACTCCATACCCAGCCTTCAATCTACTGTAACACTTAGCTTCCCAAATGGTAAATGAAATCCATAATAAATAGGGACTTGGTAAGACAGTACCAACTTTCAAGAAATCCAAATCATCAGACCCAAAGTACTGTATCCTAAAATGAAAAATGGATAGATATAAGTATGGTTGTCATGACGCTTTCTGTGATCATTGGGCCTCTGTAGACAATAAAACACACACTGAAGAAATGGGTAGGATAAAAGTTGTCCCCAATTTACAAGCAAAAGAAAGAAGACAAATTCTTTAAACTAGAAGTCAGTTATCTTGACTTTGATCTACAGGAAAAATATTAGAAAGATTCATTAAAGGGTTAGTGTAAGAATTCTTTTGTAACCCAGGATCTCAAGTCCTTTAAACTCTGATGTTCACAAACTAATTTTGATCTTAACAGTAGGTCCAAGATAGCATTTTTTCTGTTTCTTTCTTACTAAATCCATTTAAATTTTACTCTGGGAAATCTCAGATTATAATTTGTGTTTAATTCTCCATAAACAGGATGCCCAGCCTCAAAGCACTCAACAACAATGCATATTTTGGATAAGTCCCAGACTTTATTCTGCCCCAGAGATAATACAGAAAATGAAAATGACTCCTAAAATCCATAAACTACTAGTGTTAAACTCAAACAGAAGTAGAGATTTACATAAAGATCCCTTTGGACCACATCTTGACTATAAAACCATATATTATGTTTTGCTGTGGTTTTATCTATTTTTAATATTTTCTATGACATTTTAATCTAGTTCAGGCAGCACTCTAGAATAATGCCCAGAGGCTTCCTGTTTGATACTTCTAGCATAAACAAAGAAAACACACTAAAGAGTAACAACAATCCATAAACAAGCAAAGTAATCTTCTGCTCTCTAGTGAAGCCTTTTTCCAACCCTCTTATCTCAATGCCACCCTCTTTGCTCATTCAGACACATATGGTCATAGTGCCACCCTGTGGTTTGAAATTACTTCCAAAAGAAAAATAAATGTAGAATTGATAGACTATAACAATCCAGGAGGTCCCTCTTTTTTTTTTTTTTTTTTTTTTTTTTTAGGTTTTTGCCAGGTAAATGGAGTTAAGTGGCTTGCCTAAGGCCAGACAGCTAGGTAATTATTAAGTGTCTGAGGACAGATTTGAACTCAAGTACTCCTGGGGCCCTGCTCTATCCACTTCGCCACCTAGCAGCTCCTTAGGTCCCTCTTTCATCTTAAAAAGACCCAAATAAACATTCAACCATATGGTACAATTCTGAAGGGCTTGGTCTCCCCTGAAAATGTTATGGATACACAGCACACAAGATGAGTAATCTCTGTTCTGGTCAGAGTTATGCCTTTTAAATAATTCACTCTACAGGTGTGGCCAAGTCTCCTATTTCCTGGCTTTTATTCCCTTGCTACTATTCTTTTAAGTACCAGGAAACAGATGCACAATCCTCTATTCTCATCAAAAGGCACAATGCTCAGTAAATTCCCCTGGTTGCAATGGAATGTCAAATTTTCAAAATCTAAAATTTAATCCCAAGGAAACCCCAGAAGCAGGCATTACTCGGGAAATTCCCACTACCATGTTGAGGCTATGGTCATGTATGTAATATTATTAGGATATCTCTTAACAGGTTTGTAGCAGAGTTACTCTGTCACATTCTTCTTTCCCATGACAAACATCAATAGATGCTAGACAGGAGAAATCCCAACCCTACCCTCCCCACTGCTGCCCTCATTTCCATTACCACCACCATTATTGCCACTATTGCTACCACCACTATTATCATCATCATTATCACTTCTTCTGTTCTAGGAATATTCCTGGAAATAAAAATAAAGATAAAAAAAGGTTTGTCACTTGCATATTTTAGACTATAATAAATGTATAAATCCTTCAACAATCTGTTCCACAAGAGCATATCTTGGGGATAGATTTCATCAACCAAACTCATTATTTTAAGCAAAAGGTACCAAAAAAAGGTATATGTAATGGGGCAGATCTATTCTGCCCTAATTGTTGAGAGAATTAATGGTCAATAAACAATGATTTGAGGAGATCCAAAGTTCCTCCTTTCTCTAGAGACCTCATTTCAAAGTTTAATCTCTGAAGATGGAACTAACTTTCTCCCAGTGGTTGTCAGATCACACCCAACTTTACAAGGAATCTAATCTAAGGTGAATTCCTATCGGTTGTGTTCCACTTAAACAAGTTGGGGTAGATTGTCTAGAAAAAGAGAATGACAACATGTCAGCCTCTTTTTCTTAATCAGTCAGTTGATTGTCACCTTCAGGAACACAGTCTTACAAGGGCATGTAAACCATGAGCCCACTGCCAAGATTCATCTTTGACCCAAGAAAGAGATAATCAAATAACTGTTCCTTTTATTAATAACATGCTATCATTATTAATAAAATGATTTATTGCCCAGAAATTATGTCTCTTGAACTTTTTTAAACATCGCAGTATGCCACTTATAGGGAGGCATATCCTCTGAGATAATACTGAGATGTCAAAGAAAGAGGGACTCATACCAGCTTGGTTATTAATAGGTTTTAATAGTGTTAATTAGAGTAATTGGGGGAATAGACCCACAAGAGGCCAATCATCTTGAGTGGTGACAAAGTAATATCATGGATCACCATGCCAACCCAAACAAAACAAAGAATAAAGCAAAATATCAGAGATGGACCAGAGACATATGCATGTTTTCTCATTGCTTGGAGCTTCTTTTACTATTTGTATTTACTTAAGAGAATGTGTGTTTTGGAGATCAAACTGGTCATATAAGGAAATGAAAGCCAAGAATCCACAAATAGGTCAGATTGAAAATATGAAGACTGTCAGACAAGGACATTCAGATAGTAGGTGACACCTTCACATTTGCAAGTGAGAGTCAGATAAAGTGAGAAGACCTATGACTAAGGGGTACATTTATTTGGATGTTATTTCCCCTCAAGAAGGTCATTTATGGGGCAGCTAGGTGGCACAGTGAATAGAACACCAACCTTGAAGTCAGTAGTACCTGAGTTCAAATTCAACTTCAGATACTAAATAATTACCTAGCTGTGTGGCCTTGGACAAGCCACATAACCCCATTGCCTTGCAAAAAAAAAAAAAAAAAAACTAAAAAAAAGAAGGTCATTTATATCTGATTGCATTGATCCCTACTCTTACCAGAACTGGCCTATAATATGTTTCCCTTAAGATCCAAGCTGATCTGGGATGAGGGTAGGAGAAGTGTTATTGAGGAAGTTCTCTCTCCCTCCATAGTTAATTAATAGTAACCTTCTTCCCCCATACTATCTCTCTGGGGTCCTCTTCCTTTCCCCTAGGGTAAGATACAACTGCAGGTGACAACTATTGGGCACTCTATAACCTATCCCAGTATCAGGGATTCCCAGACCACTATTGGCAGGAAATACAAGGTCTCCTCTGGTACTATCAGCCAAATAAAATCAGCTGGCTACAGAGGAGAGACTGACACTGGAAAAAAGGACTGAGTCTTAATTTTTTTTTATATTATGTACCTCTTTGACAGTCTGATGAAACCTATGGATCCCTTTGCAGAGTAATATTTCTAAATGCATAAAATATGTGATTACAAAGGAAACAAATTTTATCAGAAGAGAATTTTCAAAACTTTTTTGGAGTAGATTGGGGTTGAGAGACTTACCCCAGACATTTACAGCTTTAAACTCAGATCCTCACGAATCTACAATTTTTTTTAATAGAACCAAGTTCATAGATATCAAGTTAAGAATCCTGGGGCAAGGAGATTTCATAGGGTGAGCAGTGGGACTCATGAGTCTGTCTTACCTCTTTAACTAAGCTCCTGACTTCCTTCAAGTCTAAACTGATATTTACTGCTTTCTCTGAGATGATTTCTAATTTGTCCTATATTCCTCTTGCTTTTACATAGCCATTTTCAAGTCATCTCCCTCACTAGACTGAGTTCCTCATTTTTGCCTTTCCTTGTATTTCTAGTGCTTAACATAGTGTCTGCTTGTTGACTATTTACATGACTGAGGACATTCTCAAAAGAACAACTCCCAAACTACAACTACCTTGGCTGAACTTCCTCTGAAGGCAACCATCTTTGCCTGGCAAAGCTCCTCTCTCAGACCAATCTGAATACACCCCAAGATAGGAGGATCTTAAGACTCTTATGGTTCTCTGATCAGCTTTCTCTAGCTACCACTCAGGGCCTCTCTCATTCTCTCCTCTTCACCTATAATTCTGTCAAGTTCTCCCAACTTTGGACCATGATCAGCTTTGGACCAGAATGTCTCAGTTTTACTCATCCTGTCCTCCCTTCTCTAACCCTTGAGCTTGGGTAGGTATCTATGTGTCCCATCCTGGGAATGATAGGTATGTTCTTTCCAGGGAAAACTATAGCCAGTTACCCTTTTGACCACATATATTAAGAAGAGCCCCCAGTTCTTCTTATGGCACCAAGTATAGACAACTACCTGAATGGTACCTCCCCAAAGGTGATTTCTCTAAGAAATAATATAACAAAAGGAGGGCAAGACATGGCAAGGGGATAAGGCTGGGGATGTAGAGAGAAGTTGTTAAAGCATTCTTCAGAAAGTGACCAAGAGATTCATATTGAGAGAGTTAGGGTAGGGGGAACATTGATGAGTAGAAATATGGGATTTGCAAGTCACTTCAAAATCTCTATCCTTTCCTTCCCAACAGGGGAACACCTATTTTACCAGCATTTTTAGAATTTGGCACTCAATTGTGTGGTTCAACCCTGAGGTGCCTACTTCATTCCTTCTCCCATTGTCTGTCCAGACCTAGAGCCCAAGATTATTCATGGGAAAAGGCTGAGCCCTAGGCTAGGACAAATATGCTTCTAGGTAAGAGAACTGGGAGGTCAGGGGAATGCAACTCATATATCCTCCCAGGGCATTGGCTGCTGCCCGGAAAGTGATTTCTTTGTGCTAAGTATGGTTCACCTACCTAGAGAAAGTCTTTCTGCATGGTATTAGAATGACTATGGACTATCTCCTATCCCTACCACCAGTTCATCCTTGCTTTTCTGGCCACATCTAGGAACCATGCCATTTTGACTCCAACATTTCCAAAAGATATCTCCACTGGCATTTATGCCCTTCTCAGTTAGATCCAGGTACAATCAAGCTATCTACCCTCTCACATACCTCCATCAGTCCTAGACCTTCCCACTTCATTGGCTCTGACCTGCAAACATGAAGGTATCAACTTCTTCCTGAATGTCCTTGTCTAACAGAGCCTTCATATTTTTAATGAATCCCTATCAACAATCAAACCATGGACTTCTGGCCAAGATGGCAGAGAGAAAATAGGCACTGTGCTAAGGTCTCTGGGTTTCCCCTCAGAAACAATGTGAAAGAAACATCTTAACAGAAATTTGATCAACAAAACACAGAAAGAGAAACTAAGTGAAGACCAACAAGGTCTATCTCAGGGGACTGTGGATGAACTGGAGCAGAGAGCAGAGAGCCATGGGGGGCGGAGTGAAGTCAGAGGACTGGCCTTAGCCCTGGAGGCTTTGACTGTGGGAGCTGGGGTTCAAAGCTGCAGAATCTTTGGCTGTGGAAGTAGATGTCTGGTGAACCACAGTAGGACTGGAAAGTGAGTTCCAGCACAGAGACTTGCAGAGTGCTGCTGGGAACCATGAGATCCATATTTTCAGCAAAGCCCTCTTCCCAGAACAAACACAGTAAGAGTTTCCCCACCCCCAGTCTCAAGCATGGGCAGCAGTGCTCCCTCAGTTGAATAGGGAGATTAACATTCTCTCTCCTGGGCAAAGCCCACATTGTTCAAGGATAATTCAGACTCCACTACTCCCCCCAGCACCTCCAGGCCTAGGGAGAGGGCCTCAAATCAAGGCCACAGACACTCCAGAGAAAATAACCAGCACATTCTAGTGGCTGGCCCACTTGAAGTTACTAAGCCCAATGAGCAAAGCCTCTAGAGTTTTCAAAATCAAATCTCTATGAGTCAGTCCCTCCCCCAACACAAGATTCTAGGAAAATGAAGAAAGGCCAGTGGAAGAGGGGCCCATTAAAAACTTCTTTGAAGTAACAGATTCTAACCCAGAATGATCTAGAGGAAAATATGAATTGGTCTCCATCCCAGGAAGACTTCCTAGAAGAAATCAGGAAGGAGATCAAAAATAAATTGGAAAAATTGGGAAAAGAAATTCAAGAGAAAATTAACATTTCACAACAAGAAAACAAATCCTTGGAAAATAAAATGGAGAAATACAAAAAGAAAAATAATTCTCTCAAAACCTCAATGAGACAAATGTAAAACTTCAAAAATAGAATTGAGGGGTGGCAAGGTGGTGCAGTGGATAGAGCACCTGCCCTGGAATCAGGAGTACCTGAGTACAAATCCATCCTCAGACACTTAATAATTACCTAGCTGTGTGGCCTTGGATAAGTCATTTAACCCCATTTGCCTTGCAAAAACCTAAAAAATAGAACTGGCCAATTGGAAAAGGAGTTGTAAAAATAAATGAAAAAATTTCTTCTCTAAAAAAAGAATGGAATCTGTGGAAACTAATGACTTCATGAGACAACAAAAATCAGTTAAACAAGACCAAAAATTCAAAAAAATGGAAGAAAATGTAAAATATCTCATTGGAAAAAACACTGATCTCAAGAATAGAATCCAGAGAGCAACCTAAGAATCATCAGGCTTCCTGAAAATATTGAAGAGGGAAAAAAGCCTGGACTTAATATTACAGGATTTAGTGATGGAAAACTTCCCTGATATCATGGAACCAGAAGGCAAAATAGTTATTGAAAGAATACATAATCCCCTCTAGAAAGGGATGACAAAATGAAAACATCAAGAAATATTGTGGCCAAATTCCAGAACTATCAGATAAAAAAAGAAAAAATACTACAAACAACCAGAAAGAAACAATTTAGATACCAAGGAGCCACAATAAGGATAATACAGAGCCTGGATACATCAACATCAAGGGATCAAAGGTCCTGGAATGAGATATTCCAAAGAGCAAGGGAGCTTGTAATACAGCCAAGAATCCACTATCTGGAAAAATTGAGCCTTCTCTTCCAGGGGAAAACATGGGCATTTAACAAAAAAGTAAATTTCCAACTCTTCCTGATGAAAAGATCAAAGCTAAATAGAAAATTTGGACATCATACAGGAGACACAAGAGACATATGAAAAGGCTAAAAAAAAGGTAAAATAAAACTGCTATCCAATAAAAGATAAAACTGGCTATATTCCCACCTGGGAGAAAGATTCTCATAACTCTCAAGAATTGCTTGTAACTCTATTTGAAAGAACATACTTGACCAGAAGTGATGGACACTCATGACTTATCCATGACTCTAATAGAATGATTTAAAAACAATATCTCTTAAAAAGGGAGACAGTAAAGAGATGGGAGGATGAAGGAGATCGAATGGTATGAATCACATTACATAAAGAGTTCCAAAGGATCTATTGCAATAGAGAGGAAGAAAGGTGAGAACCACTTGATCTTGCTCTCATCATATTAGGCCTAAAGTTAACACACACACACACACACACACACAGTTAAGATGAGAAACTCATCTTACCTTTCAAGTATTAAAGGGGAAAAGGGGGAGGGGGAGGAAAAGAGAAACTAGCAGAAGGAAGAAGGAGCAAATGGAAAGAGGAAAGAAAGGGGAGGGAGTTGAATACAAAGGGACAAATGCACTGAAGGTGGTGATATTCAGAAACAAAATACTGGATAATATGGATAAAGTGAAAAGGGGGAAATACAGAGAGAAGATAGCATGGAGGGCAATAAAGAGTTAGAAATTATAACTTTGAATGTGAATGCAATGAACTGTTCCATAAAAACATAAGCAAATAACCTACTGGATTAAAAACCAGAATCCTACAATATGCTGCTTGCAAGAAACTCATTTGAAGCAGAGAGATACATATAGAATAAAGCTTCAGCTGAAGTGAAAAAAGCAAGGGTAGCAATCCTTATCTCAGACAAAGCAGCTGCAAAAATAGACACTGTTAAAAGAGATAAGGAAGGAAAATATTATTCTAAAAGGCACCAATAGACAATGAAGCAATTTCAGTACTAAATATATATGCACCAAGTGGTATAGCATCCAGATTTTTAGAGGAGAAGTTGAATGAGTTACAGGAAGACATAAACAGTAAAATTCTACTGGTGGGAAACCTCAGCCTCCAGCTCTCAGATTTAGATAAATCTAATCATAAAATAAATAAGAAGGAAGTTAAGGAGGTAAATTGAATGTTAGAAAACCTAGACATGATAGACCTTTGGAGAAAGCTGAATGGGGGGTAGAAAGTAGTATACTTTTTTCTGTAGTACATGGCACTTACACAAAAATTGACCATGTACTAAGGCATAAATACCTAATAATCAAATGCAGAAGGGCAGAAACAGTGAATACATCCTTCTCAGGTCACAATGTAATAAAAATCACTTGTAATAATGGGCCTTGGAGAGATAGATCTAAAACCAATTGGAAACTAAATAACTTCATCCTAGATAATGACAATCATAAGACAACACACCAAAACTTATGGGATACAGCCAAGGCAGTTATCAGGGGATATATTATATCTTTAAGTACTTACATGAATAAATTGGAGAAAGAGGAAATCAATGAACTAAATATGCAACTAAAAAAATTAGAGAAAGAACAAATTAAAAACCCCCAATTAAATACCAAATTAGAAATTCTAAAAATTAAAGGAAAAATTAACAAAATCAAAAGCAAGAAAACTATTGAATTAATAAATAAAATCAAAAGTTGATTTTATGAAAAAACCAATAAAATTGATAAATTTCTAGTTAATTTAATTTTACAAAAAGAAAGTAAAAATCAAATTACCAGTTTCATAAATAGAAAGGGTAAACTCACCACCAATGAGGAGGAAATAAAAGTAACAATGTAGAATTATTTTGGCCAAATGTATGCTAATAAATTTGATAATCTAAGTGAAATAGATGAATAGTTTCAAAAATAAAAGTTGCCCAGGTTAAATGAAGAGGAACTTAAATACTTAAATAACCTTATCTCAAAAAACGAAATGCAACAAGCCATTATTGAACTCCCTAAGAAAAAAATCTCCAGGGTCAGATGGATCCACAAGAGAATTCTATCAAACATTTAAGGAACAATTCTAAATAAACTCCTTGGCAAAATAGGTGAGGACAAAACTCTACCTAACTCTTTCTATGATACCAATATGGCGCTGATACCTAAGCCAGGAAGAGTCAAAACAGGGAAAGAAAATTATAGAACTATCTCCCTAATGAATATAGATGCAAAAATCTTAAATAAAATCTTAGCAAAGCAATTATAGCAAGTTATCACTGGTATAATACACTATTTCTAAGCAGGATTTATGCAAGGAATGCAAGGTTGGTTCAATATTAAGAAAACTGTTGGTTTAATTAACTATATCAATAACAAACCTGTCAAAAATTATATGATTATATCAATAGATGCTGAAAAAGCCTTTGACAAAATACAACATTCATTCCTACTAAAAACACTAGAGAGCATAGGAATAAATGGATTGTTCCTTAGAATGATTAATAGTATCTAAAACCATCAGCAAGCATTATATGCAATGGGGATAAGCTAGAGGCATTCCCAATATAATCAGGGGTGAAACAAGAATGCCCACTATCACCACTACTATTCAATATTGTATTAGAAATGTTAGTTTCAACAATAAGAGAAGAAAAAGAAATTGAAGAAATTAAAATTAGAATTGGAAAGGAAGATGACATGATGGTTTACCTAGAGAATCCTACCATCTAAAAACTACTAGAAACAATTAGCAACTTTAATAAAGTTGCAGGATATAAAATAAACTTTTATAAACCCTCAGCATTTCTATATATGATTAGCAAGATACAACAGCAAGAGCTAAAAATAGAAATCCCATTCAAAATAACTTCAGACAATATAAAATACTTGGGAGTCTACCTGCCAAGGCAGACTCAGAAACTCTATGAAGACAATCATAAAACACTTCTCTCACAAATAAAATCAGATTTACAAAACTGGACAAATATCAGCTGCACATGGATAGGCTGAGATAATATAATAAAAATGACATTTCTAACTAAACTAAACTACTTATTTAGTGCCCAACCCATCAAAATTCCAAACAATTACTTTAAAGTTAGAAAAAAAATGTAAGTAAATTCATATGGAGAAAAAAAAAGTCAAGAATTTTCAGGGATTTAATAATAAAAAGTGCAAAAGAAGGTGACTTAACCCAACCAGATCTAAAATTATATTATAAAACATCAATCATCAAAACTGTCTGGTATTGGCTAAGAAATAGAGTGGTGGACCAGTGGAATAGACTAGGCACAATAGCAGGAAATGATTATAGTACTCTGTTTTTTGATAAACCCAAAGAGTCTAGTCTTGGGAGCCAGGGTCTCTAAGCTGTTTGACACAGTCGCAGCAAGAAGACTCAAGGCAGTCACACTGCCTGATGGAACAACATTTCCTTCTTCAATATATATAGGGATTTCATACATACCAATATTTATAGGTTTATTATTGATTGCAATATTTACTCACCCTAATAGTGGAATGACTAAAAAACAAAGGATTTCAGAAAAATTCCTTAAATAAAACAGATTGTAAACTCTGTCCAAATTTAACAGGACTGCCTCTCCCTGAGGCATACAAAAGGCTTCAACATTATGAAATCTCTGGAAAACCCAACACTAGGAATTCCAAGGAGATGTCAGAATATATACAGGGAAAACAGATACAAGATGGGTCAGATAGAATTCCAGGGAAATTAATAGTTTTGCCCCCCTTACCATACAGAGGAATATATGAAAAAGATGGTGAGAAAATAGTTAGTACAGGTGACTGATATGTGAACTCCAGCAGCCTTAGTTTCATGGGAAAGAATAAAAAAAGTCACAGAAACTGTGGTTTCTACCAACAAGGGCTGAAAGAAAAATTGGTTATTATAAGAGTTAACAGATGGGTGGACAAGTATAAAGACCCTCACTATAGATTGTTCAGTAAGTGTATCAAAAAACATTACTTACACAAAAAATATAAAAAACTTTCCATTAAAAGAATTGCTTAATTAATAACTTTAAATGAATTTACAATTATACAATGTAGTAATAAATAAGGTAACAGGTTGAGGTCATCATGGTCTGAGTAGGGATAAGAAATCAATTAACTATATGATTATTAATTAAACTTGTAATCACATGATTAAAACTTATAACCATATGAACTATATGATTGATGATGAAAATTGTACACTTTTGTAACCAAGGAAATGATCTTAGTTTGCTTGCTTGAAACATACATGATTCTGAGACTATAAAAATAAATCCAAGCAGCTGACAGTCAGTCAACCTGCTCCTGCCTATACCCCCTTGTTGACTCAACTCATTTCGCCAACACTATCCCTCCTATCAGGTTCCAAGGACCCCGCAGAGGCTGGACCCCCACAGACTGGTACCACGAACAGGGACTTGACAGGTAATATACCCCCCCTTTTCTTAGAGGGGGTTTCTGCTCGGGGAATCTACAGGCCCCCTTTTGAGAGTTATATCAGGCAAGAAAGGGTAGTAATCTTAAGAACATCATGGGTAATAATAAAAGTAGGCAGAGAGTTCTTTTCATTGAAATTCTGACTCATTTATTACATAAAAGAGGAATCAAGGTTTCTAAGGTCCGAGTCACTCAATTCATCTCATTTGTGCATAATTGCTGTCCTTGGTTTCCTGAAAGTGGGTCTATAGATCTTCATATTTGGCAAAAAATAGAAGATATCAGAAAATATTATATAGAACAAGGACCAGAGAAAGTTCCTACAGATGTGTTAAGTTTATGGAGCCTGGTCAAGGACACTCTCGATCCTGACCATGAAATTACAAAAATAAGTACTATGCTATCATCTGCAGTTTGTGCTGCAACTGAAGAAACTCCTTTATTAATAAAATTTAGAAATAATTCAAGGGCATCTCTCAGAGATGAGCCTGAGGAAGATCCCCCTCCTGATGAATTAACTCCTGAGGAAGAGGAGGATTTGGAAGATGAAGCAGCTAGACATAATAATGATTGGGGTGCATTTACTGTAGAAAAGAAAAAAAGAAGAGGGTAAGAAATACAACAAAAAAAAAAAATAGTGAGCCCACCTCCCTTATCAGATGTGGGATTTTATGGGGCTATTAAAGAAGCTCTAAAAAATGGAGATACCACCTTTGGGTGTTATCCCCACAGACTGGCTGCTTTCCAGCTCCTGGAAAGGTCTAGATGTTCTTTTAACGCCCAGAGGAGAGTTTGCTTGCATATTCCCACAGGACATGGACTCACCTATCTGGATCCCTGATCGATTCATCCGTCATTATGAGGAAAAGACCAAATCCACAAAACCCCCAGATGAATGATGCCTCACAAGTTGTCCCTATTTCTTCCTTGGTGAACCCAGTTCAGAAGCTCTCTCTTGAAGATGCATTTATTCCTCCACCTGACTCCAGAAAAAGACTCTCCCTCTATTAGATCATGTGTTTCAGTGCCTTTTGCTCTCTGATGCTGATTTTATTATAAAAGAAATGTCTCCAGATTTATTTGTTGTTAACTGTACTGCCTGTATAATTTCTAATTGCATTGATTCTAATTCTAATGTAAATGCTGTTATTATAATCCATCAACCCTCTTTTATCCTACTCCCTACTACCCTCAATGAGATTTGGTCTGATGATTCTGGGTTATTTGCTTTAGATGTTATCAGTAATGCTTTCTCCCGGCAAAAGAGATTTATAGTCTCCCTGATACTGGGAATTTCTGCCTTAATTGCTATTATAACTTCTGTTGTCTTAGCCTCCACTGCTCTTATTCAAGAAGTACATACAGCACACAGGGTGGATCAGATCACAAAGAATGTTTCCCTAGTCCTAATGTCACAAGAAATTATTGATAGGAAGCTAGAAGCTAAGGTCAATGCTTTAGAGGAGATAGTTCTATATTTAGGGGATCAGTTACAAGATTTGAAAGTTCGCCAATCCGCTAGGTGTCATTTTTCCCTGAAATCTATCTGTGTTACCCCTCTGCTGTGGAATGCTTTGGCTATTCCCTGGGACAATGTTAAGAACCATGTCCCTGGCTCCCAACAGTCCAGCTTCTGGGATAAAAACTCTCTCTTCGATAAAAACTGTTGGGAAAGGGTGGCTAGGTGATGCAGTGGATGGAACCTGAAGTCAGGAGTACCTGGGTTCAAATCCAGTCTGACACTTAATAATTACCTAGCTGTGTGGCCTTGGGCAAGCCACTTAATCCCATTTTCCCTGAAAAAAAACCCTAAAAAAAACTGTTGGGAAAATTAGAAGTTAGTATAGCAGCAGCTTGAATTAGACCAACACTTCATACCCTATATACCAAGATAAGATCAAAATGGGTACAGGATTTAGACATAAAAGACAATATTATAAGCAAACTCAGAGATCAATGAATACTTTACCTGTCAGATCTATGGAAAGGGAAGCCGTTTATGACCAAGGAAGAGATGGAGAATATCATTAAAAACAAACTAGGTAATTTTGATTTCATTAAATTTGAATACATTAAAAAGCTTTTGCACAGACAAAATCACTGTAACCAAGATTAAAAGAAATGTAGTAAATTGGGAAACAATTTTCTATGAGTATTTCTGATAAAGGACTCATTTCTAAAATATACAGAGAACTGAGTCAAATTTATTTTTAAAAAAAAGTCATTCCCCAATTGATACTGGAGGCAATTTACAGATGAGGAAATCAAAGCAATCCATAGTCATATAAAAAATTGCTCTAAATCATTACTTATTAGAGAAATACAAATTAAAGCATCTCTGAGGTACCAATTCACACCTCTCAGACTGGCCAATTTGACCAGAAAGGACAATGATCAATGTTGGAAGGCATGTGGGAAATCTGGCACATTAATGCATTGTCCATGGAGCTGTGAACTCATCCAGTCTTTCTGGAAAGCAATTTGGAATTACACCCAAAGGGCAATAAAAATGTGCATACCCTTTGATCCCGCAATACCACTACTGGGTAGGGTAAAAATATAACTTGTTCAAAAATATTCATAGCAGCCCCTGTTTGTAGTATCAAAGAATTGGAAATCAAGTGAATGTCTTCCAGTTGGGGAATAGCTGAACAAATTGTGGTATATGTACATTATGGAACACTATTGTTCTATTAGAAACCAGGAGGGATGGGAATTCAGAGAAGCCTGGAGGGATTTGCATGAACTGATGCTGAGTGAGATAAGCAGAACCAGAACACTGTACATATGGGGTTGATGATCAATCTTAATGGACTTGCTCATTCCATCAGTACAACAATCAGGGACAATTTAGGACTGTCTGCAATGGAGAATACCATCTGTATCCAGAGAAAGAATTGTGAAGTTTGAACAAAGACCAAAGACTGTTACCTTTAATTTCAAAAAAAACCCATTACCTTATTATGTAATTTTGCTGTCTCTTATATTTTATTTTTTTCCTTAAGGAAATGATTTCTCTCTCAACACATTCAATTTAGGTCAATGTATAGAATGGAAAAAGTAAAGACTAACAAACTGTCTTCTGTCAGGGGTGGGGGGAATTGTAAAATTGTGAAATTCAAAAATAAATAAATTTTTTTAAAAAATGAATATTAAAAACTATCTTTACACGCAAATGAAAAAAATACCATTAAAGTTAAAAAAAACAATCAAGTCACTTGAGTTTCTCTAACTGAACTTCCCTCGTTTTCTCTGTTCTTTCAAGCCTCTCAGAATGATCCCTCCTCTTCTTCACGTCTTGTAGCACTGCTGTTCACCTTCCTTGGCAACAGAACCTCTATAAAATCCATGATCTTGATCTTACCTTTGCCCTTGTTCCTATGGAAGTGAGGGAGGCCCTTAGATGGTGCAGTGGTTAGAGCAACAGCCCTGGAGTCAGGAGGATGAATTCAAATCTGAACTTGAACAATTAACACTTACTAGCTGTGTGACCTTAGACAAGGCACTTAATCCTGATTGTCTCACATCCAGGGTTATCTCCATTTGTCCTGATTCATATATGACCACTGACCCAGATGACTCCAGAGGAGAAAGTGAAGCTGGTGACTTAGCACAGCCCTCCCTCACTCAAACACACTTCACTTGCTTGTGATGGCAACACCTTCCTGATGTCATGATCTTCTTCAAGAATGAAGGGAAAATACCATTATCATGCTGAGGAAGACTTCAGTCCCCTGTTAGGCAAGCACATAGCACTGGTTCTGGATGAAAACCATCCATGAAGGTGTGTAACAGAAAGTAGGCCAAGGAGAAGCAGCTCCCTTGACTGGTGAAGATGTATAGGCTATCCCAGTATAACAGAGTCTAATTGGTGTGCCTTGCCATAAAAGAACTCAACTATAGGATGGCAGAGATATGGGGACTTAGTTTCTTGTCCAAAGATCCTTCTTGGGTTCAATATCCAAACCATGGAGGGAGAGAACCCAGATCTTTCAGACTCCATAGCTTGTTTTTCTCCAAACCAGTTCCCACGTAGCTTACCTGTCCTAATCATTGACATGCCATCCCCTCAGTACATTACCCAGGTTCAGCCTGTCTTGGTCCAACATCCTGCCTCTTCTTCTTCTTCATAATACCATGAGAATCTCAGTTAGAAAGTACCTAAAAAGCCAGGCATCCCACAAATTCTCTATAGTAATCATAACATGTTCCATCTTCTGCTTAAAAAACCTCAATTCAAGGTAATCACACTGTTTTCAAAAGCAGCAAATTCCAATTTTTACAACCATAATTGTTAGGAAGATGTTGGAGTATTTTATTTTTTGTGTTGAGTTTAAATCTACTTCTTTGCATCACTTGTACAAAAATATTCATCACAGTTCTGTTTGTGGTAGCAAAGAATTGGAAATCAAGTGAATGTCCATCAATTGGGGAATGGCTGAACAAATTGTATTTTATCTTTGTGTGTGTGTGTGTGTGTGTGTGTGTGTGTGTGTGTGTGTGTGTATAGAACACAATTGTTCCATTAGAGACCAAGAGGGATGGGATTTCAGAGAAGCCTGGAAAGACTTACATGAACTGCTGCTGAGTGAGATAAGCAGAACCAGAAGAACATTGTACACCATAATAGCAACATGGGGGTGATGATTAACCTTAATGGACTTGTTCATTCCATCAAGGCAATAATCAGGGACAATTTTAGAATACCTGCAATGGAGAATGCCATCTGTTTCCAGTGACCAAAGTCTATAACTTTCAATTCTTTTTAAAGTGTCTTATGTACCACTTAATTTTACTGTCTCTAATATTTTATTTTCTCCTCAAAGATATGATTTCTCTCTCAACACATTCAATTTCAATCAATGTATAACATGGAAACAATGTAAAGATTATCAGACTGCCTTTTGTGGGGGGCAATGGGAGAGAGAAGGGAGGGTGGGGGAAATTGTAAAATTCAAAACCTTGCAAAAACCTACTATTGCATATAATTGGAAAACAAATAAAATATTAATAAAAAATAAATCTACTTTGAAATTTCTACTCATTAGCTCAAACTCTGTCCTCTAAGAGTAAATCATGATTTTTTTTCCTTTTACTAGTCCTTCAAATACCTAAATTCACATATAATCCACCTCCTCCTCCACCAGGTAGAAAACATCTCCTGTTCCTTCAATAGTTCAATATATGATATGATATCCTTACCACTATCATAGTACACACTCCAGCTTGCCAATACTTTTTTCCTAAAAAACTGTCTTCCAGACTTGAACATATTCCAAAAACTATCTATCCTGGGTATATATGTGCTGCCCCGAAATTATTGTTCTAATACAGTGTAAGAGATCCGTGATCTCTGAGTACCCCTGTTCTGTTACCTCTGGTATAGATGTGTCCAAGAAAACAGAAAATGATTCAGAAAGCATTTTTATTGGAACAATTGCCTTTCACTATGTAACACTATCATTTCTCCTTATCCATTCGTATATGCCATGTCATCACTTCTCCATGAACCTGAGGAACATATTCATTAAGTATTTCCCCAGTGTCAGAAATAAGATAAGAAAATACAAATCCAGATACACAAGGAATACAGATACACAAGGATACTCAGGTAACCTTACCTTTTCTATTGCTGCTCTTCTTTCACACATAGAGATTTCACTGGACTTTAACTTTAAACATGTTCAGCTTTGTAATATTTCATTGAATATAAAAAATACAGAAGCCCAGACTTCCAGAAATCTAGTCCAAACTTAATTTTCTCAAATTACAGTATCATTCTTTGTCATTAAGAATCATGGCACACACTACAAGAGATATGAGAGTTTTGTGCAAATACACAAAATTACAACAGTTAAACTTCATGCAATCTACAGCAAATCTAGAGAAAACTTGTGGCAGACCTTTGGGAACTGTTCATCCAAGTCACTTATTACCTCACTGATAATTCTGATGTTTTTCCTTCATTTTCAAAGAAGACCATATCATAAAGGAGGCGATGCCATGACAAGCATGTGAACTGGATTTGAGTGAGGAGGTGTTAAGTTAAGTCACCAGTCTCACTTTCTCCTCTGGGTCCATCTGGGGCCATGGCCAAATATGAATCAGGATGATTGACAATAGTCCTGAATATGAGGCAACTAGATTTAAGGGACTTGCTCAAGGTCACATAGCTAGAAAATGTCTAAGGGGTGGTTATAAGGCACAATGGGTAGAGCATCAGGAGGATCTGATTTAAGTTCATCCTCAGAACACTTCATTACTGCCAATCATCTCTTAATTTATTGTCTGCCTCCAGTTCATACTATAAAGATCCTGATGATTATTAATCCTCAGAAATTATTCTTTGCTATAGTCCCAAGTTGGAAACAACAGCAAGTTTTCATTTACCAGAGTATCATTATTAAAAATATCTTAAATTTCTTTCATTCAGTTTACATAGCATATTGTTCACCATAGCCCTTCAGTCTCATTTAATAGGGGCAGTTAGGTGGCACAGCAGATAGAGCACTGACCTTGGAGACAGGAGAACAGGAGTTCAAATTCAGTCTCAGACACTTGCTACTTACTTACTGGAAAGTCACTTAACCCTGATTGTCTCTCATCCAGGGTCATCTCCAGTCATCCTGAATCCTATCAGTATCCAGATGACTGGAGAGAAAGTGAGGCTGGTGACTTAACTCACCACCCCCTCAGTCAAATCCAATTTATGTGCTTGTCATGGTATCACCTCACTCATGTCATGGTCTTTTTCAAGAATGAAGGACAAAATAACAACAAAAGGAAGTAGCTCTTTTTCTTGCCCAACTCCAAAGCTGAACTCTGCTTCTAAATATTCAAAATTCTGCTTCAGAATCTGTCCTTACAAATGTATTCATTTGTAAGATATCTGAGCTTGAAATCTCAGACATCTTTGACTTCTCTTTTTCACTTATCCATTCCCACATTAAATTAATTGCCAATTTCTAAAAATGTGATCTGAGTCTCATAACTGTCCCCTTCTCTCTGCTCAAGTGTCAACATTCTAGTTGAACAGCCTAGTCATATACCTCCTGGATTACTGACTACTGTGATAGCGTATTAACTGGTCTTAATCCTTCAAGGCTTTGTCTCTAATCCCTACATCTCTTGCTAAGAAAATATTTTTTTCAGATAAACAGATGTAACCATAATACCCTATCACTCCAAACTTTTAAGTGGCTCTTTGTTGCTTAGAGAACAAATAGAAAATACTTAGCCTGAAATTCAAATTAACTAAACTTCTATTTGTCTTTTCAATCTGATTTTACATTTCTCTCCCTTCACATAATCTATGTTAAAGACAAACTAGATTACTAGATCTTTTCCCGCATATTCTGGCCTAGAATGATCTCATCTCTGACTTTCCATGCCTGCCATCTCCACTTGTTAAAACCCTTCCTGCAAGGCACAGCTAAATATCATTCCCAACATGAAGCTTACTGGTCCTATAGTTTGAAGTCATCCCTGCATCCTCATCTCTCTGATTTTCATTTATTTTCTCATATCATATTCTGATTAGTATTATAATGCCTTGTGTACATGTGTCATGCTCAACTCCACTCAGCTAAACTCTAAGCTCATTGAGGTCTGATTTTGTATCTTTTCAACATGATATTTCCAGTACCAAGGTCAGTGATTTTCACAACACTGTAAAAATAATAATAAAATTTAAAAAAATAAAAAGCTGTAAGAAGCATGATCAATGCCATGATTATCCATCTCTTATCCAGGGACATCAGTGCATGAGATTATCTACTTTACCATGCTCTTGCATAGTTTGTCATAGTTTTTTCTTCTTCAGCTGTAGTTGGTGACTTTCTACTATTAGTCTAGCAAGTAGATGGGTGATTAGTCTAGCAAGAGGCTTCAAAATAATTGTGGTTCCCATTCCCCCTTACCCCCCATTCCTATGCTCTTAATGTTTCTTCTCAGAAGTGAAAAATAAGGATTTCTCTCTTCTCTCACCAACCTCTGTCTTGTGGTATAAAGGCACAAAATAAAACCAAATTATATGTTAAAGTGCTTTTATTCAGAAGACTCACAACCAAGACAAGGGTAACTAAAGGGCCAGGCAGTCTTCAGACCTCCCTATCCCAGGTCTGAGAAAATTTCATTCATCAGTCTTGGGGAGGAGCGGGGTTGTTTCAGGGAGGTGTATCTCAGAGATGGAAGTATGCTACAGAGGCTCCACCCTCAGCCACAGCCCACCCTCTGCCCTGAGGATCACTTCAGGCTTCCTTCTAACTGGGTGTTCATCAGGTAGAATTCGGAACCTCAGTAGGGTGAGGGCCAGCACAACCTTCATCTCAGACATGGCAAAATTCTGACCAATGCAGTTCCTGCTCAAGGGGGAGGGTCTGTTAATCCCCAGGCCTTGACCCAGCCTTACTCTGTCCTCCCAGAACTATTCATATGGACATGTGCACACACACACACACACACACACACAAACACACACAAGATGGGGACCCTCTATATTTCCTGGGTATAGAGCGAGGAAATGACCACAATTACCCAGAAGGGACCTCTCCTCAAAACTTCAAGGAGAGAAATGGGAATGTAGGTGCCATGGCCTTACCTGGGACCAGCTGAGAAGGGCATAAATGCCATTGGTGATATCTTCTGGAAGTTGTTGAAGTCAAAACGGTATGGATCATAGACCTGAGGGAGAGGGACAGAACTAGGATGGAGGGGATAACCCAAGGCTGTACCATATAGCTTCTGCGAGGGAGACAAGGAGACTTACTTTTAAAGCAGCAGGCTACCCCCTGTGAGGAGATAAATATTAAGGTCTCTTGCCTTCCTGGCTCTGCTCCCTAGAAGCACATTTATGCTTCTCCTATATCCATCCTAGCCAAGGGCCCAACCCTTTGCCATGTACTTGACCCTTAGGCTTCATCAGACAACATGAGGGGAGTAGGTACCTCAGGGTTGGGCCACACAACTGGATTGTGGTGAGTTCCATAAATGTTGATCAGACAAGTGTTCCCTGTTAAGAAGGAAGAGATAGAGAACCCAATATGACCTGCAAATTCCATACATTCCTTTCTCAATGCTCCCCCTCAACCTCACTCCTCCCCCACAAATTTTCTAAATATTGTTTCTGAAGAATTATATGAAACCTACTCTCTACCTTCTCCCATGTTGCATTCCCAGATGCAGTTCTTATTATGCCTTGCCTTTCCCTTACTGTGCCATGCACAATTAGATAAAGGATACCTTTGGGGATGATGCGTCCATCAGGTAGTTGGACATCCTTGGTGCATCGGCGAGCAATAGCAACAACTGCTGGGTGCAACCTTAAGCTCTCCTTGATACACATGGTCAGGAAAGGCATCTGAGACAAGTCATCCCTGGAACCGAGAAGACCAAAAATCCTGGGGAAGAAGGCCTCAGATACCCAATCCCATATAGGGAAGTGATATGACAAGATCATGACATTTTGGTCTGGAATCTTCAGAGTTGGGGGAGGGAGAGTTGGGAATCCTGATAAAGATATGATCAAAGAAGAAAGGATAAGAAAGGCCAGGACATGGGATGGAGCCTTTGGCATAGAAATCTCCCTACCTATTAGACCTGGATTACATCTTTGGAGAGTTATTCAGAAAACTAGTAACTGGTCAGGACACCTTTCTGTCTGTCAAGTTATATTGATAGTCAAGGACTGTTATCTACAGAGGCATAGCTTTAGTCATGTCATTGCAGACTTGGGACTTGGGTATGTTTATTTGGGAGAGGGTCCTCAACTGTAGCCAAGGCGGTCTGGGGAATGAACTCCTAATCAACTCTCCTATAGGAGTCCTCCCAGTCTCATTCCACACTGACCATTCAATCTCCTCTGACTGACGACCCCTCAGGAGCTCCTGAATCTCCTGGCGGCAGCGATCCTGGTATTCTTGGTGCTGGGCTAGATTGTAGAGGGCCCAAGAGATACCACTAGCAGTGGTGTCATGCCCTGGGAGAAAGGAAGAAGACTCCAGAGAAGTAGGATTTGGGCAAGGCGGTTTTTAACCAAGATGTACTGTAGAGTGACATGGAACATTAGCACAGGCTCTTGAGGGGACAGACAGTACCTTCTGGGCTAGCATTTGTCAAAGCTGAAATTATTGAGGTTGACATCAGAAACAAAAATATAAATGAATTTCTTAAGGGAATCCCATCTAAATCTCCAAAATCCTCAATCCCAGACTCTCCCAATCCATCTGACCCCTTACCCTCAAACATGAAGGTGTCAGCCTCTGCCCGAATGTCCTTGTCTGACAGAGTCTTCCCATCTTCATCCTAGAATAATACATAGCTGTATCTTCTTGACTTCCTTCCTTTCCATGAGCAGCTCTAACCAGGATCCTCTAGTCAAGTATCCCACTATCCCCAGTCACTACTGATAGTATCATGTACCATACTGTGAATCCTTGAGACCTAGCCCCAAAGCTTATCATAACTCATATCCCCTTAGCCTTTGACAGTACTTGAAACTGTCATCTGGATTCCTACTGCACTTAAGTCACTTCATATGTTCAAAACCCTCAGAGACTACTCTGAGAACCACCCAGAATCAAATACTACTGGAAGTTACACTTAGATCAATAGAACTTGGATTTAGAAAGGACCCTTACCTAAAACATGAATCTTTTGTAAAGCCAAAGAACTATACCTAGCTATGGTTTACTTTGGGGGTATCAGGATTCTTTCATAGATACTTCCCCCCCCCCATTAGTCCTGTCTCTTCCTCCTTAACATTCTCTCTCTCTCTCTCTCTCTCTCTCTCTCTCTCTCACACACACACACACACACACACACACACACACACACACACACACATGCACACATACACACATTAATATACCATGGAAATTCTAGATATTTTTAGCATATCTAGACTCTCCTTTGATATATCTAGAAGCAGCCTTAATGGTACTTACAGACAGATCTGTATTGTAGGAAATTACCTAGTTATACGTAGATTATATAACTAGATATACCTAGAACTACAGAAATATTTGTGCATATATGTAGAATCCTATAAACTACCCTCGTATAGTTATAAATAACTTCAGAGATATACCAAGCTATACTCAAAACTCAGATTACTCCCTTAATTAACCTAGAAGGAGCTAGGGGTAGCTATTTCACTCCACCCATGGGAGGGAAGTAAGGGGATACTTTCCCAATAAAATATGTGACTCAGTAAACCTTGTGTCTCTCAGAGCAAATGGTCTTTTGAGAAAGATAAAAAAAGTCAGATCAGCCTCTGCTGAAGTCTGCTCCATGCTACCAGACTGGACTCGGGAACATATGTTACAGAACCAAGCCCCTCATTTTCCCTTGACTGTCCTCCCCACCTCCCCATGGTCCCTCGGGGCTTCCAGAAGGCTCCCTCTCTTCCCACTTGTCCTGTAGCTCTGATGTTCACCTTGGTCAAGAGCAAGACATCTATGAAGTCCATGGTCTTTCCTTTGCCCTTATTCCTGAGGAAAGCCTCAGAACCTTGTTCAGCAAGGACCTGGCGTCGGGTCTGGATGACAGCATCTGTGAAGTTGTGCACGATGTGGCAAGCCCTGGAGAAGTGCCTCCCCTCGCTGGTGAGGTAGTAGAGAACATCCCAATATAGCAGTGGCTGGTTGTTGCGTTTTGCCACAAGGGCACTTAACTCCAGGATGGCAGAGATGTAGGGACTTGGCTTCCTGTGCAAAGCATGGGGGCCAGGGTCAGGGATCATGCCAGGTGAGAACCCTGAGAGAACCTTGGCCCTTCAGATTCCACATAGCTCAGAGTAAGCTTTTATATGTCCCTCCAAAAGAGCCTCTTCCCAACTTGCTCAGTCATTGACATGACCGCTACCCAATCTACACCCCCCCCCGACTTAAAACCTCTCCCGAGAACAAATCCCATCTGATCTTCTTTCATAATAAATAATCACAGAATCTCAATTAGAAAAGACTTCAGAGTTCATGAACTTGTCTCTGAACAAGAATTTCCTTTACAGTAATCTTAATGGGTCCCAACATCTATTTAAAGACCTCTCTAGTGGTGGAAGACATGACTCTTTTCTTTTTTTTTCTTTTTTTCTTTTTTTAGGTTTTTACAAGGCAAATGGGGTTAAGTGGCTTGCCCAAGGCCACACAGCCAGGTAATTATTAAGTGTCTGAGGCTGGATTTGAACTCAGATACTCCTGACTCCAGGGCCAGTGCTCTATCAACTGTATCACCTAACTGCCCCTGACTCTTTTCAAAGAAACAAATTCAGCTTTTTGACAGTTCTAAATTAATGGGAAGTGGCTTTTGTTTTCCTTATATCAAACCTAAAACTACTTCTTTACAAAGTTAACTAATTCTGACCTCTAAAGTAAATAATGATGAATATAATCACATTTCCCTAAGATAGTCCTTCAAATACATGTAAATTCTGTGGGGTGTGGCACTAGCATGATGTGGCAACTACATTTCCTTTCTCTCTTTATCTAGGCTGGCTCCCTCACTGTAAACAGCAGGTGGGAGGAGGAAGACAGGAGGCAAGTCAAGGTTAAGTGGGGATGGCAGCTCATTCCCAGAAGTGCACCTGATCATGGCCAACCATCTTTTGACCATGTTCCATTTAAATAGTCACAATGACACCAGTAACTCTAAAACATGAAAAATCTACTAGCTGCAAAGGCAAAAGCAAAAACAAACATAGCATTATTTGATAGAAGACAATATCAAGAATAATCAGAGCATAATAGTCCATCCATAAACCCTGGGTCACACTCTTACCAATTTACTAGGGTGGGGAGAATGGGCACAAATCTATAGAAGCCTCTCAGTGAGGAAAGATCAGGAAAACCAATGTCCTAGGGGTAATGTCCTTTTTTTACCGAACAGTCTGCTCTGCTGCCTCCTTGTAACTAGAACCACTTCTACTGCCATCTTCTAGACTCTTCTGTTGAATGAAGTCAGCTCTCTGCTACTCCTGAACCATAAAAGCAGCTTTACGTTGTTTCATTAAACACTTTTGCTATGCTTTTTCTATGACAAACAGTTCTTATAATTCTGGAATATGTAGATTCAACAATCTCTTCTCTGGGTTTTAGAAGAGTTACTACCTCCCCAAATAAAAAAAGTCAGTAGAGGGCAATGCAGCCATACCCCTAAAGGGTTTTCTCTGTCTCAGAACGAACATAACAGGCTCAACAAGATCTTTAAACCACAGAGGATTGTGCTCTCTTACAAACAAGACAGCTCCCCGAAAAACTGCAAAGCCTACCCTTTTTTTCTTTTTTTTCAATTTTCTTTTAAACTGTTTTGTTGCAAGGTAAAACAGCTGGGACAACTCTTTAATTGCTCCTTTTCTCTAATTAGCAACCAGAAGTAAAGCATTTCTCTACACTCTCTCCACTTCCCCACCACACACATACAAGTTGAACATCGAGGTAGTGCGGGCTCTAAACTCATTACTCAGGTTTTCATTCATCTACTCTCCTTTTCCTACAGTTTTTTCTGACTTTTATGCTTCTTTCTTCTCTGTCTGTAACTTCTCTGACCTTCCCTTCTCAGCTATCTTCTACTCTTAGTTTCCTTTCTCTGACTTCCAATACCTCAAATAAGGATCTTGGCAAGAGGGATGTTTAGACTGAAAAATCTAATGTACACATTTCCATAAAGTCACATAAATAATTATTAGACTAAAATCTCATAGCTGCCAAAAGAATTCTGCAATGCAGAGTTGTTCTTCAATAAAGTCCTGAAAATGTTAATATTCAGATTAGCTGCTGGAAAGCAATCCATTGCAGTGACTTCTAATATGACTCAGTTCTTCTGCATCTGAGTTGCTTTACCCAGTACTTTTATTTGAAAGACTGTCTTCTGTCAGTTTCTCAGTTCTGTTTTACTATGTATTTTTTCATATAAATGGTCTTTTGTTTCCTTTTTCAGAAAAGAAAACATTCACAAAAGAAAAAGATAGCATATTACACTTAAACACAGCTATGACCTCCCTCAAGGCAGCTGGGTGGTTCACTGCATTTAGTACCTGTCTGGAGTCAGGAAGATTCTTCTTTGGGAAATTAAATCCAGTCTCAGATAAGCTGTGATACCCTGGGCAAGTCATTTAACCTTGTATGCTTTAGTTCCTTATCTGAAAATAAGCTGGAGAAGAAAATGGCAATCCACTGCAGTATCTTTGCCAAGAAAATCCCAAACGGGGTCACAAAGAGGCAGGCATGACTGAACAATAAATCATCTCCCTCTCCCAACCATGTCTCTTCTCAAAAAAAAAAAAAAAAAATCCAATTCCTTCAACTGATCTCCAGTCTCTTTACAATCCTATTATCCTGGACACTACAGCTTTACAATGTTCAAAATATGGCATCCAGAACTCAACACAATACTTGCAGATGTGGTCTTTTATATCTCCCTTTCCAGCTCCGTAGTTTTTACCCTAAACTATTGTAATGTAAATGTTAAACTTTGATTATCATAGTCCCATCACTTCTGACCCAGACTTGCCCCCTGGAGAACAGGGAAAGACTGAAGGTACTTCTAAAGAAAAGGCTATGCCTGACCATCTGTGCCCCTCTCTTTGGTTTATGTTGTCCTTAAAATATCTCCAGGAGCTTGAATACAACTCATTGATTGAGTCTTCCAAAGACACACAACACAAAGATGCAGAAAAATGGATGCACAATGAAAATTACAAGATAGGGCTTTCCTACTCTTTCACACAGAGGTCTTACTAGGATTTCTTTATTTCCTGTCAATATAGTTAGTACTGTAATATTCCAATTATTTTAAGCAAAGCAGACCCAGACTTCTAGGCACGTCTAGGAAGTGACAGAAAACTTCAGCTGGGATGAGAGAATGGCAACAGATTCTGCCTTCCTGCCCAACACAACACTGGGCCAGTTTTCATAATTGAGCTAATATTTGGACCAGTGATTCTCAATTTTCTTTTAAGTCACAGTATTACATATATAAACTGGAAGAAGGGAGAAAAATTTAGAACTCAAAATCTTGGGAAAATGAATGCAAAAATTTTCACAATATGTAATTGAGAGAAAAAATTAAAATAGTATTAAATCACAGCATGGTATTATTTTGGCCAGAAATAATTTTGGCACATAACTGAAGAATCAAAAGGCTTGCATGTGTATATAAACAAGTGCAAATATGAAGCCAATATAATTCAAGGCATGCCTAACAAAAATTCATGGCATACTTTTTGAAAACCAGGCTAAGTGGCAGTGAGGTAGCTGAAAGACACAGGTTATTCACTATTGATGTTTGAAAGCTGAGCACATCATAGTACCTAGATAGAGTTGACAAGTGCCTAGAGAGAACAGGAGATGTGTATGACATCATAGAATAGCTAGCTATTGGGGTCATGTGTCCCTAAGTATCTCTTTCTTTGCATCCATTGCTATGTGTCCCCATTGCTTATTTATTCCCCTGGGGTGAAGGGGATAGGGTGGGCTATACTATTCTGCAAGCTACCTTAGTTCATGGGCTCAGAGAGCTTTCAACTTAATCAGCAAAGACCACATTCTCCCGAGGCTCCTTCTAAGTCATTCCCATTCCATGGAAGATGTAGGAGGACTCTAAATTTAGCTTCCTGTTCTGCCTCTCTCTATTCTCTGTTTGACCCTGAATGCCCTTGGACCCAGTTCTGATTACTGAGTTCCTATCTTTTCCAATTATCTGAGTCTCTAAATTGACTTCCTAGCTGTTACAAAATATTTACAACAAAACAACAAAAGCACTATAATCTTTACAAAGCTCACAATGAGTCTGTAATTCATATAAGGTATTCATTACTAGCTCCAGGTGATGTAGTGGAGATAAATCATCAGATCTGGAATCATGATGACTCATCTTTGTGAGTTCAAATCAGACCTCTGACACTTTCTAGCTCTATGACTCAGGACAAGTCTCTTAACCCTGTTTACCTCAGTTTCCTCCATCTAAAAAATGAATTGGAGAAGGAAATAGCAAACCATTCCAGTATTTTAACCAGGAAAAGCCCAAATGGGGTCATTGAAGAGTGGGACACAACTGAACTAATTGTCTTAATTTGACATTTGAATTCAGGTTACTTGACACCAGCCACCCTTTCCAGGACACCTTTATTGTTTCTCTATTGACCTGCCTCTGAGACTGTGGTGCTATCTTGTCTCCTCTCATCCCTTTCAGGATCTGTCCTCCTTCCCTTAATCCTGATGGTGATGGTGGAGTTTAGAATATTAAAGACCATAGGACCTCCAATTTCCAAATTAGTTTTGATTCACCCCTTCTTCCTCCACTATTCTAGATCTCATCCCTAACAATGAACACTCCCCTTCAATAGAGTTTTCTCCCTTTCCTGTGGTTATATTGTTGCTTCTAGTTCCTAAGCACTCCAAGTCAAATGTTGGACTCACTCCTGGCAGTGGCTGTCATGGCTGAAGACACATTTCTGCAAGCTGTCCAGGGTCATGAGGCTGATGTGCTCAAACATGTTCAGGCGGGTACCGCCCCCAACACATAGATTCCGCCATTTCATCTGCCCAAGAGAGAAATCCTAAGTGTGAGTCCAGGGTCCCCCTAGGAGCTGAAGTTTTGCCCTGAGCCTCTCTGACAAAATGCCAGAGAAAGCAAGGGAAGGATCCCTCTTTGTCACTGGGAATCAAGTTGGGGGGGGGGGGTTGAGCTACATATCACATTCAGAACTCTGCTTAGGGTTAGAGAGAATCATTGATTAGGAACTAGGAGAACTGGGGTTCAATCCAAGTTATGCTTCTGTGTGACCTACTTTATTTCTCTGAGTCTCAACTCCCTTCTTCAGCTGTAAAAATGGGGATGGTTAACACTGACCTCTCAGTCTCATAGGATGCTGCAAGAAAATGAGGTCATGGATAGAAAACTGAGCTGAAAGGGTAAGTACTGGAAAAGACTCATCTATGATGGTAATCATGGGCTCTTCTCCACCACTTCAACCCCCTTAGGCTAAATTCAGAGAAAGAGGGTGGTGGGATGCCTAACAGACATATCTAGGCATTTTTTCCACCCAAAATACCAACCACAAATGATGCCTGAGGTAACATAGACTAAAAGCACCATCATTTGAGGATCAGGGGAGATACCCAAGTGAGACTATGGTACAACTTGAGACTGAGGACATGGAACAGAATACAGCCAGCCAGACTTTATTCAAGTCTACCTTTGTTGGCTTCCTCTTTTAAGTCATTATTCTTGCTAACTAGGTCCTAAAGTCTATTTATTCCTACTGGAGTATTGCAGCAACCTCTAATTTCCTTTTTTTCCCAGGGAAAAAGCCTTGATTATCTTGCTGTAGTCATGGCCATCATCACACTTATTGTAATACAAAGTGGTCTAAGTAAGAATTCACTCCATGTAGGCTCTTGGCCTCTTAGAGTCTCCTACTCCCACCTACACACAATTTTTCCAGTCTTACGTGCATGATGTCTGTGGACTGGTTGAAGATCTTTATGTAGGGTTTGAGGATGTCAAAGTGAAAAGCTGGGGTCAGCAAGCGACGATGCCGGTTCCATTTGTCTCCTTTGCTCAGAAGCAACCCATCCCCTGGGAAAGAGATGGTTGGAGAAGCCCATGTCCAGCCCACAATAATAAACTACTTCAGAACTGTGAACCTATACACTAATCCCACAGCATGCCCACATACCAATTGTTTACTTATTCCTATTCTTAAATCCCTCACCCACAACCACTAGCTCTCAGCCCTTCATTACCCAAATACTCACCCTCCCAAGATTCTATTCCCCCTTGGTCCATTAATAATCATCCTTTTAGTTCAATGAGCGTCATGGTCAAAAGCATCTTGGGCATTTTCTCCTCAGGTATCTTCTCAAGTCCTAGTGCTTCTGCCCCTGACTATCACTTACCCAGCCAAGGCTTGAAGAATCCATAGAAAAGTTCATCCTTGGGTGCAATATTAGCTGTTGAGACATATGTGTTATTTCAATGACTAAAAACAATAGATTGAAAACAGGGGGAGGAATGTGTCACAAAAATAGCCAAGAGAAGTAAAAAAACTCAATCTCAAACTGGGAAAATAGGGGATTGAAGCTTCCTTTTCTTTGAAATTTCCCATCCCCAACACAAAAACAAGCATCTCACCATTCCCCAATTGACAAATGGTCGACGGATATGCAAAGACAATTTACAGATGAGGAAATCAAAGTGATCCATAGTCATATGAAAAATTTCTCTAAATCATTACTTATTAGAGAAATGCAAATTAAAGCATCTCTGAGGTATCACCTCATGCCTCTCAGACTGGCCAATATGACTAGAAAGGACAATGATCAGTGTTGGAAGGGATGTGGGAAATCTGGAAACTAATACATTGTTGGTGGAGCTATGAACTCATCCAACCTTTCTGGAGAGCAGTTTGGAATTGTACCCAAAGGGGCAACAAAAATGTGCATACCCTTTGATCCAGCAATACCACTACTGGGTCTATATCCTGAAGAGATTATGAAAAAGGGTAAAAAAAGATCACTTGTACAAAAATATTCATAGCAGCCCTGTTTGTGGTGGCAAAGAATTGGAAATTAAGTAAATGTCCTTCAGTTGGGGAATAGCTTAACAAACTGTGGCATATGTATGTCATGAAACACTATTGTTCTATTAGAAACCAGGAGGGATGGGAATTCAGAGAAGCCTGGAAGGATTTGCATGAACTGATGCTGAGTGAGATGAGCAGAACCAGAAAAACATTGTACACCCTAACAGCAACATGGGGGTGATGAGCAACTTTGATGGACTTAATCATCCCATCAGTGCAACAATCAAAGATAATTTTGTGGTATCTGTGATGGAAAATACCATGTGTATCCAGAGAAAGAATTGCGGAGTTTAAACAAAGACCAAAGACTATTACCTTTAACTTAGAAAAAAATTGTTATCTTATTATGTAATTTTGCTATCTCTTATACTTTATTTTTCTTCCTTAAGGATATGATTTCACTCTCATCACATTCAACTTGGATCAATGTATACCATGGAAACAATGTAAAGACTAACAGACTGTCTTCTGTGGGGGGGGGGGGAGGGAAGCAAAATTGGGGGGAAATTGTAAAACTCAAAATAAATAAAATCTTTCTTAAAAAAATCTCCTAAGGACAACAATCGAGATCAGGGTGAAAAATAGAATAAAGTTGGGTAGAGGGCAAGAGCAGAAGGCTTAATGTGGGAGAATAATTGAACAAAATCTGATGTGTTACCCGGACAAATCCCAAAGATGGTCCCAAATTTGACCCAAACCACCCTGGCAATGACCAAGGTATGACCCAAATTGTCCTCTTATTCTTAGACACCATTCAAACATGGGCCCAGACCTGGCCTGCCAGATCATCAAGAAATAAAGTTTGCTTTTCCAATATTGCCCATAATTCTGCATTCCTGACTTAAGAATTCCCAGTTATTCTTCCAGTTGTTTGTCACTTCTTCATACCTCAAGTGTTCTCCCACACTGGTACTTCCTTCACTCTCTGTAACCTTCTCACCCTCTAATATCTCTCCATCTCTGTGGTTCCCTTTCTCCCATGACTGATATCTAGACCTCCATTTTGAAGGGGACCCCAGACTTTCCATCTTTGATTCCACTTCTAACTTGACTTCTGAATCTTCATTCCCTCATGTTCCTCTCCCCTTTTCTTTCATTAAAATATCAACTCCTTAAAGGCAAGGCTATTGGGTTTTTTTGTTTTTAGGGTTTTTATCAGATTACTCACTGTTATGGGGAAGAGAGAGGGTAAGGAGGGAGGCAGAAAAATATGGAACTTAAAAGCTTACAAAACTGAATGTTTAAAATTATCTTTGCATGTAATTGAAAAAATAAAATTAAATAACATAAAAAATAATTCCTGCTCTTGAAAAACTTATATCCTGTTAGATGAGGAAGGAGGCAAGTGTGAGTTTGTAAGAGTCATAAGTACATAGAAAATATATACATATATATCATGTACATAAAAATATGGTGGTATTTATGCAATATTTTGTGATTCATGGTCACATGGTACCACCAGCAGAATATTAGTGTTAAAAAAACAAGAGGATTCTGGGAAGATGGCAGAATAGGTCAGAAAACTTCCATCTCTCCAAATTTCCTCCACAGAAAAACACAGAACATCAACACAGTGGGAGTGTAGAAATTATTTTTTTTAAAAAATCAGGGTAAAGAAAATTGTTTTCCTAAGACAGAGAAGATGCCAGGAAACACCTCCAAGACAACTCTGCAGAATCAACAAACAATAAAGCCTGGAGGCAGCTGAGCTGGGGAGACAACCTCAGACTTAAAAACTTTCATCTGAAGATAGTGGAGGAGGGAGAAGGGAATCTGATGAGGAGGAAACTTACACTGTTGAAGGACACCAAGCATAGGTGTACTAACAGATTCATCCAGATTGGGAAGGAGAAGGAACTTGCACATACCTGGTGAGTGCAGTCACAGAGGGGTGGGTACCTTGCAAGTGGGCACTTGCAGAAGGGCAGAGTCCCTAGTTTCAGTTCCAGGTCAAAGAGGCTAGCTATATTTTGCAGTTACCAGAGTGATGAGAGAGAGTAAGATCATTTGCCAGACATCTAAACTGGTGACTCTAGTTGTGGTTTAGAAATGGAGAAGAGAGTTCAAGGTGGAGCCCTGGAACAGACCTCAGAAACTAATCTAGGACAAGATCACACTAATAGCTACTAAAAAAGAAAATAAAACAATAAATTAATTAATCTAAAAATGAGCAAACAAAAGAAAAGTCCTCAATCATAGATGGCTGTTATGGGTTTAAAGAAAATTTCAATTGACATTCAATGGATAATAAAGCTAAAAAAGCCACCCCCTCCTTTTCAATGAGAAACATCAATTTGTCCCAAATTCAAAAAGATTTCTTAGAAGAACTTTTTAAAATATTTTAAAAATCAAGTAAGAGAGAGCAAAGAAAAATTAGAAGAAGAAAAAATAAAAGCAATCCAAGAAAATCAAGAAAAATTATGAAAGGTCAACAACTTAAAACAGGGAATCAAAAACATAAGGAAGAAAGTAATTCCCTGAAAACTAGAATTGGGCAATGGGAACTTAATGACATTCTGAGACACAAAGAAATAATAAAACAAAATCAAAAGAATAAAAAAATAGAAGAAAATGTGAAACATCTCATTAAAAAATAGATAATCTAAACAACAGATCAAAGAGAAATAATATAAGAATAGCCAAACTGAATTCAGTTGAACTGAAAATTATGATTAAAAAAGGAATACAATATTACAAGAAATTTTCAAGGAAAAAATGCTCTAAAGTTTTAGAACAAGAAGACAAAGCAAAAATAGAAAAATCCACTGATCCCTGAAATAGATCTCAGGAGGAAAACTTATAGGAAAATTATAGCCACTCAAGTTAAGGCAAAAATATTGGGAGTAATAACTACAATAACAACAAAAACCATATGCAACTACAAGGGTATAAAAATCTTCTAAATTCAGAAATAAGAGGGCCAAGGGGATAGATTAGGGTGAGAGGGTAAAGGAGAAATTCTTGGAGGGATGGGTAGTGTAAGGAATAGAAGGACAAGGAAGTAGATAGAAGTAAAACAGAGGAATGAAAAGGAATAGGAACAGTGAAAAGGAGAGTGAGGAAAAATAGGAGAAAATGTTGTAAATATACAAGTAGTTATATCTTAGAATATGAATGGGATGAATTTACCCCAAAATGGAAACTGACAGCAAATTTAAAATTTTAATTCAACAATGTTGCTTTCAGGAAATACCATAAAAATTAGACATACAGACAAATATAAAAATGGTCAAGAGTAGAATTTATTATGTTAAAAAAAGTAGGAATCATAATCATGATCTCAGACAAAGTAAAAATAGATTTAGTCGAAAGAAAAAACTTTATTGTGTGTCAGCCATATCATTCAATATTGTTTTAGACTGTTTAAAATAATAGCTTTGTTCTTGTCCTTCATTATCAAAGAAGGCTAAAATGATATCGCCATGATAGAGACAAGTTTACTGTGTCTGATCAGATCAATATGAGTTCAGAATGCTCTATCACAGGTTGAGTACAAATAGCCCATGTGAACACACCTGGGCTGGGTTCTCTAAATTTGTGCATTCCTTTGAGCTATTTCAATCCTACTTTGCTCATGGAGCACAGCACCCTCTCTGATGAGAGCACACCACATCGGGCAGTCTTGTGCCAGTGTCTCCCATCCTGCCCAATCAATTCCAAAGTTCTTATACTGATAATAATTAGACAGCATAAAATACCTGAGAGCATACCTGCCAAAACAGACACAGGAACTATTCAAATATAAATATGAAATACTTTTTATACAAATTAAATTAGATTTAAATGATTGAAGTAATATTTATTGCTCAATTTAGTAAAAAAATGACAAGTTTACCTGACTAACAGATTTATGTAATGCCTTCCCAATTAAATTACTTTTAAAAAAATTTTAATTTAAAATTTTTCCTCTTTCCCTTACTTTATTGCTCATGAGGGTCTATATTTTTTGGGGGGGAGGGGGTATTATGTTTACTCCTAAACAAGAATATTTTAATAATGTATAAAAACATCATTTGTACAAAAATAAAATAATTATGAATAAAAAATAAAATTACAATAAGGTGAACAGATTACGAAAAAAAATTATCTCATGATGTTAGAAAAAAATTCATTTGGAAGAACAAAAGTTTAGGAACTTCAAAGAAACCAAGGAGAAAAAGATGTCAAGGAAACAGATTCAATAGTATCAGACCTTAAGCCATATTATAAGTTGAGAGAATTGTTAAAGTATAAAATGTATAATTTTGATGAAATTATGAAACTAAATTTTCTTGTCATGCAACCAAGAATAGAAGCAATGTAGAAAATTGGATAAAAACTTTCATAGATAATCTCTCAGATAGATACAACATTTGATCCAAATATTGCTTGTGCGTAGCTTGTTCATTTAGTAAAATATGGCAAGACAATCTTATGAAGGAAGATGCTATCCACCTTCCAAGAAAGAGATGACAAATGGAAAAAAGGCATTCTGTGGTCTTACAATAATGTTTGTCCTTCATTTTCGAAGACCACAAGATGAGGGAGGTGATGTCATGACAAGCACGTGAATAAGATTTGAACCTTCAGAATCCAGTGGTCAGATATGAATCAGGAGGATTGGAGGTAGTCTTGGGTGGGACACAATCAGAGTTAAATGATTTGCCTAGGGTCATACATCTAGTAAAAATCAAATGTCTGAGGCAGGATTCAAACTCCTGTCCACCTGACTCCAAGGCCAATGCTCTATCCACTGCACCACCTAGCTGCCCTATGGTCTTACATATATGTGAATGAATATATATGTGTATATATGAGCATATTTATAGGTACCTATGTATATCATATATATATTAATATATATATATATATGTATATATATATACTAGATTGTTGCTTCCTTGGAGAAGTGTGGGGGTAGAGTAAAAAGTGCACAGCAGAGGCAAGAAAACATATCAGGAAGCAAAGGAAAGCTGGATAGTTTTGAAAACAATGCATAATATTTATTATATAGGTTTTCTTGAAATAGAAATGTATTACTTTATATTGAATCCTCTTGTGTTCTGTTGTGTTCATGGAAAAGGTTTTTTTTTTTTTCCTTATTTTGTATTTAAGTTTAAAATAATTTTCTTAAAAACATTAGTTTTAATTCTAGGGAAAAGCCAGGGGTCTTTCAACTCCATAGACAATTTACCAAAAAAAGAAATGTAGGTTCCCCTTTTGCTTCTATTTTATTTTTAAGTATATTAATCATCCATCCACAGTTTAAACCCCAGTGAAGCTAAAATGGACAGTGGTGACTTTGTTTTTGTTGGCTATGGTCCTGTCCAGTTCTAAAATTCTTCCAGCTCTGAGACATCTTCCCCTTGAGAAAGGAGGTAGGAAGCAAAGATCAGGGAGTGGATAAAAGAGGAGAATTGGGGGTTCCCCCTGCCTTCTTTGAACCAGAATTTATAATACTCTCTGCTTTGCATTCAAGGCCCTTCACAAGCTGCCCTCCATCCCATTAGCGGTTTCCTTTATCTCCTCTCCTGGTGATCTGCACTTCACTGACACAGGGAGCTGAACCTTAGACAAGATACTTTCCCCAACTTCAACCATCTCCCATTCCTACAATACTCTCCTTCCTTGTGACTCCACCTTGTGGCTTCTCTAGCTTCCTACAAGTCACAGCTAAAATCTCACCTACTACACAGGAAGCCTTTCCAAGTCACCTTAATTCTAGCCTCCCCTGGAATACTGATTTCAACTTATTTTAAATATACATATATAGAGAAATAGATATTTCTATAAATAAATTTAGCTACAGATATAGGCACAGAAATGGATATAGATGTGGATATGGATATAACTGTAGACATAGTTATGGATATATAGATATGGATATAGATATGGGTATATATGGATATAGATATAGGTACATGTATAGATATGGTCATAAATATAGATAAGGACACATAGATACAAATGCAATACAGATACAGACACAGATAAGGATATAGATATAGATGTAGTTATAGATATAGATGTAGATATAGGCATAGATATGATATAAATTCAGACATAGATATACATATGGATAGTAATATATATAAATATTGCTGTATATGTGGATATAGATAGATGTAGATATAGATTATAGATATAAACATAAATATGGATATAAATACAGACACATACAGATACAAATACAGATAGATACAGATATAAGTATACATGTAGATATGGATATAGATAAAGTATAGGGACAAATATATAGATAAAGATATAGGTAGAGATATATAACAGGAACAGTATTTCACCTTTCTTTGCATCCTTAGTGTTTAGCACACTGTCTGGCAAATATAGGTCCTTGATCAATGTTTATTACTAACTGATTCCTGACTTTCCTCTGCATACTAAACACTTTGGGTATTGGATGAAACTTCCTATGATTAAATCCTTCATCACTATTTTCCTTCCTTCTTTCAACTTCTCATTACTTCTAACTTCTTTTACTTCCATGTCCCTATTTTATTTTTCCACTATTCCCTCCCTTTTCTTCCCCTTCCATCACATTTCTGTTCCTCAAACTTTTCCTATTCCTTCATTTTTACATTTAGTAATTCTTGCTGCAGTCTGTCTCAAGGAGAAACTAAATTCTTGAAGTCAATTATCTATTTTCTCACCTTATAAGGTGTTCTTTGATCATGTACATCAGTGGGAGAATTGGTGAATAGCTGAGGGGGCAGATCATGATATAACCATGATCTTGGGGAATTCCATACCTGAAGCTGATATAAGAGGTTTGATGTAGTCTGGGTGGCAGATGAAAATAATTGGGTATAAGGGTCCACCCCACAATAGAAAGATGTACTTGAAAGTGGTCACAATTTTAGCAACATACTGCAGGCCTTCCTCAGAGGGTTTGATCTGTAAAGAATGAAACAGGAAAGTCAGCACTTTCAAATAGCTTTTCAGGAAAAGTCTAACCTCTTATGGTCAGGAAAAGACTGAGGATTCCCAAATGGGTACAGAAGCATGAGTTTTCTGAGGATCATCTCCCTCATGCAACCAGTGGGAGAGGATAATGAAACCTATATCACAGAAAGAGTCCAAATCTGGACAGAATGTCAGCATTGTAGGGACCCTAGAGACTATCTAACACATATTTAAACAAAAATCTCCCGGATAATATACTCAACAAATAGTCCTTATATTTCTTCTTGAAGACCTTCTACTGTTTCTAGAGAGTCATTCCAGATTGAGATAGGCATTATTGAAAGGAAGTTTTACCTAATTTAAAGCCTAGAATAGATTCTCTTTGCTTTCCATCCATACTATTCCTAGTTCTGCCCCCTGTGATCAAGCAAGACAATTCTAATTTCTCTTCCATGGTTTCCACACCATGATAGCCCTTCAATAAAGACAATCTACAAAATGGAAAAAAAGCTTTACATCCAGTTCCTCAGATAAACATATGATTTCCAAGATATACAGAAAACTGACATAAATATATAGGACCAAGATCCATTCCCTCAATAAATAAGTGATCAAAAGATACCAACAGTTTTAAGAATAAATGAAGATGATCAACAAATATGAAAATTTCTCCAAATTAGTAATAATAAATGAATAAAATGCTGTAGTTTCATTTATCAACATGGAAAAGATGATTACAAGAGCATTCAATGTTGTGGGAAAACAGGAACAATAATACACTGTTGGCAGAACTGTGAATTGATTCAATCATTCTAAACAGTTTATAAATATCCAAGAAAAATCACTAAATAGTCCATATTCTTTGACCTAATTATCCTGGTTATTTGTTCTTGTCCTTGACCAAAACGACATCACTATGTTAGAGGCAAATCAGAGTGTATCTGACTGTTACTTATCAGAACAATATGAGCTCAGCATCTACCACAAGTTGGCACAGATGGTACATGTGAACACCTGGGGTGGGTTCTCTAAACTTGCACATCCTAATTATAGACCCTAAAAGAAAGGAAAAGAAGGAAGGAAGGAAGGAAGGAAGGAAGGAAGGAAGGAAGGAAGGAAGGAAGGAAGGAAGGAAGGAAGGAAGGAAGGAAGATCCTACATATATGTAATCCTATTTTGAAATATAATGGAGGTTACACAGAACATGTGCAAAGATTTGTTTTCTACTTCTAACTGTCCACATGTGAGTGACTTGTGCGCTGAATACTTCAGGATTGGCAATAGCCCCTGACCCAGAACAGTCAAAGGAATAATGGATCTTGAAAAGGACAATGACTCTGTCTCTCTTGATCTGTCTTCTTATATCCCTTTAGCTGGCATTATGAAACTCTAACCCTTCCTGTGAAGAGGGCAGATCGAATTGCATTTCACTCTTTTCTACCCCTTCACCACCATGTGCTCACAGCATATGGCAGCTAAAGTACATGTCCTTGCATGGATACCCAGAGTTGGTGGTCTCGTTGTACATTACCCTACGGGAGAAGATGGAGTCCCTGGGTAAGTGAATCTGGACTTTAAAGTTGCCTCTTTTGTGTTTGTGCTCATGTGGTTTTCAGTGAATAAGTATCAGTACCTAAATAATTGTGTCCCACTTTATCCTGAGAAACTATTCCGTGAATTCCAAAGGTTCAGAAGTTCTGAGTCCCTTATTCACAGTTGATTGGTGGCATGGGGTGGGATGGAGAGAGAGGAAAGAAAAGGGGATGCCTTGGGGTGGCTAGGTGGTGCAGTGGATGGAGCACTGGCCCTGGAGTCAGGAGGACCTGAGTTCAAATCCAACCTCAGACACTTAATAATTATCTAGCTGTGTGGCCTTGGGCAAGTCACTTAATCTCATTGCCTTGCAAAAAATAACCTAAAAAAAAGACAGGGGTGCCCCAACAGATAGTACAATGTTTCTTGGGGGGAGAAGATCATTATGGATTTTTTTTTGCAAGGCAAACAGGGTTAAGTGGCTTGCCCAAGGCCACACAGCTAGGTAATTATTAAGCGTCTGAGACCAGATTTGAACCCAGGTACTCCTGACTCCAGGGCCGATGCTTTATCCACTAGTTGCCCCTCAAATTTACTTTTAACGAAAAGAAAACTTCCTAGGATTGATGTATCCAAACATAAGGCCCCAAGGAGATAGTGGTGATCATACTTTATTAGGGTTCATCAAGCAATGGCTGATTTTTATTATTATTTTTTATTATTTAAGGTTCAGGACTATTTTTGCTGGTTAGAAGTTTATTTGACTGGCTGAAATCTGTCTCATGGGGTATTAAAAATTTTTGAAGATCTCAAATATTTCTAAGACATAAAGCCAAAAGAGAGAAAGGAAGAAATATAACATCTATAAATATTAGTTTAAGATCCCCAATTTAAGAAATTTTATTTTTGGAAGGATTCAAACCAGCTCTAAAGCTGTGGTTACCTGTGCCATATAAATCTCATGTCTGAATCAATGCATTGTGAACCTCTAAATTAATTTAATCTGTGGTTTGATTTAATTTATCTATAGATTGTATACTAAATCTATTTTACTAGGTCCATTTCCTTACAGGATTATGAAATTATGATTCTGCTTGACCTAAGAGATAGACAAGACTGCTTTATAGAAAAAAATAATTTTATCTCTCCAATGTAATTTTAAACTATTAAAAACTTTAGAATTTAGAACATTAGAATCAGCATTCAGCTATTTTTCCTGAGTTCTAAATCTGTGCTTAAGTATAATAAAAACCCATGTTTTAACTACTGGAAACTCTGCATTATGGTATTGCTACTATAAGGACTCAGTGGGATTATTTTTCACATGACAGCTGAATGACTATAGGTTGCATTTGCTGTACAGAGATCTTTCTCAGAAAAATGATACAAGTTGGAGGAGATGTTGAAAAATTGATACACATTCATTGTTGGTGAAATTATGAGGTGGGGGGCAGCTTGGTGGTTCTGAAAAGCAGTTGGACCTGAGTTCAAATTCAGCCTCAGACACTTGATACTTACATCCAAAGGGCTATAAAAATGCCCTTAATGCTATAAAAAGTGCCCTTATTCCTTTGATCAAGGAATATCACTAATAAATCTGTATGCCAAAAGAGATTAGGAGGGGAAAAAAAGAAAAGGACCCTTGTACAAAAAAAATTATAATAACCTTTTTTGGTATGGCTGCAAATTTGAAATTCAGGGGATGTCCATCAATTGGGGAATAATTGATTAAGTTGTGATTTATGATTACAATGGAATACTTTTGTGCTATTAGAAATGATAAGCAGGATGATTTCAGAAAAACCTGGGGAAAGACTCTAAAGTAAAGTGAAGTGAGCAGAATAAGGAGAACATCATATATAGTAATAGCAAACTTGTAGGATGATCAACTGGGAATGACTTAGTTTTTCTCAAGAATACATTTCCAAGGGCCTCATGGACCATCTCCAGTGAAAGAACTGAAGGAGTCTGAATGTAGATAGAATGATACTATTTTTCATTTTCTTTATTCATTCATAAGTTTTTTTTTTCTTTTGAACTGTGTTTTTCTTCACAACATGATTAATATGAAAATGTTTTGCATGGCTGCACATGTATAACCTATATAAAATTGTTTATCACCTCAGGGAGGAGGAATGGTGAAAAGGGAGGAGATAATTTGAAATGCAAAATTTTTATAAAATGTAAAAATTATTTTTACATGCAATTGGAGAAAAATATTTTAAAAATTTTAAAGAACTCTTTTTTAGTTTGATGAAACTTGATGGTCTCCATAGTCCCTTCCAACTCTGAAATTCTGTCATTTTACAATTTTATGAAATATCTACAACATAGGGTAACTAGATGGCTCAGTAGTTAGAGTGCCAGGCTTGGAGTCAGGAAGAATTATCTTCCTGAGTTCAAATCCAACCTCAGACACCAACTAGTTTTGTTACTTCAGGCAAGTCACTTCACCCTTTTGGCTTTCCTCATCTGTAAAATGAGCTGGAGAAGGAAATGCCAAACACTACTATAACTCTACCAAGAAAACTTCAAATGACTCACAAAGAGTGGGACACAACTGAAATGGCTGAATAACAACAATCACCTGTAACATATAAACATCATGCTAATATAAAATCAATTCAGAAACAGTTCCTGCCCTCAAAGAGCATCCAGATTATAGCATTGTACAGAGATCAAGAGCTACAAGATAATTCAAGGAGGAAGAACTCATTAGTTCCTCTAGAAAGTGATCCATGAATAGAGTCTGAAAGGATATTAAGGATACCCAGAAATAGACAGGAAAAGGACAATTCAAAGGTTTAACAGGAATTGGGACGCCAAGGTCTACAGTAATTAAGTAAGTTCAACTGGAACATAGAATGAGCTAAAGAGAGTGAAATGAAATAGTCTAGTGCCAGATTTTGCTTGGGGGGTGTTAAGACTGGTCCTGTGAACCTGTAATTGAATCCAAGACGGAAGAGCTCAGGGAGGAATCTCCTAGTGCCCATGCAAATCAGAAGTTTACAGTCTGGGAATACCGGGGTACTGCCAAGTAAAGAGACAATGAGTGGGTAAAAACTGGTTTAAGTGGTACCTGGCCCCAATCCCCAGGCTGCATGGAAGCCAAGATTCAACTGACAGTCCCCAGATCCCTGGTCACTTACTTGCCAAGGCATGATTAGAGTCAAATTTTCTGAGTCCTTGTCCTCATTTCTCATTACTCATTAGACAAAGAAAATACCCAGATTTCACTGACACAGACTAGCCCTACTGCCTTCACCTACTGGATTAGGGAATGGGGAAAGGGAAAGAATGGCATGGATCATCTCCAGTGAAAGAACTGAAGAAGTATGAATATAGATAGAATTAGAGCTAGTGACATTTGAGGGGGGCAGTGTCCCCAAGCTACCCATTCCTGTGGAACAGATTGTTTCTTCAGAAATAGTGCCCTTCTGTTTTGTCCTGCAGGGACTTGTCAGCATTACAAAGCCAGTATGGATCAGAGATGAGTCTTGAACACAGGTCTTCCTAATTATGTCCTTTCTCTTTATTAAAACACACTATCTCTTAGATTATGAAGGTTTTTGCATATTAAATGAGAATTTGCCTTTTATTCTGGGAGCAATGAGGAACACTACAATGAGCAATAAGAGGCTAAGAATCTAACTATGTCACTCTTCTACTCAGTAAACTGCAGTGGCTCCCTATTACCTCTATTTGCCTAATAAAGTTCTTCATAACCAGGTCCTAACTTATATTTCCAGCCAAACTACACATTACTCCTTGCTACACACTATAGAGACTAATCAAAGTAGCTTTCTTTATTATTCCTCATTTTTTCCCAGCTACATGTCTTTCCACTGCCTGTCCCTCATGCCTGGATACACACCCTTTTATCATCTCTCCTTCTTATTATTCAATGACTAAATTCCCAGAAAACAAAGGTTCACCTTTTAATATGATTATTACATGAATGTTATATGATTATGAGTTGTGAAATGTAGCCTCTTAGAATTGAAAGTATCACTGAAGGGAAATAGGCACACAGTAGGCATGAGTAAGCTACAGTAAGGTCCTTCCTTCAAAACTCAGCATATCACCTTCTACATAAAGCTTTTCCTGATTCTCCCCCACTCCCCAGCTACCACTGCCTTTATTCCAAAAATTTACCATATAGAGAGATTACATAAGTCTCATATAAGTATATATTTTTCCATCTGAGGCAGGTAGTGGCAAAGAAGATAAAATCCTCCGGCCTGGAGTTAGAGAACCCAAGTTCAAATCCTTCCTCAGACACCTGCTGGCTATGTAACCTTGAATCAGCCACTTAATTACTTTTTGTCTCAACTCTATAATGAGGATAGAAATAGTACTATATAATGAGGATATTAGTCTACTTCCCAAGGTTATTATAAGGATCAAAGGAAATAACATTTGTAAAGTACTTAGCACAGTGTCTGGTTAAAATAGGAGCTATATAAATTTAATTACTGCTATTGTTATTGCTTATTAACATGCAAGCTCCTTGAGGGCAAGGGAGTATTTTATTTTTCTTTTTGCATCCTCAGTGACTAACATGATGACTTTAACAGGAACTTTTAACAATTTTTTATTAATTGATTAATGGATAAGATGTATAGAGAGGAAGGAAGAAAAAAAAACAGAAAATAGGAACAGAATGCTCAAAAACTAACTGGAGTCCCAAAACAATTAAACAAGGGAAATAGCAGGAGATCACCTCCAGAATTTACCTTATCACAGCCCTATGTTTACCTAACCTATTTAATTTGATCCTATGAAATCATAGATTTTCAGATTCAGGACATTAGAACTGGAGTTAGAAGGAAGCTTAGGTTGGCCAACAAAGACATTGAGAGGTGAAAAGAATATCAGAATATCAGAAAATGACCAGTTCTTAAGTCAATGTCAATAAATATTTAATTTAAGCACATGTATTATGCGCTAAGTACTTGGTGATACAGCATCTTCCATCATAAATAGAAATGAAATCAGAATTGGAAGGAGTTTAGACCAGAGAATATTGGAATTGAAAGGATACTTAACCCACAAGGAATTATTTTCCCCTAGCCTTCAGCCCTATATGATAACATCCACTCCTTACCCCTCCCCTGCTCAGATTTAGATGTCATGGTTTGGGTCACAGTGCCCCCTTCTGGCTAATCTACTCAAATTCCTGGTTTTATTTTGATTTAAAGGAGATTATCCTTGTTTCACTACTGTTGCTTGTTCCCCTTTTACAGATGAAGAAACTGGATCATTGAGGTTCATGCCCGGTGGAAACAGACATTTTATGTCAATGGCTATACAAAGGGAAGAGCTGCAAGCAACTGGGAGAGTGATGAAGCAAGTCTCTCAGGGGCAAGAAGGCTTAACCTGAAAGCAGGAATCTTGAAAGTAGGAATAGGGAGATGTGAGAAAGCAATAAATGGAAAGAATTTATTATTAGGCTATAATGGGCAAAAGGAAAGTAGAAGCATACCCATTTTAGCAAAAATATTTCTAATAATTACATTTGTATTCCAAACAATCACTTTCTATACTAATTAAATGCTTTTGCTGATGTCATGCTGCTGTTTTTCTAGGTTCCTGTTTAGCCACAATAATAATTGGATTTCTAGACCATGTTGAGTTTAGAGATCCCCACTTACACACTCGAATTAGCAGTCAAGACACAAAAAGTTCACACATAAAAAATTTCTCAAATAATCAAATGATTTAGTGATTTCATTGATTGGAACATCCTTTCTTATTGTAGATTACAATTAATCCATACCTGTTCATTCTGTTACTCTTATTCATGTCTTGTACCAAGGGTCTACCCAATATTCTGGGAGTCTTCATTGATTTCTCTTGACATTAAAGGTATCAGAAGAACTCACAGGCAAATTTTGTCTTACTCTTTCCAAATAATCACCTCATCTTTCTTTCTATCATAAATTTCTTTAACAGCACCATTTTCTCCAAATCTCCTTCATAGTTTATTTTCTAATATTTTGCAGCCTACTCAGGCCTACTGCGTGCCTATTTCCCTCAGTGATACTTTCAATTCTAAGAGGCTACAATGTTTCACAACTCACAACCATATAACATTCATATAGTAATCATATTAAAAGGTGGATCTTTGTTTTCTGGGAATTTAGTCATTGAATAAATATGACAGTTTTCCAAAGGCAATATATTCTGCTCTCATTCAGCTACTTAATTCTGAATCTATCTACAGTGTCTGTCAAAGAGATAGGTATAGGTTAGATATATATATATATATATATATATATATGCATATGCAGTATTTATATACAAACACATATATATACATTCATCTCAAAACTCTGGAGAGACACATGAACTGATGAAAAGTAAAATGCCCCATATAGAAAATAACAGCAATATTGTGAGCTGATCAATTGTGAATGGCATAGCTATTCTCAGCAATACAGTGATCCACGATAATCTGAAGGATTTATGATGAAAAATGTTATCCATCCCCACAGAAAGAGCTGGTGGTGTCTGAATACAGATTGAAGCATACTTTATTCTTTTAACTTCATTTTTCTTGAAGGTTTTTCCCTATGTTTTCTTTCACAACATTACCATTCTGGAAATGTTTTGCATGACTACACATGCATAGCCTATATCGAGTTGCTTGCTTTCTCTAGGAGGGGAGTGGAGGAAGAAGAAAGGAAGAGAATTTGAAACTCAAAGTTTTCAAAATGAATGTTAAATTTTATTTTTACATGAAATTGGGGGAAAATACTAAATAAACTTTTTTTTAAAACTACAAAAAAAGAAAAGAAAAGAAAAATGGGAGCCATCTGAATAGCTGGAAGAAAAGGGAGATTTACTCTGCCTGCCTCCAAGTGAACAAAACTAGAAAAAAAATCAAAGGAAACTGCAGAGAGACTAATTAAGGTTTTAGGTAAGTGATATCATCCTAATCATAAGAGCTCTCAGAACAAAGAGAACTGCTTTCTGAGGCAGTAAGTTCATTGCTTTTAGGAGTCTTAGATGATCATTTGTTGAGAATAGCTCAGAGTAGATTCTTGCTTAGGTTAGATACCCTCTAAAGTCCATTCCAACTCTGATTTTTGATGGATTTGGGGTTAGATCAGATGGAAATTTTCAACCTGAGAGATGTCAGAGTCCAACAGCACAGAAGGATCATATGAAGCACAAAGGGGCCAAGAATGAGGAAGGGGAAGAAAAGAAGAGAAAAGAAAAGAAAAGAAAAGAAAAGAAAAGAAAAGAAAAGAAAAGAAAAGAAAAGAAAAGAAAAGAAAAAAGAAAAGAAAAGAAAAGAGAAAAGAAGAAAAGAAAAGAAAAGAAAAGAGAAAAGAAAAAAGAAAAGAAAAGAAAAGAAAAGAAAAGAAAAGAAAAGAAAAGAAAAGAAAAGAACTCAAGTAATAAAGGGAAGAAGAGGACCCTATCTGCCCATGGAAAGTTCAGTCACATTGTAAAAGACCTGCTGACTTCAGCATAGGGGATCAGATGGATAAGGAGATGGGGGCTATGTCTTGGACAGGACCTATAAGAGAGTCTATGGTGGAGGAGACAGGAGAGATCATTGCAGATAGTCTTTGAGGGACTTATACCCCTGATAAAGACTAAATCTGATGGCCAATATGACCATAAAGGACTATGATCATTGTTGGAAGGGTTGTGGGAAATCTGGAACAATATTACATTGTTGGTGGAGCTGTGAACTCATCCAACCTTTCTGGAGAGAAATTTGGAATGACACCCAAAAGGCAACAAAAATGTGCATACCCTTTGATCCAGCAATACCACTACTGGGTCTATACCTTGAAGAGATGATGAAAAAGGGTTAAAAAGATCACTTGTACAAAAATATTTATAGCAGTCCTGTTTGTGGTGGCAAAGAATTGGAAATTAAGTAAATGTCCTTTAATTGGGGAATGACTTAGCAAACTGTGGTATCTATGTCATGGAACACTATTGTTCTATTAGAAAATTAGGAGGGATGGGAATTCTGGGAAGCCTTGAGGGATTTGCATGAACTGATGCTGAGTGAGATGAACAGAACCAGAAAAACATTGTACACCCTAACAGCAACATGGGGGAGATGATAAACTTTGATAGACTTGCTCATTCCATCAGTGCAACAATCAGGGACAATTTGGGGCTGTCTGCAATGGAGAATACCATCTGTATCCAGAGAAAGAACTGTGGAGTTTGAACAAAGACGGAGAACTATTACCTTTAATTTAGGAAAAAAGCTGATATCTTATAGTCTGATCTTGCTATCTCTTATGCTTTAGGGTTCTTCCTTAAGGATATGATTTCTCTCTCATCACATTCAATTTGGATCAATGTATATACCACAGAAACAATGTAAAGACTGGCAAATTGCCTTCTGTGGAGGGTGGGGGGAGGGAAGCAAGATTAGGGGAAAAATTGTAAAACTTAAATAAATAAAATCTTTAAAAAAAAATAAAGACTAAATCTGAGATGGCTCCCAGATTCTATGTGGGCTCTTTGACTTCCTCAAGGCATCCCAGTCCACTGAAGAAGGAAGACTCTTTCCCATGCTCCTCTTGGAGGTTACTGAGGAGAAATAACTCCAAGGAGTAACTTCAGAGGAATTCTTGCTATAGTAGTACCACCAAGGATATAAGAGAGACTGAGTCCCCAGCTCACCCTTCCCCAGAAAAGGCCTGCTCTGCTCCTCCAGTTTTGGACCATTTAGTGTCCTCAGTTGTTCCCCAGTGCCCCCCCCAGACCTTCTTCCCACTGATAAACCTAGACCCTCTACCCACTGAAGTCCACAGCCTCTGTCCTCTACCCTAGCTCTCAGTCCAGACATCCCCACTTACCAGTCCTGTATGACCCTGAAGCCAGTTCTGAAAAGGGGGTTCAGGGAAGCAGCGAAGCTGTCGGCAGTTGATATAAAATTGGTAGACACAGACCAGGCCTTTGCTCAGGATCCAGGTGATGAATGCCAGGAAGATCAGGAAAAAGACTGAAGAAACATTAGGCTCCAGGCCTAGCTGGCCCAGCTGATGAGACAACCACTCAGAATCAGGCAGCATCCTATAGTGGGAAAAATAGGGTGGAAAAGAGAGGGAAAAAAGTGTAATGGTTAGACACAAGGTGATAGGCACAGTGGAAGCCATGGGGCAGAGAAACAGGGGGAAATGTCGAGAAAGAAATATAGGAGGGAGACCCGGGAAAGGGGCAAATAAAAAGGGAGGCATGAAAGAGGGGAGGCAAAGAGAGGAAGCAGATTTTTGAGATTAGAGAGAAAAGTGACAAAGTTGGAAAAGCCAAAAAGGGAAGGGAAGAGACAGGGAAAGGGTGGCAGCAAAAAAAAAAAAAAAAGGTCATAAAAGAATGAGAGAAATGAGGATCTGTGTGCACCATGATGGTCTCTCACCTTCTCTGGTTCTCCCTATCCTTCAAGGAACCACACTGAAGCAAGCATATTGTTCCCATATTCTTGGAGGCGAAAGTGAAGTAAAGAGTGGGAAAGGATTTTCTTGAGTCCTCAGCACTTCCAGAGCAATGTGCCCCTAGTTTCAGGTTACCATCAGTCTCTTCCAAACTCCAGTCTTAGGCTTGGGATTCAGAGTGCTCTATGAGGAGCTATAACAATGGGGATGGCTCACGTTACCTCCCTATACCTCCCTCTCTCAAGGTTGGGCCTCTTCCTGGCCTGATGCCTAATCCCAGAATCCCAAGTTTCTAAAGGGAAAAGAGGATCATTCCCTTGACTAGCTAAATGGCTAGGTGGTGCAGTGGATAAAGCACTGAGTCTGGAATTAGGATGACTTGAGTTCAAATCCAGACTAATTTACTAGCTGGGCAACCCTAGGTGAGTTACTTCATCAAGTCCCTCATGCTCTGTTTACTTCAGTTTCCTCAGCTCTAAAATGGGAATAATAGCAGCACCTACTCCAAAGAGTTATTGTGAGAATTAAATGAGATATAAACATAAAAAGCACTTAACACAGTGCTTCCACTTAACAGGTACTTGAGGAATTGCTCCCTCCCCACCTCCCCAGCCCAGCTTCCAATGTTTGTAAAAGAAAAATTCTTCCCATAGAAAAACCTCTTGGAAAACCAGTCCCCACAAAAGTTCCTTTCTGACCTCAACCTTGTAAAGCCAACATTAGTCATGATCTGATACAGAATTTTCATCTCTCCCCTCCTACCTGACTGTTTTCAGGACCAGCCTCCTTACTAGAGAAAGAAAAGGAAGACCCAGGACAGTTAATTCTTTTTTTTTTTTTACTTTTACAAGGCAATGGTAAATGACAAAATTCCCCAATTACTGAATAGAATGAACTGATAATTAAATGGAGTTACATAAAGGATGAACCTTCCCTCTACTTCTCACTTCCTTTTTGAGTTGCTTGTTTGTTTTGGTGGGTCAATAGACTTAAATGACTTGCCCAAGGGTCACACAGCTAATTAGTATCAAAGGTCTGAGACAGATTTGAATTCAGATCAGTCTTACTTTAGGACTGGCTATAGTCCACTGTTAGAAAGGAAGAGAGGGGTAGCTAGGTGGTGTAGTAGATAAAGTGCAGGCCCTAAAGTCAGAAAGACCTGAGTTCAAATCCAACTTCAGATACTTACTACCTGTGTGACCTTGAGCAAATCACATAACCCTGACTGCCTTTCATCCAGGGCCATCTCCAACTATCCTGTGTCACATCTGACCACAGGACCAAGATGTCTCCAAAGGAGAAACCATTCTCAATCAAATCCAATTCATGTCCATCTTTAAAGAAGAAGGACAAATACATCACTTATCATATAGTAAATACTTAAAAGCTTGTTGACTAATTAGAAAATTAGATCAGAAAAAGCATGATTTTTTTCTTATCTACCCTCCAACTTCCATGTGATTCCAAAAAAAATTTGTCCTAACTAGACAAACTTGCAGGTCCCTTGACTGTCTTTGTCCCTTTTGTGTTTTTTTTCCTTTTCTCATCCTTAGTGAACAAGAATTCAAGATTGGATTTAATCTCATGGATTTAAAAAAACCCCAGTGTTCTGAGGGTAGAAAGTCTATATTAGCTTCCCCCAGAAAGAAGAGTGCCTCAAATTTGACTTGTTTTACCAGTTGTTTGGACAGTGCCCAGCCAAGGTAAACTGACTCATTAACCATTCTAAAAACTTTTATGTATTCTAATAAAGATTAAGTATCATCCTTCCCACCAATCAGGTCAATAATTATAAATTATTGAATACTATTCTATTAATACATGATGGTAAACTTTTTTCTGTTGGGGTTTTGGTTTTTTTTGGTATATAGGAATAAGAAATAGTTTAATGGACAGAGAACCAATCTCAAGGCTAGTAAGATTTGTGTTCAAGTCTTGTGACCTTAGACAAATCATTTAACCTCCCAGTGCTCTAGACAATTCTAAATTTAGAAATTTCAGAGAAGGTTCCAACCTACATTGGTGGAAGCATTTTCCTCACCCAGAAGTGTCGTCTGCCAATGAAATCCCTTGTCTAATTCTTTTCTGTATGAATAAATTGCCTGCCCAATATCCAGTTCATTAATATATTGAATTCATTTTTTACTCACCTTTTTTGGGGGGAATCCCCTAGAGTTGTGATCCATAATCTAATTTACTATAATTAAACTCATTCCCTAGGTTTCCTGTAGTGAAGGACCTGCTCCCTGGAACTAAATATGATCCTAATGATATGACTGGGTGCAGGATCTGGAGCTATAAATGTCCAGGCTCTAAGGGTTCAGCCAAACAATATTTCAATGCTGGACCATAAGTTTCTTGAGAGCAAGGTCTATTTTTACTTTTGTCTTAGAAAATGTTTAGGAAAATGCTGGAAGGAAAGAAGGAAGGAAGGAAGGAAGGAAGGAAGGAAGGAAGGAAGGAAGGAAGGAAGGAAGGAAGGAAGGAAGGAAGGAAAGAGGGAAAGAGGGAAAGGAAGAAAGAAAAAGAAAGATGTGTCAAATATATGTTTATTTATTGATTGGTCCATTAATGGAATACATGAGACAAGCAGATATCCAGTCTTTGCTTTGAAGAGCCCAGTGTGAAAAGAAACCTGCTACCTTCCCAGAAAGTTCATTCTGCTTAGAAAGTTTTTCCTCAGGGCGGCTAGGTGGCACAGTGGATAGAGCACCAGCCTTGGAGTCAGGAGTACCTGGGTTCAAATTTGACCTCAGACACTTAATAATTACCTAGCCGTGTGGCCTTGGGCAAGCCACTTAACCCCATTGCCTTGAAAAATCTAAAAAAAAAAAGGTTTTCCTCATATCAAATAAATCTGTCTCTTTGCCACTTCCATACATTAACTGCTCCGGGTTCTGACCCCAAAGTCAAACAAAATGAAGCTAATCCCTCTACCATAGATAGCCTTCAGATCCTAGGAGTAAAATGTCACAAGCCCCAGAGTGATTTCTTCTCCAGGCTGTACAACCTTTGTTCCTTCAAACATCCTCATGTGGCATGAACTTAAGGCCCTTCACCCTGTTGCCCTCCTTTGGTGCTTATCAATGTCCATTCGAAAATGTGGAGAACAGAACTGGCTGCAAATATTCCTTGAATGGACTGAAAAGGTATCATCACTTCCCTAATCCAGAATACTCTCCTGCCTTTTATACAGTCAAAAACCTTCATTCCCCTTTTCGATTGGCATGTAATATTGTTGTTTTATATTAAGCTTACAGACAAAAGATTATTTTTTTCTAGCAGTTGATAGGGCCCCAGAGCTCAAAATTTCCTGTTTGGAAGATAGGAAATAGGGGAGGAGAGAGGAATTATCAAGTGTAAGATAACAGGAATTTCTGGCTTTTCAAAGGTTCTTCCCAAAGCAATTGAATTTTCCTCTCCATATCTCCAAGACCCTTTGAATTAGGAAGCTTCACCACATCAACTTTGGATCCTAGATTCCCTGCCTAGACAGAGCTACCAAGGAAAGGAGCTCAGCAGAAGGATTGGGAGAAAGATAAGAAAAGTTAAGGAGTTTAAGACTTAAAGATTTGGGGGCTTAGAAATGGGAAGTTTTATGGGTAAGGGGCTGGGCATTGAGAGGGATGGGTACATTCTTGAAAATCTGACACTGTTTTAGTAGTACAGGGTGGTCCAGGATAGAAGCCCCAGAAACAGTTCAAAATTTACATTAGAAATGAGGGGATGGGTGATACAAGATGAGGCCAGCAAAGGACCCCAAGAGGACCCCAAAACCCCCAGAAGATGAAAGTAACAATGAGAAGGCAGCAACCTGATTGGTTCCTTTGCCTGTGTCAAAACTCTAAATGCTGCCTATACCACAGAGCAGCCTGAAAAAGATTAAAATGTAATTGGAAAATAGTTATCAAAGTAAATGAAAATAAGTACAACATAGACAGCATTATATTTAAGAAGCAGGATCTTTATGTATGGATTAGAGACTCTGTTTCTATTTGAGTTTCATAATACCCTTCCCATACAGCTTTCAGAGCAATTCTCCTAAGGTAGCTCACTTGCTCAAAAACTTTCTATGACTCCCAATTATCTAAAAGGATAAAAAACAAAGTATTTGAGATGGCCTTAATAGCCCTCTGCAGTCTGCTTCCAATGTATCTTTTGAATAATTATGTTCATGAACTCTATGTCAGTTAAATTCTACTTCTAGCTGTTCCTTGAACTTGACTCTAGGTCTATTGCTGTCACATAAGCCTTCCCTCACACTGGAATATGTCCACTTTTCAGAAGTCTTGTTTTCCTTTAGAACTCAGCCTTTAGGTGCGGCCTCCTTCATGAGACCTTCCCTGATCCTCTTCTACCCCTTCATAAAGGAAAAGAGAAAATTAAAGAGTTTTAAAAAAAGATGATACCTGGGGGCGGCTAGGTGGCACAGTGGATAAGAGGTCCGGCCCTGGAGTCAGGAGTACCTGAATTCAAATCCGGCCTCAGACACTTAATAATTACCTGGCTGTGTGACCTTGAGCAAGCCACTTAACCCCCTTGCCTTGCAAAAAAAAAAAAAAAAACTAAAAAAAGAAAAGAAATGATACCTGGGGGCGGCTAGCTGACACAGTAGACAGAGCGCTAGCCTTGGAGTCAAGAGGACTTGAGTTCAAATGTGACCTCAGATACTTAATAATTACCTAGCTCTGGGATCTTGGGCAAGTCACTTAACCCCATTGTCTTGCTCCTCCAAAAAAGAAAAAAGAAAAAAAAAAGAAATAGCTGAAGGAAGGAAGGGAGAAAGAAAGAAAGAGAAAGTGAAAGGAAGGAAAGTACAAACCACTGTGGGGATAAAATATAAGAATAAAGACAAATTCCTTTCTCAAGGATTCTTATTCTAATGAGGGAAACAATGCAATCAAGAGGTTTCAGTGGCAAGTCAAGTGGAAATGCCCTATGAATCTCAAGGTACTGTCACAAAGTAAACACTTTTCTTTAATTCTATTTCAGCTTCTACTGCTTAACAATTAATTAGCTGAACCATTTGACCTTCAGATTTCAGAGGCAAGAACTTTCTTTTCCTGATCTTCAGAAGCTACTGATGCTCTGTAGGCCAGGGCCTGACATATTTACAGAATATATATATATATATATATATATATATAGAGAGAGAGAGAGAGAGAGAGAGAGAGAGAGAGAGAATAGAATAGAATAGAATAGAATAGAATAGAATAGAATAGAATAGAATAGAATAGAATAGAATAGAATAGAATAGAATATGTCCAGGCACTATCTCCATAGAGAGGGAGAGAGGGTTAGGAATGAGCATTGAAAGACAGATGAGGATGAGTTAGTTATGGGCTTAAAAGACAAACAAAAATTTCTCTTTTTATCCTAGAGATGAAGGAAGTCACTAGAATTTAGTGAATAAGAAGATGACATGATGAAATCTGTGCTTAATGAAAATCACTTTGTACAGCAGATAGATTGAAGTGGGGAGAGATTTGAGGTAGAGAGACCAATAAGAAAACCATTGCAATAGTGCGAGGTGAAGAGTGACTAAGCTGATGGCTGTATGAGAAGAGGAGGGTTTCAATATGGCAAATATGCAGTAATAGAGACAGCAAGATTTGGTTACTAATTAAATTTGTGGTAAAGGAAAGGGGAAGAGTCTAAGATAACCTCAAGATTACAAACCTGAGAAGAGTTACAAAGTTAGCCAACCAATAATAGAACCAATATTAGAATACAGCTTTCCTGATTATTCATTCCAAAATACCATGTTTCCTCTTAATGCCCAAGGTCATACTTGATGCATCAATCAATTCCTCTAGATCAATTAGATAATCTAGCTAAGTAATTATTTATTAAGTATTTATGTGCTGAGCATTATGAAAGACAAAGGGGAGCTAGGAATATTAATACACTATGGTAGAGCTGTGGATTGATACAATCTTTTGGAGAATGATTTGGAATTTTATAAAAATAATAATTGAAATATCCATCATATTTGATCTCATGGTCACACTACTTGGTATCTTCTAAAGCAGGTCAAAAACAAAAGATCCAAGGTCTAATATAAACTAAAACATTCAGTTTATGTAAGTCTTTTGTGGTTTAGAAAAGAACTAGAATAAATGTTGGTGAACATCAATTAATCATGGTCAGGGAAAAAATAACTTATTCATGAAATGGGATATTATTGTATATTAAAAATGATGAATACAGAGAAATTTGGAAAGATTTAAATGAATTGATACAGAACAAAATAATGAGAACCAAAAAAAAAAACCAATATGCATATTGACTATAACAATATAAACCAAAAGAAGCAAGTAAGTGAAATGACAGTGATGAGAAAGTATGATTCATGGCAAATCAACAATTCAAGTCAACAAGCCTTTATTAAAAACGTACTTTGTTCAGGAGTTGTGCTAACCATTTGGGATATAAAACAAGGCAAAAACAGTCCCTACTCTCAAGGCACTCACATCCCAATAGAGAGGACTCTGTGATTATTTAGTCATTTAGTCATGTCCAATTCTTCATGACTCCTTTTGGTGTTTTCTTGGCAAAGACAGGGTTTGTCATGTACTTCTCCAGCTCATTTTATTCATTTATTTTAGGGTTGTTGTTTTTTTTTTTGCAAGGCAATGGGGTTAAGTGACTTGCCCAAGGCCATACAGCTAGGTAATTATTAAGTGTCTGAGACCGCATTTGAACTCAGGTACTCCTGAGGGCCGGTGCCCTATCCACTGCACCACCTAGCCACCCCTCCAGCTCATTTTACAGATGAGAAAACTAAGACAAAAAGGTTAAGTGACTTACCCACAGTTACACAACTAGTGTCAAGCCAGATTTGAACTCTGATTGTCCTTTTTCCAGGGCCCATCACTCTATCCACTGTAGCACCTAGTAGCTCAATGGAGAGACTACATGCAACTATGTACATATAAAATATTTACAAGATAAAAAGGAGATAATCAACAGAGGGAAAAGCACTAGCTTTGAGAGGTATTCTCATAAAAGGATTCCCATAGAAGGTAGAATGTAAATATTTTGCTCATTATAATAATTAGTTACTGACTGAGGCTTTTACTTATTTTTATTTGTTATGAAAAGGAATCCAATCTGAAGGTGGGGGAGGGAAGATTTCCCTCCAGAAATAATTGTGATATAAAAACTCAAAGTACTAATTATATGTATTTTTAATATGATTCCCTCTCAAATAAAAAGTGAGCCTCTTTGATGGAATGACCTCTAAGGTCTCTTTCAATTCTACATCTATGAGTATATGAATGAAATTCATTTCCTGATATAACTCATAAACTAACTTTGCACTTGACTTCTCATCTGTCATATCTACACAGCTATTCTGGGGTCTGATTTTTTTCCTCAAGTTCCATTTTCAGAATATAGTATTTTCACAAGGGTTTCTAACTCTGGCTCAGTGCCCCAAACCCTGTGCCACCTAGCTGCTCCTAGCAAAATAAAATGTAAATCATAACCAGAGAACCAAACAAATCATAGAACTCCTGAACTGCTGAAGATTGACAATCTTGAAAGACTGAATTCTCTGAGATTAAGAAATTTAAGAAGGTCCTGAAAGACCTGCTAAGTAGTGGAATTTTTACTTCTGGTTGAGTAAAAATTCCATTGCCTATCAGGTTTGTTTGGAACACTAAGTCCTAAATAAATAAACTAAGATGAATCAGCACAGTGCACTCTAAGTTCAGGTTGTCCAAGATTGTTTATTCAGTAATAATTGGTTCTAGAAATGGGAAGATGGTCTAGATAGGAGTTTACTCTGCACCATAGACCAAGAAGAAGCTTTGTGAATGTAGATGTAGGTGCTGCTCCCCTTGGACAATTTTATTTGGGAAAAAGGCCCCAAATATTTACATTTCTGAAAAAAAAAATCTCTGAGAAAGAAGTTTCTCAGAGAAAAAAATACTGAGAGAGATTTCAGAAGGCAACCCCTCGGAGAAAAGATATTTATTAGAGTCAAAGATGACCTAAGTCTCTTATTTCCTGGAAACTAATTTATGCATGACTGAAAAATACATATAGAAAAAGTTGATAACTAGAATGTTAAGGTAAATGTAAAACAGTTGTATATAGACTCTGTCATATCTGGCAGAAATGTGGAATTTGATTTCTCACCCTAAAGAGAAAGTTAAGTCATTTCACACAAGAAGCTCCTGCTTTAAGTCTGGAGTCAGTCCAGGACCACTGAAGCAGAGCAAGATTAAAATAAAGAATTGATATTGTGGAGCGGCTAGGTGGTGCAGTGGATAAAGCACCAGCCCTGGAGTCAGGAGTACCTGGGTTCAAATCCGGTCTCAGACACTTAATAATTACCTAGCTGCGTGGCCTTGGGCAAGCCACTTAACCCCATTTGCCTTGCAAAAACCCAAAAAAAAAAAAAAAAAAAAGAATTGATACTGTTCCCTGAGGCTTGAAGAGAGTTAAGCTCATCTGGGTCCAAATGAGACAAGTAAATGGAACTGATACTGACTCTTCTTTGTTGAAAGTAGCTAAGTCTAACTGAGTGGAAGGCTCATAGAAAAATCAGCTGATCTAAAAGAAAAACTTAGAGCCTGCTTTGTCCCCCATGGAGATGACTAAAGGAAAAAATGTTTTGCTTCTGTTACTAATAGCCGAATAAATTATTAAAAAAAGAATCTTCTGTTTAAGAGCTATCTAGAGAAAAAGAGGTGGATATCTTTCCTTTTATTGCCACCTCTGACTTAAGATGGGGAAATTCTTTAGAAATTAGTCAATAAAGCAAACTTGAATAGTTCTATAGATGTCAAGCTTATGGGGAAGAATTTTTGCCAAAAGTATATTACGTCACTTTAGAGTCCAATCAAGAAGCAGTCAAATGAATCAGCCAGGATAAAGTGTCAGTGTTCAATAAGTGACTTAAAATACAGACTGCTCTGTAAGGAAATCGAGGACATCAAGGTCTGCAGTATAGACATGAGTTGACCTCATGGCACATGTGCTTTCCTACTTATGTGCCTCCTAGCTAACCTTCTGTAATTTTGTACTATTTTTCCAGATGTATACCATTTGCATGTGACCCAAAATTATGGGTGGCCTATTTTGATATATTAATATGTTATATTATGATATATTCTTGGTTTGTACTATTTAATAAACGTTTTATGATGGAATCATCTTGGTTAATTTCTTTAAATAGTAAGCTCACCAGTGGGGGCTCAGGAGCTACAGTTGTGAGGAGCAAAAATATAGCTTCTACACTTCAAGGGTTATCTATAAAATATTTTAATCTTTAGAAATATGGACAATTCTTCTCTTGGAATCGTCCAACCTGCCAGTATGAGTGCTGGTAGCAGTAACAAAGCCAGCACAGAGAGCCTAGAGTGTAGGAGTGCCTGTTCATGCCCATACTACACAAATATCCTCCCTATAGGACTTTTTTTCAGAAATCATACAGATTTACACAGTAGGAAAGGGTGATATGGGATTCACATTAAACAGGACCTCTAATTCAGAGAAAAATAACACACAATAGCCAGGATTTTCCTGAGAAAGTAAATCATCACAGAGAGTAAAGCTACAGAAGTTTGAGCCCATTCTTCACAGGCAGTTTGAACGCGTACTATAGGCAACAGATTAATAACACAGCTAATTAAGTGAACTTTAAACTGAAAGGGGAAGGGAGAGAAAGAGAAAGGTCCTTATCTCTCTGTAATATTTGGAACTGCAGAAAATATGGGCAATAAACAGGGTGAGAAAAGAAGTTCTTGGCAAAAATACACATTTGATTGAATCCAGATAGGATGAAACTCGGGATGGGAATATTTCTCTAGTATGTTATGTGTCATTCAGAAGTAACAGAATAGATTTTTTTTTTAAGTAATGTTATATATAGCCAGATAAGTGGTGCAGTGGATAGAGTGCTTGGCCTGGAGTCAGAAAGACTTGCCTTCCTGGGTTCAACTCTGACCTCAGATATTTAGTTGTGCGACCCTGGGCAAGTCACCTTATCTTGTTTGCTTCAGTTTTCTCATCTGAAAATGAACTGGAGAAAGAAATGGCAAGCCCACACTTATCTTTGATATGAAAATCCCAAATGAGGTTATGAAAAATTGAACATGCCTGAAAAATAACTGAACAACAAAAAGAACAGAAAATGAAACTTCAATTAAAGAGCTACCATGACTTCATCATATCAAAGTCATACCAGTTTCACCTTTATTTCTTTTTCTGGCACATCTATTAAACTAGTAAATAAAGGAAACAACTTTGGATCTAGCTTGACTAGACTTTAATGCTTTTTTAATAGTTTATTACTTTTATTTCTTAATTACTTTTTATGAATCCATCCCTCTCACTACTTCCATCCAAAATTGAGGTGGGAGGTAGGAAACAAAAAATAAAATCAGGAAAAATAAATTCCATATTTGCCAGATCTGAAGATGTATATCTTTCTACGCATTTTAAGTTTGTTGTCTCACAAATAAACCCCTATGAAGATAATAAATAAGGTCTAATAAATGTTAAGGATGATGACATTTGGTTGCATTTGGAAGAAGCAGGAAAACCAGTAAAGAGGAAAAGATTTAATTTAGTGAAGGAAAGGATGAATCACAATCAAGTCACTGGCCTAGAGTTTGCAGTCTGCCTCCTCCCTCTTTCAAAAGTCAGTTCCTACAGCACCTCTCCCATCCACCCAGATCATTCAGATGGCATGTTTCATCTTGATTCTTTTGAAATCTTAGTTTATCATTCCATTCTAAAGTCTCTCAAAGTTGCTCTTCTCTATGATATTAATATCAGTTTACAGATTGTTTTGATTCTTTCTGCATATACTCCAATCTGTATTAGTTCATAGAATCTTCCAAATTTTTTCTTAAGTAGTCCATTTCAATATTCCATGGGGCACAATTATGTCCCCTTACATTCATAAACCAGTGTGTTTAACCATTTCTCAATGAGAGGACACCCCTTAGTTTCCAATTTTTTGGATATCATAAAAAGAGATACTATAAATATCTTTGCTAAATAGATTAAATATTAAATTAAATTAAATATTTGCTAAAAATGCTATTTTTTTACTTTCTTTGAAAATAAGGTTTGATCTTGAACTAGATAAATCAAAAGGTACACAGTTTGTGTACCTAGACTTTAGCAAAACATTGATAAAATATCTTATACTACTATGGGAGAAGAAGATGGTGAGAGGTAGTCTAGGCAATAGGAAATGGATTGCATGACTGTCCTTAAAGAGTAGGCATTACAGGTTTGGCATTAAGTTGGCAGGAGTTCTCCCCTGGAGTGCCCCAGGTATCTGTGCTTGTCATGTGCTATTTATGAATGACATTATGAATGACAATGAGTTTATCAATGATTTAGATAAAGACTAAGAGAGTTTGCTCTTTTAATTTGCAAATGCTTATTAGCTGTGTGACTCTGAGCAAGCCATTTCACCCTGTAGACAAAGTCAAGATTCAAAAGTATAACAGACTAAACTAAATCTAATAAGATAGCTTTAATAGGAATAAATATATACATAAAGTCTAATGCTTGTATACCCAGTTTTCAAAAGCGTATTAGTTGGGACAGCTAGGTGTCACAATGGATAGAGCACTGACCTAGGAGTCAGAAGGACCTGAGTACAAATTCAGCCTCAGACACCTACTATTTATTTAGTTGTGTGACCTTGGGCAAATCACTTAACCCCATTGCCTTCCCTCCAAAAAAAATGTATTAGTATTTTGCATGCTGCTGCCTGGATAGTATGCTGGTTTGGGGAAGAAAACTCTCAAGGGACCTTGAGTGACCTTGTGAAGGGTGGAACTGCTTTGGAGAGGAGAAACATTCTTCATTTCTACTCTAAAAGAGAGATCAAATGCAGTAAGGTAGACATAGAAAGGAAAGCCAGGCCTGATTTCCAACTTATCTCCCTAAAGATTTCTTGGAAATTCTCCTTGGGTAAGATCCAGGATGTAGAATGCTAAGATCATTCCCATATAAAGATTTTTTCTATTCTTTGTTTTTTTAATAAATTGATTTATTTAATTTTCCATGCAAAGATAGTTTTCAACATTCATTTTTTGCTTAGATTTTGAGTTCCACATTTTTTCTCCTTCCCTCTTTTACCTTCCCCTTTCCTTGAGAGCAAGTAGATCTTATTTATTCTTTTTTTAACTTTTAAATTTATTTGTTTGTTTGTTTGTTTATTTATTTATTTTAGAGCTTATTTATTCTAACGTATTTTCTGGTTTATTATAATCTATAGAATTTTTTCTGATTTTTTTTGCTTGAAATCTACTTAAATAGGTTTTATTCACTATTTTCTATTTGTGATGGTCTTTTGTGTACCTAGCATTTAGTGAGAAAGAATCAAGTCTTAGGTATAAAGTTGGAGTTCCTCCCTTTTTAAGGGATAGCATCCAGGGGATGCCAGCAAGTTTAGTTATTTAAAAGATTGTTCTCTTAAATTATCAATTTGAAGGTGAGGGAAGGAAGATAACTTTAATTCTCATCTGTACCCCTTCTGTCAGAAGATAAAAGAGAAACCAGCAGTCAGCTTCATGGCTCCTTCTCCAGCTCCCCTTTTGGCAGGAATCAAAGTCTTGTTTGAAGAGAAAAAAACTTGATTCCAGAGATATTAATGCTTCCTCCATGAGTCAGATTCAGGCAACCTATATGGACATACATATGTCACATGGACAAAACACATAACCCACACATGAGTTTAAAAAATCAACTTCATGAATGCAAGAGAAGGGGGGGGGGGGCTGAGCCAAGACAATGACAGAAGAGCCCCTCTTAGGTGTTCTCTATAATCTTTCAAAACTCATAAAATAATGACTCTAACTAAATTTTTGAGAGACAGAACCCACAGAAAGATCCAGTGAGGCAGTTCTCCAGAACAATGTAACCAGGAAAATAGTGGAAAGGCTCCACTCCATGGGGTTAGAGGGGCAGCACACCAGAGTCGAGGAACTTCAGCCTCCTAGAGGCAGCCCCAGGGCACCTGAGAGCTGTGGCTCACCTCAGTGGGGGTAGTTTCCTGACCTACACCCCAGGGGAGCACTGGGCACAGCTTGGAAGGTCAGTGGGGTGACCTCTGCCAGAGTGAGCAAGTGCAGCCCAGCCCTCAGGGCACTCAGCTAGCAGTGGTGGCCTCCCCAGCCCAGATCCAGGAACCAGAAGCAGGCAAAGCTGGTATGCAGGAGCCCCCAGGCAACTGAACCTTGAGTGAAGAGAGACTTTCGAGGTCTGTCCTCTGTACCTGGAACAGGACTCTGAGGCTCTGACCACATTCAGATCGTACTGTAGGCCCCCAATAGAACAGCAGGGCCCCCCACCTCAGTCCTGTGACAGAGGGGTGAGCTTGTGGTCATTCACAGACCAGGAGTGAAAACAGAGCCTCACACACTGAGATCCTTGTGGGGGGTGTCCCAGCAATACTCAAAAGCTCAGGAAGCACCCCAAAACCAGGCACAGACTGGGTAAATAAGGAAACAGAGAAAAAGAGGAACACCATTGAGAAATACATTGTCTATGATTCCAAGAAGGATCAAAATACTCAATCTGAAGATGAAGAAGTACAAGCTCCTGCATCTAAAGACTCCAAGAAAAATGGAAATTGAGCTCAAGTTATGACAGAGCTCAAAAAAGATTTTGAAAATCAGGTAAGGGAGATAGAAGAAAAATTAGGAAAAGAATTGAGAGAGATATAAGAAAAACATGAAAAAGAACTCAGCAGTTTAGTCAAGGAGATCCAAAAAAATGCTGAAGAAAATAACATGTTAAAAACCAGCATAAGTCAAATGGATAAAACAGTTCAAAAAGTTATTGAGGAGAAGAATGATTTAAAAAACAGAATTGGCCAGATGGAAAAAGAGATAAGAAAACTCTCTGAAGAAAACAAATCCTTCAGATCTAGAATGGAGCCAAAGGAAGCTGCTGACTTTCCAAGAAGTCAAGACACAATACTTCAAAACCAAAAGAATGAAAAATTAGAAGAAAATGTGAAACAACTCATTGAAAAACAGATATAGGAAAGATAATTTAAAAATTATTGGGATACTTGAAAGTCATGATCAGAAAAAGAGCCTTGACATCATTTTTAAAGAATTCCTACAGGAAAATTGCCCAGATATCTTAGAAGTAGAGGGCAAAATAGAAATTAAGAGAATCCACTGATCTCTCCCAGAAAGAGATCCCAAAAAAACAACCCCCAGGAATATTATAGCCAAGTCCCAGAACTCCTAAGTCAAAGAGAAGCAAGAAGGACACAATTCAAATATCATGGAGCTGCAGTCAGGATCACACAGGGCTTAGCAGCAACTACATTTAGGGCTTGTAGGACTTGGAATATAATATTGTGGAAGGCAAAAGACCTCTGAATGCAACTGAGAATCAACTACCCAGCAAAACTGAACATCCTCACCCAGAGAAAAGGATGGACTTTCAATGAACCAGGGGAATTTCAAATGCTGCTATTAAAATGGCCAAAGCTGAACAGAAAGTTTGATCTTCAAATACAGGACTCAGGTGAAACATAGAGAGTGGAGGAGAAGGGTAAAATATGAGGGACTTAATGATGATGAGCTGCATGTATTCCTGCAAAGAAAAATGATACTGATAATACTCATAAGAAATTTCTCATTAAATAGAGCAGGTAGAAGGAGCTTTTATAGATGAAGTACAGGAGAGAGCTGAATTTGAAGACATAATATGTTGTAAAAATGGAGTCAATGGTTAAAAGGGAAATGTAATGAGAGTAAGAGAAAGGAGAGGTGGAATAGGCTAAGATATTTAAAATAATAAGAATTTTTAATTACAATGATCTAAAGCAATGATATGGAAGGGGAGAAGGCAAGGGGGAATAAGGAAACTTCACTCTCATCAGAGGTGGCTAGGAGAGGAAACAGCATATATACACTCAATAGGGTATAGACATCTGGAGTAAGAAGGGGGGGGGAGACAGGGGGAAGGGGGGATGTGAGTGATGGAGGAGAGAGGGTGGACCATAGAGGAGAGTGATCAGATGTAATACATTTTCTTTTTTACTTCCTTCAAGGGGCTGGGATTGGATGGCCTGTCCGGGACCATAGGGCTGGGTGGTTGCTGGGCTTTAGGGGTGGTATGTGAGCTCAGGGCCTCTTGGCCCCATGGTGGGTCATCAGTCTGCTGTGCCATTCAGCTATCCTACAGTACATTTAAGAAGAGGGACAGAGTGAAAGGAGAGAGAATATATAGTATATGGTAGTGGGGAAGTAAGAATGGAGAGAGTTGCAATCAGCAATGGCAACAGTGGAAAAATATGGAAGTAGCTTTTGTGATGCACTTATCATAAAGAATGTGATCCACCCATGAAAGAACTGGTGGTGTTGGAACAGATTGAAGCACATTTTTTATTATTATTATTATTATTTTTTGGTTTTTGCAGGGCAATAGGGTTGGGGTGGCGTGCCCAGGGTCACACAGCCGGGTGATTGTTGGGTGTCTGGGACCAGATTTGAGCTTGGATGCTCCTGACTCCAGAGCTGGTGCTCTGTCCACTGCGCCACCTAGCTGCCCCTATTATTATTTTTTAATTTGAATTTGAATTTTTTCTTTTTCCTTTACTTTATTGCTCATGAGGGTCTATATTTTGGGGGGAGGAGGTATTATGTTTACTCTTAAACAAGAATATTTTAGTAATGTATAAAAAATCATTTGTACAAAATATAATAATAATATAATATAAATATAATAACAATAATAAATATAATAATGAATGCAAGAGAAGGGAAGCATAGTTAGTCAGCAGTTTACCTGAGAAAGTTCTGGGGGCAAAAAGGGAATGTGAAAAAGAAGCCTAATATATGTCATCATATTGCATTATAAAATATGATCCACCTTAAAGTTATGTGGCAACCAAAAAAATCTAATGCAAACTTAGGTCAAATAAAAGCAGGCATTTTTTTCAGGGGAAAAGGACATTTGAAGGCATTGTAGAGACTCTCATGAGAGAGCTGGTAGTATAGAGGATACAGGACAGGGTCCTAGAATCAGGCACTTGCTGATAGTGTGATCCAAGGCAAGTCACTTCACCTCTGACTGCCTCAGTTTCCTCCCCTGAACAATAGGGATAGTAGCCTCTATTTCCCAGTGGTGTAAGTTATTTGTAAAAAGTACTTAGTACAATAATTATCTCATAGTAAGAATTACATAAAGCTTACCCCCCCCCAGCTGTTGGAATAGGTAGATGTATTGGGTCTACTGAATATTTATTTTATGTTTTATAATAAAGAATTGTTTTCTAGAGAGATAAATTCAGAAAAGAAAGTGATATGATTAGACCTGTGTTTTAGGGTCCAACAATCTATTCTCTGCCCTTACCTACCTGTTTCTACAATTAAACTTGAAAGTCTGACCTTTAGAACATCATACATTGGGTAAATTACCAAGCTTATCATTTGGTCAACTGTTTTTTTTTCTTTAGGGAAGCAAATTACAACATGTAATTCTATTCTGTCACTCCAGAAGCCTTATAATGTAGTATGATCACTGGAGGAAATATATTTTCTAACCTTTGACTGGATTGACTAGAGAGGAGACAGTCATTTATGCCACTATTTGGGGGGGGGGCATTTTTTAACTGTTGATTAGTATGTTCCCTTAAATGAGGTCCAATCATTTAGATCAGGCATCATCTGTTTTACTTAAATTTACTCTGGAAAGAATTTAGCTAAAGTTATAGCTCATGCTCTCAGGGAAATGTGGGTATAAAGAAAATCAATAATAGAAAGGGTTTTCATGTCCATATTCCTATAAATTTCACCCATTGCTCTAAAATTCTTATTTGACTTGAATTATCCCAATCCATACTCCACCTCTCCTGTACACATATTTGTATTTTCTCTTCACTTTCTCCAATTTATGAGGTCACAGATTCTGAGAGTTGGGCAATAATCTAATTGCCAAATCTAATTACTTTTTCCTACAATCCCTATTCTTCTTCTTGACCTTTCCAAGGCATTTAACATCATTGGGTTCTTCCTCAATATATTCTTCTCTGAATTTTCATAACCCTGACCTCCTTGGCTCTCCTTCTTGTTTGCTCCTTTCTAAGACTCTTTCGTTGGATCATCAGTCTCCTGCATACAGGTGGCACAGTGAAAAGAGCACTGGCCTGGAAAAGAGCCCTGAACTGACCTGAGTTCAAATGTGATCTCAGATATGGGCTAGCTGTGTGATTCTGAGCAAGTCATTTAACCTCTGTCTGTCTCAGTTTTCTCAATTGTAAAATGAGAATAATAATAGTACATACCTACCAAAATTGTTGTGATAAGCAAATTATATAGTATTCAAAAGTCACTTAAATAGTTACTGGCACATAGTAGGAGCATAATAAATGTTAATTTTCTTCCCGTGCCATACCATGGCTTGGAAAGTAGGAGAGAAGACCAAATATGTAAGGGGATGCTTGGGTAACAGCAGTCTTGATAATATTTTACCAGAGATCTCTCATTGGGTTCATGGGGATACCCCAGTTTCCATAAAGGAAGATCACTGAAAGAAGAAAGATTCTTCCTCAGATGGATATGGGTCGAAGACTATAACTTCAACTTGTATATTATGAATTTGTGGAAGTCAGTACCTGTCCAGGTACTTATGGTAACTTCTATTCTAGTTACTGTGGGGAGAACTAAATGGATGCCTTTGAAATTGCAAGAGCCAAGTGAAGTAGCTGATATTAAATAATATCAGGTTCTAGAAGGATTGATGTGAAAGAATTTTCTCCCTATAATGAAGATGATGCTTCACTAAATGCAATCTCCATTAATAACTGTGCAGTTATTAAAAAAGATAGGTGATTCCTAGAGACTTATAAGTAGATTATTAGGAAATGAATAAAATTGTTATAATTGTCGTGATTGTTCCTGATCCTATAATTATGGGGAACCAAGTAAACCAGACTTCCAACAAGTGGCATGAGATTATTGATGTCACTAATATTGAGTTTTTATTTTTTGTTTTTTGTTTTGTTCTTTTCCTGTGACCGAGAATAGCTAGGAGTAATTTGCTTTAACCTGGAGGGTATTTGGTAAACATTACCAACCTTTCTCAGGATAACTTGAAGCTCTTCTATATTGCCCCAGTTTGATGGGGGAAAAACCTCAAAGAGACCTTAATTTCTGAGGGCAGCAGTGCTTATCACTTTGTTGATATAATATTGATTGAGCTTAATGAAGCCACCATAGTAGAAGCCCTGTATTAGGGATGATGGTTCATATAAAAGACAAGAAGGCTAACCTTAAGAAAATTCTTGGTTCAGCCCAATCTCCACTGAATGGAGATTGAGATGGCTATGTGATAGTTATGATATATAGGTCACCAACTCTACTACTTTCACTCCAGAAATAATTTAGAAAAGCACCAAATAATCAATGACTATGAAATGTAAAGAGAAATATCAGTAAGTTCCTTCATCCAGTCATGAATATACAAAGATATTTCTAGTGTGGACACTAGAAAAATTTGAGTCCTGCATGAGATGTCAGTGACTGGTAAACATATGGGTAACACATAAGGGCACCCTGAGTAAGGAAGCTTCAGGGAGTAAAGAGACCATTCAAACCTTTGAACAAACCCCACCCACCTCCATTATGGAGTTTGTTCAAGGGTTTAATGTGGTATATTGTTTAATATATTTAATATAAACCCTGGGAATCTATTAAAGCTTCCACTTGGCTTGATCCTTATGGACAGAGATGTACAAGACCCTAGGCCCTAGAGAATCATGTGAACTCAAGAGGAGCCATTGCTAGGTAGCCCACCTTAGATCATTCAAGGTTATCGCCTATTCCAAACTCCATTTAAAAAAAAAAAAAAGGAACTAGTGGTAAATAGGACATCAAAATACCCAAGTGAGAATATTATTTTTCTGAACCCAAAAGGTCCAAGTAGCTCCTAAGCTGTCTTATTTGTCTTTAGATCATTATAGACTACATCCAGAAACACCAAGTTTCTTTCCATTTTTGGCATTCTGTTATGGATCTCTTGCTTTACTTCTTTCACATACTCTTGAAGTCCATGCAATCAAGGCACTTTCTTTCCCAAAGCCCTGCTATCCATAATATTTCTTCCTAGTGGAATATGCTGCTTATTTAAATCTCTAACTTCAATTTTTGATTTAGGATCTAGTGCTAGAGTCATACTCAACCCTCTACTATGTTTTGGGTTTTTTTAGGTTTTTGCTGGGCAATGGGGTTAATTGGCTTGCCCAAGGCCACACAGCTAGGTAATTATTGAGGTTCTGAGGCCAGATTTGAACTCAGGTACTCCTGATTCCAGGTCTGGTGCTCTATCCACTGTGCTACTTAGCTGCCCCCCCCATTATGTTCTTGAATGAGATGATCAACCCTATTTGATTCTGATCTCTGTTCTCTAGGTTCTTGCTGCTAACTTCCTCTTCTCTGGGTATGGTTCCTTATTCTCCACTCAGAGATATGACAGATTTCAGTGTCCTGGGGTCAGAGTGTTTCAGTTGCCTATGTCTGGTAGTCTTCTGATCCTTTGGAACATTTTCAATTGGAATGTCTCCTCTTCTGTCCCCTCTGAAATTTCCTTTAGCAGCACCTAATTTGTCTTATGTGTCCTTTGGGGTCTTTCTTAATCATAGTTCTGAGTCAACTTCCCTTCTACATCTAGGAATTCCTCACTGGTCTTAATGGCTCAGATTTTCCCTTCATTCTCAGGTTATCTCTTCCAAGACACTTGAAATAGAAAGGAATAGGGGAGCCAAAGGATGATGCTTTGTTTTTTAATGAACAAAGGGAGGTCAAACAGTTTTAAAAATCATGGTATTAGGAATTCACTTGGAAGCAATGGGGTTCTTTAGCTGACTTATTCATAATCTTTATTCTTTGGTTGAAATTGAGAGGAAGGTTCATTCAACCCCTAGATCCTCAGAAAAAGTCTCTAAAGGAACCAGAATTTAGTATCATCCTTCCTTATAAGAATTCCAGAAGAGAAGAGATTTTAGACTCCAGGTCAAAATACATGCAAGAGTCTTATGATCACTTAAGTACCTTATTATAGATGTGATAGAGGTTGTTGATGGTTCTTGAGTTATCATGTTTTGTATCATACATGGACTTGACATTCCTGCAGTCTCTCCTGGTCATATTGTGGTTAAATATTACTCTGAACTGCCCTGACACTACATCCCTTGTGTTGATTGCACTTTTAAATGACTTTTACATGGCTTTTAGCTTTTTATTGCTTGTTTTTAGTTTGTCTTATAGTATTGTTCATAAGTTCTGAACTGTTTTAAGACTGTTTTAGAGGTGAAAGTTCCCTGAGACAATAATAGGACCTTGACACTAAGAAATGGAATATGATAGGAAAAGTATCTAACAGTTGTTTTATGTAGGATGGGTTGGTTCTTAAGGGAGTGGAGAGGTCAACTGGTTTCCTTGCTGCCTGAAAGATGAAAGTTCTAGACTGTGGGGCTATAGACTTTACTGGATTTCTCATTGTCCTGGGGGAACACCTTTAAGACCTAGTTATCGTTTCTTGCATCATATTAGACCTTATCTTCCTCTGCTTCCTCAACAGTTCCTTTCTTCATCTGGAGAATACTAGAACATGAAGAGGTGTCTTACACAGTCCAATGATGCTTTATCAAAAAAAGCAATAGCAGTAGTAGTATGGTATAATGGAAAGAATGATGACTTGGATTCTGAAGAAGCATTAGTCCAATCCCTGTCTCCATCCTTTTGCAATGTAAGTTATTCAAGATTGGAATACTCTACCTGCTTACCTTTTATCTAATAAACTCTGGTTTCTTACAAAACCCAGTTTAATTTCTATATTTTGCATGGGGCCTTTTCTGGTTTCCCATTAAGTAGAATTTTTCCCCTAAAATTACCTTGTGCCTCTTTTATATATATCTTTCCTAAGTATAGGCTGTTTTCCTATAAACATAAAAGATCTTTGGAGACAAGGACTGCTTCACTTTTGTATTTGTATTCCTTACATGTTTGCAGAGTCTGATATATAGTAGGCACTTTTAAAATGATTTTTGATTGATTGGTTGATTTTTGGAAAGCTTTATGTTGTTGAATATTGATTCTAGAACACTTTTTTAAAAGAACAGGGCATGGACATGGAAAAGAGGAAAAAATATAATAACAAATTTGGAGGCAACAAGAAGTTGAACACAGAGACATAATAGAATAGAAAAGAGAAAGTATTCCAAAACCCAGGGCTATTAACCCCGCTTCCCACAATGACCAATATCATTCTCTCTACCTGCCATCTTGACTTCCAGTGGACATCCTCCAGGACCCCAAACTGCTCTGTTTCCCATCTTCTTCCTCTTTTCTGTAGTAATTCCAACATCAGTTTCCTAAACTTAGCCATTCATCTCCCTACCTCACATTCACCAAAGCCCTCTAAGTAGCACAGAGTTCCCACTCAAGTCATTTTTCCAAACAATGTGACTGACAGATGACTCAAAGTTATAGAAGGAACTCATTGATACCCAGAAATACTAGTCCTGGTAGGACTAATTTCCCCAGTCTCTTCAACAATCTCTTTCTGGGTCTAATCTTCATCTTCTCCTCACTACAGTTTGCTGTAACCATATCCATGCCCAATCTTATCCGATTTCCTACAGCCTAGAGCAGTTCTCTCTCTAGTTCTAGGCTTCGATATCAGGCTTTTATTTTTTTGGCAGTACCTGTTTTCTGTCTCTGTCTGTCTCTGAAGAAAGTAGCTCTGGAAAACCAAGGTCACCTTTTTCTGTTGTCTGGAAGCCACCTACTCCTCACTGTTATCCAAAGCCAGAAATAAAGGTCCACAGATTCTCTAGACCACCTGTAGACTCCACCTTCACAGGTAAAAGACAGGAAAGCCACTGAATTTGACTGGAGTTTGGACAGAAACTAGGGTAGGGAGGGGAACTAGAGAAACAAGCCAGAAAAGGCCCTGTCCTTGCTCTGTGAACACAGATTGTAACCGAAGGTAAAAGATTATAAGAGATAAGAAGCCAGGCTCCTAAGGTCATTCCCTACCCTAAAGCAATTTCTGCCCCTCCCCTTCATTTCCCTTTCCTAACCACCCTGTCCTGGTTACAGAAATATAACCACAACCTCTCCCCCCAAAATCAAAATCCTTCATGCCAACTGTCCTAATATGATGCTCCCTATTTCACCTTCCCTTCCCACCACCTCTTTCTTCTCTCTTCTTTTCATTCCTTTCTTTTAGGTGGTACAATGGATAGATAGTAGAGCTGGAATCAAGAAAATCTGAATTGAAATCCAGATTTAGATATTTGCTACCTATTTGATCTTGAGCAAGCCTTTTAACCTATGTATAACTTTACTTATCTGTAAGATGGAACAATAATAGCACTAACCCCCAAAGTTGCTATAAGGATAATATGAGATAATATTTGTAAAGAACTTTGCAAACTTTATAGCACTATATAAATGTTGATTACTACTACTACTACTACTGCTAATACTAATACTACTACTACTATCTTCTTCCTATCCCTCTCCAATTTTTCTCAAATTAAAAAAAATGACCCCCAGGAAATAGCAAAACCTGCAGTTGGAGAATTTCTGTCTGAGGCATACAATAGCCTCCTTCTGGAAGGAAATGGTATTTTGTCAACATCCAGAACTACAAAATTCTGTTGATTCCCATCTAATACCTGTCCCATTATTTTCATTCCCTAACTTTCACCCTTTCAATGACTTTTAGTACTAATGGTAAGAACCTTCTTTAAAGTTGAGTCTTCTTTCAGTTCAAATTTTTAACACTTCTGTCCTGAAATATATGGTGTAGGATGTATTCAGGGAAGATCTCTGGTTTGAGGGCTGCTTAGACCTTTTCAGGATTGCTTTACATCTTTGGTGTCCACCAGATACACCTAACTCTCGCCTATGGCTCAAAGAAGTTGTAGCATGCATAGTGGCTACACCCCAGTAAATCATTTTGGAAGATGGGCTAAACCAGTGAAGCTAACTGAAGGGTTTCAAACCCCTCAGTGAGTTAGGTGGTTATCTATCCCAAGAATGTGAAGAATTCCTTGGTGTAATGGGTGGATGAGAACAATTTGTTTAAAGGGCATGAAGAGAGCTGAAGCAGAGACAAAGCTGTGGAGCCCTTAGGGTTTGGTTAGACATCAAGGACACCAAGGTCATTCACAACATCTCCGTCATCACCAGTCACCTTGAACTTTGTATTGACACTGGACTGTGATGATTCTGGAAGAGAGTGAGGCCAATAACTTCATGCAACTCTGCCTCACTTAAATCCAAGTTACTTATGAATCAAAAGATATCACCTGTACCATTTTACCATTTTTACCAATCTCAAAGTCCTGTGGCAATAGGCAAATGATGAAGCAGCAGGTATGGATACACTAGAAGCTGTAGTAACAATCCTTCACTCAGGCAGCCCAGATCATAGGGTTGTCTTCTCATTGGAAATAATAAGTTTAAGCAACCCCCTGGGTGTCTGAGCAATCTTTTTTTTCCCTCTTTTTTCTTTTTTTAATTAATTTTTTTTATTTTTGTACAAATGATGTTTATTATACATTACTAAAATATACTTGTTTAAGACTAAACATAATACCCCCCTCCAAAAAATAAAGAACCTCATGAGCAATAAAGTAAAGAGAAAATAATAAAAATAAAAAAATAATGAAAAAATGTGCTTCAGTCTGTGTTCTATCACTACCAGCTCTGTCATGGGTGGATCACATTCTTTATGATAAGTCCATCACAAAAGCTACTTCCATATTTTTCCACTGTTGCCATTGCTGATCGCAACTCCCTCCATTCATACTTTCCCACTACCATATATTATATTTTCTCTCTCCTTTCACTCTGTCCCTCTTCTTAAATATGCTGTAGGGTAGCTGAATGGTGCAGCAGACTAATGACCGGCCCTGGTGCAAAGAGACCCCGAGCCCACATACCAGGCCTTAGGGATGGTAACCCCCCCCCCGCCCTATGGGCCCAGACAGGCCATCCAATCCCAGCCCCTTGAAAGAAGTAAAAAAGATAATGTATTATATCAGACCACTCTCCCCCATAGTCCACCCTCTCGTCCATCACTCACATCCCCCCCTTTCCCCTGTCCCCCTTCTCTCCTTCTTAGTCTAGATGTCTATACCCCCATTGAGTATATATGCTGTTTCTTCTCCAAGCCACCTCTGATGAGAGCGAAGGTTCCTTCATTCCCCCTCACCTTCTCGCCTTCCATATCATTGCAATAACTCATTGTAATAAAAAAAATCTTATTATATAAAATATCTTAGCCTATTCCACCTCTCCTTTCTCTTACTCCCATTATATTTCCATTTTAGCCATTGACTCCATTTTTACAATATATTAAATCTTCAAATTCAATTCTTTCTTGTGCTTCATCTATAAAAGCTCCCTCTACCTGCTCTATTAAATGAGAAGTTTCAGATGAGTATTATCAGTATCATTTTTCTATACAGGAATATATGTAGTTCATCGTCATCAAGTCCCTCATATTTTACCCTTCTCCTCTGCTCTCTATGCTTCACCTGTAAGATGGAAAAATAATAGCACTAACCCCCAAAGTTGCTATGTGAACACAAATTGTAACAGAAGGTAAAAGATAATAAGAGATAAGAAGCCAGGCTCCTAAGGTCATTCCCTACCCTAACGCTATTCCTGCCCCTCCCCTTTCTTTCCCTTTCCTAACTACCCTGTCCTGGTTAGAGAAATATAAACATACTTTCTGTTCAACTCTGGTTGTTTCAACAAGAACAATTGAAATTACCCTGGTTCATTGAAAGTTCATCATTTCCCCTGGAAGATGATGTTCAGTTTTGCTGGGTAGTTGATTCTCAGTTGCATTCCAAGCTCTTTTGCCTTCTGGAATAATATGTTCCAAGCCCTATGAGCCCTTAATGTAGTTGCTGCTAAGTCCTGTGTGATCCTGACTGCAGCTCCATGATATTTAAATTGTGTCTTTCTGGTTGCTTGTAATATTTTCTCTTTGACTTGGGAGTTCTGGAACTTGGCTATAATATTCCTGGGGGTTGTTTTTTGTGGATCTCTTTCTGGAGGAAATCAGTGGATTCTCTCAATTTCTATTTTACCCTCTGCTTCTAAGATATCTGGGCAATTTTCCTGTAGGAATTCTTTAAAAATAAGGTCAAGGCTCTTTTCCTGATCATGACTTTCAGGTATCCAATAATTTTTAAATTATCTTTCTTGAATCTGTTTTCCAGATCAGTTGGGGGGTTTTTTAAGTTTTTCAAGGCAAAAGGGGTTAAGTGGCTTGCCCAAGGCCACACAGCTAGGTAATTATTAAGTGTCTGAGAAAGAATTTGAACCCAGGTACTCCTGACTCCAGGGCTGATGCTTTATCCACTACACCACCTAGCCACCCCTAGATCAGATTTTTTCAATGAGATGTTTCACATTTTCTTCTAATTTTCTTCTAATTTTTCATTCTTTTGGTTTTGAAGTATTGTGTCTTCATTTCTCATAAAGTCAACAGCTTCCTTTAGCTGCATTCTACATCTGAAGGATTTGTTTTCCTCAGAGAGCTTTCTTATCCCTTTTTCCATCTGGCCAATTCTGCTATTGAAAGCAATAACTTTTTGAAATGTTTTATCCATTTGACTTATGCTGGTTTTTAATATGTTATTTTCTTCAGCATTTTTTTGGATCTCCTTGACTAAGCTGCTGACTTCTTTTTCATGTTTTTCCTGCATCTCTCTCATTTCTTTTCCCAATTTTTCTTCTATCTGCCTTACCTGATTTTCGAAATCTTTTTTGAGCTCTGTCATAGCCTGAGCCCAATTTCCATTTTTCTTGGAGTCTTTAGATGCAGAAGCTTGTACTTCCTCACCTTCAGATTGAGTATTTTGATCCTTCTTGGGATCATAGACAATGTATTTCTCAATGGTGTTCCTCTTTTTTTCTCTGTTTACTCATTTCCTCAGCCTGTGTCTGGTTTGGGGGTGCTTCCTAAGATTTTGAGTATTATTGGGACACCCCCCACAAGGATCTCAGTGTGTGAAACTCTGTCTTCCCTCCTGGTCTGTGAATGACTACAAGCACACCCCTTTGCCACAGGGCTGAGGTGGGGGGGGGGGGGGGTCCTGCTGTTCTATGAGGCAGGAGGCTAGACTGTCATTAGGATCTAATGTGGTCAGAGCCCCAGAGTCTGTTCCAGGCACAGAGGACAGACCTCGGAAATCTCTCTCCACTCCCCTACCTTTGGTAGGCTGAGCACTCAAGGCTCAGTTGCCTGAGGGACTCCTGCTTACCAGCTCCACAGTGCTTCCATTTCCTGGATCTGGGCTGGGGAGGCCACCACAGCTAGCTGAGTGCCCTGAGGGCTGGGCTGCACTTGCTCACTCTGGCAGAGGTCCCCCCCCCCATCTTTCAAGTTGTGCCCAGTGCTCCCCAGGGTGTAGGTCAGGAAACTGTCCCCACTGCAGTGAGCCTTGGTTCCCAGGCGCCCTGGGGCTGCCTCCAGGAGGCTGAAGTTCCTTCATTCTGGTGCGCAGCCCCTGTAGTGGAGCCTTTCCACTATTTTCCAGGTTATCTTGGTCTGGAGAACTGCCTCACTGGATCTTTCTGTGGGTTCTGTCTCTTGCAATTTTAGAGTCATGATTTTGGGATTTTTTAAATATTATAGAGAGAGCACCTAAGGGAAGCTCTTCTCCTGTCACCGTCTTGGCTCTGCCTCCTGAGCAATCTCACAATCTAGTGTGTGAGAGAGGGTCTAGAAATAGTGCCCTAAAAATTGTCTGCTTATAAAACACTGGCCTGATTATCATGGCAGGCAATGATTCCTCCCTATAATCAAAACACCAAAAAATATACAAAAATTTCTGCAATGATGATTCCACTCACCATTGAAATATCAAATGTGCATACACTTATAAACAACACAAAATTCAGTAGACTTGAAAGATAAACAGTTCTTGTTGTGAGGGAGCTCAGCAGGGATCACACTAAATAGTAACTGAGTAAAACAAGGTTGGCAAATAAAGACCAGCTTATTGAAGTTGGAGCTGGATACATGTTTTTCTAAAGTGGGCACAGTGAAGTAGAGCACTGTGGAGCTAGTGTGAATTTTCAATCAAAAGCTATCTAATCAACAAGTTGGTATGCCTACCAAAAGGATAGGATGACAAGCTTATGACAATGTGATTGCCACTTGCAAGAAAATGCCATACCACCATCATCAGTGTCCATCCTCCCACTACAAGGAATCCTGATGAGGTCAAAAAAAATTTATGAAGACCTGTCAAAAGAGGACAAACTTATAATTCTAACTTTAATGCTAGAGTAGGCTCAGACTACCAGATATGGCAAAGTGACCTTGGGAAGAATGGAGTTAGATACAGTAACAGCAATGGTTACTTATTACTAAAGATTTGTGCATCTGATGACCTCATCACCAATACTGTCTTCTATTTACTTAAATGCAATAAAACTTCATGGATGCATCCTTGCAGCAAACATTGGCATTTAATAGATTGTGTGATTGTAAGAAGAAATAGACAGGGTGTGAGAGTACCAAAGGGGTACTGGAGGGCTGAACTTATCATAGACTTATTCTCTATAAAACTAAATATTCTTATTCAATAGAAGCAGCAGCCCCAAGGTAAAATGATTACCAGAAGAATCAATGTCAAGAGCTTAGAGTTACTTCTCTGAGTGGGAACAGTTTGCTGCTAACTTGGAGGGAAAGTTGAGCCAATCCACAATTGACAACAGGGAAGCAGAACAAGAGTGGACAGCTTTCAGAGATTTGGTGTATAGAACTGCATTGCTCACCTGGATGCTCACAGACATCAAAACTACTGAACTGGCAGTAAATCCTTCAACCTGATAAAGCTACAAGCCAAGACTGAAGAAGGTAGTGTTGGTACATGATGTCCTGTTTGCAAATAATTGTGCACTCAATGAAGCCTCTAAAGGTGAGATACAACAAAGTAAGAATTACTTCTCAGCTGCTTTTGCTCATTTTGACCTAACAATTAGCACCATGAAAACACAGGTTCTACACCACACCATTCATAAAAGGAAACATTGGTTACTGCAAATGGAGAAGTTTTGAGTACTGTGGACAAGTTAACTTACCTTCACATTGATAATGAGGTTGACACACACATTGCCAGAGCTAGCTCAGTGTTTGGAAAACACCAAAAGAAAGTGTGGGATGGAGCTATTGTGCTGACCTCATTGTTGTATGCCTATGAAACCTGAACAATCTACCAGTGCCATGCCAGGAAACTGAATTATTTCTATTTGAATTGTCTTAGAAAGATTCTGAAGATCATCTGGCAGGAGAAGATGCCAGACACTAAGGTCCATTCTTGAACTAAACTGCCACAGGGAGCACAACTCCAGTGAACTGACCACATTGTTCAAATGCCAAACATGCACTTACCAAGACTCTTTTATGGAGAACTCACATAAGGCAAGCAGTCACTGTGGGAGTAAAACTAAGTGATATAAGGATACTCTCAAGGACACTTTAAGAATTATGGAAATGGGGCAGCTAGGAGGTGTAATAGAGTCAGGAGGACCAGAGTTCAAATCTGGCCTCAAACACTTAATTACCTAGCTATGTGACCTTTGGCAAGTCATTTAACCCCATTGCTTTGCAAAAAAAAAAAAATGAAAGGAAAGAAGGAAGGAAGGAAGGAAGGAAGGAAGAGAGAGAGACAGAAAAGGAAGGAAGGAAGGAAGGAAGGAAGGAAGGAAGGAAGGAAGGAAGGAAGGAAGGGAGGGAGGGAGGGAGGGAGAGAGAAAGAAGGAAGGAAGGAAGGAAAAGAGAAAGAAAGAGAGAGAGAGAGAGAGAGAGAGAAACCATGGAATTGATTGTACAGCATTGGAGACACTGGCATAGGACCATCCAGAATAACATGCCCTCATCAGAGAGGGTGTTGTGCTACATGAGCAAGTCAGAATTGAAGTAGCTCAAAATACAAGATATACAAATTTAGAGAATCCACCCTCAAAGATTCACATTGACTAGTTGTGCCCATCCTGTGGTAGAGCATTCCAATTCTGATCAGTCACAGTCAGACACACTGTAGTTTGACTCTAACATAGCGATGTCATTTTGATACTCTTCAAGAACAAAGGACAGCAACTAATCACTTCTCTCCTGGAATACCACTGCAAAATTCTAACTGAATTCCCCATCTTCATTATTTAGTACCTACTTAAATAGGCTTCTTCTTCCATTGGCCTATGGTTGCCTCTTGGATAGCACCAGTTGGGGAAAAGAATTGCAGCGGAAAGAAGGGATTAGAGGGAAAAGGGAGAAAGAGTCATCACAATGAATTGCCCAGAACTATGAACAAAATATTTATATCTTCCTTCATCCTTAAAAACTCTTACTTCATTGTACCTTCTCAGTGAGCAATCTATAGTTGTATTCAAATACATGTACAATTTGAGGTCCCAACCTCTTCCTTTACTATGTTCTCTCCTCTCACTCTTTTCTGAATGAATCCTCTGTACTTCTGACTTCATCATTTAATTGAAACATCTCTTTCCCATTTCAGGAACAGGATGGAGTTCAGAGAAATGCAGGCAGATGGCAAATGAAGAGATAGGCATTTTTTTTTTAGGTTTTTGCTAGGCAATGGGATTAAGTGGCTTGCCCAAGGCCACACAGCTAGGTAATTATTAAGTGTCTGAGACCAGATTTGAACCCAGGTACTCCTGACTCTATAGGGCCGGTGCTCTATCCACTATGCCACCTAGCCGCCCCAACATACAATTTTTTAAAAAAGAATGTTAACCCTAAAAATGCATCAACAACAAAAGATGAGAAAAGGTCTTTAGATTTGGCATCTGAAAGATCATAAAGAACTTTGGAAAAGAGATGTTTCAGGGCGGCTAAGTGGTGCAGTGGATAGAGCACTGGCCCCGGAGTCAGGAGTACCTGAGATCAAATCTGACCTCAGACACTTAATAATTACCTAGCTGTGTGGCCTTGGGCAAGCCACTTAATCCCGTTTGCCTTGCAAAAACCTAAAAAAAAAAAATTATATGTTATTTTCAAGCTAAGATCCTTCTATTTCTCCTACCTTCTCCCTATCTCTTACTTCCATTGAGAAAGCAAGAAAAATAAAACCTCTGCTACAAAAACATGTAGACTATCAAAATAAATTCTGGCATTGTCCCAAAAAATATGTGTCACAATCTATACTCTGACTCCATCATCCTTCTCTCTTATCTTCTGCAAACAGAACACGAATCCTCTGGAATTATGCTTGGTCATTGTGTTGGATCAGAGTTCCCAAGTCTTCCAAAGCTGTTTGTCTTTACAACATTTAGGTGCCTAATAAGTACTTAACAAATGGTTGTTGGATGGCTGTATGACTGAAATGGTACTGGCAAATAAGTAGCTATTTGTACCATACAGAGCATTTAAAGTCAATTATTCCCTTTGCAACTTCTACCCATGGTTCTTGATTCTGTTCTCTGAAGACAAATAGCAATTGAATCCCTCCCCCACATAACAACCCTTCAGATATTTGAAAGCAACTCTCATGTTCACCTTGAGTTATGCAGGTTAGACATCACCAGTTCCTTCCACCAATCTTCAAACAACTTAGATTCAAGTGTTATCCTCTGATTGCTCTCCAGTTTATCAGTGGCCTCAAACCTTGGGGCCCAGAACTGAATACTCCAGCTGTGGTCTAATGACAGTAAAGTATGGTAGGACTGAAACTTCCCAGTTCCTGGAAGAAATATCCTTTTTATTCAGATCAAAATCATATCAGTTTTTTGCCTGCCACATCACATGGCTGATTTAAGCTTGTAGTCCACTAAAAGCCCCAGATCTTTTTCATAATAATTGATGTCTAACCCAATCTTATATTTGTGAAGTTCATTTTTTTGGACCCCAGAGTAAGACTTTACACTTACTTGTTCCTATTGAATTTCAATTTGTAAAATGCAATCCAATGTCTAGCCAATCAAAATCTTCTTGGGTTTTGAATCTTTCACCTATAGTGTTAGCTATCCTCCCCAGTTCACACTAAGAATTTGACATAGTGATAATAAACCCTCACTCTCTGAAGTCATCATCCATGAAGATGACCCTCTATTCCTAGACTTCTGACCTGCTTTTAGGTAATGTATTGAGACAGCTATGTCCCTATGAGTTTTAAAAGTGATCAAAAGGGGCAGCTAGGTGGTGCAGTGGATAGAGCACCGGCCCTGGAGTCAGGAGTACCTGAGTTCAAATCTGACCTCAGACACTTAATAATTACCTAGCTGTGTGGCCTTGGGCAAGCCACTTAACCTCATTTGCCTTGAAAAAAAAAAAACCTAAAAAAAAAGATCCTGAGGAATGAACTGAAGTTTTGCATCTCAGTGCTAGCTGAAATACATGCATTTAGAAATGAATAGGGTGAAGGGGAAATGCTATGTTAAATTTAAAAATTGTGTTAAATTTAACCCCATTCTCTGCAGAGATTGAAGTAGTATAGAAAAGGATGTGCTTGGGAGTAAATGTTTATACTTTTGTTTTTTCTTGTGATTAAAATAAAATCTCTTTAGCAAAGTTAACTAATGTTCATTCATTAAATGGATCTGAGACAGTAATCACTGACAGCTAAAAGTTGGAGAGTTATCAAAATCTCACTCAAATCAATAGCAAGGGTACCCCTCAGATCTTGAGTTTCACTCTGAGAGAATGAGTCCAAAGTGTCCCTACTCATGTAACTCACATCTTTCCATTTTTTTCTACAAGAATAATAAGAGATGCTTTATTTAAACTTTGCTAAAATTTAGATAAATTGTGTTCACAACATTCCTTTCAAATACTAGTTTTGTAACCCTGATGTTAAAAAAAGATTTGAGGTTGGTCTGGTATGATCTGTTCTTGATGAAGTGTTGCTGATTCTTTATGATCTCTGCTTTTCCTGTCCAAATGGTCAACAACTTTCTTTCATGATGGATTCTATATTTTTCCCAAGGAAAAAAAAATCCTTGGTTTAGAAACTATAAACTCTGTTCTTATACTTCTTTGAAAAGTGTACTTTTTGTCCTCTAGTATTGTGGCATCTCTCCCATTTGCCGCAATCTATCAAATAATACCATATATGACACAAAAGCCAAGTGACTTGCTCAAAAGGAGATAGGTAGTTTTTAAATGTCTCCTTTTTTTCTCTTGGGTATTAACTCCCTTATAGTCATTTTTGATTTCATCATTTCCAATGGAATAGCAATTCTCTTTCACACAGAAATCAGAAATAAAATAAAACAACTGAGCAACATTGCTTTTTCTATACTATACATTTCTCTGCTATAAATTGCTATAAACCACCTGAAGCAAAGTTCTAATCCCTTTTTTTGATCTTTCATTTTCTTCCAATAATAATTTTTGAAACTTTAAAAAAAATTTTCTCAGCTTCCTTCACCAGCTTCAGTTCATCTTAGCTTTAGCATTTCTGACACAACTTTCATAGGACTATACCAATTCTTGCTTCCTGTATATTTTTTATCCAAATTAATTGGTGTAAAAAAGTTTATCAAAACCAATCTCTTGGAGCAGCTAGGTGGCACAGTGGATAGAGCACCAGCCCTGGAGTCAGGAACCTGAGTTAAAATCTGACCTCAGACACTTAATAATTGCCTAGCTGTGTGACCTTGGGCAAGTCACGTAACCCCATTGCCTTACAAAAAAAATCTCTTCAGATGAATCCCACTTCTCATCAGAATAGTTTTCATTTGTTTCTTCAGAATTTTATTTTTAAGTATATTCCATCTTTCCTGGATTAATTTCCCCTGAAGTATTTTAGTCTGTGGGATTCTACCTATCTATCCTTTAAACCTTTTGAAATCAACTTTTCCAAAATCTAGGGCACATGTCAGACAATATCCAGCTATCCCTTTCTTTCATAAACTCTAACTTAGAGTTCTTCTTCAGAGTCCCCATCATTTCTACCCAGCAGCCATTTCTCCCCGGTTGTTTTGAAAGAGACTGAGAATAGAATTGTTCCTTGTTTGCTCCTCTATCACTAAGGCAAGTGAAAAATTCATTATCTACTTTTATTCCAAAGAGAGTAATGGTAGATGACTCCAATGCTTGGTGTTTAATAAATGTCGATTGATCAATTGAATAACTAAAATCCCCTATAATTACTATAACTTACCTCTGTGTCAGATTTGTAATCTCTTTCCCAACCTCATCTATTTCCTTTTTCTATCCAAGTGTAAACTATGATCACAAAATATTTCTGTTTTCCTTCATCTAAGTTTTATCCAAATATTTTCTATCATAAGTTTCCCTCTTTGACATAAGTATGCTTTCTTGTTTTTGTTTTTGCAAGGCAATGGGGTTAAGTGACTTGCCCAAGGTCAGATTTTAACTCAGGTCCTCCTGACTCCAGGGCCGATGTTCTATCCACTGCATCACCTACCTGTCCCAATGGGTATGCTTTCTGGATATATAATACAACCCCCTATTTTGCCTACCCTATTTCCTTTGAATGCTATACCCATCCAGAACTATGGGCCAGTCATAGGTTTCATCCAAGTGAGTCTTGACCTATGAGGTCGTTTGTCTTCTTAGGAATAGAGCCACTAATTCTTCATGTCACCAGCACTATTGTCTAGTTCTAACGTGATTTTCCTTGAATTTTTGTTGCCTATGAATATCTAGGTGTCTCAGTTACTATTCTTTCTTTTTTTTTTTTTTGACTCCACTCTAGAGCTTCTAACTTTAGAGATAAAGATGAAAAATCTTCTCCTTTCCTCAACCTTTACTACAATGGCCTGGTTAATTCTGCAAGATACCTGACAAAAACATTCTGATTGGTTGTTTTTTTTTTCATTTTTGTCCTTATCTGGTCAGGTAACTGTCAAACCTCAATTTTTGAGCTGTTATTCAGAAATCTGGATTCCATTCTCAGGCACTGTTTTCTTAGTTTCCATTCTTCTGCAGTCTTAAGATTTACAGAGTGGACAATAGCAAATATTTATCAAATAAGCAAATTAATGGAATGTCATTGTGACACAGTGGACAACAAAAGAGTAATGGATCAAAGTGACATCCCCATCCCCATCCCTAAGTCTTCAATGAAAACCCCTAGGAGAAATAAGCAGAAAAATAGAGATGACCAATGCAGGACAAAGGTTAAAGAACAGAGGGAATTTTAAGTGAAAATTTCTAGAGATCAAACTGGAACACAGCTGAGGACATAACAAATAGGATGAATCAGAAGGGGAAGGAAGGAGGAGTGAGTGCATCTATTATTCAAGGTCCTTAGGTTTACTCCCCAAATTGTTAGGATGAGAATGCTTCAGTGCATTCTTAGCTTTAACATTTCTGACACAATTTTCATGGGACCAAACAAATTCTTACTTCTATCTCTTGTGCATTGTTTTTTTTTTTTGTTATCTAAATGGATTGGTGCATTAAAAGTATATCAAAACTAATCTCTTCAGGGGGTGGATAGGTGGCGCAGTGGATGGAGCACCAGCCCTGGAGTCAGGAGACCTGAGTTCAAATCTGGCCTCAGACACTTAATAATTACCTAGCTGTGTGGCCTTGGGCAAGCCACTTAATCCCATTGCCTGCAAAAAAAAAAACAAACAAACTAATCTCTACAGATGAATCCCACTTCTCATCAGAATAGTTTTCATTTGTCTCTTCAGAATTTTATTTTTAATTTATTCCATCTTTCCTGCACTAATTTTAGTTTACATGAGTTACAAGAATAAATAGGAGTTCTGAAGTGTTATTTCATAAAGTGTTTCCCCTGAGCAGTGTTTAAATATTTTTATCTTGTTGACACAGATTTAATTACTAGACATTTTGAAGCTGTTAGGTTGGATGAGTTATGTTTTTTTTTAAACTACTCTCCTACTTTGATGATCATTTGTAATGCACTTTAGAAAGGCCAAAAATAGTTACAACAGCTAAGTTGCACAATGGTTAGAGAACTGGACCTGAAGTCAATAAGATCTGAGTTCAAATCCTATCTCAGACAATTCTTAACTGTGTGTCCTTGGTAAAGTCATTTAACCTCAGTTTCCTCAATTATAAAATAAAGAGAACAGGGGCAGCTAGTGGTATAGTGGATAGAGCACTGACCCTGGAGTCAGGAGGATCTGAGTTCAAATGTGACCTCAGACACTTAAGAATTACCTAGCTGTATGACCTTGGGCAAAATCACTTAACCTGTTGCCTTGCAAAAACCAAAAAATAAAATAAAATAGAGAGAATAAAGCATTTATCTCCCAGTAGTGTTATAAGGATCAAATGAGATTATAATTTATAGAGCACTCAGCACAATGCTGCACTATAAAAATGACAGGTTTGATTAACTTTATTTTTTTTTAAGTTTTAGTGCTTATTGGAACCCTTTTATGTGCCAAAACATTGACTTCTATATATTCTCTCCCTTCTTGACTTCCATGACACTTATCTTCTTACAGATATCCTCCTATCTCTCAGATTACTTCTCCTATCTCTCTTTTGCAAGAGACTACATCTCTGGACCCTCTCCATTACTAGGTATACCTTATTTCATGGTCCCACTACCCAAGAAAGAGAGTACACGTATTTCTTGCTCCTCAATGTCTCTCATAGATCCTCGGCCTACAGTCATTACTAAACAAGCACTTCTTGAAGATTCACTTCATCTGTTTTTATTACCTTCTCTAGGCCCTAATTATGGTATTCCACCAGTCCCACAAAATATTTCCCCTTTCTCAAGAAGTTCTCATAGCCTTCTTTTTCACCCCAAACTATTCCTCACAATTACTGTTTTGAATATCATATTGGTGAGCCCTCAAACACACTGATATCTCAGTTTACCAATCTCCTTGACTTCTTTGATCTATACCTTTTAGAATAAAAATTTCTGCTAAAACCCTGCTAATCAGTTGTGCCCTCCTCTAGATCTCCAATGAGGGTGAACCCATTACTTCCCAAAAGAGTAATTCTACTTTTGGACAATTTTATCAAAAGAAAAGTTTTTAAAGATGGCGACAAGAAAGGATCAGGTCTTAGGCACTCTCTCATAAAGCTCATAAGCTAAGGACTCTAAATTTTCAAGAGACAGAACCCACAGAGGGACACAGTGAGGCTGTTCTCCTACTCAAGGTAACCTGGAAAAGAACAGAAAGGCTCTGCTCCCCGGGGTTGGAGGGGCAGCCCGCTGGAGGGGTGGCCTGCCAGAGCGAAAGAACTTCAGCCTCCAGGAGGCAACCCCAGGGCACTGGGAGCCGCAGCTCACAGCAGTGGGGGAGTCTCCTGCACTACACCCTGGGGAGCACTGGGCACAAAGTGGGTGTACAGCGGGGGGGACCTCTGCTAGAGCGAGCAAGTGGAGCCCAGCCATGAGGGCACACAGCAAGCAAGCAACGTGGTCTTTCAGCAACCCAGATCCAGGAAACAGAAGCAAGCAGAGCCGGTAAGCAGGAGCCCCCAGGGCATGAGCCCATTGAACCTAGGGAGGGGAGTGAAGAGAGAGAGACTGCAGAGCTCTGTCCTCTCCCCCTGGAACAGGACTCTGGGGGCTCTGGCCACATTCAGATCCTGAACATGGTCTAGATCCCCCCATAGAACAGCAGGGCCCCCCCACCTCAGCCCTGTGGCAGAGGGGTCACGTATGGTCATTCACAGACCAGGAGGGAGGACAGAGCCTCACAAACTGAGACCCTTGTAGGAGTGTCCCAAAAGCTCAGGAAGCACCCCCCAAAACAGGCTTAGGCTGGGAAAATGAGCAAACAGAGAAAAAAAAGAGGAACACCATTGAGAAATACATTATCTATGATCCCAAGAAGGATCAAGATACCCAGTCTGAAGATGAGGAAGCAGAAGCTCCTGCATCTAAAGACTCCAAGAAAAACAGAAATTGGGATCAGGCTATGACAGAGCTCAAAAAAGACTTTGAAAAATCAAATGAGGGAGTTAGAAGAAAAACTGGGAAAAGAAATGAGAGAGATGCAGGATAAATATGAAAATGAAGTCAGCAGCTTAGTCAAGGAAATCCAAAAAAAAAATGCTGAAGAAAATAGCATGCTAAAAACTAGCTTAGGTCAAATGGATAAAACAGTTCAAGAAGTTATTGAGGAGAAGAATGCCTTAAAAAGCAAAATTAGCCAGATGGAAAAAGAGATAAGAAAACTCTCTGAGGAGAACAAATCCTTCAGACAAAGAATAGAATTCAGGGAGATTGATGAATTTAACAGAAATCAGGAATCAATACTTCAAAACAAAAAAAAAAATGAAAAATTAGAAGAAAATGTGAAATATCTCATTGAAAAAACAACTGATATGGAAAACAGACTTGGGAAAGATAATTTAAAAATTATTGGAATACCTGAAAGTCATGATCAGGAAAAGAGCCTTGACATCATTTTCAAAGAATTACTACAGGAAAATTGCCCTGATATTCTAGAAGCAGAGGGCAAAATAGAAATGGAGAGAATCCACAGATCCCCCCAAGAAAGAGATCCCAAAAAACCAACCCCTAGGAATATTATAGCCAAGTTCCAGAACTCCCAAGTCAAAGAGAAAATATTACAAGCAGCCAGAAGGACACAATTCAAATATCGTGGAGCTGCAGTCAGGATCACACAGGACTTAGCAGCAACTACACTGGAAGCTCATAGGGCTTGGAATATAATATACCAGAAGGCAAAAGAGCTTAGAATGCAGCCAAGAATGAACTACCCAGCAAGGCTGAATGTCCTCTTCCAGGGAAAAAAAGATGGACTTTCAATGAACCAGGAGAATTTCAAATGTTTCTGTTGGCATGGCCAGAGCTGAACAGAAGGTTCGATCTTCAGATACAGGACTCAGGTGAAGCATAGAGAGTGGAGGAGAGGGGGAAAATATGAGGGACTTAATGATGATGAACTGCATGTATTCCTGCATAGAAAAATGACACTGATAATACTCATATTAACCTTCTCAGTTAATAGAGCAGGTAGAGGGAGCTTTTGTAGTTGAAGCACAGGAGAAAGCTGAATTCAAAGATAAAATATGGTGTAAAAATGGAGTCAATAGAAAAAAAAGGGAAATGTAATGGAAGAAAGAAAAAGGAGAAAGGGGAATAGTCCAAGATATTTCATATAATAAGATTTTTCTTTATTACAATGAGCTCTTGCAATGATATGGAAGGGGGGGAGGCAAGGGGGAATGAGGGAATTTTTGCTCTCATCAGAGGTGGGTAGGAGAGGAAACAGCATATATACTCAATGGGGTATAGACATCTGGAGTAAGAAGGAGAGGGGAGCAGGGGGAAGGGGTGGGGATGTGAATAAAGGAGGAGAGGATGGACCATGGGGGAAGAGTGGTCAGATATAACACATTTTCTTTTTTACTTCTTGTAAGGGGCTAGGATTGGATGGCCTGTCCTGGACCCTAGGGCCAGGTGGATGCTGGGCCTAAGGGGTGCTGTGGGGGCTCAGGGCCTCTTGGCCCCAGGACCAGGGATCTGTCTGCTGTGCCACTCAGCTACCCTACAGCAGAGTCAGTGAAAGGAGAGAGAAAATATAGTACATGGTAGTGGAGAAATACGAAAGGAGGGAGTTGCGATCAGCAATGGCAACGTTGGAAAAATATGGAAGCAACTTTTGTGATGGACTTATCATAAAGAATGTGATCCACTCACAACAGAGTTGATGGTGTTGGAACAAAGACTGAAGCACAATTTATTATTTTTTTATTATTTTTATTATTATTATTATTTGGGGGGGTGCAGGGCAAATGGGGCTGGGTGGCCTGCTTGGGGCAGCATAGCAGGTTGATTGTTAGTTGTCTGAGGCTGGATTTGGACCCAGGTGCTCCTGACTCAAGGGCCAATGCTCTGTCCGCCACCCAGCCACCCATACTATTATTACTATTTTATTTTATTTTGGGTCATTTTTTTCTTTTTTATGTTTTTTTTGTAGGGCAGTAGGGTTCGGGTGGCTTGCATGTCACATGGCTGGGTGATTGTTGGGTCTATGGGGCCGGATGTGGGCTCGGGTGCTCGTGGCTCCAGGGCTGGTGCTCTGTCCACTGCGCCACCAGGCCATACCTACAATTATTACTATTATTTGTTGTAATTTTAATTTTTTTCTCTCCCTTTTATCGCTCAAGCAAGTCTATATTTATGGGGGGAGGGGGTATTTTATTTGCTCTTAAACAAGAATATTTTATTAATGTAAAAAAATTTGTACAAAATGAGAACAAATATTTAAAAAATGCAATTGAGAAATGGTTGACAAAATAAACAATAATAGATAATGCTTTAAAAAAAAGTTTTTATTTCCATCTAGCACTAATCACTTCCTTGTAACTCAAAGTCATTGTGCCTAAACATGACCTCTGGGAACAAGAGGAACAAGTCTAATTCCTATATTACATGTGAGCATTTCAATTACTTAACAATCATTATCATATACTTTTCTCAGTCTTATCCTTAAAACATTTTATTGTATTAAATTTGGTATAGTGTTCCAGTCTAAAGTGTGGGGAAGGCAGAAATCTCAATTTGGTCCTTCAGCTATCCTCACAAATTCATGGTATCCAAAAATTTCATAATCTCACTGTATGTCCTTTCAACCAATTAAGTGGGGGGAAATGGTAAGCATAATAGGGTTAAAGTTCAACATATGTGATGTCACATTACAGAAATTTTCTCAGTGTAGATGTCAATCCATTAAATCATCACATTGACCAACATCTATGAAATTTTATGATTCTGTGGGAGCTGAATTCTCCCAATTCTCTGAAAGAAATAGAAGGAAAAAATGCTTCCAAACAATACACAGTAGTGAATAATTATAGCAACATTGTGTTTGACAAATGTAAAAGTTTAAACTTTTGGGATAAGAATTCATTTTTTGTTAGGAAAAAAATTGTTGAGAAAACTGGAGATCATTCTGGCAGAAGCTAGGCATAGACCAATATCTGAAACCATTCACCAAGATAAGGTCAGAATAGATACATGATTTGGATATGAAGGGAGATATCGTAAGAAAATTAGAAGAACATGGAACATATTGCCAAATTTATGGAGAGGAGAATTATGAATAAACTTGAGAGTAGATTGGATAATTTTGATTACATAAATGGAAAAAGGCATTGAACAAATAAAACTAGTGTAGCCAATATTGGAAATAAAGCAGAAAATTGTGGTAGGGGAGATTTTTTTTATAAACAGTTTATCTGATAAATATTTTCTATCTCAAATATATATATTCTATCTCAAATATATATCAAAATACATCATTTTGTCATTTAGATGAAGAAATCAAAGTCACAGTAATATTTTAAAATTCTCTGAATTGTTATTGGTTAGAGAAATGCAAATTAAAACAAATTTGAGATATCTCATATCTATCAGATTGGATAGATAGAAAAAGAAAGAAATATAGGTAAATAGATAGATATCTGTTCAAATGACCTTCTAAAGTGGGGGATAAGAAAAGGAGGAAAATAGTTTCAAATTTAAAATCTAAAAAAAATCATTTTAAAACTTACAAGAATTCCAGTTAGTGTCCTAGAGAAAATAATAGGGCCATTAACAGGAGTGAAATAATTGGAGGAACAAGTTTTGAAGGGAAGGTGATGAGCTAGGTATTTTCCCATTGAGTTTGTGGAGACATCTAACAGGCACTTAATCATTCAGGTCTAGACTCATCAGAGAGGTTAGAGCTCTGGGGTTCCTGAATATATTAATCACTGGAAATTCAGTCAGCCTCAAATTCACCTGTGCTATCATCTAGACCCTTTTCATCATAAGAATAGCATAAGTGATTCTTCAAATACCTCAAAATCATTGACAAGAAATGTAAAAAACAGAAGCATGATTGGCAATGGCAGGAAGGTCTCAGAAAGGAATGGTGGCTATATAATGTTGCACAGAGGTCAGGAAGAAGAGGTACAAGGGGAGGGAGAGAAGATATTGGATTTGATAATGCTTGCCTGGAAGAGAACTGTTTCATTTGAGTGGTAGAAGTGGAGGCCAAAATTCAAGGTAAGAAAAAAGTAAAATGAAAAAGTAAGAAAAAGCTAAAACATGCTGCCAACAAACATAGAAATGCTTTTTTTTCCCTAAGAGTTTGGCTGTGAATGAAAGCAGAGATAGTGGAAAAACCTGAGGCTACTGAAGGGGCAAGTGAAGACATGGGGAAGATTTGGATATATTTGAAGTCAATAAAAGGAGAAATCAATCAGTAAGATTAATAATTAATAAATAGTATTAGTTGAAGAAGAGATAATCAGAAGTTTGAAAATTAGTTGGAAAAGAGATAATCAAAAATTTGAATCCTGAATCTGCCACTTCCCACTATATTACTTGTATCTCTGTTTCTTCAGCTGTAAAATGAGGAAATCAGAGGAAGTGGACCTAAGGTCCCTTCCAATGTTAAATCTGATTATTTATAGTCCAGCAGAGGGAGCTCCAGGATGCTTAATCCATTCCCCACTTACCCTAGGACTGAACTCAAAAGGGTCAAAGGAAGACAGAGGAAAGGACAGAAGTTGACCAAGATATTTTCTCCTCTATCTGGGGTCAGGTGGGCTGCTGAAGATGGAGGACCCAACCCTCAAAGCTAGAATCCCATAAGTCTTAAGTGAGTCACTTAACTTCACTGGGTCTTCAGCTCTACAAAGAGGTAGAGGAAGGAAGGATTGTTCTTGTACCTTACCTCAAGGGGTTATGAATAAAACATTTTATAAATATTAAAATGCTGTTGAAAGGAAGTTACTGTGATTGTACAAATAAATGATTCCTCAGCCACGTATTTAAGGGCCTCCACCTTCATCCAGATCATTCAGACACTCTGCATTCAACTCAGTAAATAGTTAAGGACCTTCTATGTCTATTAATCATTTGCCACCTCCCCACAAACTAGTCTCCTAAAGCTTCAGACACCAGGCTTCCCACCTTCAGGAGTCCAACAGATGGCCCAATACTGGGGTCCACCTGGGGTCCACTGAATGTCATGCCATCCCAGACCACTTGAGATGAGACAAAACAACAACAGTAGAATGTGAAAAGGAAAAGAAATCACTAGATTTTTTTACACCCAGATGCCCCCATTTGGTCTTTCTTGGTACTGGAGAAAAAGACTGACCTACCTTCTATCATCAAAGGACCATTTGTTTGAGATCCCCAGTAAAATGGTTTCACCCTAATCTGTTCCATGAAGAAGGAAATCTAAACTATCAATGGCAAATGGGGGGGGGGGCCTCCAATTCACCAATAATTCAAGAAATTCAAATTAAAACAACCTTGAGGTTCTACCTCACACCTATCATGCCAGCAAATATGACAAAAGTGACAATTGTTGGAGGGGCTATAGGGACATTGAAGCACTGTTGGTGAACCTGTGAATGAACTGATCCTAGGATTATAGCCTTAGAGTTAGAAATTTAGAAACCACTGAGCCCAACTTCTTTGTTTTTACAAATGAGGAAAGTGAGGCACAGAAATAACTTACCCAGTGTCACACAGTTAAAAAGTGTGTGAGACATATTTGAACATATTTCTAGGTCCATCCATTTTGGAAAACTGCTTGGAATTATATCCCAAAAGTCACTAAAAATGCATATCCTTTGACCCAGGAATGTGACTGCCATTGAAAGAAAGTACCCAGATTTATAAAACAATTGATAAGAGCATTTTTTGTTGTAGCCAAAAGCACAGTTGTGACCATATCAAGACTCTGCTCAAGAATTTTCAATGTCTCCCAATGGTCTCTATAATAAAGTAGAAACTCTTGTGTTTTGGCATTGAAAATCCAGTACGAACTGTCTCCAGCTTGTGTTTCCAGATAGCTCACATTACTCCCTTTCACATACTCCACATTCCTGCTAAATGACTGTTCCCCAATTCAACATTCCAGCTCTCTTCTCCCCAACTTCTGTGAAAGCTATCCCCCCCAAGCCTGGGATGCCCTCCCTCCTTACCTTCTTCAATACTTTCAAAGCGTAGTTCAGGGTTCACCTCCTCTAAGAAGGCTTTCCTGATCACCCCAGTTTGTTTAGTTATCTTTACCTCCTCAAATTATCTGGCAGTTACTTATCTGTCTAAAAGTTGTATCTTCCCATTAGAATGTAAGCTTGGCAGTGGGAAAGTTTCATTTTTGTCTGTTCTTCTGAGGGCTCAGAACAGTGCCTCAGACATACAAAGGAAGCCTTTGTGGATTGAATTGGGTCAGTGTTGGGGCTTTTATACCTCTTTGCATCCCCTCCCCCAATAGCCTCTCCAATATCCTCCTTGGGAAGCCAGAGTAACAGAAGGACTCATTGAAGTCACAACTCTACCTATGATGAATTACTTAGTCTTTGTCTTTCATCTTTCCCAATTTTCTGGGTGTGAGTTGAAGCTTCAGAGTTATTGCGATTTGTACTTCTTTTATTATTAGAATCTGAAGCAATCTTTCATGTGATTATGGATAGTTTATATTTCTGCTTTGAAAACTCTTCATATCCTTTGGTTGCTTATCTATTAAGAAATTAATCAGTCGTTCATGTGTGTTTGTTTATTACCTACATATCTGGGATGCCATACCTCCTCTGGTTCATCTGATGAATCTGATTCAAAGGTTTCTTCTTTCCCCCTAAATTACACAATTTTTAATTTACTTTTTTTTTTTTTTGGGTCTTCTTTCTTTATTTTTTCATTTTTTCTTTCTTTCTTTCTTTCCTTCAGGCTTGATCTCCTCTTGCTCAGGCTTTTCATGGGCCCTGACCCTCTCTGATCAACATAGGTATTTTGACCTGCTCCATTTTCTGACCTGGGTTTGTTTACTTCTATTTAGGTAATCTGGTGCTGCTACTATTCACAGGGGATCACCCTACCTGTGCCAAAATTACTTCTGACTCCTAATTGGCTTAGCCCAATTGACTGGATACCCCTAAGCTCAAGAAATCCATTAGCCTCAGTCTTCCCAGTAGCCAAGATTCCAGACAAGTGGCTGGTCCCCTTGTTTTCCCAACTGCCAATGTCAGAGGGAGTAGATAGAACCTGATATCCTACTGGCTTTATTAAACAGAATCACATAATTACAGAAATGTACAAAGAGATCTAGAAATTTTACATTCATCATGAGAACCTCTGATTTTCCTTTTTCTTTCATTTTTTCCTCTTTTGTCTTAAAAAATAAGATAAAATGAAAATAGTAAATACTTCTATAACTAAGGAAGTCCAATCAGCTCCCAGAGAGCAAACTCAACAACCAGGAGGGAGGTGAGACAGCACTCAGAAAAAGTAGAGAGTGGTTAGAAGCTGCTGTCCCCACCCTGGTCCCCACTTCTAACAACCTCTGAGATTATTCTCTCAAAATCAGCTCCAGGGAACAAGAGGGAGGCAAGGGAAAGTATTTTGGGTGTCCAAGGGTGATGATGTCCCCAGGCCCAAGGTTCCTAGGTCTCAACCCCCAGCAGAGCAGGGAAAGGGAGAACCTCACACAGCTCCAGGTCTCAGTTCTACCTACTCTTGTTTCACACCCTCCAGTCTCCACCATGAATGGGAATTATTGATGGGGCTGGGTCATAGGAGTCCCTGTAGTCTGGGAGGACAATGACTCCACATTGAGCCAGATTCCACTCTCTGTCCGTAGGATCAGTTCAGGCTTCCGACGCACCTTCTTGGTCCTGTCCACTGTGAGCCGGAACCGAAGTAAAGTCAATGCCACAACCACCTTCATCTCAGACATGGCGAAGCTCTGACCGATGCAGTTTCTGTCCAAGGGAAGGTCACAGAATATGGGTCATGACGTAACCAAATCCCTGAACCCTACTTGGGAGTGTGGAAAGAAGGGAAGGGGGCAAGATAGAACAACACTCCCTCTAGGCCCTGAAAGAGAGAGGAGATGGGGAGGCATGTGGTTATCATACACCCAACCCCAGATGTTGAAGGAAAGAGAGGACAGGCAAGAAGGTAAAATATGAAGAGCATATACCCAGCCATAGGCACTGTTTAAAGGAAGAAGAGAAGAGAAGAGAGTTGGGGGGAATGAAGAGGGTATACCTAATTCCAGCCTGGGCTTCCAGCTCTGCACACGTCCATGAATTTGCAAGTTAGGATTGCTATGGGCTAGCACTGAAGATCCACTGGAGAAAAGAGTTGCTTACCTCTCAGACCCAATCCTGAGGATGGGGATTCCTAGGACATCCTGGAGTTTCTATAAAGAGGCAGCTACAAGAACTAAGATCAGAGAGAGGGAGTCAAGAGGCAAGAAAGTTACCTGGGTCCAGCTGAGAAAGGAATGTAGGCCAGTGGGGATCTCTGCTGGGGATTCTCAGGGTCAAAGCGGTAGGGGTTGAATACCTGAAGGAAGTCATAACCCATGTTGGTTAAATGAGGCACCACCTCAGAGCCCTCCCTCAATGTCCTAGAGAAGCTGACTAGGGGATGTTCTAGTGGAGGCCTAAGTAGATAAAGGGCATAGAAACGGGGGTTGGTTAATCTATAGTGGCCATTCAAGAAAGGGGCCACCAATTGCCTGGTAAAGTCTTGTTTGGTAAGGCTAAGAAGAAAGAGAGAGAGAGAGAGAGAGAGAGAGAGAGAGAGAGAGAGAGAGAGAGAGAATGGTATGGGCAGAAGAACATGTAGTTCAGGGGGCAGTTCCAGGCTTACTGGGAGCCAGCTCTAATCTATCTGGGCTGCAGCCCAGAAGTTCCAACCACAAATAGCCTGGTCTTCAGTTCCATGTTCCAAGGGCAGCTCCCCAGGGCAGGTAGGGCAGGGAGGACTTCCTAGCTCCTATGGGAAAGGAAAGGAGCCAAACACAAAGAACATGTCGTTTCTTTACCTTGGAATCAGGCCACACAGAAGGATTGTGGTGGGTCCCATAGATGCTGACCAAGCAAATAGTTCCTGGATGGAGAGAGGTCAGAGTCACTCAGAGGAAATGAGGGAGAAAGGGACAGGGAGATTTCCATAAAGCAGCTCCAGTTTAGGTTCAATGAGACTGCCACACAGAATGGTGTTCCCTAAACTGGGGAGAACCGAGAAATCTACCTGAAACAGTAGAGTGGGTTTTGTAGTACATTAAGGTAAAGAGGACAATGGAGTCAAAGAATTCATTTTAGTTCAATTTAACATTATGAATGAGAAGAGGAATCAATGATAGAAAGACTATAGAAATAGAAAAATGGTATGTATATAGGTATATATATATATGTCAATATACATATATTTCATGTCTATGTACTCTCAAATATTTATAGTAGCACTTTTGGGGATAGCAAAGAACTAGAAACAAGGTATATATTCTTCATTTGGGGAATGGCTAAATGTAATGGAATATTATTCCATTATTATAATGGATGTTATTATTCCTTAATAAATGGCAAATATGAAGAATTCAGAGAAGTGTGGGAAGATTTCTAAGAGCTGGCATAAAGTGATATAAGCAGAACAAGTAAAACAAGATTCAATGACTACAACAATGTAAATAAAAACAATAACAGCAACAAAAGTCAAAAACTGAACACTGTTCAATTATAAGGACCTGATGTGACTCCAAAGATGAGCTAAGAAAACTCATCTCCTCATCTTTGCAGAAGTTGAGGGCCAGGTTCAGAACATTACACATACTGTCAGACAGTCAAGATGTTGGTCAGTTTTTCTAAATTATTTTCCTCCATAGCTCCCATTCTTTTTTTTTCATTCTTTGTGCAAAGGTCAGGAGTGGAGAGGGTCTCTCAATAAGGATAGTGATGACTATCTGGGCAGGGGAAAGAGGAAATTCATGAAGTGATATAGAAATAAAGCATGCAAATAAAATATTTTAAACAAGCATTTATGTACCCACTATGTACAAAGATCTTTCCTGGATGCTGTGAATACAAAGACAAATGAGACGCTTTCCAAAAAAAAAGCATTTCAATTGATGCTTTCCAGGAAAAAAAAACTAGAAAAAAACTAGGAAAAAATAAGTAAATAGAAGCAGCTGATGATCTGAGGAAGGAGAGAGCATTAACAACTGAGGTTGATTAAGAAAGTTGCCTAGGAAGAAAGTAAGAAGATGACAACATGAAATAAGTCTTGAAGGAAGGAAGTATTTCTAAGAAACCCACTTGGGGAGAGAGTGCATTCTGAATGCAAGAGACAGTCTCTGCAGGGACACAAAGGCAAGAGATGGAATGAATGCTGAATGTAGGAACATCTCATAGAGTATTTTTGTCTGTAATAAAGAATGTATATAAAATGTTTAGAATTACAGGCCTGATGTCATACTTTGTAAAGTCTTAATTGACAAACAGAGGAGTTTGTATTTTATTCTACAGGCAATAAGGGGCCATTGAAATATAAATAGAAGAACTAGGAATAAATTATAAGGAATTAGGAAGGGAAGGCATTAGCAGGAGGACTTAGAAAAGACTTCAGAAAAGGAAGGAAGTAAGAAGTAGCACTAAAACTACAGAGTAGAGAAGATCTAAGAGTATTTGATGTCAACAGTGTCAACATGTGAAGGATGATGACAGAAAAGAGCATTGGATATGGCAATTAAGAGATCATCATGAACCTTGACAAAAACAGTTCTAATTGAGTAATAGAGTCAGGAAACAGATTGCAAGTGGGTGGTGAGAGAGAGAGGCAAGGAGAATAGAAATCTTTTTCTGGGGGTTTGTTGTGAATGAGAAGAGAATTATAGGATTATAGCTTGATGGGATGATGGTCCAGTCACTGAAGACTTAAATTTGGAGGAGGACTATGCACATCTATATTTGCAAAGAATGAATCACTATATAGTGAAGACCTAAAGATTCAGAGAGAAATGGGGAAGATGATTAAAGGGCAAACTCCCTGAGTTGAAGAAATGGCATCAAGCCTTCCAGTAGAGAGATAAGCCTTGGCAGGTAGAGGGACAATCTCTTCATCACAAAGATGAGGACAGGGACCTGGGTTTGAATCCCAACTCTGCCAATGATGTGATCTCAGTCAAGCTACCTAACCTTTCAAAGCCTCATCTTCCTCAGTTGAAAGATAAAGGACTAAATGGTCACTTTTCAGTTCTAAATTCATAGCTCACTCTAGCACTCAATATACCAACTTTCTCTTTTCTGACTCTTAAAATTCTTTTCCTTCAAGACATAGCTTAGGCACTACCTCCTCCATGAAGCCTTCCCAGATTTCTCCTCACCCCCAGGGGAAAATAAATTTTTCATAGTATTTCGCCTATTCCTCTCCTTTGTTTATATCATCATTCCCATTATATCATCCACTGAAACCAAAAACAAAGTATTTTTAATGAAAAATGGTCCCTGACCTCTAAGACCTTCCATTCTGGTGGGAAGAGAAAAGCATCTCATTCTTATTTTAGAAAGATGGAAAGAGCCCTAATTATAAGGAAAATGGGATGCTACAGAGTTGATTTTCATTTGATAGAAGGGGTAACTGTAAATGTCCAAAAGGAAAATCGGCTGCCAGAAGTTACCTATCACTAAAGTCTTTAAGCAAAGACTGGATTTTCCAAATGATAGGGGATATTGAGTGGGTAATGCTGCTCAGATGACAAGCCACCAGGTGGCACTGTGAGTGGAGCCCTGGGCTTGGAATCAAGAGGACTCTTCCTGAATTCAAATCCAACTGCAGACACATACTGCGTGACCCTGGCCAAGTCACTTCACCCTGTTTTCCTCAGTTTCTTCATCTGTAAAATTAGCTAGAGAAGGAAATGGCAAATTACTCCAGTATATTTGCCAAGAAAATCCCAAAATGGGGTCACAGAGAGGTAGACATTACTAAACAACAACTAATGGGAGCAAAGTTCTCATTAAGTTTCTCCAAACTCATGGATTCTAAGTTAGGAAGCATATGTTTTCCTTTTCATTCATTCATTCATTAAATCAATCAATCTATCTATAAATCAGTCCTTGATCTGACTAGCAAATGGCTTTGAAAAAGTCACTTCCCCTTTCTGTGTCTCAATTTCCTTATTTTATAAAATGGAGGATAGTAGATAAGATTACTTTTAAAGTCCCTTCCAGCTATAGCATTTTGTTAACTTTGCTCTTCTCCCAATTTATAGGATTAATAGATCACAGGGTCAAACACATATGCTATATCCCATACATTAGATGATAAGATCCTTGAGGGCAGGGTCTCTTATTCCTTTCCAACTTTGTATCTCCCAAAGACAAGCACAAGGGCTTTTAATATGGTAGATAGAAAATAAAAAGCTGTTGAACTGACACCAACCCTTTCCCTAGAGTCCAAGTTTCCTTGTTTTGTAGGATATAAAGTTAGAAGAGAGCTTAGAGGCCATTTAATCCAGTCCCCTCATTTTGCAGATAAGGAAGCTGATGCCCAAAGAGAAGTGACCTTGCCCAAGGTCACACAGTTGGAGAGCTGGGCTTCCAGCCCAGATCCTGCTTCAAAATATGTCCTTCAAAATGTCCCTTGTATTTATTCTATCTTCTCTAACCTCACAGCCCTTGTCCCAATCCAGACTCTGATCATCTCACATCCAAACATCTAACCTCCTAGCCTGACTCTCTATTCTGGGTCAATCTATCTATATAGGCAGTCAGATAACATCTCCCTTTAATTACTCTAGTATTGTTACTCCTTTGCTCCCAAATCTTCAGTGATTCCCCATTGCCTGTCACAGAAGGTACAGACTCCAGTCTTGTATTCAAAATCATCTATGATATATGGTCTTACACTACCTTCCCATGAGATATCCCTCATTACTGGACGTTCCACACTGGAACTGCCAGATGCCATTGTCCCATTCATGCCATCCTGCTTTCTGTATCTGATCATGCTATTACTCTTGCCTAGGATATCTTTCCTGCTCTTCATTCTCTAAATGAACTCTTCAAATGAGGGATTTTCCAAATCCTGGAGGGTCCAGCTCAAGGTCCACTTCCTCCAAGAACTCTGGCCTCATCTTATAATAGAATTTCAGTTCCTTTCATCCTCATTCTACTGGAAGTGATCTATGGTTACCAGTAACTTCCTAATCACTAAATCCAGTGGCCTTGTTTTAAATCTCATCTTCCTTGACCCTTGACACTCTTCTGTTTCTCCTCATACTTCTCTAATACCTTCTGTCTCCTTCATCTTCTCAACTCCTCAATGTGGATGTTTCTCAAGGGTCTTTCTATGGCCTTCTTCTCCACTCCTAAATCCATTTGGACAGATTTAAGGTCATATTTATCCCACTTCAGTGGGAATCTAAATCTGTATTCTACTTTATACCTTTTCCTTATCAACCCTCTGGACTTGGATAACATAAGTCCATCTATTCATCCCCATTATTAACTTTTCTATAAGAGTAGTCAAATGATTTCCCTTCAATTTCTATTTCATGCCATTTCCAGAATAACCTTCCCTACAAAAAGGGAAGTCATGACCCTTCTCTGCTCCAAGTCTTCAGTGACTCCCTATTACTACCAGGGTTTAGTTCAGACTCTTCTGGTATTCAAGGCTCTCTGTAGTCTGGTGCCCCCTTACAGTTTCATCCTTTTCTCCTATTATTCACCTCCAAATACTTTTTTTCTTGAACTAAACTGAAGAACTCTGTCCAATTCTATACATCTTCTGTATTCTCCTATCTCTAAATTCTCCTAATCCTAGAATGTCCTCACATTCCTCTCTTTTACTATTAACATTCTACTCATCCTTCAAAGCCCCCCTCAGATATTATCTTCTCCAGGGAGTCTTTCCTGATTCCCTCCTCCCCAAATGTTAACATGCTTCCCACTCAGATTTTACTTAGCACTTGGTTTTAGAGTTCTCTAATAACCTTACATAATATTGCATATTATGATTTGTGTAAGGTTTTATCCCATCCTAAACTGACTGTTAGGACAGGAATTGTGTCTTTTCTAATTTTTGTCTATAGAACTCCACACATAGTAGAAGCTTTAAAAAATTATTGGTTGGATTAAATAGAATTCAAAATGGCACCCATTATCCAAAGCTCATTTTGGCATTTATTCCTTCTAGTTGCAAATGGTTCTTCATCTATTTCCTGGGTGCCTGGCTTACCTCTCCAAGAGGACTATGTGACACTAGGCTCCCCATTCAGTTCCTGGATCTGACTGTGTATAGAGAAGGCCCTCACAAAAGTCTGACTTGAATAAGGTTTTTGAGGAGTCCTCTTCTTAGGGCTCAGGTTGGTACCTTTGGGGATGATGCGCCCATCAGGCAGCTTGATATCTTCAGTGCAGCGGCGTGAAATGAGGGTGACAGGAGGGAAGAGGCGAAGACTCTCCTTGATGCACATGGTGATGAAGGGCATCTGGGCCAGATCATCCCTGGGGAGAAACCAAGCCTGAGATCTTTTGCCTCAAGTCCCCAAATATTAGGGATCCCAGGACCAGCTCTGTCACTGACTCAAGGTATGACTACAGTCATGCCACTTCCTTTCTCTGAGACAACCTTTGTATCTACATCTCTATGGTCCATTACAACTTTAATAGCTCTGAGGAGCACCTATTGCTCCCCACCCCCTCTCTTCAGCATCTCAGCCTCCCTTCATCACACCAGTACTGTATGGGATCAAGAGAATGTAATCTCAGGCTGAGGGCCACATTTTCTCAATCTAGCCTTCATTTCCCTTGAGAATCTAAGCTTATCCAGTCTCACCCCAGCACACTGTTTCATCCATCCCTCTTCCTCCTCAGTCCTCTGAGCCTAGACAACCTTGACTCACCCACTCCTTCCTTTCAGTGATTATTGTCAAACAACTTCTCTTCCCTCCCTGACTGAGTGATGTTATACCTCTTCCACCCCCTCAACACCAGAGAGAAGTTCTGGGGAGAAGAGGGGAGGAGGCAACATTAGGAATGACATTCCATTCCATCTACTGTGATTGCCCTCTCCATTTGCAAAGACTCATAAGGCTGGAAAGTCTAGAGAGACATAGGACTTTCTCATTGTGATCTCTTCCTGGTAGATAAATCAGGCTAAGAGAGGAAGTCAATGGAAGCATCTAGCACTCACCACTCAATCTCTTCTGTCTCCCTCCCTCTCATGATCTCTTGGATCTCTTCTCGGCACTTCTCCTGATATTCAGGGTGTCGGGCCAAGTTAAATAATACCCAAGAGAGGCCACTGGATGTGGTGTCATGTCCTGGGGAGTTGAGAAAGGAAGGAAGAGGAGAAAAGAAAGAACAAGGTCATGTGAAAAAAAAAAAAACACATCTCTACCCCTTTGCTATGGATGCTCATATTCAACACCAGTGCCTCCAGGAAGTAGGTGAAACTCACAGCCTTAAAACTCCTATCCAATATCTACTTTATTTCCTGGATACCCATTCTCCTGCCAGAGAAAAACGAGAAGACAGCTAATACCAAGGTAAGTTAACTTATCCAACTGCAGTGTGAGCAATGAAACCCAATTAGAAAACAAGGCCAAGCCTTAAATTAAAGGCTTGGTTAAAGAATGACTCATTTCATGCCCTTTCTCTGTAACAACCTTTATTCATTACCCCCAGAAAAGTCCTTTTTTCTTCTCTCCTCCCTCCCTTCCCTTCTCTTTTTTTTCCCCTTCTCTTTTTTTTTCATATCCTACTTCTCACTCCCCTTATCACTAACTGGTTATATCCCCATGGGCAAGTTGCACTTGGCTTGTTACACCCTCAATGAAATGACTAGAGATAAATTGAAGTCCTATTAACAGAAATATAATGGGGTTAGTCAAATTAGAAGACCTGGGTTTGAATCTAGACACTGATGCCTACCAGTCAGTTTGCCTTCAGCAAACCAGAGGATTACAGGATCATCTTATTGAGCCTTTCAGGCTCAATTTCCTCATCATTAAAATTGGGAGAACAATCTTGCTACCAGTCCCAAGGGGGCTGTTGTAAAGAAAATAATAATTCATATCTATATAGAACTTATTTGGGAAACTTTGCAAAGCATACAAATGCTTTTTAGATTATTACAACCACTAGAGAAGATGAAGAAACAGGCTCAGATTTGCTCAAGATTGAACAGGTATGAAGTATCTATGACAGGTTCAGAACTCAGGTCTTCCTGCCTCCAAGTCCAGTAAGCTATCCACTGAAGCACACTGTCTCTCAGAGACCAAAGTACAGTATAAGCCTTAAATGAAATAGCTATAGAAGTATTCTTAATCTGTACTAAATAGAAAGCCTCACTATCTTCCAACCTTAGACTCAAAATGATTCTCAGACTGGGGTCAAACATCTGTCTAGGGTCTGTTCATCCCTCTGATTTCTAGATCTCTAGGAACTCTGAATACATATCTTATAGTGTCCCTTTCAGCTGGGTTCTATGAGCCTTATCCTCCTTGACTTTCCCAACCCCAGTTCCCTTCCTGGTGTCCTCACCCTCAAACATGAAGGTATCTGCCTCTGCTCGGATGTCCTCATCTGAAAGCTGCTTCCCATCTTCATCCTAGAAAGGGTTCCAGTTGTGAGTGATTGACCCCCCCCCCTGCCCATAATAAGAAAAGGTCATTCCAGGAGTAGACATCTGACCCACTCTTCAGAATTACCCTCCAGATTCCCAGGGAAGGAAGGGCTATAGAGGGAATGCTACCCAGAGTCCAGTTGAAAAAGATCAGAGAACAAAGGGAGGGTAGGAATCAGACAACAAGCAATTTGTTCAGAGCCACTGTGCTCTGTGACTTCAAGCTGATTAGATCCTAATGCAGGGACAATGTGCATATATATAGGACAGAAATAAAAGAGGAGAGGTAGCAGGGAAAGAGAGTAAGAAGAATGAGAAGAGGAAAAGGGGGGAGAAGAGAAGAGGAATAAAGAAAAAAGGGAGAAGGAAAGAAAAAGAAAAGAGAAAGGAAGGGAAATGGAGGGGAAGAAGAAGAAAAAGGACTTGCCAGGGGGTGATGATGAGTAAGGAATGCTTCAGATAAATGACATTAAGTCCAAGTCAGCTTTCAACCATGACTCTAAGCTTTCCTTCAACCTGCCCTCATTCTCCCTTGCTCACCTTGGCCAGCAACAGTACATCAATGAAGTCCAAGGTCTTGCCCTGCCTGGACTTGAGCCAGGCCTCTTTCCCTTGCTTGTTTAGGGCCTGTCGCCTCTCTTGTATGACCTCAGTAGTGAAGTGGTGCACGATGTCACAAGCCTCCTTAAAGCGGTGCCCATCTGCCGTCCGGTAGTAGATAAAGTCCAAATGTTCGTGGATATGATACTGGCGCTTCACTACCAGAGCACTCAGCTCAATAATGGCTGTGATGTAGTCACTCATCTTCCTGTAGGAGATGAAATACAAGATCACATACAGGGAACAGCAGCCTCCAGTATGAGGGAGAAGATGAACTAAGCAATCCCAAACCAGTCATTCTGCCTTAAACCTATTCTAACCTGTGAATTAAAATTACAGAACCTACAGTAGAGCTGGGAAAGTCCTTAGAACATAGAATGTCTTAGATGAAAGAAGAACATGGAATTTCAGACTTGGGAGGACCTTTAGAAAACAGAATGTCAGAATTGAGAGGGCCCTTGGAACACAGAAGGTCAGGGGCAACTAGGTAGCACAATAGATCAAGCACTGGCCCTGGAGTCAGGAGGACCTGAGTTCAAATTCAGGCTCAGACACTTAATAATTACCTAGCTGTGTGACCTTGGGCAAGTCACTTAACCCCATTGCCTTATTTTTTTAAAAAAAGAACACAGAATGTCAAAACTGGGAGAGTCCTTAGAACAATGGATGACAGATTTGAAAGGCACCCTAGAACCCAGAATGCCAGAGCTGAAAGAGTAACAGAATTTCAGACCTGGGAGAGACCTTAGAACATGGAATGTTAGCACAGGAAGGGACTAGTTGAAAGGCTTCTACAGTCCCTTTCTGCTCTAAAGTTATATATGATTCTATTTTCCCCTTCCTTACACAGTGGGGATGGGGGAGGGGAATGGAAGGTTAACACATACATCCAAGGGGTCCCTAAAGAAGTGGACTAAGCTTCTAGTGGTTGGTGGCTTCCTTTTCCCCACCAGTTCTCATTCCAAATCATTCCCCTGGGAAAGCTGAGACCAGAAGCTAACTAACTACTCACTCCTGGCAGTCACTGTTATAGCTGAAAACACATTTCTGTAAACTGTCCAAGGTCATGAGGCTGATGTGCTCAAACATGTCCAAGGATACAATGGCCCCAGCACACAGACGATTCCACTTGACCTGTCCAAGAGAAATACAATAGCATCAGGAAAGGATGGTATGCCTCCTGCCAATAACAGTGTCCAACTCAATGGCAGAAAGCCAAAGCATATCAATACCCATGGAGACCCTAAAAGGGTGAAAAGGATGGTACAGGAGAGGGAAGCATGAAGAAATATGAAGGAGGGTATCATGCAATCATAGATTTAGAAAGGTCATAGGACCTTGAAAAGAAATCACCAGGTTCTACCAGCACTACCCATTTCACAGAGTAGGATACTAAGACCCAAAGTTGCACATGTAGAAGGGGCAGAGCCAAGATTGAAACACAGGTCTTCAGGCTTCAAACTCAATACTCTACTGCTCTCAGGGAACAAGAACACTCACATGCATGATATCTGTGCATTGGTTGTAGATCTTCATGTAGGGTTTCAGTATATCAAAGTGAAAAGCTGGGGTCAACAGTCGTCGGTGCCGGCTCCATTTATCCCCTTTGCTTAACAGAAGTCCGTCTCCTGTTATGAAAGAAGGTGATGGAAACAGACCAGTGTCAGGCAATTCAGTCCCCCTAAGAGGCTCCTGCAACCATCTTGAATCATGAAGATATCAACATACCTGTCCCTCCCCAAAACCCATTATTCTCCCATCTCTCTGCCCAACTTCCTTCTCCTGAGTCAAAGGTCTAAATCTTCCCCTACTCACCCAGCCAGGGTGTCAGGAAGCCATAGAAGAGATCATCCTTAGGGGCAATGGCCGCTGTGGGGAAAGAATAAGTCAAGTCTAAGGGTTTTGCCACAGCTCTATGATCACAGTTCTGTGGCTTCCAAGTCCCCCATCTTCAATGGACATGTGACTTCTGTTAGTTCTGCTTGGGTAGGTTTCCCATCCTTGACAGCAGTCTCTGTTTCCACCTCCAGATTCACCCTTAATATCCAGTCATTCAATCCTTTCCAACAAAAAAAATTTCTATGCTCTTAAATCTAAGTTGATGGTTTCAACCCAAATCACTGGCAAATAATAAGATTCAGTTGGATTTCTATATCCCAAGATGAAATGTATAGAGCTACAAGTCAGAAGTTATATATTGATTTCATTAATTATCTCTGAAATCCATTGACTTCATCAATAGAATGGATGCATCAGTGAATGGCAACCATTGAAATTCTATACTATGATTTTAGTCATGCTTATATGATAAGAAAAATAGCATTTTCATTTTAAATAAAGCAGTGCAATTCAGTGAATCTTTGATGGAGAAAAATTATATCTGTATATGGTACCACTTTAGGAAAATGTTTTGGTTTTTCGAAGGAAGCTAAAAAGATATTTCAGATTTCCATTTAATACTTGCAGTAACTGACAGGATCCCCACAGAGTTGCCTTTTCTCCCTTCCAATGCTGATGGCAACATCAAATGTACCTTTAGTATGACCCAAGTACATAGGCCAACAGTAGTAAAGAATAATGGGCAGATTCAGAAATACTATTTGAAACCATGCCCCCTTCACCTTTGACCCAGTGTTCCCACAACTGGGCCAAAACCCCCCAAAGAGATCAAAGAAAGAAAATGACCTGTAGATACAAAAATAGCTGTGGTGGCTCTTTAAATATTATATATATATATATATATATATATATATATATATATATATATATATATATATATATATATATATGTATGTATATAATAGCAGTTCTTTTCTGATGGCAAAGAACTGGATACTAAGGGCATGTCCATTAACTAGGGAATAGCTAAACTAATTATAATCTATGAATTTAATGGAACATGGTTATTCTGTAGGAAAGAATTTAAGGGGCAGCTTCAGAGAAAACTGAAAGGATTTGTGTAAACCTATGCAGAATAAAGGGAGCAAAACAAGGAGAATAATTAAGATAACATTTTAAAATGCTTGGCACAACCTTGAAGCACTGTATAAAAACTAGCTGTTATTGTTATAACCCAGGCATTGTGAAAGGTGATGGAACTGTAAATATAAAGAAAAAAATTCTATTTCTACTGGAAATAAACTTATTTTCTAGGGAATAAGACCATAAGGAGAGAGAGAGAAAGATAATATGTACATGCTTTACATTATATATAGTTTATATGATGTATAGTATATATGCAATATACATGGTATAGAGTGCTAAAATCTATGACCTCTCCAGGACTCAATTTATTCATCTGTAAAACAGAGATTGTGTATTTTGTATATACATACTAGCAGTCAATTAAGTGAATCAGAAAAAGACTTCATGCTGAAAGTCAGGGCTGAGCTACATCTTAAAGGAAAGAGATTCCTAAGACATAGAGTTCACAAGATAACTCATTACAGGTATGAGGGAGAGCCAGTACAAAGGCCTGAGTGTGAGGAAAAGAGAGAAGACAAATCCAGTTGAATCACAAAGTGTTGGAAGGGGAGTGACATCATACCTATGCTTTTGTATCAATATGTAGGATGGTCTGGGAAGCTAAGTGGCAGCAGATTCAATGCCTGGGGCTGGAATCAGAATGACTCATCTTCCTAGGTTCAAATCTGACCTCAGACCCTTACTAGTTTTATTAACCTGGGCAAGGCACTTAACCCTGTTTTACCTAAATTTCCCCATCTATTAAATGAACTGGAGAAAAATAGGAAGAAAATTGTCAAGAAAACCTCAAATGGAGTCGCAAAAAGTTAAAAATGACTGAAAAAAAAACAACAGGATGGACTGGAATAGGAAACCAGTTAAGAAACTGTTGCAAAAGTCTATGTAAGGGGGTGGCTAGGTGGCGACTAGGTGGTGCAGTGGATAAAGCACCAGCCCTGGAGTCAGGAGGACCTGGGTTCAAATCCGGTCTCAGACACTTAATAATTACCTAGCTGTGTGGCCTTGGGCAAGCCACTTAACCCCATTTGCCTTGCAAAAACTTTAAAAAAATAAAATTAAATTAAAAAAAAGTCTATGTAAGGAGTAAGAAGTGCCTATAATAGGGTGGTGACTGTAAAATTAAAGAGAAGACATCAGATGCAAGAGATATCATGAAAGTGGAAATGGAAAGATTTTTCTGAATTCAAGTGTAGGATTTTATATTTATCCTCATTTAGTTTCATTACATTTCAAAATTCTCACCTCTCTACTCTAAGACCCTGCAATTGTTCTGAGAATGGCACCCAGATTTCCAGAGGAATGAGACAACTTTATCTCTGATATTTTCCATCCTGACTCTGTCATCCATGATAGCTATCACTTCCAAGAATTAGTCATTTGCATATCAGTTGAGCATGACCTCTACACCAATGTTTCATCACTTTTTTTTGATTGCATGAACATTTTTGGTAATCTGGGGAAGCCTTTAGTTCCTAAGAATAATATTTTGGTGCTTATTCTCCATAATTGAAGTCAATGCTAAATTTCAGTTAAAAGTTAGTGAAAATAAACTTCCCCCCATCCAAGTTCACAGACATTTTGAAAGATTCTATAGATCTTGTAGACCCAGATTAAAAATGCCTTCATCAAAGTCATTGATGAAAATGTTAAACAGCACAGGGCCAAACAGAAATGCTGAAGTTCAGGTCTATGATACTTCCTACTGCCATTTACATATATATATATATAGATAGATATATATATAGATAGATAGATATATAGATAGATAGATATATATATATACACGGTCCATAGGACCTGAGGTTAATCCCAGATGATAATAATACATAACAAAAATCAGAAAGAGTTAGAGAAGAACTTCCTCAATGAGTTGAGAAATTATAATTGGTTTGAAGATTATGGTATTGATTTGTGAACCCAGTTTAACTAGTATCTGTACCTGGAGCCAGTTAGGATCTGAGCTGAAAATTTTTTTGAGGGTGGGGTTCTGAATGGATAGCTCCACAATAGACCTAAGGCACTGTGCACAGAAGACTCTGGACAGTATGCCCAGATTTCATTACTATTCTTTATGCTGACTCACTGGGACTTCAAGCAGGTCCACCCAGTAGCTCTCTGATCCTACATTGCTCCATCTGGGAAGATTTTCATCCCAACACACCCAGTTCCACTGAGTCACCAGTGAGGCACAAATAATACAAAAGTTCAGGGACTTTAGAGAAACAATGCCTTGTCCATAGGCGGTGCTTCATAATTGCTTGGTAAATCCAATCTAGCTTGAGCAGTGACTTAGACCTTAAACAAGATATATCATGTCCCTGAAACTCATCTATAGACCAAGGATAGAATTTCTTCCAGCTACTCTGAGCCAATTATGAGAATCTCATAGGAAACAGTTTCAACTTGCATTCATGTTTGCAAAATGCTTTCCTCAAAACAGCCTCACAATGGAGGTTAATCGAAGCACTTTTTAGTTCCAATTTGGACCTAAAATTAGGATTACAGATGACAAGAGTCAGAAACAACCATAAAACCTAAAATATTGAAGCAAGGAGGCTTAGAACAGAGAATGTCAGGCCTTTAAGAGGGCCCCAGAACCCTGCATGTTAAATTTGGGAGAGACCTTGAAACAAAGAATGTCAAAGATTGGAGGACTCCTAGAACCCAGAATGTTAAATTTGAGAGGGCCCATCAGAGCTGGGAGAGCCCTTAGAACATAATACTGTCAAAGACTGGAGGACCCTGGAACTCAGAATGTTAAAGCTGAGACGTCCTCTCAGAATATAGAATATCAGAGTTGGAAAGGGCCTTAGAACAGAGAATGTCAACATTAAAATGGATTTTTGGAATTCAGAGTGTCTGTCAGAGCTGAAATCAGACTCGGAATTAGAAGTTAGGGATTCAAATAGAATGAAACAATTCTTATTCTCCACAAACTTGTGTTCAAATGGGAAGAGGCATAAAAATAATGAATGAGACAGGATTTAAAATATTCCTCTCATAGAATGTCAGAACCAGAAGGAACATTCAATCACAAAAGAATACCTAAAATGTGAGGATCATAAGAGAATATAAAGCACTTTAGGATACAAACTGTCAAAGCTGGAAGGGAGAAAATCTGATCCCATTATCAGCCATCTTACAGTTGAGAATTTTAAGTTTCCAGAAGGTGAATTTGACCCCAAAGTCACAGAACTATTAAAGAGTGGTATTCCCCTTACTTCTAGCCCATAGAACTTCTCTGTTTCCCCTATAGCTGGAGAATGGGAGTGCAATTGGACTAAATGCAGAGGATAGGTACAATATAAACACAAAATAATTTCCAAGAAATGAATAGCACAACTAGGAAAAACTTCTCAATGGAGATGGCCCTTGAGTTTAGTTTGAAGGGATATAATTGCTTCTATAACATTAGATTCTAGAGGAAGTAAATGACCAACCAGGCCCAAAGAAGAGGAAAGGGAGATGCTTCTCAACAATGTGGCTCAATAGCATGGGAACACACCAACTTGAGTAACAGCTCTTCATTGAGACACTTCCTGTGGCCTAGTCCAGAACTTCCAGTGGGTGGCAAGGTCCTAGGAACAAGAGTTCTCTGGAGATCACAGTCTATTCTGCCAGCAGGGTTCAAGGTCAACCTCACTTCACAATGGCAGCTTCTCTGGCACATGTATGTTAATCACAAAGTAGGGAGGAGGTAGAGGGAAGAGATAAGAAGATTATTGAAAGGGGTGGAGAGTAAAGAAATTTAGGCTTTGGGAGGAGGAAATACCAGGCAATGTGGCAATAATATCTCCTCCCCTATACTATGTTCAGAAAAATGGAAAATTACCTCCAATGAGTCATATCAGACCCTCAAACACCAAGTGAGCCAGAACCCTAAAATATGACCTACAGGTTCAGTTCACATTCTATTAAGGTCCCCAGCTGCTCCCTTACTACATCCAAGAGAAAAGATAGGCACATTAATGCACTTCATGGGATGATAAAGAACTGGGCAAAAAATCTGAAAGATCATCCTGTTAGGATGACCTAGTTTCAAATCCTACTTCTGACACATAGAAATGTGACTTTGTGGCTGTTTCTTCATCTCTAGAAGGAAGGGATTGGATTGGATACCCTCTAAATCTCTTAGAGCACTAAAGTTATGATTCTCTGACTTCGCTGAGACTCATTTTCCCCATCTGTAAAATAGAGATAATCAGATACATATTACCTACTCTCACCAGATTACCTTGAGAAAAGCCTTTGGAAAAAAAAGTATAAAATAAATAGTAGAGTAAAGATTTTTATCCCAGGTTACATGAATGGATTTCAGGAAATCCATGAATTTGGATGGAGGAAAAAATATGAATTTAATTTCTTTTTTTATTTTATTTTTAATTTATGGAATAAAACAAGCATTTCCATAACACTGTATAATTTTTAAATGATCGCACATGTAACTGAAAATATGCTATGTACAACTTGTTATTCCTTTCAAATATACAACAAAATTAGGTAAATTTCTTTTTTTTTTAATTTCTTTTCCCAAACCCCCACCCTAGAGATAGCTACCATTAGATCAATTAGGGAATGGCTGAAAAAGTTGTGGTAAAATACTACTGTCTAAAAGAAATAATGAACTCAATGATTTTAGAAAAACATGGGAAGTCTTATACTAAATAATGAAAAATGAAGGGAACAGAATCAAGAAACATTGCATAGAGCAAGGACAAGGAAACTTTTATTCTGCCCAGGGCCATTTGGATATTTATAACATCATTCAAGGGTCAAACAAAATAATCAAATTAAAAATTAGCCTGCTATGTTTGGTCAAACATTTAATTAATTCACTCCTAAAAAACTCCTAGAGTTATTAAATCTTGAGTATTATTGAGGTTACCTTGGCAACACCAGACCAAATGATTTCATGGGCTTTATATTGACCTGTGGATTGGACATTCCCCACCCTAGTATACAGTGGCAACCTTATTAATTGTAAAAGCCATATAAAGAAAAATGCTATCTGCATCCAAAGAAAAAGCTGATAAACAGACTTTGGAATTAAGGATAGAATAATTTTGCATTTATGTGTATGTATGTGTATATATATATATATATATATATATAAAATTGGTTTCTTTTATAATCTTTTGTGTTTTATTTTATACACATAAAGACATTATTCAGAAAAGGGATCCTTAGACTCCATCATACTAATTGTCAAAGGGTCCATGATATAGAAAAGGTAAAGGACATCTGCAAAAATCTGAGAATTAGGACCTTCTCAAAGAAAATATCAAAAGAAGAGACAGCAAAGCTAGAGAATGAAAAGAGCAGGACCTCTCTCTGATCCTGAGTTTTCTAGAAGGAAACTGTTGTACTTACCTGAAGCTGCTAGGAGGGGTTTGATGTAATCAGGATGCACCAGGACCACCAGGGGCAGGAAGGGTCCTATCCAGACAAGGACAACATGGTGCATTTTGTTGAGGACCTGCATTTCATCTCGTAGGCCCTTCTCATTGGGCAGGAACTGAAATCAATCACAGAGATGGCCACCAGTTTCCCCAGGCCTCAGGACTGGGGGAATCAGGTTATCCAGCCCTCCCTTCCCATCGCCTCCCTTAACCCATCCCATTAGAGAAGTCTCAAATTGGACCAAGTTTTAGAGGATATCCAATCCAAATCCCACCCAATTGCATAAATATGCTCCTTTAATTTTTCCAGGCTATCAAAAGATAAAATGTTGAGTCTGGAGTCAGGGAGTCTTGAACTCAAATCCAGCTTCAGACACTTACTAGCTGGGTGACCTTGGACAAAACATTTGTTTGCCTCAGTTTCCTTAATTGTAAAATGAGGATAATAAAAGTATGAACTTTCTGGAGTTGCTATGAGGATCAAGTGAGATGATATTTGTAGGGCACATAGCCCAGTGACTATAGTACATAGTAGATGATTAATGTTTCCTTTTTTCCTACCTTCCTTGCATACTTCCAAGGAATGGGGAGCTTACTACACAACCATGGTGACTTGTGGAAATTTAAAACTGGGAAAGATTTTAGAGTAATCTAGCCATTAGAGAATTAATGACCAGAGCAAGGTGCTACATGACCAGTGAGGAACTCCAAAGAAGAACTGTAATTTTTACAGATGAGGACAGAGGTTAAGATACTTGTTCAGGGTCATACTGCTACTGAGTGATTGGGACTGGATTTGAGCTCAGGTCTTCCTGCTTCCAGGCCCAGTGCTCTATTCACAACATCGCAGAGAGGATAGACAATGTTTAGTTGTTTTGGAGATCACATGATCATAGAAGAACAACCCTTTTTTTCAGAGGTCATCTATTCCAATACATTTATTTTACAGTCAAGGAAGTTGACCATTAGAAAATACTTCCTTGGGCAGCTAGGTGGTGCAGTTAGATACAGCACCAGCCCTGGAGTCAGGAGTACCTGAGTTCAAATGTGACCTCAGACACTTAATGATTATCTAGCTGTGTGGCCTTGGACAAGCCACTTAATCCCATTGCCTTGAAAAACTAAAAAAAAAAAAAAAAAAAAAAAAAACTTCCTTGTCTGTGACTGGTGATTCAGAACTGGGTATAGATGTCATCTGGACTCCTTACTACTTGTGTGACTTTTGATCACTCACTTCCCTTTTCTGTAAAATGAGGATCACTGGACCAATTCATTGCTAAGGTCCCTTTCAGTCCTAAATCTTCCAGCAACTCAACCATTGAAACTATAGAGAATAAGTTTCTATGTGACAGGTCTAAATATTTTAGGAGAAGTCTCATGCCCCTTCCCTATCACCAGGCTAAACAGTACCCAAATCCTTCTCAACTTTCACTCATACACAAAGAATCTATGATTTTGTAAGTTTCAAAAATTCTTAATGTGAGAATACCCTCCATACTATAGATTAAAACCATCTATCTATACCCTAAATAGAAAAGGGAAGTTAGGGCATCTAGGTGGCACAGTGGATAGAGCACAGGCCCTGGAGTCAGGAGGGCCTGAGTTCAAATTCAGACTCAGACACTTAATAATTACCTAGCTGTGTGACCTTGGGCAAGTCACTTAACCCATTGCCTTGCCAAAAAAAAACTAAAAAGAAAAAAAGAAAAGAAAAGGTAAGCTATATGGGGGGCTTACCCAGGATTCACAAGTAGTAATCATCAAAAGTGGAATTTGAACCTCCAAACCTAGTACTCTATCTTCTAAACCACTTATCTTTCATATTTGTATTTAGTAAACATTTCCAGTATTCTGTCATGCCAATGCCAATGCTAAATAGACATTTGCTGAATTGAAGATTTGAAGATTCTGCACCATGGTTGGTCTATTCTGAGGACATACCTCTCTCTCACTTTTACCTCTTAGAATCTATAATTTTCTTCAAAGTTCAATCATCATCTATTTTATTTATTTCTTTAATGCACACCTTGACTTTCATAGCATTTAGAATAGGGAACATTTCATTTTTGGTTTTGTATTCCTAATTTCTAATTTAGTTTCTTGCACACAGTTTGCACTTTATGCTTGTTGCCTGATATTAGGTGCCTCTTATTAAAATGTAACATCCAGAACTGAACATGATATTCAAGACTTCACCAGATCAGAGTACTAGCCAGGGCGATTGAACTATATGGCCTATGATTTGGCTCCTCACCCCAGTTGGTAATGGCCTTTCCCCTTTTGACTTGACATCAGACTTTGGTCATGCTTCTTTTATATATTTATTTCACTGTGAATTAATCCACTAGGCCCCATTCCTACACAAATACAGTCAGCAGTCCCTCCATATCTTAATACAAAAATGTCAAACAAATAGAAACAGGTCACTAACCCATACATAAAGCTTCCTATGTCATATGTTGACTCAAACTACCACATATTAACATTCTATGTTTTATTGTCTTTTTATTTATTTTGTTAAATGTTTCACAATTAATCCCAATCAATCTGGCTCCTGCCAAGTTGAAGAAAGAGCTCATATTGCAAGTTTGACACCATGCCTTAAGAGACAAGTCACTAGAGTCAAAAAATAATTATCATCAGATGGATAGCTCTCTAGTGAGAACCTGAATTTAGCTCCTCCTATCCTCAGATGACTAATCTCATCTCCCAGATCATCCTCAAAGTCTTTCTAGGTTGGGAGAAACTGCCAGCACCTGATATCTGCCCACATAACTAGAAGATAATGTATCCCCTCCAAACCAAGATGAGGCATCTGAGTAGGACTTCAGGGGACTTTCAAACTGTGATATTTTGTATTATACTTGGGCATATGTCTGATCCCCCTAATAGAATGTAAGTTCCATGGGGCCTATGGAAGAGCATTGAGCTTGGAATTATAGGACTTTAATTCAAATCTGGGTTCTGCCACACTCCTTGCGTGACTTCAGGCAAGTCACTTAACCCTTTGGCTTTTAACTTCCTTGACTGTAAAATAAATGTATTGGAATAGATGACCTCTGAAAAAAAGGGTTGTTCTTCTATGATCATGTGATCTCCAAAACAACTAAACATTGTCTATCCTCTCTGCGATGTTGTGAATAGAGTACTGGGCCTGGAAGCAGGAAGACCTGAGCTCAAATCCAGTCCCAATCACTCAGTAGCAGTATGACCCTGAACAAGTGACTCAACCTCTGTCCTCATCTGTAAAAATTACAGTTCTTCTTTGGAGTTCCTCACTGGTCATGTAGCACCTTGCTCTGGTCATTTAATTCTCTACAAGACCAAAATTCCTATCTTTTTCCTGAGAAAATCATTGACATCCACTTAATCCAAGTTGAGATGAAAAAATAATAATAATAATAGATCCTTGCATATTAGACTAAGTTCTTTGAGGGCAAGAAATGATTTCTTACACATTTAATATCCCCTATTATCTGACTCAGTGTTTTCTACAAACTATATATATAAATTTGTTGAATGAAAAGTCACTAACCATTAGAAAGATCAGAGATGACAGACCTGCTCATTTTGATATTCTCCAACACAAAATTATTATTGATAATATCAGGATATCATTTATATCTATTACAGGATTCTCCTTTCATCATATAAGAAGGTACTTCAGTAATCATCTAGGTCAACTCTCTCATTTTACTGACAGGGAAACAGAAACAGATAGAGGTAAAGGGACTCGTCCAGGGAAACACAAGTATTAAACCTCTGAGATGGGATCCAAACCAAGGTCCTCCTTCTTTCAAGTCAGGAGTCTTGGCACTGCACTATGCAGCATATCACCTGTGTTTCCTGTAATAATCCATTAGCAATAGAAACCATAGAATTTAAAAAGCCTTTAGAAGTTATTTAATAAAGCCTTCCACTCGATATTCAGACTTTACTTAGATTATTTTCTAGATTGTCTTCTGGTCTCTAGCTTGAATACCTCTAATGATAAAGGAATGGAAGGAAGGAAGGAAGGAAGGAAGGAAGGAAGGAAGGAAGGAAGGAAGGAAGGAAGGAAGGAAAAACATTTAAATTTCCCTTCTACAATAGGCCAGACACATGGCAAAACACTATATAAATATTATCTCATTTGATCCTCACAAAATTCTGCAAAGTCAGTATAGTTAATATATTCATTTTACAGTTGAGTAAATTTTTTAAAATTTATTTAAGGCAATAGTGCTAAGTGGCTTGCCCAAGGTCACACAACTAGGCAATTTAAGGATGAATTTGAACTCAGGTCCTCCTGACTCCAGGGCTGGTGCTCTATCCCACTGCACCACCCAGCTGCTCCCTATAGTTGAATAAATTGAGGCAAGCAGATATTAAGTGACTTACCCAGGGTCACACTGCTATTAAGAGTCTGAAACTAGGACCAACTAGATGGTGCAGTAGATAGGCACCAGCCCTGGAGTCAGGAGGACCTGAGTTCAAATCCAGCCTCAGACACTTAATAATTGCCAAGCTGTGTGACCTTGGGCAAGTCACTTAACCTCATTGCCATAAATAAAAAAAAATTTTTTAAAGAGTCTAAGACTACGTTTGAACTTGGGTCTTACTCCACTGTGTCAACTAGTTACCTCTACTTCAACAAAGCAACCTATTTCCTGCTAAAAGCTCATTTTTGTGTTTAATCTAAATTTGCCTCCCTTTACATCTCATGTGTTCATCTGCTTTGAGTATTTCATGCCAATGATCTGTAATTTCACTAGTGCATACACTGCTTCAATTATGTGTTCATAGCAAACTTCACAACCCTGTCACAACCTTGGTACCTGGTTTTGGTGAGCTATTGTGAATGAAAAAAAAATCTATAAATTTTCTGATGCTGAGCGTCTCTGTAATTATCAAGACTAAGCTTCAGATGACATACCAAACACAACACCATCCAATGCTCAAAACCATTTGGCAAGGTAGGACTTGCCAGAGCAGCTGCTGACACAGCCTCTATCCAGTAAGCCAAGCTCAATTCTAAAGCCCAAGGAGGTATTAGTGGATTGAGAAGTGGAATCTGAGATCCAAAAGTTTATCCAGAGCTACCTTGACTCAGTGAAGAAAAGATTCTTACTCTTACTGTTGGAGGGGACTGTGTATTAACAAGACTTTAGGTTGTTCAATGTGTAGGATTAAGGAGTTAGAGAATTTTAGAGCTAAAAGAGGCCTTCCAATCTTGGAAAGGCTGGGCATTTATTTTAACAGGAAGCCCCTCTTTTTATATACCATATGCCTCCCAAGTGATCAATCTCCAGGGTTGGAGAGCCTATCATCTTCCATTTCTGGAAATTTCCCCCATATGGCAAGGGTTCTCAATCTAGGGTAGAATTCAGGGAATCCATGAGCTTGTATGCGGAAAAAAAATTATATCTTTCTTTTATTAATTGAAAGTAATTTAACTCTAACTGAAAATTAACATTTCCAGCAATTTTGAATTTTTAAAGAAACATTATTTGAAAAAGGAGTTCATAGCCTGCAGGCTTCCACAGAGATTCCATATACAAGGTTTAGAACTTCAGGTAAATCTAAATCATCCTCTCTGCAATTCACCCAATTGTCTCCTAATTTAGCCCTTGGGGTCAAGCAGAACATTTTGAATTCTCCTTCCAACTTGTCTCATGGACTATTTCAAGTTTCTATTTTTTTTATTAACTAATTTTCTTTATTTTAAACTTTAATACAAAAATGAAAGAAAAAATTCCCATGTTCATGAGAAGATTCAACATAAAACAATAAATTTCCATTTCAAGAAAGCCTAGCTTTTCTTTTGTTCTCTGTGGTGCTCTTTTTTTTTAAGTGTTTTTTTTTTTGCAAGGCAAATGGGGTTAAGTGGCTTGCCCAAGGCCACACAGCTAGGTAATAATTAAGTGTCTGAGACCGGATTTGAACCCAGGTACTCCTGACTCCAAGGCCGGTGCTTTATCCACTACACCACCTAGCTGCCCCTGTGGTATACTTTTTAACTTTATTTTTCCTCTCCCTCCCTCCACCAATGCCACCCCAAAGAAGACTACAATTAGGCATAGATTAGATAGATAGATAGATAGATAGATAGATAGATAGATAGATAGATAGATGAGAGAGAGGGAGAGAGACAGACATGGATATCTATAAACATAAACATATGTACATACATATATCTGTATATATATGAAAGATCATACTAAACTTATTTCCACTTGTCATTTGCTTCTCTGAAGGTGAATATCATCTTCCTTCATAAGGCCAAGTTGTTCCATGTTTTTCTAAATTAACCAGCACATCATTTCCTATACCACAGAAATATTCCAATCTAATCACATCCTATCTGAGACATTTTCTATGAATGTTTTCCCCCCTAATTTTCTGCATTCACTTTATTCTTGAGTTTTATTTATACAAGAAAATTTTGAAGTAATCAAAATTATTCATTTTGAACTTCAACAATGTTCTCATAATATAATTTAAGTTCTGATACTATTCCTTTACATCTTTTCCCCTTGTTTCTTTGACTTTCTTTGACCTATTATTCTTCCAAATGAACTTTGCTACTATTTTTTCTTAGTAAGTTTTTATTTTTAGTAATTTAATCAGTGTGGCTGTTAAATAAACAGACTAATTAGGTAAAATTGTCATTTTTTTATTATATTGGCTTCCTTTCCCTTGAACAATAAAAATTACTTCAGATATTTAGATATGAATTATCTGTATAAAAAGTGTATTATGTTTATGTTCATAGAATTCCTGTATCTGATTTGGCAGGTATACTCTCAGGTATTTTAAATAGTCTATTTTATTTATATCATCTATTTATATCATCTAAAACATCTTTTGATTAAATCTATTTTGGCTTTAACTTTGAGATCATGATTACTATCTCTGCTTTTTTTAATATAATCAATTCTAAGGGGCAGCTAAGTGGCACAGTAGATAGAGCACAGGCCCTGGAGTCAGGAGTACCTGAGTTCAAACCCGGCCTCAGACACTTAATAATTACCTAGCTGCGTGACCTTGGGCAAGCCATTTAACCCCATTACCTTGCAAAAACCTAAAAAAAAAAAAACATAATAAATTCTACCTACCCTTTATTTTATAATTATTTATATCTCTTATTTTTATTGATTCTCGAAAGCAACATATTGTCGAATTCAAAATTTTAAGATGCTATCCATTTCTGTTTTATGGGTAAATTCATTCCATCAACATTCTAAGCTATAATTATTTGTTGCATATTTTCCTCCTTCCTATTTTTCCTCACTATTTCTATTTTTCTTCATTCTTCTTTTCACCTTATTTACCCTATCCCTCCTCCTTTACTTTGCTTCTACCTGCTACCTTATCCTTTTGTTCTTTAACCTACCCATCCCTCTAACAATCTCTTCTCCCACTGCATTCCCTTGCCTTCTTGATTCTTTCTGAATTTAGATTTTTATACCTTTCTAGATATATATTTTGTTCCATCTTTAACCCATTCCAAATGAGAGTAAGATTCCAGTACTACTCACCCTTCCCACTACTAGCTTCTTCTGTATCAATTTTTCCTTTTATGCCTCATTTGTATGACTTATAAACTTTTTTATTTCTCCCTACACAGTTTAAATTTTTAGAATCATATCATCACACTCAGGTAAGCCCAAGTCCTTCTTTCTTATAATTATAACAGTCACAAAAGTACTAATAATATTTTTGCAGATAAGTAATAAACAATTGGACTTTATTATTGATATAATTGATTTATAATTGATCTTTAATGCTTATCTTATATTTCTCTTGGTTGCAATATGTAAAATTTTCCCTTAACTTCTTTTTGTGTTACAAATATCTAAAAACCTTTCAGTTTGTTAAATATCTATTTTTTTTCATTCAGGATTATATTTAACTTTTCTAGATAAGTTCTCCTTGGTCATAACCTCAATTCTATTGCTCTATGAAATATAGAATTAAAAAACTTATGGCCCTTCAATTTAGTAACTGCTAAGTCTTGTGTAATCCTCATTGTTGCGCCATTATATTTAATTGGGTTTTTTTTATTGCTTCCAATATTTTCTCCTTGATCTGGGAGCTTTGAAACTGGATATTCCTGTAGATTTTACTTCTGAGAATCTCTTTCAGATGGTGATTGATGTATTTTTTTCTATTTCTTCTTTTCCTTCTTATTCTAATTTTTCTTGATAATTTCTTATAATATTATATCAAGATTCTTTTTATATCATAATTTTCAGAATTTGACTATTCTTATATTACTTCTTCTCAATTTGCACACCAGATCAGTTCGATGAGATATTTCATATTTTCTTCTTTTTTTATTCTTTTGATTTTGTTTTATGATTTCTTGGTATCCTAGAACATTATTATGTTCCTTTTGCCCAATATTAGTTTTCAAGGAATTCTTTGCTTCCTTAAGTTTTTGATTCTCTGTTTCAAGATAGTTGACTTTCTTTTTATAATTTTCTTGATTTTCTTTGCTCTTATTTTTTTCTAATTTTTCCCTTATCTCTCTTATTTGATTTTTTTAAGTTCTTCCAAGAACTCTTTTTGAACTTGGGACTGTTTAACATTTTTCACTGAAAAAGGAGTCATTTTTGAGCTCTATTGTCTTCCTTTGAATATGGACCTAGACCTTCCCTATCCTCATAGTAGCTGTGTATGGTTAGGTCCTTTCTCCTTTGCTTATTCTTTTAATTTTATATATATATATATATATATATATATATATATATATATATATATATATATATATATATATATATATTTGTTGTCTTATTTTGCTTTTAGCAGCTATTAAGTTCTTTTAAGTTCTAGTCCTGAGGTATAGGGAATGATGCCCCAAGCCTCCGGTTCTTCTTACAGTTATTTTCTAAGGTCTGTCCCAGGGTTCCACCTTGGGCTCTCTTCTCTACTCCCACAGTTAGAGCCCAAGTCATGCTGTCCCACAAGTGATCTTTATTTCCTTCTCTTCCTCCAGTGGCTGCAAACTTCAGTTGTCCTCTCTGCCCTGAAACTGAAACCAGGCGCTCTGCTCTCCTGCAAGTGCCCTCAACCAGGGTCCCCAACCCTCTTGCATTGCACTCACCAGGTGTGTGCAAGCTCCTTCTCTGAGCCCTTCCCCACCCCCCACCCCCCACCCCCCCAGCCTCAATTCCTGAGGAGCAGTCCAGTCCTAAATGAGTCTGGTCAGTACAGCAATGCTTGGCATCCCTCGATAGTAGAAAGTCTTTCAAACTTCTACTCAGCTATCAGAACCCCACTCAGTCCCTGAAGTGAAAGTTTCTAAGTCTGAAGCTGCCTCCCAACTCTAGCTGCCCCCCAAAATTTATTGATTGTTGATTGGAGATGTTTTCATTTCATTCAGATCGTCATCCACTTTAGGAAAGATCTTTCCTAGAATCTTCTCAAGTCCTCTTAGAAGGACAACTGCTTTTCTCTAACATTTGTTTATTTACCCTGCTCTACATTTCCTCTGAGGAGATGTTTTGTCTTTTTTGTGTGTGTGTGTGGAGGAAATTTGAAGAATCAAGAATTTTCTGACCCACTCCACCATCTTCCCAGAAATCTCTCCCCCAAGAGTCTCCTAACAGGTCTCCCCATATCTACTCTTTCCTTCTTCCCAAATAATAAAGAAGTATGATACTGAAGAAACAGTGCTGAATTTGGAGTTAGTGGTGATTTGAATTCCAGGTTTGTCACATGCGTATCCTTGGGTAAATCACTTAAGACTCAGTTCCCTCATCTGTAAAGCTAAAACCAAACGACTAACACTCTCTCCCATCTATGTGAGCTTGTCCCATTGAATTGAATTATACAATAATGTTTCAATAAAAAAGAACTCTTCCAAGGGTTGATTATAACCCTTCCTTCCCCCATTCCTACCTTTTATTATTTGCTGAGGAATGTGTGATCATTTATCTGAATGAGAAGAAAGAGAACCCTTCCACCAGGAGGTGTCAGGGCAGGCCTTGGGAAGGCGCTGTGTCCCCTGAATTTGACCCTCAAAGGAGGGAAAGGATTTTTTTGACAGGCAGAGATGAAGAGAAGGAAGTATCTCCCCCACTTAGGAGGTACATCTGCATTACAGGAACACATTTCGAAGAGGAAGCAGGTGAAATGAGATTAGAAAGCTAAGGTAGTGGAGGAGTAGGTGGCATAATGGTTAGAGCACCAACCCCAGAGTCAAGAGGACCTCAGTTCAAATTTGACCTCAGACACTAGTCCCTGAGCAAGTCACTTAACCCCAATGCCTTTCAAAAACAAAAGAAAAGAAAAGAAAAAAGAAGGTAAAGTGGTACCAGATTGCAGATGGCCTTGAGTGCCAGGCTAAAGAGAAAATAAAAAACATTGTAGAGTTTTGAGCAAAAGAGGGTCATGACAGGTCTGTTAGTGAGTAAAAGAGGGATCGAGAAAAGGAGTTCCAAGCAACCTGTCTGAGGGCCTATCCATGATCAGTCTAGGGGTCTAAGTCCTCAATGACCAGGATGGGGAAGAGGAATTTCAGAAGTATATCAACCCGGAGCACTTGTCCCCAGCATATGGAGAAGTAATGGTTAACAGCCCTATGTTCTCTCTACTAACCTGTCATTATAACTTTCATTAGCAGCACATTCATCACTTACTAAAGCGTGTGTACATTTTATTAAAATGCCCTCTATAATGAATATCAATAACATAATAATGATTTGCCTTGGCTGTCTGCCTTCTGGACTGCTGCCTAGCCACTTCCAGGCAGCTGGCCACGGTAAGGTCTGAGTTAGTCTCCTGCATCTACTTTCTGAACTGCTTTAGAGAAAATCTCCCAATGACTCCCCTTGACTCAGAATAACCCCCATTTCAGTCCTTTTTTCCTCTGAGGCCCTTGAGACTGGCCAACAAGGTTAGTCCTTTATCTGGCTCTTAAGAGATGACAAGCCTGTGGTGTTCCCAGCTCATGCTGCCTATTGTTAAAGCTTGGGTCCCCTAGCAATCAATCAGTAAGTATCATGTTTTTATGATGTGCCAAACACTATGTTAATGGGCAATGGAGTTATAGAGACAAAAGTGAAACTGGTCCTATTTCCAGGAGTTTACACATGGATATATTTAAGCACTATCTGATGTATAGATGTATAGAGAATGAGAAAAAAATCCTCTGTGAAGGAAGAGCCCTAGCAGCTGGGAGGATGATTGGGTTTCAAGACAGGCTCATAATTATTTACCAGGCATCATAGAATATCCAGCATGAAGGGTATTTTGAGATTATGCAATTCAACCTCCTCACTTTACAGGAAAGAAAACTGAGGCTCAGAGGAAGAGATTTGCCTTAACATCAGGTCAGCATAAGGTTAGAGGAGGAATTGGTTTTGGTTTGGTTTTGATTTGGGGTTTGTTTTTTCGAAGGGGGTGTCTGGAACTGTTATTTCACTTGTGTTCTGAGCTCGGGGAGGGAAATTTCTCTACAGGAATACACATCAGCACCTGTTCTGTGACTCAATGTTAAAGAGTTTTCCTGGAACATTTGAGAGGGTGAGAGATTTTCCAGGGGGCCATATCATTTGTAGGGGTCAGCAGTGGGACTTGAAACCCACCCACATCCTCTCCCCAGACTCCCTTCCTGACTCCAAGATGAACTTTCCATCTATTGAATTCTCTCTTATGAAAGGTTATAGGACAATAGATTTATAATTAGAAGGGGTCCTAGTCCCACTGCATTATTTTACAATAGAAGAAACTGAGGCCCACAGAGATTATGTGACTTTCCAAAAGGTAATAAGGGGGAGAGTAGGATTGGAACTCAGTTCCTCTGGCTCCAAATCCAATGTTCTTTCCACTCTATTATTATAATCCTCTGATGTTTGCCCTTCATTATTGAAGAAGACCATGACATCAGGAAGGTGATTCCATGACTTGCACATGAATTGAATTTGAGTGAGGTGGGGGGGGGGGGGTGGAGAGAGAGAGGTGCTATGCTAAGTCACCAACCTCACTTTCTTCTCTTGGAGCCATCTGGATCTAGTGGCCAGATATGAATCAGGATGACAGGAGATAGGCTTGGATGTGAGACAACCAGAGTTAAATGATTTACCCAAGGTCATTACCCAAGATCAGATAGCTAGTAAGTGTCTGAGGACAGATTTGAGCTCAGATCATCCTGACTTTAGGACCAGCACTCTACCCACTATAACACCTAGCTCCTCTAACGCAACCTATACTCCTATTCAGGTATCTCATCCTGGGCTACACTGGTCAATTATAAAGCATAAAGATTAGTGCCATAGAAATAATATAATATTTGGAGCTATGGAGGGCAAACAATCTATCTTTTCTTGGATGGGCCACCCCTCTCCCTTATCCCAAGATAGGGATCCCAAGTACTCACCATGCCCATATGACCCAAGAGCCAGTTCCCCCCAGGAGGCTTAGGGAAGCATCGCAATCGTTGGCAGGTGATACGAAATTTGTAGCATATGTGGAATACCTTCAGGAGGAGGCGGAAGAAGATGAAAAGCAAGGACAGGAGCAGTGCAGAGATAACATAGGTGCGGAAAGAGGTCTTCTCAAGCCTCAGTACCTTTAGTATTTGGTCTGTTATGGGCAACATCCTGAAGAAGAGACAAATGAAAGCACAAAGGATGCTCAGAATTAGCAGGCCTGAACATTAGGGAAGTCCAGTTTGTGTTCAAACCTGAACAAGAAGAGGTCTCAGAGAACTCCAAAGCTCTCTCCCCTGCACCACCTCACCCCTCCCAAGGAGCACTGAACAATCCATCTGGACACATCTCCAGTGGTTCCCCAGAGAACACAAAACTCTCTCTCTCCAGAAATTAGTTTGTAATTACTTCAAGGAAGCCTGGCACAGAAGATAAACTGCTGGCCTCCAAGCCAGAAAGGCCTGGCTTCAAGTCTCCTCTTTGACACACTGACTTTGTGAACCTGGCCAAGTTAAATAACCTCTCAGTACTCCAGATAATTGTTTAAGACTCTACACAGAGAAAATGGTGTTCTGAATTAGAAGGAACAGCTTCCTCAATGACTTAGTTCCCTAAGACAGTAGTTCACAAAGTATGGTTTTGATGTTCAAAATGAGGTCTTTCAGGTAGAGTCCATAAGGTCAAGATTATTTTAATAATAATGCCAAAATATTTTAACAACATGGTAAATAACAGTAAATAAAACCTGAATAATAAAAAAAATTTGAAAGCCCTCAGTAATTGTGAAGAGTATAGGGATGGCTAGGTGGCACAGTAGATAGAGCACCAGCCCTGGAGTCAGGAGTACCTGAGTTCAAATCGGACCTCAGACACTTAATAATTACCTAGCTGTGTGGCCTTGGGCAAGCCACTTAATCCCATTTGCCTTGCAAAAATCTAAAAAATAAAAATAAAAAAAAGTATAAAGGGATCCTAAGACCAAAAAATCTAATGACTGCTGACCTAAATCAATGAAATCACAGCTCCAGTGCCAGAATCCAGTTCCTGCATCCTTTATATTTGTATTTACTTATTCGGGTACACTTTATATGCTCCTCAAACCTCTCCTAGTAGACTTTAAGCTCTTGGTGGGCAAGGTCTGCATTCTTTGTATCCTTGGAAACTATTATAATGCTCTGTCTAAAATGGGCACTTAATAGATATTTTTTTGAGTTTCATGTCACTGAGATGATCCAGACTCCTTAATTTGGTGTTTTAGGCTTCCCACATTCTGGCCCCAACCTACCTCTTCACTTTCAGCTCCCACTACTCTACAGTATGAATTTGACACTCTAGCCTCTGGACTGCTGCCTAGCCACATCCAGGCAGTTGGCCAGGCCCGGGCTCCTACATCTGCTTTCTGAACTCCAGAGAACACAGACCTGCCCCTTCAGTTCCAAACTTCTCTGGGGCCTTCAGAGGGCAGCCAGCATGGCTAATCCTGTAGTTAAGAGGCTTAAAGTCCTGTGATATATGCAGATATCACTATCGTGGTGATCCCAAGCACGAATTTATCATCTCTGGCTATCCCTACCACTAAACCTATTCTCACTCCCATTCTCTATCCCCCAAATACCTACCCCCATAAAAGTTTTGTCCATCCTTCAAAGCTCGGATCCAGTCCCACCTCCTTCACTAATTCATCTCCCAAAGAAAGGTAGAATTCTCAAAGCCTTTACTTTTCTTTATCATGCACTGACCATAAAAAGCAATAAAAGTTAATATGATATTGATAGTACTTTTAGTTTTTACAAACACTTGGCATGCATTATCTTATTTGATCCTTACAACAACCTTTAAGGAGGTAGATATTAAAATTATTATTCCCATTTTACAAATAAAGAACCTGAGGCTCAGAGAATTTAAGTGACTTGTTCATGATCAAGCAGCTAATTAAGTGCACTAATGATCCTTCTGTTGATTATCTCCAATTTACCTATATATTTCTTGTTTGGGTGTAATTGTTCCCATGTCGGAATCCAGCCTCAAACACTCAATACTCAATAGCTGTGTGACCTCGGGCAGGTCACTTAACCCTGATCGCCTGGCATCCAGGGCCATTTCCACTCATTCTGATCCATATCTGGCCACTAGACTCAGGTAGCTCTGAAGGAACTCCCTCACTCAAATCTCATTCACTTGCTTGTCATGGCATTACCTCCCTGATGTCATGGTCTTCGAGAATGAAATGTAAACATCAGTTGTTTGCATGTTATCTTCTCCATTAGACTGTGAGTTCTTTAAGAACTGTCTTCTGCCTTTATTCATATCCCTTATGTCTGGCACATAGTAGGTCATAACAAACTTTTATGAACTGACTGAATCCCAATCTCTCCTGACTTTAGGTTCAATGTCATTTGTGATGCATTGGGGAAGCTCTTGGCATTAAAGGAATTGGTTTCAAATGCCACCCACAATACCTACTATCTATAGGACCAGGGCAAGTCATCTGACCTCCATGGACCTCAGTTTCCTCATCTGTAAAAGAAAAGGTTTGGGCTAGAATGACCTTTGATCAATTCCATTTCTAAATCTATAATAACGATAATCACCCCCACAATGAGATATCTAATTATCAGAGTTGTAACTAGGGCAGAGCAACCCCACCCTACTCACTGCACTTTCAATTCTTCAATGACCTGGAAGCTCCTTAGCTTAGCACCTAGTTAGTAAGAATAATTAGTTAAAATAGGATAATAGCATCTGGCCTACCTCCTTTCTTTCTAGAAGACTACTGGGGCAAAGTGACTTGCCCAGAGTCACAAAGAAAGGAAGTGTGGGAGGATGGGTTTGAACTCAGCTCCTCCATTTCAGGATACTACCTGCCCCAGCCTACTTCCTTTCTCAAAACCATGGATACCCCCTCAATTTACTTATCCCAGAGACAAAGTGGCTACTTATCATCTGCTATTCACAATTAAGAGTCTCAATCCTCAAGATTGCAAATTTCCTGAGAGCAGGGATGAAGGTGGATTTATTTTTGCCTACTCTATGGAGTATATATCAATAAATGTTGATTAATTTGGACTACACCTTCCAGGACTTGGATCACATACCCAGGTAAACACAAATACAAACACACACACACACACACACACACACACACACACACACACACACACACAATCAACTTATTCTCTTCTATATTGCATACATCAGTATCATCTTTCCACCCAGAAAGAGCAGGGATTGAGTTGTGGGGTGCCCTGATATCCCTCTCAGCAGTGACCATGGAGTTGATTTAGTGGGAAGAGCCTGGGCTGGACACAAGGACCCCCAGGTCAGCCACTAACCAATTTACAACCTTAGGCAAAGTTCCTTCCCGTCTCAGAGCCTGAGTTTTGTCTCATGCAAGATGAAGTTAGGTTAGATGGTTTTTCTGATCCCTTCCAGTTTTGAAGTTTGAGGATTCTGCATGCTTAAGAAGCCACAGAGAACAGTGAGTTCAAACATGCTGGGCAAAGCACAGCCCTGCCAGGTTTTAGTTTCTTGGACTTTAAAATAAGATATGACTTAAATATTTTACCTCTGAGGTCTCTTCCTACTCAAAAATTTGTGATCCCATGAGCTTCAATGGAAACCCAGTCATCAAAGGACCAGAGTTCAAATTCCACCTCTGACATTCGTTATCTGTATAACATTGGGCAAGTCCCATAATTTCTCTGGGACAATGTTTCCTCTCTTGTGAAATAAAAAGATTGGCTTAGATGGCCTCTGAGGTTGCTGCCAAATCTAAATCTGTGATGCTATCATCATATCAAACTCGTTTCAAACTACTTCCAGGCAATGGCTCTTAGGGATTAGAGTTTTGGAAAAGACAATTATTGGGGCAATTACACAAAGTCAAACAGTTAAGAATAACCTTCACTGTTATCCTCAAAAATAACCACTAGCTATGGGCTAGATTGATAGAGAGTAGATTCAATGGAGAGAGGCCACAGGACAGGCACACCTATTCCTTTGTATACTGAATTTGGAGCAATGCTAGACTGCCATTTGGATCCTGAATATAGAGCAACACTGACCCATCCTAGGCAATAATTGATGGTCTTTTGTATACTGAATATGGAGCAACGCTGGCTCCCCTCCAAAAGGACAGATGGTCAGTTTTTCTAGGAGAGAAACCAGTGCAAAAGATGGCACACTGTCTCAGGAGTCATCTTCCTATCCCCACTTTGTGTGAGCAATAGCATCACTAATCAATTGGTACTTAGAACACACAAGGAAGTGGGGCACCCAACACACACTAACTTGTACTATGATGGAGTATTGAAACTTGGAGGAACACCTGGATTCAAATTTCATCTCTGACTCTTACTAGATAAGTGACCTTCTGGTGATCCATATAACTATTCTGAGATTCAATTTCCTCATCTGTAAAATGCAGAAAAATAATATCAGGAGGGCAAGTTTTTGTGATGACCAGATGGATCTAAGGTAGTTTGCAAACTTGAAATCATTTATCTAATGGGAGACAATTATCATCTTTTTTTCAAGTCCAGGAGTTGGACAGAACTGATTTCAATGCCTTGGGTGAGACCTAACCAAGAGACCACCACAGATAGTATGGTGTAGTGGTAAGGTTCTGGCAGTAGGGTCAGAGACCAAGGTTCAAGTGCTGGTTCTCCCACTTATTAACCAAATGACTTTGGGAAAGTCACATTTGACCTCTCAACCTCATTTTCCTTACCTGTAAAATGAACACTGACCTTGTAGTCAGGAGGACATGAATTCAAATTCAATCTCAGATACTCACTGGCTATGTGACCTTAGGCAAGTCACTTAACCCTCATTGCCTCACATTCAGGGTCAACTCCAATAACCCTGATTCATATCTGGTCACTGGAACCAGATGGCTCTGGAGAAGAAAGTGAGACTGGTGATTTAGTGCAGCACCCCTCACTCAAATTCAGTTCATATGCTTGTCATGGCATCATGTTCCTTCTTCTTTGAGAGTGAAGGACAAACATCATCAAAATGAAAAGATTGAACTAGATTGATGCCTAATTTTTTAGATTTGTTGAGAACCACTAGAAGGAATTGCTTCGATCTTTGTTTCATATGACCCAGTGCCTAATATAGTGTCTATCACATAGCAGGTGTTTATAACATGCTTATTAATTGACTGAGACTATACCATTGATCCCCACAGAATCATGAAATCATGCATCAAGAAATAGAAAGGGCTTCCGTGTTCTCATCACTATGCTATACTGCCTCATCATGTTTCTTATTGTTTGATTGACCTTGGGTAAGTCACTGAACCACTTAGTTCCTCTATAAGACAATAGTTAGAAGGACGTTTCTGCATCCTTAGTTTCTAACATTGACAAAACCTCAGGACCAGATGAAAAAGTTAAAAAATTCAGCCCATGGGTGGCTAGGTGGAACAGTGGATAGAGCACTGGCCCTGGAGTCAGGAGTACCTGAGTTCAAATCCAGCCTCAGACACTTAATAATTACCTAGCTGTGTGGCCTTGGGCAAGCCACTTAACCCCACTGCCTTGCAAAAAAAAAACCCTCATGTCTTATTTTACACAAGACTCTAATTGGTTCACTCTTTATTAGGCTTAGGTATGGTCAGCAATAACTTGACATCTAAATTACTGGAGCTTTCTTCAAGATCTTGCTGTATTCGTTATGAAAGGAGAGGCTTTGGTTTCATGGCTAAATTGAAGTTAATCAACCCAACTCCTCTCACCCCCATCTGAGGGTACAATCTGTGTTCAAGGAAAGACACGGTACAGTGAAGAATACAGGGAACCTGGGTTCTTTGTCTTGACTCTGTAAAGAAACTCAGCACTGTTGGCTTTTATATTATGGTTGGAGCTAAACAGTAATTCATTAATGAAGTAGGCCCTGGGAGCTCCAACAAAGCACTATTTTGGCACCTGTCCCTGCTAGCTTCAATGTCTAGGGAGATTCCACATCCATGCAAGGAGTTGGAGGTCTTTCGTTTCATTATTAAAGCATAGGTACCATGAAGTTTTCTCTCAGGAAGAGGAGAGAAAATACCACTGTGAGTAATACTTCCAGAGCACCCTTGAATGGGATTCAAGCTGAACTAAAAAAAAGTTTGTAAGACAGTGCTACAGGGTTCAACTTATTGTGAATGAATAAAATAATGAACCATAGTTTTGTGGACAATCCTAGGAACCACAGAGATGGGCTAGAAAACATTCGGAGAACAACCAGAATAAGCAATGCGTGCTCTATAAAAACTGGTCAAAGGAACTGAAGATGCTGGGCCTGAAGAAGAGAACTCTTTTAGGGGAGTCTGAACACTGTCTTCACATGATTGACATTCATCTAGATTAACTTCTGTGCAAGAGTTTCCTCTTGTTTCTAGAACAGCCCTTTGAGGTCAAACTGAACTTATCAAATCCATCTTCCAGGTAAATAAAATTATCATGTTCACCACTGCCCTGAGTCTCCTCTTTAGAATGTAAGCCCCTCGAGGGCTTCACTCTTTTCTTTGCAACTAAAAAAATGTTTGTAGATTGCCTGATATGGTAGGAAGTAGACAAATGACTTGTCACTTGTGTTGTAGAGGACACATTTCAGTAGAATATGGACTAGACTAGAACCAGAAGGGATCTCAGAATCCATCTAGTCCAATTTCTCATTTTACCGTTGAAGAAACTGAGGTCCAGGAATATGAAGTTTGTGGTCCAAGGTCCAGCAATAGAGTTGGACTTTGAACCCAATATTCTTTCCCCTCCCTAAGTATCACACTAAGAAGATGACTTCTGAGATCTTCTAACTCCGAGAATCTGTGGTTCTTTCTCTCCATTTTTTCCACATTCCTTACAATCACAATTTTTGTCATTTCTCCTTCCAAGTTCCAAGTTGATCTTCTACTGTGGGACTTAGGAGAGACCACAGATCATAGAATAAAATTTAGGAGAGTAGACTTCAAGATGCCTTCACCATAAAGAAGCCAGTGTAATCTCTTACAAGTCAAAGTCAGGGTCTAAAACTCAACAACTGTGCATTTGTCTCTCTGTGCTCTGTATTAATCTTTCTTCCAGACAGCCCTAAATAAAGAAAAAAGGTAATTTCATGGACAGGATTAGGGAGACATCCCAAATGATGATTAAAACCTGGAAGTCAGAAGGAAGAATATAGCAACAGAGATTTGTTTTCACTGGGACAAAGGGAATCTAGAAGAGAGGGATCACTCATCGGAATTTATCTAACTCTTATACAACTACCACATTAATTTCTGGGCATATGTATATCTTAAACAGAAGCCATATAAACACTCATACACAATCACAGGTGCATGCATACATTTAAGCACACAAAAAAAGAATAACACATCCTTGTAATGGGTGGGAAATGTAAATAGCCATTTATTAGTGTTTACTATATACCAAGAAATATGTCAAGTGATTAAAATATTATGTCACTTGAGTCTCACCCAAGAGCTAAGTGCTATTACTGATCTCATTTTACATTTGAGGAAACTGAGGTAGTGAGAAGTTAATTGACTTGCCTAGCATCAGATAACTAATTAGTGTCTAAGGCTGAATTTGAACTCAGGACTTCTGACTCCAGATGCAATACTCTGTTGGAACACCTAGCTGCCTCTCTTATCTGAGACTTAAGGGTCTTAATGCTACTAATCCATTGTCAGGGATAGAACTTACCACCTCAAGATTGCTACTATCTGTATAATAAAGGGAAAAAATCTTATATAGTATCTACAAAAATATCTATAGCAGATCCTTCTATGGTGGCAAAAAAAATGGAAATTAAGGGGATGCCCATCAATTGGGGAATGGCTGAACAAGTTATAGCATATGAATGCAATAGAATATTATTATGCTAGGGGTGGCTAGGTGGCACAGTGGATAAAGCACCAGCCCTGGAGTCACGAATACTTGGGTTCAAATCCGGGCTCAGATACTTAATAATTACCTAGATGTGTGGCCTTGGGCAAGCCACTTGACCCCATTTGCCTTGCGAAAAAAAAACCTAAAAAAAGAATATTATTATGCTGTAAGAAATGATAAGCCAGATGATTTCAGATAAACCTGAAAAGATTTACATTAATTGAAGCTGAGTAAAGTGAGCAGAACTAGGAGAACATTGTACATAGCAATGACAACATTGTGCAATGATCAACAATGAATGGCTCTACTCAGCAATATAATGATCTAAGACAATTCCACAGGACTCATGATGAAAATGCATGCTATCTAACTCCAGGGAAAGAACTGATGGAGTCTGAATGCAGATTGAAGCATCCTGTTTTCATTTTCTTTATTTTTTCAATATTTTTTCCTTTTTTCTGTTTTTTTTCCACAAAATGACTAATATGAAAATATGTTGAAATGATTATGCTTATATAACCTGTATCAAATTGCTCACCATCTTGAAGTGAGGAAGAAAAATTGAAATAAAAGCTTTTAAATGAATGTAAAAAATTGTCTTTACATTGGGAAAAATAAAATACTATTTGAAAAAAAATTGCAGTACCAGTAAGTAAGTGGGAGAAGGAAAGAACCTTCCTTCTTTTGTGGGATAGAAGACTTGTGTGAGGGTTCATGCATCAATTTCTCCATTAAAAAAAAGGTACAGCTCATAAAATAAGCACTAATCTAGGTCAGGAGACCCCAGTTCTAAATCTAGTTCTGTCATTAACTTGCTGTGCAACCTTAGGTAAATCATTTTCCCATTCTGAGCTTCATTCCTTCTCTCTGCAAAGAACAGTTTCTTAGGTAAGTGAATATTTAAGATTTCTCCCAAGGCTAATATTCTATGATTCCATTTTTGCCTCACCCAGACAGGTCAGAATACTGCTAGCAGATAGTACCATGAGTCAACATTTCACTGCTTTTCAAGACCCATGAGTCCATACATCAAGGTGTTCCTTCCACATTCCATGAGTTGCCACAGGCCCAAAAATGTGTCACTTCAAAATCAAAATTCTGATTATAAATTTCACAACTCTTGACTAGGCAAATTCATTTTCCCAACATTTATGAAGCAATCACTACATTATGAAGAAATGCACTATGCTAGAATTTAAGAGACAAAAATGAAAAACACAAGGTCAAAATCCTAGGACAATGGATATGCAAGTCCAACTCCAGGCCTGTACTTGAAGCCTTCTCTGTTTGCTGGGTCATAACATAGCTTGTGTCCCACTGGTATAGCTTCTATCACTTGTAAGTTGTGAGACTTGGAGCATATCAATTACCTTCTGTGGGTCTCAGTTCTCTCATCCATAAAATGATGCAAGTGGACACAATTGAGGTTTTTAACTTTGGGCCCCAAAGAATATGTGGATAGATTTCAAAGGCTCTGTGAACTTAGATAAGGAAAAAAAATCTTTACATTCACTGACCTTTGGTTTCCTTCATAATCCCTATTACATTAGATCTTTTATGTTAGAATTTTTAAAATATTATCTTAAGAAAGGATCCATAGGTTTCACCAGACTGCTAAAAGGGAGCATGACACAAAAAAGATTAAGAATCCCTGCACTGGATGATCTCTGAGTTTTCTTTGAGCTCTAAGTCTATTATCCTAAGAACCCCAGGTTAATGTTGTACCATGATGTATGATCTACAAGAAGCTTTTAATAGAAGACAAGGACAACTGCATGGTACAATGGATGGAATTCTGAACTTGGAGTTAGGATGACTTGAGTTGAAAGCCAAAACACTTACTAGCTGTGTGACCCTGGGCAAGTGACTCAAGCTCTCTAGATTTCACTTTCCTCAACTATAAAATGAAAGTATTGGGCCCAATGGATTCTTTAGCACCTTCAAACTTTAAAAATCTATGACTTACAAGGTTTTCACCTAATAGGGAATGCTTATCAAATCTACAAATGACAACTTGCTGGATGAAAAGCTATGATCAATCAGGATCAAAAAGATCTTGATAGGCTAGAACATTGGGTCAAATCTTCTTTTGTCGTTGTTGTTTTTAACTTTTTTCATCCAGATCTAAGATTTCATCAATTTCAGGAGCTAAGGATGGGGAGCCTCCTAAACTATAGTCTTATAGTGCTACCAGGGTTCTTAAAAGGTTAGGTGATTTGCCCAAAGTCAAACAATATGAAATATAATGAGGAAACTCTCAAGCTCAATTCCTTCAGTTATTAAATGAAGATCACAATACTCACACTGATTTCATAAGTTGTTAGGAAGAAAGCATTCTCTGACAACAATAAAACATTGTGTTAATAAGAGTCATTAGGGAGAGGTACTAGACCTCTAATTTCATTGGTGAAGGGAACTCCTTCCAGATGGAGAAATTCTAGCAACATAGGTCCATACCTTTAATACAATTTATAGTCTTCGAGAGATTCTTCAAGCACTGAGAGCTGAAGTGATTTGCCCAGTGTCATAAGCCTCTTTGTGTAGAAGGCAAGATTTGTTGTTCAGCCATATCTGACTCTTTGTGACTCCATTTGTGATTTCCTTGGCAAAGATACTGGAATGGCTTGCCAATACCTTCTCCAACTTGTTTTACAGTTAAGACTATTGAGTCAAAATTAGATGATTTACCCAGAGTCACATAGCTAATAAGTGTTTGAAGCCAGATTTGAACTCAGATAAGTATTCCTGATTCTTGGTCAGCACTCTATCCATTGCCACTTATCTGGCATATGCACATGGGACTCTAGGGGAACAGAGTCAAGTACCTTGTCTTATATACAACTTTCTCCAGATTCCATTTTTGGCTACATTATTGCCTATGCCTAGAATGCTCTCCTTTCCACTCTTTGCCTTTTGAATTCCTACTTATCCCTTAAAATCCCATTCAAACAACATCTCTTCCTTCCCTTATCTCCCCCTTCCCTAAACTCAATCAATATAGACATTCCAGCTCAGGTCTTACATAGCACTTTTTAAACCTTTCTAGTGAACAAATCATACAATATCGCATATTAAAGTTATCTGTATTTGTATAATTCCCCCCTCCCAACCTGTAAACTCTTTAATGGTATTTCTCCCAATGCTCAGTAATACCTTTGACAGAAGGCACTTAATATAGTTTTGATTTGATGAGTAAATGAAGAGTAGACGAAGACCAAAGTCTACCCAAAGACAAGTTGGGAAACCAGATTCAGATAAAAAGTTGTTCTAGAAGGTGAAGCTTTGGAGGGAAAATATGTTGAGACTAAGAACAAGGAACCAGTTCAGTAGCTCTAGAAAGCCCCAGAGTTCTAGGCTACAGGATAGAATTTCCAATTCTACCCAATACAGGGACCTAATGCTTAGCCAAGCAGTTGAGACCTCCATGACTTTTTCCTTAGCTACTTTGAGAGGCAAAAAGATGCAAGGGAGAGAAAGGGCCTTCAACTCTGACATTTATATCTAGGCGATCCAGAGCTAGATCTCCTAGCTGCAGTCCAATGCTCTTTTCACTATACCAGACTTAATATTCAATCACATTAATTTTTGAGTGCCCCCAGTCCAGAGAGCTGATGAGAGTGCCCCATGGAGTTTCATCAGCTCAGATTTCAACCCTTATTAGGAGATGATAAGATCTCATATTATTACTATCTAAACTTGAGATTTTTTTTTTGCTGTCAGAAAATAGACAACCAGAGAGAAACTTGAAAGTTCCTTCCCTTTAATTTCACTGACTTCCCTCACAAGTGAACATCTAAGAGTTCAATCTTTGGCCCTGGTTTAATATCCTTTTGGTGCTCTGAATAGACCTGAGCTTTTCCATAAGGACACAAAAATATCCTAAATTAGTAGACGTGGCTATTTATAATACATGGGTCAAATATTTCCATTGAAAAATGGTTCCCAATAAATAAATAAATAAATGAATGAATGAATGAATGAATGAATAAATAAATAAATGAATAAATGGATGAATGAATAAATGAATAAATGAATGAATGAATAAATGATTAAATAAATAAATAGATAAATAAATAAATAAAAGAAAAATGGTTCCCATATTATACCCACTCTCTCCCCATCAGTTATTATTGTGGTTGAGTTGGTTAAGTCATTGACTCTTTGTCAATCTATTTGGGATATTCTTGGAAAAGTTATTGGAACTGTTTGTCATTTTTTTTATTATTATTTTTTCCAAGGCAATGGGGTTAAGTGGCTTGCCCAAGGCCACACAGCTAGGTAATTATTAAGTGCCTGAGGCTGGATTTGAACTCAGGTACTCCTGACTCCAGGGCCTGGGCTCTATCCACTGCACCACCTAGCTGCCCCTGTCATTTCCTTTTCCAGCTCATTTTACTAAGAAAGAACCTAGGCAAATGGGGATACATGACTTGCCCAGGGTCCATAGTGAGAAAGTGTCTGAGTCCAGATTTGAACTCAGAAAGATCTACATTATCTACTGGTAATTTCCTACTATACCATCTAACATCTCTCCCCCACCAAAGTCCTACCAAATTATTTCTGTATTTTGGGGTAAGCATGACCAAAGGTGTCCAATATAAGCAGTATAAAAGGTACCCCCAAGTCAGTTTTTAAGAATTTCAGATAAGTATGTGGAGATATCTGTGAGAAAACAAAAGACCCTCTGAAGGAAAGAGACCCCCAAGACACTTCCTTTTAGAGGTGAGGAAAATAAAGACCCCAGAATATCATTTTGGTGGAGACCTCAGAACACTGATACTGTCACCAGCCAGGTTGTTCTGAAGGAGAAAGAAGTAGAACCCAGTTAGAGAGTTTATTTGCAGAATGGCTAACATCCCCCAATCTGGTAGCTTCCTATTTTAAATAATTATCATGCTAAAATGAAAATAGCATGAAAAAATGCTTTAAAATCCCTTTAAAATGCTTAATTTTAAAGCATTTAACAATTTAAGAAATTTCAAGTACTGTCAGCACCTTCTAAATTTTTATACTTGAGCAAAGCCCTGATTGCTGCAACCCAGTTACAAACTCAGTTTTCCCACTACTATTGTTATCTCCCTTATAAGCTCTCTGAGGACTGGGATTGTGTCCAACTTCCACTCTACATCCCCAGGGTTTAGCACAGAGACTAGCAATGGAGACCCCTGATGTATTGCACATAGTAGATGCTTAATGAGCATTTTGTTCAATTTAACATCAATGATGTCCAAACAACTATACTAACCAATGGAAACATAGGAATGAAATATGACACTGTCCCTGCACAAGAAACTAACAGTCTAACTAATAGTTATATCAGGTCCACGAATACTGAGGACTTTGAAGAAGTGATAACTATTCATACACAGATTGCTCTACATAACCCTCTGAAGATATTTTTAACTGGCCACTTCTATGATTCTGAGAGTTAGTCCTTTTAGGAAACTCATAAGGAAATAGTCTCTAAATCCAGTAAAAAGCAATCAGTCCATTTATGTCTCACTAATAGAACAAGCAAATGAGAAGATCAAAGCCTTATGGTTTGCCTTCTACAAACATATCCTTGACAAGGGCCTCCTACATGACCAACCAGGTTGCTTATTCCCTTTGTAGTCCATGGTGCAGCTAAGCAGGTTATATCCATGCAAACTTCTGGAAAAACAAGTTTGGTTTGTTTGCCTCAGCCTCTAGTAGAGAAATCATTCTCTGCTTCCAAGGCCCCAGAAATACAACACAGGCTCCTTCCAAGAAGTGGAAATGAACTTAAAATGAGCATTTTCTTGCTAGGAATCCAGGCAGTGGCCCCCAAAATATAGTTTTGGAACCTCCAGTGTCAGGGCTGCCCCCTCCCAAATTTCCATAATTCTCTAGGTAGGGATCCTTAGATTGAAGTTGGTCCCAGCTGGCCCTCATTCTCACTCTGAACCAACCCCAGTTAACCATCAAGTCAACCTTCTCTATTAAGGGAATGTAGAAACCTGGTTTCTATTTCTGCAACCAGGAGAAACTGGACTGTATAAGTTTTCAATTCAATTAATTGTTATTAAGGTGCCAGATAGATTGACCCTAGGGCCTGGAACATAGTAGGCATTCTCCAAATATTTATTCCTTTCTTCTTCCTTCCCCTCACTGATCCATGATAGAAAATAATTTTTATATATGCTACCCTTCTTAATTTGCAAAATGTTTTCCTCATAACAACATTAATAAGGAAATTCTTTACATCCGATCCATGTGAATTATTATGTTCATTTTACTGTAAGAGGGAAAGTGATTTACCCTCCCATCTTACATAGCTAGTAAGTAGCAGAGCTAAGATAAAAACCCAGGCCCAGAGGTGTACACTGCCTCCCTTGCCCCACATCACCTAGCTCTGGTCTACAGGAACTTAAAATCACATAGCTACAAACTCCCTCCTTTTAACACCTTGCTTCCTCCCTCTAACAGTGCCTAAATAATTGTGAACAATGGCATGTTGGAAAAGAAGGTCAAAATGCTTTCATCTCATCTCATCTCTTGAGAGATATAGCTTAGAGACTTGTGGTCTTAGAGACCTGTGCTCTTAAAAGACCAAGGATTCTTCATCATTTTAGTAATCAAGGGTCCCTTGGGTAATCTGATAAAACCTATGGACCCCTTCCAAAGTAAGGATTTTATATACATAAAGTAAAATACAGAGGCTTACAAAGGAAACCAATTATATTGAAATTAAGATGCCATTTTTCTACTTCCTCACCAGTCACCTTTCCTTCTGTCTTCTCCCCTCCCAATCAAGTCTGCCTTTTCAGTTCCCCTTTGTTTTATCTCCTTCTTCACAATTAACCTTACTATTCCCTTTAATTTAGAAAAAAACAGATATCTTTTTGTCTGATCTTGTTACCTCTTAGACTTCGCTTCTTTAAGGATATGATTTCTCTCTCATCACACCCAATTTGGACCAAGGTACAACATAGAAACAAAGTAAAGACTGACAGATTGCTTTCCGGGGGGGGGGGGGGGAGTAAGATGGGGGGGTTGTAAAACTCAAATATCTTTAATAAAAATTAATTTTAAAAAACAATTAACCTTAACAACATAGAGAGCTTACTAGAAATACAGGAGTCAGGTTCTCCAGGTGTTGTAGATAGACAAGCAGGATCTAAGATGAGAATTTCACTCCTTTGGAATTCAAGTCTAGTTCTCCCGAAACTTAAGATGATAGGACCCTTACTCAGTTCACGCCATCAGTCAGGTACCTGGCAAGATTAACTGGTTATAGAAGGACCAAACCATCACCACCACACCTCCAAACCAACATCTCCACTGCAGCCAATTGTTGCCAAATTCGGAGCCATTTGGCCCAGCCCAGGAATGGGCCTGGCACAGCTAGGTCCTCAGGGAAAGCTGGGCGTGGTCATGTGGCCCCTGGCCAGTAGCACCCTTTCTTCCCCAGGCCTAGCCAGTCAGATGTTATCAGCCCATTCTGCAAACCGGTATATGATGAAACTTTGCAGCCTCTGTAGGGATGCAGGGTAACACCCACAGGTATCCATCTGGTCTGGCAAGTCAGGTCCCTAGCTTGTAAGAACACCAGTTGTACAAGGTATTTGGGGCCATGCAGACAGGTGAAGGAGTAGGAATTTCAGGTGTTCCTGTGTCCTCTGGCATAGAGATGCATAGTTTTTATTTCACAGGAGACAGTGAGGGGGTGAAAAATTTATAGAGGGACTGGATTTGAATGACAGTTCTTCCACTTCAGTCTCCTTGGGCAAGTAAGTCAATCTGCACCTCCCTCTATACACACTTTGGGTCTTGGTTTCATCTGGTGGAGGGGAGGAGACTAGATGATGTCTGAAATTCTTTCCAACTCCAGATCTAAGATCATATGACCTTTGCTGCATTTAAGGACCCTTATAGTAGGGGTCTTGTAGAAACCTTATAATAGAGTCTCTCTACTCAGTCCGACTGCTCTGGTCCTCATACTTATTTTCATGGCATTTATTCTCATCAGCCTTTCAGTCCAATATTATATATATATATATATATATATATATATTAAGCACCTACTAAGTGCAATGCACCAGGGATACAAGATGAAAAGTCACTACTACCAGTCTTCAAGGAGCTTATGTTCTCATGGAACCTTCATTTATTTTGCTCTGAAACTTAAAAAATATTTTCACCTACATCTTCTCCACAATCTGAAATTTCTCCATCCAGCACACTAACTCCCCTAGAAAATTCCAATAAGGGGTGGCTAGGTGGTGCAGTGGATAAAGCACCGGCCCTGGAGTCAGGAGTACCTGGGTTCAAATCCGGTCTCAGACACTTAATAATTACCTAGCTGTGTGGCCTTGGGCAAGCCACTTAACCCCGTTTGCCTTGCAAAAACATAAAAAAAAAAATTTTTTTAAAAAGAAAATTCCAATAATACCCTAATTATATGTATTAGTGTCACCCTCTGTCAAACAGTAAGGAAAAGAGTCTACCTAATTTTGTCACAGAGCTATTTGCCTATAAATAATTTAACAAACTTGTTTAATTTAAATTTGATAAGGTATTTACCCACTTGGGACAGAAATTTTGTTTCATGTATAATTATCTTTTTGTTCTTTTTGTATACTGAAATGCTGGGGATTAATAATAATTAACAACAATAGCTGGGATTTATGTGACATTTTTTACTTTATAAATATTATCTCATTTGATCCTCAAATAACCTCAGGAAATAGACACCATTATTAACCTCAAAGGCTGATAAAGTAGCTTGCCCAGGGTCACCACAGCTAATAGATGGCTTGGACTGGATTTGAAATCAGGTTTCCATGATTTTATTATATAATTATATAATGAGAAAATGAATAAATGGCAACCCAAATCTACCATTACCTCTTCTTTCCCTGAACCCTGCTAACAATCAGCCTTGTTTTGCTGGCTAAATTTTGGATAACAAGAATAGTAATAGTTTGTTTTTAAAGTTTATAAAGTGCTTTGCATTCATTATTTCACTTGGGTCTTAAAGAAATCTTCTGAGTTAGGTAATACAAGTACTCTCAGCCCCATTTTACAGATGATAAATAAGATATTCCAAGAAGGGAAGTACCATAGTCAAGATATTACCAGCTGCAAGTGGCAGAGTTGAGTATTAAGAGTATTTTGACTCCAAATATGTCTCTCTTTCTCCTACATATAGCTACTGAGTCCCTCTCCTTCCAAGAAGACTGTAAATACCAAGACAAGATCCATGTCCCAAGGCTAAGTGTGACCCAAGAGAGGTATTCAATCTAGGAATACACAAGCAGTAGAAAAGAACCTCTAAGGGCATCTGTCCAACTTCCAACCAGATTCATCAACATTAAGTACCTATTATGCAAAAGGCATTACTGGGTACTTGGGATAAAAAGATAAAAAAATGAGACACTCTTTGCCCTCAAGAAGCTTGCATTTTATAGAAGAGAAACAATACAGAAAAGCAAGTACAAAGTATATACAAAGTTAATACAATGTAATTTTTGGAGAAAGAACTAATGGAGAATCAGGAAGGGGGGGGGGGGGGGAGTCTGTAAGAAAACCAGGAATTCTAAAATGAGACAGAGGTGAAGAGGGAAAGCATTCTATATATGGGGATCTGATCTTCTGTGATATCATGGCAATGGACACATCATATGATACCTTGAGTAATCAGACTTTTTTTGCTATGTCCCCAATGAGCTCCACCTTTAAGATTATGGAAAGTTAAAAGTAGTATGAATCATACAACATTGAACTAAGTCCTTAGAAAATAGCATATCAGAGATGCAAGGTCCTTAGAACATATGATGTCAAAGCTAAAAAGGCACCTTAGAATGTACAACTTGCACCAGGCTGAGCACATAGGAAACTTTGTACACACTGACTGAGTTAGACAAATGAAAAGATTTTCTCCTATGTATTCTGCCCTGAAAACAAACTAATTTATCCTCTCCCCCCTGAAATTGCACTCTCACTTCCCTGTGCTTCTTCTAAATAGCATTCCAGTTGTCCTTTAATGTGCCCCCTATGCCTGCAAGCTCCCCTTCTCTCTCTTGATCTGCTGAATTCCTTGCCATCATTTAAAGTCCAACTTAAATGTTGTTGCCATCTCTTGGAACCCTTCACGGATCTTTTAAGGTTGATAAGGTCTTTCTCCAAGACTTAATCTATTTTGTGGTACAGTGGGGGAAAAAAAATACTAGTCTTGGAGTCAGAGGACCTGGTTCAAAATTCTGCTTCAAAAACTACTATCTGACCTCTGGATAAGTCATTAAACTTCTCTGGACCTTATTATCTCATCAATGAAATGAGGAGTTGGGCTAGATGAGTTCTAGGATCTCTTTTCTACTGGATAGTATGAGCTCCTTGAAGGCAGGAACAAGTTCATGTCTTACCTAAACCTTGTATCTTCCTAGTACCTAACACACAACAGACACCTAATAAATTATTAAATTATAACAGAAAGACTAAGGAAAGGTACCAGCTACAACCAACCTCTCTGACCTGAACTCTTGTTCTCTCAAATAGCAAGGGAAGCAGAAGTGGAATGATTGGAATCACCAACCAGACCTTACACAATTCTCCTCTGTCCCAAGCTGGATCAATCCCATGGTCCAAATGCTCTCTGATATGCATCTCTCTCTGTAGGCAACCAACACTAACAACTCTTCATGCTACCTCCCCTTTAACCCAAAGACTTTTCTCCAACAGTCACCAAAATGAGGTGCATACAAACAAGTGGAGAATAATCTCAGACCTTCCAGGGGGCTGTCCACTCTGATGGGTACTAGGCTACAGAATCTACCAAGAAGCAGTATCATATAATGAAAAGAATGCTAACTGTAAAATCAGGAGGCATAGGAATATAGATATAAAATAACTTAGAGGCAATCAAGTCTAATATCTTTATTTTACAGAGGAGGAAACTGAGCAGGGAAGTAAGCTCACCCGCATTACACAGCTAAGTATTTGAGGTAGGATTTGAAACCAGGCCTTTGTGACTCCCAAGTCCAGCATCTAACCACTAGAACACTCTATCTCTCAGTCTGGTTTCAAGTCTGGAGGACTTGAATCAGTCACAATACCAGCTATGCAGCCCTCTGACCCTCACATTCCTTCTATGTAATATAGAACAATACTCATATTACTCACCTCACAAGATTGTTCTAAGGAAAGTACATCATAACCTTAATGTCCTATACAAGTATGAGTTATTATTATCATCCAGGAAATGGATAGGCCCTAATTGGCAAGCTTCTCTAGAAGACACCATGGTGAATGGGACACCAAGTTGTACTTTGACCTATCTGGATTAACTTGTGGCTATTAAAGCCAGGCTTTAATAGTTAATGTATGGGCTGAACCCCAAGAGACTTGGAAAAATCTCACTCTCTGAAACTGATCAACTGACTAACCCAAGCCCCAGTGACATGAATGTCACAGAGGGTCACCTCTTCTCCACAGGACAGGAGACTGTACGCTCCTCAATCTGAGCAATCTTTCCCTCAACCCTCTGCTCCATTAGTGAGCATCCTGTCCACTCACACATTCAATTCTCAAACCCCATCACTGGAGCAGCCACCAGACAGTCATGTCAAACATAAGACACCCACAGCTAGCTTGGCCTGGGCCACCCCCATTGCCCAGGGAGCCTGCAGTAGAGATACAGCTGATTCTGGAAGGATATTTGAGTCCTGTGAGATCTCTCTGATTACAAGTGATACCTGGGTTCATTGAGATCTCTCAGATTACATGTCATAGCAAGACAGGGAAAGTTCTTTATTTCTCTTTCTTTGTCCTCTCACTCTCTCTTCCTCCCATCACTAAAGGATTTTACAGAAGCATCCCTCTGAGGGTTAATCTCAAATGGACTGGAGGTGAGAGGTTGGATGGATACTGGTCATTCTTAAGTTAGGTCAATAAGAGAAAGAGAGCTAAGAGGTAGAAGAGTGTATGTTTGTGTGTGTGTGTCTATGTCTATGTCTTTGTCTGTCTGTGTTTATCTGTGTGTCTGTGTGCTGGAGGATGGCATAAGCCATTTGAAGGGGAACCTTGAACCTTTCCCTCCATATACACAGCCACCTTCTTCTTCAGTCTTATTCTTCATCTCTTCCCACCAATCCTGCCTACTAGTTTCTGAGAGTGCCCCTTACTCACCCCCTTTCTTCAGCAACACACCAAACTCCTGCTTGCACTCCTTCTGCCCCAGGAGAACTGACACAATGGATTTTTCAAGATGTCAGAAGGTGTTCTAGAAAGCTGTCTGCTCCACCCAGCAGTCACTTAGACACTGAGCGTTGGGGCTACAAACCCCAGGCTATAACCCCTTCCACTCACCATGCTGTGTCACCAACCTACGCAGCCACCCCCAACTCTGCTCACCAAGGGCACACCTTCCCCTGAAGAACACACCTACAACCCTACTCAATGGGATCAACTCCCACCCCAGCTTCCTTGGCCAGCATTAAAAATGGGCACCGTCTCAACTTGGCCTTACTTCCCACAAAGAAAAAAAACATTTTCTGCGTCACATTTGTGTGCCTCAAAATGAACTCCTTTCTGATAGCAGGAGAGGTATATTGAGAGTGTGGGAAGTATCCCGGATTTAAAGTTTTGGAAGACTTTCATTCAAATTCCAGCGCAGACATTTTCTATAAATGGAGATATAAAAATATCTGTGGTATTTACCTCTAAGGGTTGTGAGGAAAGTGCTTTGTAAATTGTTAAGTACTATATAATGAGGCCTATTACTATTATTATTATTATTATTATATCTATGCTTCTCCCAACTCAGCCCTGACCCCTCCCCATTGTGCAGCATGCCCCACCCCTCATCACATGAACACCAGCCCTCTGATCTCAGGGATCTCAGCCTCACACCCTAAGTTACCATCCCCAATCTTCTTACCATACTCCACCAACCACTATTTTCACTGTATCCGCCCTAACATGCAATTTTCTCTCACCCTCACTCATTGACTCCCTTCTCTAAAGAGACAGTGTTTCTCTGTCCCTATAACAACTCTGTGAGTTAACCTGTGGCTACCTTCACACTGCTGCCAGGAAGAAGGGTTACAGGGGCTAGGTTCCTCCTCCACCAGAGAGTAGAAGTTAAAACCCTTTTTAATATGTTCAGATTATCAACTAGAAATCCTTCACCCATACCCAACCCCATTCCCATCTGTATTCCTACCTTCATCCCCATCTTACTGGGCCCCTAGGAGAGGGTGGAGGAAGGTAGAAGCCTACCTTGGCTGATCTCCAATACCCAGTCCTGTCCTGTACTTCCACAACCTTATAGAAACTCACACCCCAGCTTTCCCACCCTCTCCTCCAGATGTAATTCTGGACCTGCGCAGCTCAATGAGTCCAGTGTCCCCAGGGCATCTTCTCCATTGAAAGGCTCTGGGACACTCCTGCCCCCTGGTGACTTTCCAACATCACAGCCTCCCTACTGGGAAACTAGGCTTCCAGACTGTAGTCTTTAACCTCACTAACTGAACAGTGTTACAGAGCTGCACACTTCAACATTTGTTCCCCCATCTCCATATGTAAAGGTAGAGAGACTGGTATCAGATCTTCCTAACTGTGGGACAACATGGTTCATTAATGAGTAAGTGACCTCAGACCTTAGTCTAAACAACATACAGATCAGTGGGGCCAGCTGAATAGACAAAACATGAGCCCAGATGACTTTAAAGAGGCCAGGTCACATGAACTCATCCAAAAGAGGGAAGCATTGACAAGGGTAACTGGTGTGGAGTTCAAGAAAGAGTGAAGTATGAACTCTTTATACTGGTGCAGCCAAGTTGAATGGACCTAGAGGGGATATACCAGAAAAGGTTCCTTGAATCTTGTGAGAATTCCAAGGATATGATGATTCATTGCTTGAGTCTTTAGGGGACAATGAATTTTCTGACTACTTTTTTTTTGGGGGGGGGTGTTTGTAAGTCAATGGGGTTAAGTGACTTGACCAAGGTCACACAGATAATTATTAAGTGACTGAGGTCAGATTTGAACTCAAGTTCTCCTGAATCCAGGGCTGGTGCTCTATCCACTGAACCACCTAGTTGATCCCCTGACTACTTCTACTGTGTGATGATTTAGGAATAAAAAGGATTGGAATTTTAGAATGAGGTAGATATAATTAGCTATTTATATGCTGCTTCCCCATTAGAAGGTTTTGAGTGAATAAGTCATTTTGACTAATATAAATACCCAAATTAACTACAAAGGACATATGAAGGAAGATGCTATCTACATCCATAAAAAGAATTGATAAATAGAAGTATGTATAGAATGATTTTACAAATATAAATATATGTAGACATATTTGTGTCTCTATATGTATTTGGGGGGAAGGAAAAAAAAGAAATTTACATGATATCTTTATTATATATTTAAGAGGAATAGCAAGTTGTACATAATAGATGTGCATAATAGACACGGTGGTCAAAGTCAACAGTCTATTATGTACATCTATTATGTGCAATCATCTTTTTTTTAAATTATACTATTCTATAAAAATTATACTATTCTATAAAAATAAAATAAATCAATAATTTCAATTATTTTTCATTTTAATTTTATGTTTTACTAATTACATGTAAAAATAGTTTTTAGTTAATCTTTCATAAGATTTTAAGTTCCACGTTTTTTCTACCTACCTACTTCTCCTCCCCCTCAAAGTAAGTAATCTGATATGATAGTTGTCCTTTCTCGAAGAAGACCACAACATCAGGGAAGATGATGCCATGACAAACACATAAATTGAATTGGAGTGAGATTGGGATGCTTTGCTGGTCTAGTGGCCAGATAAGAATCAAGAGAACTGGAGATGACCCTGGATGTGAGGCAATCAGGGTTAAGTGATTTGCCCAACACATACAATCATGTTAAACATATTTCCATATTAATCATGTTGTGAAAAAAGAATCAGAACAAAAGGGAAAAAATGAGAAAGAAAAAACAAAATAAATTTTTAAAAATGAAAACAGTATGCTTTGGTCTGCATTCAGACTCTATAGTTTTTTCCTTTTGACATGATAAATCAGTAATTTTTTTAAAAGAATATAAGGTTTCCTGAGGGCAAGTACTACATTTTTGTCTTTGTGTCCCTTGTACTTGACTCATAATAGCCTGGCACAAGCCAGCATCTTCTAGGCAAACTTGTCCCTAGGATGAGGCTACCTCCAGTTTTTGTTTTCTTTTTTTTGGGGGGGGGGGGGTACAGGGCCTCGTGAGATTGCTTGAGGCAACTGACATCTTCCTCTTCCTGTGTTGACAGCAGAAGCAGAAAGGCCTACAGAGAAAGAGAGAACAGTGGAAAGAAGGATCCCAGGGACTGACTATTTGTGATGGAAATAAGAAATTATTTGTCTAATAGTTTGACTAAATAGTTTGACTAAAATTCTTTGGGATGGGGTTGGACTTATTTGATACAAAACCAAATTTTGTTAGTCCTTCATCTTGATTTTGTTTTGCAAATGCATAACTTATAAGCAAGAGATGGTGAGGTTTTGTTTTCTTATTCATTGTCACTCTCTTTGATTTTATTGTATTACTTAATCTATTCACATTGAAAATTGTTAGTTAAGTTTAAGATTTTCTCCTATTTTTTAAATTAGGATTCTTTTTTTTTATTAGAATTTTTTTTTGTTCTCCTATCTCCTTTGGGTCAGTACCCTGTCCCTTTGACTAATTTTGCTTAATTTACTTTGATGCAATTCTATTACACAGATTCTTTTTGACTCCACTTCATCCTCAACTGTCAACCCTTTCCCAAGTTTTGTAGTTTTATCTTTTTCATTTTTTCTATTATATAATTATCTAATTCTTTCACACTTTTTTTCCTGTTCTCTTCCCCCTCTTAATAAAAAAGTTAGTTCAAAATCATCTTCCTGTATTCTTCTCAAACTTTTTCTTTGTTGGTTTTTTTCTGTACCTTTTCTAAGGAGGACTTCCTTGTTCTTTTCATTAATTCACTCCCCCTTATATCTGTTCTGAACTTTTATTTTTTTTATTCATGTTCTATATCTTTTTTAATTCCTTTTTTTGGTACCTTTGTGTCTCAAATGGAAGTAAAGCTTGTGAATTACCAAGTTGGGCTCCTTCTTCTAATCAGTTTTGATTTTGTTGCCTTTTAGATCTACAAAGAAACTGCTTGCATAAATGATCCTATAATGCTTGGATATTAGACTGGCAACTGATAATATGCATATTAGTGGGTTCTGTTCTAATCATTCTATGGCTCTTTATTGTTAAGCAATTCCCTTTTCTGTGTGGGAATAAAACTCCCTAATAGATGGATCTGATTTGTATTGGTGCTCTAGATAACATTTTTATTTTCTTCCATTTTAGGTACCTTTTTGTCATTCTGAAAAGAAGACTAGTACCAAAACTATATCCGCCCTGTAATAGCCAGGAGATAATAATAATACTTACCTTGCACAATTGATGTGAGGATCAACTGAAATAATATTTGTAAAGCACCTAGCACAATGCCTGTTGCTTATATATAAATGTTAATTCATCTCCCCTTCCCCTCCTCCTCCCAGATCTATGATTTTTTTCTTCCTAAAACCATGCGATGAGGTGGAAGAATCAGGATATACAATTTGGTACTTCACAGATCAGTGGATATGGGAAAGGCTTTTCATTTCACTGAATTTCAATGTCCTCTCCAAAATAAGGGCTAGGGTATCTCTTTTAAAAAGATGTAAGGTAGTAATGCCTGTTATTGGCAATGATATGGGCTTTTAAGAAGTTAGAAACCCTTGGAGAGGGGAAGTAGAGGAGGGGGGCTTCTGAACCCATTTGGCTCTCCAACAAGGAAGTCAATGACCACATGCCCCTATACAAGGCAGATAGCAGATATCCTGCTGGTTGAATCCTGAGTCTATCCCCAAATGGAGGTGTCCTTATGTGGTGTGAAGAGAGACAGAGTAGCCATCTCTGATATTTCTTCTATTTTTTCACCCTACTTGGGCTTCTCAAAATGAGAGTCACATCTGAGTTCACAGGTTTCAAGAGTCAGAGCTGGACTGGGATTTGAGAGATCATTTAGTTCAGCCCCTTTGTGGGGCAAATGGCAAGGCAGAGAAGGAATTTACTCAAGATCACTGAGGCTATCTGTTCCCCATCTCAACTTTGCCCAATGAGAATTTCTGGATTATCTCAGATCAGCAAGATGACATGGGAAAGCCAAGTAGATGACACAGAAAAAGTATGGAAACAAAAATGCATAAAAATATATATAGTATTATATAATATAAACATATTTCATCCTTTAATACCATAATAATGTAGACTTCTCTTATATGAAGTAAGGACCTAAAAATTTTACACAAATGTTCTAAATCTCAGGATGGACCTTTTGTCCCAGATGTGGAAGAGATAACTGTTGTTAGAGGTAGAATTTGAACCCAAATGCTGGAGCTCCAAATTCAGCATTCTTTCCATTGCATCACACTGCCTCTCTTATAGAAAAGTACTATATCAGAGTTAGAAAAAATATCTTAATAATCATTCAGTTTTGCACAGTCTTTTACAGAGAAGGAAACTGAGCTCCAAAGGGAAAGAATGGGTAGGCAATTCTCTACTATCCCAGAAATATAACAAATTTCCAAGAAGGCCTATTTTTCTTAGGGGTGTCTATGCATGATTCTATGATCCTATGATACTCCCCATCAAGCCATGGGCTCATGATATTAGGATCTTGTGACTGATTCAGGACTAGAGCCAGGATTAAGTGTCCTTCAAGAAGAAGCACCAGGACTATTTGTTTGTTCATTGATCCTCTTCCCTCTTGCACCTCCTCTGCCCACCCTTCCCATGACAACTCTGCCCTATCCTGCACTGGATTTACTAGAAAATTGACTAGGGGATCAGTCAATGATGCCACGATGCCCAAGGGCTGCCAGGTCTTCAGAGGTAATGAACACAGCTTTATATCTGACCCCAAAACTTGGGGTCTTCAGAGGTAATGATCACAGTTCTACATCTGGTCCCAACACTATCAGGGACCAGAGAGCCCTGTGAGGAAGAGCAGGGGGAGGGGAAACAGAAAATAAAGGGACATCCCAAAGATCAGGCTCTTGGATTTTGGAGGTAGAGAAGCAGCAGTAAAAAACAGAAGGTCTACAATAATTCTCTTTCTTCCAAATTACACTACCTCTGATATTCCTTCAGGGTTGTGCTTTTGGCACTTCAAAAGTTCTCCTAACAGTGAGTTTGATTTGATTCCTGGTTCCCACACCCACTACCCTGATGATTTTCAGAATCAAAGTCTTCCTCCCTCAACTTCAGTTTCCCCATCTGTAAAATGAGGATTATGCATAATCCCAAGGTTGGTGTGGGGAATATCCCTGGTAAACCTTAGAGCATTTATAAAAATATGCTACAAGGACTTGCAGTTCTGTGGATTTAAAGTTGGAAGAGATGCCAAAGGTCATCCAATCCACCCCCTCATTTTATGGATCAGGGGACAGGTTCAGAAATTAAGTAACTTGACCAATGAATGTTGCCAGCTCAAGACTTGGATTCAGCATTCTTTTTATTGTTATGTATTGCTATATGTTATTATTGTTGTTACTAGCCTGGTAGAGGAAAAGACCTGAGATCAATACCTGTTCACTCTGATATTATCTTTGTGGCCTTGGAAAATCACTTCACCTTTCTAAATGTCACTCTCCTTATCTATAAAATTAGAGTATTCAACCAGGTGACCTCAAAGGTGAGCTTCTTCCAACTCAACATCCTAGGAATGCTAAAAAATCACTTGTTTTCTACATCTCTGTGTCTTTTGTAAAATGGGAACTTTGGTCATTGCAACACATCTCTTGTAGCTCAGGTAGGAGGCAAGCTCTTCAAACCTTAAAGGGATATGGAGATGTAAGTCATCCTCATCCCCGTAATAATAATAATAATAATAATAACCATAACTCTGACTCCTTCAAAACCATCAATTTGTTCTTTCACCCAATAAACATTTATCAAGCACTTTCTATAGGCAAAAATATTTCCTACCCTCAAAAAGCTTACAACCCAATGGGAGAGACAACATGCAAACAAATTACAAATATATATATATATATATATACATGAAGCAATTTAGATATGGGATAAATAGGAAATAATTATGAGAAAGGGAAGACCCTGAAGTTAAGGGACTGGGGAAAGTGTCTTGTAAGACTTGAGATTTTAAGGGGCGTCTAGGTGGCGCATTGGATAGAGCACCAGCCCTGGAGTCAGGGGTACCTGAGTTCAAATCCGGCCTCAGAAACTTAATAATTACCTAGCAGTGTGGCCCTGGGCAAGCCACTTAACCCCATTGCCCTGCAAAAACTAAAAAAAAAAAAAAAAAAAAAACTTGAGATTTTAGTTGGAAATTAAAGGAAGCCAGGGTAGAGTAGGGAGAGCCTTCCAGGCATGGAGGACAACCAGAGGGACTGAGAGATGAAGAGTCTTGTTCTTGGAACAGCCAGGAGGATATCTTTGTCACCATATATTCAAGATTCATACCAATGGAATCATAGATTATATCTCAAAATTATTTCAGCACTCACCTAGTCCACCCCTCTCATTTTACATATAACTATGACAACTATTAAGTGTCAAATTGGACTTGAACTTCAAATCCAACATACTCTGCTTTTCTTTTCCTTCCTTCCTCTTTTACTTTCAGGGACAAAGCCAACTTTTTCTTATCTTCTTAAATCTCCCCTATCTTTGTCTTCAGAACTGAGGAAGGTGAGGGTCTAAGTAGGATCTAAGAACTGAAGGCTGGTAGCAGGAGTGGGGATGGGAGGGATAGAATCAGGATCAAGGACAGAGGCAGGGATGAGGCCATTGATCACTTCAATTTAAAATCACAATTTAGAATTATCCAAGAAAGCTTAACCCTCTTGTTTTACAAATGAGGAAACTGAGGCCCAAAGATGGGAAGGAATTTGTTGGAAGGAAACAGAACAGTCAGTGGCAGAACATGAGAGTCTAAGGTAAAGTTTTAGACTCCAAAGCTTATGTTCTCTCTACTTTAGCTCATTATTTCTTTGTCAGAGCCCAGAGCTCAGAGCTCCTGAAGTCTATGCAGACTGCTTAGCTTTGGGCTGACTCTACAACAGGGTTACAGGGAACCTGGTTTCCAGTGATTCCACTAGTTATGTGACTTCTAGAGCAGTTAGGTAGTATAATGGTTACAGTGCCAGTTCTGGAGTCAAGAAGCCCTGGATTCAAATCCAACCTGGGCTTATATCCCTGGGCAAGTCACTTAATCCAGTTTGCCTCAGTTTCTTCATCTGTAAAGTGAGTTAGAGAAGGAGATGGCAAAATACTTCAGTATCTTTGTCAAGAAAAATGAAGTCAGACACAACTAAAAACAACTAAAAAAAACTACATGTGACTCAAACATTCCCCCAATTGTCTCAGTTGTACCATCTGTAAAATGAGAATAAAAATCCTTGGTTTTCTAGATATCCAGAGGTAATGAGGAAACCATTGATTTGGGCTGCTCAAAATGAAAGTCACATCTGATTTCACCGGCTCTAAGATTTAAAAATGGATTGGGATGGTGGTCAGAGGAGATGGAATTTGCCTACGATCACAGTAATAGTAAAGATAAGGGTTTGAATCTTTTCAACACCTTCCAGTAAGAAATCCCATCTGCCCTCTTGATGACTTTACTCGATGTGTCTCTTTATTAGATTAGAATTCTCCCCACAGTGAGGGAAGTGTTCTTAGCTGGGGGAGTACTGTGAGTTACTCTGATTATCCCCAGTTACTAGAGCTGTCTCCTTTGTGATCTTTAAAGATATATTTTCCTTCTCTTTTGAATACTTTGGCAATGTTTCTTCTCTATCAACAATAAAGAGGAGAGGAGATTTTTTTTTTCCCCAAGCTCCATTTTACCAGGAAGAACTATGTAAACTTGCAGCATAACCACATGGACCTGGGGGGTCATTTATTTCCTTTTCTAACATAAGATAAATACTAGCAATATTTGGCAGTTTCCATGCTCTCATATGAATTAAGAGTTCTTATTGAGTTCAGAATTATGGTTTCAACTGTCCAGAGGAATGAGATTTCTGTAACAACACACTTCTCAGAAGAAAGGAACATTACCAACAAGACCCCCCCCCCATATCCTTTACTCAAAGGATTAAAGAAATTTGTCCCTGATTGAGTGGAAGATCTAGACTTTACCAACCCTTTGTGTCATTTGCCAATAGATTAACAATGCAAATCTGCGGTAATTGCAAAATATCTGTACAGCAGTTCCATAAAGAGTTTCTGCAGGGAGTATTCTGAGTAGAATGAACTACTAGAGTTTTAATGTTTTCTAAAATTGTCTATGCAAGCTTTTGGGTCCTTGGCATCTTGGAGAGGTTCTCTGGAGAACATAAATCGATCTAAACTTTGCTTTAGAATAAGAGTTATACATATATATATATATAAAGTTTTTACAAGGCAAATGGGGTTAAGTGGTTCACCCAAGATCACACAGCTAGGTAATTATTAAGTGTCTGAGACAGGATTTGACTCTTGACTCCAGGGCCAGTGCTGTATCCACTGCACCACCTAACCACCCCAGAATAGGAGTTCTTAACCTTTTGTTTCTCCATGCCTGAAATACTGTCCCCTCCTTCTTCCCACCCCTTACCTCCAGTTTACCAGTTTTCTTCAAATCCTAGATAAAATCCCATCTTCTATAAGTCTTTCTTGATCCCCTCAGTGCTAATGTCTACCCCACTACCACCATTAATTATCTCCAATTTATTCTTTATATAACTTGTTTTGTGCATAGCTGTTTGTGTGTTGTTTCCTCTTTTAGACTGTGGGAATCCCCTTAAAAATGGGAACTATCTTTGGTCTTTTTTTGTATCCCTAGAGTTTAGCACTTAGTGAAAAGCTTAGTAAAAACCAATAAGCATTTATTGTTTGATTGCATTGGTAGCCTGGTCTAGACTATGAATCCCATATCCCAAATAATGTTTTTAAAAACATATAAGTTTGGAGCAGCTAGGTGGCACAGTGGATAGAGTACTGATCTTGAAGTCAGGAAGATCTGAGTTCAAATTGACCTCAGACACTTAATAATTACCTAGCTGCGTAATTAACCTTTAGCAAGTCTCTTAACTCATTGCCTTGCCAAAAGAAAAAAAAAATATATATATATATATATATAAGATATATATAAGATATGTATATATATATATGATATATATATATATAAGATTACCAAGAAAACAAAGTATTGTCAAATACATTCATCAAAATAATTTTTTTGCAAGGCAAATGGGGTTAAGTGGCTTGCCCAAGGCCACACAGCTAGGTAATTATTAAGTGTTTGAGACCAGATTTGAACCCAGGTACTCCTGACTCCAGGGCCAGTGCTTTATCCACTGCACCACCTAGCCACCCCCATCAAAATAATTTTTAATGCAAATTCACAGACCCCAAGGTTAAGAACCTTTCTATGAGATTCCCCAGGATTGATTTACTTCTGGATGAAAGCAAAGTCAGAGAAACAAAACCTGATCTTCCAGTGTGATGGACCAGGATCTGTCTGAATCCGGAATATGGACTCTGAGCCATAGGCAATATAAGAAAAAAAATACTTTGTAAACCTTAAACCCTAAGAGAAATGAGAGCTACCACTATTATTCTTGCTATGTATAAAGAATTAACATGGTGAAGAGTGAATTGAAGACTGGTTCTGAAATCAGCAAGGGCTGAGTTCCAGGGCTGCTTCTGATCTATACTAGTTATGTGAATGACCATGTGCAAGTCACTTTTACATCCTCAGGGTCCACAAAAGGTCTCAAAGAATAGAAATGGCAGATATCTGCTAATTTGTACAAAGGACAAGGAGTTTCCACACTGATGACCTGGCAGACAAAAGGAAAAAAAGAGGTATTTTTATTGGCAAGTATAAAACACTGCTTTATTTCTAATGGTGATATAGGGAAGAAATTTTGTTTTGTATCCACCTAAAAGTAAAGAACAAATTTCCCAAGTGAATATTAACCGGCTTCCAGAATCTATTTAGCAGATTTTTAATTTGGGAGAGTATCTCCAGAAATTCAAGTTTAAAAACATCTTTGTTCTTTGTTACTATTGTGACCCTGATCTTTGAGAATATCCAGATAAGAATATCTCACAGACTGGGCTCAAGGCCATAGGATGAGCCACAGTCTTCTTCCAGGCTTTCTTTTCTTCCTCTTTTAGCCTACCCTAACACCCCCATCCCATTGGAATGATCAAAATTCCTAAAGTAAAAATCTAGGCATGGAAGTCACTAACAACCCCAACTCTCCCCCAATATTTATTGCCCTGAAATCCCTAACAATCGGGAAAACTGAGAAAACATTTTGTTTGCTTGTTGTCTCTCCAATTAGACTGTGAGATCTTTAGGTCTCACTTTTTGTATCTTGCCACTTTTCATATCCCCAGCACTTATCACAATGTCTGGACGTGTTTAATAAATGTCTATTGACCCACTGAAGTATCACCTGTCTATGTGAATTCGATTGAATTTAACAATTCGATTCGGCTTAGTGAGAGCCTGCTCTATGTCAGGGACTAGGGTGACCAAGATAAAACAAAGTATCCCTTAAGGATTCTGCTTTCTAATGGAAGATTCAATTGTTGTTAGTCATTTTCAATTCTTTCTAATGACCCCTTTGACAACTTCTTGACAAACTTACTTGATTGTTTTGTCATTTGCTTCTCCAATTCATTTAACTGATGAAAAAACAGAGTGAACAGGGTTAGGTGACTTGTCTAGAGTCACACAAGTGATAGCTGAACCAGATTCAAGTTCAGACTCATCTTCCTGACTCAAGGTCCTGCACCACCTAGCTGACCTAAGAGAGAGAGAGAGAGAGAGAGAGAGAGAGAGAGAGAGAGAGAGAGAGAGAGAGAGAAAGGAAAAAGAGAAAGAAAGGAAAAGAGAAAGAAAGAGAGAAAGAAAAGAGAGAAAAGAAAGACATGTAGCCCAAATTGGCAGCAGTGGGGTTGTCCCTTTTATTCACAGAGGTTACTGTTTTTCTGAAGACCAAGGAGGTAGTACCATTTTGTGCAAGTCAGTTGGATTTAGAGAGTGCTGTGCAAGACCCCCAGCTTCACTTTCTCTTCTGGAGCCATCTGGGTCCACTGCCAGATATGGATCAGAACCACTGGGGTGCTCTGACTCTAATCCTAATCCTAACCTTAAATGCCTCCCAACTCTAACTCTAACTCTTCTAATGGAAGATAGGGCATAATCAAGTGGTGCCGTGAATAGAAACCTGGACTTGAAGTCAGAACATGAGGAGTTTGAAATGTGCCTTAGACACTTAATAGCTGTACAATCCTGAGGAAGTCTCTTAATTTATCATGGTCTCAGTTTCCTCGTTTGTAAAAATGGGGGATAGTGATAGTACTTCTTTCACAAGATTGTTGTGAAAATCAAATAAGATTTCATATTATATATATATATATATATATATATGAAATATGTTTATATCACTTTGTTCTATAAGGAGAAAACTGGGATGATGGTACCTTTTGTACCATCAGAGTAAAAACTGGATCCATATGATGTGCTTCACAAGAACAAAGTCCCTGTCTGGCATGGGGTCTGGGAATCTCCCAGGCAGAAAAAGAAGTTTAGAAGAAGACTAGAATGAACCTATTTCCACACAATGGCAAGTTACTATCCATGATGCAATCATTTGTGACAAATATTCTTCAATCAACCTGGTTCCAGTTACCTGACTTGTCTTTCAATTTGCCGATTTACCACAAAACTACCCCCTTTAGAAATCACTGCTGTGTGGGGTGGCTAGGTGGCACAGTGGATAGAGCACCGGCCCTGGAGTCAGGAGGACCTCAGTTCAAATCCAGCCTCAGACACTTAATAATTATCTAGCTGTGTGGCCTTGAGCAAGCCACTTAACCCCATTTGCCTTGCAAAAAAATAAAGAAGAAAAAGAAGAAATCATTGCCATGAACCCCCTTAACTAGGTATAAGGAAAGTAAAATGAAGAAGTTTTTCAATTAAATTGATGGAATTACAAGATAGCTAATCATTGGCTAACTGAAGAGTAAGCCACACCCCTTGTTCAACTATTTAAAAAAGCAAGCTAGATAATCTCTGGCACTCCAGTAGAGAACTAACTAGCTTCAGGGAGAGGTCCTTTCTTTTTTTGTTGTTTTGTCTTTTAGACAGATTCTTTCTTGAGAGGCAGTAGCTTTTCCTCTTGAATTCCTCCCCCACCCCACCCCGACAATTCCTGAAAGTGCATCAAAGGAAAGGACTTCTCTCTCCACCTCCTTCTCCCCACTGACAATGGCATCGTACAATGGAACATCACCTTGTAGGTGATGATGCTTTTAGAAGAATGTAAATCCAGAGCATCCTGTTGTAGACTCCAATTGAGCTACCAAGAACAGACCCAAAGGAGTCCAGTGCCATGGTCTGCCCAGTAAGATACCACAAGGATAGAAAGACATGGGGACTCTGCAATGTTGGAAGAGTGAGTTACCTGAACCATGTGTCCTCCCTACATATGTGCCTCTCTCCTAGAGGATTATATGTGTGTACCTACTCTTCTCATTGATATTATTTGTAATTGTGGCAGAGTATATTGTTTACCTCAGTTTTTTAACAGTCAAATTAGCTGGAAAAGGAAATGGCAAACCACTCCAGTAGCTTTGCCAAGAAAACCCAAATGGGTTCAAGAAGAATCAGAAATAGTTGAGATGATTAAACAACAGAATTGATGCTATACCATTTCTTTATTTTTATTTGTCTTTATTAACATATTTTGGTTTTATATCCCTTTCATGTCTGAATATATCCATCCACAGAAATCTGATATTTTGTAACAAAGACTTTTAAAAGTTGGGGAAAGGAAGCAAGGGAAGAAGCAATTCAGCAAAACGAATCAACACATCAATTGCATCTAGACCCCACTTCTGAAAAGATGTGAAGAGGATGAATTTTCTTTTTTTTTCACAATTTTCTTCCATCCTTACTTCTCACATTCTCACTCCTTCTTTCCTTTCATCTAACTTTCCTTCTCTTTCTTATTTCTATTTTTACCAACATATATTATCTCTCCCTGCAATTAAAGTTAAAAAAAAAACTTCATTACTACTCATCCAATCTTTCTGGAGAGAAATTTGGAACTACACCCAAAGGGCAACAAAAATGTGCATACCCTTTGATCCAGGGATACCACTACTGGGTCTATACCCTGAAGAGATGATGAAAAAGGGTAAAAGCATCACTTGTACAAACATATTCATAGCAGCCCTGTTTGTGGTGGCAAAGAAGTGGAAATCAAGTAAATGTCCTTCAATTGGGGAATGGCTTAGCAAACTGTGGTATATGTATGTCATGGAACACTATTGTTATTAGAAACCAGGAGGGGCAGGAATTCAGGGAATCCTGGAAGGATTTGCATGAGTTTAGTGAGATGAGAAGAACCAGAAAACACTGTACATCCTAACAGCAACATAGGGGTAATGATCAAATTTGATGGATTCACTCATTCCATCAGTGCAACAATCAGGGACAATTTGGGGCTGTCTGCAATAGAGAATACCATCTGTATTCAGATAAAGAACCATGGAGTTTGAACAAAGTTCAAGGACTATTCCCTTTAATTTAGAAAAAAAACAGATATCTTATTGTCTGATCTTGTTATCTCTTATATTTTTTGCTTCTTCCTTAAGGATATGATTTCTCTCTCATCACACTCAATTTGGATCAATACATAACATGGAAACAAAGTAAAGACTGACAAATTGCTTTCTTTGGGGGTGGGGGGAGGGAAGTAAGACTGGGGGGGGAAAATTGTAAAACTCAAAATAAATAAAATCTTTAATTAAAAAAAAAGAATGTAAACCCCTTGAGGGTAGGGACTGTTTTTCTTCTTGTTTATTCTTTAATGCAGTTCATAATAAGCATAATAACAATACACTTAATAAATGTTTTTTCTTCTTTTGAATGACAAAACCAACTTGATCACAGATATTCATAGTCAGCAAAAGAAATCCTCAAAAACCATATCCCAAAATATATTCTTCATTTTGCATTTTTAAATCCATCATTTCTCTGACTAGAAGTGGTTGGCATGATATATCTTCAGGCCTCTGGACTTGTGGCTTTTCATTGCCATGATCAGAGTTCTGAAGTCTTTCCAAGTTTTATTTTATTATGTTGTCATTATAAAAATTGTTCTCATTATTGGATTAGTTCACTCTGCATCATTTCAAATATTTTGAAAGAAAAAAATTTATTTCGGGATATAGTTTTCAATCTTTAGGAGCTGCAAGCATCCATCAAGACAGATATATATAGAATTTTCCACACAAGCAGAAATCTCACCTGATAGCAAGTAAATATTTCATAGAATGGGAGCTATTCATGATAACATTTCCATCCTGTCCATATGTACATAAATGAATTAACTAAAAAAAGATCTGAGCTAGAAAATTTCCTCATTCCCAAATGGATTTATTAACTTGTCTTAATTAATATTTTAAAATAAAATGTAAACATACCAAGAACAATTTAAACAGTACTTTCATTTTATATCTAAGATTTGAAATAAATGATCAGACAGAGGAAACAACTATTCTCTCAATTCAAATGCTTTAGGGAACAATTGTTATGTTTAACATTTCAAGGCTAAAGACCTCGTGGTCAATGACAAACCTTCAACAAAGGATATATAGATCCATCACACATCTGTTTCTGGAGCAATATATGTTTCAAAAGTTAAAAATTTCAAAAATGCCTTCCCAGTTTCCTTTGCATCTATCCACCTCATCATTTCTTATAGAGTAATAATAGTGTTCCATTATAATTATAAGCATATAGTATTATTTGTTCAATACTATTATTTGCTCAATAAGAAGGTATCCCTTAGTTCCAGTTTTTTGGCTGTTATGAAAAAATTTGCTATAAATATTTTTATACATTTTGCAATTCCTTTTCCTCTTTGATATCTTTAGTAGTGATTTGACTAAGTCAAAGACTACATAGTTATTAGCATTTGGGGAATAGTTCCAAGTTGCTTTCCAGAGTGACTGAATCAATTCACAGTACACCAACAATGCACTAGTATATCTGTTTTCCCACAGTCTTAAAAAAAGTGACATTATTCTCTTTTGTTATCAAGGACAAAGAAATAATTTTTCACAGAGCTAATAGATGACCTAGTTAGGACCTAAATCCAGATTTCCTCTCCTTCTTCTGAATTCTTGCATTGTATTAAAGTTACTGGGGTAAATATCTCCCTTACTAAATTCCAAACTCTACAAAGAGTGTGATTAATTCATTACTTTATTCTCAGATTGACCAATACATAGTAGATTTCCACTCTTTCATCTCTATCTGCTGATTTACAGGTTGCAAAGAAGTTTATGGATGCTTTCTCATTTTATTCTCACAATAACTCTTTGAGGAAGATACTATATTATTGTCAATGAGAGATGGTGAAATGAGACTCAGAAAACTTAAAGGACTTAGTGATGAGTCACATAACTGATGCAACACTTTGGGGCACAGCCCAACTCACATGTCAACCTCCCTCAGACAAGTCACACAAGCTTTAAGGTACTTTATAAGGCTACAGTTACACCTACAAAGAATACATAAGGCCAGATCACATAGAGAGTCAGGTCACACTGCTAATAGCTTCTGGTGATGTCAATGTGATACTTCCTACAAGTCTTCTGGAACATGTTATGTTTGCCAAGAGTATAGTCTTGATGAATATGTGCACATGTAATAAAACCTTGGGCAGGCATTTTGCTAGGTATAACAATAAAACAAAAAAAAATAAAAGAAGAATCACAGGCAAAGAAGAAACAAAATTATCCCTTTTGTGCGTGATATGATGGTTTACTTAGAGAATGCTAGAGAATCAACTAAAAATTAATTGAAATTATTAACAATGTCAACAAAGTTTCAGGATATGAAATAAACCCATGTAAATCATCCATACTTCTGTATGTTCCCCACAAAATCCAGCAAGAAGAGAAAGAAAAAATCTATTTATAGAAAATATAAAATTCTTGAGTCTACCTGCCAAGACACTCACAGAAATTATATTAACACAATGATAAAAAACACTCTTCATGCAAATAAAGCCTTAATCTGTTTAGCACACTGGCTATCCAGGCACCATTGGTGGTGGCCTTTACCTACTCATGCTCTTTTTTTAATTGATTTTTTATTTTATTTTTCAAATTACATGTTATGAAAGTTTTTCAACATTCATCCACATGCATATGTATACTTTAAGTTATATAATTTCCTTCCATTCTCCTTTCCCACACCCCTCCCCTCAGCAGTGAACAATCAGATGAATATTGCTTACAGATTAGTTATTTTTGGTATGAGGAATTAGGATTAAAAATGGAAAAGAAAGAAAAAGCATGAGATAAGAAAGAAATACCTAAGAGGACTTTTTATAAAGAGAAGGTAGTTTTTTTTGGGGGGGGGGTGTTTTTCGTTTCTCTTCCTCTGGATGGGGATATCATTGTCCAAATGCTATCCCCAAAGCTAGATTGTCCTGGCTCTCTGAACTGCTGAGAGAAACTGCATCCAACTCACAATGTTGTTGACAATGTGTACATTGTTCTCTTGGTTCTGCTTCCTTTACTCAGCATTTGTTCCTGTAATTCATTCTATGCTTCTCAAGAGTCCAATCATTCATAGCTTTTTATAGAAAACAGTACTCCATAACACTCATATACCCTAACTTGTTGAGTCATTCCCCAATTGATGGGCATCGCCTTAATTTCCAATTCTTTGTCACTACAAAAAGAACTACTGTGAATATTTTGGAATATATAGGACTTTTCCCATTTTTTATGATTTCTTCTGTATATAGGCCTAGTATTGGGTAAAAAGGTATGATCAGTTTTATTGTTCTTTGTACACAGTTCTATATTGCTCTCCAGAATGACTGGATCAGTTCACAACTCCACAAACAATACATTAATGTCCCAATCCTCCCACAACCTCTCCAATATTGATGTTTTTCCTTTCTGTTATCTTAACCAATCTGATATGTGTGAGGTTGAACCTCATAGTTGCTTTAATTTGCATTTCTCTAATCAATAATAATTTGGAGAATTTTTTCATACAATTATAGCTTTAGGGATGGCTAGGTGGATAGAGCACCAGCCCTGGAGTCAGGAGTACCTGAGCTCAAATCCCGCCTCAGACATTTTAATAATTACCTAGCTGTGTGGCCTTGGGCAAGCCACTTAAGCCCATTTGCCTTGCAAAAACTTTAAAAAAAAATTGTAGCTTTAATTTCTTCATTTCAAACCTGTCCGTTCATATCCTTTGACCATTATCAATTGTGGAATGATTTGTAACCTTATAAATTTGATGCAATTCTTTATATATTCTAGAAATGAGACCTTTATCAGAACCCCTAGCTGTGAAAATTGTTTCCCAGCTTTCTGTTTTCCTTCTTTTATAGGTTTTTGCAAGGTAAATGGAGTTCAGTGGCTTGCCCAAGGCCACACAGCTAGGTAATTATTAAGTGTCTGAGATCGGATTTGAACTCAGGTACTCCTGACTCCAGGGCCGGTGCTCTATTCATTGCACCACCTAGCCGCCCTGTTTTCCTTCTAATTTTGGCAGCATTGGTTTTTTTAAGTGCAAAACCTTTTTAATTTAATATAGTCAAAATCATCCATTCTACAATTTATGATGTACTCTATTTCTTGCTTGGTCATAAATTTCTCCCCTTTCCATAGATCTGACAGATAGAGCATTTCCTGGTCTGTTAGCCTATGGTGTCACACTTTATGTTGAAATCCTGTACCCATTTTGGCCTTGTTTTGATAAAGGGTGTGAAATGTGGGTCTATGCCTAGTTTTTGCCAAACTGTTTTCCAATTTTCCCAACAATTTTTGTCAAATAGTGAATTCTTGTCCCAGAAGCTGATGTCTTTGGGCTTGTCAAATAGTAGATTACATAGTCATTTATGACTGTTTATTTTGAACCTATCCCAATCCACTGATCCATTACTCTATTTCTTAACCAGTAGTATAGTTTTAGAAATGGGAGAGCTAGGCCATCTTCCTTTATCTTTTTTTCAATCATTTTCCTTGATATTCTTGACCTTTGCTCCAGATGAATTTTATTACTATTTTTCCTAACTCAGTAAAATCATTATTTGGTAGTGTGATTGGTATGGCACTGAATAAATAATTTAATTCAGGTAGAATTGTCATTTTTATATATATATTAGCTCGACCTAACCATAAGCAATTGATATTTTTCCAATTGTTTAGATCTGACTTTATTTGTATGAAAAGTGCTTTGTAATTAATTGCATTTTTTACAGTTTCTGGATTTGTCTTGGGAGGGAGATTCCCAACTATTTAATGTTGTTTGCAGTCACTTTAAATGGAATTTTTATTTCTATCTCTTGCTCATGGGCTTTGTTGTTCATTTATGGAAATGTTATTGATTCATATGGGTTTAATTTATATCCTGCTACTTTGATGAATTTCCTACCCCTGCTCTTTACCTGATAATTATTTCATTGCTCTGGGGGAATTAGATTTTTCCAGGACTACAATTCCACTCATCCTCAACCCCAGATGCCTGAGAAACAATTCTGTTGGGAGGCTCTCCTCCAAGGGATAATAAAAAGCAAAAGCAAGGGAGGAAGAAGTAAAAAAAAAAAAAGTATTTCAGATAAATCAGATGTGCAATATACATATTTCCACATAGGAAAAGAAACTACTAAACAATAAAGAGTGATTACAATCAGTTGAAAGGTTAATGCACAAGACTCTGTGACACTTGTAAGTGCTATTTAACCAATCTATATTTCACCTTCACTGAGTACAGCAGAATCAACTCTATATAGGTTCTTTCTTTTTGGTATTTTCCTCATTGCCCCTATTTTGAAATCAGATGCCCCATTGATTGTATGACCAGGAGAGGGGAAGAGGTCACCTGCCTTTTGAGATCTAACATCCCCCCCTACCTAATACTAAAGGAAATAAGACCCACACAGGAGATGGTCCATCACAGACACAGTCTAGTCTACTAGGGCATACTTACATCCAAAGCCATAAGGAAGGAGAGACCTAAGGGGTTGGAGGTTGCCCCTCTATTATATCCATGGAATTCTGACTCAGTAGAAAATTAAATCAGATCTAATGGTCAATAGAAAAGACCCTTCCATTATATATCCCCAACTATACTTGGAAGAGGAAGAGTGGGCTCTCTCATTTCTATTAGTTTCAAAGGAGAAGCTTATACACAGTTCTTTTAGGAAGGCATTAGGCTAGGGAAAAACTCTTACTTAAGGAAAAACTCTTTCTCTCCAAGGTGTCAGTAAATCCTTCAAAGCCTTGGCTATGGTAAGCTTTTCCTTCCCCAAATGAGAGCCCTCATGACAGTGACAGATTGTGTGAAAATATAACAGTTCCTTTATGGTAAAATAAGTAACATCTATAGGTTTTAAGTTTATTTTTATCTTTAATTTCCTGATTATAAGAGTAGTATTTTTGTCCAAAATTCTATCTGATTCAGACTTGGAAAGAAAATCCTGGTAGCCCTCTACTTAATGTCTAATTGACATACTGGAACCATATAATACCATTTTAGAGACTGATCTCTGAGTGTTGAGTCTAACCCCAGTCCCTCCAAAATTCTGTTGACCTTTCATTAGAACAAAAAAGTCAGAGGCATCAAAGCCCCTCCATAGTGGTATCTCCACTCGCTGCTAATAATTTACTTTAAATTTCTGTTCCTATTACCTGTAATGCCCTAAACTAGTTTTAGATATTGGATGTGAGCCTGGTTCTCCCTAACTCTAAAAAAAGTACTCTATTCCTACCTTCTCTATCAAATTCCACTTCTACATGACCACCTGTTTGTTGGCCATTTCACCTTATCTTCGGGACAAATTGGATATGCACTCAAAATGAGATTCATTACATTTCCTCCAAAATCCATTCTTTTAGCAAATTTTCCTCTTTCTTTTGATGATATAGTCATTTCCCCAGTACCCAGGTTTGCACCCTGGAGTCACCCTTGCCTCTTCGTTCTTCCTAACACTCCCTCCCTCATCTGATCAGTTTTTAAGTCTTACTAATTCTACCACTACAACATCTCTGATATCTATTAATCAATCCACAAATCTCCATCTCTTCACTCACATATTTCCTATATTAGCTTGGGTTTTTAATCACCTCTCATCTGAATTTTTATAATTACTTCCTAAATGAACCTCTTGCCTCCAATTTCTTCATTTCTTTACTCTTTCCTCCACATAGCTGTCAAATTGATATTCATAAAATCTGACTGTCATCTCCTATTCACTAAAATCTCCAATGACTCCCTATTCCTCTACAATCAAGTACAAAAATCCTCATTATAACTATAATAGTACTCAGCTTTACTTTTTCAGACTTCTTTCATGTTACTCCCCTTAACATTCAGTCAATTTGGTCTTCTAACTGCTCCCTGAATACAACACATCTCCAAACTTAGGATCTTTGCATAAATATTACTACCCCCACCCCATGTCTGAAATACATTCCCTCCCTTATTTTCCCCTCCTAAATCCCTAACTTCCTTCAAAACTTAGTTCCTGTGTCAACTCCTTCAAAAAGACTTATTGGGCCAGTTAAGTGGCCCAGTGAATAGAGCACCAACCCTGGAGTCAGGAAGACCTGAGTTCAAATCCAGTCTCAGACACTTAATAATTACGGAGCTGTGTGTGACCTTGGGCAAACCACTTAACCCCATTGCCTTGCAAAAAAAAAAACAATAGAACAAAAACTTTTAAAAAGACCTTAGCTATATCTATTGAGGGTATCCCCAACATTCCAATCATAGATGTTTGAAATCTATGAGTCATACTTAACTCCTCATTCCTAGAATCTCCCATATGCAATCAATTAACAATTGTTATTGATTCAAGTGTTCCCTTCTGAGCACTCACACTACAATCTAATTCCTGTCCAAATCACATCTGGCATAGACTATTACAATAATCTTCCAATCAGTCTCCCTGCCTCAAATCTCTTCCAACTCCAAACTATTTCATTTTTTATTTATTTTATTCATATATATTATTATATTTCATTTCTTATATATTATACTGATATTATTTTAAAAATTATTGCTATATACTGTTATATTAATAAATATATTACATTATAATCAGTAAATAAAATAAAATATTAAATTTACATTTAAAATGTTTAAATACATTAAATATTAAAAATGAAAAATAAATTCTTTTAAAAGGACATGGGTTTAATTTTGGAAATGCTCTTCAGATAGTAGGCATGTAAGCCAAGAAGGAGTAAGGAGATGTAAAAGTCTAAGTGTTGGGCCTGGATGGTTTTTCATTCTTTTCTTCCTTTCTCCTTCTGTTTCCTTTGTCTCAGATCTAGTTCTGAAGCAGCTGGAGTAGGAGAGGAGTGAGTGAGTGAGTGTGGGTGGGTGGGTGCCGATGGATGGATTAATGGATGAATGGGAAATCTTGTTTGGACCCCCTCAAAGCACTTAGTATTTCATTCATTCATTCCCCTTTTGTATATGAGACAGACAGATGGAGAGTAAAAGACAGGGCCTAAGTTCTCTATTTTTAGGTGCAACTTTTTTGTATATAAATGAGAAAAACCAAAAAACTACAAAGATGACTCTTACTCCCTTCTCAGTCTAAGACAGGAGATAGATTTCTGTACTGTTGCCTGGTTCTCTAGATAGATAGATGGATAAATATGCGTGCACACACACACACACACACACACACACACACACACACACACACACAGACATATCCATATAAATTGATAATGAATCCCCAAAGTCTCCCTAGGGTTTGGGTCTGAGGTTTCCAGTCTTAGAGTCTTAGAGTCACGGTCACAGAACTCATTCTGCACTGACAACAACCATATGGATATATCTAAAGCACATGCATGACCATCACCTTATTACCTTGAGAATCAAGTACCAATTCTCTGGTTAGCATTTGTCAGTCAACTCACTTTTATTAAAGCTAGATCTTTCATGGTCTAGTTTCAGTCTCTTTTCTAGTCTGATTACACATTGCTTCCTCACACACTCTGCACTCCAAGAGAACCAACCTGTTTTCTAGATACATTTCTTATACAGTACTATCTCCATGCCTTTGAACAGACTGTCTCCAATGCCTTCCCCTTCACTTCATAGGAACATACATTTAGAGTTGGAAGGGGCCATAGAGGTCCTCATTTTTACAGATAAGGAAACCAAGGCACAACCTCTCAGAATCCCTAACTCACTTCTAAGCTACCTCAGAGTCTGATTCTCAAATTGTTAATATGTTCCCCGGTTCTCTTATATTTTTCCTTTATATTGAAGGAGTATTTGGATAAGCATTTTTCACAATGTCTGGCACATAGGAGGCACTATAAATGGCTTATTCAGTAGGGACCACAGTAGATAATCAAGTGTTAAGCCTGAAGACAGGAAGACTGGAATTCAAATCCAGCCTCAAAGATTTACTAGAACCTGGTGAATTCATCTAACTTCAGTTGACCTGTTTCCTCATCTATAAAATGAAGATAATAATAGCCTCTATCTCAAAGGGTTCTTATGAGGAACAAATGAGAGAATATTAGGTTCTTGGGCACATAATGGGAGATCTGATTTTAATAATGACAATAGCTAGCATTTATATAATGCCTACTATGTATCAGACACTATGATAATTACTTAAAGAATATTACTGTCTTTGATTCTTACAACCCAGAAAGGTAGGTGCAATTATTATCCCAGTATTATAGTTGAGAAAACTGAAGCAGACAGAGGTTAGGTGACTTGCCCAGGGGCACCCAAATAATAAAAGTCTGAAACTGGATCTGAATTCCAGCTCAGCAATCTATCCATTGTACTATCTTTTAAACACAAATTTATTATCAGTGGATCTTCTTTCTTAGACTCACAGGAACAATTGCTTTCTCAAAATCAATAGAATTAAAATACCAAACAAGCAGTCCTATTGTTGTTCATCCTTTGTTCTTAAAAAGGATCATGACCTTAGGGATATGATGTCATGACATACAAGTGAATTGGATTTAAGTGAGGGAGGGCTGTGCAAAGTCACCAGCCTTACTTTCTCCTCTGGAGTCATCTATGACCAATGGCAAAATAGAGATCAGAATGACTGATGATGGACCTGGATGTACTGAGAGATATTGACCTTTTTAAAGTGTTTAACAGTGTATGAATGAGACACACTGGAAACAAAAGGTACGGCTGAGTTTTTAAAATGATCAATTCTATTGCATTATTAATAGACCACAGTAAATGAGTTTGTTTTTCTGGATCCTCTACAAGTATGATGCAGATATCATTGTGATGATAGCTGCCAGAACTTTATAGAACCTTCTGAAAGTAATCTGTAATTATTCAAAAGAGTTTAGTCTTTCCAAACCCATGGAAAGGAAAGAACAAGTGGATCAAAAATGTCTATTGCCCAGATTTCAGTATGCATTTCGGTGGATACCAGATAGATAGACAGACAGATAGATAGATAGATAGATAGATAGATAGATAGATAGATAGATGGGACTTCTACACTGGTGATATCAGAGATTCATCTGAGGGTTTTTTGAAAAGCACATATATCTTTTTTTCCTAAAGATTTTATTTATTTTGAGTTTCACAATTTTTCCTCTAATCTTACTTCCCTCCCCCCACCCCCCACAGAAGTCAACTTGACAGTCTTTACATTGTTTCCATGGTATACATTGATCCAAATTGAATGTGATGAGAGAGAAATCATATCCTTAAGGAATTAACAAAAAGTATGAGATAACAAGATCAGACAATAAGATAACAGTTTTTTTTTTCCTAAATTAAAGGTAATAGTTCTTGGTCTTTGTTCAAACTCCACAGTTCTTTTTCTGGATACAGATGGTATTCTCCATTGCAGACAGCCCCAAATTGTCCCTGATTGTTGCACTGATGGAATGAGCGAATCCAACAAGGTTGATCATCGCCCCCATGTTGCTGTTAGAGTGTACAGTGTTTTTCTGGTTCTGCTCATCTCTCTCAGCATCAGTTCATGCAAATCCCTCCAGGCTTCCCTGAATTCCCATCCCTCCTGATTTCTAATAGAACAATAGTGTTCTGTGACATACATATTACCACAGTTTGCTAAGCTATTCCCCAATTGAAGGACATTTACTTGATTTCCAATTGTTTGCCACTACAAACAAGGCTGCTATGAATATTTTTGTACAAGTGATGTTTTCACCCTTTTTCATCATCTCTTCAGGGTATAGACCTAGTAGTGGTATTGCTGGGTCAAAGGGTATGCACATTTTTGTTGCCCTTTGAGCATAGTTCCAAATTGCTCTCCAGAAAGGTTGGATGAATTCACAACTCCACCAACAATGTAATAATGTCCCAGATTTCCCACAACTCTTCCAGCAATGATCATTATCCTTTCTGGTCATATAGTCCAGTCTGAGAGCTGTGAGGTGGTACCTCAGAGAAGCTTTAATTTGCATTTCTCCAATAAGTAATGATTTAGAGCAATTTCTCATATGACTATGGATTGCTTTGATCTCCTCATCTGTAAATTGCCTTTGCATATCCTTTGACCATTTGTCAATTAGGGAATAAAAGCACATATTTCTGAATAAAATATAAATTTCTAGAGGTCAAAGATTTTTTCTTTGCTATCTTGTACATAATAGAATTTTAAATGCTTGTTGAATTTAACTAAATCCACAATATCACACTACTCTTTTTAATTAACATGAATATAAAATGGTTATATTAGTTGATTACCAATTAATATGAGTGAGGTTTACCTCTAGGGGAAGTGGAGAGGATTCCATGGCCACAACTGTAATACCTACTACATCAGTTTTCTCACAGGGGGCATCATCAGTCACCTTGACCTGTGTCTTGCCATTGGACTCCAATGACTCTAAAGGAGTGTGAAGCACAACCCTGCCTCACTTAAATCCAATTCACTTGCAAGTCAAGACATAACCTTCCTAAAGTCATTGGTCCTCTTTGAGGATGAACAGCAACATTTTTCTCACAAATGAATATTAATAGATACAGAGAGAAGTATCAAGAGAATATCCATTCCATTCCAATTCACAACCTAATAATTCAAAACATGCACCCTAGAATCATCTCCTTCTATTCCACAAATTCAGAAAGTCTTAATTTGAGATCTCTGAACTTAAAAAAAAACTGAATTTCAGTATAATTTCCTTTCTAAGCTTATGCATTTTATTTTATTATTTTTTTAAAAAAAATAAGAAAGGGTTGGGATCTTTGCATAAAATATGCATAACACCAATTGGTGTTATGTGATTTGCCCAGGGTCATGCTAACAAGTGTCTGAGGCTGGACATGAAGTCTAGTCCTCCTGATTCCAGGCCTAGTGCTCTATCTGCAGTCATCAATCTAGTTGTCCCTATGTATTTTCTTTTTTTCTTTTTTTTTTTTTGGAGGGGGGAGATGGGTGGGACAATGGAGTTAAGTGACTTGCCCAAGGCCATACAGCTAGCAGGTATCAAGTGCCTGAAGCCAGGTTTGAACTCAACTCCTCCTGACTTCTGGGTCACTACATAACTACTCCTGTATTTTATCTTCTAGATTTAAGAACAATATTTTGAGAAAAACCTAAAGAATTCATCAGACTGCTAAAAAGGTCCATTAATCACACAAAAAGGTTGAGAACACTGCTTAAATGCCTTTTTTTATAAGGAAAAATCCTTTCTGACAGTCTCCAGCACACACTCACACATACACACACACACACACACACACAAACAGACACTGTTCTGTGCTATATCCACATCAGGACTTCAATATTTATTCCAAACTATCAATAGAAGAAATCACAATCTCTCCACATCTCAAAAAGCTGTCTTTCCAATGTTCACCTGTTTGCCTCTGAGGGGAAGGGGTGGGAAGGGAGGGTAGAAGTAAATTATGTAACATAAACATATACATATATATATATATATATATATATATATATATATATATATATATATAAAAATATGCATGTAAATGCATGGTGAAAAATTTTCAAACATGTCATTGGAAAAAATAAGATATCATTTAGGGAAAAAATAAACTCTCTTTAAAGGTTATCTTCATGGGATGTTTCATATATCTCCCCACTATTCCTAAAAATATTATTACCCTTCAGTTAATCCTGATGGAAAAGAGTTTCTCCCATTTGAAATAGGCTAGTCCTTAGATGACAGTCTTAAAAATCCTGACAGACCTTGGACTTCACTGGCTTACACTAGCCACTGAGGGTCCTTTCAGACTGATATCTAGGATTTCTTCTCAGGATAATGCAAAAGAAATTATCCCTTTCAAGATGGTATAGAGCCTTTAAGAGTCTGAGTCATCTCCCTACCACAATGAGGGATCAAAAGAAAATGCCATTGAAAGTTAAAGAAATTAAAGAATGGAGTGTGGGGAAGGGACAAGGGGAATCATACAAACCCCCTTCCTTTATTTTAATCATTTTTGCCAATTTTTTGAGTATGAGATGAAATCTCAAAATTATTTTAATTTTTATTTCTATTATTATTATTAACATTGAGCTTATTTGTGATTTTTCTTTTTGAGAACTGTTTATTTTTTTAGGGTTTTTTTTGCAAGGCAATGGGGTTAAGTGGCTTACCCAAGGCCACACAGCTAGGTAATTATTAAGTGTCTGAGGTCACATTTGAACTCAGGTACTCCTGACTCCAGGGCCAGTGCTCTATCCACTGAGCCACCTAGCCACCCTTGAGAACTGTTTATTTTTAATCACTTATCCATTAGGAAATGGTTTAGTGTGTTTATATACATACACATACACACATGAATTCATTTCCTATAATTCTTGCATATCAGATCTTTGTCAGAGATATTTGATGCAAAGATCCCACCCATTTCTTATCCTAGTTGCATTAATTGTGGTTGTGTAAAAGTTTTTTTAACCTCATGTAATCAAAATTATGTAGGGTTTTTTTTGTCCTTTTGTCTTTGCCCCTTTGTAGGTTAAAAACTCTCCCACTAACCATTGCTGCAAAAAAAAAAAAAAATCTGACTGATCTGGTTCTTTTCTCATTTTTCCTAATGACATGACCTTTAATATTGAAGACCCATGTCCATCTCAAATGTATTATATCACATGTGTAGGAAGTTTGTTTAAGTCTAATTCCTGCCAAACTGGTTTCTAGTTTCCCAGCAATACTTGTCAAATAGGGAATTCTTCCTCAAGTAATTTATCTTCTCAATTTTTCCTTGAATACTGGGCTGTTGAGCTAAATAATTTCCAATTCTTTCTTATCTAGCCTGTTTCTTTCATTTGTTTTCTTTCTTTTATTAATCAATACCAAATAGTTTCAATGATTATTGTTTTACATAGTATAATTCAAGGTCTAGGGAGGGAAAAAAATATTTCCCCTACATTCCTACTTTTCCATTATCTCCTTTAAGATTCTAGACATTTTATCCTTCTAAATGAAGTTTGTTCTTATCTAGCTCTACAACTATCCCTTGGAAATTTGATTGTAAATTAATTTTAAAACATTATCATTATTTTTATTATCCCATATGGAAGAATGTATGTGCTTGAGGTGAATCAGAGAGAACTGATAGTTTTAGTCTGAAGGAATTTTATTCATTGAGATGTTGCCTTTTCTAAGAAAACATTACATCTTCATGGACAGTACCTTTCCACAAGAAAAGGGACTTGGAACTTTCTACAGTAAGATGATGCTAAGAATGAAGAAGATGAAAAGGAATATAAAGACACAGATGAGACTGTACAACTTTTGGGAAGGAGACTAATCATGGTATGGGCAGAGAGGTCACAACAAAGGAGGGGGAGTAAAGTCCAGTAAAAGTGAGAAAACAGATTGGAACCTGTTTTTAAAGGCTTTAAAAGCTACATAGAACTTACATTTGCACTTAGAGGCAATAGGGAGTCACTGACTTTGATTGAGTAGGGGAGCGACCTGGTCAAATCTACACTTAAGGAAAAATCACATTGGCAGCAGTATGTCGGATAAACTAGAGCAGAGACTAAAAAGCAAGGAGACAAGGAGTAATGAAGGGCTAAAATTAAGTTAATAGTTGTATAAATAAATAGAAGAGGTTAGATATGAACAATGCTGAGAAGATAGAATTTACAGGATTTAACAACTGATTGAATAGGTGAGACGAGTGGAATCAAGGATAATTCCTTTTTTTTTTTTTTAGGTTTTTGCAAAGCAAATGGGGTTAAGTGGCTTGCCCAAGGCACACAGCTATGTAATTATTAAGTGTCTGAGGCTGGATTTGAACTCAAGTACTCCTGACTCCAGGGCCAGTGCTCTATCCACTGTGCCACCTAGCTGCCCCTAGGATAATTCCAAAGAAACAAATATGAGAAAGTGAAAGGTTAGTGGTTTCTTTAACAGAAAGAGGGAAGTTTGGAAGAAGGGGGAGTTCAGAGATAAAGACATTGAGTTTAGTTTTGGAAATGTTTAGTTTTAGATGTATCCTATGTATACAATTTGAAATACTTAATAAGCAGAGTTCAGAGGAGAGACTGTGACTGAATATATCAACCTGGGAGTCATCTGTACAAAGCTAATAGTTAAACCCATGGGGGTAGTGAAATTACTAAGAAGGATAATATAGAGGGAGAAGAGGAAACTATACCAGAATCTTGGGATATTCACATAGGTTTACAGGGCAGGTATGAATGACGAGATGGAGCAATGGTAAGAGAGGTAAAAGGAGAACCAGAATAGAGTAGTATAACTACAACTCAAAGAAAGAGGTCAATCGTGACAAAAGCAGGCAAGTCAAGAAAAATGAGAACTGATTTTGGCAACTAAGAGATAAGTGATATCTTTAGGTGAGGTCAGAAAATAAGTAACAAAGCTTTGAAGTACAAGAGACAGAAGAGGAATGGGTTAGTCCTTTTCCATCATTATTGAAGAAAATGACATCACTATGTTTGAGGTAAATTACACTGTGTCTGACTCTGGCTGATCAGACCAATATGAGCTCGGTATGCTCTACCACAGGTTAGGCACAAATAGTCCATGTGAACACCTGGGGTGGGTACTCTAAACTTACAGATGTCACATTTCCCTTGAGCTATTTCAATTGTGCCTTCATAGAGTGCAGTAGCCTCACTGATGAGGGCATGCTATGCTGGGTGGTCCTGTGCCAGTGTCTCCCATGCTGTACAATCAATTCTAAAGTTCTTCAACAGAGACCTTTTAGGGTGTCTCAGCATTGCTTCTTCTGGCCCCCTTGTGAGCACTTGTCCTGTGTGAGTACTCCATAAAAGAAGTTTTTTTTTAGGAAGTATACATCTGATATTCTAACAGTCTATCCAGCCCATTGTAGCTGCACTCTCTGTAGTAATGTTGAAATGCTAGGCAGTTTAGTTTGAGAAAGGACCTCAGTGTCTTCTAACAAGTGATCTTCAGAATCTTCCTAAGACAATTTAAATGGAAGAGATTCAGTTTCCTGACATGAAGCTGGTAGACTGTCCAGGTTTCACAGGCTTATAGCAATGAGATCAGCAAAATGCCTCTGTAGACCTTCAGTTTGGTAGTCGATCTAATATTTCTTCTCTCACACACTTTCTTTGGGGGCCTCCCAAATACTGAGCTAGCTCTGGCAATGCATATGTCAACCTCATTGTCAATGCTCACCTCCCTGGAAAGGACATTGCCAAGGTAAGTAAACTTGTCCACAGTATTAAAAACTTCTCCATTTGCTAGAATCAATGGATGATGTGATGCTGAGTGAGACAAGCAGAACCAGAAAAACATTGTACACACTAACAGCAACAAGGGGGCGATGATCAACTTTGATGGACTTGCTCATTCCATCAGTGCAACAATCAGGGACAATTTGGGAATGTCTGCAATGGAGAATACCATCTGTATCCAGAGAAAGAACTGTGGAGTTTGAGCAAAGACCAAGGACTATTACCTTCTAGGAGATGATGTCAAGGGGTCTTGAGATGAAGAAAATGGGAAAAGATGGCGCGCACATCAAAAGACATCCATTTTCTCAGTACAGTTGTCTTTAAGTTACACTCCTTATGTTAAAAGACAACAACAAAAACCTTTAGAAAGCATAGGCATGGGGGAAGCTAGGTAGGTACAGGGGATAGACACTGACCCTGGAGTCAGGAGAACTTGAGCTCAAATCTGGCCTCAAACAATTGATGATTACCTAGTTACTGTGACCTTAGACAAGACACTTAACCCCATTGTCTTGTAAAAACCAAAGAAAAACAAAGGAAAAAGAAAGCACAGGCATAAAGGGTCTTTTTGTAATAGGATCAAAAGTATTTATCTAAAATGAAAAGCAAGCATTATATATAATGAGCATCACTAGAAACTTTCACAATAAAGGAGTAAAGAAAGGATTCCCCTTACCTCCACTATTATTTGACATAGTTCTAGAATGCTAGCAATGGTAATGACAGGAGAAAGAAATGAAAGGCATAAAGATAAACAAAGTTGAGATAAAACTATCCTGTTATCAGAAAGTATGATGATTTGCTTTGAAAGTCCTAAATGATCAACAAAAACAAATAATTGAAACTATCAATTTATTAAACAAAAAAGAATACAAAATGAACCAATGAAAATTACTATTTCTATGTAGCAATAAAAAATTCAGGATGAATTAATAGAAATGAAAGTCCCATTCAAAATTAAAACATATAGGGGGTGGCTAGGTGGCATAGTGGATAGAGCACCGGTCCTGGAGTCAGGAGTACCTGGGTTCAAATCTGGTCTCAGACACTTCATAATTACCTAGCTGTGTGGCCTTGGGCAAGCCACTTAAGCACCTTTGCCTTGCAAAAACCAAAATTAGAACATATAGTCATTAATCTGACTTTTCAATTCTGCCACACTTTGGCTCCCTCTTTTTAGTTTAATTTCATTTTATTTCCCTTCTCCTACACTCTCTTCAAGTTCACCTGCTAACTTCTTCACACAAACCATTCTATCTCCTTTCTTTATACCTAGTCTCCCCACTCCTTCCTTACTCCCAACTCATATAATTTTTCTCTCTCTTCAAAGCATAATTCAAGTGCTCCCAATTATTAACATTCTAGTTTCTCTTAAACTTACTTATCATTTTTCTATAACCTTTGTATTCATTTACATCCACATCTTACCTCCAGGCAAATGAAAGTTATTGTTGCATTTTTAAGACAAACAATACCGATGGGTGGCCTGCCTGGGGCCACATAGCGGGGTGATCTTTGGGTGTCTGGGGCTGGATTTGGACCCAGGTGCTCCTGGCTCAAGGGCCAATGCTCTGTCTGCCACCCAGCCACCCCTACTATTATTACTATTTTATTTTATTTTGGGTCTTTTTTTTCTCTCTTTTTGGTTTTTGCAGGGCAGCGGGGATCGGGTGGCTTGCATGTCACATGGCTGGGTGATTGTTGGGTTTAGGAGGCTGGATGTGGACTTGGGTGCTCATGGCTCCAGGGCTGGTGCTTCGTCCATTGCACCACCTGGCCATACCTACAATTATTACTATTATTTTTTTTTAATTTTAATTTTTTTCTCTCCCCTTTACTTTTTTCGCCCAAACAAGTCTATCTATATTCATGGGGGGAGGGGTATTTTGTTTACTTGTAAACAAGAATATTTTATTAATGTAAAAAAAACATTTGTACAAAATGAGAATAAAACATAAATTTAAAACATGTCTATGTAAGAATTAAAGTAGGATCATGTGCCTTTTGATTTTTTTACTTTGATCTTATTGTCAAGATGGTTTCTTACTAATAGTTATTTGAAAAACAATTATAAATGATTTTCCATTAATAAAACATTTACAAGAACAAAAAGACAACCAATACCTTGGTTCATTTGTTGTTGTTCTTCATAATGTAAGAGAAGCAAAATACCATCATGTTGTTAAGGTAAGTGTGCAGTGTGCCCAGCTGTGGCTGATCAAATGAATACAAGCTCAGAAAGCTCTGAGGCAGGTCAGAAACAAAAGTTCAAATAAACATTTGGGAAGGAGATGTCTCCACATCTAGACATCTCACATTTCTTCTGAGCTACAACAATTCTGTTTTGATCATGCAGTGCCTTCTTTGACAGGGGCATATACTAAGCAGTCCTGTGTTGCACAATCAATTCCAAATTTCTTCAAAGGGACCTTGAAAGTGTCCTTCTGATCTCCAGGTGATCACTAGCCTTGTATAAGTTCTCTGTAAAATAGTGGCAAATGTACATTTGGCATTCAGACATAAGGCTAACTTCCCCAAGTTGTACTCTCTGCAGTAAAGTTTAATTCACTTCTTCCTTAAGAAAGGATCTCAGTGTCTAGTATCTTATCCTATGAGGCAATTTTCAGAATCCCCCTAAAACAATTCAAATGAAATCAATTCAGTTTCCTAGCAAGGAGCTGGTAGACTGTCCAGGTTTTATAAGCATACAATGGTGAAGTCAGCACAATGGCTTTGTAGGCCTTCAGTTTGGTAATCAGCCTAATTTTTCTCTACCCTATTTTCCTTTGAAGCCTCTTAACACTGAGTTGACTTTGGCAAATTATGTGTGTCAGTCTCATCATCTATGTGTACATCCCTGGAAAGTATAATGACTCAATGAGTGAATTTATCCATAGCATTCAAAATTTCTCCATTTTCTGTAATCAGTGATTCCATGGATGAATGGTACACTGTAGCTGGTAGAGAACTTCTGTTTTCTTATTAACTGCCAAATCAGAATTAGTACAAGCAGAAGACATTTAATTCAAACTCTGTGGCATTTCAGTATTGGAGTATGCATCTAGTGCACAATCTTCTGCTTACCAAAAAAGGTGCACCTACACTTCAGTCTTGGCCAGAACTCACTCAAACATCGACTGGGTTGATGAAAATGATGGAGAAATTGAGAAACTATTAAATGAAAAAGTAAGAACTCCCTGGTATTAGTTAGATAGTTCATCCACCTGTAAGAAGGCAGAATTTAACTCCAGCAAAAGTAAAGTCCAAGTTTAAGAGAATTACAAGATTATTGGCTCAGAAAGAAGGTTATCAGTTTTATATTGATAGTAGTAATCTGAAGCACTTCTATGATGCCCTGAAGACTATACATGGACCAAAGACCTAGGGTGCATCTCAACTATGCAACCCTGATGGAGTCACATTGATCAGTGATAAGGACGTGATTCTGGAAAGATGGGCTGAACACTTTCATAGTGTTCTCAATAGACAACTATTGACCATATACGTCAGAATGAAATCAATCCCTCGATACTCAATTTCCAACTGAAGAAGACGTGATAGATTCTTATCAAAAGTTTTTTCTTTTTTAAATTATTATCTCTATGTTGTGGATGAACAAAATGAAAGCAAGGGAGCACAACAGGTCCTAGGTAGAACTTAGTTAAGAAGTTCTGTAAGGAATGTATATGTACAACTTTTACCAGACTGCTTACCACCAAGGGAGAGGGAAGGGAAGGGAGGGTGGTAGAAAAATGTTAACTTATAAATTTGCAAATGGATGAATGTTGAAAAACTACCATGTAGTTCAAAAAATTAAAATATCAATTTAAAAAGTTCTTTAAGAAACATCATACTTAGGCCCTTCTTCCTTGAAGCTCAAGGGCTCTGCTACCTCTGCCTCTGGAACATCACAGCTGCCTATCACAAAATTATCAAATGGAAGACTTAGCAGGTCCATTAGAGACCACTTAATTCATTGCCCTCAATTTTACAAAGGAGGAAATAGAGGCCCAGAGAGGGGAGGAACTTGCCCAGTGACACACAACATTAGAACTGGGACTAAACTTAGGTCTCCTGAATCCCAGTGGAGCAATCTTGGTACTGTGACCTGTTGCCTTTTGTCCTAACAGAGCACCTGCTGCATGCTTCAGTATTGGCAAAATTCCAAGCCCTTATTTGGTAGAAACTCTTTCTTGGTTCTCCTTTTATTTGTCTGATCACTCATTCTCTTGCTAGGTCATCATTCATATCATGACCTCCATCAAATTAAAAATGAAAACAAAAACAACATACTCTGAATTTTTGGTCTAAGCCTGGCAGAATTAATTTATTAAATAAATTATTAATTAAAAGGAGAGGTCCCAAGTTTTTTCATGCTTTTGAAAATCTCTCTTGATTTCATAAAGAGAATGTAGAGAGATCCAGTCATTCAACAGTGCCCTTACTAAAATGGGATATAGGCAGCTAAGTGGTCTTAGTGGATAGAGTACCAGCCCTGGTGTTAGGACCTGAGTTCAAATTTGACCTCAGACACTTGATACTTACCTGTTGTAAATATCTATCCATGGGTAAATTACTTAACCTGATTGCCTCACATCCTGGGCCATCTCCAGTTGTCCTGATTCACATGTGACCACTGGACTCAGATGGCTCTAGAGGAGAAAATGAGGCCAGTGACCTAGCACAGACCCCTTCACTCAAATCTAATTCACATGCACATCATGGTATCACCTCCATGATATCAGGTCTTCTTCAAGAATGAAGGACAAATATCGCCATCATTATCAAAACCAAAAAAAAAAAAAAACCCAAACATATGTAAATTCTTATCCCAGTTCTGCTCTTTTTCAATACATAATTCTGAAGAGACTCAATCTCAATCTCTACTTCTCCAGTTCTAAAATAAATCACTTCTTGTTCATAAAAAGAAAAATCTCTCACAGAAATATTTTGGAACTAGAATTTTTAGGATTCTTGAAGACAAAATTTCACAGTCAAAATTAAGCAAGGCAGGGCAGCTAAGGTGGCAAAGTGGATAGAGCACTGGTCCTGGAATCAGGAGGACCTGAGTTCAAATCCGCCTTCAGACACTTACTAATTACTTTGGTCACACTTAAGTCACTTAACCCTGTTGCCTTACAAAAAAATTTTTTAAAGTTTCGGAATTAAGCAAGGGTTCAGAGATTAGATAATAATTTCAGACTATTTCAATAGACACTTAAAATTTTGAAGAATTATTTTAAAAAAACCTTTTAAGCTTTCTTTGATCACTTCCTCTCCAAGGATACTCCTTTCCACTTGATCAAAGGTAATCAAGGCATAGTTCTATCAAAGACTTTTTCCTTCTCTTGGTCTGACCATATCCTTAATTCAGTCAGAATCTTTACCCCAATCCTTCAAGAAGGGATAAGAGAATACTTCTTAAGACAATTAATAGAAAGTTAGCACTTTATTTTTCTTAGTCAGCACTTTATTTTTACCCTTAGGGAGAATAGAATTCCTACTCAGCTTTTACCCTATTTAGTTAAGGAAAGAAAGGCCTTTACTGGAAGTAAGGGATATTTAATGTGGGGCATGGTTTTCCTAGAAGTGTGATTATGTAATGAAGAGGTTTTCTTAGAACATCTGACTGGAACAATATGAATTTCTTAATATATCTTTTTTGAAAATTTACTAATGTGCTTTGTATTTATATTATAAATATTTAGAGATTACTCTCACTCTCAAATGACAGGTCTCTTGTAACAAAGTAAGATAGTTAAGTAAAACTAATAATCACATCTGAAAGATTATGAAACATTTCACAACTGTATTAGCCTGACATCTCTCTAAATCAAAAATGTTAATAAATCCTTTTTTCTCTTTCTCCCACTTCCCACTCTATTGGAAAAAAGAAAACAAATTTCCTATGGCAAATATGAATAACCAAGCAAAAGAAATTCCTTTGATGGCTATAAGTGAATATATCTCATTTCACATACTAAATTCATCTTCTCTCTGAAATAGCAAGTATGTTTCATCATAGGACCTCTGGAATCATGAGTAATCACTGTAATGATCATGGTTCTTACAACTTTCTGTTTTTAAAATTACATTAAATTTATTTTTTGATTACACTTTAAGTTTTGAATTATTTCTCTCCCTCACTCCACACTCCATACTAGAGAAGGCCACCATTTTGACACATATACTGACAGAAAATTTGTTTATATGTTAATTATTAATACTAAATGTAATTCTAAATGCCAAGTCCCTTAAATGGTCCTAGCAATGTCAGAATTCCAATCGTGCCCTTGTATTCCTGTGTTGATTAGATTGAGCTGAACCACAACTCTAAGTCCTAGGGTAGTACTCTGTAAATAAAGTCAGCTTCAACTAGACTGGTTTTTCAAAGTAGATCCTAATGTCACTGCCCTTTTCCATTGGGATTCATGGCATGAAGGATAAAAAAAGCCAGAATGAAGTGGTTTTTCTTGCTCAGATGCCGAGGGCAACTGGCATTGCATAACCAAACCTTGATACTTAAAATGATTCCCTCCTCCTTTTCTTCTAAAAATTATAAGAACTTTTTTCTGTGTCTGCTGTTGGGACATCCCCCAGGGTGGCAAGTTTGTTATCCTGTGACCTAGATTTAGAATGCTTTATTCCTCTTCTTAAGTCTTTTGTTTCAGTACTTGACAATATAAAACCATATCATGCATACTTCTATTTATCATTTCTTTTTCTGGAGGTAGACAGTATCTTTATTCATAGATCCTTTGGAGTTTATTTGAATATTTATAATACTCAGAATAACTTAGTCATTCAAGTTATTTTTCAAATAATATTGCTGCTGTATACAGTAACAGCAATATTATTAGAAGTTCTCATGACTTTCAAGATGATTTTCAATGTGTTGTTACTGTTGAAAGTGTTCTTTTTCAGCTCATTTCATTCTTCATGAGTTTTTCAAGGTCTTCAAAATTGTTACATATTGATGATACTATAATTCTTTTTCTGATTCTGCTCATGTCACTCTTGCATCAGTTCTTTTAAGTATTTTCAGGTCTTTTTGAAATCAGCAGCAAGGTGGTTTTTTAATCATTAATCATGGTAATAGTCAATTATGGGTCACATGACTCATAATTTATAAAATAGGCTCTTCTAAAGACACTGGTCTTCTCACTCAAATCCATCTGCTTTATCAGTTTGGTACTTAAAGATTGGTACCTTCCAATCTTGTTCTCCTTTCTCTGCTTCCTTGAAAATTCTAAGAATGGAATTTGGCAGCAAGGTCTGTTGTTTGGGTCGTTGATAAGATCTTTGAACACTTTACTTCTTCCTATACTGCTCTAGGGGTGCCCACAACTTCCCTTCTCAGCTCCAAAAGTCAGACACTAAAATACAAGACTTTTCCACTTCCTGGCTCTCTTCCATGGTTCAGTAAATAGCTAATGGCTTTCTGCATCTTGTTGACTAGTTAGACCTTTTGGCCTGACAAAGACAAAGAATTGACTCCTCATAACTATGAGAGTGACTGAAAGAGGATGAGGAGGTACTTGTGATCTTAAATTATCATGTTATTAGGAAATAGGAGGAAGAAAGTTAGTAAGGTGGTCTGGAATCAGAGGACTGGGTTTAAGTTCCAACCTTGCTACTTGCTACCTATAAGACTTCGAGGAAGCAAGCTCCTTCCTCATTCTGGGCTTCAGTTTCCTTGCCTGTAAAATGAGTTGGAGGTTGAACTAGATAGTGTATAAGGTCCCTTCTGTCTTTAGATCTATGATTCTATGATTATTCTATAGTTGCCCACTCATGTATCAGTTCTGCCAAGGTCTTCTTCCAATGACAAACAGATAATATGGCAGGCCAACTCAAACAAATGAACTGTCAGTCTCTAGCTTGAATCAATTAATCAATCAATGAACCAGAAAGCATTTATCATTAATTTATTTATTAAGCACTTGCAATGTTCCATACACCAGAAATAAAAAGAAAAAGACTAAATAGATCCTCTTCTCCAGGGGCTTCCATTTGTCTTCATTTTCCTCTAAGCTTCTCTCCTGACTTTATGGACTTTTCTCTATTATAATCTCCTCCCTTTCCCCCTTCCTATTTCCTTTTGCTTTTTAGTTTACTTTTAGGTACCCTCTTCCCTCATTAGACTGTAAGTTCCTTGAAGTCAGGATAATCTTTTTTCTACAACACTTAACTCAGTGGCGCACAGTAAGTGTTTAATAGTTGTTTGTTGACCTGACTTACATTTCTAGTAGAGGAGACAGCATAGACATATGTAATGTAGAGATGGGGTGACCATCCATCCTGTAGTGCCTTACATATTTCACAGACTATGTAGACACATATTCATTATCTGGGTTGACTTGGTCACTCCAACCTATCACCATGATTAATGATTTAAAAAACCACCTTGCTGTTCACAACTTCTCTTTCATAAGAAACTTCATAGGCTTGATGCCAGAAGAAACCTATAAAGTTACTTAGTCTAAGCTCTTCATTTTACAGATGAGAAAGATGAGGCTGAGGAGGGTTCATAGAAGGAGGGAAAATTGAAGCCATACATCACACAATGTTTAAGGTAATAAATTTCACATCTAGCATTGGAATTCAAGCTGGCTCCAAATTAAGTATTTTGGAGCTCAGAGCAAGCTCTCTGAATCCCAAATGATTCAGATAACCCTCCTATTATTTCAAGAAGGGCACCAAGCAAGATCACCAATCTAGTGGGTCAAATGATGAACTGGGGGAAAGTCAGTACCAGAATCCAGCCTTTTTTGCCTATGAAACCATATTGCCTTACATGCAAGGGGAGAGCAAACTATGGACTACAGATACAGCAAAAACCTTTGTATAATTATTGAATGGGACTTGTAAATGAGAATCATTTTAGAAGTATATAATGGAGTCAATGAGACAACTTCTTCCATTTAGATCTACCTATCTGACAAAGTAAAAGAGTTCATTCTTTACCCCATTTCTTACTTAGTCTTTAATCACTGAATGGACATTCCCTCAGACAAAAATGAGACCTGGGAAAGATCTTAATTTAAAAAGGCTAGAGTTTCCTACTTTATCCAGAGCCATCTCCCAGTCATCCTAATTTTTATCTTGCCACTGGATTCAGGTGACTCTGGAGGAAAGAGTGAGGCTGGTGACTTTTACATAATCCAAAACACAAGTCAAGACAGCCCTTCCTTGATGTCATTGGATCTCTTCAAGAATGAAAGACAGCAATAACAACAACATCAATAATCCTAGTGAGGTATTTTTCTCATCTATAACAGTCATTAAAACCCAATATTGGAGGGGTGGCTAGGTGGCGCAGTGGATAAAGCACTGGCCCTGGAGTCAGGAGTACCTGGGTTCAAATCTGGCCTCAGACACTTAATAATTACCTAGCCGTGTGGCCTTGGGCAAGCCACTTAACCCCATTTGCCTTGCAAAAAAAAAAACCTAAAAAACAAAACACAATATTGGAAAAAAATAAAAACCAGACCTTGTAATAATTTTATCACAAAATGTTAAACTAAAATGTTTTTTTAAAAAGAAGCATACTTAAAAATATTTTTAGTGAAAGCAAATTGAGTCTTTGTATTATCATTAAATAAAAAGAAATAAAACTATTTTAAAATGTTATTTATTCCACCCTTAATTTATCCATTTTTATTTTTGTACATGTTTTATAATACATATAAAATTAGTATACAAGTGTTGTTCATTTGTTTTTTAGTTGTGTCCAACTCTTCATGACCTGACCCCATTTGAGATTTTCTTAGCAAAGATAGTGGAGTAGTTTGCCATTTCCATCTCTAGTTTATTTACAGATAAGGAAACTGAGGCAAACAGGGTTAAGTGATTTACCCAGGATTATCCAGTCTGTAAGTGTCTGAGGTCAGATTTAAACTCAGAAAGATGAGTCTTCCTGAATCTAGACCTGGCACTTGATCCATTGTGACCAGTACACTAATACATTTTTATAAACACATAAATGTAAAGAGGTCTTGGTTAAGGAGTGTAACCCCTATCAGTAAGTTCTCAGAGCACCCCGGAACAATTTCCCACATGAAAAATATTGGAGAATCAGCTTCCTGGAGATTAGTGACAACATGTAATGGAAGTGCCCTGGGAAACTTTGGGATGTGCAACATTTTATGACTGGTTCTAATTCACATGGTGAATAGTTGCAAATTTGATTTATTTGCAATTGTGGCACTAGAATTACTGGTGCTTTCAAACTGCATTTAGTATCAGCCTCTCTGGGTGGGACTTCCTTTCTTGGTTTGACTTTTCATCATCTGTCTTCTCCCTGATAGATTTACAATGAGAGAGAGTGCAGTAAGAGGAGAGGCCTCAGGACCTGTGAAAAACAACTTGGCTCCTTTGCCTCCTTATTTGTTCTCTAACTTTTATAGGCTCCCTAGAAAATGAAGGCAATTGTTATTGATTTTTTTTAAAAAGCCACCAAGGGGGTGAACCTTTTGTCAGTCTACTTCTATCAGGTTTTTGTTTTTTTGTTGGTTTTTTTTGCAAGGCAAATGAGGTTAAGTGGCTTGCCCAAGGCCACACGGCTAGGTAATTATTAAGTGTCTGAGACCAGATTTGAACCCAGGTACTCCTGACTCCAGGGCCGGTGCTTTATCCACTGTGCCACCTAGCCTCCCCTTCTAACAGGTTTAATCACAGAATTTCACATCTCAAACGGAAATCAAAGTGTATGTGATTCCTTTAAGACTTTAATATTTCAACTCTGTTCCCTTACATTCTGTAATCTCATCAATTGGGATCCAAGAGAAATCTATCAATCAGAGATGTCTTGATCAATTCTTCTACCCCTTCCCCATTATAATAGCTGAGAAGAATCTGTTGGAACCTTCACTCTGCTAATAAGTCTTGGAAAACCTGTAGTCCTAGCTACACCATCATAACATGGGATTTGTGGAACATATTGACTGATTAGTTCTAATTATTATCTATAGGTCAGGGGTTGGTTAATTATAATTAAGAGAGCACTCTCCCCCCAAGTCTGGTCCCTAAGAATGGATTTTGCATTTTACAATATAGTAAAACTGCTTTTTAAAAAGTAAAAACCATTCTTCATTCACCAGTTATACATGGGCCAAATCAACTATTCATACAGAGTAATGGGAAGGTTTTGCATTTTATATTTTTAAAAAATAGGATCAGGGGACATAAAAAGCAAGACTAGTTCCTGAAATTGAGGAGCTAACTTTTTTCAAAGAGGAGGATGACATATTTAGGAGAGTGGTGGCCAGATTGGACTGATTTGACCTGGATAATGGAGTCCCAGGATAATCAAATGATAGTCCTTCCTAGAAATGATAATGTTTATTTGAATAATAATAACAGCTTACATATGGATACATATTAATATATACATATATAAACACAAATACATTTTGACCTAAGGTTTACAAAATGCTTTATATTTATTATTTCATTTGATCCTCACAACTCTGTAAGGTAGGTGCTATTATTATTCTCATTATATAGTTCTAGAAACTGAAGCTGAGAGACTTGTCCAGTCACAAAATTAGTAGCAGAATTTGAATCCAGTTCTTTAACCCAGAGTTCTCTACCTGATATACCTCTGAGCTGCCCCCAATAATTTAATAATTTAATTATCGTTCCTTAGAACAATCATCAGAAGTGGAAAAGGCAGGGAACAGAAATACATGCTGGAGAGATGGCAGTAAAAAAATGACTATAGAGTAGTATAATGGATCTGGTACAGACTGGAAATAGTGAGCTATCACTAATTAGAAGTCAGGAGTCTAAGACAGAGAGTGAAATATATAATAATATGCCAGGAAGGTGGACAGAGAACTTGGTTTTAAATGTCTTCTTGACTTCATGATACCTCAAGGCATGATATACAATAAGGCGGGGGGAGGAGTTCATAGTTAAAAATAGTAAATGTGGAATGGGTTTGGACTCCAGTAGTTTCCTCAGTATCTTCTCCATATGGAGGATGCTAAAAAGGTGGCCTTCAGGCGAATAATGAAGTTTCATAAGAAAAGCTATATAAGGGGGCAGCTAGGTGGTACAATGGATAGAGCACCAGCCCTGGAGTCAGGAGTACCTGAGTTCAAATCCAGCCTCAGACATTTAATAATTACCTAGCTGTGTGGCCCTAGGCAAGCCACTTAATCCCATTGCCTTGCAAAAAAACAAACAAACAAACTAAACAAAAACCTAAAAAAAAAAGCTATAGAAGAAGTAGAAGATGCATCTATAGAAGGAGGACATTTTACAGCTGGTGCTTCTCATCTAATTATGTGGTAGAAAGTTCTTGACTGAGGAAACATTCAGAAAAATCCTGTCAAATCTAGCTACTTCTTTGCTTTGATTGTGGGGGAACTTGTGGACTCTTCTCCCAAGACATCTTGAGAAACCAAGAAGTTAGAGGAATAACTTTGGGGTCATCTTTAACCCTGAAGTCAGATTATCCTAGTCCTTTTCCATTTCATTGATTCTTTTTTCCACTGTAGGTGAAGGAAGTAGTGTTCCAGAGCTTGGGTTCCAAACCAGGTGTTTTACCAGCTCAGATCATTTCTTCAGGAACCAAGGGATAGTCTTCAGGAGCAGCTTCTGAATCCATACCAGTGAAAGCCGAAATGAGGAATCACTGAGGACTCATCAGACAGTGAAACTGCCTTTGAGACATGAATATCTTAGGAACAATGCTATTTAGAAATTGACCTAAATTTGAACCTACTCTCTAGAGACTGAAAATGATAAAAGTCAGAGCATATCCCAGAGGTATTAAAGTGATTTCTATGTTTAAAAATAAACAAAAAACAAAAATGTTATATCCTTCAAGTAAATATCTTTGTGGTTAAATGGAATTGGGGTGCTGATCACTTTATCTATTCACAATTGGGGAGAACACAACTAGTAAGGGCTTAAGCCAATGGCAGTAGAGAAGACAGAACTCAGAAGGGAAATAAAACAAGTCTATCTCTGAGATAGTAGGACTACAGCATAGACGTTATAATATAAATACATATTTCAAATAATCTTGATAATTTTAATGGTGGGGAGGAGACAATTTCTGAAATAATGGCTCTTCTATTTTCTGAATGTTCATTTGTCAGCATATTACTATTATTACTTTTAATCCTTGCTTTCTTTACCAGAATCTTTTTAAGTTACTTCTCCTTTTTTGTTAAAGTGAATTTAACTAAAACTAGATAATATAATGTAAAACTCCTCTTAACTAGGCACAGGTAAACTATAATATATGACAATGTGACAAAAGGAAATGAAAGAGGATGCTAGGGTTAACCCCCTTTGGCATATAGAACTCCCACTCTTCTTCCCTCAGGATACTTGACACATAAACATCTGACATGCAGGTCAGGAAGGTAAGAGAACAGGGTGCCAGGGCTAATCTGTATATTAAATATAGGAAAGCTTAATTTCCTTCCTGGTTTTAAATAAAATAATTAACATACAGAGAAATTGGAATATTTTCTTCCTATCCCCACTATAGATCATCTTTGCTTTCCCTAGAGTATGCATATCCCACTTGGAGATTGGGGGCTAAAATATCTAAGATTTTCAAGTCATTCCCATGAGGGTAGTACCCACAATAATGAAATTGTGAAACTTTAAGGAATATTTTTTTAAAGAACTTATATATAAACTAGTTTGAATGGAGAAAGACATGGGACCAGGATGGACACAACACCAGGAAGTTTCCAGAAAGAAAAGGAACATTTCTGAAAATGACCAAGTTCTCCCTAGCATCTTCCATTCTTTTGACACCTCACATAGCTCAGGCATATATTAAGAGCTAAATAAATGCTCATTGATTGGCTGACTTCAAGAAAGGTCCTGAACCCCAGAGTGGGTACAGGTAGGAACTACTCCTGCTCCCTCCCTCATTCCTCCTTTCCATACTTGCCCCTAGAAGTCTAGTTTTTTCTGACCAGCCTTATAATGCTAAACAGTTCAAATTTGCTTGTTAAATATTCTCCAGTGATAACTATGGACTGACATCCCCCCCAGGCTGCCTCCTCTTCTTTTTTCTCACCTTATCAAACACCTGAAGGGTGGCCTCATCTTTTCTTTGAAACATTCCAATGTCCCTAGTTACAAAACTTCCTTTTGCCCTAGTCAAAAGTCCAGGTGCTGCCTGAGATAAGATCTTGGCTTGCTTCAGTCTCAGGCACTTGATCAAAACATAGAGGATGAGGCAAAGGTTTATCTTATGTCTTGGTTTGAGATTAAGACACTGGAAAATCAATGTATGTCCACATTCTCCTCAGTCACTGGTCTACCTAGCACCTTAAATTTTAAATGGGTCAACCTCCACAAAGTCCTAATTCAATGCCTCATCATAGCTCAGAGATGACCCTTAGTCATCAGAGAGTATGTCCTCAGAACTCATACTTTGACAGGTCTACCAATCTAGAAAGCAAATGAATAAAGTCTGAGTGACAGAACCAAGATAGCCAAGTAGAAAAAGGGCCCTCACCTCACCAGCTGGCTGGCTCCCAATTCATGCTTTCTTTGGCAACTCAGAAGTGAAGAAAATTATGATTGGTTAAAAATTACCATTGCATGTAGTTGGAAAAACAACTAAATAAAATATTTTTTTTAAAAAAGAAATGAAAATTTTCAATAGACCTCTCCAATAGTCCATATGCATCCTTCTCCTGTTTCCACAGTGATGGTGGTAGAATGACTAGAAAATGGGACAAACTCACTTTTTTGCCTTCCAGAGACCAAGGGATAATTGAAAAAAAGGAAGTAAGGGGAGAGGAGAGAAGGGGATGCATTTCTAAAGCATAAATTTTTGCCAAGAGTCAAGGCAGGGAATAAAAATTGGTTGGAAGGTAGCAATTATTAAATATCTTAGTTATCTCATTTGATCCTCACAATAATCCTGGTAAGCAAGTACTTTTGCTATTCCTATTTTACAGATAAAGAAACTGAGGCAGTTAAAATTTGCCCAGTCATGGGGCAGCTAGGCGGCGTAGTGGATAAAGCACCGGCCCTGAAGTCAGGAGTACCTGGGTTCAAATCCAGTCTCAGACACTTAATAATTACCTAGCTGTGTGGCCTTGGGCAAGCCACTTAACCCCGTTTGCCTTGCAAAAACCTAAAAAAAAAAAAAAAAAAAAATTTGCCCAGTCGTACAGGTAAAAATGTCTGATTTTGTATGGTCATCTAAATACCACCATCACAGTCTTAATCTGCCATTCCATGGCAAAGGAGGGTCTCTGGACATCCAGAGCCTCCTCCACTCTCTTTTCCAGGTCCTTCCCCACCACTGGAGGTAGGAGAAGGGGAGTGGTACACTGGGAATACTCCCTACCACTATCAACTCCTCCTCTTACCTAGCTGTGTGACCTTAGGCAAGTCACTTAACCCATTGCCTGCAAAAACAAAAGCAAACAAAAAACCTCCTCCTCCACTTTGCATTTTTACCTGGAGCTTCATTCTCTCTGCTCCAGTGTTTTTTTGCTATAATTTATTGACTTCAGGACTGCTGAGGCAAAGGGAATCCCCAGGACTGCCCCCAAACACACACTCTTAGTGGGCTCTGGGAAGCAGGATATTGAAGGGAACCTCCTAATTCATTCTTCTAAGTCTTTTGAGAACTTGAAACTTCAAGGTGAACTCATTAGTTAGGGTGGTGAAGAGTTTAAACTGTTTTATTTAATATGCTGGTTGGAAATCAGGGCCCCAACCTTCCTGAGGGTGATGCGGAGTTGGCAAGAGCAAGAAAGAGGAAAGATCATCTCCTGATTCTTTTCACTTCCTTAGATTCTCAAGTCTTTTTTGGGCCCTTCTGGCTTCCAGTTTCTTTCTTTCTTTTTTTTTTTTTTTTAGGTTTTTGCAAGGCAAACGGGGTTAAGTGGCTTGCCCAAGACCACACAGCTAGGTAATTATTAAGTGTCTGAGGTCGGATTTGAACTCAGGTACTCCTGATTCCAGGACCGGTGCTCTATCAACTGCGCCACCTAGCCGCCGCCTCTGAATTCCAGTTTCAAGAAAGAAGATGGATAATGCCAATCCCACTTCAGGATGCTAAAGGAAAAGATTCTGAGAAGCTGACATGAAAGGAATGAGAAGTTTCCATTATGTCCCATCCTCAGACTGATACATTAGAGATTTTGGGGAATTTCCCTTTCTTTGAGCAGAGCACTTCTCTGCCCTTAATAGGAAAGCACTGACTCTGTTTTCATGATATTTTATTTCTCATATTTATACTCTAATTTCTGTTTTGCTACTGATTTGGATAAAAGGATCTTTTGCTACTTCCTTTGAGTGTTCGGTATTTGGTGGGAAAAGAGTTAAACCTAGGGCACAAAGCTTGGGTCCTTCCTTCCTCCATTCAATGAACAGAAATCACAAGTTTAGCTTGAACCTGAAATCCACATCCACTAGATTAATCACATTTAAAGGAGCTGATAAAGATAATTCTAGTCCAGTATTCCCTGTCTCTGAGGAGAAGAGCCAAGCTTCTGGCTCCAACCTCTGCTTCTCTGTCTGACAAGGAGTTTCCCTTGGGGAAGAAGGGAAGAGGCTAGAAATGTTTATTCTGTCTCTCTTCAAGGCTACACTATGACTCTCAAAATATGAGGGGACAGCTTTCACAAGCAGTAGCAGTAGTAGTAGAAGTAGCAGGATCCAGCATCCCATTTTGTCTTTTCTGGAAGAGAGAGAAAAGCTGACTCTCAGAACAAGTCCAGTATCAGCTACCTGATCATCAAACTTTTCCATTCCTCTACAAAGTTTGAATTAGTATAGGTCAGGACCTGAGGCTCTCAAATGCCAGAAGAGAAATGTTCTCCATTCAGAAGTGTGCAGTCTTATTGTACAGTGATGGAAAAATGTGATTTTTTTGTAATCTTTTCATTAAAAGCTTAGAGGAAAGAATTTTAAAGAAGTGGAGAGAAGAATAGAGAGAGAGAAAAATTAAAGAACTGTCTGCTATGTGTCAGACACAATGCTAAGCACTTTTTACAAATATTATCTCATTTGAACTTCACAAAAACTCTATGAGGTAAGTGCTGTTATTATCCCTATTTTATATGTGAGGAAACTGAGTTAGACAGAAGTTAAATAACTTATCCAGGGTCACATGACCAGGAAGTGTCTGAGACTGGATTTAAACTCAGATCTTCCTAACCCTAACCCTGGAATTCTATCCATTGTAACACTTTGCCGACCTCAAACCCCCTAGTGGCTTCTTCACTCTATTCAAGGAAATGAATTTCAATACTGATATTCTTGTAATAACCAAAACCTGAAAAACAAAAGGATGTTGAAGCTAAATTGGTGGAGTGACTCACAGGTTCTGCCTAGAGGAACAAACAAAGGAGTTGGCCCAGTTGTGTTCAAAGACAACAAGAAACATCATTCCATGAGACTGTTGGTTATTTCTTAACTCGATGCTTTTTTGCATAAGCAAAAATTCCAACCAATGCAGTTTATGTCCCAATATGTAGAAAATAAAGAGGTAGAGAAATTGTGTGGAACCTGATGAGATTAGAGAAATTGGTTAATTTAAAAAAAAACATTTTGGGGGATGGTGCCCCCTCTACCCCAGGAGCAGAGCTCATTTTGAACATAAAATGAGATTTAGAAATATGCTAGGAAAAATGAGCAAAATAATAATAATAATAATAATAATAATAATAATAACCCTGACCATTAAAAAGCAGCTATGTTTTCAGAGAAGATCAAAACACAAACTTAGAAGACAATAACAAAATCAAAATTTCTATATCCAAAAGATAAATGTGATTTAGGGGCAGCTAGTTTGTGCAGTAAATCAAGCACCAGCCTTGAAATCAAGAGGATCTGAGATCAAATCCAACCTCAGACACTTGTGTTGTCACTCTGTGACCTAGGTAAGTCACTGAACCCTGATTGCCTCAAAAAAGAAAAAAGGGGGGGGATAAAAAGAAAAATATGAATTGGTCTCAGATCCCAAAAGAAATCCTTGGAATAGTGCAAAAAGGTGTTTAAAAATAAAATAAGAGAAGTAGAAGTAGATGATTTAGACATAAAAGATGATACCACAAGCCAATTAGAAAAACAAGGAATCATTTATATATGTCAGCTCTTGGAGAGAAGGAGAATTTATGACCAAAGAAGCAATAAAAAAAACATTATAAAAGGCAAAATGAGTAATTTTGATTATATTAATTTGAAAAGTTTTTGCATAAACAAACCAATATAACCATTAGAAGGAAAGTAGAAAGCTGGGAAACAATTTTTATAGTCAGTGTTTCTGATAAAGGCCTCATTTCTAAAATATACAGAGAACTGAGTCAAATTTATAAGAATACAATATATATGTGATAGATAAATATAGATAAATAGATAATAGATCAAATGATCAAATAGATAAATGATCAAAAGCTATGAATAGACAGCTTTTGGATGAAGAAATTAAAGCTATCTCTATAAATGTGAAAAATGCTCTAAGTCATTATTAATGAGAGAAATGAGAATCAAATTAACTCTGAGGTACCACTTCATACCTATGAAATTGGCTAATATGATAGGAAAAAAGGGAAATGTTAAATGTTGGAGGGGAGGTGGGAAAACTGGGAATTGTGAAATGATCCAACCATTCTAGAGAACAATTTGGAACTGTGCCCAAAAGGCAATAAAACTATGCCTACCCCTTGATCTAGCAATACCAGTACTAAATCTATATCCCAAAGAGATCAGAAAAAATAGGGAAAGACATACATGTACAAGAATATTTATAGCAATTCTTTTTGTTGTGGCAAAGACTTGAAAATTGGAGGGATACTCATCAATTGGGGAATGGTTGAACAAGTTGTGGTATATGAATGTAATAGAATAATATTGCTTCATAAGAAACACTTAGCAGATGGATTTCAGAAAACCCTGAAAAGACTCGATGAACTAATGCTTAGTGAAGTGAACAGAACCAGGAGAACACTGAACACCTTAACAGCTACATTGTACAAAGGCCAACTATGACTGACTTAGCTCCTCTCAGTAATACAGCTATCAAAGATAATCCTAAAAGTACTAGTTTAGAAACTGTCATCCACATCCAGAGAAAGATCTATGGAATCTGAATTCAGTTAAAGCATACTGCTTTCACTTTTTTAAATTTGTTTTTTATTTTTGTCTTCATGTGGTTTTCCTTTTTGTTGCAATTCTACTTTTACAACACAACTAATATGGAAATATGTATAACATGATTGTGCATGCATAAGCTAAATCAGATTTTTGCTATCTATGGGAGAGGGAAAAGTAAGAGGGAGAAAACTTTACAAAAATGAATGTTGAAAATTATATTTACATATAATTGGAAAATAACATTTTTAAAAAGCCTACAAAAAATTTGGATAAGAAAGCAATGGAAGAAAATCATGGGAAAAAAGTATCAATACATTGATAAAGGAGGCACAAAAAAAAAAAAACCCAAGAAAATAATGCCTTAAAAAACAGAATAGGCAAATGGTAAAAGAGGCACAAAAATCCAATGAAGAGAAGACTGCCTCAAAAAAACAGAGTTGGCCTAAAGGAGATATAGAAGTTCACTGAAGAAAATAATTCATTAGAATTGGGAAAGTGAAAGCTAAAGACTTTCCCTTTAAGAACATCAAGAAACAATAAAACAAAATTAAAAGAATGAAAAAAAATCAAAAGATGTGAAATATTCCACTAGAAAAACAATTGACCTGAAAATACATTAAAGGAAAAATAATTTAAGAATTACTGGTCTACTGGAAAGCCATGGTCAATAAAAGAGCCCTGATACCTTTCAAGAAATTATCAAGAAATCCACCCTGATATTCTGGAAAAAGAAAGAAGGTAAAATAGAAAATGAAAATTCCCAGGAATATTATAGTTAATTTTCAGAGATTCCCAGGTAAAGGAGAAAATATTGTAAGCAGTTAGGAAAAAAACAATTCAATATCATGAAGTCACAATCAGGATAACATTTGATTTAGCAGTTTCTACACTTTTTTATTTTTTCATTCACATGCATAGATAGTTTTCAGCATTTATCCTTTTGCAATTTATCCTTTTGAGTTCCACATTTTTATACTACCCTTTCTTCTCTCCTCCCTCCTCATGACAATAATCTGATATAGGTGGTACATGTATAATCATGTTTAATATATTTCCTATGTCATCATGTTGTGAAAGAGGAATTAGAACTAAGAGGGGGGAAAAAATGAGGGAAAAAAGAAAAACATAAAAGAAATTTTAAGAATCAGGCTTAGAATTTGACATTCCAAAGGGCAACAGAGTTAGGATCATACTCAAGAATCACTTAACTAGGGGCGGCTAGTTGGTGCAGTGGATAAAGCACTGGCCCTGGAGTCAGGAGTACCTGGGTTCAAATCCGGTATCAGACACTTAATCATTACCTGGCTGTGTGGCCTTGGGAAAGCCACTTAACCCCATTTGCCTTGCAAAAACCTAAAAAAAAAAAAAAGAATCACTTAACTAGCAAAATGGAGTATAATCTGGGGGGGGGGGATAATTGAACATTTAAAAAAATTGAGAATTTTCAACCATTTCTGATGAAAAAGCAGAGCTGAATAAAAAATTTGACTTTCCAATATAGATCTCAAGAGAAGGATAGAAAGATAAACAGGAAAGAGAAATCATAAGGGATGCAATAAAGTTAAACTGTTTATATACTTACATGGGAAGATGACCATTGTAACTACCAAAAACTTTCTCATTATTAGGGAAGTTAGAAGACCTACACATACACAGAGGGCACAGATGTGAATTGAATATGATGAAATAATATCTAAAAAAAAAAACTAAAGAGTGAGAAAGAAAAATGCATTGGGAGAAGGGGGACAGGAGAGGTAGAATTGGGTATCTCACATAAGAGGTGCAAAAGAGCTTTGAAAGAGGAGGAAATATGAGGAAAATAAGAGGGGAAAGCTTGAACCCTACTCTCATAGGGATTGACTCAGAGGGAATAACATACACACTCAGTTGGGTATAGAATCTATCTTACCCTAAAGGAAAGTAGGAGGGAAAGGGGATAAGAGGAGCAGGGCTGATAAAATAGAGGGTGGATTGAAGGAATTGGCACTCAGAAACATAACACTTTCAAGGGTAAATGGAAGTAGGGTGAATAGAATGGAGGAAAATACACAATAATCATAACTGTGAAAAAATTTTTTTCTGATAAAGGTCTCATTTCTCAAATATATAGAGACAAATCTATAAGAAAAGAAGTCATTCCTTAATTGTAAATAATCAAAGGATATGAACAGGTAAATTTCAGATATTAGTCACAGGAAAAATACTCTATATCATTCTTGATTAGAAAGCAAATGAAACTCCACACCTACCAGCTTGGCTAATATGACAGAAAAGGAAAATGATAAATGTTGTAAGGGATGTGAAAATTTTGAGACTCTAATGACTATTGGTGAAGTTGTGAACTAATTCAACTATTCTAAAGAGTAATTTGGAACTTTGTCCCAAAAAAACTATAAAACTGCAAATGACCTTTGATTCAGCAAGACCACAACTAGGACTATATCCCAAAGAGATTTTTTTAAAGAAAAAGGTCTTATTTGTACAAAACTATAGCAGCTTTTTTTGAGGTGGCAAAAAAAACTGCATATTGAGGGAATGCCCAGTAATTAGGGAATAGCTGTCAAGTTTTGATGTATGATTATGATGGAATACTATTGTTTTTTAAGAAAAGATAAGCAGGATATTCTCAGAAGAATACACGAACTGAACCTGATGTAAAATGAAATAAACAGATTCAGGAAAGCATTATACACAGTATCAGCAAAATTATGTGATAATCAACTAAATGACAACTATTCTCAGTAATACAATGATGAAAGAATGGAAAAAAGGAAAGAAGGAAAGAAAGAAGAAAGGAAGAGGGAAAAGGAAGGAAGAAGAAATTGACTGGATGCTTTTAAAATAGATTTTATTGTTATTTTTTACATTACTTATACTTTCTTGTATATATCCCTCCTCATCTCCTCTCCAGAGAGGCATCCCTAAAAAGAAATAATATTTTTTAAAAGAAAAAACTATTAATACTTTTTTTTAAATGGACATTATAGGGGCAGCTAGGTGGCGTGGTGGATACAGCACCAGCCCTGGAGTCAAGAGTACCTGAGTTCAAATCTAACCTCAAATACTTAATAATTACCTAGCTGTGTGGCCTTGGGCAAGCCACTTAACCCCATTGCCTTGCAAAAACTTTAAAAAAAAAAAAAGAACATTATATGTAGTGTTCTATATCCATGCATCCCTATCTCTGCAAAAGTTTCAGTGTAAGATGTCTTCTTATATTCCTCTTCAGGTCTTTTTTTTGCCCTTTTATTCCCCTAGACTTGTTCTTTATGATACCACAAGATTCAGCCTCATTTTAAACCTGTGAATATAAGAAAGATTTTCTGTAGGCTAATAGAATGCCATTAATTACTGCTTGGTTGTAAAAGTAAATTCTGTTTTGACTTGATTTTTAAAATAAATGAAAAGAACTATATGGCAACTGATTATCAAAAGGGTAACTTATAGACTCTCTGGGACTGAGGAATCCAAATTTGAAGTGAATTAATTTGTGTTCAAATGTAATTGGGGTAAAACTAAATCCTAACACCAGACTGTTATATTTGCAATTTCTAGCAGTGAATTGATTTAATGAAATAAATGTTTTAAAATGAGAAACATGGAAAGATTTGCTATATGAATATTAATATTTTATTATTATCTCTGCAATTAGATAACCATGGATTGAATTTCTGTACAAGGTAATTTGAGAATGCATTTCAAAAGGATTTTTAATTACTGTTTGTGTAAAATCTTAAAATATAAGTTGTGATAGCTCAAAGAAATTAAATTGGCTCAAAAATATTTTCTGACCAATCTTAATTAGCATGATACAAAAAAAAATTAAATCAGAGGTCTATAGGTATTTCTTCCCTCCAGCAGCTCTTCTCTAGTCTCCTCTGGTCTGGATAATTGAGAAGTTGCTGGGTTTTGGGTGAGGGATAGTCCAGAGCCCCCAAACTTACCACACAGTATAACAGTGTCTTTGTCTAACCGACTTAATGAGATTTGTCTCTAAACTATGGTAATTTAAGACTAATTATCTATCTTTGAAAGCATTGCTGATTGGTGTAAAATCCTATTTTAACCCAGTGCAACATAACAGGGGTGTTCAAAGAAATTTTTAAGTTTCATTCACAGTATTTAAAACACTTTATGCTAACTTAGACCTGATAATTCCCAACTGGGAAAAAAAATTATCTTTGATTTGAGGTTTGCTTAGAGCTATCTATGAGATAGATAACTATTATTTACAAGTGTTTATTGAATGGTTTTAATCCTTTACCATCAGATTGGAAGGGTTTGCTATGTGAATTATAGAAGGCCTGAAATTCTACTGTCAATATTTTTTATTGCCAAGTATTTCCCTAGGTCTCTTTGGCCAGAAAGTTAGTGAAACCTTTGTCCTCCACCATGTATTTATACACACACACACACACACACACACACACACACACACACACATACACACACACAGAAACAGACACAGACACACACATACACACACACAGAGGAATAACTTACTTAATATTTGTTATTTGATAATAAGATAGAGTAGGAAAAGCATATTTATTTGAAATTTTGTTAATTGGGTAACACTGTGATTGTAAAGTGCATAAGTCAGTTAGTGGTTATTATTTCCTTAATTAGGTATAAGTGCTTCATACCTGATAATTTTACATGATTCTCTAAAATTGTGTCATGACAAGAAGCCTAATTTAACATGCATTTAACTATATTGGAATCATCATATATAATGGATTTGTTTCAAGTAATATCAATTTTATTGTTTTAATGTACAAATTTGTTAGCTGCTTTACAAGTTATGGGTTGAAAGTGTTGAAGTCTAAACTATATTCCTAGTAATTTCCTTTGGCAATACTCAGCCTATAAGTCTCAGTCACCTTTTCCCCTGAGTGGGAAGTCAGGACCTGTTGGCATCTCCCCTTTGTTTATTTTTAATTCAGGAAGACATTGGTCAGGATCCGGAAGACTTGTCCTGCCCTCATGATGCTTAAAGTCCAGGAAAAGATAACAATTGATAAGATAATATTGTATAAGGATGATTGTATAATATTGTATAAGTATAATTGTGGAACAATTGGGCAACTGAATATTATGGCACTCTCATTGTCAGACAACTAAGAAGAAGAAGAATCTTCCCTATTCTGTTTCATTTTATTTCAGTTTTATATTTTTAAGGTTTACAGCTTCAAGATTCACAAAAGAAACTGTCAGCAAAAAAATGTTTATCAGTTATGTTACCAACTCTTGTCATTGCCTTAATTTCCTTTCAACTTTACCTAAGCTTCAGAGGTATCATACCCATAACTATTTGTCTATCTTTTTTTGAAAATATAATTTATTTGAAGTTACTTTAATAATGTTGAAACCTGGAATTGGTAATTGATTACCTTGTGGGGACAAGGAGGTGGAAGTATCAAAAGTCATGGCCTATCTCTTGGGATCCCTGAAATTTCTAAACAATGAACTGAGCTTGCTGTAGATCTGGAGGTTTGTGTATAACATAATAATGATTTCTATAGATCTGGTCTTTATATCAGGGCAAATTTAAACTTGAAAAGAAAGTCAAAATGTATACCACTTTAGCACATAAAATAATATTCAATTCCCAAAGAATCTCTTACTTAAAAGTAAAGAACCTCTCTTTTTGTTTTATTTGTGTTCTAAGAAATAAAATCTAGAGTATAAAAACATTATATTTGGTAAAAGTTAATGATTCCTGTGTTACCCTACTTGGAAATCTGATTGTTCTTATGACAGTTTTGTTACATTTGAAATTAATAACACATGGAGTGGCTAGGTGGTGCAGTGGATAGAGCACTGGCCTTGGAGTCAGGAGTACCTGAGTTCAAATCTGACCTCAGACACTTACTAATTACCTAGCCATGTGGCCTTGGGCAAGCCACTTAACCCCATTACCTTACAAAAACTAAAAAAAAAATTAATAACACATGGTGAAATTTTAAAGTCACCTAATTATTCAAAAAAATTCTGGAAGTAATGATTTATATTTATATCTATTCAAACATAAACATATCAACAGGTTTACTATAAAGAGTTGTTATAAATTGCAGTTCTAGATGCAATTTGGGATTATTGTATTTTTTACAATTCAAACTTTTGTTTATGTACATGTGCAACAATTGATAGAATCTCTGGATCTCTTTGCTACTATTGCTTATAATCATCATATGGCACACTTTGATTCTTTAGAGTTGAATCCAACTGAAGGTCTGATTATAGGAAATTGCTATATTGCAATATATATTGTTCTATCTGATATCAGGTTATGTTCATCAAAGGGCCACCATTGTGCCAATGATGCTACTAGCCCTACAGGTTTTGCTATGCATAACAGCAGGTAGAGTACTCAATTCAGTTGAGGGAATAACCAAACAACACAGCCGAGTTTCTTTTAAGAGGACTAGGCTCTGTATGACCTCTGCCTAGAACAGACATATAAATACAAAAGGGGACATTCTATGTCCCTACATGCTCTTCATAGCAAATTACTATAATCATGCCAGGTGATCATTTAAATTCTTCACAGCCAGCAAGTATTTTTTTGTATAGTTTGTATAGTTTTGCCTTTTGTTACTAGCTATTTATTCCTATATTATGTGAAAACCTGTAACTTTTCACAGTATTATGGGAATATTTAGGCAAACAATAAAGATCTGTGACATCAGGATATGATTCTTCCTCACAAGTCTTTTTTTAAGGGAAGAAATAACAGTATGACAACATATATGAGAAGAATGGTCTGTGGTCTATTTTAAATCTGTCTAAAAAAAGAGATGCATTTTTCAGCATTCTAAATATGACTAAAGTTAAAAAGAAAAATTTATTGCAAATCACTTATTGAACATGTGATCTTCTAAAATGATTATCCAGTGTATTTATTTATGCCATTCTTGAGCTTTTAGTTACAGCTCAAGTTGATGTGGCAACTTTTAATGAATTCACTTTTGTATTAGAATCCATGTCCTTATGAAAGTATTCTGTTATTAGTTTTTTAGAGGAAACATCCTCCAAGGGCAAATTGAGTCTAAAATGAATAATGTCAAATATAAAGAACTAAGTTTTCTTTGCATATCAGGATGAAAATTGGCCAGAGTTGATCTGAAAGGTTCCAAATTTCTTTTTCTAATAAGGGATCTTATTTTTTAAGAAGAATTTTGTGTTAAGATATCCTTTTTCCAATGTCCCTTTAAATAACCTGAGCTGGAGGAAACCTGGATTGGATAGGTTACATATATTAGTTCAATTGCCAAATGATCCAGTCTTTCTGAGGATTAATTTTATGATTTTTATTCTTTATGTTTTCCTGCATTGCTTAATTTTTAATTCCCTCTTCCTAGAACTCCTGGCTTTTCTCCTTACTGGACCCTACTGGACCTCTGTTAATTGACCCTCTTTGTCTTTGATTGTTTTTTCTTTTTCTGAGATTTGCCCCCCGCCCCAGCTACAAGTAGTGCATCTCCAATGGTGGTTTCATAATCAACAACCTTTGGAGGCTGCTCTACTGAACAGTTCCTCCTGCCCACCTCACCCCCACATTTCCCCTCAAATGGACCTTGAAAAGCAGGGTTAGCTGGACACTCCCTTCCAGCTCTGCAGAAGTCCCAGAAGAGATCTATGTCCCAATTTCCAAAACATTCTGGGCCCAAATTATCTTAATGGGGAAAATGTTGAAGGAGAAATATTTAAGGAACTATCACCTGCACTTATCTATATTTTCTGTAGACTTCTCATTCCCTCTCCATTGTTCAGCATAATCCTTTTCTTAAGTGTAAATTCTGACTCCCTCTTCACTGTTCAGTGTAACCTTTTTCTCAAATGGTAAATTTACCCTAAATAAAAAAATAAATAAATTGTAAATTCACCAAGATAATAAATAGAAAGTAATCTCAACTATCTTCCCATCCCTCCTCCACCTTCCTGGCTCTCTCCCTTCCAAGGTGGATACCTGACTCCATTCACATTCAGGTGGCTCACTCTTTGAGCCCCTCCCCCTGATTCTTCCCAGCACAAGAGATGGTCTAGACTCCCCATAAAAGTTTGGCCAACTTCCTTCTTCGTGCTGGATCTACGTGGGTCTAAGCCAGTCATATCACCTATTTTGTTTCCATTTCTCTTTTCTCCTAAGCACTTTAACCTCAGTTTCTGTTGATTAGTCTGTCATGTAAGTAGCTTGAGAAATTTCTGTAATAACATGAGAACTTTGCAATAATTTGTGAATAAAATGTAAGTCTTTCATATCTCAGTGGTCAGATGGTCTGTCTGTGAGAGGAAGACAGGGAGAGAGAATTTCATCCCATAGGATTAGAAATACCAGTGTTATTTTTTGATGTTTCTGACATTACTATGCTTTCAGTAATCAAATTATACCATTTGACTTTTGCTAGAATATGAAGTCTAAGTGATTTGTAAGCAATTGGATTAAACAGGAGAAGGGACTGCTGGTGGGGGGGGGGGGGTGAGCTAAGCAGAGAATCCAGAAACCAAAATAATTAGGAAAACAGAACTTTAGGAGACAGCCAATCTCCTTTTGCTTGTACATACCTAACCTTATTATAGGTTCCCAGAAGGCAATGGACTGTTACCCATTTTTGTACTCAGCTCAATACATTTTAACAATGATTACCATGGCCAAGAACCCTTGGGGGCTGAGAATACAAGGATGAAAAATGCCCCTAAGGGAGCTCAAAAGTTAGAAGGTAAAAAAGAAATAAGTATAATATAATTAGAAAGTAATGAATCCTGGAAGCCTAACAGAACCATCTGAGAAATTCAAGAAAGTGATCACTTCTAACTGGGGAAAGTAAGGGAAGATTTCGATAGCAGCCAACATCTAAACAAGGTCTTAAAAGAAAAAGATTTCTATTATTAGAAATGGGGGAGGGAGGAGAATCACAGGGTTTGGAATACTTCTTCTTTGGGCTTCTGTAGAAAGAGGTTGTGAAAGAAGAAATGTGAGAGAAGGGAAAGACTTGAGTTCAATAAGAATGAAAATGAAATACTGTTCATGACTTGGAGGGTTTTGGATCCATGAAATAGGATAAATAGAGGTAGAAATTTGTGCAGGAAATTCAATTTGAGTAGGAAGTAGGAAGATTCAAATGAAGCTTTCTAGAATTCTTTACTTTTCCTCATGCTGTTTAACATTTTTATCAGTGACATAGGAAAACAAATATATTGTAAAACAGAATTGGTATCTAAAAAGATCTTGACAGGCTGGAAATAGAGATGAGACCAATAATGAAAATCAATGAGTATAAAATATTAAGTCTTACTTAGGTACAAAACCTCAACTTCACAAGTACAAGATGGAGATCAGATTCTTTTTCTCTGGCTTTGCCCCAACCTTGAGTAAATTCAGGGAAATCTCTTAGTCCAAAAGAATTCTTAATTCAGTGACCTGTGAATTTATTTTTCAGAATACTTTGATAACAGGATTTCATCATAATTTGTTTCCTTTGTAATTTAATATAGTTCACTTCATGCATTTAAAAACATCATTCTGAGAAGACATCCATAGGTTTTTAGCAGATTACTAAAATCAGTCAATATACATATACTAGATGCCTGGCAAGCACTAGGTTAAGCTCTAGGGATACAAAAATAGGCTCAAGGCAGTCCTACCCTTAAGGATCTCACAGTCTAATGACAAAGACAACATGCAAATGGCTATGTACAATAAGTTATATTTATATATATATATATATATATATATATATATATATCTACAAGATAATTAGGAAATAGTCAACAAATAGAAGGCAATTAAGAGTATTGGGAAAAGGCTTTCTGTAGAAGGGTTGGTTTTAGCTAGGACTTAAAGGAAGCCAAGAAAACAAGGAGATAAATAAAGGAGGCAAGCATTCTAGGCATGGGTACAGCCAAAGAAAATACTCAAAGTGGAGAGATGAAATGTATCAATCAAGGATTATATAGTATGTGGGAGGTTATAAGCTGTAAGAAAACTGGAAAGGTTGGTGAAGGGTTGGGATGGAGATGAAGTACCTTGAATGCAACACAGAGAATTTTATATTTGATCCCAAAGATAATGGGAAACCATTGTGGTCCTGTGATATGGCAACCAAAAAAGCAAATGAAATCTTGTGCAGTATAGGATATGAGAAAGTGGAATACTCCAATTGTGCTCTGTTCTTATTGTTAAATCTCAATTACATTTTACTATCTCATACTCTATTTTTCTTCCTTAAGGATATGATTTCTCTCTCATCACATTCAACTTAGATCAATGTATACCATAGAAACTAATGCAAAGACTAAACAGACTGTCTTCTATGGGGGTTGGGGAGAGGGAAGCAAGATTAGGGGAAAAATTGTAAAATTCAAAATAAATAAATAATTTTTAAAAGATCTCCATTGCAGTAGTTCATTCAGTTTGGGGCACCATGGCTAAAGCAGGACATTGATAAGCCAGAGAGGACTCCAAGGAGAGCATCCAGATTAGTGAAAGGTCTGGATTCAATAATAAATAAAGCACAGGAACTGAGAAGGTTTAGGATAAGGGAGAAAAGGTTCAAAGAGATCATCAAAGACTTTATGGTTATGATATGGAGGAAAGATTACATTTTTTCTGTTTGAGGTTAAAGGGAATGAAGAAATGGAAGTTACAGAAAGATCAATTTAGGCTTGATATTGGTAAAAAGTTTCCAAGAATGAGAACTTTCCCAAAGTGGAATGAGCTACCTTGAGTGAGAGTTATTTCTTCTTCTTTGGATACTGTCAAGTAGAATCACATGACAACTTTTGGCTTTATGGTAGGCATTCTTTTGGTCCAGGATTTGGCAAATTTTTTCATAAAGGACCAGATAATCAATATTTTAGATTTTATAAACTAAGAGACAGATTAAGTATACTATAAAGGTACTTTAACACAAGAGAAAACAAATTTCTACAATTTTTTATCAAAGAAATTCAAAATATAACAATTCAGTACAATTTTTATAATATAGGTCTACTAATAAGAATGCATTTCTTTGCTTTATTGGAGTTCAAAGTCAGTGTTCCAGGGGAGGCTAGGTGGCACAGTGGATAGAGCACCAGCCCTGGAGTCAGGAGCACCTGAGTTCAAATCTAGCCTCACACACTTAATAATTACCTAGCTGTGTGGCCTTGGGCAAGCCACTTAATCCCATTTGCCTTGCAAAACACTAAAAAAAAAAAAGTTAGTGTTCCTCATCATCAAAATTAAGTGCAAATGTTGTTCCTCTATTATTGCAGATGTTACATAGTTTATCTTTGAAAAATATCTTTTTAGATGAATAATTGCTGCCAAATATTGATAGTAATCCATGAGAATGTGGTTTTAAATTGAGCATATTCATCACTTGGAAAGTATTTACAGAATTATTTTAGATTCTTCTCTTAATATTTGCCTTTTAGAAAGTCATTCAATTGCAGATTAATCATTTCCAGTGAATATTAGGTAGAAATTTCTCAATTTTACAGTTAAATGGATTTTGAAATTTATATTTGTATTTTCATTTATTTGCAAAAAATTCTCCTGGAACTGTAGTTTGAGCTCAAAAAAATATCTATTCACTGAAAATTTGTATGAGAATAGAGATCTCACTTCTTATTTTAACTTTTAACAGCACAAAAAGTATATGTTTCACATACATATCAATTCAATTTTGTCTTCCTGCTGTATCTGAAGCTATCTCCAGTTGTCCTGATCTATATTTTGCCACTGGATCCAGATGGCTCTGGAGGAGAGAGTGAGACTGGTAACTTTCACAAGCCTGCCTCACTTAAATCCAATTCACTGGCAAGTCATGATATTTCTTTTTTTGTTGTTTTGTTTTGGTTTTTTAGGGTTTTTTGCAAGGCAAATGGCGTTAAGTGGCTTGCCCAAGGCCACACAGCTAGGTAATTATTAAGTGTCTGAGACAGGATTTGAACCCAGGTACTCCTGACTCCAAGGTCGGTGCTTTATCCACTATGCCACCTAGCCGCCCCAAGTCATGATATTTCTTTCCTGATATCATAGTCCTCTGCAAGAATGGAGGACAAACAACAACAAATATTTTGTCTTCCAATTATAAATTGAATTCATTAAAAAGTTATTAAATCTGCAGCAAAAATGCATTTTCAAAGTCATGTAGTGTTGAATGATAGTGGTTGAGGATACTTCTCATTCAGAAAGAAAATTCAATTCCAGTTCTGAACTAAAAAAAAGTTAATAAAATTGTTTTTCTTCTTCTCTTTTTGACATGATGTATATGAACTGATAATTTTAAAAAGTCATGATATACCTATGCACATAGTTCTTAAAATATTGTTGAGTTATAATTGCATCAATGATTTGTAGTACACTGAGCAGTAGAATGAAATGAGAGCCACATATGGTGCCTATACAACTATTCAACTCTGCTGTAGCAGTAGAACAACCATAAATAGTGAGCAAACAAACAAGAATGGCTGTGTTCCAATAAAACTTTATTTTAAAATTTGAAAACCATTCTCAGTTCATAGATTATACGAAAAGAGTAGTTGGGTTAGATTTGGTCCATGGGGCACTGTTTATCAATCCCTGCTTTGTTCCATGGCTTAGAACCGATAGTCACTGAAATATCTTCTAATTCTCAAATTCTGTAATTCTATGAAGACTTGGAGGTTGGAAAGGGTAGGAAGAAGTCAGAGAATGATTACCAGCCCATTTTGATTAGAACTTTGTGATAGGAAGTTGTGTAAATAAGGCTGAAAGATAGGTGGGAGTCAAATTGTAAAGAGTCTTAGGAGTTTTTATTTTAATCCTATTTGTCATAGGTAGCCTCCAAAGATTTTTCATTTGGAAATGTCATACACTAACATAACTTTGACAATATGAGAGAATGGATTGCAGATAGGAGAGAATGAAGGCAGTAATTATCAGTTAAGAGAGCATTACATTAATTCAGGATAGAGGTGAGGAAGGATTATAATAGGGCAGGGTGGCAATAGAGTTGCGATATGCTTATGGATACATGAGATGTATTGTAGGGATAGAAAGGAATGAATTGTTAACTGACTAGATGTGGCAAGAGAGGGAAGAGTCTGAATGTCTAAGAAAATGGTGGGGCCTTTCATTGAAGTGAGGAGGTTGGGAAGAGGATACAAATGAGTTGGGGAAAAAACAAGTTCTGTTAACTATGTTTGAGGTATGGTCAGGACTTTAGGTTGGTGACAGCAGGCAATGAGAAATGCAGCTAGGGGGCAGCTGGGTGGTGCAGTGGATAGAGGACCAGTCCTGGAGTCAGGAGGACCTGAGTTCAAATCCAACCTCAGACATTTAATAATTACCTAGCTATGTGATCTTGGACAAGTAACTTAACCTCATTGCTTTATTTAAAAAAGAAAAACGATCTAGCTAGAGTTAGATAAAAAGGTTTTGTAGTCATCAACATAAACATGATAATTGATGCCACAAAGCTAAAGAGGTCAGCTAGTCTAACACCCATATTTTTCAGATGAGAAAACTGAGACCAAGGAAATTAAGTAATTTGACCAAGTCATAAAAAGAGTAATGTATGCACATGAATGAAAAAAACAGAAGAAGAGAGTAGGCAGAGAAGAAGAGATGGCCTTTGTAGACCTTCATAATAGGGGACAGGAGGACGCAGACCCACTTTTGAAGAAGACTGACTGAGAAAAGTTTAAACCAGAACAGAAAATAATAGCAGCACAAATGTCAAGTGAAGAGGGATCACCCAGGAGGAAGAAGACAGTTTTTTTTAGTCAAAAAAACATATAGAAATGAGGAAAGACTATATTTTTGTCCACTAAAAGGCCATTGTAAACTTGGAGAGAGCAGTTTCAGTTGGGTGGCGGAGATAGAAACCAATCTCCTGGCCTTCCTCAAACAAGGCACTCCACCCAGAAATGGGTATTTTCCCAAGGCTGTCCCCCATCCCTGGATCATTCTCTTCTCATCTCCTAGCTTCCTTGGCTTCCTTCCAATTCTAGTTAAAACTTCACCTTCTCGCAGGGTGGCTAGGTGGCGAAGTGGACAGAGCACCGGCCTTGGAGTCAGGAGTACCTGGGTTCAAATCTGACCTCAGACACTTAATGATTACCTAGCTGCGTGGCCTTGGGCAAGCCACTTAGCCCCATTGCCTTGCAAAAAATAAAAAATTAATAAATAAAAAAAATAAAATTTCACCTTCCACAGGAAACCCTTCTCCTTTAATTCCAATGTCTTCCTCTTTTTTATCCCCCTTTTAGCTTATATATTACTTGTTTGCACAAAGCTGTTATATGTGTATCTTCCTCATTAAGTACTGAGTTTCTCATGGGTAGGGACTGTTTTTTGTCTTTATTTTGTGTCCCCAGAGTTTAGCCCAGTGACTGAGCTGAGGTGGTAAAGAAATCAAGGTGATATTTCTAGAAGTTTGTCAATAAATGGGAGGAGAAAGATAAAATGATAGTTTAAAGGAGTGGCAAGGTGGAGTAAAGACTTTTTTAAAGCATACAGGAAATATGTTTGTAGGCAACAGGAAAGAAAACAGTAGAGAGGGAAAAATTGAGTATGGTCCAAAGGTGAGAAGGATGGGACCAAGGGCACAAATAGAGAAATCAGCTTTGACAAAGAGAAGAGCTGCCTTATCCTCTGAGACAGGAGGGAAGGACAGAAAATAATTTTCAGAGGAGAGGAGAGAATTCCCAAGAGATGACACAGATCCTCTCAGTAAAGTAGGAAACAAGGTCATCTGCTGTGCAAATCTAGGGAATTGAGAAGAAAGGACAGAGTGGAAGGCTTGGTCAAATCAAGCAATCTTTGGGGAATGTGAAAGGAAGTTAATGAAAGATGAATAAAACAACTGCCACAAGCTTGTAACCAGGCAGTACATCAAGAATCATACTCTCCACCATCCTCAACTCATCCCAAGCCATGAGGTATGGACCAGCTCTAACCTTCCTCAGATACCAGGCCATAGCCCTCAGAGTTCTGTCACCTTGGTTCACCTTCACCCACCTTTGCCCTGGGGCATCAGTTCTTGCATAATTTAGACTCTTTGGAAGATGAGCTACTCTTTATGCCAGCACACAGCAACTGTGGAAGCAGCTGTGAAATTTCTCCCACTTCATAGCAAAACCTGGAATGTTATCCCAAGATTATTCCCTTCATAGGGCCTTGTGTCCCAATGTCTGTCCCTCATCTCTGTATGCCCTCTCCCCCATAGTTTACAACAATGAGGACCCTATAAGGATTAGTTCCTATAAACAGATCCTGGTGAAATGCTCAGAAACTCTGACCAAGAAGTAGAACAGCCAGGACTAACAGGATTCAAAGCTGGACAGACTACAAGTTTACAAGTCTAATCCCCTCATCTAAAAGATAAGAAAACAGCTCAAAGGGAGTTAAATGACTTACCCAAGGTCACACAGTAAAGGCCAACATAACAGGGGAGGAACTTCGAGTGGCAGGGGACCAGGTCTTTTGACTCTCTACATAAGGTTCTTTCTACTTCATTCCATTGATAAAGTTACTCAGAGATAGGACTGCTTAAAAAGAGCACAGTCTTCAATTTAGAAAAAAAAAACTGTTATCTTATTATGTACTTTTCCTATCCCTTATACTTTATTATTCTTCCTTAAGGATATGATTTCTCTCTCATCACATTCAACTGAGATCAATGTGTACTATAGAAACAATGTAAAGACTAACAGAATGCCTTCTGTGGGGGATGGGGGAGGGAAGTAATAATGGGGGGAAAATTGTAAAACTCAAAATAAATAAAATCTTTCCAAAAAAAAAAAAAGAGGGGCAGCTAGGTGGTGCAGTGGACAGAGCACTAGCCTTGGAGTCAGGAGTACCTGGGTTCAAATCTGGTCTCAGACACTTAATAATTACCCAGCTGTGTGGCCTTGGGCAAGCCACTTAACCCCATTTGCCTTGCAAAATGATTTAAAAAAAAAAGAGAACAGCAGAAGGTCAAGTTACTCACCACAGTACCATATACAAAACAAGCTCAAAAAAAAAATAAATGAATGGATGTATTTCTAGCACTAATCTTATCCCAATTCTAAACATAATCCTAAATCAATTCTAAGCATGTCTCTAACTCAGGGCCTGACCTTGACCCAAATTCTAACCCTAACAACTCAAACCTTAAACCTAACTTGAACATCCAACAAATTTGACTCTTACCCCAATACTGGCAGTGACTTTCGCCTTAATTCCAAACCAGATTCCCACCAAAATTCTGTCTTTCACACTAGACTGCAGAAAAGCAAAATGGCAGCATGGAAAAAAGTCACCGAGTGAGCAAAAAATGATTTCAACTACTGCCCTTAGCACATACTAGTTAGCTGAATGACCTTAGATAAATCACCTCACTTTTCTAAGTCTCAGTATCTGTAAAATAGGAATATCTATCTGCAGAAGAAAGCTTGGGTAATTGGGAAGAAGACTTCCTTGAAAGCAGGAAGATCCAGGTCCAAGTCCTTCCTCTGACACATACTGAGTGAGTGTCCATGGGCAAGTCCCTTTTACTCAAATGACCATTAATTAGTAATATATATTTTGGTGATATATCCAGAGAGCTCCAGAACACATCCAGGAGTTTCCCAAAACAATGAAATCCCAAAATTTCCAAAACAATCTATGGACCTCATAAGAGTTATTGTAAAGATTAAAGAGATTATTGATAGGAAGCCCTTTGCAAATCATAAAGATAATATAAATGCCAATTATTGTTATCTTAAGTCAAATTGTATCCCCATCATCACCCAATGACTCTGTCCTTGGTTCCATTCAGGAACTAGTTAGCCTGAGTACTCATAGCTGAAGATTCATCAGGTCACAGCATCTCTGAATCACAAAGGTACAGCAATGATGACCTTGTCTAACATGAACCTGAACAGGCATTCTTTCTCTATAGAGCACCTGAGAAGTGACCATCCAGTTTCTTCTGGAAGACTTCTAGTGATGAGGAGTCTAGCAATAAGACCTTGGGAAGCTGGCCATTCCAATTGTTGGACGGGGGGGGGGGGGGGGGGGGGGGGGCGGCTAGGTGGCACAAAAGATAGAGCACCAGTCCTGGAGTCAGGAGTACCTGAGTTCAAATCTGACATTAGACACTTAATAATTACCTAGCTGTGTGGCCTTGGGCAAGCCACTTAACCCCATTGCCTTGCAAAAAAACTGAAAAAAAAAAAGAATAAAGGGACAAAAACCAATTGTTGGACAACGTTGATTTTAAAGTTCTTTCCCATTTAGATCCAAAGCCAGAGAACACATACAAGGGCCCAGCGTGGACTTCCCCTTATCCAGTCTTGGAGCCCTTTCTGGTCCCACCAGGGGATTTCCCAGTCATGCTGCCCCTCCCCTTGACATTGTTATGGTCTCTTCTAAACCACCATGGGAACTTCCCAGGCTCAGAGTCCCAGTGAGTGAAGAAATCTGCCACAGTGAAAACCATTTGGGAGTTTGCTACCCCGCCTGCAACTAAGGCTAAAGGATTGACAGCTAGGCAGGCGGTGGGTATTTAGCCTCCAGAGCTCAAAGACAAATGCAGAGAGGATTCTACTTTGTCCCCTTGGGCAAGGCTACCTCTGCTTCCCAACTCAGCATGATTACTGGAATAGATTTCTCATAGGATCTTCTGTTTTAATACTGAAAAAGAGAGATGATCTAGTCCAATATTCTCATTTTGCGGTAGAAGATTGGTGAGTGAAAGTAGGGGCCCAGGAGCTAGGATACCTGGGTCCCTTGCCCAGATCTCTCTTCTTGGAGTGAGCATTTTGCTGCCAGCACCAAAAGAGGTGAGAATGAGAGTATGGAAGGGGTGTTGGAGGGGTGGGAAGTGCCTTGAAAGGGCAGGGGAGTCACAAGATAAATGCTGTTGTGGGGAGAACACCACTTGGAGATCTCTTATATCCTGATCTGTGAAGAGTGAGGATTCTGAGGTCCTACTCTTATCAACAACTCCTCAGGTAGTTGGTTGTCTTTCCTTCTCTGAGAAGGAAACTAGGAGAAATCTTTGGGTTGTATTCTGTTCCCTTCACAATCAAGAGAACTAGTTCCCAACTATCTGGGAGGGCTGGTGAATGGTGACTTCCCCAAATCACAGGAACATCATCACCTTCACCCAAGCTAACCTGTCTTTCCTTTTGTATACCCCAGGATTCCCCAAGTAAGTGATAGTACTATCCCTGATGGGGCTATATGGAGGAACCATTTGACCTGTTCAAGCTGCGTCAGAAAGCAGAAAGGACACTAGCAGTAATAGGCTATCCCCTTGTTTTCCCCCTCTGGAAAATAGGAAAAGTCATCCTTGGACTTTATTGTCCAGCACCAAAGAGGTTAGGAGGTGGTGTCCATGAGGAGCTTTGAGGTCATTTGAACAGAGGACACTCTCCTATGCACAAGAGCAGAAGGGAGGAGACAGAAGACTCCAGAATTAAACCCACCAAAATTGTTCATCTTTGTGGGAAGGGTTGAGAGAGACAGGGATTCACACAGAGTTCCCAATTGAGTATGGAAAAAAAAAAACAATGCTTCTTTATCCTGGTCCTACCTTGTTCAGGAAGGTTTGCTGAGAGAAAAGATGGGACCCCTCCCTATGTCCTCAACAGATCTATGAATTGTGCTTGGAAAAGAAGGGCATGACTGAAGAGTATGAGAGGAGAGGATAGGGAGTGATGGGAAAATGGATTTCATAAGATGTGGCTAGGCTCCACCTGGCCTCCTCTGGAAACCAACAGCAAAAGACAACTTGTTACCAGGACATGAGCTTAATCCTATACCAGAAAGAGGGGAATATGCATATATAAGACCCTATCCACATACCCTGTTCTGTCTATTATTTACCCTTTTCATGTTCCCTGATCCCAAATTGGTCCACCTGGGTTCTCTATATCTGTGTTCCATGTCATCCCTAATCAGAAGAGGTAGGACAGTCTTTAATCACCTCATTAAACTTCCTTTCTCTTCTCTCCTGGCAGGAGTGGAAACTTCTCACCCCCTCCTACCCAAATCCTCTTATCAGGTTCAGCATCATATTCCTGGACTTCACCTTCAATTGTCTTTATTCTTGCTGGAGGAAGGTCCTTGGTTGGCTCTGCAATGTTGCTCTGGGGATGTCTCTTCATCATGGTAGATATCCTGCTGTGGCCTGAATTCAGGGCAGGTATGCTCAGGGAGGCACCCTAGGGAGTCTGGGGCTGGGGCATCTGACAATATTTCCCTGTGGTACTAGAGGAAATTAAGTCCCAGAGGGATAGGGATTTGGGGTCAACAGGTTTGTAAGACAGAGGATATGGGGTCTCTAGGAGGTAGTCTGTCTAGGTTTGGAAAAAGAGGTAAGTTAAAAGTTGAGGGATATAGAAAGAAGAGGAAAAGAAAGTGAGGATAAGGGTTATGGTATACTATAGAGACAGACTCTACTGCTAATTTCCCATGTGACCTTGGGAAAGTCACTTTTCTTCTCAGGTCCCCAGTGTTCTCATCTGAAAAAGTATTTTAAAATCTGTGTCCTAAAGTCCCCTTTTGCTCTTGCATGGGGGGAGGGGGTAGTGTATGCTCTATAAGGCCCCCTTCCAGCTCCAAAATCCTATACCTCTGTGACTGGAAGCCTAGATCATAATCTGGTAATTAGTAAGAGTATTGCCCAATTCTTTGGATGCGAAATTCATCTAAGCCAACAGAATGGGGCAAGGAGGAGAAGAGAGAATTTGGAGAATGTAAGTCAACCTCTGAGCTATCATTTTCCTTTTCCCTTACAGCATCCCTGCCTTTGCATATGGACTCAGTTATCCAGATCCTAGCACAAATCGAACAAGAAGCATCTGTTCTCCATCCCACAGCCCCTGGTCTTCTTTTGATGTCTGGAAGTCCCAACGACTCCTTTCAGCATCTCTTCCTTTCAGGGGCCCCATCCCCAACAGAGTTCAAGCTTGACCTTCTTAGTCCAGATCTACGATCTTTAGCCACCAGTTTAATCCAGCACCGAGTGCACTCTGGACAAGAGTATGGGGTGGTACTGGTACCTGATGGCTCCACGGTAGCTGTGGAGCCTCTTCTGGCAGGGCTTGAGGTGGGGCTCCATGGTCGGAGATCTGTGGCCATTCCTCTGGAGGTCAAAGCTTCCCCTTCTGAGGTCACAACCACTCATAAGGAAGAAGGACTTACATTGGACCCTCAAGTCAGCCCAACACCCCAAGATATTGGAGACATTTCCCTGAATCCCACTGTCTTCTCAGCTGTCCATGCTAACTCCCCAACTAGTGTGGATAGCCTCCTGGCTGTCACTTTGACTAGAGCATTAGGTGTAGCCTTCCTCTCAGGCCCTGGGACACATACTACCAAAGGCCTTGGCCCTGATGGTTGTTGGGACCAGATCTCAGCCCCAAAGACTTTCTCCCTATTGTCCTCTGAGGACTCCTCTGCCCTCACTGTAGCCTTCCTCAATGGGGCATTAGATGGGTTCCTGCTAGGGGACTACCTGAGCAGAGGCCCGAAGCCTCACCCACCACTCAGTCACCTACTGTCTGAGTACTATGGAACAGGGGTGGGTGGGGACCCCCAATTTCGAAGTAACTTCCGCAGGGACAATGGTGCCAACCTGACTACCCAGGAGGCTCTAGCACAGCAGGTATGGGGCTCTCTGCTCTTGATACAAGAGTTAGAGCCCTCTAATCCCCAGCTGGCAAATCTACCCCAAAGCCAGTTGGCTGAAGTTGCTACCAGAGCTGCCAAGGAGTTCGCTGAGGTCTTCCTGGGTGAGGTGAAATCTGTTTTTACACGTACACACACGCGCAAGCGCTCACAAGCACCAGGAACTATTGTTAAGCAATCAAAGGGGCCTTTAGAGCAGGAGATACCCCAGCTGTTAGATTCAATCATTTCCTGCCTAAGGGGGAGGAGCGGGGTGAGAAGGAAGGAGGAAATGGGGGGGGGGGGAAGGGAGTGGTTTCCACTGGGATTAACCAAGGTATATTCTGGGAGTTATACCAGATAGAACAGGGTTACAATAGGTCAGACCTGGAATTTCTGGAACTAGTCTTGTTTTCAAATGTGGAAGCCTGGATGTTTTGAGAAAGACAGGAGTGCTCTGAGTCATTCGGACCTCACTAACCTAAATTCCAAAGTCCCTCTTGCTCTATCATCCTGTGGTCTGTTTGGTATTAGTGAGACTTAAAAGTCAGAGGGCCTGGGTTCAAATACTGCTTCTGCTTTCAGTGTGACTTTAATTAATCAGGTTCCAAGTTGATTCATCTGTAAAAGTAGACTAGAAGAGGGGAAGCTAGGTGGCACAGTGGACAGAGCACCAGCCCTGGAGTCAGGAGGACCTGAGTTCAAGTCTGGCCTCAGACACTTCATAATTATTTAGCTGTGTGATCTTGGGCAAATCACTTAATCCCATTGCCTTGCAAAAAAAAAAATAGAGCAGAAGACTCTTTAGGTCCCTTTCCTGCTAAAATCTAGGATCCTGTTTACAAAAGTTCCCTTCTGCTCATGCAATCTCTATTGCAAAAGTCCCTTTTGACAACAGCATAACATTTCTGAACTCTTCATCCACTCTGACATCCTATATTCTAGAACAATTCTAGAAAAAACTGAACTAGGGTAGTCTAGAGATTAGACAGGTAAACTAGGGTCAGAACCAGATGCATGCAGAAAAGGAGGCAGAGATTCTTCTGAGAAGCAGCAACCACAAAAATACTAAATTCAGTGTTTTCTAGTCAGTCCTGCCCTGAGGAGAAGTGATCTATGCCTTAACAAGCCTAGGTTGTCAAGAGTTCCTAGCCATTTGGCTCAGATGCTCTTGCCACAAAACAACTCTAATTCTGAGGCAGGAGGTCAAGTTGAGACAGAAGGGGATTCTGCCAGGGTTGGATGTGTGTAATTCACTTGTCATAGGTGAGATATTACCCTTCCTCTCATTGACCCCTTCCCCATCAGTATCACACTGATGTTGGTATCTCCTTTGTCATACAGAATGCCCAGCCATCTTGCCCCGCTGTCGCTGGGAAGCAGCTCCTTACCGAGGGAGTCCCACGATGCTGAACCTACCCTTGGGGTTCCTCTACGTACATCACACCTATGAACCCCACCAACCATGTACTACCTTCTCCCAGTGTGCTGCTAACATGCGAAGCATGCAACGTTTTCACCAGGTCACCCGAGGCTGGGATGACATCGGCTATAGGTGGGGAAGGGGAGATAACAGGGGAGGGAAGTTACCATGAGGTTGGGATCTGGATACATTAATGGCAGACATCCAGATGAGGAAAATGATGAACCAGCTGCACTGATTATCATCAAGCTTAGGATGTGCCACTCAATGGGTTAGGTGCTAGAGAGAAAAAGAAAATAATGAGAGTCTTTATCCTCAAGGATTTTATATTCCATTAGGAGATATAGAGATATGTGTATAAATGTCCACATATGTTTGTTTATATGGAGAAGGAAATGGCAAACCACTCCAGTATCTTTGCCAAGAAAACCCCAAATGAGTAACATCTGAAACAAGTGAACAACATGCATATAGTCATACATATATGTAAATATATACAAATACATCTGGAAAATCAATAGAAGATAATCGAGAGGAAGGCCAGATGAAGAAAGATCAGAAAAGCTATGTATGAGGTGAAACTTGACTGATCTTAGTAGCAAATTTGCAATTCTGTGATGAGGTAGAGGTGAGGAGATGTATATGGGGAGAGGATACAAAGAAAGGAGACAGAGTTTGGTGGCTAAAGAACAACCGTGGACGGGTAATACCCCGCCTGGGGCATGGAGATCTATTTTCTGGGCACCATGTTTTAAGAAGGATGGGGACAGCAGAATCTTTCAATGGAATCCTATGATTTGGGTAGGAATCTCAGTTCTGATCCTCCTGACTTTGTGACCTTGGGTAATTCAGATATAGAGGAGAGGGTTGACTTTATAGAAAGGGACCTTCAAGGTCCCTTCAAGTTCCAAATCCCATGACTATATGGCAAACAGAGCAACCAGAAGGAGGAAGGGAACTGAAAGCAGACCAGAAATGGGATGTAGGGGATGTTTAGAAGATTTGGAGGGTATATGATCCCTATTTTCAAATAACCCATGAGCAGTGGAGGGAAGGATGGGGAAACCTTGTTCTGTGTGAGTAGAAGGGGGAAAAGTGAGCCCTGCGGTGTGAATTAAAGGGAGGTCGTTTTCAGATAAGAACCCACCCCAAATGGCACGGGCGATCTTGAGAGGTGAGCGAGCTGCCCATCACCAGAAGTGTTTCAGGGGAGGCTGGCTGGCCCCTGATCAGGGAGATTTGAGAAGGGATGCCAGTCTGTTCAGATGCCCTCTGGGAATGGGGGGGTGGTAAGTAGGTGAAGCGCAGGGGTGGAGGAGGGGGTGGCAGGTGCAGGCGGCGCCGGGCCCCCCCCTCACCCTCCCGCACCTGCGCCCCCGCAGCTTCGTGGTGGGGTCCGACGGCTACGTGTATGAGGGTCGGGGCTGGCACTGGGTGGGGGCCCACACCCTGGGCCACAACTTCCTGGGCTTCGGCGTCTCCATCATCGGCAACTACACGGCCACGCTGCCCGAGGCCCACGCCCTGAGGACCGTGCGCGATGCCCTCCCCCGCTGCGCCCTGCGGGCGGGCCACCTGAAGCCCGACTACAGCATCCAAGGCCACCGGCAGGTCGTGCGCACCGACTGCCCAGGGGACGCCCTCTACCGGCACCTCAGCACGTGGCCGCGCTTCAGGGTGAGCGCTCCCGGCCCCGCCCCGCCCCGCCCCGGCCCTCCAGGCCCCGCCCCGCCCTTTCTCTCTGACTCCGCCCCCAGCCGGTCACCGCCCCCAGCCGTCCGCTTGGCTCCTCCCCAGACCTTGTTCTCCTGGAGCCTCCTCCCACATCGCAGCCTATCCTGGCCCGCGGCTCCTCCCCCGACTCCACCCCCATCGGGCTCCTCCCCAGACCCTGCTCCTCATCCCAGACCTCTCGCCAACCCCCAGAACCAGCCCCAACTTTATTCCCTGAACCCCAATCTTGGCCCCCCTCCGTCACGTAAACCGCTGTCTCCTTCCTCTCCCTCCTCCCTTCTTCAAGCGGAAATCACAGGTTCAAACCCTTTAGCCGGGTTTGAGATACAAAGATTTTATCTTCTCCCCTCCCCCACACCCACACCCACGCCCCTCCGCAGCCCCCGGAGTCCTGGGACCTTCTCAGTATTGCCCTTCTTTTCTAGGAGGTAAAGAAGAAAATCTTAAAGAAGAGTTTCCTCCAACCCCCCAAATAAAGAGAATGCAGAGGGGGGAAAACGGTGCCCAAGTGTGCTGGGCCGGGTCCTCTCAGCCCCCTAGAATGGGGATCCAAGCGAGACTTCTGTTTCCAGCCGTCACCCGTTCTCCCTATAACCTTGGACGAGTCGTTTTCTTTCCTCTGGGGGTCTCAGCTTCCTTGTATGTCAAATGGGGGGGGGGGGTTATACCCGCTGTCCTCAGTGATCTCTCAGAGTCCTTCAGAATTGGGACACTCTGTGCCCAAAGAGGCTGCATTATTATAGAACCCTTCCCGGCTCCAACTTGGTGCTCGAAGGTCCCCCCCAGTGGTGACAGCCTGAGATTATTCCCATTTACAGCTACTTAAGTATCTGCACACTTAATTCTTTTTCTTTTTTAAGAAAGATTTTATATGAGTTTTACAATTTTTCCCCCATTCTTGCTTCCCTGCCCCCACCCCCACATTAGGCAGTCTGTTAGTCTTTGCATTGGTTCCATGTTATACACTGATCTCAGTTAAATGTGCACACTTATTCTTAAGGGTCTGATATGTTTGCTGAGGAGTGGAGGGAGGACTCGATGCACCCTCAAATCAATCAATAAACATTTATTAAATGACTACCACTTGTCACTGGGAAATGTTGGGAATATAAATACAAAAAAGCAAGATAATCCCTCAATTAGTTAACTAAAACAGAAGCTGAAAATGGAGGGAGGGGAGGTCAGGGTAGAGATTTGGTATCCTAAACTGGAGCATGATGGGAAAGTCTTTTTTTTTATTATAAAGATTTTGAGTTTTACAACTTTTCCCCTAATCTTGTTTCCCCCCCCCCCCCCCCACAGAAGGTGATTTTCCAGTCTTTACATTGTTTCCATGTAATGGTATACATTGATCCAAATTGAGTGTGATGAGACAGAAATCATATCCTTAAGGAAGAAACATAAAGTGTAAGCAATAACAAGACCAGACAATAAGATATCAGTTGGAAAAGTCTTAAGAATTCTCAAAGTGGTGGAGCCAGATGAGAAGGGAGATGATTGGAGGTGAAGTCCCTCCTTAAATGGAGGTTTAGGAGTGCATGACTCCAATCCAATCAGAGGGACTGAGAGGGATGATGGGGAGGGGGATACCAAGGCAGAAGGGATCTTGCTAGATCATGAAGCTATCCCAATAATGAGTTGGGGGAGCATGGTGAAGAAGGCAGAAGTATCCCAGAGTGGCCTAGCCAGGTGAAAAATAGATAATGCATATAACAATATTGAGATTTATATCTGGATTTTTCAGGGCATTTTACCTAAATGATCTCATTTGGGCTTTACAAAAACTCTATGAGATAGATATTATCCTCATTTTACATATAAGGAAACTGAGACCCAGAGAGCTTGTGATTCATCCATGGTCTCACAGCTAGTAAGTGGGTATTTGGACCCAGATCTTCCTGACTCAATTCAGAAAGCAATCTTCCAAGACAGGCCCCTAGTGCTATGGCTGCCACACACTCCCATACAATCCAGCTCTGCAGACTAGGAGAGTGGCAAAGATTATTCTCCTTGATTGGCAAATTATTTTTCTCCTTTCCACCAGACAATATGATCCTATCAAGTTGTGTTTTGATCATGAGGTTGGCCTAAATGGCAACCTTGTAAGGATTACTTCTTTTTTTCTTCAGCCCCCCCATCCTATCCCACCCCACCTTTATGTAATATGGGTCTGGTGCATGTGCAGACCCCATCAGCCTGCTAAGATGGCCTCTCCACATGGAAGACACTAGGATGCTTCTAGTTGAATCATGATAGCATGTGAGAGAAGCACAAACATAGACATTCTGTAACTAGTTCCAGTTGATCTACCATGTGGTTGGGAAAAAATTTTTCCCACTGGCTATGTGCCTCTCTTTGTAGTCTGAGATGGTCTAGTGACTCACTCAATGTATCCAATGAGACTATATAGTAAAGGACCTTAAGGATTGTACTCATTTCCAGGTCATATTGCCCTAAGAGAAAATGCCTGGGTCCTTGGCCACATAAGCAGGCAAAGGCCCAGATTCAGTCATATGTTGACCTCTAAGAGAGAAGTCCAAGGCCTCTCCCCTTACAGCCTTGTGAGCAAGGTACTAGACTGAAAACAGAGGTTCAGTCAAGAGAGAAGAAATACGTAGTGTGCTTTTTAATATATCCACAGTCAATCAAAGAACATCCTATTCACCATGAAGTTAGCCAACCAGAACTAGTTACAAAAAAGTCTATTCAAGCTCTAAAGTCTCTTCAAGAGTCATTACATACATCCATTACACAGCACCACAACTCTCCTGGAAGAATACTCCCTAAAGTCTCCATATGGAAAAGTCATCTCAGCAAGTTGATGGCCTATACATGTATCAGATCACATTAGACATAAAACACTAATTTACAATTTACCCTTCAATAAAAGAAAAACTTGACTTAGATCTTAAGGTTAACAAAACTCATATTTATACCATCTCATTCATTCTTTATAATAATCCTTTCCATGTAGATACTACAATTATTAGCATTCCCATTTCAGAAATTAGGAAGCCAAGGCTTGGAATAATTAAGTCATTTGACCATATTCAGGAAGTCATTAAATTCTGCAGGTGAGATTTGAATGCAGATCTCTCTAGACTCAAAATTTTGCACACTACACTTTTTCATAGAGTAAGACTGCCCCACACAATCTAGTGTCCTTCAGCCCAGCACCTCCCAGCACCTAGAACTAACTAGCATTGCCAATTGCCAACTCTATTTAGGACCCCTTGTCAATTGATAGAACCCCTGGGATCCATGAGTGCTACCAGCCCAGCCTGGGATGTCAATTCTATGGCTCAGTTGGTAACTCTTGGGGAGAGATGAGGGGAAGGGATGGGTCTGAATTGCCTCCACACCTCTATCCATCAATGCCAGACTCCCCAATCCCTAGGTACTATTCCCCTCAAACCCCCATTCCTGGTCCCTGTCACCCAAACCTGGAATCCACTAACAACTCTCATTTTTTCTGTCCCCGAGGGGCACAAAGGGAGTGGAAGTCAGGAAGAATTGTAGAGTCAATTAACTCTTCCTCATGATAAGGGTAGCACCCATCACGGAATGGAAGACAGATTATCATGGAAAGTTTTAGACCATTGCCTATGGAAATGCATCATTAGAAATAATTCTATCCTAAGTACAGCAACTGTCTCAGTCTCTGCCTCTTTCTCTGCCTCTCCTCTACCTCCTAAGGTACTTAGATGTGAGAATGTTGCCCAATGGGCAAGTGGAAAAACTACCAGAAGGACAGAATCATACAGAAATTCTCACTATAAATGGACCCAGAAGAGATAAGAAAATTGTAATTAAATAAAGCCTAACTCTCCTTAACGAAGCAAGTAAAGGAGTGGGTTTTTATCATGTCTCCAAAACTCACAAGAAATATCATCTCATTAGACCCTTGGTTATCTCAGGTTGCAGCACTACATAAGCAAAAAAGACCACTACCCAAAGATAACGATCATGTGTTTGCCAATATATATTGCAGAGGATGATTAAGCAGATAAATTACATAAAGAACTGAATGAGGCTCTCCAAATTAAGTCAACAGACTCAGTGACCTAAATACAAAGATTTACACCAGGGAGGATGGTGAAAAATATGTTGGAAAATATTACTCAAGAATAAAAAATGAGAGATGCTGAAGGCTTGCAGACTGAAAAGAAGTTTCACAGTTATAGAACAGGAATACTTTCTTCAAGAAGACAGAAGACCCTGGATTTGGAAGGCACAAAATAACATCATCCCCCCAAAATGAAACTTGATTTCATCTTAACAGACAGGAAATGACTAGCTACTAATTTCAATGCACAGTCATTTCCAAATCATCTGTATACAGTAAGACCATGAACTTAATAGGCAGTGATCCAAATCAACACTAAATTGGAGTAAAGGTTGAAAATGAGAAAAATAGTAAAGCAACAATTAAAATAGCTCTAACTGATTTTTTTGAATCATTAAGTTTTATTTTTAATTTAGGGAATAAAACAAGTTTTATTTTTAATTTAAAGACAAAACATAATACAATAAAAAAAGATTGCACATGAAATGCAAGTCTACTATGTAAAACTTGCTATTTCTTTCAAATATACAACAAAATAACCATCTTTTTTAAAAAAGTTGGCAAAAAAAATTGAGAAACAGAAAACCATACATGGACTATCATCCTTTCCTCTGGAAACAACTTATGTAAAGCAATCACAACAACAAGAAGATACACAGATTCTAGAAACCACCTCAATTACCAAATATTTGACCTCCTTGCCAAATACAGAGATAAAGTGGTCAAAGGCAAACAGCTTTTTAGATTATTAACTCATTTGCTAAACTTCACAGAGAAAGTTGGTGGGAAATTATTAGCAAAATTGCTCACAAAACAGTAAAATGTAGTATTTGTGTCATAGGGGCAACAAGACAAGTTTGTTGAAAGGTAATTGAGTAAGACTCATCACAAGAATAGTTAAAGATAAAAATAGAAAAAGAAAACAGATGCAAAACGGAAAAGATCCACCAAAATTTCAGCTAGAGCATTGCTTTGCAGGCGCAGGAATGCTAATAATTTATAGCATTAGATTTTTTTTTGGAAAGAAACTCCAGGAGACTGTGTGTAGGTGATTAGGAATGTTTCCTAGAGACTTCCCAGAAGAAGGCAGAAGAGAGAAATAAGAAGAGCTCTAGAGAAGCAGACATATTCTCCATCTGGAGGGAGAAAGATTTGTAAAGTTTCCTGCCTAGCATTTTTATCCACAAAGACTACAAGAACAAGAGATTGCGGAGGTCCTGCTTTGGTAGGTGTGGTCCTGTATTGTGGACTGATTCCTATTTGGGAGAGACAACCCCCTCATAACTGTTTCTCCCTTCCCTATGGCTCCTAGTGGAAGGAGAAAGCCATGATGAATGGTCCCCTTTTCACTATCTAGGCAAAAAAATTACTGGAAATACTTCCTGCCTGAATTGATCAGTTTCCTAACCTCCCCCCACCCCCAACACTGTTTGCTCCCTCCTTTCTGTTCCGATTTGTTTTCCCTGATCCATAAAAATAATATAGCACGTGATCTTTGGTTATGTAATTATTTGAAGAAGTGGGGAAGTAGAAAAGGTTTAAAATAAATGCAATATATGCTCTGGAGCTTCCTGAGTCACTTACCAATTCCGAAGAACTGGCTACAAGTGCTCCCCTCCCCTCCTACCCCTACACCTTTTTAAATACACACACACACACACACACACACACACACACACACACACACACACGTATTTCCATACACCCTTCAGAACACAAAAGAAGCTTTTATCTGAAATCTTGAATCTCCATTTCATACCACTTGTTTTTTAAAGAATGTAATAAAATCTACACATTACTTACAAAACACTTGCTTCTCTGTGCTTACTTTCTGTTGCCTTTTGTGCATTTAAAAACTATTTCAATGTCTTTTGGGGAGTATCATCTTTGCTTACCATCACCCTATTTCTCATTCCCCATTCAACAGAGGGGAAAAAACCTTTTGTAACTAGTAAGCATAAATCAAGATAAACAAATGTACAGAGTGAATGCAAAAAAAATGTATTTCTCTTACTTCAGTGTGGCATGGTGGATAGAGCACAGGAGTTCAAATCTGGCCTCAGATATTTGACTCTTACTAGCTGTGTGACCTTGGGCAAGTCACTTAACCCTGTGTGTCCTAGTTTCCACACTTGAAAAATGAACTGGAGAAAGAAGTGACAAACACTCTAGCTTCCCATCCTGTGTCAAGTCAAGAAATTCTTTACCTAATAAGGGAAATATCTTTGCCAAGAAAATCCTAAATGGGGTCACAAAGAGTCAGTCACAACTGAAAACCACTGAACAACAATAACATTTATGTACTGAAATTTATTCATTTCCCAGTTGTCTAGAAAGAAATATGCAGCATGTTCTCAGATTCCAGTTCTTTGCTCTTCTTTTTTCCCTTTTTACTCTCACCCTCAGGAAGTTTGCTTTGGTTATAGCTATTCCCTCTGCACTATTTTCTTCCTTCTTAGTCACTTTCTCTGTATATCTGTTATGGGCTCAAAATTCCTTTCTCCATTTCAATTTTTTTTTTTGCAAGGCAATGGGGTTAAGTGACTTACCCAAGGTCACCCAGCTTGCATTAAGCATCTGAGGTCCGATTTGAACTCATGCCCTCCTGACTCCAGGGCTGGTGCTCTATCCATTGTACCACCTAGTTATCCCCCTTTGTCCATTTCAGATAAGAATTAGATTCATCTGATGTTCACTCCTCCCACCCTTTCCTCTGTTTCAAATGTACTCCAAATAGAAGAAATAGCAAATTCCTCTCCTTTTTTCCTTCCTTTTCTTTCCCATTTTCAAGTCATTCAGAGCAGAACTAAGCCTCCTTTCCCTAGGACCTCTGTTTTTCTTATTTAACTATATCAATACCCTTTGATGACATTTAGGTTCTGAAGAAATACTTCATCCCCTTTTGATGATGATTCTTGTCCTTCATTCTCAAAGAAGACCATGAAATCAGGGAGGTGATGCAATGACAAGTCCATGAATTGAATTTGAGTGAGGGGGTGTTGGCTAAGTCACCAACCTCACTTTCTCCTCCAGAGCCATCTGGGTCCAGTGGTCAGATATGAATCAGGACAACTGGAGATGGCCCTGATGCCAGGGCCCAGGATGCCAGTAAATATTTGAGATTGGCTTCAAACTCCTATCCTCCTGACTCCAGGGCTAGTGCTGTAACCCCTGTGCCACCTAACTGTCCTAATTAAAATATTAGCAAGATAACTCCCAATTGCTCAAATAAAATGTATCTTTCTCTTGACTTCTGTGATACAATTTCAAACACAATTCTGGTCCCTTTATCAGAAATACTTGAATGTTCATCTTCCTTTTAAACCATTTTATTTTTTAGATTTTGGGGCTAAGTAGATTTTCCTGGTTTTCCCCATTCCTGGCCCTTGACCCTGTGCCATAGTTGGGGCACCCCCCCTTGTAGCATTTACACAGTGCTACACATCAGAAAAATTACTTTCTTCTTCAAATTACAGTGGAAAGGGTATTCCATTTTTAGACTCTAGATCTTTGGGGCTTTTTCTATTTATCTATTTATTTATGTTTATTTATTTATTTTTAGGGGTTTTTTTTGCAAGGCAAACAGGGTTAAGTGGCTTTCTCAAGGCCACACAGCTAGGTAATTATTAAGTGTCTGAGACCGGATTTGAACCCAGGTACTCCTGACTCCAGGGCCGGTGCTTTATCCACTGTGCCACTTGGCCGCCCCTTTTTTTCCTTTTTACTCTATCCCTCAGGAAGTTTGTTTTGTTTGTAACTATTCCCTCTCCACTATTATCTTCATTTTACAGAATAAGAAAATAATGCAAACAACTAAATGACTTATTCAGGGTCATACAGCCAGACAGTGTCTGAGGCAGAATTCCACCTCAGATCTTCCTGACTATAGGGCCAGTCTTCTTTATCCACTATATCACCTAACTCATCTAACATCACAATTACTGATGTGATAAATAAGCAAGGGGGGAAATGGTCAAAAGGAAAAAAACAGGAAGAACAGCGGAAATAGATCAAATCATCCAAAATAATCTATAAGGAAGATGGCACAATTTTAAGGGCATTGGATGGTTACATGACAAGATAATTTAAAAAGAGGTGATTTACCTGATAGTGGTTGTGGGGGTTGGGGAGAATCAGACATTATTACTTCAAAAAAAAAAAAGGAAATCATATGGATATCATTTTTAACCAGAAAATACAAATCCTTATTGAGGTCATCCTTGACCTTCAAAAAGGTATAAAGTGAGTTAGATGGACATCCCCATAAATAAGCAGAAGCTGTTGGTGTATTCAGATTCAGCAAGTTTTCTTCTCTACTGATACTGATGTGCTTGATCCCTATATTAGCACTATAAGGAAGAAAGACAAGTGAGAAGCAATATCCAGGAATTTGTTTAGATTTCTCCCTCCTGTGCCTTTGGCACAGGTTTCTAACTTGGCTGAAATTAGGATTTAAATTTTAAACTTTAAAATGTAAAAATATTTATCAGTCAATATTTTATAAATTTATCACAGCTTCACTCCTTCATTTCTAATCTAGATTCTTATCTTTATCCCTGCTTTGATTGACCCCAAAAGAAAACAAACTGGCATTGTAGATTAAAGTGCATTTAATTACTTCACACAATCTGACTTTTAAAAATTGTTTAAAAAACAAACAAACGGGCAGTTAGGTGGATAGAGCACCAGCCCTGGAGTCAGGAGGACCTGAGTTCAAATTCGGCCTCAGACACTTAATAATGGCCTAGCTGTGTGACCTTGGGCAAGTCACTTAACCCCATTGCCTTAAATAAATAAAATTTAAATAAAATTTAAAAACACCCAAACTAACCAAAAAAATCTCCCCAAGTAACTGGCAACCTACCATTTCTAATGAGATCTAAATTCAAAATTCCATCTATGACTTCATCTTTGCCAAGATAAAAATGCTGGGTAGAGACCATGAACTGAAGAAAGCTTTTAGTCACGCTTCCCAGTGTTAGTGTAAAAGTAGGAGAATAAACATGTTCATTAGTTGGTTCTTGTCCTTTGTTCTCAAAGAGGACCAAAGAGGCTGTATGTTAGAATCAAGTTACAGTGTGTCCAGCTGTGCCTGTGCAGACCAATACAAGCTCAGAATGGTTTAACATGGGTTAGGCATAAATAGGCTATATGAACATTTTAAGTGGAGATGTCTCTAAACTTAAGCATCTCACATTTCTTTTGCGGTACTGCAATCTGCTTCGCACATAGAGCACAGCACCTTCTTTGATTCAGGTATGCCATGCTGGGTGGTTCTTTTCATTGTCTCCTGTGTCACATAACTGATTTTAAAGTTCTTCAGAGAGACCTTGAGGATGGATTTGAATTGCTTCTTCTGCCCTTTAAATGAGTGCTTCATTGTGTGAGCTCTCTGTAAAATAGTCATTCAGCATCTGAATATACATGTAAGGTAAATGACAGTTGTCTAAATATATAGAGTCTTTCTGTGTGTGGCACTAGAAGATATTATCTGAGGTCTGGCTCACCTTTGCAAAATGAGGAAATGGGTCACTCACCACCAGTATGATAGCCAGGGGAAGTTATAGTCAAGGTGCATCACAGAAAAAGTTGATCAATCTCTGTGTCAACCTGTACCAAGAAGGTCTCTATTCTTCAAGTGGAATATCAGACTAAAACACATGCATTCATTTATACATATGCATATATACACACATCGTTTTATTATTTTATATTAGTTCTACATGTGTGTGTCTTTGAAAGGTAATATTGATTAACTCTCAAACATCTCTGATTGAGGGTTATAATTGTTTGGAGTCTGTTTGGAGTCACTTCATTTGGACTTTCCGATAGTGTTAAAATTTTAGTGTGAACATTTATACCTCAGAAATCAACAAATGCTACAAATCAGGGCTTGATTTATTATTTTGTTGATAATATAAACTTGAAGTGATGGAGAAAATGTTGTGGTTACAGTCTAGCTTTAAAAGAAAAGTTACTTTCCTGATTGTTTAAGGAAATGAGAAGCTTTTAGTTTGCCAATTTCTCCCCTTCCCACCAAATGTTAATTATATCAAAGACCATTAACAAGCAAGGAATACCAAGGAAAACCATTTATCCACAAAACAGGGAAAGGACATGGGAGAAATTTCAAAGATTAGAATATACCAGAAAATACAGAAAAAAAAATGAGTTCCTCAGCTGAGAGCAGAACTCAGTTTAAAACAGGAGCATGCAAGACCAATCTCACCTAGGGGAAGTCCTCTCTCTGCAGTCTCTAAAATTATAGGCCTTGGAGGTCAGGTACACAATAAGGCTGGCTCCCATGCATATATATGACTCAAAGAACTGGAATCTGCCGTTCAAAGTCTTTCTCTTTCCAGCATTTCCCTTGAGGTCCTTTCTCAATGAGTTAAGAGTCTCTGGAACCAATTCAGTATGTCTCTAACACAGGATCATTTTCACTATTCTCTCAATCATTCATACCTCCTTCAATATATGCAGGATACAGTATAAGGCAGTCCTTCAAAAAACTTCTCCATAGCCAACCAAGCAAGGATAGGACTATCCTGTATATGATCTCACAAAGCTGACATTGGTATCTATCACTCAGTCCTATAGATACTGAGAACTGTATCTCTTCAGTCACTCCCTGGACAATCAAAATCACCATATCATTCCTCATAGCCACCAGAAGGTTTCTCTAATATTTCTGACATGACCTGAAACTGCTTTGAGTTGTAGGATATCACAATCTCTCCATACAAGAAGAATGAGAAGGAAACAGGTAGGTATTTTCAAAGAATATATTCAGACCATATATTCATAGGCATTGCTATTGTTCAGTCATTTTCAATAATGTCCAATTCTTGGTGACCCGATTTGAAGTTTACTTGACAAAGATACTGGAGTGGTTTGCCATTTCCATCTCCAGCTCATTTTAGAGATGAGGGAATTGAGGCAAATAGGAGTGATTTGCCCGACGTCATACAGCTGGGTGTCTAAGGCCATATTTAAACTCAGGAAGATAAGTCTTTCTGACTCAAGGTTGGACATTCTATCCATTGCATCACCTAGGTGCCTTTAGTCAAACAATTAACTGAAAAGTACAAGAAATTCAAGATCCTGTTGTGGCCTAATTTTCTACTAAAATAAAATCATTCTACAGAATGTGGAATAAAATGTAATCTTAAAAGGTTCTCCAGGGAGATGTTTCTCTGCATTTATCAACATTAGGTAAAGTTCTTTGAAATGTCCATTGGAGAAGCTTGGCTCACTGATTCTCTGATTGTTAATATCAAAGGAAATATATGAGAAAAAGAGACAGCCAGAAACACAATGGGTTGCCTCATCAGGTAGGGCTGCTTCCCCTACCCTAGAGGTCTTCAAGCAAAGATGGAATGATCATTTGTTGAGTTTGTTATAGTAGGAATTTTTTGGAGGTAGGATGAGGTGAACTAGAAATCCATTGAGCTTCCTTCTGACACTGAAATTCTGCATTATTTATTAAAAGTATTTGCAGCTGTCATGAAGGATGTCCATAGTAGATTATAAATAAGAGAAAGAACCCTATAGACCATAGGTTCCTTTCTTTTGTCCCAGACCCCTTTGATCACTTGGCAATAGTTATTTGACTCCTTTTCATTGAAGTATTTTTAGGGGCAGCTAGGTGGCCCAGTGGATAGAGCACCAGCCCTGGAGTCAAGAAGACATGAGTTCAAATTTGGCCTCAGGCACTTAATAATTGCCTAGCTGTGTGACCTTGGGCAAGTCACTTAACCCCATTTTTTTTAAAAAGGTATTTTTTTTTAGGTTTTTGCAAGGCAAATGGGGTTAAGTGGCTTGCCCAAGGCCACACAGCTAGGTAATTATTAAGTGTCTCAAATCGGATTTGAACCCAGGTCCTACTGACTCCAAGGCCGGTGCTCTATCTACTACGCCACCTAGCTGCCCCCAAAAAAGGTATTTTTAAATGCACAGAAACAAAGAAAACTTGTTACATTGAAACAAAGATAAAGGATATTTTCTTCATCCAAGATTTCATCACCCCAAATCTATCCACAGACTACATATTAAGAATCTCCTTTATAAGTGGAGCCAAGATATGAATTAGGGGCCACTTCTTGGCTAAAGGATATTTTCTTCATCCAAGATTTCAGACACCATCACTCCAAATCTATCCACAGACTACATGTTAAGAACCTCCTCTATATGTGAAGCCAAGATATTAATTAGGGGCCACTGCTTACCTACCCAACATTTCCCTCTAAACTTTAAAATAATGCTGTAAATCAAATTTTGAAGTGGCAAAGTCAACAAAAAATAGGAGTGAGATATATTTTCTGGCCTAAATAAACTTAAGAGGTAGGAAGGAGAAATCCGTAATGCCAGGATGGAGGTCTGGTGGAGATCTGTCTGGAGTCCAAAGAAGCAGCACTTTCTGGAGGTCTTGGCCTGGAGAGAACAAGGGGGTAAGACAATAGTCAAAAAGAGATTACAGGGGACCCTTTGCTGGGTGTGGCTGGTGATGATTGGCAACTATTACCCATACACAGTTCTAGGTCATAGATCAAGTATGGAGAGAAGTACTACTGGTCAATCACAAGGGAGAAGGGGTTCTGGTCACAATCCCAAAGCAGAAAAGAGCACTAGCTTGCAGCTGCAAAGGACCAGGAGCCCTTCCTGGGTAGACTAGAGCACAATATACTTTCCTGAGAGATACATATATTGATAATGAAGTTGACATATGCATTACCAGAGCTAGTTCAGTGTTTGGGTGGTTCCAAAAGAAAGAGTGGGAAAGAAGAGGTATCAAACAGACTACAGAACTGAAGGTCTATGGAGCCGTTGTGCTGATCTCATTGTTTTAAGCCTGTGAAATCTGCTCCTTGTCAGGAAATTAATAACTTCCATTTAAATTGTCTTAGACTCTGAAGATCACCTAGCAGGAGAAGATACCAGACACTAAAGTGCTTTCTCAAGCTAAACTGCCTAACATTCCAACATTATTACAGAGAGTAGAACTACAATGTTCTGGGAATATTGTTAGAATGCCACTATATGAGTTACCTAAGTTTAGAGTACCCACCCCAGGTGTTCACATGGACTATTTGCGCCCGACCTGTGGTAACGCATTCCAAGCTCAAATTGGTCTGCTCAGCTGAAGTCGGAAAAACCATAATTTGTCTCAAACATAGTGTTGTCATTTTGGTCTTCAATAACAAAGGACAAGAACCAAAGTCATTTAATACTATTTTTTTTTGTATCTAATCAACACCACCGATGGCATCACTCTGTTTCTTAGCCAGTACCAAATAGCTTTGATTACTGTCAAATTATAATATACTTTTAGATCTAGTAGGCCATCTTCCTTTGATTTTTTTCATTAATTTCTTTGATATTTTTAACCTTTCCAAATGAATTTTGTTACTATTTTTGTTACTATTTTTTTCTTGGCTCTATGAAATATTTTTTTTTGGTAGTTTGATTGGCTTGGCACTGAATAGGAATTTAATTAGATAGAATTGACATTTTCCCAATTATTTAGATCTGATTTATTTTTGTGAAAAGTATTTTGCAATTGTTTTCATTGACTTTCTGGGTATGTCTTGGCTAGTAGATTACCAAGTATTTTATGTTATCTAACATTACTTTAAATGTAATTTCTCTTTCTATCTCTTGCTGCTAGACTTTGTTGATAATACAGATAAATGCTTATGATTTTTATGAATTTATTTTTATATCCTGCAACTTTGATAAAGTTGTCAATTGCTTCAAGTAGTTTTTTAGTTTATTTTCTAGGATTCTCATATCATGTACAAAGGTTGAGAGTTTTGTTTCCTCATTACCTATTATAATTTCTTTTTTTATTGCTAAAGCTAATATTTCTAATGCAATATTGAATAGAAGTGATGATAATGGACATTCTTGTTTCACTCCTTATCTTAATAAGAATGCTTCTAGCTTATCTCCATTACATATAATGCTTGCTGATGGTTTTAGATAAATATTGGTTATCATTTTAAGGAAAACTCCATTTATATCTATATTCTCTAGTGCTTTTAATAGGAATGGGCATTATATTTTGGCTAAAACTATTTCAGCATCTATTAAAATAATCACATAATTTCTGTTAGCTTTGTTATTGATATGATCAGTTATGCTGATGGTTTCCTAGTATTGAACCAACCCTACGTCACTGGCATAAATTCCATCTGATCACAGCATATTATCCTGGAGATAAATTACTATAATCTTTTTTATGTTAAAATTTTATATCAATATTAATTAAGAAAATTAGTCTATAACTTTCCTTCTCTGTTTTGGCTCTTCCTGGTTTAGATAGCAGCCTCATATTTATGACATAAAAGGAATCTGGCAGAATTACTTTTTCATCTATTTTTTCCAAGAGTTCATATAGAATTAAAATTAATTATTCTTCAAATGTTTGGTAGAATTCACATGTGAATTCATCTGGCCCTGGAGATTCTTTTCCTTAGGGAGTTCATTGATGGCTTGTTCAATTTCTTTTTCTGAAATGGGGTTAAGTAGTTTATTTCTTCCTTTGTTAATCTGAGCAATTTATATTTTTGTAAATATTCAGCTATTTCACTTAGATTGTCAGATTGATTGACCTACACTTGGGCAAAATATATATGAATTTATCATTTTAATTCCCCTCTTCATTAGTGGTAAATTCACCCTTTTCATTTTTGATACTGGTAATTTGGTTTTCTTCTTGCATTTTTTAAAAATCAAATTAACCAAGGTTTTATCTATTTTATTGATTTTTTCCATAAATCCATCTCTGAGTTTTATTTATTAGTTCATAGTCCTTTTACTTTCAATCTCTCATTTGGTTTTCAGAATTTTTTAATTTGATATTTAAATGGGGGTTTTTAATTTGGTTTATTTTCTAGCTTTTTAAGTTGTGTGCCCAATTCATTGATCTTTTTTCCTATTTTATTCATGTAAGCATTTAGAGATATAAAATTTTTCCTAATAACTACTTTGGATATATCCCACAAGTTTTGGTATATTGTCTCATTATTATCACTGCCTTAGATCTATGATTTATCATTTAATCCATTCATTCCTTAAAATTGTTATTTAGTTTTCAATTAAGTTTTAGTCTATCTTTCTATAGTCTTTTATTACATGTGATTATTATTGCATCATTATCTGAAAATGAGGCATTTAATATTTCTGCCCTTCTGCATTTGATTGAGGTTTTTAATGCCCTTAATACCTGGGCAATTTTTGTGTGTCATGTACTGCTGAAGAAAAGATATTTCTTTCTATCCCTGATCAGTTTTCTCCAGAAGTCTAGTATATATAACTTTTCTAAAAGTCTATTCACTTCTTTAACTTCTTTCTTCTTTATTTTGGGGTTAAATATATCTAATTCCAAAAGAAGGAAGTTGAGGTTCCCACTAGTACAGTTTTTTTTGCCTGTGTCTTCTTATTACTCATTTAACTTCTTTTCTAAGAATTTGGATGTTATACTACTTGATTTGTATATTTGTTTAGCACTGATATTATTTTAGTGTGTCAGATACCTTTTAAGAAGATGTAGTTTTCTTCCTTATCCCTTTTAATTAGATCTGTTTTTGCTTTTGCTTTATCTGAGAGATAAGGATTTCTACCTTTTTTTTACGTTTTTTTTAACTTCAGCTAAAGCATAATATATTCTGCTCCATCCTTTTATCTTTACTCTGTGTGCATCTCTCTGCCTCAAAAGTGTTCCTTGTAAACAAATATTGTAGCACTCTGATTTTTTAATCCACTCTCTTATTCACTTTCATTTTAGGAAAAAGTTTATCCTTCACAGTTTAATTACTAACTCTATTATCTTCCATCCTATTTTCCCCATTTGAACTTTTCTCTCTCCTTTCAACCTATCTCTCCTCATCAATCTTTTGCATCTCACCACCACCTCCCTCAATCTGCCTTCCCTTCTATTGAGTCCTTCCCCTCTTTTCTTTCCCCTTTTCCCTCCTAATTCCTTGTAGAGAAAGAAATTTCCTTAGGGTTTTTTTTTTTTTGCAAGGAAAATAGGGTTAAGTGGCTTGCCCAGGGCCACACAGTTAGGTAATTAAGTGTCTGAGGTCAGATTTGAACTCGGGTACATCTGACTCCAGGGCCAGTGCTCTATCCACTTCACCACCTAGCTTCCCTGATAAATTTCCAAACCCAACTGAGTTTATATGTATTTTCTTCTTTGAATCAATAATGACAGTCAATTTCAAGTAAATCTCACCTTGTCCCTCTTTTCCTCTACTTTGTGCCTCTTCATTAGATGTAATTTATCCTATTGGGCCTCCCCCTTTTCTTTTTTTGTGGTACAATTCTTTTTTTAATCATACCTTTTTATGGCACAGGGGATACAGCACTGGCCTTGGAGTCAGGAGGACCTGAGTTCAAATCAGATCTCAGATCCTTACTAATTACCTAGCTGTGTGACCTTGGGCAAGTCACTTAACCCCATTGCCTTGTAAAACAAAAACAAAAACAAAAAAAATCATACCTTTTTAATATCATCACATCATAATCAACTTATGCTTACCCTCTGTCTAAGTATACTCCTTCTAAAAGAGATAGTTCTTTTTTTTGTTTTTGTTTTTTGTTTTTTTGCAAGGCAAATGGGGTTAAGTGGCTTGCCCAAGGCCACACAGCTAGGTAATTATTAAGTGTCTGAGACAGGATTTGAACCCAGGTACTCCTGACCCCAAGGCCAGTGCTTTATCCACTACACCACCTAACTGCCCCTAAGAGATACAGTTCTAAAGAATTACATTGACTGAAGTCCATTTTGAGATGTTAACAATTTAATATTATATAATTTTTTCTTTCCTGTTTGCTTTTTTATCAATCTTTTGAGTCTTGTATTTGAAGATTGAATTTTCTGTTCAGTTCTGGTCTGTCAGGAAAGATTGAAAGTCCCTTATTTTATTGAATGTTCATCTCCTCTACTGAAAGAGCTTGCTCAGTTTTGCTGGGTAGTTGATTCTTGGTTGTAATCCAGGCTTTGCCCTTTGGAATATCATATTCCAGGTCCTTCAGTTCTTTAATGTTGGAGCTGCCAAGTCCTGTGTAATCCTTAATCTGGCTCCTTGACATTTGAATTGTTTCTTTCTGTCTGTCTACAGTATTTTCTCCTTGACCTGATAATTCTGGAATTTAGCTATAAAATTCCTTGATCTTTTCATTCTGGGATCCCTTTCAGGAGATAATCAGTAGATTCTTTCAAAGATTATTTTACCCTTTAGTTCTAAGATATCCGGGCAATATTCCTTGATAATTTCTTAAAAGATGTTGTCCATGCTTTTTTTTTTTTTTTAGCATAGCTTTCAGACAGTTCAATATTCTTAAATTACCTCTCCTGGATCTATTTTCCAGGTCAGTTGTTTTTCCAATTATGTATTTACATTTTCTTCTGTTTTTTTTTTTTCATTTTTTTTTAAATTTTTGCTTGACTGAATCTTGATGTCTTATAAAGTCATTAGCTTCCAGTTGCTCAAATCTATTTTTAAATAATTATTTTCTTCAATTAACTTTTACATCTCCTTTTCTATTTGGCCAATTCCATTTTTAAAGTGTTGTTTTCTTTTTTCCATTGCCCAAATCTAATTTTAAAGAGCTGTTTTCTTTGTCTTTTTGGTAAATTGTACTTTTGAAGGAGTTATTTTCTTCAATTTTTGTGCTTCTTCTTCCAAGCTGTTGACTCCATCTTACATACTTCTAGTTTCTTTTCCAATTTTTCTACTTGATTTTTTTTTCAAGGCAATGGGGTTAAGTGACTTGCCCAAGGCCACATAGCTAGGTAATTATTAAGTGTCTGAGGCTGGATTTGAACTTGTGTACTCCTAACTCCAGGGCCAGTACTCTATTCACTGCATCACCTAGCTGCCTCCTCCACTTTTTTTTTTTTTAGGTTTTTGCAAGGCAAATGGGGTTAAGTGGCTTGCCCAAGGCCACACAGCTAGGTAATTATTAAGTGTCTGAGACAGAATTTGAACCCAGGTCCTCCTAACTCCAAGGCTGGTGCTCTATCCACTACACCATCTAGCCATCCCTCCACTTGGTTTTTTAAAATCCTTTTTGAGCTCTTCCAAACTCAACACTAATTCATATTCCCCTCTTCACATATAGGCCTTTTTTCAAATGTCATATTCTTAGATGGTGTTTTGATCTTCCATATTGCCATAACTTTCTATGGTTAGGGTTTTTTCCTGTTTCTTGTTCATTTTTAGCCTAGTTCATGTTTTTTAAACCATGAGTTCTGTTCCTGGGCTACGGGAGGGACACTATCCCAAGCTTCTTGCACTGGGTGTCAGAGGCCTGTTCACTAACTTTCCACCCTCTGGTGTTCTCAAAAGCTAGTGGCTTCTCCTCTGGTCTGGGTATGCTTGGTCTAGTTGCACCAGCTGTACTGGGGTTCTGGGACTTGCAAATTTCCTTCTACACTGGATTTGGAGGCGTCTTAGTTGGCCTACTATGCCACTGGCCTGCTGAACTTGGACCTAGGGGTCTTGGCTGCTGATCTGTACTGTGTCTGGGAGCCTTTCTCTGACATTCCCTATACCTCACTGTGTTGGGCCATACTCTCCCTTCATTTGAATGAGACAGATCTTTCCTGAGTTTTTCCAAGATATCTTAAGCTGGAAAATTGGTCCACTCAGTCTTTTTGTGAATTCTATCATTCAAGAATTCACTTAGAAGTCTGATTAACATTGTTTCTGAGGGAAGCTGAAAGAGCTTAGGCAATTTTCTGGCTTCTCTCCACCATCTTGGCTCCACCCCAAGGAGAAATTATTGCATTCAGCCAAAAAGAAATATTTCAAATGACATTTGGTCACTTTCAGAATTATACAAGATTTAGTGGCTTCTACATTAAAGGAATGGAAAGCTTAGAATATGATACTCTGAAAGATAAATGAGCTAGGATTACAACCAAAAATCATCTATCCAGTAAAACTGAGTGTAATCTTTCAGGGGAAAATGGATATTTTAAAAACTTGAAGATTTTCAAGCTTTTCTGATTAAAAGACAAGAGCTGAATAGAAATTTAACATTTAAACACAAGACTCATGAGTAGCAAAGAAAGGTAAGCATAAAAGAAAACCTATAAGACCATCAATAAAGTCAAACTATATTTCTAAATGGAAAGATTTTATATATATATATATATATATATAACTCTTAAGAATTTTATTATTATGAGGAGAGTTATAAAGGGTTTATATAGATAGAGGGCATGGGTGTGGGTCAATTGTGTTATAATCTTAAAACTGAAGGAGAGAGAAAGATGTACTGGAAGAAAGGGAGAAGGAGAGGTAAAATGGAGAAATTTTTCTCACATAAAAGGCACACAAAAAAGAGCTTTTATAATAAAGGGGGAAATAGGGGAGATGGTAGGCACTGCCATTGGAATTGGTTCAAAAAAGGAAGACTATATAAATGTATATATTATATATATTAATTAAACATAGAGATGGAGTTATATGTGAACTGAGGTAAAGTGAAGAAGGAAAAACTGGAACATCATTGTGCATAGTAACAGCAATATTGTATGATGATCAATTGGGAACCACTTAATTTCTCTGATCAATACAATGATCAGTGATCTGAAACACCATGATGAAAACTGTTATTTGTCTTCAGAGAGAGAACTGATGAACTCTGAGAGCAAATTGAAGTATGATTTTCTCATTCTTTTTCTTGATTTTTTAAAATTATGGTTAATATGGAAATATATCTTGCATGATTTCTCTCATATAATTGATATTATACAGCTTGTCTTCTCAGTTGTAGAAGAGGCAGTGGGAGGGAGGGAGAGAATTTGGGACTCAAAATTTAAAAAGGAAGGAATGCTAAAAATAAATAATTTCTCCCCAAAAATGAACATACAAGAATGGTGAGGTCCTACAGGTGCTTCTTTTTAAGATTTATCACTCAATGTCATCAAGCTTCAGAATCTGCAGAACTAGCACTGCCTAACAATATACACTAGAAAAACCAAGTGGACAAGAATCATCTATTATCCAAACTGCAATTCCAGGTGAGATCAGAGTCTACCACTGGATAAAAATTACTCAGTCCCTATTTATTTGAGTCCCTGAGGATTATGAGACTGTAACTGATCAGAGGAAACTCTCCCATTTCAAAGGAAGAGAGGAGGACTAAAAGCTCACAAGAGGAAGCGGCTATCAGGAGCTCTGGAAAAGCAGTGTTAACATAGCAGAGAGGGAGACCACAGGCATAACATTGTGGGGAAACAGGTTACATCTTGTCCCTGCTATAGCCTCTGTACCCAAACAGCTTCAACCATGATGCCTCAGTCTAATTTCCAAAGTTGGTTTGATTGGAGTCTGACTAAGAGAGAACAGAAGACAGGAGACTAACCATATTGGGTACCTATCTAGAGTAGCCATTGTAGCTGTCCTGATAATGGAAACATAGAGCAAGTACCTAGCTGACATATGCAGAAACCAAATGGGACAGATACAGATGGGCTGTAGCTGCTCTGTTGCTAGAAACAAAACTGGCATTACTTTTCCTTTTCCAGCCTTTACATTGCTGTGGCTCTCATCCTGAGCTCATGTCCTCTGACTGTCTTTGTTAAGAGTTTGTTCACTTTATGTATTTGCCACATGTTTTCAGAAGAAACTAGTTTTTCTAAGATGCTATTCTTTATGTGAATCTGTGCATGGATGGATGGATATGTGCCTCATAAATTAAATACAGATAAGAGGGAGGTGATGACTTGACAGGGACTCAAAAGGAGAGAGAGAAATAGATTCTTTTTCTAATCACTGTAATCGCTGAGACTACCAGCTGGGAGCTCAAGTTGAACAAAAGAGATTTTATTGATCCCTTTTATTATAGCTCCCCAAAGCAGAGAAAAATGTGTGAATTCAGATCATCCTGGACATAAGGTAAACTGGCAGTTTTCTGGTGGGAGGGGGTTTGATAAGTGAACAAGAGGCAGCTCTGTTTGAAAGAGTGACCTCAAGCAACTTCCCTTCTCATGATCTCTTCCAGGGCAGAACTCTGACCTGCCCCTAAGTCCCAATGGCCTCAGAGAGAATGAAGCTATTGATTAAAGATAAAGGCAAGCCTACTAGGGTCTGAAGAGAAGAGCTGAGAAAGGGTGGAACCACCCACAGGAGGGTGGAGCCAGAGTGAAAAGAGCTAGTTCCTTGGCCAACTTCTTCAACCCACAACCACCGTTAGACTGTGACATGCAACTGGGTGTTGAGTTGGTCTATCACTATGTATTCCTTATACTTAGATACAGCAGAAAGTAGGTCAGAATTAAATAGGAAGAAAAGAGTGGGCTGTATTGCTCTTGGAAAATGACACAATGTTTTTAGTGATTCCTAAGTTCTTCCTTGAAACAAAACCTCATCTTTTAATGATACTAAAGTTCCCAAAAGTCTTAGTATAGTTTTAAGGTATTAAAGCTTATGTCATAATAATCTGTATTCTTCTGAATATTATCAACTACAACTCAGAGATGGTGCCAGCATGCATTGGCAAAAGAAGATCCTCCATGGGAGCCCTGCATAATGATGAAATTACAGACTTGGCAAAAAAAATGAAATCTTCTAATGCACTCTAAAGCTACAAAAGGTGGAACAACATAGTCCTAAGTAAGCAAAATTGTAATCTATCAAAACGATTATGCAAAGTCAGAATAGATATAAAAGGATGCAAAATATTATCAGTGATGAATTGAGTACAAGAAGCATCTTGACCTGAAAAAAAGAATCAGGCTGATCATATATGGAGACTAGAAGATAGAGTAAAGGAGCAGCTAAGTGGCACAGTAGATAGAGCCCCAGCCCTGAAGTTCAAATCCAAACTCTTACACTTAGTGCTTACTAGCTGTATGACCTTCAGCAAGTAGCTTAATCCTATTGCCTCACAACAAACAAACAAAAAAGAATAGATTATAAATTCCTTGAAAGCAAGGTCTGTACTTTTTGTAGTCACAGTGATTGACACTGTGCAATTGATTGAGAATGAGGGATAATCATTGGAAGCCTTCAAACTGAGAGAGGACACCTACCTGTCATAGAAGAGAATCCTATTTGGCATGTTAGTTAGATGGTTCCTGAGACCCCTCAACCTGAGATTCTGTGATTCTATGGGCAAACAGGTCTTCTCACCATGAAATAGCCCCCATCCCCTATTGTTAAGTTGGCCTCCATTTTGTGGAGGGGCCCATGCCAGCCAACCTTCATTTTCTTCCCAGATTTGTCCCTGATTTTCTGGATTTCAAAATCATGCCTCAGTTGCTGTCTCACCCTGGAACTTCCCTCAGGTCTTAGAGTCTCCTCTCTTTGGAACATCTAATTTTCCTGCAACCTTCTCACCTTGAAATATCTATCAGGTCAGTACCTTTCTCCCTCTAGGAACTCCTCCTTCATTCCCCTTCTGGTTCTCCTAATTTTCTGTACTTTATCTGTTCTCCCACCTTATCTCTTTCTTATCTATCTCCCAATTTCCTCACCTTCTCTTCCCCTATCCTTTCTGTTTCTTATCTCTTATCTAATAGTCAAACTCTTTACTCCCTATCCCCTCTAGCTATTCACACCTATTTTCCCTACTCTCTCTTTCTTTACCCTCCCTATTCCCCTTGCCCCTCTTCTCTAATCCTCTTTTCTTCTTTTTTCTAGCAATTCTACATCCTCTCTTCCCCTAAACTAACCCATCCTCTCTCATCTCCATAGTTTATTTAACAAAATAAATAAAACAATACAACATATAATGTTAATTTGTGGTTTATTAAGTCAAGGTGTGGCACACAGGGATCTCTTTCTATTTGTCTTTGACTCCACTGCCCTACTCTACTCTCTGCCTCTATTACTTCTATTCATCATTTCCTATTCTCAGCACTCTTTCTACCCTCCAACCCTCTAAATCCATCCACTCTCTCACTCTTCTCCCCACTCTATTGCCTTCACCTTCTTGAACTAACCTTCTCTATTCATTCTCCACCCTTCCCTCTGTAGCTACTTACACTCTTTCCATCTGCTTCTTCATCTTTTTTTCTCAATACCCTCTCTATTCTTTTTGCCCTCTCTTCTCATATTCTCTTTCCTTCTCTATCAATTCCACTCTCCCTGTCTATTCCCCTACTCTATCCCACCCTCTCTATCTTTATTATCTCTATTTAACAAAATAAATAAAAATGCATATAAATAATGTTAATTAGTGATTTTAAAGTCAATTTGTGGCCTGCAGGGATCCATTTCTATTTAAGCTTGGAAAACTAAGATATCAGATTCCATGACCACATGGATCTTCTCCTACATGGCCCTCTTCTATCCATCCCTATTCTCTCTCTCTCTACCATCTCTATCCAACATCTCCCATCCTCACAATTTATTATTATATCCTTTCAATCTATTCTTCTCTACTTTACTCTGACTCCCTATAGTATTGTCTTTCCTCATTATTTCCTCCTCATTCTAATTCCTCTTACCATCTCAGTTGATCAACCCTTCCATATCCATCTCCATTCTCTTTCCATATTTCCCACCCTTTTGATCTCTTTCTGTTACAAACACCCACTATATCCTAAACAAAGTACCTTCTCTAATATTTCTAATTCCCAATTCTATCACTCTGCCATCTCTGACTATTTCCACCCTGATTTCTCATGGTGCAGTGGAAAATATATTAGACATAATGACAGAAGAGTCTTGAGTTCAAATCCTACCTCTGACATTTGCCAGCAGACTACCTAACTACCATAAGCCCTTATATCCCCTCCTTTAAGATAGGGCCTTAGACTCATAGTACCTACCACAAATTTGTTATGAGAAAATGTATGCCAAATGTATATGTTGTTGCAGACCTTAAAGTCATATGTGTGTGTGTGTGTGTGTGTGTGTGTGTGAGACAGTTCTTATTTCCTACCTATCACTCACACCATTTTTATCCATCTCAGATTCACAAAATGTTAGACAAGATATCCACCTCCCTCATTTTATAGACAAATGTAAGCTCCAGATTGGATATTGTTTCATTTTTGTCTTTATGTTTCTAATACCTATCACAATTTCCATCTGGAACATAATAAGCTCTTAAGTACTTGGATTCATTGACAGAAAAGGAAACTGAGGCTCAGGGAAATTAAGTTACTTGCCCAGGATCAAACATTTTGTAAAAAGTAGAGCCAGAACTTGAACGCAGACCTAATGACTCCAAGGTCTTTCTACTATACCACTGAATTTTTCCTCCTCCATCAACTCTGCCTCAATTTACCCCTCATCATACTTTCATCTTTCTTGTGTCAGCCTCAATCTTAACCTCTTTTCTCCCTAGGTTCCCTAAAGAACTCTAGAGCATGGCCTGAGGGTTGGGGCGGGGCAAAGGAGGGGGTGTCACGTGGGGTTAGGGCTCACTTGCAAGGAAGCCGGGTAGTCCCTGGGGTGGTTGACTCAGGGGCCCAGCAGGAAACAGAGGTAAGGATAATGGGGCTGAAAAAGTTTCCTGGCAGGGATCTTTCAGCTGAACCCAGAACTATGAACAGGGATCTTTGGATGAGGAGCAGGATGAGTTGGGAGTCTGAGCCAGGGCAGGGATACAGGGTGGCTGAGGATTGACTTCTCAGAATTATTGTTCCCCCATGTCATCTTGTAATTGATCCCCATGGTCATCTCCACGTCTGACTCTTCTTTCCTGTCCCCATAGGAGATGGAGATGCCTGCCCTGCCAGGGCCCCAGGCCAAGGTTGCTTCCCCACTAAGTTCTTACCGCTGGCGTTTGGGAGGAGACAAGTCATCAGGGGCCTCCAGATGGGGCCGGCTTCAAGGCTGGGGCCGAGCTCTGAGTAACCCTGAGACCTCAGAGCCTCCAGCCAGTAGACCCCCTCAACGGTCTCTCTTCCGCCGAGCTGTCTCTGCCTCTGCCAAGGAGACAGGAGGGGGCTGGAATTGGAAGTTCCCCAAGTATCTTCGCCCTGGGAGTCAGCATCAGGTACCTGAGCAGGTGTCTGGATCTGAACAGGAGGAAGCACCAGAATCAGAGGCATTGGGTAAGGATGACTTAGCTCACAACGTGCTTGGATAGCCAAGAATAGTCAATCCATTGTCCTTTGCCTCAGAGAGGACTACCTTTGTTGTCCATTTCCAAAGCTCCATCCCCCTTATAAGGTTTTCCTCATCCCCAGGGGCTAACTGTAAAGGTCCAATGTAGGGGTGAGGAGTTCTATGGGCTCATCAATCTCCAGGTTTCTCTGTAAATCCCAAAACATAGACAAAACAGAATTCTCTTGGTGGTGGTGGTGGTGGTGGTGGTGTGGAATCTTGTCCTCAGGCTATTGTCCCTCAGGCCACAACCCTTGCCCCACTTAAATACCTTCTTAGATCCTATCTCAAAGCACAGGTCAATCTAGGTTTTTACAAACCAAAGAGGTTGACTGGGAAGCCAGATGCCTGGGTTCCCTCCTCTCTGAACAGGATAAAGGGAAAGAGCCACCTCATCACCCTTTCTAATACACAGGAAGTTGTGTGGAGAGCTAGGAGAGGAAGTGGTTGAGACAGAATTTGCCCTCCTCTACCTGTTTTTGGCAGGGTGTCCTGAGAAGATAGAGGGTGAGAGGGTAAATGCTCCCAATCTGGACTCCTCTTGAGGGATGATAGAAAAAGAGAGTAGACTCCTGGGTATCTCCTTTTGGGAATAGTTGTGACAGCTAGCAAATGAGGCAAGCTGGAAACAGATGGTCTAGGTCCTTGGATTCAGTTTGTCATATCCCAGTAAACTTTGACAAGAAGAGGGCCAAGAAACTGAGAGGAGATGCAGCTTCTAAATCATCATCTACCTCTGGAAAAGTCTCCTGATTGTCTAAAAGCCATGGAACAAGGGACTGAACTAATAAGAGTCATTATTGGCTCAGTACCAGGACCCCATTCTCTCCCAGCTGCCTCAGATGATATTTGACCAGGCTACCCACCTGTGTGGATGGGCTACCTACCTGTTCATCTCCATGAGGTCATTGCTGTACATCCTTCATTGATGACTCTGTATTAGTTTCTTCTTTAGGGGGCCAAAGTTGATTCATCTGCTTAGGAGGATATTCAGGAAAGGAGACCCTCAATCCTTACTAGGGATGATGGCCATAATTTTGAGGCAGAATGGCAAAGGCATTGACGGCTCCTTTTCTCTTACCTCCACAACTCCATGTTCTTCCAGTTCCATGTTTACAGAGTCTTGCCACCTATTCCTTCTTCTCTATTCTCAGGCTACCATCCCAGTCAACACCTTTCAATCTCTCTCTCTCTCTCTCTCTCTCTCTCTCTCTCTCTCTCTCTTGCAAGGCAATGGGGTTAAGTGGCTTGCCCAAGGCCACACAGCTAGGTAATTATTAAGTATCTGAGACCGGATTTGAACTCAGTTACTCCTGACTCCAGGGCCGGTGCTCTACTCACTGTGCCACCTAGCTGCCCCCACCTTTCAATCTCTTACCTGAACTGTTTATCTCCTAGGTAACCTTCCAATCTCTCCCTTCCTTGACTGTGGAACCACAGATTCTAATCCCTTCTGTACCAGTTGCCAGAAGTAACTTTCATTAGGCCCCATTCATAGGATCAAGAGCTGAAAGGGATCTCAAAGATCATCTGTCCAATCCCCTCATTTTACAGATGAGAAAACTAGGGCCCATAGACCTTGTCACAAGTTAGTAAGTAGCATGCCTATCATTGGGCCTGTAATCTATTGCTCTAATTCCTGCTCTGATCAAGTCTCTCTCCTAGGCAAATACCTTTTATGGCTCTCTGTTGCCTACAGGATATTGCCATTATCTTATTTCCTATGTGCAAATTGAATACCATACGTGCTTAATTAAATGATTTTTGAAATTTAATTTAGTCCTCACAACAGCTGTGGGAGTTGGGTAAGGCCAATCCTGATTACTCCAATTTTGCTGATTAGTTGACAGGGCAATACTCTTTCCCCACTTGTATGACATTGCTCTTTTCTGTTTTTCCTCCTTTTTGTCTGACTCCTCATTCTCTTTTTTGCTGGATCCAGATTCCCTGATCCATCATTTAAGGCCTTTCATGATCTGGTTCCAATCTTTCCAGCTTTATCTCCTACTGCTCCCTTTCATGTAGAGCCAAGCTGGTTTCTTCACTGTCTGCAAACCAAACAGTCTCATTCCTTCCTGAAAGCTTGTGTTCATATTCTTACTATGTTAAACACCCGCTCCTCTCTTCCTTTCTCCTTTTTCCCCTCTCTTTTATCCTCTCCTCTTTCCTTCCCTTCCTCTCTTGTCCTTTTCTCTCCTCCTCTCTTTTCTTCTTGCGCCTTTTCATTTCCTCTCTCTGCTCCTCTTCTTTTCTTTCCTCTCTAAGTCCTGTTCAATCTTCAAGACCCAATCTAAAGCCACTTCCTCTAGCAAATGCCCTCCTCAAAAACATTTTTATATAATCATGCAAAATAACTTCCTGCATTAGCCAAAAAGAAAGGAAAAGAAAAGGAAAGGAAAGCAATTTGCTCTGTAAGTCCAAAGGTATAAAACAAGTCTCACCCTGCATACTTTGAAATTGAAGACCCTCAAATTTTCACTGCCAACATCACCACTTTCTTTCAGGTCCCTTTTAACATTGAACTCAATGATTGTAATAATATTTTTTAATTATTTATGGCAGGGCAGTTAGGTGGCACAGTGGATAGAGCACTGGCCCTGGAGTCAGAAGGGCCTGGGTTCAAATCCGGCCTCAGACACTTAATAATACCTAGCTGTGTGGCCTTGCGCAAGCTACTTAACCCCATTTGCCTTGAAAAAAACCTAAAAGAATTATTTATGGAAATGGGATTAAGTGACTTGCCCAAAGTCACCCAGCTAGGTAATTATTGAGTGTCTGAGGCTGGATTTGAACTCAGGTCCTCCTGACTCTAGGGCCAGTGCTTTATCCACTGCGCCACCTAGCTGCCCCTTGTAATAATTATTACTCCTTTGCAACCAATTTGCCCTTCCCATTACTGCCAGATTATTCTCATTAAAGCATAGGTCTGCTTTTGGGATCACTCCAGTGCTCAAAAACTTTCCATCACTCTTCAATGGAACCAGCAGGTGCTTCTGTGAAGAGCCAAGGTTGTCAAGACAGGGCTTTCATTCCTATCATCTGGAAAGCGGAGAAGTTAATCCCTTCCAGACCACATTTATCTCATCCAACTGGGCCAGTTCAGGGTGTATGTCACCTTCCTATTGGTCACTGCCTTCTTCACTCCTCTCCTCTCCACATTAGAGATTAGGGATTTTACCTAGGGCTCTTGCATTCAAAACAATTTAGCTTGGCTACAGAATAAAAGGAGAGAAAAGATCCTATGGCTATACTTTAGGCAATGGCCCAAATCAACAAGAATCTCTTTATGCGATACTTTAGGGAGCTTAAGTATACAGATTATTTACTAAAAAAAAAAAAAAATCATTATCACTAGATACTTTTTCATACACATAGCTTTTAGTCAGTTAATAAACATTTATTAAGCACCTTTCATATTCTAGGAACTATGTTAAGTGCTGGGGATAGAAAAACAAAGGATAGTCCTTATTTTCAAGGAGCTCAGAATCTAATGACTAAATTCAAAAAATTGTTTACATATGAGCTATATATGGGAGAAATGGGAAGTAATCAGCAATAGGAAGGAACAAGAATGAATGAGGATTAGGAAAGGCTTCCTGTAGAAAGTGAGATTTTAGAGTCCTCAATTAGGGAAATCCTAACATTCAGCCAGAGATATGAATCTCCCATCTGTTTAAATTCTGTGTATTAAATCTAGCCACTGGCTCCCAAGCCCCACTTGGAGTCTATAGAATTAAAGATATGCACAATTTAAAAGCAATTAGTAACAATCTTATCTTTATCTAGAAATAATTATCTTTCAAATATGATTGAAAACAACCAGTTGTTCCCCGTGATTGGGCTGCTGCCACTCTCCTCATTCTATCATAGATCCCTGTCTCTCTGGGCTCTGTCCCTTTGCTGAAGTATCATAGAACAATGTCAGTGCTCCTGCTTTGAAAGAAACCTCTCTCTCTAGCTCAGACCTATGAAAGTCCAGTTTCTTGCTGATCTAGGAAGACAGCAAATTCCAAAGCTATTGGTCTATTGATGATTCCAAAACTATTTCTTTGGTCTGTAGGGAGAATTAGTCTAACCCTACCAGGTAGCCTCTTATACTCCTCCCTTGGTTTAGAATTTTTAAGTGCCATTCAAAATCAGCTTTAGTTCATTTGGCATCCGAAATTATACCACATGACATCCAAAGACACATCACCACTTAACAAAACAAGGATGACTGACCCACTGTCCCAGGTAAATCACCTTAAGATAGCATTCACAGTCAATGTGCCTCAACACTGTTTGCCATAGACATAACACAATGCAAACAAAGCATGTCCTGTCAGGCTGCTTCAATGGCTACAGGTTTATATTCTAGGCAAAGTATAATAGTTGTATACATTACATGACTACATGCAAATCTACAGAAGACAAGATGATGATGCTCACACTTAAAGCACAATACCATTAATAGTCTGACAAAATAGGAAAATATGCAAACCAGCAAAACTATGTGCATATTACTACTAGCAAAACTAAGCGGAGTTAACAAACCAATGGAGCTACAATGATCTATGCAGAATCCTATTGAAAAAGCAAAGAGACAAAGAATTTAGGTCTTAAACCTGTCTGAAATAGAAAAGACAGAAAGTAGGGAGAGAGAGTCACATCAGCAGTCCTTTGAATTCTTTGGGAAGAATGGCTCCATCACCTCTCTGCAGGATTCTTTCAATGAACGCTAGACACTCACTGTCAGTCCTCATTCAAACTGTCCATCATTCTTGTTGCTGCTGCTGCTCTTTTAATTCCTTCACAGATTCCTGTCTGTTTTTCTCCACTCCCTCCCTTTAGCTGTCACAGAGACCTTCCAAATCTCCCACTGTGGCAGAAACTCTGCTTTCCATCTACCTTCTAACTCAAACCCATGAGAGTTCAGTGTCTTTCTGGAAAAACTAGAAAAACAAGAAATTCCAAGGTTCCAAATTCCAAATTGCAACTAGCAAGACTAGTTCCTCTGAATTAGTGAATTAGTCTGACCTGTCCAAATATCCTATTATACCTATAGGATAACCATGACAACAACAATAACAACAAATTTATCAGACTAGATTTTAAGGCCCTCCTAGTCTAGCATCAACCTACCATTATAAATTTAATTTAAATTACTTCTTATAACAATCAGCTCTTATTTCATCCTTTCTACTCTCACCTCCATGCATCTCCTCTACATTGTCTATCTAGACTTTGCCTTTATTTTCTTCTATCTTGTGCCAGTTATCTGGTTCATGGTCTTATCCTTTCTATTATGCTAAGGGACTTTATGTTACCAGCACCTAGCATAGTGAGTGCTTTGCACACAGTAAGGCTTAATAAATATTTACTCAGTGGTCAGATTATTGGGTCAAGGCACTGTGACAGGTTCTGGTAAGCTCTGGGGATACAAAAATAGACCCTGTCTCAAGGACCTCATAGTCATTATAATGTGAGAGACTACATGTAAACAACTATGTAGAAACAGGATGTAAACAGAATAAAGTGGTGATAATCTCAAAAAATAGACATTAGAATTAAGGGGAACTAGAAAAGTTTTTTTGGCAGAAGGTGGTACTTCAGCTAAGACTAAAGGAAACCAAAAGGCAAAGATAAAGGAAGGAGGTCATTCCAAACATGGGGGATAAGTCAGAACATAGAAAGGAGATGGAGTGAATGTTGAAGAACAATAAAGAGAATGCCACTGGAGAAGAGCATATGTAGAGGAGAATAAGATGAAATAGCATAGGGATAAATACAGTTTTAAAAAAATCAGCTTTACAAATACAAGATGGAGAGAAAGTATGGTTAGGCTACAGTTGTTCTGAAAAAGACCTGAAGGTGGTAGTGGACTGCAAGCTAAAATTGAATCAACATGGTAAGGTATAGCAGCCAAAAACCTGCTATGATTTTAAGCTGCATTTAGAGAGATTTAGCTTTCAAGGCTATGACATATTCCTCCGTCTTGTTCTGACTACATCTGTTCAGCTCTAGAAAAGGCATTGGGTGAAGCAGAGATGATCCAAAGGACAAGTGGTCAGAACAGTGAATGCACTGCATTGCAAGTGAATGCACATGCACTGCAAGAGGACTGTGTAACCTCTAGAAGAGAATGCTTAGTGGAGATATGGAATGTTATAATAAAGAGAAATAAGACTTGTTTTTGTTGGCTTGAGAGGGCAAAACCAGGAATATTGGGTGGAGATTGCTGTGAGGCCAACTGAAGCTTGACATCTGGAAAAGTTTTCCTAACGATTAGAGATGTCCATAAATGGAATTAGCCTCCTGGGTTAGGTGGTAGGTTCTTCCTCTCTGAAAGTCCTTTGCAAAGACTGGATAACCATTTTATTGGGTATACAGTGGTTAGGATTCCTTTTTGGGGACTGAGGTTGGACTAGATGGCTGCTGAAATGTCTTCCAGCTCTGAGATTCTTTTTGTTAATTGAATTGAATCTTGAATGCATAGAAACAGGCATAGGAAGAGATTAGGTAGAATCTATTTGATTAGACCCAAGTCTTCACATAGATCAAACAATAATGCAGTGGGAAAAGTACTGGGGGGGGGGGTCATATGGTGGAAAATCTTGAATGAAAGGTAAAGAAATTTAGATCTTGTGCCTCATAGGCAAGGGAGCCCTGAGTCCCATAGTAGTAAGGCAACAAGCATTTATTAAGCAAATATTTATTATGCCAGACCATTTGTTGAGTAGTGGAGATTCAAATACATACAAAAAGGAAGATATTTCCTTGCCCTCAAGGAGTTATATTCTAATGGGGGAAGACAATTCACAAAAAGGAGCTGAAAAACTTTTTTAAGGTGTGTGTGTGTGTGTGTGTGTGTGTGTGTGTGTGTGTGTGTGTGTGTGTGTGTTGGGGGGAGATTTTGAGGATGGGGGCGGAAGAGTCTCAGTTTAAAAAATCAGAAGCATACCCATGAAGGAATAAGGGTTGGCAGTTCTGGGCCCCTCCCCCTGAGACACATTGATTGCTCAAATATAAATTGGAAATTCTACTTACTTCATTGTGTTATAAGGAAAGCACTTTGTAAACCCATTGTACAAATTATATAAATGCTGGCTTCCACTCCCCATATTTCTTCTTGTAGCACCCATCTCCTTGGGTGATAATAGCTCATTGACTCTAAGCTGAGGGAGAGGGAAGGATGGAGCCAGGGCAAGAAGCAGTCCAGTTAGGAACTGGGCAGTGCCCAGCAAGGGGGAAGAAGACAGACTTTTTCTAGAACAGTTTGCACTGGATGGCTGCTGAGTTCCATTCCAATTCTGAAATTCTCTGATTTTGTGACCTGGTTGAGCTGCTAGCACTACAAGGACCAGAATTTCAGAATACTTTGAAAATATAAAAAATGGGAATCTTCAGGCCCTCCCAGGATTAGATTATAAAATGAAATAGCATGTGTGAAATACTTTGCCACTTTTAAAGAGTTAAATAAACTCTGACTTGACATTGTTGTCATTGTCATCATTGTCGTGGTCTTCATGTTCTCTGCTCAGACCTGCCTATGACTCAGCACATCCCTGAAGCCCCAACTGAAGGTGTTACTGTCTGGGACATCAGTGGCTTCACTTTCCTGGATGGGAAGCTGTTGCTTCTGGGGAGAGAGGAGGAGGTAAAGGGGAACATGGTATGGGGGGGTGTTGTAAAGAGGTGGGAAGATAAATGGGGTAAGGAAGGGGGAGGCAGAGGAAGGATGAGGAAGGGGAAGGGAAGAAAAGTCAAAAGAAGGGTTGGGTTCAGAATTGAGAATGGGTGGGTAATGGGGAAGTTGGAGTGGGGCACTAGATCTGGTACAAATGGAATGAAAGGAGTCTGTCTATATCTGTAAATAGGCTCCAGGGAGACACATTCCCAGGGTTGGGAGTGTAGGCTCTGAGGGCAGCATGCTGATATCTGGAGGAGCCAAAGAGCCAGGTGAGTTGTGTTGGGAGAGAGGGGTGACTAAGATAGGATTCAAATTTGAGTCATGATGGGGTGGGAAAAAGAAGCTGGGGTGGACTTGAGAGGGGAGAAATGATACATATAGTCCAGACTAAGGGAACCTGGAAGAAGGGGCTGCCAAGACCCTGGATATCTTCTTCTAGGCTCTCTTCCCTTCACAGAGCAGAATCTGAGAAAAATTGAGTCCGAGGCCACCAGTACCAACCAGGGCGTGAGGGTGAGATTCAGGTGCAGGGGTGGGTAGGTGGAGACCTTGGGGAACCCTAGAGCCCAACCTCTAACCTCTTCTCCCTATCATCCTATAATCTCTAGGGTTTGCTATGGAAGAGGCTCAAGGAGAAGAAGAAGGGGAAAGTTGGAAGCACTGGGGGAGGGTAAGATCTACATCACTGGGGGAGGGTAAGGTCTACATAGAGCAATGGAAAGCAGAGTTTTGAAGTCAGTAAGATGAGCCCTTCTGGGCTAACTTTTAGAGTTTTGGCTCTGGGTAAGGCACTTCACTTGTTTAAGCCTTGGTTTCTGCATCTGTAAAATGGAAACAATAATACTTGCACAATCCACCTCATGTAGTTAACGTTCACCTACAGAAATATAAGATATGACTCTGATAAAGTCAGATGGGAAAGGAGGGGAAGGGCTACCCACAGAATATATCCGACATGTGTACCCACAATCCCAGACCACTGGGATTGCACAAGGTAGGGTAGTATGGCTGGTTCCCCGCTAATGATTTCACCCAACACATATACATAGACACATCCAGGTTCTTTTGAACCCTCAGGCATATAAGAACTTGTGCTCTAACCCCACAGCCAAGGGTAGAAGTTTTTGGGCTTGGACAAAAAGCATAAAATACGCCCTCAATTCAATTGGGGTGGAGAAGGGGGTGATCCAAAGACTGCTGCTAAGGAGGCTGCCACTGTGTATAAGGAGGTGGGTGGGAGGGTAGATGAGTGGGGAAGGTTGTTCCTGGAGGAGCTGACCCAGTCCATCTGTCAACTTCCTAGTTTAACCAATTCTTGCTATGAAGATGCTAACCTCTGTGTTTGTAAGCTGCATGGCCTGAAAGTGGTGTCGCCTGCCTCTGGTTAAAAAAAAAAGTCCCAATAGTCCAAGGACAGTAACTGCTATATTACAAGAAGAGTCAGTCAGTCAATCAATAAACAATTATTCAGCATTTTTGATGCTCCAGAACCAGAGGCTAAGCACTAAGCACAGGACTACAGATAAGCCATGCAAACACAGGGATGTAATGCATCTACTCGGTGGATTAGATGAGGATGGATATAGAGTCCTGCCTCAGACACTTACTTGCTATGTGATCCTGCAAAAATCACTTTACCTGTGTGAGCGTACATGTCCCCACTTGTAAAATGGGATTGTTGTTAAAAACACTTGTTGTTAAAATATGTGAAGCTGTTGTTTAATTGTGTTGTGTCTGATTCTTCTTGAGTCCATTTGGGATTTTCAGTTATGTCCTACTCTTTGTGACCCCACTTGCAATTTTCTTGGCAAAGATACTGGAGTAATTTGCCATTTCCTTCTCCAGCCCATTTTACAGATGAAGAAAATAAGGCAAACAGGGTTAAATGACTTGACCAAAGTTACATCTGAGGCTGAATTTGAATTCAGGGCTTCTTGACTCTGGTCCAGCAATCTAATCTCCACCTAACCGCCCAGTTTATGGAGTCAGGAGTACTTTGTAAATCTTAAAGAGATATATAAATATGAGTTGTGACTGTAATAATTGTAATAATTATTATAGATAATAATTATAATTAGTAATAATGGTAGTTAATCATAATAATTATTAATTTTGTTGTTTAATTATTAATAATAATTATTCTAAATGGTAATTATCCTCTTTATGAGAGGCAGCTATGCCCAGAGAGGTTATTGGAGTATCAGCCCTTTCAACTTCGGATTCTACTCCTCTTCCAGGTCCTCTAATTCCCGGGGCTCCCAAGAATCCCTGGTAAATGAAGGACCCATCAAAGAGCTGGATCTGAGTAGAGAGAGAAATGTGCAAGTATGGCCCCTGCACCCCAGCCTCCTTGGGGAGCCCTACTGCTTTCAGGTATGACAGGAGAGAGGATAGATTGGCATGCTCTGTCCTACCCTCTACTCACAGATTTATCCTCCCTTTAAGACTTTTATGCCCACTCTTTGTATGTATCTCTGCATCCCTTGGTTTTCAGTTCTTTTCTAAAGGGGCTCCCCTGCCTCCTCTCAGGTAACCTGGCCCAGTGGGAGCCGCTGTTTCTCCTGTGGTTCAGCTGCTGAGCGGGATCGATGGATTGAGGATCTGCGCCAAAGCCTGCAGCCCCACCAGGTCAGTGCTTGGAACCCCCACCTGGCCTCAGCTCTGACTTGGATAGCCAACCCCAAGTCCCAAATTCAGGGCCGTCTAGGGAGCCAGCCTGTCAGGGAAAAACACTATCTTAAAGGCTGAGGTTTTGAATTCAGAAAGAGAAATCAGAACCACAGAATGCTTGAAGGGACAACAGAACCCAGAATGTTAGATTCTGGAGGGCTTTTAAAACAAACTGTCACAGTTGGAAGGGCCCTAAGAACACACAATGTCAGTAGGGTGAGGGCTGTTAGAACACAATATATCAAAGCTGGGAGGGTCTTTGGAACCCAGAATATCTGATCTGGGAGGAGTAGAATGTTTATATTATAGACAACTTTTCTAATAAATGAGCTGAGGAAATAGTAGATTTAGCCAGGTTTGTGGTGGGCACCAAGAACAACATCACCTTTTAAAATGGTGGTCACCTAACTTCTACCTGAATACCTTCAGTCATGGGGAACTCACTCTCTATGGAGACATTTCATATCATTAGTGATGATCAATTTTTATGTAAGAAGTTCTTGTGAAAATTTGCTTCCCAAAAACTCATCTTCCTGCCCCTTGCCTCTATTGTCTCTAGATCTTCACTACAAGTTGATGTAGAAGACTATTACTCCCTTTTCCCTCTGCAAGTCACTCTTAGCCCTAGCCCAAAGCTATCTCTCTCTTCTCTCTCTCCAGGAGAGCCAAGAAAGGGAAGAGACTTGGTTGAATGTATGGGTCCATGAGGCCAAGGGACTCCCACAGGGTAACTCTCCAGGTCTTCAGGTGGAGCTGTGGCTGGATGGGGCCTTGTTGGCCCGTACAGCTGCCCGCCCTGGACCTCACTTCTGGGCAGAGCGCTTCCACTTTGAAGCACTACCCCCTGCCCATCATCTTTCCCTTCGACTGCGCCAGGCGGAACGGAACCTGGGCAATGTATCACTGGCATTCACTGAGCTGGGACTGATGGGAGGGGGTCTTGAGAAATGGTTCCCTCTGGAAGGCGGACCTCCAGGGGCAGCCTTGAGGGCACGGGTTCAGGCACGCTGTCTGCGAATACTACCCACTGAACGCTACAAGGAATTGGCGGAGTTCCTCACCTTTCACTACCCAGAGCTGTGCCATGCCCTGGAGCCCCAGTTGCCTGCCCAGGCCAAGGAGGAGTTGGCAGCCACCATGGTCCGTGTTCTTCATGGCACAGGAAAAGCCCAGGTAGGAGAGAGGGCACTGAAGGGTGAATATGGCTGGGGAGAGGACTGGTCCAGAGAAACTGACCCTGCCCATCTGGATGCTTCCTAGTTTAACTAATTATTCTTGTTAACTAGTTGCTGAGCTCAGTTATTTCTAAACTATTAGTATAGAAAGTGGTGACAGTGGCTGCCTAAATTCAATCACTGGACAAAGCTCTATGACCCCACCCTAGGTAACTGTGTCCCAATCTTCTTTCCCTTTCTCCAGAGAGTCAGTCCAACCTTCCAAAGGGCAATTTCATATATACATATATATGTGTGTGTAAATATATATATATATATATATATATATATATATATATACACACATACATAGTTAAACAGACAAAACAATTGACAATCCAGACAAAGGAATGTAGGATAGATTATGGATTGGCATGATTTGAATTTTGTATCCAGCTATAGAATAGAGGCTATGTAGGACCTGATCTGGAGTCAGGATGATCTGGATTCAAATCCTGCCTCAGATATATGCTAGATTTGTGACCCTGGACAAATCACTTTAACCTCCATGAGTCCCAATTTCCACAACTGTAAAATAGGGATAGTTGCACATCTCAATTTAGTTTCATCATATTTATCACAGAGGATTAGAGATAAAAGGTACCTTATCTTTTCTACACCCTCCCCTACTATCCTGATCATACTATCCTGATCATATCTCTTCTTATACTTTACTGCATGAGCTCCCTTTCCTCCACATCTCATAGACTCTCAATGTTTTCTCTTAATTTGTCTTTCTTTACTCCAGTCTTTTTTTAAAATTATTTTATTTTAAACAGCTAGCTGGCACAGTAGATAGAGCACCAGCCCTGGAGTCAGGAGTACCTAAGTTCAAATGTGGCTTCAGACACTTAATAATTACCTAGCTGTGTGGCCTTGGGCAAGCCACTTAACCCCATTTGCCTTGCAAAAACCTTAAAAAAAATTATTTTATTTTTTTAATTTTTTCCAATTAAATGCAAAGATAGTTTTCAACATCATTGTTTTTGCAAACTTTTGAGTTCCACATTTTTCTACCACTTTCCCTTCTCACTTCCCATGGCAGCAAACAATCTGATATAGGTTACACATGTACATCATGTTTAACATTATTTCCACATTAATCATATTGTAAAAGAAGAATTAGAACTGGGGGGGAGGGACCAAACATGCTTTACATCAGTATTTGATTGAAAGATGGCTCTTCTTGCTAAGACCATCTCCTTTATGTGTTTCTTTAATCCATCCACTTCTTTAGCAAATTAACCCTATAATCATCCTCCTTATCTTATCTTCAAATTTTCTGTCTTCCTACTGCCTACAAACAAATCCATCATGTTTTTAGAAATCCATCTATAGACCCTATCCATTCCTGAAGCTACTTTCTTATATTTCCCTTCCTTTCTCAGTCAAATTCCTGGGAAAAAACCCACTGCATTCAATTGCCTACTCTTTTCTCTCTCGTCTCTCTCTCTCTCTCTTCTCAAATGTTTGTGTTATGGTTTCTAATTTTATCCCTCAACAGAAACTACTCACCAAAATTATCAGCAATCTCTTAATTGCCAAATCTGATGACCTTGTCCCAATTCTCATCCTTCTTGACATCTCTGAATCATTTCATGCTGTTGTCCACCCTCTTCTCCTCAATTCTTTTTCTCATCTGGCTTGTTGTTTTGTGTGTGTGTGTGTGTGTGTGTGTGTGTGTGTGTGTGTGTGTGTGTGTGTGTGTGTGTGTGTATGAAACTTCTCTCTCCTTGGTTCATTCCCTACCTAATTGTTCCTTGTCAGGATCCTTTGCTGGTTCTTCATCCATATAACTATGAGTGTACCCTAAGTCTCTGTCCAAGCCCTCATCTATTCTCTCCCAACCATATCTCTCTTTGGGACTTCAAAGGTTTAATTATCACCTCTGTGCTCATGAGTGTCAAATCTATATATCCAGTCCTAAACTCTTACCTAACCTTCCCTCTAACAGGATGTAATGCCTATTAGACATTCAAACTGGATTTCCTACAGGTCTATCAAACTCAGAATCAACATTATCTTTCCCCTAAAACCCATTTCTCTTCCAAAACTTCCTATTATCACCAAGGGCAGGTATCACTATCCTTCCAATCTCTGTTTCAAAACCTCAAGGTTGCCCTCATTCACCCTACGTAATCAGTCAGTTACCAAATCTTGTTGGTCCTTTCTCCACATCTCTTATTTTCACTTCTTTCCTCTGGTCACATTGACATCACATCACCCGAGGCTCAGGTTGCTGTTATATTTTCCTACTTGGTCTTCCTTCTTCAAGTTTCTCCCCACTGCAATCCATTCTTTTTTTTTTTTAGGTTTTATTTTTTTTGCAAGGCAATGGGGTTAAGTGGCTTGCCCAAGGCCACGCAGCTAGGGAATTATTAAGTGTCCGTGCAATCCATTCTTTACAAGACTGCCAAGGTGATTTTTCTAAAGCATGTGTCTGACCATGTCACTCTCTTATTCAATAAACTTGAGTGCCTCCCTATAGCATGAAATATAAATGCCTGTTTTTGGCTTTAAATGCCTTCTGCTACCTGGTACCATCCTACCTTTCTAGTCTAAATTGCACATTACCCCCTTTAATGAAACTATCTCCAAATTGGCCTTCTTCCTGCTCCTCATTCATGGTACTCCATCTCCTTTCCACTTACTCTACTCCATTCTCCTCATTTCTGCTTCTTAGAATCCATACCTCCCTTCAAGACTCAGTCTGAGGGCCAGCCTAGGCATAGAGCTTCTCCTGACATCCCTACTTGTTAGTGCCTTCTCTTCAATAGTCTGTAAAGTTGCATACATACATGTTGTCTTCTCTAGGTAGATGGTAAGGTAGGGATTGTTAGGTTTTTTTTTTGTTTATATATCCATAAACTTATCAGTTGTATCTACTGTGTTAGAGAGGATATTTCTGTGAATTCAAAGGCAAAAAAATGACACATCTCCTGCCCTGAAGGAGTTTCCATTCTAAAAGGGGAGCCAAATACAAAATAAGTAACAGAAGAATTGGTGGGAGAGAAACCTAGCCCTAGAAGAATCAGGAAAGGTTTCCTGTATGTAGTGGTATTTGAACTGGATTTTGAAGAAAATTAGGGATTCTATAAGGTGGAAAGTAGAGTGGAGAACATTCCAGATAAGGGGTTTGGAGATGGGAATTGGAATATTAGGAGTTTCATGCTCCTGGTGATGGTATGGATCAAAGATCCAGGCTTTCTAAGGGTGACCAATGTTCCCAGGAGGTAACCACTGTGCTGGGGGTAGGGATGTCCCTAGCAATGTACTGAGATCATAGCCCACATTCCTGGCTACAGGCACTAGTGACAGACCTGGGCCTGGAGGAACTGGCTCACTGTGGAGGGAGAGAAGCGTTGCTGTTCCGAGAGAACACCTTGGCCACAAAGGCCATAGATGAGTATATGAAGTTGGTGGGCCAGAGCTACCTGCAGGAAACACTGGGTAAGGCACTGGGAGAACAGGGGATGGGAGGACAATGGAAGGAGGGAGGTATCTTGGAAGAGTGAGATTGGTAGGGAAAGAAGGATTGGGCCAGAAGAAAGGTGCTGAGTCTGGACTCTGCTTGTCCTCCCCACCCCATGTCTGCGCTATAGGAGAAGCGGTGGGACGTCTCTGTGCCTCCGAAGATGGCTGTGAAGTAGACCCAAGCAAGTGTCCTGGGCCAGCCCTGGCCCAGCACCAAGTCACCCTGAGGCAAAGCTGTGAGGATGTCTTCCTCAGCATCACCCGCTCCACTGAGTGAGTCCAGTCTCTCACATCTGTCACTTGTTCCCCAGGGAGAGGGGGACTTGGCTCCTCATTCTTGACCACATTTGTGGTCAAGCTGTGTATTTCCTCAACCAGAGTTGACTCTTGTGCTCTCTCCTCCAGTGACCCTGCTCTCTGGTATCTGATCTCTTTGTCCCTTGACCTTGTCCAGGTCTTTCTTCTGCCTCTTACCCTTCTCATAACCCCCTATACAATTCCCTTTTCCCTTCAGATACATGGTGCATCCTCCCAGACCCCAACTCCCTTTCTTCATACAGTGCAGCCTTACCTCCTGACCTGTCATCCCTATTGATCCTACAGTTGGTTCCCAGCTGAGCTGAGTGCTGTGTTCTCAAGTTGGTGGGCGGCATGCCAGAAGCGAGGGGCAGAGCCCCTTGGGGAGAGGCTGGTTTGTGCCTCACTCTTTCTGAGATTCCTGTGTCCAGCCATCATGTCCCCGAGCCTCTTCGGCCTTGCCCATGAGTACCCGGCCCCTTCCCTGGCTCGAACCCTTACCCTCGTTGCCAAGGTCATTCAGAATCTTGCCAACCGAGCTCCGTAAGTCAACAGTCAGTCAACAAGTTTTTATTAGGCAATTGCTGTCAGGGCCCCCCCCCCAAAAAAAAGGTCCCTGCTCTAAAGAAGCTCTCATTCTAACAGGGAAGTCAGCATGTAAATAATGAGATACATGCAAGATAAATAAGAGTAGATGAAGATAATTTGAGAGGGGAAGGCAATAAAGGTTGAGATGAGGGGAGGGATAGAAAAGGTCTGCTTCAAGGAAAAACCAAGAGGCAGAGGGGAGGAGAAGGGCACCCAATGCAGAGATCCAGAGGTCTGAGAAAGGACAAGATAGGGGTGGGGACAGGTACAGGTGAAGGAGATAGGGTTTCCCTTGACTCCTATTGGGTCTATCTCTTGCTACTTCCAGGTTCGGGGAGAAAGAAGGTTACATGAGCTTCATGAATGATTTTTTAGAGCAGCACAGCTCGGCCATGCAGCACTTCCTGGTCCAAGTGACCTGTGGAGATGGAGACAGGGCCCCTAGGGGCTACCAGGGCAGTGGAGACCTTGCCAGAGGCCTGGCCATCCTGCACGTTCAGCTTCGCACTATCTTCTCTGATCTCGACAAGGTACCCACACCCTGCCTCTGGCACCTTCGGTTGACCACTCAGTCCTATTCTTTCCCCTGGCTTTCTCTCATAATCTTTCTGGTTTCTGGTCCATGGATTTTCCTGGTCCAACCAAGTCCAGTACCCCAAACTCACTCTTTGGACTAAAGCTTGGAGTTAGTTTAGTCCAGAATCTAGAGCTTAGAGCTCAAGCTGGCCCAAAGTCTAGTTTGGAACTTCCTAAAAAGACCTGAAGACTGAGAGATAGGGAAACTGAGAAGGTTGGCAGGGCATCCTAATAGTGATCTCTGGTAGCCAACACAGGAGAACCTGGAACCACTACCCACCATACTTCAAGCCATTGAAGAAGGCCGACCCGTGCCTGTGTCTGTTAGCATGCGGTCCTGTACAACCAACATTAAGGCCCAGGTCCATGCAAGGTAAACCAACCTGGGGGCAGGAAATCTCCTGGATGGTAAATTTGGGAGGAAATTTTGGTTTATGAATGGAATAGGGGTCAGGATCATATTTGGAACTAAGTTTAGGGTCAGGGTTTGGTTTCTGAGTCCAGATAGGAATCAAGATTTGGATTGGCATCAGGAATTAGGAGTTGGATTTAGGGTAAGGGTCAAGCTTGAGTTTAGATTGGAATCATGGGTCAGGTTTAGGGATTGTATTGCCATCTGGATCAGAGGGGGAAAAAACTTTCTATTGGGACATATTGCAGCTTCTCAGAGAAGCCAGGCTTCCTGCCCCCCAGGGACCTCTCCAAGCATACTCCTCTCATCTCCAAGAGCCAGTCCCTCAGAAGCATCCAGGGTCGGGGCCAGGGTGAGGAACAGCCTACAAAGAAACTGCGTCGTCGTATTCAGCGTACTCAGAGTGTCCCTGCCTCCCGGACTGCCAGTGCTCACACTCCTGGGACTTTGTCCCGGGCCAGGCCCAAGGGTTCCAAAAGAGGATCCCCACCCCTGGGTCACTCTAGGCTTGGAGTTTCTGCTTCCCTGCCTAGGAAGTCCTCAGTACCGTGGCAGCGCTTCCTGGATAAACCACATGAAGTGGACCATAACATTTGTACCCACCGACTTCCTGGGAAGGTAACAACCTAGCTTGTGACTTACAAATACCAGACGTGGAAAGGACTCTGGAGGTTAGACCCCTCCTATTTTCATTCCCTGGGCTCTCTTCCCATCAAACATTCCTCTCCTCTCTGTCAGGGACAAATGGCAGAGCTTCGGCAGGAGATAGTCTCCCTGAAGAACCAGCAAATAGCCTTAACAGGACAGCTGGAGACCCTAGTCAATGAGACCCAGGCCCTGGGGAAACAACAGAAGAAGCTACTTGGCCAATTGGAAGAAGTTCAATGCCAATTCAGGAGCAGGTGAGCATCTTTCCTGGTTCCACTCCCACCCCTATCTGCCCAATCTCTGATCGTCTCCTTTCTGTCCTAGCACCTGGATACTGGACATCTTCTCCTATATGCTCTTCTCACCTGATAACATGGGGTAGGAGAAAGTCTTGACTAGCTTTCTCCTTCTAGCTTTTCTCCCAACTCTTCCTGGAGACTGAGGAGGTTTGAGGGTTTAAAAGGACTATCTCTTGGAACAGGCCTCAGAAGCTGGATCCTGGTCATAGTCCAGGCCCCCTGAGTAGGAGCAGTGAGAATGCAAGGCTGGAGAGTTTGGTAAGAATTATCTTCCATTTAGCAAACATTTATTAAGGCTCTGCATTAGGTTGGAGAAGGGAGATGGGGGTTGGGGATGAGAGTGGAGACAATAGAACCCCAGTTTCAGCCCTTCAGGATCTCACAATCTTATTGGAGGCATGATATAAATATACCAATTAGGGTAATACAAGGCAGGACACGATCAGGGCACAGGAAAGGCAGCTGAGAGAAGCAGAGAGCTCTGAACTGGATCTAGGTTTGAATTTTATATCTGTATTTACTTTCTGGGTAAATTTGATCATTCTGCTCTTCTGTGCCTCAATTTCTCATCTACAAAAGATCTCTTCCAGTTCTGACATTTAGGGACTCTTGGAGAGGTCTGTACAAAAGGCCTTAAGAAAATTGGAGTGGGAATAGAAGTGGAAAGGTGTCATGGGCATCCTGAATCTTATATGCTGCCGCCCCACCTTTTCTCTTCTCTTATTGCCCCTTCTTAACTTTTCTGCCTCCAGGAGCATCGCCTGGCTGATCTTGAGCGGTCACACGCTCAGCTGGTGCGGTGGATGCAGGATCAGCAGAAAGCTCCTAGGATGCAGCTTCAACCCCCAAAGATGCCCTGCACTAATGGAGATGCCACTTGACCTTATCAGGAACAATCCGGGCTTCTATGTGGCACTGACCTGGACAGAGGAAGCTTGCAAAGCATGGGAACCAAGATGCAGCTATGGGCTGCCAGCATTTCCTTTTTCTTTTGCCAGTCCACCTTCCCTCCTCAGACCCCTGGATTCTGCTCACTTCTGTCCCTGTCCTTTTGGCCTCAAGAGGGGTAGAACTGGGCATGATAAGCTGTGACTGATGGGTACTTTGCAACCATTAAATTATGGAGTGAAATAAAGGTCCTTTCTGAGCAGTATAGAGCAGAATGTTACTAGGGCTGGAGTGGGTTAGGATTCTTGGGTCTCTTTCTGGTGTAGGAGCCACTTTTGTTGCTTACTTTTCCCCTGTGGTTCAGGAGAGCTTTGGAAATTCAAAGTATAGACAATCCAAAGAGCTGCTCAAACTTAGTAGAGTGAAAAATATGCTGAATTTGAAATGAGAAGACCCAGTTCAAATCCTGATTCTACCACTTGCCAGTAATTCAACTTCACTGGGCCTCAGTTTCCTTATCTGTAAATTGAAGGACTAGGATTAAATGGCCTCCAAGATCCTTGGGAAATTGTCTGTATAGAGTCAAAGAGATGGCAATGGCAATATGAAGAACAGTGAATAAATCAGCTCACTTGGAACATGGAGAGCATGAAGAGGAATATATGAAATTAAGACTAGAAAGGTGGGTGGGATTTAAAGTGTAGAGATTCAAGGCCAGGGTTTATTGTAGAGGTAAGACTGAGAGCTACTGGAGATTTTTTGGAAGGGGATTAACATAGTCAGATCTTTTAGGTTATCAAAGTGATAGCTACATAGAGGATGGATTGAAGGATTAATTAGTAGGATAAGTGGTAATGGGAGTCTTAATTTGGGTAAAAAGCTCTGGGAGAGTAGAGAAGGGGTATATATATATATATATATTGAGAGAGAGAGAGAGAGAAAGTGAGAGCGAGAGTGACAGAGAGAGAGAGAGAGAGAGAGAGAGAGAGAGAGAGAGCTAGGTAGTATAATAGGCAGCATAAAATGCTGGGCCTATATTTAGGATAGGTTCAAACCTGGCCTCAGAAACTTATAAGGTGTGTGACCCTGGGCAAGTCACTTGACCTCTATCTACCTCAATTTACTCATCTGTAAAATGGGAATAATAATAATAATAGCTACCTCCTTAGGTTGTTGAGAGTTTGAGATAGTATTTGTAAAGTACTCTGAAAACCTTAAAGTATTATATAAATCCTATTCTTGCTATTACCATTATTATTATGCAAGAGAGCGTGGAAGTATTAGCTAAGACCTTCTGGCAGGTAAAGAGAGAGGAGTCAAGGATTTGCCAAGGTTGTGAATCTTAGTGAATAGAAAGATAGAATGGCCAACAACAGAAATGAGAAAATTTGGAGGGGAAAGATTAGTGATGCATATGGGACATCATATAGGACTTCAGTTTTGGACAAAGATGTATAGATTTGGGGATCTAGAGTCTCAGGGGACAAGTCAGCAGGGGAAAAGATAATGGTTCAGCAAAGGAGACTGAGAAGGAGGTAGCACACAGGAAGAGAACCAACTTCTTGGAATCTCTGGCTTCCTTAAAAGACTCAGTTCAAATACTACCAGTAAAGGGGTAACTAGTGTCTCATCTAGTATCTAATATATATATATATATATATATATATATATATATATATATATATACATATATATATATGTATATATATATATATATATAGATATACACACACACATATAGATAGATGTAGCTATGCTTGTTTTCTCTATCAATGTAATGTAAGTTCCTTGAAGCCAGAGACTGTTTTCCTTTTTTTTGCTAATATTAGTATTCCTAATGATTAGCACAGTGCCCAAATTGTGCATTTTTAAATAAAGGGTGTTAAAAAGGTTCAAATAGTTCTAGAGAGGTCCAGTAGGAGTAGGACTGAGAAAAGACAATTGGATTTAGCAGTTAACAGATCACGGCTAACCTTGGAAACATCTGTTTACATTTAGTGGTAGTCAGAAGCCAGATTGCAAAGGGTTGTGAATTGAGTGGGAGGTGAGGCAATAGAAGCAAGGAGTATGAGTCTTCCCAGGATTTTGGCTGTAAAAGGGAGGAGAGATAGAGGATGATAGTTTGAGGGGGAGAGCAAGGACAAGTCAAGGTTTAAATATTGGGAGATTTGGCCAAGTCTTTAGGCAAAAAGTAAAAAAAAAAACAGTGAATAAGGAGTAATTGAAGATGAGAAGAAGAGAGGGCTAGATCAATAAGGCAAGCCACCAGAAGAGATGAGGAAAATGGGATCAAGGGAACAAGTAATTGGGTTGGCTTTGGCAAGGACTACTTCTTTGCTATCAGGGACAAAGGGGATTCCTGCAAGGAAGGGGAATGGGAGATGATGGAAGAGTTGAGAAGTATGGAATAGGAGAGAAGAGGGAATTGATCCATAGATAACTTCTATTTTTCCATGAAGAAAGAAAGGTCTTCTGCTGAAAGGATGAGACAAGGAAAGAAGCTCAGAAAGGGAAAGATTTGGAATAGCAACTGTGGAAACTGTGACAGTCAATTAGAAAAAAATCAAAGAGTTGCCCCAAAGTTATAAGAGTTTAAGTAAAATTTGAATTTCAATTACCTAACTTTATAGTGAAAGCTGTTTGACATAGCCATGTGACCTTTTCCAGTTACAATCAGCAGCACTCCAGAGAAAGGAGAAGGTGGATGGTAGAGGGGTTGAGAGTTGGGACTTTAACAAAAATAAAGGAGCAAGAGAAGGGGCAGAAGATGGTGCATAGTTGAACAAGTCAACTTGGAGGTCAAGAGTATGATGGAGGGGTGGCTAGGTAGTGCAGTGGATGGAGCACCGGCCCTGGAGTCAGGAGGACCTGAGTTCAAATATACCTCAGATGCTTAATAATTACCTAGCTGTGTGGCCTTGGGCAAGCCACTTAACCCCATCTACCTTGTAAAAAAAACCCTAAAAATAAACAAACAAATAAAAAGTAAGTAAATAAATAAATGAGTAAATTAGAGAGAAAGATGGAAGGATTGGGGGTGAAGATCAGGAGAGATTAAATCTGGAGTAGAAGGTGGTTCAAGGGGCAGCTAGGTAGTGTCATGGAGTCAGGAGGACCTGGGTTCAAACTGGACCTCAGACACTTAATAATTACCTTAGCTGTGTGGCCTTGGGCAAGACATTTAACACCATTGCCTGGCCAAAAAAAAAAAAAACCCTATTAAAAAAATGGTACAGGTGAAGAACTGTGGATTGGAATGAGAGGATCTGGGTTTTACTCCTTTTTCTGTCACTTATTCTGTGAACTTGAGCAAATTCTTCCCCAGGCCTCAGTTTCCCCTTTGCTAAAAATGAGGGACTGAAAGCCCCTTCTAACTCTGAATTGTAAAATATACCACCCTCTTGGGGGTACCTCGAAGGAGCCAGTTACTCCGAGCTCATGAGAAAGGGGACACAGGCTGAGTTACTTGTAGCTGGGTTAGAACTGTTCAGACCTTACAAACTGAGATCCATTCTGGAGCTGAGCAAATTTTCTTTTTATTTGAATTTCTAATGACTTTCCCTGGTGACAGCTCTTGGAATCATAGAATCTCGGAGCTGGGAGAGGTCTGGGAGGACATGGACTTCATCTGCCCCCACCCCCCGGTGAGTGGTCATGTAAGGCCTGCTGGAGGACCTCCACGGCTGGGGGCTCCTGGGGGACAGGGTGGGGTCCGACAGAGGGGGGGCAGAGAGGTGGGGTCCGAAGCAGCCTTGGGCACCTTTCTGGGCAAGTCCTTGAAAGGCACGTTGGATGCAGTTGGGGATTGGGAGAGTTTTCTGAGCCAGCGAAGTCGCGCCCCCGGAGAGGGAGACAGACGGACGGACGGGCAGACTTCGAATCTCTTTTTTGTCTTTTTTTTTTAAAAGAAAGATTTTATTTATTTTGAGCTTTACAATCTCCCCCGTTCTTGCTCCCCCACCCCCCCCCCCCGGGAGGTTCTCTGTTGGAAACACCCCCTTTCTTCTTTTTTTTTTGTCATTTAAAAGACTGCATTTATTGCGAGTGTCACAACGTCCCGCTCTTGCCCCCCGAGGGCGCTCGGGTGGACCCCCTTTCTTCCCGGCTCCCGCTCTTTGGCGGGGGGGGGGGCACGCCGGGGTTCGCTCAGCTTCCCCGCTGGCACGTCGGCCCCCGAGGGCGGGGAAGGCCGCCCGGCTGGGCCGGACACTGGCCGCCGGCCTCGGCCCCGCCTCCGCATCCGGGAGTCCCGGCCCCCCCCCCCGCCTCCACGGGCGGCCCCTCCCCGAGGGCGGCCCCTCCCGGGGGGGGGGCCCACAGCGCCTTCCGGTCGCCCCGGGAGGGGGTGGGAAACTGAGGCACCCGGGGGGGGGCGCCCAGGCCGACTCCCCTCCCCCTCCCCTCCTCAGGGCCGCGGTCCTGCGGATAGCTGCCATGTTTCTGGCTCGGGGGAGGCCGAGGCGGCCGTTCCTTGGACCCTCCGGGGAACATTCAGGCGGGGAGTCTGCACGTGCAGCTCAAGGTCTCGGCGTCGAGTCCCGGCCTGGCCACTTACTTGCTTCATGACCTTGGGCCAGTCACTTCCAGCTCCCTGTGTGGCACTTTTCTCCTCTGTAAAACGAGGGTTGATGATCTCTTAAGGTTCCTGCCTGGGCCAGGGGTCCTCCGAAGGTGTTGCGGCCCCTTTAAGGCGGCAGATGTCCTAGCCACTCCGAACATGGCGTCGCGATACCCGCCACACCTCTTCCCTCCCCCCCCCACCCCAAAGGGAAACCGCGGCGGCGGCTGGGGTGGGGGGGAGGTGACCCCGACCTCCCCAACATGGCGTCACGACGGGGCTGTCGCGCTGAGGTCACGGCGGCGCGCCGGGGGGCGGAGCGGCCGGGCCGCGGGGCGGGGGGGGGCCGGGGGAGAGATTTAAAGGGACAATGTCCCCGGCGCGGCGGCGGAGGCCGCGGGACCGGGACAGGCGGCGGCGGCGGCGGCAGCGGCAACGGCCGCGGCGGCCGCGTTGAACGGAGCCCGGAGAGCCCCGGGCCGGCCGGCAGCGCCGCCCTGCGGTGAGTCTTGCCCCGGGACCCCCGCCCGCCTGGTCCGACCCGGCCCGGCCCAGGGAGCCCCCGACGCTGCGGGCGGGGCGGGGCGGAGCCGCCGGGGGAGGGAGAGGCCCCGGCCCGGTCCCGGCCCCGACCCCGCGCCCGCCCCCCCCCTCCGCCCCTGCCCGGCTCGGCCGGGACCCCCGGGGGCCAAGGGGCGGGGGGCTCGAGGGCCCGGGGGCGGGGCCTGGCCGGGGGCGGGGCTGGGGGGCGGGGTCCGGGCAGGTGGGGAGAGGGGCGAGCCGAGGCCCGGGGGCTGGGGGAGCCCCGGGGCAGGTGTCCCCGGGAGGCGGGGCTGCTTCCCTCTTCCTCCGCTGGGGGGCTGGGGGCTGGGGGCTGGGCTGGGCCGGGGGCTGGGCTGGGCCCGGTCCCGAATCTCCTCTCCCCTGGGGCAGGGAGCCCGGGAGGCCTGGAACACCGGGGAGACGCGGGCCTGGGTCCCCGGACCCCTCCCCCCATCTCTGCCCCTTCCCCTTCCTTCTCTCTTCTTTCCCTTCCCGTCCCTTCCCCCTTCCCGTCTTTTCTCTCTTCTCTTCCTTCCCTTCCTTTCTTGCTTCGATTTATTCCCTTCCCCCTTCCTTCGAGCCTGTTCCATCCTTTCCTCTCTATCTTTTCTCTCCCTTTCTTTCCTTCCCTCCCTTTCTAGCCTCCCTCCCTCTTTATTTCCTCCCCCTTTCTTTCTTTCCTTCCTTCTTCCTCATCTCTTCTCCCCCTTCCTTCCCTCCCTGCCTTTTCTCCCCTTCCTTCTCTTCTTTCCTTTCCCATCTTCCCTTCTTCATTTCCCTCCTAGTCTCCCTATTTTCTCTCCTCATTCCTTTCCTTCCATCCCTCCCTAACTCCCTCTCCTTCCTTCTCTCCCTGTCTTCCCTCTCTCACCTTCCTTTTCTTCTTAACCTCCCTAACTCCCTTCTTTTCTTCCCCATTCCTTCCTTTCTTTTCTTCTCTCCCCTTCCTTTCCTTCCTTTCTTCTTTCTCCTTTTTTCTTTCCTTCCTCCTTTGCTTCCTCTACTTTTCTTCTCTTCCTTCCCTCCCTGTTTTCTCTTTTTCTTCATTTCCTTCCATTCTTCTCCCTTCCTTCCCTCTGATCTTTCCTCTCCTTTCTTTTTCCCTCTTGCTTTCCTATCTTCCCTCACTCTTTTCCTCCTTCCTTCCCTCCTCCTTTTTCTTCCATTCCTCTTTCTTTCTTCCCTCCCTATCCTCCCTCCTCCTTCCCTCTTTACCCTTCCTTTTCTTTTTTCCTTCCCCATCTTTCTCCCTTTCCTCCTCTCCCCTTTCTTTCCTTCCTTCCCTTCCCTCTCTCCCTCTTTCCTCTCCTCTTTCATCCTTATCTTCCTTCCCCTTTCCTATATTCTCTTTCCTTTCCTATCTTTCCCTCCTTCCTTCCTTCCCTTCTTCCTTTTCCTCCTCCTTTCTTTCCTTCCCTCCCTCCCTATCTTCCTCCCCTTCTTGCTTTCTCTCTTCTCTTCTTCTCTATCTTCCCCCTCCTCTCTTTTCTCTTCCCATTCCTTGTTTTTCTAACTGTTTTCTTCCTTCCATCCCTCTTTTCTCTCTTCTCTCCCTTTCCTCCTTTCTCCCCTTATCCTTCTTTCCTTTATTCTCTTTCCATCTTTCTTTTTCTCCTTTGCATCTTCTTTTCCCCCCTCTTGCTCCCTCATTGTACACTTAGGATATTGAGGAAAGGGTTACAGGTGCCAGCCTGGCATATCCCAGCAGTCATCTTATATTATGGGGCTGAAGAGACTGAGGATTTGCTACCTCAGCCCCTTCCCCCGACCCCACATCATCTCCCCAACCCCAGGGCCACCCAGGCATCATCACCCAAGGAGCCAAAGTTCCTGAAAGTCTTGGCCCTGCCAGTTCCAGAAATACAGTGGCTTCCCAGTACCAAGGACTTGGAGCCTGCTCTCTAGCTAATTGCTGCCCTGCCACTCAGAGAAGAATACTTGCTTGTGCCTAGATTGGGGCAGGAGGCTATGTGTCTCAAGACCTTTAGAGCATCTACATTTAATTTTCCTTCTGACCCCTTTTTTGGGGGGCCAGGATTAGTTGAAAGTCCCTTATTGCCTGGATCTATTTTTTTTTTTTTGACACAAGGGCATTTAGAAGGGAATAAGGATTTAGGAGTGCTTTGTCCAGATTGGGGATAGCCCTTTGGAACTCACCTGGGGGTGTTCAGATTTCCAGGGAAACAGCAGGTCTCTGGTCCTGTGGGCTCTAACCCCCAACGTGGAGAAGGGAAGCTCCCTAACTGACAGACTGGGAGGAGTGGGGTAGTTCTGTGAGCCTTGCCCCAGGAGTCCTTGAGCATTCATATTGCTGTACCTCTCATCTACTCTCCTACTCCCCTACCCCCAAACCACCTCTCCCTGGCCTCAGTCAGTGGGCCCCATTCCTCTCTTCCCAACCTGTCTCTTGAGACAGTGCCTCATTCCTGTCCTTCACTTTCTGCTGTTACCTTGAAGGTATTTATAGGAAACTGGCTCAGATCCCCCCACCCCCATCCCCAGCTAACTCTTTGTTTCTGGACCAGTGAGGCCTCCTGCTCTTCCCATCCTTCTTCGGGGCCTCCCTGAGCCTGACCTCTAATCTGCCTGCCTACCGGCTTGAATTTTGGGGTGGGGGGTACTAAAGTATGTCAAGGAAAAGTAAATGACTGAGGACTAGGAACATAGGAGAAGCAGAGGTGGGGAGAGAAATCAGAAGTCCTAAGGGCTTCTTGCTACCCTTTGACCTGGAACTTCTTAATCTTTTCCTTCGGCTTCATGATCTTGCTGTGTTGTTGTCACTCTGCTTTGCGAGTCCCTGGGAGCCACCTGCTTCTCGACTTCCCTAAGTGTTCTCCATTCTCTCCCCTGCCAGATTCCTGGTGAGCTGGATACCTCTTACAATGACTTGCTGAGCCTCTGGAGCCCAGGGATGGAAGGCCCCCCTGGGGGGGGCACAGCCCCACCACCCAGGCCTACTACGCCTGAGAGACCGCCTAGTCTGGTCCTGAGATCAGAAAGTGAAGACGAGGTGGAGGCCGAAGATGGTGAAGAGGCTAGTCCTGTGGCAGCCCTGTATCCAGTCAGGCCCCCTGGTCCTAGAAGCATGGAGGGCCTCAGGCATTCCCAGGATAATGATGGTGTTGCTGGTAAGGGGGTCTTGGGGAACAGAAACTAGGAGAGCTTGGCATGCCTCCAGCTGGGAGGGGAAGAGTGGAGGGGGGATGGCACCTTGTTAGGCAAAAATGGCTTTGGTTCCACAGGGATACAAGGCAGAGCAGGAATGAAAACCTAGCTCTGATTGGCCTGCTTAGGAAGAGTGGCCTGGCTGAATCCTTGCTCCCCAACTCTGGAGGTTGGGGGAAGGGGTGGGTAACTGAGAGTTGGTCTATTTCCTACCTCCCATGGAAATCCTCCTGATCATGACTAGGGATGGCTCATGTGACCATTAACCTGCCTTGTATCTATGGTCTGTGGGTCTTTGTTCTCTCCCTGGGGCTTCTTAGCTCTTTAGTGAATCCCTAAGCATATAGCATGGACTCCTAGGGATTTGCTCCCCTTCTTTTCATCCTCTTGTTTTAAAAAAGATTGACTAGTTTTAGCTTCACAGTGGGAAACCGGGAATCAGGGAAGGGAAGGGCTAATTGCTAAGGCAAACGAGGGCCAAGTGTCTGGACTCAGCTGGGTCACGATACTTGGGGCCGAGCCAGGCCTAGGCAGGGTCTGGCAGGCCTTCCTTCCTCAATGAATGCAGGGGCAGAGGGGTCGGACCTGCTGGACTTGTAGCCTCTGATGGCTGGGTGGCTGGATGTGTCCCCTTGCTTATGCTTCAGTTTACTTAGCAGGAGGGAGACCAGCACTGACCAACTCCTTCACTTTGGGAAGACTTTTAGTGAGAAATGCCATAGTCCCTTTCATAGGAAGCTAGGATGCTGGGGTCCTGATTTCTGCCCCTCTCCAGGGCTCCACCCCCTCTATGTCTGAGGAACCTCACAGAACTCTTCTTCCTGACCTCCCTTGGGAGTTCTGGGACAGGGTGACCTCTCTCCCTGTTGAATCCTATCATAGCTCAGAAGAAGGCATCCAAGCTCAGGGATCCCTGTCAGGATTGGGGGCTGGGGACAGGAGGGCTTTAATCCTCTATCCCCAGCAGGATTTTCTCCTCTGCCGATCTCTCTCTGTTCCCTCTTTGGTGAGCTCATCCTAAGAACTCCTGCCTCCAGCCCAGTCTTGGTCTTTAACTAGCTCCTAGTCCCCCATACTCCCACTGATGTGTGAGTGTGTCTTTGTCTCCCCAGTTTGGCTGGAAACTATCTTTCTGGCCTCATGTCACACTGCTTCTATCCTTTATGCATTCAAGTAACCTGAACCTCTTTCTGTCTCCCCTTCTGCTGTCCTCTCCCACCTCCTGGCCTTTGCTCATCCTATCCCCTGTGCTTGAGAGTTTGCCTCCTTGGGAAATTCCTTGATCATATGTCTCTCCTGTGACTTTTGTTCAGTCAGTTCAACACCCATTTTATATATCTGCTTTGGGCAAGAACCTGCTTTCAAGGGTCTTCTAACCTGGTGGGAGGGAAAGCCATACTCAGGGGTGTGCTGGTAAATGTTCAACAGCCAATTTTGGGGAGAGGGGAACACATAGTTTTAAGTTTAATCTATATCATTAATGTTCTCTCCACTTTCTTAAGTCTATGATGATCAAATCCATAAATCAAGCCCCGATTTGCTGATTTATGAGGTATAAATGCTCACGATGAAAATTTAATAATTGTCATGAGCTGGTTTGAGCTGGCTCCAGCACACCCCTAGACATGTGCACACGTAACTATGACACAAAGGGATGTGAACAAAAGGGCAAAGAGGAGGGACTGTGTGGGGGGAGGGCTTGAGTGGATTTTGGAAGGAGGTGTTTGGAGTTCAGGGATTCCGGGGTTCAATGACTACAGTCTGGGGGTTCATTGGGGAGGGAGATGGCATGCACAGGCACAGATACAAAATTAGAGGATGGAGAAATCATGCCCCCAGGATGAGGACAGGCCTGGGGACCAAGCCATGCAAGAATCAGTTGAAAGAAATTAAGTGTATTATTTTTAAACGTATTATTGAGTGATGAAGAGAACACAAAAGAGACAAGTGCTTAGGCTTGTCCTGCTTGGCCTCAGAAGACAGAGCTGGCTGGAGGCAATGGCAGGTGGTCACTGAAAAGCAGATTTGTATTTGATGTGAAAAAAAAAAGCCCTAAGGATGAGAGCCCCTTTAAGGTTTGGATGGATTATCTTAAAAAGTTTCCCACTAGAGGTCCCTAAGCAGGGGCTGTCTTGCCTGGGATATTATGGAGAAGACTCATGCTTAAGAATGGGTGGAACTGAAGGCCCTCTGAAGTCCCTGTTAATCTGAGTTATTCCTTTTATCCTGGATTAATACGTGATGGGGAGGAGCATGAGATAAAAGATTGAACCAGTTAACTGGGCACCAGATTGAGGAGGGTCTGGAATTCGAGGACCAATATATATATTCGAGGACCAACACACACACACACACACATACACACATTATGCTTTCTTTGATAGGCTGTGGGGAACCATTGGTTCCTGAGAAGAATGGTAACATTATTGGTTCCTGAGAAGAATGGTATGTTATAGAAGATTTTTTGGGGGAGATTTTAAAGTACTCCTGTCTTATTCAAGAGAACTGGGCTCCCTGGGTCCTTTCCAACAGGATTGGAAACTGAAGCATTGACAAGGGAGGGTCCTTGCCTAGGAATCAGTCTTGCCGAAAAGCTGAAAGAAACGGAGCTTCAAGAGTTGATCAGCAACAGAGATCATTCCCTGTCTTTTCATATCTTCTTGCAAGATTTACGATTTCCTAAAAAGTCTCTGATGCTTCTCTTGTGCTCTTATGTCCTTGGGAGCCCTTGTTGGAAGGAGGAAAGGCTTTGGGGGACCTGGGCTCAGGATGGGGAACAGGGACCTAGAGCAGTGAAAAGCATACCCTTGCACTTAATGGAGGGAATTTAACACTTTGGCTCCTGACTTACTTGACCTGTCATAACTCCAGGGTCAAAGACTGAGTGGACTCCCATGGTGGCTACAGCCAGCAGAAAGAACTTCCTTCTTTTCAAGTGGGATGAGAACTATGGGCCTCTATAGCCCAAGCAACCTAGCCCAGCTGGGAGGGAGTAGCTGGTGGACATACAAGAATGGCTTTACGTGGCTAACTTCCCAGAGCTCTCTCTTTTCCTGATGCCTTTCCACCCCCCCCACTCTGCCCCTTACCCCCCCCCCCCAATTACGGCCTTGCCTGGCCCCTCTTTTGGCCAACACCTGCCCCGCCAGTCTTGTGGGGTCTATAAATAGGCTCTAGCCCTGGGAAGATTCCATGTTGCCAGCTGCCCTAGGTGCATCAGCTCCAGAAAGCTTTCTATTTGAGCACCACAACTCAGCCCAGATATTGAGGCATTCTTCTCCCTCTTTTATACCAGATTCTGGGAAATCTTACTTCCTCTGGCCTGACAGCCTTTCTGTACTTCATCCATATGCTTCTGTTCTCTCAGTACACCTTGCCTGCAGGGATGCTACACTTTAAATGATTGTCTTCAGTAGCTCTGACTCTGTCCCTTACTGCTCAAGGGGCCAGACTCCATCAGAGTGACAATTAGGCTTCCCTGACCATGTCTTGTTTACCTCTAGCATTGCAGAATGTTAAAGCAAGGTGAGATGGGGGTAGGCTAGAATACAGAAAGTCAGAACTGAGGGAGCCCTTGGAAGAGAAGGGCAGAGCTGGGAAGGATCTTAGAACCAGGACTATAGGGAACTGGAAAATTCTTAGAACACAGAATGTCATCGCTGGGCATGCTGTTAGAACATGGAATATCAGCTAGGAGTATGGCTAGCATGTGGATTGTTAGAACTGAGAGAACCCTTAGAATAGGAGATATCAGAGCTGGAATGGCCTTTTAGAATACAGAAGGTCAGAGCTGAGAAGTCCTTTAAAACATGGAATGTCAAAGCTGAGAAGGTCTTAGAATGCAGAATGTAAATGTTGATATGGATTTTAGAACATAGAGTGTCCCACCTGGGAGGACGCTTAGAACAAAAATTGTCAGCTAATACAAGAGTCCTGCTGGAAGGGCCTTAGGATACAAAATATGAAATCTGGAGAATTTTAAGAACCCAGCTTGTCAAAACTGGAAGGACTCTTAGAAAATGGAATGTTAAGAGCTGAAAGATCCTTTAGAACAGGGAATGTCATAGCTGTCAGGCACCTTAGAACACAAAGTGGGGGTGGTTTAGAACATGGACTATTAGATCTGAGAGAAGCCTTAGAATATGGAATGTAGGATCTAGAAACACCTTAGAGAATATAGAATGGGGATGGATTTAAAACATAGAATGATACCACTGGGAGGACCCTTAGAATGAAAACTACTGGCTAGAAGAGTCCTTAGACTTTGAAACATCATTATTGAGAAGGCCCTTAGGATATAGAGTGTCAGAACTGGAAGGGACCATAGAACATAAAGTGTCAGAGCCTTCTGGGAGGGTTCTTAAAACTTGAAATATCAGAGATGGAAGAACTCTTAGAACACAGAATGTATGAATTGGAAAAATATAAGAACATTGAATGTCAGAGCTGAGAGAGTCCTCAGAACATGTAATGTCAGAACTAGTGGTGGTGCTTAAAAATATGGGAGGTCGGAGATAGCTGGGAAAACACTTAGAAAACAGGATGTCAGAGATGGGAGGATCCTTAGAACACATAATGGCAGCTAGGAGAATCCTTAGAAAAGGAAAATAGGAACTAGAAAGACCTTAGAACATAGAATGTAATAACTGGGGGATCGGGAAGGGGTGAACTCTAGGGTTTATATAGTCCAATCTCCTTTTTCACAGGTGAAAAAATTGAGTTCTGAAAAAGTTAAGTGAACCATGTGGCATACCCAATTGGCTCAATAAAAGGAATCCAAAACTTGGGAGTCACTGGATGTGTATGACTTTAAATGGCGACTTTATTATTCTTTTTTCCCCACAATCTATATCAGTTGGGGTAAGACCCTTAACTTCTCTGGATTTTGGTTTCTTCCTCTGTAAAAGGAGGAAGGACCTGAGTTTGGAAAGGAATTAGCCTGGATTACTTGTAAAGTCTCTTCTGACTCAGAATCTAAGATTTTTTTAATCCTGTGATTCCTAGTCTTATATTCTTTTAGCCCTACCATTTAACTGATACCACCATTGAGAGGGCTTCATGTTCCTAAAAGGCTCCTGGGAGGTGGGGATTAGCCCCTCCTGCAGAGGCCCCATTCCTGGAAGCTGTAGCTGGGGGTAGCCATTGAATCCTTCGGGCTGTGCCCAGCATGGTCTGATAAGCTGGCAGGAGAGTCAGAGTCCTGGCATGATGCGTCTCTGTCTGCAGGTCTTTGCTGCTGACCTTAGTCCTGGGTTTATTCTTGAGGCTCCTGCCAGAAATAAGAAGATTGCTTGAGTGGTGGGCTGCCACTGTGTGCATGGAAAGGAGGCACCTGTCTGCTTGGGTTGAGAAAAAAGATAGAAGGGGAAGGGGAGAGGATGGTTCCATGTTTACTATGGACCAGCATTATGCTCTGCTTTTTTTTTTTTAGCCAAATATCATCTCTTTTGAGAAGCTAGGCTAGTTGTGTGTCTTGACTTCATTCTTTGTCCTGTCAAAGTGTGAAGAGACTATAAGAAAGAGAATTCCCATCCAACCTAGATTTGTCTTTTGGAGCCTTGAGTTACATTTCCAATGTTTTTGACTTGGTGTCTGACTGTAGATTTGAGATTTTCAAAGGACAGGTGATGGAGTTTGGAGGTATGTGTGGGGTTAGAATTTTATGGAATGGTCCAATGGAAAGAGCCTGAGTTAAGAAGCCCGAAATCACTATTCGGGCTTGAGATGTTGAAGAAATAAGTTTATTTATTTATTTACTTATTTAGTTTCTCTATTTGCAAAATACGGATTAGGATACTTGTGAAGGGTGATTCTTGCATGTGTGTGGTCCTGGTAGCTCTAGGACAATCCCAAGAACTCTTTCTCCTTTCCCTTGGTACCCGTTGGCTCCCTGGGAGACCTGGCTGCTGGAATCCCTAGTTCCCCCACCTTTATCTGAAAAAGGCAGAGATCATGGGCCCTTTGCTTCTGGTTGGGGGTATTGGTACCATGCTTGGGATGACCCCTGACCCTCTTAACTTGTCTACGGTAGAGGTTGGTATTGTTTCATCAGGGTAGTCACTTGGGAGCTGCTTGCCTCTTTATAGTCCTTTGAGCCTTTTTCTCACACAGTCCTATGAAGGGAGAAAGTACAAGCATGGCAGCTGAGCCCTGGACAAGTCACTAAACATCTCTATGCCTGAGTTTCCTCATCTGCAAGATGAAGGGGTTGGGCTCTATGTCCTCCAAGGTTCCTTCCAGCTCTAAATCTATGATCCTATAAATCTAAGGTGAGATAACTCGTTCCCAGAACCAGGGTTTCAAAAGTAACACTGTGAACTACTGGGAAATGAGTAAGCCTTATTATAATGGGTCCCTGAAGGAACTTGGGTGGACATGTCTCTGATGACTCTGATGGACTCCAGTTGAGACAGTTGGATAAGTGAAAACAGGAAGCCCGACTGGGATGATAGATTGACACTGGTAATGAAGGTTCAGATACCAGACTCAAATCCTACCTACTGCAATTGGATTTTCATGGTCTCCTCACTCCTAGGACCATAGGACTAGATACTGGGTGTATCTTCTGTGTAACCTACTTAGTTATTTATGTTGTCTTTTCCATTAGAATTTAAGTTTCTTCAAGGTAGGGAACTAATTTTTTCCTTTTTCTTTGTATCCCCTGTACTTAGGCACTTAATAAATGCTTGTTGAATGATTGACCAAGGACTTGAAAGCCAATATAATCCAGTAGAAAAAGTCCTGAATTGAGAGTCAAAAGCTCTGCCACCAACCAACTGAGGAGTCATGATGTTCAATAAACATGCACTAGGCTCCTACTTTTGGGCAAGGTATTGGGTTCAATGCAAAAATAAAAGGTCCAATTGATGGGCCTTGTAAGCCTCAGTTCCTTTGTCTGTAAAGTGATAAAACTGGACTAGAGTATCATAGAACTGGAATCTGGGATCAAATCCCTTTCTACTAATTATTTCAATTTATGTGACCTTGAGTATTGACTCAATTGATCACCATTTATTAGACTTCTATCATATTCTAGGGACTGGGGATACAATCTCTACTCTTCAAGAAGCTTTCATTCCAACTGGGGAGAAAGCAAATCCTAATATAAACAAACACAGACAGAATAAAGGATAACTTTAAGGCCCTAGCCACTTCACTTGGGAGGGAGAACACTAACATTGGGGGCACATCACTTACCTTCCCTGTTTCCCAGTTTCAGGAGGGAAAAACAGAAGATGGAAGAGGTAGCAGGATCCTGGAAAGATTGCCGACCTTGGAGTTTGGAGAGCTGGGTTTGAGTCTTGGCTCTGATGTTCATCCAGCTGTGTGACCTTGGGCAAAGTCTTATCTCTCTAGGCTTCAATTTCCTCATCTGTAAAACAGGGATAATTCTCGTACTACCTTTGTAAATCTTAAATGACTATAGGAATGTGCATTGCTACTGCAGCTGCCATCATTCTGCCATTTTTACTGGTCTCTGTACTCTTGCTAGTTCAAGTATTTCTGCTGGTAACATGTGTTCAGGAACCTTTTTCATCCTCTCACAGAGATCAGCCTGCAGACTCTGGTCCTATGGCTAAAGCATTTCCCCAAGGCATCTGAGAGTGGGGGTCATTCCCAGCATACTCTGAAGGTTCCAGATCTTTCTATAGCACTCTGAGGGATTGAGAATGGGATAATTTGGATCCCCAAATTGAGTCTCCTTCAAAAACAAACCTTTCTCCTTCCCTCTTCCTTCACATAGTGGAGCAGCTTTGAACTTTGTCCTGGGACTTCTTGGGTGGTCAGAGACTTGTCCACTCAGTTTCTGATAGATGAGAGATTATGATGTTTTTATTTGAATGTTATTTTTTCAATTACATTCAAAGATAGTTTTAAACATACATCTTTTTATAAGTTCCACATTTTTCTATCCCCTTTTCCATGACAGTGAGTAATCTGACATAGGCTATGAAAGTTATGATGTTAAAAAAAGAGCCTATTTCATAATTTCTTAGTGGGGAGCCTTTGCCTCATGTAACTTGTAGTCTAGTAAGGAGAACTCATATTTTGGCAATACTTTAAGGTAGGGCAAATATTACTATCCCCATTTTATAGAAGAGGAATCTGAGGCCAAAATGAGTTAAATGATTTTTTTTTCAAAATGTTATAGCTAAAAGATGGGAACCTGATGGGTGAAGCTGCACCTTTCACTCACAAAGCACACCTGGCAGTCCAAGTCCAAAATCAATGTATTAGAAGGCTACACAACAAAATGCCATTGAAAGGCTGATGGGGACAGTTATTATTGACTGAGAGATCATGAAAGACTTCCTGGCTGAGGAGTCATCTGATTTGGTTGTTGTTTCTTTATATACCTTTTGTATTTACATCATTTATCCGTTGTATCCATCCACCTCCTACATAACAGGAACTTATAACAAAGAATAAAAAAAGAGGGGAAAAAACAGTCCAGCAAAACTATCCAAGATATTGAAAACAGTCTGAAATTATATGTAGTGTTTCACACCCATGTGTCCCTACATCTTTGCAAAGAAGCAGGGGAAGATGTCTTCACATACCTCTTCTTTTGGGCCAAGTTTTCTTAATACAATTTCATACCATTGTTTTGATTGTTTTGTTATTCTTTTTTATATTTTTTGTTTTGTTATTCTTTCCATTCACTTTGTTGTTATTTATTTTTCATTATTCATTTTCTTTACTTTGTATCAATTCATATAAATCTTCCCATTATTTTCTGTATTCATCACATACATAACTTCTTAGAAAACAGTAATATTCCATTACACTAATGTACCATCATTGTTTAGTCTTTCTCTTAGTAATGGGCATCTACTTTATTTCCAGTTCTTTGCTATCACAAAAAATGCTGCTATAAATATTTTTGTGTGTGTGTTTGTGTGTATTTGTGTGTGTGTGTGTGTGTGTGTGTGTGTGTGTGTGCCGGGGGGGGGGGCTCTGGATTTTAAAGTCTGGCTAAAACTGGGGTTAGGAAGACATTCCAAGCATAGGAAAATCTCACTGGATAACATCCATGGCCTGCAGTGGAAAGAAAGAGGTGTAACTTGTTCTTTCACACTGTCAACCTTGAGGTAAACTGGAGGCAGGAACACTCATTGCAATGCTCCCAGGCAATGGCTGGCAAGGGGAGAGGGAGATATAGTGGTAGAGAGGAGACAGGACTGAATGGAGAGTTGGAGCACATGGACTTGGATTCTGGAACTGCTATTTACTATTTCTGTGACCTCGAATCACATGACTTAACCTCTCTGATCCAGTTTCCTTATCCCTGAAACCGAGGAATTGAAGTCTGTAATAACTAAGATCCTTTCCATTTCTAATTCTGTGAAACAGTGTCTGTTCCAGCCCAGAGGTCAGCTGGCAGAGGCCTGGGGCAGAGATACCCTTTCCTTCATCAGTTTGGTGTTTGTTCTCCTTGGAACAGGGCAGTAAAAACCTTGATTGGAATTAGCATCCAAGTTACTACTACCAATCAGAAAGCTCTGATATTGATTGGGCCTTAACTTCTCATGTGAGTAGGTTTTTATCTAGACTAGTCTAGGCAGCTGTGTCCAAGGGTACTTTTCAGATACCTCCTTCCTTATACTCATGCTGCCACTTTTTTCTCCTCTCCTCCGTTCTTCCTCTCTCCCCATTAGTTGCATCATAGAATCTTAGAGCCAGAAGGGGCCTCAGGCTTCATCTAGTCTTAATGTAGTCATCATTTATCTCCAAGTTACTCATTTTTCTGGGAAAGTTCATGGATTCCCAAGAGTAATGGGTAGAAGCAGAGATGGGTCTTTCCTGAGCCCCTTCCCTCAATGCTAGCTTTTCTTCTTCTCTGGTAAAGTGGGCCCCCCCCCAACATCTTTCCTCCTGGGATCATATGGGCAAGCTTCCCTGCTGTGGCTGCACTCTGCTTGCCCTACTGACATTGCCTGATAATACCTTAATCCCTTAACTCTCAAGTGCTCTCAAATCCTTATTGTCTCTTTTGATGCTCAGAATAGTCCCATGAAGTAGACAAGGCAGCAGGGAATATTGCTTCTGTTTTACATATGAAGAAACTGAGGCTCAGTGAGATGAAGTGACTTATCACATCCTAGGCTGTTGAAGCTTTGTGGGACAAGAGATATCCTACAGGTCAACCCTTTTTTTTTTTGAATGAGGAAGTTGACCTCCCAGAGGGGAGCTGACCTGCCTAAAGCCACACAGTCAAATGGAAGAAGCTTTAAACCCAGATATCTTTCCTTCCAGCTTATGTCTTTCCCTGTGACTTTGCTGTGTCATATCCCTCCACTCCTAGTCTCTGGGGCAGATGCTTCTTGTCCTTTTCCTGGCTGCTTGCTCCAACACTGTGCCCACCCCTAATCTTGCCTTTGTCCTTCAGCTCTGACAGTACTAGGCACTGCTTATTGTTGCCCTTCCTCCTTGCCTCTTATCCCCCTTAGATATAGGCACTCAATCACTGAAGTAGAGAAATTGGGTGTTGCTGCTAAGGCTCCAGGCAGGCTGAGGAAGGCAATAGGAATTGCTCACTTCTGGAGCCCAAGTATTGGGTTATAAGGATTAGATCATGCTTAAGGATGCCCCTTCCATTCAGCTGTCCAAAGGTAACTCCTTCCTAGTTCTGGCTTTCCAAGTAGTCTGTCTTCGCCTGTAAAAAGCCCTGGATTTAGAGTCTAAAAATCAAAGGCTTTATTTTTCTTTTGAGTCTATGCCCTCCCATTAGATAAGCAAGCAAGTCCCCTAGCATCTATGAGTCTTGGTTTCCTCATCTGTAAAAAGAGGCAAAGAGTATCGTACTATATAGAATTGTGAGTGTATGAAGTGTTTTGAAAATGTATAGGATTTAAAATTTTTAAAAATTTATTGAATATTTTATTTCCCCCATTACATATAAAACAATTTTAATATTTGCATTTTTTAGAGTTCCAAGTTCTCTTTTTTCCTCCTTACCTCCTTCATTTAGAAGGCAAGACATTTGATTTAGGTTATACATGTGCAATCATGGAAAACATTTCCATATTAGTCTCGTGAAAGAAAACAGACCAAAAAAGCAAAGTTAAAAAAAAATATGTTTTTGATCTGCATTCAGATTCAAGCTGTTCTTTCTCTGGAGATGGATAGCATTTTTCATTATAAGTCCTTCAGAACTGTCTTGGATCATTGTATTGCTGAGAATAACTAAACCATTCCCAAATGATCATTGTACAGTATTGCTGTTTTTGTGTATAATGTTCTCCTGGTTCTACTCATTTCACTTTGCATCAGTTCATGAAGCTTTTTCATGTTTTTCTGAAGCATCTTGTCATTTCTCATAGCACAATAGTATTCCATTACAGTCATATCCTACAACTTGTTCAGTCATTCTGGAGTTGATGGGAATCCTCTCAATTTCAAATTCTTTGCCACCACTAAAATAGCTACTATAAATATTTTGGGGAATACAGGTCCTTTTTCTTTTTCTTTGTTCTCTTTGGGATACAGACCTCATCAGTGGTATTGATGGCTCAAAGATGTATGTATGGTTTTTAAAGCAATTTGAGCATCGTTCCAAATTGTTCTTTAAAATGGTTGAATCAGTTTACATCTCCAGTGACTCCATTTTCCCATAATCCCTCCAACACTTGTTATTTTTTTTTTCAGTCATATTAGCCGATATGTATGGGGTAGTACCCCATTTTAATTTGCATTTCTCTAATAGTGATTTAGAGCATTTTTTTAGGTTTTTTTGCAAGGCAAATGGGGTTAAGTGGCTTGCTCAAGGCCACACATCTAGGTAATTCTTAAGTCCCAGAGGTCAGATTTGAACTCAGGTACTCCTGACTTCAGGGCTGGTGCTCTATCCACTGCTGCCACCACCCCTAGAGCATTTTTTTTAATGTGTCTATAGATAGCTTTGATTTCTTCTGAAAACTGCCTGTTCATATCCTTTGGCCATTTATCAATTGGGGAATGGATTTTATTTTTATATATTTGACTCAGTGTTCTATGTAACTTGAGAAATGAGACCTTTATCAAAGAAGCTTCTATAAATTTTTTTCACAGTTATGATTATTAACTGTATTTTCCTCCATAATTTTTTACTCATACTTATGCTTTTTTTTCTCTCTCACCTTTCATCTTGTCCATCCTCAAAAGAATTTTGCTTCTGAGATCCACCTCCCTATCATTCCCCATACTGTAAAAGCTCATTTACACCTCTTTTATGAGAGATAATTTAGCATATTGTACTTCTCCCCTTTCCCTTCTCCCAGTGCATTCCTCTTTTGTGCCCCTTAATTTTATTTTTTTAGATGTCATCCCATCATATTTAACTTACACTTCTGTCCACTGTCTATGTATATGCACTCCTTTCAACTGCCTTAATAATGGGAATGTTCTTAGAGTAGCAGGTATAATTTTCTCATATAGGAATATAAGCAGTTCAACCTTATTGAATCCCTTATGAATTTTCTTTCCTATACTTTTTTGGACTTCTCTTGAATCTTGTATTGGAAAGTTAAATTTTCTATTCAACTCTAGTCTTCTCATCAGGAATGCTTGAAAGTACTCCAATTAAATATCCACCCTCCCCACCCCTGAAGAATTATACCCAGTTTTGTTGGGCTAGTGATTCTTGGTATAATCCTAACTCCTTTGCTCTCTGGAAAATCATATTCCAGATCTTCTGATTCTTTAATGTGAAAGCTGATAAATCTTGTATTGTAATAACTAGCTCTATTATATTTAAATTGTTTTTTCTGGTTACTTGCATTATTTTCTTTTTGAGCTCTGAAATTTGATTATAATATTCTTCCGAGTTTTCATTTTAGGATCTTTCAAGAAATTTTATCCTCTGATTCTAGACTATCAGGCAATTTTCCTGGATAATTGTTGAAAGATGATGTCTGGCATCTTTTTTCAAGTAGTCTAATAATTCTTAAATTATCTCTTCTTCATCTATTTTCCAGTAAGTTGTTTTTCTGAAGATATATTTTGTTTTCTTTCCATTTTTTCCTTCTTTTGATTTTGTTTATTGCTTCTTAATGTCTCATGGAGTCAGTAGTTTCTAATTTTTAAGGAACTATTTTGTTTATTGAGCTTCTGTACCTCCTTTTTTATTTGGTCAAATCTATTTTTTAAGATCTTTTCTTTAGAGAATTTTTGTACATCTTTTTTAATTTTAGCATGTTCTGTTTTTTAAAGTGTTATTTTCTTTTTTTCCCTTTTTTGATTTCTTTTTTTTATTTTTTTAAATTTTATTTTTTTATTCTCATTTTGTACAAATGTTTTTTTACATTAATAAAATATTCTTGTTTACAAGTAAACAAAATACCCCTCCTCCCCCATGAATATAGATAGACTTGTTTAGGCGAAAAAAGTAAAGGGGAGAGAAAAAAATTAAAATAAAAAAAATAATAATAGTAATAATTGTAGGTATGGCCAGGTGGCGCAATGGATGAGGCACCATTCCTGGAGCCATGAGCACCCGAGTCCATATCCAGCCTCATAAACCCAACAATCACCCAGCCGTGTGACATGCAAGCCACCCGATCCCCACTGCCCTGCAAAAATCAAAAAAAAGAAAGGAAAAAAGATACCCAAAATAAAATAAAATAGTAATAATAGTAGGGGTGGCTGGGTGGCAGACAGAGCATTGGCCCTTGAGCCAGGAGCACCTAGGTCCAAATCTGGCCCCAGACACCCAAAGATCACCCCGCTATATGGCCCCAGGCAGGCCATCCAGCCCCACTTGCTCTGCGCCCTCCCCCAAATAATAATACCAAAAAATGTGCTTGAGTCTTTGTTCCAACACCAACAACTCTGTCATGGGTGGATCTCATTCTTTATGATAAGTCCATCACAAAAGTTATTTCCATATTTTTCCACTGTTGCCATTGCTGATCGCAACTCCCTCCTTTCTTATTTCTCCACTACCATGTACTCTATTTTCTCTCTCCTTTCACTATGACTCTGCTGTAGGGTCGCTGAGTGGCGCAGCAGACAGATCCCTGGTCCTGGGGCCAAGAAGCCCTGAGCCCCCCTACCACCCCTTAGGCCCAGAATCCACCCGGCCCTGTGGTCCTGGGCAGGCCTTCCATTCCCAGCCCCTTGCAAGAAGTAAGAAAGAAAATGTGTTATATCTGGCCACTCTCCCCCCATGGTCCATCCTCTCCTCCTTTATTCACATCCCCACCCCTTCCCCCTGCTCCCTCCTTCTTCTTACTCCAGATGTCTGTACCCCATTGAGTATATTTGCTGTTTCCTCTCCTAGCCATCTCTGATGAGAGCAAAGTTTCCCTCATTCCACCTTGCCTCCCCCCTTCCATATCATTGCAATAGCTCATTGTAATAAAAAAAAACTTATGTGAAATATCTTGGACTATTCCCTCTCTCCTTTTTCTTTCTCCCATTCCATTTCCCTTTTTTTCTATTGACTCCATTTTTACACCATATTTTATCTTCAAATTCAGCTTTCTCCTGTGCTTCAATATAAAAGCTCTCTCTACCTGCTCTATTAACTGAGAAGGTTCATATGAGTATTATCAGTGTCATTTTTCTATGCAGGAATACATGCAGTTCATCCTCATTAAGTCCCTCATATTTCCCCCCTCTCCTCCAATCTCCATGCTTCACCTGAGTCCTGTATCTGAAGATCGAACCTTCTGTTCAGCTCTGGCCATTCCAAAAGGAACCTTTGAAATTCCCTTGGTTCATTGAAAGTCCATCTTTTTCCCTGGAAGAGGACATTCAGCCTTGCTGGGTAGTTCATTCTTGGCTGCATTCTAAGCTCTCTTGCCATCCGGTATATTGTATTCCAAGCACTAAGAGCTTCCAATGTAGCTGCTGCTAAGTCCTGTGTGATCCTGACTGCAGCTCCTCGATATTTGAACTGTGTCCTTCTGGCTGCTTGTAATATTTTCTCTTTGACTTGGGAGTTCTGGAACTTGGCTACAATATTCCTAGGGGTTGGTTTTTTGGGATCTCTTTCTCTGGGGGATTGGTGGATTCTCTCCATTTCTATTTTTCTCTCTGCTTCTAGAATATCAGGGCAATTTTCCTGTAGTAATTCTTTGAAAATGATGTCAAGGCTCTTTTCCTGATCATGACTTTCAGGTATTCCAATAATTTTTAAATTATCTTTCCCAAGTCTGTTTTCCATATCAGTTGTTTTTTCAATGAGATATTTCACATTTTCTTCTAATTTTTCATTTTTTTTTGTTTTGAAGTATTGATTCCTGATTTCTGTTAAATTCATCAATCTCCCTGAATTCTATTCTTTGTCTGAAGGATTTGTTCTCCTCAGAGAGTTTTCTTATCTCTTTTTCCATCTGGCCAATTTTGCTTTTTAAAGCATTCTTCTCAATAACTTTTTGAACTGTTTTATCCATTTGACCTAAGCTGGTTTTTAGCATGCTATTTTCTTCAGCATTTCTTTGGATTTTCTTGACTAAGCTGCTGACTTCATTTTCATGTTTTTCCTGCATCTCTCTTCTTTCTTTTCCCAGTTTTTCTTCCAACTCCCTCATTTGATTTTCAAAGTCTTTTTTGAACTCTGTCATAGCCTGAGCCCAATTTCTGTTTTTCTTGGAGTCTTTAGATGCAGGAGCTTGTGCTTCTTCATCTTCAGACTGAGTATTTTGGTCCTTCTTGGGCTCATTTGCAAAATATTTCTCAGTAGTCTTCTTTTTGTTTCTCTGCTTGCTCATTTTCCCAGCCTGGGCCTGGTTTGGGGTTTTTCTTGAGCTTTTGGGACACTCCCACAAAGGTCTCAGTGTGTGAGGCTCTGTCCTCCCTCCTGGTCTGTGAATGACCATAAGCACCTCCCTCTGCCACGGGGCTGAGGTGGGGGGGGGCCTGCTGTTCTGTGGGGGGGCCTAGACTTCGATCAGAATCTGAATGTGGGCAGAGCCCCAGAGTCCTGTTCCAGAGGCAGAGGACAGAGCTCTGCAGTTTCTCTTCATTCCCCTCCCTCAGCTCAATGGGCTCATGCCCTGGGAGCTCCTGCTTACCAGCTCTGTCTGCTTCTGTTTCCTGGATCTGGGCTGGGGAAAGACCAGCTACTAGTTGTGTGCCCTGAGGGCTGGGCTCCACATGCTCACTCTGGCAGAGGTCCCCCGCTGTTCCCCCACTTTGTGCCCGGTGCTCCTCGGGGTGCAGCTCAGGAGACTCCCCCGCTGCTGTGAGCTGAGACTCCCAGCGCCCTGGGGCTGCCTCCGGGAGGCTGAGGTTCTTTGGCTCTGGTGGGCCACCCCTCTGGCGGCCACCTCTCCAATCCCGGAGAGCAGAGCCTTTTTGCTCTTTTCCAGGTTACCTTGAGTAGGAGAACTGCCTCACTGGGACCCTTTGTGGGTTCTGTCTCTGGAAAGTTTAGTTAGAGTCCTTAGCTGATGAATTTTATCAGAGAGCTCCTAAGACTGGATCCCTTCTTGTCATCATCTTGGCTCCGCCCTAAAGTGTTATTTTCTTTAACATCTTTTTGTGCTGCTTTTACCAGTCTTTACCAGTCTTGATTCTTTTTTCATGATTTTCTTGTATCCTTTCATTTTTCACCAAATTTTACCTCTGTCTTTCATATTTGATTTTCACTTACAGAAATTCTTTTTGAACCTGAAAACAATTCATATTTTTCTTTGGGAATCTTTGGATATAGCAACTTGGACTTTGTTGTCTTCTTCTGAGTTTGCATTTTGAGCTTTCCTTTCAACATAGTAATTTTTTATGGTCAGGTTCTTTTTTTTTTATTTGTCTTTTTGCTCATTTTCCCAACTTATTTCTTGGCTTTTAACTTTATATTAAAGTTGGGCTCTGGGGGCAGCTAGGTGGCGCAGTGGATAAAGCACTGGCCTTGGAGTCCGGAGTACCTGAGTTCAAATCCAGCCTCAGGCACTTAATAGTTACCTAGCTGTGTGGCCTTGGGCAAACCACTTAATCCCATTTGCCTTGCAAAAAAACCTAAAAAAAAAAAAGCTAAACTAAAACTTTGGGCTTTGCCTGCAAAGTGGACAGGGGCTATCCCAAACTTCAGGATTTTTGTGCAGCAGTGTTCAGAGCTAGTTCTGGGTATCTCTAAGTTTTTAGTTTTTCCATGGTGTTGTGATCTGAGAAGAGGTGGAATCACTGATCTTCTGGTTTGTGCTCTGGTCTGTGAGCAATCACTAGCACTCTTTCTGATATGGAACTGTGCCAGACACCCCAATTCCCTGGGGCTACAAGTTATAGTGTACTAGTTATAGTGTACTAGTCTCCTAGTGTTCCTCCTTGCCCTGGGACTATAACCCCCAATCTACATACAATCAATGTAAAAGAGTTCTGCACCTAGTGCCAGCAAAGGGACCCCTGTCATCTCCTTCCTACCAATTGTCTGACCCCTTTACTATCTGTGGTCTGAGAGCTCTGAAAACCACTACAGTTGTACCCAAGGCTTGCTGTTGGTTTGTTGGGGTGTGGCCTACACTGGCATTGGAGTGCACTCCATCAGGTGTGACAGACCTTTCTTGCTTACTTAAGTTGTCTTGGGCTGGAAAATTGCTTCACTCCATCTTTTTCTGAATGTTGTCACTCCAGAATTTGTTTGGGGGGCATTATTTAAAGTTGATTGAAGGAAAATTTGGAGAGCTCAGGAGTTTCTTGCATTTTCTTCACTATCTTGGCGCTACCCCCTCCACATGAATTATTATTGATTATTAAACAAGTTGATCTTCCCACACAGTAGTTAGGGCAGCTAAGTGGCATAATGGACAAAGTGCCAGGCCTGTAGTCAGAAAGACTTATTTTCCTGAATTCAAATGTGACCTTAGATACTTAACTTAGCTGTGTGACCCTGGGCAAATCATTTAATCCTATTTCCTTCAGTTTTGCATTAGTAAAATGACCTAGAAAAGGAAATGGCAAACTACTCCAGTATTTTTGCTGAGAAAATCCCAAATGGAATCACAGAGTCAAATATGACTGAAATAAATGAAAAATAAAACTTTCCACTCAGCCTGGAGTCCCCAAAGGAGCAGTTCTCTCATATGCTCTGACCAAGTATATAAGGTTTTATTCTTTCATTTTTTCCCCTCCTTTTTCTTATTATTTACTCTTCCCTATCTCTCTTCTTTCTACTTTAGTTTTCTTTGATTTGTAGTTTGACTGGGCCATGACACCCTTTAGTCTTTTGGTCTCTTACTTAATCTCAAAGTGGATAACCATGAGCAGATCATTTGGGTTTGGTTGTATTTCTCTAGCTGATTTGTCCAGATTCTCTTAGAGAGACAACAGTGTAGATAGTAAGCTGGACTTGAAGTCAGGAAGGTCTACCTGCCTCAGATATTTATTAGTTGTATGACCTTGAATAAATTAGCTATCCTCCATGCCTTAGTTTCCTCGTATGAAAAGTAGTGTTAAAATAATAATACTATCTAATACTCAAATACTTGTTATGAAGACCAAAAGAGATAGTGGATGTAAAATCTCTCTATAAAGCTTAAAGTGCTATGTAAACCACTCATTATCATCACCACCATCATCACTACCACCATCATTATTATAATCATCATCTGCATCATATGATGAACTACTCAAGGGAGAGTTGGACTCGGGGACTGGTCTGTGATATGGCGTGTCCCCCAGGGAAGGATAAGACCTTTTAAATGAAGGGTGAGAGGGGGGACTAGGTGGCGCAGTGGATAGAGCCTGGACCCTGGAGTCAGGAGTACTTGAGTTCAAATCTGGCCTCAGACACTTAATAATTACCTAGCTGTGTGGCCTTGGGCAAGCCACTTAACCCCATTTGCCTTGCAAAAACCTAAAAAAAAAATAAAAAAATAAATGAGGGGTGAGGGTGGCTCAGAGCTGATGATGTCTGGGGCTGGACACCCATCAGGATCCATCTGCTGATCCATGCTCCCCTTGAATATTGATCTGTGCTGCCTTTCTCAAAACTGAAGAAGTTGACAGAATGTCAGATAGGCACAGATTAGATATGATATTTTTTGGGATGAGCCAGAACAATATGGAAGCTGCAATGTTTGGATGTTACATAAAGATGTCATGTAGAGAAGAAGTAGCCTAAAACCCAATCTTATTAATTGAAGTGTAGATAAAAGTCATCCTTAAGAGTTAGTGGGGAGGCTTCCCTGGGAGATAAAATAATTCATGAGTAATGATGTGCATTTTTGGGAACCAGCTGGTATGTCTGTGGCTATGTACTTCTCATTCAGTATAGTGTGGTACAAAGAACTCAAGATTTGAAGTTATTGGAACTGGGTTCAAAATCTGGCTGGGTCACTAATGATCTGGATGATCTTGGCCATTCACTTCCCACTCTGGGCCTCAATTTCAACATCTGTCAAATGAGGGAGTTGGACTAGATGATTTTTATGTTCCTTGTTAGCTCAGAAGTTGTGACTATCTGGATGGTCATTAAGAGGATGGAGTAATTAGACCCTCAGAAGAAGATAGGATATTGGTTTGGAATGGGGGTTGGGGGAGTGGGGGGAGAATTCCTGAATGTGATTAGAAATAGAAATAGACCCCTAAGTCTTTCCTTTCCTCCTTTCCCTATGGGTACCAGTCCAGGGGTGGAGGGTAGGGAAAGGGCTGGGCAGCCCTAGCTTGGAGCTGGGGTGGGAGTGGGAATGACCCTAGAGCCCTCAAGATTTCCCCATCTTTGTTACAGATGGGCCACCCCATCATGGCCTCGGCGACACCCTCCCCTCTGCCTCTGCGGCCACCACCGCCCACCGGAGCAGCAGCCGGTGAGTGCCAGGCTAGTCTGCTTCTCACTTCCTGGGGGGGATGGCTAGGGTGGGCTCCATGCCTGAGGACAGCCTCTTCCCCTTCCCCCATGTACCTGGTCCCTTTCCCTCTCTCTTCCAGCCTCAGACTGCTCCCTAGAGCCAGAAAAGCAGGAATACATTTTCCCTAGTATAGGGGCACTGGAGACCAGGATAGACAGATTTGGTAGACTAGAGCAGGAGGGGTGCCCAAGGTGGGGAGGGCATCTCTAGATGGGATTCAGGGTAGAATGCATAGAATCAACTCATTTACCTGAGCTTGTGGAGGAAGCAGTGGTGTGGATCAATGGGCAAGTACTGTGCTTGGCTTTTAGTTCAATGCATCACATGTTTGTTAAGTACCTACTATGTGTAAGGCCTGGTGCTGTGGGGGGATGCAGTATGTCTGGGTAAGGGGGGGAGCATGGGTGTGGGGGCAGTCTCCATCCCCCAGGTTGACTTTCGTGCTCCCCAGCCTATGACTGGACCCTGAGGACCAGAAGAGTAGCAGCATGGTGTAGTGGAAAGAGACCCAGGCCTAGAGTCAGGAAAGACCTGGATTCTAATCCTGCCCAGATACTTCATAGCTGTGCGATTATGGGCAAGTCACATAACCTCTCAGCCTCACTTTCTTCATTTGTAAAATGGGGTATAGTAATTGTACAACCTACCTCACAGGGTTGTTGTGAGGAGAGTGCTTTGTAAGCCTTAGAGTGCTAATAATATATGAGTTATTACTATTGTTATATAGGTGGAAAGTAACAACCTCTACCCTCAAGGAGCTTATTCTCTAATTAGTCAAGACTGCAGCACGTATAGAAATAAGTAGAGTGGAAAGTAGAATGTGTAAGAGCGGGGAAGAGATCTAGATGAAGGGCCCCGAAAACGTTTTGGGAAGAAACAATCACTTCCTCTGGGGGAAGGTGGTCAGGGAATATTTCATGGAGAAGGGGATATTTGGAGAATCAGATACTGAGAATGATTTTTAACAAGTAGAAGTGAAGAGAGGGTGGGATTTAGAGACAGATTGTGCTTTAGGCTAAGAATCCTAGACAGAGTTTCACAATCATGGAGTCCAGGCCCTAAAGACTCAGAGAAGAAAATGACTTGCCCAAAGTCACATAGTTGGTGAAAGGCAAAATAGGACTTCAACTTAAGTCCTGTGGTCATAGTGGTCCTCCTTCCAATTCACCATGCAATAATTGTCTTCTTCCCTCCTCCCTTCCTCTCCTTTTCTCCCTTCCTTTCCTTTCCTTTCCTTTCCTTTCCTTTCCTTTCCTTTCCTTTCCTTTCCTTTCCTTTCCTTTCCTTTCCTTTCCTTTCCTTTCCTTTCCTTTTCCTTCCTTCCTTCCTTCCTTCCTTCCTTCCTTCCTTCCTTCCTTCCTTCCTTCCTTCCTTCCTTCCTTCCTTCCTCTCTGCTCTTTCCTTTCTTCCTTCCCTCCCTTTTCCATTCATCCTTCCCCCTTTCCTTTTTTACCTTCCATCCTTCTTTTCTTTCCTTTCTTTCTTCTTTCCCCAACCTCTAAGTGAGTTTTCTAATCATGCTTTGCATCTGCCCATAATAAAATGGGCTTGAAGTGCCTAGGGAGAAAGGGTCCCGGAATAGGCATCAAAAACTAAGAGGAAGGAAGGCTGGGAATGTACTTGTGCTGTGGGAAGCCATTTCCTGGGGACAATGGAGAATTGCCTACATGCTTTCAAGCATACCACCAGGTCCAGACATGATGCAGGAAATCCTTGGCCTTTGGCACCTCTGGCCTCTGCCCAGGGAGGGAAATGTGGGAGAAGTGCTGGCGGTATCAAGGAGAAGTCTAGGGACACAGTCTCAGGGACTACAGATCCCAGCATATATTGTGGCTGATTCATGTGGGACTTTGCATATTGGGAACCATGCCCCTCCCCAATAAATAGATGCACCTAGTATAACAGGACTAAGTGCCCATGGAAAACCCCCTTAGACTTCAGCAGGGATGTGATATTAGTGGAATTTGAGGAAGCACACATGCTTCAGTGGCTTAGGGCTACTTGGGATGACCTTCCAAAATCAGACAGACCCTTTGGCTTCCCAGCCCTACCTTGCTATGTGTTCTATGCGTCAGAGCCATAGCCCAAGGCAGGATAGCAGAGGGGAATGAAAATAGGACTTCCTCCTTCAGGCCCCCCTATGAAGGACATGATTTGTTCCTGCCTCCTTAGAAAGAAATCCCAAGGTCTCAATTTCCCTGAGAGTGATGGGTAAAGCAGAGAGGTGGAGGCTGGGGTTGAGGACAGCAAGATAAACAGCTTGTCTGACAGCTGACACAGGAAGCTTCTAGGGCCTTCTTTCTATCCCAGTTGAAACACAGTTCTTCCACTAGCTCATCATTAGCTAAGTCAAAGGGACTGGGTTCAGATCTCCATTCTGTTAAGTGACCTTGGGCACGTCATTGTCCTCTGTGGGCCTCAATTTTCCCACATCTGGAAAATGAAGATGTTGAAATAAATGATCTCTCAGGCTTTGTCCAGGTCTAAATTCTATTATCCCTTCCTAGCTTCCTTCACTCCCCTTCCCCGATCTATTAGGGCAGCTCTTAGCCATGCTGGCCTTACATTGGATCAGCTCCTAACTTGTTGGTGATTCTTTGCAGCTACCGGGATGGAGGTGGTGCAGAATTCCCTCTGGGTTCACCACCGCTGCTGCTCCTGGGTCGGTTCCCCAGCCCTTCGGATGGGAGGGGCAGCCGGGCACCGTGGGAACGCCCTCTCTGTGTGGACAGAGGGGTTGATGTCAGGGAGGAAAGCACTTTAGAGAGGCCTTCCAGCTCCAGGGAGGCTGGGGCCCCGTTCTGTTCCCAGGAGGCCTCCTTTGTCAGCGAGTCCAAAGCTGTACATACTGTGAAAACTCACACTGAATTGGGAGGGGGACCGGAGCTGGGAGGAGCTCCTGAGATTGCTGCTGAGCCCCCTGTCCCTCTGGGGTCCTGGGAGGACAGGCAGCCCCCTTCTGAACCAAAGCCCCTTGGCACTTTCCACAGAGAGCACTCATCGAAGAACAAGGGCATCCTGAGGCTTGATTGGTTTTCAGACCCTGATGAACAAGTCCACTATAGGGAAAAGGGCCAAAGCCTAGACAGTGGGGTTGGGCAGTCAATTCAAGTCCAGCCCCCTCCACTGACTCTTCCAGGCTTCAGGAAAAGTCCTGTTCCTGGCTTAGGAAAGATCAGAACCCTGGAGGCAGCAGTGGTCACTGAGAGGAAGGGGCTAGTGGCAGAGCCAGAGGTGACAGAGAGGAGCCCTCTTACTGAGCCTCACCCTGAATGGGTCCTGCCCAGGCCAGGTCTGCAGGCCACTCCTGAACTAGCCATCAGTAAACAGACATGGACAGTAAATGAGGAAGATTCAGTGGAACGGCTTTCCCTAGAGCCCCCACCCTGTGGCCCCTATGACATTGAAATGAGGCCCTACTTCTGTAACTTGGTGGAAGAAGCTGACAAGGAAGCACTTGGACAAGAGGAAGACCCTGCTGTCTATACCTGTATTGAGTGTAGCATTTACTTCAAGAAGAAGGAGCATCTCCTGGATCACATGATGCAGCACAGCCGAGGTCCTGGGCAGGACCCTGTAAGTGACTCCCGAGGGGGACAAGGGCAGTTCTCTTGCAGTGAGTGTGGCTGGGGATTCGGGGACCCTGGCACTCTAGAGCAGCACCGCCGGCTTCACCAAGAGTCTAGGGAGAAGATTATTGAGGAAATCCAGAAACTAAATGAATTCCCAGATGAAGGACGAGAAGCTCGACTCCAGTGCCCCAAATGTGTGTTTGGCACCAATTCCTCCAAGATCTTTGTTCAGCATGCTAAGATGCATGTCAGGGAGAGGAGGGACCAAGGAGCCAAGAGCCTGGGCATCTCGGGCCACTCAGGAGATGAGACCCAAGACAGTCCTGGCCACCTTGCCTACAAACACTTCAGACCTAATGAGCCACCAATAACCCAGGGACCATCCTTAGGGTTAGAAAAGGGTCTTCACAGTTGCATCCTCTGTGGTTTCCCGGCCCCGAATGAGAATGTTTTGAAGGAACATGTAAAGTATGCCCACACTCACCAGCCTTGGGGGGGAGATATTGAAGCTTTTGAGGATCCAGCCAGCCAACCTGGAACCAGCCGTGACACCTACAGCCCTGCTCGGCTAGCCCGAATGCCTGATGTGGACTATTTTGGCAAAGCAGACCGACTTTTTGCTCCAGCATGGCAGGAAAGCCCTGCTCATTATGATCCCACTCCTGCCTATGCTCTGGGACACCAGCGGCTGGACAGGAGTGGTCGGGTCAAAAGGGGCTTTTCCACTTCTGGCTTCCATTCAAGAAAGATGCTTCCTTATGGTTCTACCCACAAGACCTTGGGATCATTGCCATTCTCCTCGGCCAAAGTTTATAACCCTTATACCTTGCATCCTGGTAGGAAAAAAAGCATGGCCCACCTGAAGGATCTGGAGAGTGACACGGGTCGAGATTTCTTCAGTGGGTGGGAGGAGCTCAGGCCTCCAGGTTCATATCCTAGTGACATGGGGAGTATGGAGGAGGAGATGTCCTTAACCACTGAGATTGACTTTGCTCAGAACCGAAGCTTTAACCCCATCACCATCCCCCAGCCTGCCTTGGAGCTCAAGAAGACTTTTCAAGAGGCCTTGCAAAAGGCTGAGTCCTCAGAGGTACAGCAGCACCAGCTGCGGAAGATGGTGCCCATCGTCCTTGTGGAGGAGATGAATCTGCAGCCTCCCCGGGGAGCTTTCCAAGCCCAAGGTCGGCTAACAAAGCCCCAAGGGGCCACCTCTTCCACAGAGCTGATGCTGGATGGGCCCATCCCGCTGGATTTGTTGCTGCTGGACTCCCCACTTGAAGGGCCCTTGGGAATCGATGACCTTTTTGACTCAGACTCCCCCATGCTCAAGAATGAGGAGAGGAAGTGCCCTTACTGCCCAGACAGGTTTCACAATGGAATTGGCCTAGCTAACCATGTTCGGGGCCACTTGAACCGTGTAGGGGTGAGCTACAATGTCCGGCATTTCATCTCTGCAGAGGAAGTGAAAGCAATCGAGCAAAAGTTCTCCTTCCAAAAGAAGAAGAAAAAAGGTAGTATGTAATCAATTTGAGAGTCTCCTAATTTAAAACAAGTATACATAAACTAAAGTGGGGTTAATTGGCATCTTCCCCTCTATGGATTTAGGTATGTATATGCTGTCCAACTGGGGATATGGCCCAACTCCAAGGCATGGGCCTGAGTGTGGCTCTAGACCTGGACAAAAGGCCACATGGAGATGCAGGGACCATCCAAGACTCACTACTCAGGAAGAAGGGGTCAGGGAGGGAGAGTTTGGGCAGAGCAAATTTCCCATGTCTCATGTGCTGAGCCCCACTCCCTCTCAGCAGAACTAAGAGCTGGACAGGACCCCAGATAAAGGAGGAGTGAGGGGAATCTGCCCTTGGGTGTCATGGGCAGGAGAAACCAGGGAGCATCTTAGTTACTGGGTTATCCATGACCGCTCCAATAAGAGGGAAAGTTTGAGAAAGGATTTGCTAGGGGATAAAGGGAGAAGTATTGGCAGAGGGACCCAGCCAACCCGTGTGGAACCAGCCATGATGCCTACAGCCCTACTCAGCTGGCCCGGTTTCCCAATAGGGACCATCTGGGCAAGAGTGGGGCAAAGGGGGTTTAAAGGACTAGAAGGACAAGGGGAGAAGGGAAATGTGCACAGCTGAGTCCAGGGAAGAGGTGCCATCGGGGCAGAGGGGGAGGCAGGCAGAGACTATATCGTTAGTCCCCAGAAGCAGTTCAGGGCTAGAAGATGTATGTCTGACTGGTCATCCTGTTCTTCTCTCTGCAGTTGCCAACTTTGACCCCAGCACATTCAGCCTCATGCGCTGTGAGTTCTGTGGAGCAGGCTTTGACACCCGAGCAGGCCTTTCCAGTCATGCCCGCGCTCACCTGCGTGACTTCGGCATCACCAACTGGGAGCTCACCATCTCACCTATCAACATTCTCAAGGAGCTGCTGGCGGCATCAGCAGAGCGCCCTATGCTGATAGGCCCAGGCCCAGGGGAGCCCGGGTCTCCAGGCTGTGAGAGGGAGATGCTGGGTTTTGGCCCACCCAGCCTGATGGCCATGTCTGAGTGCAGAGGGCGAGGCTCGCCACTCTCTCCATTCCCCCAAGCCTGGGGTGATGAGTTGGGGCCAATCTACCGAGATGGTAAGAGAAACCTGGGGTTCTATGTGGTCCCTGGGGAGAAGGGAGGGACCCCAAACTCTTTGTTTATTTTAGTCTGGAGCAGATGATTTAATGAAATGGGAGGCACAGGCCCAGAGAAGAGACAACCTAGAAGGTTCAGTCCCTTAGTGATTAGCCTTCACTAATGATAGTAACTTCCACATTTGCAAAGAGCTTTTCCCTCACTTGACCCCACAGTTTCTCTTCTCTAGGTCATGTCCATTGTAAAAATATCCTTAAACACAGATGGTATATTGGCAGGGATTTCTTGAATGTTCAGTCCTGAGTTTGATACTCTTGGAATACAGTGGGAGATACTGTTCTTTCCTTCCCATTTAGTTTGGTTGGAATTTTGTAACAATTGGGGGCCAAGACAAGGTTGGCTAAATGGTCATAATCACTGACACTAAGGGCAATATCATAGGATGACTCAAATACATGTGGATCCTAGAATGCACCTTTATGGCCATCAATTCATTTTACAGATAAAGAATTTGGGGCCAGAGAGATTAAACAGCTCATCCAGGGTTGGCACAAATGATAATTAGCAGAGTCATTATGCAAAAGTCTTTGAACTCCAAATCCCGTGCTCTTTTCCAGTGTTACTGATATGCATATGGGCTCTGCAAGTCTAGGGATCCTCAAGTTGGGAGGGGAGGTGTGAACTGGACCTCAAGTATGGATAAGGTTGAAGAGGAGTTGTGGATAGTCTTGAATGCCCCTGAATATTTGGCTTAAGGGTATGACATGATCAACTGGGTCTTTGGCAATTAGTCCAGTGACCTGGGAAAGATGGGTTGAAGGGTGCAATGCTGGAGCAAGAGAGCTGTTAAAAGGCTGTTGAATTAATCATTGTGAGATGATGAGGGCCCTGACTAGGCTGGAGATAGTGGGGATCTGGGACAAAAAAACAAAGTTAATATTCCCTGAACCCAAGAAGATAATGGATTATTTATTGCAGAGAGAGGATGGGAGGAATGGGAGGGATCTCTGCCTTGGGGTCTTTTTTGGGGGGAGGGGGGAGGAGGGGGACTGAAAAAGGGTGTTGATTAATTCAGAAAGCCTTATATGAAGTCACTCTCTGCTCCTCTAGCATACCAAGGTGACCCTTCTTGCCTTAATCTTTTGGTGGAAATATCTCTCAAGCCTTCCCAGCAGGATTCTCTGAGGTATCTGAGGGGGTCTCACTAATCTCTGGGTCCTCTCTAGAGATAATCAGAAGCCCTAGTCAAATCCTTCCAAGCCCACTTATTTGTGGTGGTATTCAGGCTATTTCTCTTTGGTTTAGGGGTGAACCCTGAGATCAGACCTACCCCATCTTGGAAATCCCCAAAATGTCTTCCAGCACTAAAGCTTTTAACCCCTAAGGCACAGAAGCTGCCCTTTCTGAGCCCTGGACATCTTGTTTTGGCCAGGTGGTAAGGACCCACTATGTGGGCACTGTACCCAGTTCTATTGATTCAAAGAAAGGCTAACAAACAAACCCAAATAGTCTAAGCTCTTCAAGAGCTCGAAGAGTCATGGAGCCATCTTTCTATAGTCCTTGGCCCATGCATGGAAGATGGGAGGGGGCAATAAAAGATAGGTAACTGTCCCAGGAGTCTGCCCTCTGGTTCAGTGCAGTGGTTCTTAACAATTTTGGGTTAGGGACCTTTGTGGCAGGTAGTCTAGTAAAGTTTGGATGAACTTGAGAAGGAGAAAAAAAACTTTTTCTCCCTCGAACTGAAATTTGGCTTTCCTTTCCTCAAGTTCATGGTAGATCCCAGGTTAAGAAGCCTGTTCTCAAACCTCCTGAGTACCTGGCTGTTCAGCGCCATCTGCTGATCCTCTAGAAACTATTTGGATTCTTGTTTTGGTAGGAAATTGGCTTCAGGCCTGTAGGATATCACAGTATTTTAGAACTGGACCTTTAGAACTGGACCATTGTCCAAGGCCTTCATTTGATAGCAGAGAACTAAGATCCAAATAGGAAAAGTGATTTTCTGAGGTCTCACAGGTGGCAGTGGCTACACTAGGATTAGAATGCAAGACTTCAAATCCATTCAAATCCACCAATGAACTTGAGGTCTTAGCCTCTCCCCCATGGAGTTTGGACTGCAAATTTGGACTCCAAATCCTATGCTCTTTTCCAGTGTTACTGATAATGCATGTGGGCTGGGCAAGTCCAGGGATCCTCATGGGGGGAAGGGAGGTATGAACTGGATCTCAAGTATGGATAAGACTGAAGGGAGATTGTGGATAGTCTTGAATGCCTCTGAATATTTGACTTAAGGGTATGACATGATCAACTAGGTCTTTGGCAATTAGTGTAGTAGCCTGGGAAAGATGGGTTGGAGGGTGCAATGCTGGAGCAAGAGATCTGTGAAAAGGCTGTTGAATTAGTCATTGTGAGATGATGAGGGCCCTGACTAGGTTGGAGATAGTGGGGATCTGGGACAAAAAAACAAAGTTAATATTTCCTGAGCCCAAGAAGATAGTGGACTATTTATTGCAGAGAGAGGATGGGAGGAATGCTGGACTCTAACCTTCCCCATCAAAGGACCTAGACAATCTTTATGCTTCAAGGGCCCCAGAGCAGAACTCTGACATTTTCCTAGTGAATCAGTTTTCCCCTTTCTCTCTTGACAGGACAGAATTTCCAGAGTCTGAGTTCTGATTTTGACCCTCCTGTGAACTACAGTCAGTTTGTCCTACCATACCCAGAGTTGCTAGGCCTGCTGGAAGTTGATCAGGAGCTTAATCAGTTGTTAGCCTTTCTCTCCCTACCAGGGACAGGACAGTATCTCTTTCTGTGGGGACTTTCGTTCTTTCTCTCCAGATTGTCATGCTAGCTTTCTTTGATGGTGCTGGTGATTGGATTGAGTACCTTTTTCTCAGGGACCTGATCCCCAATTCCTCCCACCACTTTGTACGTCAGTCTTCTTTCCTCTGTAGACATTGTCTCCCTAAGCCAAAGGATGGTGACAACTCTACCTGGCTGAGAGCCTTGTCTTTACTGCCAACCTCCAAGGCAGCCAGCTCACCCCTTAGGCTGCAGACTTCCCTTCCTCTTACATCCTCTTCCCAGAGCACCATGAAGCTGTTTTGGGAGACTGATGGATTAGGGTGCAGGAAGAATTTGGAGTCCAACCTCTAGATTTGTTTTTATTGAAGGGTGCATTCCTAATAGATGTTGTAGAGAGGCAGCTATAGGTGTAGTGACAGAACCCAGCAAACTTTCCAACCGTTGGAACAATCTAGAAGTGGAAACAGCTCCCTTTGGTTGTGGTGTGTGCTCCTTAACTGGTGGAAGTCTTTGGGCAGAGGCTGGATGTTCTCCTGTTGGAGTCAGCGTAGGAGGGATTTCTGATGAGGTGTGGGGTGGACCTAGAGAGGTTGCAGTCCTTTCCAGCTCAGCATCTGTCCTGCGCCCACCCCCACCCTTCTGGAGGCTCCTGGGGCAGAATCATGGCTCCGTCTGGGAGGTGAGGAGCTCCCGGTCCTCTGTGGAGCAGCGGCTTTTGTGATTGGGTCTGCGGGATTCCTTTTGTGAATGGGTTTGGCTAGACAGAGCCCCCTTCTGATTCTGTGGCTGGGATCGGAGAATGTTAGGGCAGAGGAGGCTCTTCGAGAACGTCCAGCCAGCCCCAATAGCGATTTTTAAGGTTTTTTTTAAAATAACGACAGGTCCACATGATTGTTTTCCTTTGTCATCTTAAATAGCCTATTTTGTATTTTTTCCTGGAAAAGGGCCCTTCGGGTTTTAACAAATCGCCGAAAGGGTGCGTGGCACAAACATTTCTAGCTCCGACCCCTTATTTGCAAATGGGATGGAGAAATCAAAGTTCGGGGGTCGGGGTGGGGGCCGTATCGTGTGAGGAATTAGACGGGCATCCCGCGGGGCCCACTCCGGGGACGCTGCCCACCCACGGCGTGGGGGTGGGGTCGACCTCTTTGTTCCATCCTCAGGGCCTCCCCTGCCCTTCCTAGTCCAGTATCTCAAAAGCGCTGGATTTGGCGTCCGAAACGGCCTGGGTTCAAATCCAGCTCGAGACGAGCTCCTGCCTTCGAGGCTTCCGTCAGTCGCGGCCCCGGGCCGGGCGCTGGCGCATTCCTAGAATGGCTGTGCCCCCCGGAGGCCCGGCCCGGGCGCACTCGCGTCTCCCGGAGTCGGGCCAGGCGGGCTCGGGTAAGGCGGGGTGGGGGAGGGAGGGAGGAGAAAGGGCGGGGGCGCAGCGCTCCGGAGCTCGCTTGCTCCTGGCTGGCGGCTCGCTCGGCGCTCGCTCTCTCGGGCCTGAACCGCTCGGAGGGTTTCTCCCGCCCCCGGCCGGGTGTCCGGGCGCCGGGGCGGGGCGGGGCGGAGGGGAGCGGAGGGAGGAGGCCGGCGCTGGCTCGGCGCTCGGCTGCTCCCGCCTGGGGCGGCCGCCCCGCGTGCGCCGGACCCAAGATGGCCGCCTCCACCGCCCAGTGCCGAGTGACAAAAGCGGACGGGAGGGCGGCGGCGGCGGCGGGGCCGCGCGGGGGGGCCCGGGAGCGCGCGCCCGCGGGGGGGCCGCCCCCGTCCCTGTCCCCGTCCCCGTCCCCCTCCCCGCCGCCGACGCCGCCGCCGACGCTGCTCCCGCCGCCGCCGCCGCCGCCGCCGCTGCCGCCGCCGCCGCCTCCACCGCCGCCGCCGCCGCCGCCGCCGCCGCCGCCGAGGGACGGGCCCGAGCCCGGGCCGGGAGCCGGAGGAGGAGCGGGCCCGGGCCCGGGAGCCGCGCCGGGTGAGGAGGCCCGCTCCTTGTCGTGCCTCGTGGGGGCCCGGCCGCGGGCCCGAGCCGGGACTGGCGCCTCGGGCCGCCCCTTCCGGGAAGGCCTGGACGGCCGCGAGGCTCCGATGGGATAGAGGCGATGGGCCCGGGGCCCGGGGCGGGGGGTGGCGAGCGGCCCGGCGAGCGGCCGGCCCTGGCACTGCCCGGGACACCAGCCCGCACGGGCCCTAGGCATCGGCCGCCCAGGCGCCTTGTCCCACGGGGGCACCCGAGGCCCGCAGCCCTGGAGGGGCTTCCCTCGCCCTTCCTGGCCCTTCTTGCCAAAACCAGCTCATTGGCCTTGCCAGTCCTGCCTCGACGACTGACGGAGCCTGGCCAGGCCCGACCTTTCCCCCGCCCTCCTCCCCAGTTTCCTGATCTGGAAGATGGGGGGATTGGCCTGGTCGCCTCGGAGCTCCCTCTCAGGCCAGGGCTCATGGATCCGGGGCCTGAGGAGCCCCCGGGGCCTTGATGGGCCTCAGTTTCCTCCCGTAAAACCAAAGAGTTAGGCAGCCCCGGGATGGGGCGGCTCACCTTCCCCTGGTCCTGCCCACCTCCTCACCCTGCATGTCTCTGCCTGCCCCCAGTGGCGAGACGGTGCGGGAGCCCAGGGAGGGAGCACTCTGTGTGCAAGTCTTGGCCTGGCACCAGAGGCCCTGGCTTCTGAGCTTGCCTCTGCCCTTTGCTACCGTTGTGGACTTGGGCAAGTCGCTCTTTGTCTGTGGGCCTTTTATCAGCTCATCCTTGAAAAGTTGGAAGGTTCGATTAGATGATCTCCTGTCAGTTCTAAATCCTACTGATCCTAAGGCCGAGGGTTTCTCCTTCCACCTTACTCTGTGCTCTACGTGCCCCAGCTTTCTTAGCAAATGTCTGGGAGGACCCTCTCCTGTACCTTCCCAAGTCCTTACTAGTTGGTCATCCTGACCTTATCTGTCAACTGATAGGATTGTTTGCCCCAACTTTTCCCAATTAATTGTTATTAGATAAATTCTTTATTTACTTAGGGTTGCCTTTCCTATCCTCCGCCCCCAGCTCACCTGGGGAACCCCATGGTCATGCTACAGGGCCTTAGAAGTAGGCTCTCAGGATGAAATGGAACCAAGTACAGTCATAGCAGGAAAGCTCCCACTCAAAGGATGTAAGATTATAAGATCTTAGAATCCGAGCTCTGAGTTTGACCCTAGATCTTATCTCATCTAATCTTGAGACTTTGGATATGTCTCTTAATCTGTATGGGCCTCGATTTTCTTTTCTGTTAAATGAGGGATTAGGCAAGATACCTTCTATGATTCCTTTCAGCCCTAATTCTGTGATCCTAGGATCAGAGGCTTAAAAAGGTGAAATGTCCAAGGTCACACAGGCAGTGAGTAAAAGAGGGAAGACTTTAATCTAGCTTCCATTAACTTTAAATTCAGTGCTCTTTGCATCTTGACATTCAGTGGACAAGTTATAGGAGTTGGGTAAAGAGGAAATGATTCACTTGTAACTTTTTTGAAGTGTGATAGACTTAGTACTCTGCAGCATTTAGCCACTGATGATTGATATTTGACTTTACATAAACCTTCTGCATCTAGAAGAGAGCTCATGAAATGTAAGGTTCCCCCTTTTTTCTGTGAGTAAAAGCTTGATTGATAAGGATACTCAACTGCTTAGCTTCTTGTGGTCCAGAGATTTTCACTGTGTTCTAGCCCTAAGATATTGCCTTTGATGACTCCAGGGTTTGGGAGCAGACTAAGATTGTGGAGAGATTTGGGTAAAGAGATCAAGTCTTCAAGGCCAGGACTATGGATCTGCCTAAGTAGTCAGCTGATATCTACTGTATCAGCATACAAGTTCAGGGGTATCACATGTGGGCACCACAAGAAAGACATAAGTGTTGTGTGATGGTTAGTGCTTGGTTATTGGTTGTCTTCTATGTTTAATGTTCCTTCAACCTTCTGACTGTTCAGTCTGAATATGTGTATGTCTCTTTCTCTCCTAATATCCCCTTCAATGGCAGTTCTGGCCTCTGAGGAAGAAGAGATGGTGGCTGTGGAGTTAACCTCACCCCCACTCCCCAAAAAGAGTGCTCTTCCACCTGGGCCACTGGAGCAGACCACCAGCAGATTGGGTAGCAAGATGTCTCCAGAGATCCCCCATGGAAGCAAACAAGAGCTCCCAGATCTTAAGGGTGAGTTTTTTCCTTATCTGAGGAGGGTGTTGACGATATTCTCCACTCCTCTATCTCCTACATATTCACTTTGTTATTGAGGATGCTTTAGGGGTTGTTAGTCTTTTGCTTTAGTAAATTCCCACTGAGGATCAGACATGTAGGGACTTCATCGTGAGGCCCTCTGCTTAGCAATTCTGATCTTTGCCAGTCAGAGGGACTGGCCATCCCAGAATTCACTTCTATAGCAACTCTAGAGCTAGATGATTGGTCATCTACTCAGCTGTTCTCCAGTTAAGATGCCACTCCCCTGAGGCCAGGCCTTAGGGTGCCACCTCAGTTATTTCTGTTCCCATCTGACATCGTGTGCCTGTCTGTTCCATGTGCCTGTCTGTTCCATGTTTCTGTCTCTTTTTTTGATTTTTCAGCTCAGAATCTGACAACATGTGAGGTGTGTGGTGCTTGTTTTGAGACCAGAAAAGGCCTTTCCAGCCATGCTCGCTCCCACCTTCGGCAGCTAGGTGTGGCTGAGTCTGAAAGTAGCGGAGCCCCCATCGACCTGCTGTACGAGCTGATGAAACAGAAAGGAAAACCTGACAGCAGCCCTCTGCCCCCTCCCCTGGCCAAGAAATCCGGCTCCCCCAAGGAGGCAGCAACTGCCTCTCCCCGCCCAGGCCTCCTGACCCTCAGCAAGGCAGTTGACAGATCCCTTGATGGCCCCATCAACAAGGCCATCAAATCACCCCCTGGCTTCTCATCCAAGGGCCTTTCCCACACACCAGGCTCCCCTCTTCTCAAGAAGGTGCCACCTGGCTTGTCGGGGTCCCCCCCACCCAAGAACCCTGAGGACAAGAGCCCCAAGCTGCCCCTGAGCCCCCTGTCAGGCTCCCCGAAGGCGCAGTGGCCCCAACCAGAGGATGAGGGGCCCCTGAACCTCAGTGAGTTGGGATTTTTTGAGCTGGGTAAGGTCAAGGAAGTTTGGGAGGTGGGACAGTTGGGGAGAGGGATTGGTGGTGGGGAGGGGTATGATATGTGGCTGCTAGATTTAAGACAGCAGGACTGGCACCTCTTCCCCCTAGGGGGAGTTTCAGCTTGAACACTTTTCAGCTTAGGTTAGCTTGAACATCTCTCTGTGATTGAGAGCTAGGTTGGAGCAGCTTATCCTGTGGTACCATAGATCCTACTTGTTCTCATCCCCCACTGCTTTTCTTTGCTGCTGGCCCCCTGGGCTATAGCTGCTGAGTGGGGCCATCTCTCTCACATTCCTGATCTTCCCCTGCCTGAGACCTGGGAGGCAGATATTCAGACTTCCAGGTTCCTCTCCTCCTGGAATCTGTCTGATGATCCTTCCCGGTCCTGTGGCCTGGCTCCTCACATTGTGCATCAGCTTGGTCTTTTTTCCCTTGGTGACAAATTCCAGATCTGTGTGAGGCTAGCCAGGGCTCCTCTTACTCTGCCAGTAGCTCAGTTTTTATCATGGGGATGCTGGAGGCCTTGGGCCCACTCATTTATACAAAGAGAACCAGAGTCAGAGTAGCTCTTCCTTCTCCTGGGCCTCTCTGCTGGCTTTCCCGTGTCTCCGGAGAACCCTTGCTGGGGCTGCTTGCTCCATGGCAGACCTCTTTTGAGAGTTGACTAGGACCTCCTAGGCTGGTTGAGCTCTCAGAGAGGAGCCACTGGGCCTGACTCCCTGTGAAACTCCCCAGGTCCCGTTAGGGCTTTACTTCTCCTTGAGTGTGGTTAGGGAAATACATAGGTGGCTCACCTAAGAAGCATCCTTTATAGTGTAGGGAAGCAGAGCCAGCTGCGGACTTGCCTTTTGCTTGCCCCATTGAAGGTCCGACCCTAGTCCTGAGTGGCCAGTTGAATACCTACAACTCTGTCTCCTTTACCTGGGCCTGTCACCCATCTAATTCTGTCTCTTTAACTCCTCAATGCAATTGCTTTCCAACCATTTCCATTCCCATGGGTGCATGGGGTTCCCTCTGTCAACTGTTGTGCTTGGCTATGTGCCACTCGCCAGGTCTGGGCTCTTGGCTTTGACCCAGGCAGCACACCCTGCCTTGCATGGCATCCTATGACAGGAGCCCTGAACCTCAGGGTCCTAGTTTGTATGGACAATGGTGAATAGCTCAGCAGTATCAAACTATTCAGACGTGCTACTGTCCCTTACTCTGAAATCATGGAGCTTTTGTCTTCAGACTCTTGATGTACAGAGTTGGATCCCCGGGGGGGGTTTGTCCCCGGGCTTCCCAAGGGAAGGAGAGATTAAAAAAAAAATTCTCCAGAAATGAATCTTTGGTTAAAATCTCTAGTCCTGAGTGTCTCCTACAGTCCAGGAACCAACCAGATTCTGTGATTTTTTTTTTTTTTTTTACTATTTTTTGCCAGGAACTGTGGCATAAGTGGCTGAAACACACTCAGTCTTCTGGACCTTCCACTGCTGTGGCTCCCCAGGGCCTGGCTGGGGTGGGAACAATTGTTTCCCCTTCCCTGGGGGACCAGCAACGTGGCCCCAGGGATGCGGGCATGGTGACCCCCCGTATGTTTTGTCTCCGCAGCTTTAGATAGTGATTCGGGCAGAGAGCTTGATTGCCAGTTGTGCGGGGCCTGGTTTGAGACCAGAAAGGGCCTGTCCAGTCACGCCAGAGCCCACCTGCGCCACCTGGGGGTGAGCGACCCGGATGCCAAGGGATCCCCCATAGACGTGCTTCACGAGCTCATCAAGAGCGACGGCTTCCAGACCCGCCTCCCAGCAGAGCGGGAGGTGCTGGCAGAGCCTGGGCGGTCTGGCCTTTCGGCCCTCCGGCCCTCGGCCGCGGCTCTCTCACTGCTCTCCCCCCCGCCCGCCAAGAAGCCCAAACCGAGGGCGTCGGGTGAGGCCAGCCTTCGGGGGAAGCAGGATCTCTCTGCCAGCATATTCTGGGCCTCAGACGTGGAGCTGTCTCCTCTCAATCTCTGTAGGTTCTCTCTTCCACTGTCTCTTCTCCCCTCTAGTCCCTGCCTCCCTCTTGGGGGTCCAGGGAAACTTTTATCACTTCCCATTTGAGGAAAGGGAACAGGAATGTCCTTCATGTGACTGGACTTTTCTTTGCCCAGGGACCTGGGTTGTGATTGACTAGGAGGCTATTAACTATCCATGGCCCTAATTGCCTGCCTCCTCTGGGAGGGATCACCATGTTTATGGGGCTCTCCTGGGAGGGGAACCTTTGGTTGGGTCTCCATTGAGGGAGTTGTACCCCTATCTCTGGGGTTTCCCCTGCCCAGGTTCTCATCTTTGCCTTCTGTGGTCATTCTTTGCCTTCTGAAGTCCCCAGGGTCCTGTGATCATGTGGGGGGTGGTGCGGGCAGTTGTATCCTCAACTTCAGAGGTCTCTTCTAATGATGGCACTAGCTGCTCAATCAGGACCAACTACATTTTAGGGAGTTTGGTCACCATGGAGGAATCTGAGTCTCCAAGAGCAACTTGAATGCTACTGGCAAGAGGCCCAATGCTCTTATCGGCCTTCCTCCTTTACTCCAGTGGCCCTCCTCTAGCCCCATTGAAAAATGGGAGATAGGTGGAGATCAGAGGAACTGTCTTGCAGGGGCAGCTTGTTCAAGTGCCTTCCTATGGGGAGCATCTCTCATCCCCTTCTCCTCCTGAATCCCTATTCTCTCTGTCCCTTCCTGCCACTTTGCTCAGGTAGCTTTCTGTGACCCTTTCTGTTATAGACCTGAATCAGCTAACTGATCTCCTCTTATCCTTGGTTGGCTAGGAGCATCTCGTGAAAGGAGCTGTGAGGGGAGGGGGGAGTTGGTCAGGATTCTGATGATTAACTTCAGCCATGGTTCCCAGTAACCTTTCTTTCTTTCTCCTCTTCTGCAGCATCAGGCCCAGAGCCAGTCAGGGATATACGTTGTGAGTTTTGTGGTGAATTCTTTGAGAATCGCAAAGGCCTGTCAAGCCACGCACGCTCCCACTTGCGGCAAATGGGAGTAACAGAGTGGTATGTCAACGGCTCACCTATTGACACCCTGCGGGAAATTCTGAAGCGCCGGACCCATCCTCGAGCTGGAGGACCACTCAACCCAACCTTGCCAGGCCCAAAAGGACTGGCCAAGGCAATGGGTGGGGGTCCTGGTGGCTCCCTGGAGGCTCGAAGTGCTTCAGAGCTGCATGTACCTCCCCCTTCCAAGAAGCTGCAGCCATCTAGCAGTCCCTTGGGCCACTCACCCACCACTTCTCCACCCCCAACTGCTCGGAAGATGTTTCCTGGTCTGCCACCTCCCTCCCTCCAGAAGAAACTGAAGCCTGACCAGATGCGGATGGAGATCAAACGGGAGATGTTGGCTGGAAGCCTGCACAGTGAAGGCCACCCATCTGATGGACCCTGGTCACCTCGTGAGGACATGGCACCCCTAAATCTATGTAAGTTATCCCCTGAGTGATTGAGAGGGGGAGAGTAATAGAAAAAGGTAGTCAAGCCCAAGGCAGGTAGGGGACAGAAATCTGGGACCCTGCTAGTATTGGGACTGGAAGATACCCACACTCTTTTAGATTTTTCAAGGCAGTGGGGTTAAGTGGCTTGCCCAAGGCCACATGGCTAGGTAATTATTAAGTGTCTGAGGTTGGATTTGAACCCAAGTACTCCTGACTCCAAGGCTGGTGCTCTGTTCACTGTGCCACCTAGCTGCCCCTGATACCCACACTCTTAAAGGCATCAGGGATGACTGCCAAGGAAATGGCGAAGACCCTTTTCTTATTAAGATAGTTCTGTTAGGTTAAAATCTATCTGCCTCTGACACAGGGCCCCATGGGGGTTATTGACTGAGTAGGATTATGGTAAGCATTAGAAAGGGACAGATAAGGGAGCAGAAATACTTTGGCTTTTACTTTCCTTGACTAGAATCTATCAAGGCTCTTGGGCCCATAAAGGGCAGAAAATAGGGCCTAGTTTAAGTCCAAGACTAGAAGAAGTTTTTGGGAATGCTCTGGATCAGAGCAAGCACTTCAGAACTTTACCTAGAGCAACCATCAACCTATCAGGAGATCAAGGTCTAGATGAGGGAGCTTGAGGGTTCAGGGGGCACAGCTTTCATACCATAAGATATGCTTGGCACCCTACGCTTCTGGAGGCCTCCCATATCCATCCTCCTTCCCCTTTCCCTGCAGCTTCACGGGCTGAGCCAGTCCGAGACATCCGCTGTGAGTTCTGTGGTGAGTTCTTCGAGAACCGCAAGGGTCTGTCAAGCCACGCACGCTCCCACCTGCGGCAGATGGGAGTGACTGAGTGGTCAGTTAATGGTTCGCCCATTGATACTTTGCGAGAGATCCTAAAGAAGAAGGCGAAACCGTGTCTCATTAAGAAGGAACCTGCTGCAGGTGAACTGCCCTCACCCCTGGGTGAGGAGGGCCCCAAATCTCCTGGGAAGATGCTTCAGGCCCTGTCTCTGACCCCATTGGCTGGTCGTCCTGGCAAACCTGGGCCTGGGGCTGCCAGTGTAGCCCGGGAAATGAGCCTCTCTCCTCTCGCTGCCAAACCATCTACTGGTTTCCTCGCCCCCATGACGGCAAAGCGGCCGCTTCCTGAAGATCGACTCCTTCCTGGAGAAATGAAGCCCAAGACCTATATCCAGACAGAGCTGCCCTTCAAGACCAAGACGATTCATGACAAAAGCTCACACACTTGTAAGTCAGAGCTGATGGGACTGAATGAAAAGTGGGGATTTGCAACCTTTGACTGTTGGTCATCTATCTGATATTTCTTTGAGTCTTTGTGGTCCAGAGGTGGGGGCGAGGGAATGGTTCCCTTCACAACAGTGAGAACCTTAGGGCTTAGCGACTGAGGGCCAGACCCCAAGTTCACCTCTGCACGTGCTGTGTAGCAAGTGTCCTGCTGTGTCCCTACACATTGGGGAATGCTCTGGATCAGAGCATTGTCCTCGTAGAGTGATCTCTGGGGGAGTTTGTGGGTGCTGTAATGCCTGTTGTCAACTGTTTCAGCAGACTGGAGTCAAAGCTACAGAAAGTGCTAGAGTAGGGTATGGGGTGAATTGAGGAGCTTTCCCCAAGTCCCAAGGTATTGAAACACTGGCATTCTTGAGGTCATGTTATTCTCATCTACTCATTCTAGTTTCCTTCTGATAACTAACAATTATAGAATGCTTTAAGGGTTGCAGACACTCTTTATACTTTATTTCCTGACACCTCTGTAAGACAGGCACTACATATCAAGCTGAATTCATTTTGTCCAGAACAAAACAATCTCACAGAAAGTTGTTAAGTTTTTCTTAGTCGTGCTGCTGACGAGTGTCAGGCAGGATTCAAACTCAGGTGGCTCTGGACTCTTTACAGTGGCACCATACCCTCATCATCCCCCTCTTTTTCTGTCCACAGCTAGTGAGGCCTGTTGTGAGCTGTGTGGCCTCTATTTTGAGAATCGCAAGGCACTGGCTAGCCATGCTCGGGCTCACCTGCGACAATTTGGGGTGACAGAATGGTGTGTGAATGGCTCCCCAATTGAGACCTTGAGTGAATGGATCAAGCACAGACCCCAGAAGGTGGGAGCTTATCGCAGCTATATCCAGGGTGGCCGGCCCTTTACCAAGAAGTTCCGTAACTCAGGCCATGGGCGAGATGGGGACAAACGAGTGCCCCTCACCTTGGCTCCCAACAGCCTCGCCCTGATGAACAAGAATCTGGGTGAACTGGGGCCTGGGGAAGCTGGTAGGACTGGAGATGGTGGTGAACGACCCCTGTCCTCACCTCTGGCTTTGGTGAAGGCCGAAGAACATCAGCGTCAGAATATCAATAGTGAGTGTTAAGCTTTGATTAGCAGAGTGGGTAGGAGGGAAACTTCTTCATTAGGAGATGACTTCTTAGTCTTGTGAGTGGGGAATTGGTATTTCTCAGCAGATCCCCTCCTCTTACAGTGTTCCAGTTGCTGTTTTGGGCTGAAACTGTGGGATCTAAAAAATTGGAGAAATGAACATCAGGGATGACTGCCCAAAACATGGACCTTGTAGAACTGAGTTAGACTTCATCTTTTCCTCTCTGTGTGAAAATTCAGATCTTTTCTTATATTAGCATGAAGCTCTCTTGCTATAGGGAATCAATACCAAAGTGGCTTTTGGGAGTTGGGAGTTTTTCCTTGAATTCAGAACTTTTCTCCCAGGAACTGGGGCTTTTGTCTTTGCATTAATTTTGAGGCTCCCAGACTTGGTTTCCTTGCAGGCAGCTCAGCTCCTGTTATAGGAGTCTGTTTTGGCAGTTCATATGCATGTCTGTCTGAATACATGTCTTTGTACAAGGTGGGGGTATTTGTTGGAACAGTTGGGATCAGAGTCCTGCCTTGCTCTTCTGATATGATTCCATCCCTGTTCTTTAGAATTTGAGCGCAGACAAGCCCGACCTCTGGATTCAACCCCTTCTCGGGGCCAGGAGGTCAGTGACTTTCAGCAGAAGTTGGAGGAAGTACGGCAGCCACCTCCCAGAGTAAGGCCTGTCCCCTCACTGGTTCCCCGACCTCCTCAGACGTCTTTGGTGAAGTTTGTGGGCAACATCTACACTCTGAAATGCAGGTAATTTCCTCTGGGGACACAATTTGGTGGCAGGGAGGGCTGGTGTGGTGAGAATTCTTTGGGGCATTTAGCTCTCAACTGTCAGGGTACAGTTCTATGGAGTGACAGACATAAGGGCAATCATACACCTCTCCAGGACCTAAAATAAAATAGTCTGTATGCTCTGCCTCTACTTTCTTCCCTTTGTTTTTCTAGGCCTCTGGTAAGGGAATTACAGTGCCATCTAACTCTGGCTTCTTATAGATCTGTGGCATCAATGGGGAACCTTAGGTATAAAGTCATTCATACCCAGGGACCATCTATCAAATGCTCTTTGATAGATTGGGGAGGAAATTCTGCAAATCTACATGCCTGGGAACCTTCTAGGCCAAAAACAGGTTCAGAAATGCCCCTTCCAGTAATTAAGCACTCCTATTCCTGCTATTCTTCCCTAGGACTTTTGTTCTTTAGACTTAAACTGAGTCCTCAATTCCAGTTGGTTCTCCGTAGAAACCTTGGCTCCAATGATTTATATAACTAACTCTTGTATGTCAAAGCTAATATTCGAATAGAACTTGTTTTTTATTTTTATTTTAAAAATCCTTTTATTTTCAATTCCAAATTATCTCTCTCCCAATCAATGAGAAGACAAGAAATATGCTACCCAATTATGTATATGAAGTCACGAAAAATACATTCCTACATTAGCCATGTTGCAGGAGGACAAAGCAAAAAAAATAAATAATGTGAGGGGGGGAGTATGCTTTACTCTATTTGGATGTGGAGAGCATTTTCATTATGATTCCTTTGAAATTAATTGCATAAACTTATTTTAAAAAAAGTTTTTGTAATTGTGTTTCAAATAATTAGTTTCCTTTATAATACTAAATATTTTATTTTATACACTTAAAAGCATGATTCTGAGAAGGGCTCCACCAGACTGCCAAAGTCATACAATAGACCTACCTCATGTTTTATGATGCTTCTGGAGGAGTAGCTCAGTCTCATAGAAAGACAGCAGAAATATCAAGCCGATATAGGTTACCCATTGACTTTCAGAGCACAGAGTTCTGGATGGGATGTGGGGTATGCTACAAGTGCTGGTCTAAGGCGGGTGTGTGAGGAGGGCCAAAGGCTTCCTTGCCCTTTTGAGTGTCTGGGTGTCTGGGGCCGCTCCTTGAATACTTGGGCTCTCTTCCACAGGTTCTGTGAAGTGGAGTTCCAGGGTCCTCTCTCCATCCAGGAGGAATGGGTACGGCATCTCCAGAGGCACATCCTGGAAATGAACTTCTCCAAAGCAGAGCCCCGGCCAGTGGAGACTGAGGCCCCTGAGGCACAGACAGTGGCAGAAGCTCAGTAATGGGAGGCAGTGTGAAGCATTCCAGAGCCACCTCTCTTCCTTTCTCTCTGTTGGTTTCACCCTTTCTCTCTTTACCGCCCTCCTCTGTTCCGTTTCCAAAGGAGCAAGTCACAACCTCAACACTCAGGCCCCGGGCCCAGGCCCTGGTGCCCTAAGCGTGAACACTACAGATGATGATGAGTTGTTTTCCTAAGCCTTCCCTTCCTCCCTTCCTTCCTTTCTTCCTTGAGCTTGGAAACTACCCTAACCAGGGTGTGACAGTTCAGAAAGAACATTTCTTCCCATAGGTTTTAGGGCAAAACTCATACCCATGAGTGCTCAACTCTTGCTCATGCCAGGAGAGAGAGAGGTGGCTAGCTTCTTTCTGTCTGTGGCCAAGCAGATTAAAAATCTGCAGAGAGCCTGGGAGATAGTTCCTCCGTTGGGACTGCGAGGGCTGGAGCCAGAGCAAGGGAGTCAATCTCCACTCGGTTCTTTGTGTGTAGAATCCCAAAGCCCCTGTCTGTTTGCTGCCTCAGGCACCAGGTGGATACTAACCATCTGGTTCCTCTTTTGCCCCAGGTTGGCTGCATGATAGTTTTCACTACTTCTGACCTCTCCCCAAACCCCCAAACACAACCCACCCTTCACACACTCCCAGGGCATCTTGTTTCATGGGGGAATATGCCCTTCCCTACCCTTCTCCCTTTTTTACCCCTCTCTACTAGATGCCCAATCAAAGAGTGCATCATTCCCACGGTGCTTGCTCCAGGGCCCTCTGATGCCTGGTGTGGGGGTCAGTGTTGGCCTCAGACCTTCCACAGTGCCCAGGCCGGGGAGCACTGACAGCCTCCAATGCCACGGAAATCACTGGTGGCCCCCAAGCAGCCTGAGACCCTGAGAGGGGTTTTCCCTGAAAAGAATTAAGCTCAGAGCTGACAGCTTTCTCCTGCCAAGTCTTATCCCCAAAGATCAACAGGGGGTACTTTAGAGGCCCCCCTTCCCCTCCCTCACCCTGGGATGGGACTCTGTTTTTTCCCATCTCATCCCCCTCTTACACTATTGCTTTTTATGTATAGCTTCCTAGACCTTCCACTTTTTTAAACTAGTTTTGTGTAGAGAATAAGGAGCATTGATTTTTATTTTGGAGTCCTGGGCCAAGTAAAGCCGGGAGGCAATTGACCTTTTAACTTTTTTCAGTGGCCACATTCTGGTTATTAATGTACCTAGAAGTATGTAAATTAGATTAAATTTCTCTTCTGGAAACACATCTGGGTAGCTGGAGGTGTGTATGTGCGCGCGCGTGTGTGTGTGTGTGCGCGCGCTTGTGTGTATGTGTGTTTTTCTGTAGGGGTGAAAAATAAACATACCAAGGTCCTTTCTAAGCTAGTGAGCCCTCACTTGGCCTGAGGGTGGACAAGGAAGATTTCATTGCTTGGGAATTGCAGCCTCTGATCTTTTCCATAGATAGGTTGGAGTTGGACCCAGACCTCTGAGGGTCTTTGGATTTAAGTGCTGGGGGCCATTTGGAGGTATGAGAGTGCTGCTATAGTTTTTTTGAGTAATTGAGGGGCAAAAGCTCAGAGGTTTCTGTGCTATGGAAATGCTGTCACTTTGACTGAAGAGATCTGGCCAGTATACAGGAGATGTGTGGTCACTTAACATGGAAGAAGGAAACGCCCCCCCCCCCCCCCCCCCCCCCCAGGAAATTATTAGAGTCTGAAGCTAGTGCTGAGAATGAAATTAGCATTTTTGACTCAATAAAAGAAAACATTTTCTAACAATTAGAGCTATGCAGCAAATGGATGGAAATGGAAAGAAGTAATCAGCCTGCCATCCTCCAGAGGTGAGAGAACAGCCTTCATCCCTGCATAGTGGAAAGAACACTGGATTTGGAACCCCAACCCTACTGCCTATTGCCAGTCTGACCTTGGGCAAGTTACAGTCCTACTTTAGACCTCAGTTTCTAATCTTTATTAGCACTGTACTTGGCACTTAGTAAGCCCTAAATAAAAGCTTTTCATTCGTATGTAAAATGAGTGGGACTGGATGGTCTCCCAGGCCCTCCTGCTCTGGATTCTCTATTGTCTTCCATCTGGTGTCAGGTGTCTTGGAGGGGGAGGGGTTGACTAATGAGGTCCTTTCTTTGAATGAACCTAGATGGATTCTTTGTTTGGATTCTCTTCCCCTAGTATGGGAATGGGAAAAATTTTAAACCCTTAGCTCCCTTTCCAGTCTTATTCCTTTGACTGCCTCACCCCAAATCCAAAAAAGTCCCTGGCAGGGTCAAAAGTATCTGAACTTGGAAGTCTGATATGGGTACCGCAGGATGGTTTATTGTGGTGGTCTATCATCTGTCACCTTAAAGTAACATCCATTGGTATCCCAGTAAGAATCTATGATTATATAAATAATTTTAAGAATCGAATTATACTTTTTCCTGCTTGTATAATTTTTCCAGATAAATTCTCTCCTCTTGGGTTTCTTAATCCTAAAACCATTTTCCTTTATTAAGTGTGCTGTGACTTAGAGTAGTCGTTGATTTGATGAGGAAGATCAATCTTCACCCTAAGAAAAAAGTAACTAATTTGCTCACAACAAATCACGTATTTCCTGGGCATTCCCAGAAATTCAGGTAAATGTGTGTGTGAGAGACACTCCAAACCCTTTCTAATTGCTACATATGACTCAGGATGTAAATTCCTGGGAGGTATATTCTTAAACATTGATTCTCCTTCCTTATTTGTGAGAGAGTTATTCCGTAGAACCTGGTGAATAGTGTAATTTAAATTTTGGCAAGTAGAGGAAACCTTAGTTTTAGGACTGAACTACAGTGTGTTAGGGAGATAGTTCTAATAGGCACATTACTACAAAGTAATAAAATAAATAGCCTTTGGGACAGGACTTCTACACTAATTTTCTTGATGAGATACCATCTACCTTGAACATTTGGAATCTTAAATAAACTGTCTTAAATGTATAACCGTTATTTGTTTAATCGAATTAGGAAAGTTTTCTATATTTCAAATAGACAGCTAGCATTTATTAATCACATTTTGTGCCAAGCATGGAAAGGTAAAAGAAACCACCTCAAGCTTTCAAGGAGCTCACTTTAATTGGGGAGGAAAATAATAAATAGTGCTTTTTAAGATTTGCAAAGTGCTTTACAATTATCTCTTTATTCTCACAAACCCTGAGAGGTGCTGCTACCCATTTAATGAGGACACTAAGCATTAGGAAGGTTTTCTACTAAAATAGAAAATCTTGGACCCGTAAAATGTCCTGGGGAAATGGGAAGAGAGCTGCTTTTTCTGAGTCTGGGAGAATGATAGCTAAATTTCCATTCTCTTAAGCGTCATCTTACGTTGATGGGTGTCATGGAAGAACCCAGATTCGGAGTTGGGTTAAGGGTTCAAAGCCTGGTCGCGTCACTTCCGCCTGTGTGACCACGCGCACTTAGGGGCTGTTCATTCATTTGGAAAATGAGGCTGGCCCACAGATGGCCGCTAAGGCCCCGATTAACTCTTTAGAATCAGCATCTAAGGGGGGGCCGCGAAACGCGGGGAGGTTCCGGTCCACTGGGTGGAGCCCCTGGGGAGGACTTGGGCACGCGGCCCTGGGAAGTGGCTCAGTCGAGCAAGAGGATGAGATTGTTCATCCGTTCCCCGGGAAGTCCCTGGCGGCGTGTGCGGAGTGCGAGACTCAGCCCGGAGCAGGAAAACGTGAAGAAGTCCTGGAAGCCCAGGCGGAGGCTAGTCAGCGCGAGCCATCCGCCCGCGGAGGGAGCGCTGGGCTGCGACGGGCTGTACCTGCTGCTATTCGCCACCTACTGGACTGACGACTAAATCCTAGCGCTCCGAACTAGCCTATGCCCCGCCCTCTCAAGCCATTGGCTCCTCAACCTGAGTCCCACCCCCGGAAGAAACGTCACACCCTTCCCCTCCCAGGCCCTGAGCCCGAAGCTCATGCGAGCGCTGATTCGGAGGGGCAGGCTAATAAGGTCTTGTACTCCGGAGCTTTTCGACCAATCACAGCTTACTTGACACCAGCGCCGGGGAGGAGGGAGCACGCAGCTAGCAGATTGGCAAGACCTCGAACCACTGACCTCGAAAGACAACCCGCAACCCTTTTGCGGTCAGTCGAAGCAGCCAATAGAATTGGCAGAATCGGCAGACGGTAGCCAATTGGGGCGGGAGGCGGAGTCTTGACGGGGAGGGGGAGGGGGAGGGGAGAGTGAAAGCCCCGGGGGCCGCCGAGACGAGAGCAGCTGTGCGGTTTCCTGGAGCCGTTGGCCGCCATGAGTTACACAGGTAAGGCCCGTTTCGAGCCGAGGAGGCTGCGATCGAAGAGGTGACCTCGAGTTCCAACCACCGCCCGGAGTCTGAGGCAGGGGCTGAGGCCTCCAGTGTCCGGACCGAGGCTTTAAGATGGCGTCGTGCCCAACTTTTCGACGCCCCCCCCCCCACCCCGTGACCCCCATCCCTGCCTCCCTAGCCCTTGGGTCCCGTCCCCTGCTCTCGGGCTTGGATGACGCCGCCGGCCAGGCCCCGCGGCTCGGAGAGGACGCCCAGGAGCCTGCGGCCTCGGGGTCACCTCCTCGCCGCCCGCGGCCGACTGGGCAGATCGGGCAGGCTGGGGGGCGCGGGCTGGCCGGCAGCTTGGAGACGGCGAAGGTGGGACGACAAGAACCCCGACCCCGCAGCAGGGAGATACAGAATTGGGACACGGGGACATTGTGAGGGTCCGAGGGGCTCGAGCAGGGGCTGCTGCGAGACCCCGGGGCCTATCTAAGAGCGCATCCCCCGGGCGGCCCGTGGCGGAGCTGGGATATCCAGTTCAGGCCCTTCGGTTTGTAAACGGGAGAGTCCAGTAGGGGAAACGTTTAAATCCCTCAAGAAAACAATTTGAGGAGGGGTGGGTGATAGTTTTCCCCAACACAAGGTATCGTGGACACTAGAAATCTTGAGGAAGACAAGTTGAAATGTGAATGTGTTTAAAATGGAGAAAGCTGTGTCGTTTACTTGAGTGGATCTTGAAATCCATCCGGTAGATCTCTCTTACCTTCAAGATCAAATATTAGATGCAGTTTGTCCTTTAAAAGCCCTTGATAAATTGGCCTCTTTCTGCCTCACCTGGAATTTCCCCCCCCCTTCCTCTTCTCCTTCTGTCTTCCTTCAGATTTCAATTAAAATTCTCTCTTCTACAAGAAGTCTTTTCTTAATCCTCCTAAATATTAGCATCTTCTTTCCTAACATCATCTCCAGTTTATCTTGTATATATTTTCTTTGTAGAAGTTTCCTGGAACAAACAAGTTTCATGAAATCACAAAAAAATTATTAATATGAACACCGAATCAGCGAATAGAGAGTTTACTTTGGAGTTGAAGTTGAGGTGGTTCTTCCTTCTCAAAGAGGACCTTGTTGTCTGAGAGGTGACACCTTGTTATGCAAGTGAATTGATTTAAGGGAAGGCTGGGCAAAATCTCTAGCCTCACTTGCTCCTCCCCAGCCTTCTGGCACCCATGGCCAGATATAGGTCAGGGCTGGAAATGGCTCTGGATGCCGTGGGGGAGAACCTTTTTAGCTAATATCTTTAACTGGTTTCAGTTTAACAGGCAACACCCATTCCATAGATAATGTTGTTGTCCTGTACCAAAAAACCCAAACAAACAAATGATATACTAGGCTTAGTTCTAGATGTTGGTATTGGGAAAAATAAAACATGATCCCTTGACCTGAAAGAGCACATAATCAGTGGGGATTTGAATTTGTTAAATCAATACTATGACATGCTACCATTTGGTCAATAACTTCTTATTATTTTCTAGGCATTTTCAGAAAACATACTTGTTATCTTTCCTTAATATTTTATAAACAGATTATAAAATACCAGGTGCTAGGGCCAGACTAACTCAGTTCATAGTGTCAGTTACATTTCTAGGAAAAGGGGCAACTATGGAATTATATAAATTTAAACAAAGTCATACTAAAGAGTTTACCAAAGTTAATGCAAGCACCTGAATTCACTGGACATTATTTGTAGTGCCATTTCTGGTTTTAATAGCAGTGCCTTTTCCTACTGATTTAAATAGATTTTCTTTAGGACTAAATTGAAAATGGGGGGAGGAGAGTGAAAAATAGTTAGCATTTATAGACATCAATAAATTTTAAAAAAAGACTAATTGAGTTTTATTTTTGATCTGATTGAATGTCTTCCATAGATTTTATTTTAGTTGCTTTTTTTTTTGCAAGGCAATGGGGTTAAGTGATTTGCCCAAGGTCATATAGCTAGGTAATTATTAAGTATCTGAGGTCCTCCTGACTCCAGGGCTGGTGCTTTATCCCATAGATTTCCAACAAAATAGTAATAATAAAAATGTAAAAACTTATTTATTGAAATGCATATATTCGTTTAAAATGGAAAAGTCAGGATCCTTGTGTTTTTGATCATCTTCCCACCAACCCTATAACTAAAGGAGTATAAATTTGAATGCTTTGTGTGTATTATTAGGTCATAGTCTTAATATTTCACGAATATCAAGGGTTTTTCCTTTTAAATTGTTTCATTGTCTAGTAATTTCACAGATGTTATTTGTTATTTTTGCTAAAGAAAGCAATCATATCATTGGAGGATTGCTTGATCTTTTTTTAAAAATCTGTTTGAAAGGCCTCCAGTGATAACAACATACTCTTAATTGGAAGTAACCCATTTTACTTTTGGATGGCTCTTATTGGCTAGAAATTTTTCCTTTGTAATGAAGGGACTGAGCAAAAGAAGTCTTACATTTTTTCTTAGAATAGCAGCTAAGCCTTTTCTGGCTTGAATCTTCCAGTTTCTTTCATATGATGTGATTTTGGATTATAATATCGCTATTGTAGCTACCAAATTAATTTGGAAGGTACATTTTAATATATAATATATAATATAACATATAATATAATATATAAACCTTCTGATTGAAATCTACTCCATCATTTTACAACCCAGAATGTATCAGAAAATAATTATTAAATTTGTCTTCCTTGTTAATAATTTAAGTAAAATTCATTCTTTATTGATATGAGAATTCTTTGTGTGTAGGAGGAGCTGTGGTATCAATTCTATGCATTTTTCTTCAGTGATAATTCTACTTACTTTATATGTCTCTAGGGTTTGTCCAAGGATCAGAGACAACTCTGCAATCTACATTTTCTGATACCACTGCCCAGCCCACATGTGACTATGGTAAGTACGTCTAGATTTCTCATTCAAATAGGGTAGAAAAGTGATTAAGATTGGCATTTAGTGGCAAAAGACCTTTGCTTCTGGGGCCAAGTTAAGCTTTCTGCATATACTGCTTATGAGTAAGTAGCCTTAACGTTTAAGTGAGAAATTTTATGCTTCCATATTGGACAATTGTAGGAAATAGGTTAGTATTGATATGATGGACATCCTTGACTCTGTCTCTGCTTCTGCCAGCATCCAGATAGGTATTTGATATAGCTGGCAAGGTAGGAAAGGATGTCCTTTAAAATATTTCTGCACTATTAAATATAGAACAATATTAGGTAATCATTCAGAAAATTAGCATAGGAGAGTGAGGTAATCACTTAAAGTTTAGGGGATTACATCCAGCAGATAGCAAGCAATTAAGTATTAGAGCCATCTCCTTGAAATGGAAATCTCAGAGAAGACATTTAATCTCCTGGGCCTCAGTTTCCTTTCCTGTTAAAAAAAACAAACAAACCTTTTTAGCCAGCTAAAGCAGGAAGGGACCTCAGATTCTATAATGCAAGCTAGTTACTTCTAAAAATGTTTCATAAACTTAGGGTCCAGCCATGTCCTATCATTGGAGTTCTTTTTATTGCATTTTTTAAACATAATCTAGATAGAATTTCGGATTGTGAATTCTCTGCTATTACGATATAGCAATTACATTCTTGTTCAAATGTAGAACAATTCCCTAATAGTAGTTGTTTTTTTTTTAAGTTGTCATATGAGTGATTCTTTATCAAGTTTGTGGTCAAGTAAAAGATGGGATCAGTCTCCTTAACTTATACTTTTTGAAGTTGATATTTTTAAAAATTGTAATCTTTATTTCAGTGGGACTCTGATTGCATTAGTGTGTATATTCTTTTCACTTAGTATCCATTGTAAATTCATCATACCTTCTCATTGTTAGAATTTTCCTGTCCATCTCTCCCCTCCAACCAGAACCTTGTACTCTGCCCCTGAGAGGAGGCAGTCTAATGGGGTGAACTTATACTAAAATTAAGTATTTGCAAAGTGCTCATCATCATCATCATAATTCATAGAACAAAGTTTCTAGAACTTTTTGATCTTTTGACTTTTTTTCCCCACTCTTGCCTTTATTGGAATATAAGCTCCCTGAAGGCAGGAATTGTCTTGTGTGTTTGCATTTGTATCACCTACACTTAGCACTGTGTCATGCTTCATTAATTCCTTATCATCTGTAAATCTTTTATAGAAATGTTATTTAGCTTTCTATAGAAGTTTCGTTCAGAAGTTTTTTTTTACAAACTCCCCCCCCTTTTTCCCCCAGTAATCCTTAGTGAACATGTGACCTATTATTCTTTGATGATTTCCTTGATCTTACTATAAAGAAGGGCCTCCTTTTTATACTTTCTCATAGTCTTAGACTTGGAAGTGACCTCAGAGGTCATCCAGCCCATTGATGAAATGATTCCTTCTTGGTCTCACAGGAAATAAGTAGTGAACCCAATCTTTGACCTGAGCTTTGCTGACTGAAATACAGTCTTTTCCTATATACCATGCTTCGCTTTTACTCTGTTTTGGATTTAAGGGTTAAAAGGATATTGAGGGGTGGCTGGAAGGATAGAGCAGTTCAGGTAAGAGATTGAAAGGTGGGGGCAGCTAGGTGGAGTTCAAATCCAGCCTCAGCCACTTAATAATTACCTAGCTGTGTGGCCTTGGGCAAGCCACTTAATCCCATTGCCTTGCAAAAAACCTAAAAATAAAAGGATATTGGGTTCTTCTTGTTAGAATCTCAGATTTATAAGAGACCTAGAAGCTATCTTGCCTGATCTACAGGTACCTCCCAGACCCACCTCCCCCAGCTGCTTTTTCTTTATTATTCTTTCTGTCCTTACCCAAAGGCACAACCTCCCAACTACATTCTTTCCCTCCTTGTCTTCATCTCCTGACTTTCTTTAGCTCTCAGCTAAAGTTCCACCTTTTATAAGAATCTTTTCCTGGTCCCCCTTCTTGCTAGTTGATTCTCTCCAATTGATCCATATAGCTATTAGATAATAGCTAATATTTAACTAGTATTTACTATCTGCCAGGCACTGCAGATGCTCAAAACAACTCTAGAAGAGATAGGTGCTGTTGTTATTTGTTCAGTGACTCTTAGTGATCTCATGTTTCTTGACAAGAATAGTGCCGTTCCTTCTCTGGCTCATTTTACATATCAGGAAACTGAGGCAAACAAAAGTGACTTGCCCAGGGTCACACACTTAAGTACAATAGCTCTGGAAGTTAGGTGCTATTATTATCCCCATTTTACAGATGGGGCAATTGACACAAAAGGGTTAAATGACTTGTCCAGGATCACTCAGCTAGAAAGCATCTGGGACTGAATTTAAATTGGGTTCTTTCTGATTCTAGACTCTCCACTCTAATCACTACTCCACTTGTACATAGTTGTTTGCATGTTCTTTCCTGATAGACTGAGCTACTTGGGAACAGGAGCTGTTTGGCCTCTATATTTCTGTGCTTATCCCCCCCTTTTTTTATTCTTACCCTTCCTCTGTATCCTCAGCTCATTTTGAACTTCAGCATCCCTGTCTCTTCTTACAGGACCATGGGATATTTTCATATTCAATGTATGTATGTACCTAAGGAAAATTAATCAGTCAGTAAACATTAAGTGCCTACTATGTGCCAGAAGCTTATAAGCTAATAAAGGAGACAACATGTAAACAAATATATACAGAGTGAGTTCTATATATAGGAAAAATAAATTATTAAAAGAGGAAAGTCACTAGAATTAAGAGGGATTGGGGAAGACTTCCTATTAGTAATTTTTCCATGTATGATTACCTAGATTTTAGCAAAGCATTTGACATAGCTTATATTCTCTCTTTGTGCACAAGATAGAACTTTTTGGGCCAGATTGACTGGACATAAAGACGAATCATTAATTGGTCAATGTAACCTTCTAGAGATAATACAGGGATACTTGAATGTTTTGTTCTCGAGGCTCTTTACACTGTTAAAATTATTGAGTAACTTCCCTGACTTTTGTTTATGTTGGCTATATATGTTCATTATATATTATTTTAGTTATAGAAATAATTTTGACCTCATGGTTCTCCTTAAAAGGTCTTAAGAACCCCATCCCTAGACTAAATTTTGAGAGCTTGATGTTCTAATAAAATTTGTCAATAATCTCTCTTTGGGGGGCGGCTAGGTGGCATAGTGGATAAAGCACCAGCCTTGGAGTCAGGAGTACCTGGGTTCAAATCTGGTCTCAGACACTTGGCAATTACCTAGCTGTGCGGCCTTGGGCAAGCCACTTAACCCCATTTGCCTTGCAAAAACCTAAAAAGAAAAAAATAATAATAATCTCTCTTTGGCTCTATGCTGCTCAATTGAAAAAATTACTCGGATGAAGAAGTAGATAGCATACTTATAACTAATTTAAAAGTAGCAGAGTTAGGAAGGATCTCTAACTTGGATTATAACACCAGCTTCCAAAAAGATCTCAATAGTCTAGAATAAAAAGTTGAAATCTTTCCTTTGTGTTTTTAAATTTACTCCCAAGAATAAAATGGGTTGCATATTTAGACAATTAAATTGTGTGGTTTTTTGATGATGGGGGGGTTTGAATTGCAGAAGTGAGGATTATGCAGAATATGTCACTCATTAAAGCTAATATAGCATTAGTCTAATCTAAGAAGATGATATCTAGACTATAAGAGTCATAGTCTTGCTCTACTCCATGTTGGTTATAGAACAGTTTTAGGTGCCATATTTTAGGAAGGACTAGTTAAACTACACCTAAGATTAATAAAAGGGGATTAGGATGGTGTGACATTAGTTAGCTACCCTAAAATATTTGAAGGATTTTCATATAGAGTAGGAGTCATACATTTTCCTTTGGCCTGGAAGCAGAACTAGAAGCAAGAGAGAAAAATCAAATCTGTCGTTCATATGGTGTTATTAAGATTTGCAAAGCTCTTTGCATGCAGTTTTTTATTTGTGTTTCCTAACACTCTTTTGCATTAGTTATTGCTAGTACTGCTGCTCATTTTATAGTCAAAAGTACAGAGCAACATGGAAACAAAGTAAAGACTGATAAATTGCTCTCTGTTGGGGAGTGGATGGAAGTAAGATTGGGGGGAAATTGTAAAACTCAAAATAAATAAAATCTTTAATAAAACAAACAAGTACATTGAGGCTCAGAGTTGTTTAGTAGCTGGTAACTGGTATTCTTTTCAACTCTGAGATTCTATGTAAATGAACAAATTCTACTATCTTATTAAGGACAGTATGAGAGACTTTCATGCTTTGCAATATAGATTGATTGCTTTTCCTTATTTTTCCTGTATTGAATTGCTTCTTTAAAACATGTGGCAGGGGGTGGCTAGGTGGTGCAGTAGATGATAGAGCGCCGGCCTTGGAGTCAGGAGTACCTGAGTTCAAATCCGGCCTCAGACACTTAATAATTACCTAGCTGTGTGGCCTTGGGCAAGCCATTTAACCCCATTGCCTTGAAAAATCTAAAATAAAAAAATGCTGCAAAAGTGATCGTTGTTCCCTTAGTTCTATCATTTCAGTAATGATTCATTTTTCTTATCCAAGTAGATTCTATTCAATGATTTATCTTGATTATTTGATTAGTATAATTTTTGAATTTGTATACATTCTTGTGAAATTACTGTGTATAATTTAGACAAGTGAGACATCCCATTGGGTCTCCTTCCTTTAATTACTGCTTTGGGATAGTATCTTGAGCTCCTTTATTTTATGTGGGGATATTGCTGGATTTGTTTAAGGGAGGCTCAGAGACCTACAAATACTCTTTTCAATCATTTACTAGATGAGAAATGGGGAGGGAGGGGAAGGCATTGGTTGTGCTCACCGAATGATGGCAGTGTTTGAGCATGCAGTAATTATTCTGTTTGTTTACTCTAAAGGTCTTTTCAGCATGAGAGAGAGAACAGGACTGCCCAGTATGGTGTGCCCTCATCAGAGAAAGGGCTTACTCTATGAGCAAAGCAGAATCGTAGTGGTGCAATTTTAGATGTGCAAGTTTAGAAAACCCACCTGAGGTGTTCATATGGACTATTTGTGCCCAACCTGTGGTAGAGTATTCTAAGCTCACATTGGTCAGATCAGTCACATTCAGACATACTGTAACTGATCTCTAATATAGTTTGTCATTTTGATCCTCTTTGAAAATGAAGGACATTGGGGTGGCTAGGTGGTGCAGTGGATAAAGCACCGACCCTGGAGTCAGGAGTACCTGGGTTCAAATCTGGTCTTAGACACTTAATAATTACCTAGCTGTGTGGCCTTCGGCAAGCCACTTAACCCCATTGCCTAGAAAAGACCTAAAAAAGAAAAAAAAAGAAAATGAAGGACATGAACCAATTATATGATTGCTCTACTTTGATGTAGTAAAAGCATACAGGATGATCTGTGTCAGTCTCCTGATCTGTAAGCTACCTCTTTTATGTTTTGTTTCTTTTTGGGTTGTAGCTTGTACGTAGTGGTTTCTGGGATTATGAAATGTAGGTAATCTGATGTTGCCAGTTGGTATGTGTTATTAAAATATTCAAACATTGGACTTTAGTCATCATAAAAAGTTTGGAGCTTAATTAATGGTGGTTTTTGTTGTTGTTGTTGTTGTTGTTGTTGTAGGATACGGAACCTGGAACTCTGGGACAAACAGAGGCAAGTATGATTTTTTTTTAATTTTTTCCCTCCAGACTAAACTAGATATTCAGTTTGATGATTTTGTACCAGATATAAATATAAAAATTGAAGAATTAAATGACTTTGAATATGACTTTGCAATTAAATCTGTGCCAAAACTGGTTCCATTCAGATTGCTTCTCCCCCCCAACCCCCCCAAAAGTTTGTTTTTATAAAACCTGAGTCCTCCATAAAATTAGTTGTGTTTTTCAGTATATATGCCTATATATTTTTCTTGTGAAGACTTCTCCCTGATTGGTTCAGACCACTTTAGTGATGAGTTTTTTGATATACTACTAGTTTCTTTCTATGGAGTTAATACAATTACTTAAGTGAGTTTTGACCAGAGACTCCGGATTTGAATGGTTGGAAACCAAGAGGCCAACTTAAAATGGACCTGCCTCAGATTGTGTGACTGGAGTTGTCCATATCTCTTGTTACAGGTTACGAGAGCTATAGTTATGGATATGGATATGGTCAGGATAACACTACCAATTATGGGTATGGTATGGCCAGTTCAAACTCTTGGGAAATTCCTAACTCCGACACAAATACAAACCTTAATGCTTCTGCTAGCACCGGTACCGATAATGTTCTGTCCAAAATAAACCAGCGATTTGATGTGGTGTCTCACCTAGAAACGGACATGATGCAAGGAGCACTATATGGCTCAGGTGGAGACAGGTGAGTGTAGCTTTCAAGGTGAGACTGTTTAGTAGTGTTTATTTTTGAGAGTGGTAGATGCTTTCAATCAGCCACTGCTCCTTCTACACTTTTTTTTTTTTAAAACAACTTTGATGAGGTTTTTAGGTTAGATTCAGGCATGTTTGTTTTTTGTTTTTTTTTTAACTTTCTTACTTCCCATATGTGAAATCCACACTGAGGTGATAGGTAGTCTCCTCAATTTAGAGACAATAGCAGATTATAATTTGTTTTCCTTCCTCCATGGATTTGAGGAGGAGCAAGGGCCATGGATTTGACATGAATAGTAATGCCAATTTAGCCTTCTAGTTCCATTAAATGTGTATAATTTCTGTTTGCTTAGTTACCAGTTAATTCAGGAAGTTGTAACACTCAGGCCTTCTTTATGTAGAACTATAGGTGGCACAGTGGAGACAGTGCTGGATGTAGGTTAGATAGACATATCTTCTTGAGTACAAATCTGACCTCAGGAATTTACTAGTGCTCTGGGAGCCTGGGCAAGTCACTTAATCTTGTTTGCCTCAGTTTCTTCATCTGTAAAATGATCCGGAAGAGGAAATGGTAAACCACTCCACTGTCTTGCTGAGAAAACTTCAAATGGATTCACAAAGAGTTGGATATGAATGAAGGACAACAAAATGTTAGACACTAGAGATATGTAAACTTAGAACTTAATCTGTGCTTCTAAATTTTCATAGGGGACAGGGGAGAAGGTATAACGTATTCATGTTTTTCCAAAGGTTATTTGGAATTTTCTTGGGAAATCACATAACACCATCAAAGTCAGATTAGGAAAAACTGTTCAAATTAGAGTAGAGCAAAGACTGAAGAGAGCCCTAGAGCCCCTTAGAAAGGTAGTTTTAAAAGTATTAGGAAGAGACTGTCTCTGTTGTTTTGAAGATGAAGTACTAATTAGTAGTGGATCTTGCATAAGATTTCTTTAGTTTGGAGGTAAATTGTAATATGGGCAGCCTGGCTTCAACCAATGGTTGCTGACACTTGGTATTTGGGATTGTTCTTGCAGTGAAAGAAAACAAAATGCCTAGGGGTAGCCAGCTTGTGTTTTGAAACAATGTATTGGAGAGATGAGACTGGTAACTGGGTCACTAACTTGTTAGAAGATGCTGGCTAGACAGCATGATAAATGTGAATCAAGTTTCTACTTCTTGGCACTCTTGGTTGGTTGTTGATCTCAAATTATGCTGGTCACACACTGGTTGTTTTCTTCAGGGTTTAATACAGCCAACTTTTGTCTCTTCCTATAGTGGCATACCCTGAGGATCTGGTTTGAGGAGAGCATAATTCATAAACTATCTTCAGAACTTTAGTTGTTGGTAGATAACTGACAGGGTTATTCTTTGGTATTTAGGCTGATTTTGAAATCAGAAAGAGCTCTGTTTGTTATTTTATCATTGTCCTTTTCTTATTTTCATACCCTTGCAGTAAAACTTACCATCTTTTAGTGTTTATAGTCTTGTTAGTCTCCCTTTCTGCCTCTGGTTCATAAACTTACTGGAGAGATTGAGTTTTCAAGAACAGCTAATCCCTTTTCTGTTAGTCTTCCTCAAACTCTGTATATTCTTTTTCATTAAACAATGACCACCTCAACAGTTGATATATTTAGTATAAAAAGTCTGTCTTTTTTCAAATGATGGTAAAGCTCTATCTCAAATTGCTGGAAAACCTTTGTGGATTTTAGAAAACAAATTTCTCTTTCTGTCATTTCTCCAAAATCAAAGGGAATTCTTTTGGAAATTAGGGCTTTATAATGTATCTAGAGGTAAAAGAGTAGACTTCCTTTTTATTGAATTGGAATGGGGAGCTGAAGCTTTTGGGATTAAAATGTTTCTTTTACCTGTTATCTTTACTAGAAAGGGTTGTCATGGGATAGCTGATCAAAGTAGCAGTACATATAGTAATACAAAGGGCCTTGCTTCTAAAATTCTTAATCTGTTACTGTCTCTTTAATTTGTTTCTCTGAACAATTAGAGCTTCTGTGAAGAAGCGGGGAAATTAGGCTTTATAAGTGTGGAAGTAAAAATTATGTCAATTCAGATTTGAGATGTAGAAGGGAAGAATGAAGCTAGTCTTTTAGTAGGTAAAGGAGATTTCTTCCTTTGCTATTTTTGAAATGATTAGAAGCATTTGACTCTGCTTTTTAGAACTTTTATTTTCCCCCTGATCTAGGGGCTGAAAGGTTTGACCAAGCAGGTGAAATTGTAAAGTGAAAGCATGTCACTTGGGGTGCTATTGAAGCCATTAGAACTCAGATGATTTAACTACAATGTATTGCTTTTTCTAAACAAGTCCTTCCTGCTCCAGTCTGCAACTGCTGAGTTTTATACTGTTAATGGGGGGGGTAGTTTTGGGGGTCATAGGCTACTTATATATTTGTTGTACACTGTCCTGGCCTCTGTACTTCTTGAGTCCTGCCCAGATCACTGATGCAATACTGTGCGCCTCTTGCAGGTATGATTCCTACGAAGCATATGACTCCAGGGCTGCACTGAGCGACCGTGATCTTTACAGATCCGGCTATGACTACAGTGAAATTGACCCTGAAATGGAGATGGCCTATGAAGGCCACTACGATGCCTACCGGGATCATTTCCGAGTCCGTGATGCCTTTGGCCAGCGGGCACAGGGATGGGCCAGAGATGGTCACACTAATCGGCCTATGGCTACAGGCTATGGGCGCATGTGGGATGACCCCATGGGGGCCAGGGGCCAATGTGTACCGAGTTCGTCCCGCCTCCCATCCCTCTTCTCTCAGAACATTATTCCTGAATACGGCATGTTTCAGAGCATGAGAGGCTCCTATGGGAACATGCGATTTGGCTTTGGACTTGGCAGTGGGATGAAACAAATGAAAAGGACTTGGAAGACCTGGGCTACTACAGATTTCCGGGTAAGAACTGTTCCCTTTAGTTAGGCACTGAAGCCAGGGATAGCTTATTTAAGATGGACCAGCTCAGTGTTAGGGACATAGATTTGTTCTTGGCCAGGCCTTCTCTAAATCAGGAGAGTAACACCATCAATGATTTTTAGCCTTGTCTCCATTTTAAAATTGGGCACCGGGGCAGCTAGGTGGTGCAGTGGATAGAGCACCATCCCAGGAGTCAGGAGTACCTGATTTCAAATTCTGCCTCACATTTAATAATTACTTAGCTGCATGGCCTTGGGCAAGCCACTTAACCCCATTAGCCTTGCAAAAACCTTAAAAAAATTGGGCACCAATGGCTCATTTACTGTATTAACCCCATTTGCTCAATTTTGTGCTTTCCTTTTCAGAATAAAAAGAAGAAGCGAAAACAGTCAAATAACATTGATGAACCTGACAGCAAAGCAGCTAAGACAGATGGCTCTGAGAACAGTGACTCTGACAATGGTGAGGTGCAGCCAGTTGGTCCCTTTCTCCTCACTTGTTCCCTTTTTTTTAAGATTTTTTTTTTTTCAAGGCAATGGGGTTAAGTGGCTTGCCCAAGGCCACGCAGCTAGGTAATTATTAAGTGTCTGAGACCGGATTTGAACCCAGGTACTCCTGACTCCAGGGCCGGTGCTTTATCCACTGTGCCACCTAGCCACCCCTTTTTTCTTTTTCTTTTTCGTTTTGTTCCCTTCTTTCTTAATGAGGCAAAACAACTCCTGAGATACTGCCCTTCTCTTTCAGATGAGGGGACTGAAGGTGAGACAGGAGAAGGAACAGAAACCCCTGATACAGCCAGAAAGAGTTCCAGAGCTGTAAGTGGTTTTGGGGACACTTACATTTCAGTCACTTAGACAAAAGATAACCTCTACCTGGGTACATACTCAGCCAGTCAGCCAGGTACTAACCTGAATATGAGCATGGTAAAAGGAAGACCACAGATAGGGTAGAAGAGAACAATGACTGGGAAAAGTTTATTGTAATGGTGAGGTTCCCCAAAGTGCTAGCCCTTATAGGATTATCCTTTCCATGGTGGGTTTTATAGATCCTATTTGTGCATAGGTTTTGATCTTTTGAATTTTATGACAGGAAGGAGAAGAGGAAGAAGGAAAAGAAGATGGGAAGGAAGAAGGAAATGAAGATGCTGAAAAGGGTGGGTATATGTTTAAGTGCTCTGTAGTTGTAATTGGACATTCCCCTCTTAGAAAAGATCATGCAGGTACTGGCAGCTTAGGTGGGCAGATTGTCGGGAGGTGGTTCTGGGACTTGGCAGGATGTCCATTGATACTAATAATGTTCAGCTTGCCTGTGACCCACCCCTCTGGGCTGGTTGTAAGCTATAATTAAGCACAAATTCTCCTCTTTATTGAGCCAGAGGCTAGGACTAGTATTGGTCATAGGCAGCCACTTCTGACCTATTGTCTGTTTAGGCCAGATAGTTTGGGGTGCCGCAAGGAATACCTACCCTTGCCACAATCAGGTACTAGGCCCTATGACTCCTACCATTCCCTGGTCCCATAGTGACACCCACTTGCAAGTTCTTCTCAGTGGCTGGCAGTTGTTGACGTCCGAGCCGTGGTCCCCTCGTTCCAGTTTTTACGGCTCTGGTTTGCGTGTCCTCTCCCTTAGCGCCTCTCCAGCCCCAGTTGGGAGTCCGTGTCCCCCCACCCGTGTGATGAGCACCAGCAGGTACCAAACAGCAACTCCAGTGTTGGCCATTGTTGCCATGGTGACTGGTTGGGGGTGGGTGGGCAGGGCATTTTAAGCATTTCACATTGGCTGCTAGTATGGCACTGTGATCTCCATCCTGCTGGATTGACCACAGAACTATTGTTAGGGTTTTCAACAAGCATCCACTAACCCCTTTGAATTCCCGAGCCGCTGTGTTTTGGTAAAGCTGTGGGGTTGGGAACTTGGATTCAAGCTACACAGAGAGTAGGGGTTCATAAGCTCTCTGGGCCCACTATAGGTGGGTAAAGCACCTTAGGAAGCTGTGAGTAGCACAGAACCAACCAGTAAGGGAGTCACCTCTCCCTTTTCCTCCCCAGCACTTGTCTCTATATTCATCTCCCTGGACTGAAACCTTGAAAAGGTATTTGGGTTTCCCTGGTTCTTCAGACTGAACTTTACTAGTAGAGTGTACCAAAATGAATACCACCAGCTCTGGTTGGTAGCTGGGAGGAAGAAGGGCAACAAAATTGGCCCTTTATGCTGCAGAGTAGATATGATGAATGTCCTGGTTTTCCTATCCCTCTTGTCCCCCAGGAGCACTGACCATTCAGGAGGAAATCAGTCAAATCAAACGCAAATTGCAAGCTGGCAAGAAGACACAGGAGAAGCAGAAGAAAAGACAGCGGGACCGAATGGTGGAAAGGTAATACTTTGTATTTTCATTTCATCTACCAACCTCTGCCCTAGCAACTCGTGGCTGGCCAGGGGTTCCAGCAAGCGCCGTTTCCTCTTCCCCACGGTTAGCCTTCCTGGCAGCCCCAGGCAACCCACCTTCCCAGGGCAATTGGGGTCTCTCAGGAGATGAATGATGTACTCTTCTCCTGGCCTGACCTTGCCTCTTCGTCTCTCCCTCTGGCCTTTCAATGGGGCCCAGTGTTGCCCTGGCACCTGCTCTTCTGTGCATGGACCCTGCTTCCCATCAGTCAGGGCTTCCAAGGTCCTGGTTGTATACCTAAGAGCCTGAATTGTCCCCCCTGCCCCCCAGAGGTCGCCTTGTAACTGTTCTGCTTCTCCGGCTCGGGACCTGACGCTGCTTGGCACTGTTGTCCAGAAACTCCAACGCTTAGGTCACCGAACATGCCCAGAGGTGCTTTGGGGGCCCCTGGCCCCCAAGGGAGGGGGCCAGCTCATCAGAGACACTGAGGCACCTCTCCAGCCCAAACCTGTGGCCAAGTGGCTACTACCATGCCTGGGAGTGACTGAAACACCAATGGGGGAATCTCGGGAGCTTTGGGCCCTGCCCTTATGCCCAGTCTATGGCAGAAGTTCCCACATTTCCGTGACTTGGTGCTGGAGGGGCCAGTCTGCCTCAGGCCCGTGTCCGGCAGGTGGCTGAGCCCTTTACGCCCCTGCTGTCGGGTCTATTTGCCCTCAGGGCCCCCGAACTGGTGTTTGCCTCCGACTCAGACTCTTGCTCTTGCTGGATCTTCCTCGGCCAAGCCGGCGCCGGGCCCCTGGGCTCTCCAGACAAAGCTGTTCCCGTGGCCCAGATATGGACGGCAGAGGTAGGAACCCGTCCTGAGGCCTTGGTGGAGGCCAGCCTCCTCCGTCCCCTGCCACGGTCACCGTTGCCTCTCGGCTCAGGCCCCCAACCCCCCCAGGGGAACCTGCTGTGGACAGCCTGACCCTGACCACCTCAGCTGCCATCATGCTGGGCACCCTCCTTCCAGGTCAGACTTTTTTGTTCTTGGAAGAGGAAGATGAGGCAGCAGGCATCAGAGGCTGGGCTGCATCCAGCCCCTCCTTCCCTCCCTCCTTCCACCATACCTGGGCTCTCTGAGCTGAGGATGGGGTAGGGTGGAGAACCCAAGGAAGACACAGCACCACTCAGCGGGCAATGGCTCAGGACTGATCTCTTCTCTCTGCGCCATGGGGCCAGATCCTCCGAGTTCGGCTGCCCTCCCCTCCCCTGGCCCCAGTTGTTTCTCCTAGGTGTGCTCCTTTCTTTCATGGAGAGACCTACGTGACCACCCCACTGGCACCTTTGCAGCTAGTCTGTGTCTCTCAAAAGCAGCTGGCTCCCCTGAGTCTAGACCAGCCACAGCATTATCTCCTGTGATTACCTCTTCCTTTCTATGGGAAGAAAATTCTTGTGTTATCCCTTAGGGAAGCCAGTAGGACCTGCTTTATTTATCTAGTTGTACAGTTCAGAAATTGTCACCTGTTCCCTATTCTGCACTGTGACTTAATTCTTCCCTCATGGTGTCAATGTCCCTTCTTGAAAAAGAATGGCAAATGGTTTCAGAACAAAATTTTGAGTTTTCCCCTTCTTGGGACCATTGCCTCAGAGTTCCATAAGGAAGTGATTTAAGTATCAGAACCTAGGGGTAGCCTCAACCCATTTCTGGGGTTTGCTCTCTTCATTGTTCAGGGACCTGGTGCTGGTAGTAGCACCCTTGATGCAGACCTTACTTGACCTCTATTCTTTCTTCTACCAGGATCCAATTTGTGTGTTCTCTCTGCAAATATCGGACCTTTTATGATGATGAGATGACCAACCACTTAGACAGCAGGTTCCACAAGGAACATTTCAAGTTTGTAGGCACAAAATTGCCAAAACAGACTGCAGACTTTTTGCAGGTGATCCTCTCTTTTGATTTTGGGGTGCATTGGGTTTTTATCACTTCCATTTTCTGCAGGGAATTGGGACTATTTTGACCTCTCTCCATTCTTTTCCTGAACACAGAGAAAACTGAAAATAATAGGGTTTATCATCCAGACAGGCAAGAGAGATCATCATCACCACCAATCCAAAAGGGAAACGATATGATCAAGAGAGGGCCTGACAAACCTGACTTCCTTGTCTGCTTCCTTTTCAGCTACCAAATTGCTCCTTTTTTGTTTTTAGGGTTTAAACAAAAGAGATGCATAATTCCTTTCCACCTGACTTTTTTAAGTTATACTCTGATAACTCCTGTTTGACACTTCCAGGAATATGTTGCTAACAAAACCAAGAAGACAGAAGAACGTCGCAAAACTATCGAAGACCTAAATGGTGTGATCCAGCAAATCTATAAAGATCAAGACCTTACTCAAGGTAAGTGTCAATTCGCCATGGTGATCCAGGTGATAGCTAGGGTCTGCCTTGATTTTGACTGTCCACTTAGACTGTTTTCTGGTCCTTATTTTGAGTCCAAAATAGAATTCCCATGATCTTTATGAGAATTAAAAAGCCTTTCCTAAGCCTGAAGTGCCTGGGGTTAACACTTGGGGTGAGAGGAAGGGGAAAGAAGTAAGACTCAGTTTTTTGAGACGTCTGATAGGACCAGGGCATCTGTTTGTTAGTGTCCAGTGGCTGAACCTAAAGACCTCTTATTTTTGTAATTGGAGAGGGACATATTAGTGGCAATTAGTGGGTCCCTATTTCTTTGGGGATGAAATCTATCCCAAAAGGGATACTAGTGGGACTTGGGCATCGGCTTCCTTCCCTTGCAGAGATTGCCATGGAACATTTTGTGAAGAAAGTGGAGGCAGCTCACTGTGCAGCCTGTGACCTCTTCATTCCTATGCAGTTTGGGATCATACAGAAGCACCTCAAGTCCATGGAACACAACCGAAACAGAAGAGTGAGTGGAGTGCTTTGGTGCTGCCCTCTAGGTTTAAAAAAGCAGACAATTTGGCTTTATGTCTGGTTACTTGCTTACTCATTGTGTGACCATGGGCAAGTTGGTTTTCCTCTGAGTTATTTTTTTTCCCCTGTAAATAATTCTTGGCCCTCTACTAAAGTTCTACTCTGCTATCTTTATGGTGGTGATTTGCAATTCTCCAAGCCCGAGTGGGCAGAAACCTCCCAGTTTAGAAAGAATTCAGCTGTGGGCCTGCTGATAGTTTATAAATTTTTAAGGATCAGCTGTATTTGAAGAGGCAAAGTTACTCAGAGGCTGACTTTTAAGCCACAGACAGAGACATCATGGTATAGTAGAAAGTGCTGAATTTGGAGTCTGGTGACTGGATTATAATTTAGCTTTCAGCATCTACTAGCTTTTCATGAACATGGACAAGTTACTGAAACTGTCTTATCTGAAACTGCGCTATCTACCTCATAGACTTGTTAAAAAAGTTTATAAACTTTACATACTATAGAGATAATGAATTAGCTATTAGTAATCATGTGACACTTCCAACCTTAGAGTTCCTGGGAGTTAGGATGGTTCCAGTTACTCAAGTGGGTTCTATTCTTTTTAGCTCATGATGGAACAGTCCAAGAAGTCCTCACTCATGGTAGCTCGAAGTATCCTGAACAATAAGCTCATTAGCAAGAAGCTAGAACGCTACCTTAAGGTAATCAGGCTTGTCTGACCCACCCTACATCCATTAATATTTGTGTACTTGCACATACAAATTTTGAGCCTAGTAATCTTCTGGGTTAGTCTCAAGATTGGGGATGGGAAGTCAAGCTTGGGGATGGAAAATCATGATTTGCTTCACTCCTCCAAATTGGTTTATGCCCTCAGATCCTCTGGGAAAAGGGGTAGGGGCTGAGAAGGGGTTGTTGAATAGGGGAAGAAGGGATCCTGACTTTCACCTTGGTGAGGTCAGTAGAGATGATGAGAGTAGTGTTAAAGGAAAAATTTGGGCATTTAGAGAGCAGGATTGCTTGGAAAAGATCGTACCAATAGACTGGTGAGTGTTTGTCACCCTTAGGGTGAGAATCCCTTCACAGATGACCCTGAAGAAGAAAAGGAGCAAGAAGAAGGAGAAGGCAGTGCTATAGAAGAAGGAGTGCCTGAAGGGGAAGATGAGAAGAAAACCAAGGAGAAAAGCATTGCAGATCAACCTGAGCTTCAGGCAGGAGACCAGAACCAGCAGCCTGGGGCTTCAGCAGGGACTGAAGAACAAACCCCAGCAAAGAGTTTGGTAGAGGAGCAGTCATCCTTGGAGCTGCCCTCAGAGGAGGAACCAGTGCCCTTGCTGGGGGGTGCCTTGCAGCAGCAGATCCGGGGCATCCCTGGCCTGGATGTGGAAGCGGATGAGGATGAGGAATGAAGAAGCCATGCTTCGGGAAAGAAATGGGAGAGAACTCAAACCTGTTTCAGAACTGTCATTAAATATTTTTAATAGAGGATTGAGACTTGCTAACACTTAGATACCTGTTCTCCCGGCTGTTGAAAGTCTAGCCTCTTTTTTTTGTAAATTATTATGGAAATAGGAGTTTGGTTATTGTAGTGGGAGGTTATGGGGCAAGGAGTATAGAGGATTGAATATTTTGAAACCCCATCTACATTATATCTGTTTTGTGCCCCTTGAGTTCTCAGTTACCTTTTCTTCAGGAACAACTTTAATAGTATCTGCAACAGGGTATGTGAAAAAGTGTGGGTGAGCTCCTGGTCCTTTTTCTTAGACAGCTTTTTGTGTAACTAAAAGGTAGGTTGGTTCTGGGTTTGAAAGGCCTTTCTGGTAAAAGAAGTTTTCCTGTGTTAGTTTTGCCCACAACAACTTTGCCTGTTTAGTCATTTTATTTTCAATCTGTTCCTTTTGCTGCAAAGCCAAAGTCAGCATCATATTGTTTGTAAAATCGAAATAAATGTTTAGTCAGAACTGATAAAAGTCTTAGCCTTTTAACAATTAAAAATACCTTAATATTTTAATAGTTTTACTAAATGCCTACTCCTCAGACCTCTCTCTATATTGAGCTGAAGGGTGAGGAGGACTTTTTGTTTGCACTTAGAACCATAGCCCCAAGGTTTGCATCTAAATATGAAGTTACCAAGTTAGGATGGAACCAATTGCACTCAAGTTATGAAGTTTTCAAAGGAAATGCTTTCTTAGATGAGTTCTCATTGGAATTTAAAAGATAAGGGACACAAGCAGAAGCCATATAGGAAGTAAACTGGTAAAATGTCCCACAATGGACAGCTCTGACAGAGAAGTCAAATGCCCTTTATTAGGTAGAGCCTGCTTGTAATCCCCACCATAAAGGGGAGATGCATGTAAACTAGCCTAGGCCCAGTGAGGAGAAGGGAGGCCCAAGTCTGTAGAAAGAAGGTGGGGGATCCCACAGCCCCCGGCATTAAAGAAGGGGGTGATGGGGCTGGGCTGACACAGGATGGCTCTCTGAGCTGTCATCTGTCAGGAGAAGCGCCTCAGGAACACTAGAAACACCGAACAGAAAGAGGTGTAGACAGCAGACGAGCAAAGCTACAGCTGTCCGAAAGGAAGAGGGCGAGTGGCCGCCCTGGAGGATCCCTCGCACCTGGTGGGGATTGGCGATAGCTTAGGGCCGGTATCGGGGCGCCTTAACACCCCCTCCCCCCCTTAGCCTTGGGTCCCTCCGGCCTGCAGGACGCAGTATACATGGCAATGGTGGCGGGGAAGGCGGGCCTGCGTCGTCCGCGTCCCGAGCCAGGGCGGGGTACCGTAGTTTTGGGGCGGGATGAAACCCAACGTTCCTGGAAGAGAGACCTCACGCAGCGCCGCTCCGCCGCCCCGCCGCCCCGCGCTCGCGGAGCCTGCGCACTGGAGCTTCGCAAGGCGGGGCCCAGGGGCTGCGAGACAACCAGTGGCGTTTCGCCCAAAGGAAGAGGAGGCGGTGCTTGCGAGAGCCAATAGCCTTTCGGCCGGGGGGCGGGGAAAGAGGAGGCTGGGTTGGCGCATGCGCAGTGTTGCTGTCGAGGAACAGGAACTCTTGGCTGGCGGCGGACTCGACATGGAGACGGGATATGGAGGTGGGTCCAACCACAGGGAATTATTAGCGGCAGCCGGGACTCGTGTTCTGCGAGCTCCCTAGCAGCGCAGAGGTGCGGGACACCCAACGAAGGGGTCGTCCGAGCGCGGAGAGAAAGCGGGCAGTCGCGGTCCGTGTTATGTCAGCATTAGGGAAGATTTATTTTACGGGAGTGGGGGGATGGGGGGGGTGGCTAACTGGCTTTCTGATTGGTGGGGATCCGTGTCTCTCCGCCAGACCTCGCTGTGGATTGGCCGGCTCTCCGCCGAGCTGGTCTGGCTGGCCTCGCCAGGCCTTACTGCCTGAGGGCTGAGCTTCGGGGGAGGGAAGGCGACGTGCCTCGGGGTGACCGAGGAGCTTAGCCTGCTGGTTATAGCTAGCGGCCTGGGCCTCGCCGCGGGCTCAAATGGACGCCTCCCCTTTCGGGAGACGACACAAAATGGCGGCGGCTGGGGCCCCCTCCCCCGAGCCCGGCTCCGCCCCCTTCACGTGTCTCCTTCCGCGTGCTTTGGGTGTCAACGGGAGACCGGGGAGGCACACGAGAACCGAAAAGGCCGCGGCCCAGGTTCACGCCCTGGCACATGCCTGTCGGCCTTTGCTTTGAGAAGATACATAATCCTGCTTAAAAGTTTGTAAAGTCCTGGGGCGGCTAGGTGGCGCCGTGGGTGGAGCACCGGCCCTGGAGTCAGGAGGACCTGAGTTCAAATCAGTCCTCAGACACTTAATAATGACCTAGCTGTGTGGTCTTGGGCAGGTCACTTACCCCCATTGCCTTGCAAAAACCTAAAAAAAGAGAGAAAAAGTTTGGGAAGCCCTTTACATGTTATCTCATTTTTTCCTTGCGACCCTCCCCCAAGGTTGGGCGCTCTTGTACCCCCGTTTTTTTTTTTTATGAGGAAAATGTGATACAGAGATTAAACGATTTGCCCCGGTTCTCAAAGCTAGTATCTTGGGCAGGACTTCCAGTGGAGCATTCTTTGAACCTCATCTTCTACCTTCTACCCCGTACCTCTGACTTGCTCCTAAGACATTTCGACCATCTCTCCCAATACCGGGGTTAAAGGAACCGGGAACATGATGAAGAGCGAGTTGAACAGAATTAGATTGGCAACAGGTCAACGAGGAGCATTGAATTTGAGGCTTGAACATAGTTTCTGGGAATAGATTTAAAATTAGTAGAAAGCAGATAGTTAAGAGACTTGGACAGAGTCACAGATAATAAGTGTCAGATTTTATTAAATTACATTATAATATATTACATATATTGTAATATAAATTGTAATAAATGTCAGTATATTAAATAACAAATAATGTTCTCCAGGGGTATGGGGTATGGTACCTGGGGATATGGTAAAAAAAATCTCATGAAGTAGGTGGTTATATTTTGGAAGAAGGTAAGAGCTGTTCTTTAAGCTTTAAGTTGGGGAGAGAGTATAAAGCCAGTATGGTAACTTGGTAAGTCTTGAATTTAAATCTTTCCATATACTGCCTCATTACATTTTAGAAAAAAAGAATGAGAGAGCAAGTAATTCACTGGAAAAGAGATTCTGCAATGTAATCTTTAGCCCAAAGGTACCAAGTTTTAATGTAAACAGTGGAGATTTGGGAGCCAGCAGACTTGTGTTTAAATTTCAGTTTTGTAGCTTGCCACCCATCTAATTCTGGGCAAATTATTTAACCTCTGAGCTTCAGTTTCCTAATTTGGAAAATGAGAGAAGTTGGACTAGACCATTCATGTCAATTTAAAATAGAAATGAGATTACTAAATATGAAAGGGTCCCTGCAGAGTGCTTATTGACTTAGAAAATCATATATTAAAATTAATTATATTGTATTATTTATTTTGTTAAATATTTTCCAGTTAATCCAGTTAATTTTAATTCTTGCCCCTCCAAAAGGGCATATTTGATACCTATAGACTAAATGACTTTGAAAATCATTTCCACCTCAAAGTGTATGAGCCAATATTTCAAGTCTGAATACAAATATAAAAAGTGGGAACTAAACAGATAAAAATTTAAGGCAGAAAAGGTAAATATTATTGTGAACTTATGAGATGGATCTCATTATTGGAATAAGGTACTGTATAGGTGTAATCTTGAGAGGAAATTTATAATTTTTTGGAAAGTTTGAATTGCCTTCATCTAAACCCTTCAGAATGGTCTTCTTAAACCATAATCCCTTATACTGGCTTTCTGGCTGGTTCACAGATAAGACATTCCACCTCAGCTCCAGGCATTTTTTTTAATTATAGAAATTTTATTTATTTTGAGTTTTATAATTTTCCCCTAATCTTACTTCCTTCCCCCCACCCCCCACAGAAGGCAGCTTGTCAGTTTTTACATTGTTTCTATGGTATACATTGATACAATTTGAATGTGACGAGAGAGAAATCATATCCTTAAGGAAGAACCATAAAGTATAAGAGATAGCAAGATCAGACAATAAGATATCAGTTTTTTTTCCCCCTAAATTAAAGGTAATAGTCCTCAGTCCTTGTTCAAACTCCACAGTTCTCTTTCTCTGGATACAGATAGTATTCCCCATTGCAGACAGCCCCAAATTGTCCCTGATTGTTACACTGATGGAATGAGCAAGTCCATCAAAGTTGATCATCTCCCCCATGTTGCTGTTAGGGTGTACAATGTTTTTCCTGGTTCTGCTCATCTCACTCAGCATTAGTTCATACAAATCCCTCCAGGCTTCCCTGAAATCTCATCCCTCCTGGTTTCTAATAGAACAGTAGTGTTCCATGACATTCACATACCACAGTTTGCTAAGCCATTCCCAATTGAAGGATATTTACTTGATTTTCAATTCTTTGCTACCACAAACAGGGCTGCTATGAATATTTTTGTACAAGTGATGTTTTTACCCTTTTTCATCCTCTCCAGGGTATAGACCCAGTAGTAGTATTGCTGGATCAAAGGGTATGCACATTTTTGTTGCCCTTTGGGCCTAATTCCAGATTTCTCTCCAGAAAGGTTGGATGAGTTCACAGCTCCACCAACAATGTAATAATGTTCCAGATTTCCCACAACCCTCCCAACAATGATCATTGTCCTTTCTCGTCATCCTGACCAGTCTGAGAGGTGTGAGGTGGTACCTCAGAGAAGCTTTAATTTGCATTTCTCTAATAAGTAATGATTTAGAGCAGTTTTTCATATGACTATGAGTTGCTTTGATCTCCTCATCTGTAAAATGCTTTTGCATATCCTTTGACCATTTGTCATTTGGGGAATGGCTTTTTTTTAAAAATTTGACTCAATTCTCTGTATATTTTAGAAATGAGTCCTTTGTTGCAAATACTAGTTGCAAAAATTTGATTCCCCATGTACATTTTTTTTAGATCTTGGTTACAGTGCTTTTGTTTATGCAAAAGCTTTTTCATTTAATGTAATCAAAAATGATCTAGTTTGTTTTTAAGTGATGTTCTCCATCTCTTCCTTTGTCATAAACTGCTTCCCTTTCCATGGATCTTACAGGTGAACTACTCCTTAATCTTCTAGTTTGCTTATATTGTTTTTTTATCTAAATCCTGTGTCCATTTTGATCTTTTATTGATATAGGGTGTGCGGTATTGGTCTAATCTAATTTTCCTCTATACTAACTTCCAATTTTCCCAACAGTTTTTATTGAAGAGAGTTTTTATCCCAATAACTGAACTCTGGGTTTATCAAACAGCACATTACTATAACCATTTCCTGCTATTGCACCTAAGTCTATTCCACTGGTCCACCACTCTATTTCTTAGCCAATGCCAGACATTTTTGATGACTGATACTTTATAATATAATTTTAGATCAGGTAGGGCTAAGTCCCCTTCTTTTGGACTTTTTTTTATCGAATTCCTGGAAACTCTTGACTTTTTATTTCTCCATATGAATTTACTTACAACTTTTTCTAACTCATTAAAGCAAGTTTTTGGAATTTTAATTGGTAGGGCACTAAACAGGTAGTTTAGTTTTAGTAGAATTGTCATTTTTATTATATTAGCTTGACCTCTCCATGAGCAGTTGATATTTGCCCAGTTATTTACATCTGATTTAATTTGTGTGAGAAGTGTTTTGTAATTGTTTTCAAAAGATTTCTGAGGGGCAGCTAGGTGGATAGAGCACAGACCCTGGAGTCAGGAGTACCTGAGTTCAAATCTAGCCTCAGACACTTAATAATTACCTAGCTGTGTGGCCTTGGGCAAGCCACTTAACCCCATTGCCTTGCAAAAACTAAAACAAAAAAGTTTGAGTCTGCCTTGGCAAATAGACTCCCACAGTATTTTATATTGTCCAGGCAGTTTTTCTGATTGATTTCCCTAGCTCCCTTTAAGTCAATCAGCTATCCTAACCAAAATTAACCTTTTCTAATCCCACTTAATTTTGTGCTTGTTAATAATTTGGTATTTATCTTTTCTATAACTTGCTTTTTATATAATTGCTTGCTTTTTCTTTCTCCCTCACTCCACAAATTGTAAATTTCTTGAAGGCAGGGAGTGTTTTTTTGCCTCTTTTTGGAGGGCCATCACATAGCACTGTGTTTTGTACATAGTGGGTGCTTAATAAACATTTGCTGATTAATTGATTGAATCAGAGGAATTGGTGACTTGATTGTGGATGAGGAACTTCCAAGCAGTTGCAGAAACTGTAATCTCCCAGTAGAGGGTGGGTTTTGTATCAGTGGGAGTTGATGACATTACTGGTGAAGGGAGAAAGGAAGGACCCAGGATAGAGCCCTGTGGAACGCCTTCTGTTAGCCAGCATGATCTGGATGAAGATCAACAAAGAAGACTGAAAAGCAAGGATGCCTGGCAGGAGAACCAGAACAATCATGTCATGAAAACCTGGAGAGAATAAAGTATCAAGGAAAAGAGAGTGAGGATATTGTCAAAGACTGCAGAGAGCTCAAGAAGAGATTAAGAGAATATTGGTTTTGGGGCAAGCAGTTTTGATTGAAAAGATGAGAAACCAGACTGAAGAGAAGGAAGACAAATGAAAAGTAAAAGCATTAATTGAAGAGAGCTTTCTCTAAGAGTTTAGCCACAGTAGGGAGAAGTAGAGGATGATAGCTAGCCAGGATGATGAGTGAGATTTTACGTTTTGAAGTTTTTGGCTTTTGAGGATGGCAGAAGACATGGGTATGTCTAGGCAAACAGCGAACAGACAAGGGGATTGAAGGTTAATTGAGAGAGGGAGCAAATTTGCTGGACTTCACAGGATTATATAGGGATCCCTTGTGCCTTTGGAGGGGGTTATCTTGGCAAGAAGGGCTACCAAGAATGTTCCAAGGTGCATCTGTGAGAGGAAAGAAGAGGGAGCACTTGAAGAGTGTGTCAAATAAGGCAAGATTTTCAGCCCAGATGATAGGGAAAGCCATGAAAGGTTTGAGAATGGATGAAAAGGTTGCAAGAGCAGCTATGGTGAATGGGATGGGATAGTATGCGGGGAGGTGTAAAAAGATTGCTTTGTAGTAAGGGCCCACCTGAACTGATTTGTAGAGGACTTGACATAATTTTGTGATTTTATTTTTCTCTTTGTTCAGTATATCTGTAGGAGGGAAAACAATAGAGGTAGGAATGAAAACTTTCTCTCTTCTGAACCTCTCTATCTTTTGGACATGAATTTCTTTATTCCATACTCATCTATTTTCTTTATAATGTCACCCATTATGCCTAAATCTTGTGCCCATTTGGAGCTTGACTTAGAAAATGGTGTGAGATGTTGATGTCAGCCTAATTTGCAAGATGGCTTTCCAGTTTTCCCAATAATTTTTGTTGAACAATGAGTTTTTGCTCCAATACTTGGAATCTTTGGGTTCATCAAACACTAAGTTATTGTACTCATTTTTGTCCGATTACTGTGTACCTAATCTTTTCTACCAATCTACCTCTGTAATTTCTTTTCCAGTGCTGAATTGTTTAAAGATTGTAGTATATTTTGAGATCTAGTACTATATAACATTCTTTCCTACTTTTTTGCCCTTTGTATTGATAGAGGAACTTCTCGATCCTGTAGAATCTAAATGAATTGCTATTGTTTTTTTCTAGTTCTATAAAGTAATTCTTGGTAGTTTTTTTTTAGTCTGGAATTGAATAAGCAAATTTTAATATTTGTTTTTCCTATCTATGAACAGGAATTTTCAGATCTAGATCTGTTTGTGTAATGAAAGGTTTATACTTGTGTTATTACAGTTCCTATGTCTTTATAGGTAGACTCTTAAGTATTTTTACCTGTCCATAGTTATTTTAATATACATTTTTATTTATTTACACATTACTAAAATAGTCGTGTTGTAAGGGTAATCATAATCCCCCCTCCCCCCTACAAAAACAAAAAACTTTATGAGAAATAAAGTGAAAGAGAAAAAAATGTGCTGTAGGCTATCTTCTAATACCACTAGCTCTGTCTCTGGGGTGGATTGCATTCTTTATCATAAGTCCATCAGAGAAGTTGCTTCCATATTCCACAGTTGATATAACTGATTGTAATTCCATTTCTCCCCAATACCAGTTATTATATTTTTTCTTTCCTTTCACTCTGTCCCTCTTCAAAAGTGTGGTGTGGGAGACAGAGCATCAACCCGGGGCCAAGAGGCCCCAAGCCTACATCTTACCCAAAAGAACCCAGCAACCACTCAACTCCATGGTCCTTGACAGGCCATCTAATCCCACCACCTTGCAAAAAGTAAAAAAGGAAAATGTATTATATCTGACCATGATCTACCCTCTCCTCTATCCCCTATATCCCCCCCTTCCCCCTGTTCCCTTTCTCTCTTTTTTTCTTCCAGATTGCTATGCCCTATTAAGTACATACATTGTTTCCTTTCAGAGGCATTTCTTTTTCTTTTTTTTAAAATTTATTTAATTTAAGTGGGGTTAAAGTCATACAAGGTTACACAGCTATGCAATTATTAAATGTCTGTGTCCAGATTTGAACTTGGGTATTTCTGTCTCCAGGGCCGGTGCTTTATCCACTGTGCCACCTAGCTGCCCCCTTTCTGAACCATTTCTGATGAGAATGAAGGCTTTCTCAATCCCCCTCACTTCTCCCCCACCCATACCATTGCAAAAGCTATTTCTTGACTCTTTTATATGAAATAATCTTAGTCTGTTCTACCTCTCCTTTCCTTTCTCCTAGTACATTTCCTTTTCACCCATTGACTCCATTTTAAAAATATAATATACCTTCAAATTTGGCTCTCCTGTGTCTCAACTATAAAAGCTCCTCCTAACTGCTCTAATAAATAAAAAGATTCATATGAGTATTGTCTGTATTGTCTGTATCATCTTCCCATGCAGGAATACATGCAGTTCATTATTAAATCCCTCATAATTTATCCTTCTCATTCATTCTCTTTGCTTCATCTGAGGCCTATACTTGAAATCAAATTTTCTGTTCAGCTCTGGTCGTCTCAACAGGATAGTCAGAACTCATTTTCTTTTTTACTTTTTTGCAAGGTGGTGGGATTGGGTGGTTTGCACAGGCTGGGTGGTTGCTGGGTCTCTGGAGTGGGTTGCAGACTTCTCTTGGCCCGAGGGCCGGTGCTCTCTGCTGCACCACTCAGTTGCCCCCCAGAGCGCATTTTTGAAGAGGGAGAGAGAAAATATGATAGATGGTAGTGGGGAGGAATGGATGAGGGAATTACAATTAGCAACAGCAACTGTGGAAAAAATATGGAAGTAACTTTGTGATGGATTTATGATAAAGAATGTGAGCCACCAGAGACAGAGCTGATGGTATCAGAAAACAGACTGAAACACATTTTTTTCTTTCTTTCACTTTATTTCTCATGAAGTTTTATATTTTTGAGGGGGTGGGGATATTATGTTTACTCTTAAACAAGAATATTTTAGTGATGTGTAAAATAAATTAAAGAAAATTTAAAAAAAAGTCCCATCTTTTTCCCTTGGAAGAGGATGTTCAGTTTTGCTGGGTAGTTGATTCTTGGTTGCATTCCAAGCTCTTTTGCCTTCCTGAATATTTTATTCCAAACTCTACAAGCCCTTAATGTGGATGTTGCTAAGCCCTGTGTGATACTGACTGCAATACCACAATATTTGAATTGTTTTGTTCTGGCTGCTTGTAATATTTTCCCTTTGACTTGGGAGTTCTGGAACTTGACTACAATATTCCTGAGGGTTATTTTTTTTATGGATCTCCTTCAATTGGAGATCAGTGGATACTTTCAATTTCTATTTTGGCCTCTGCTTTCTAGGATATCAGGACAATTTTCCTTGAGAAATTCTTTAAAAATGAAGCCAAGGCTCTTTTCCTGATCATGACTTTCAGGTAGTCCAATAATTTTTAAATTGTTACTTCTGGGTCTGTTTTCCAGAGCGTTTTTTTTTAATGAGATTTCACATTTTCTTCCAGTTTTTCATTCTTTTGATAATATTTTATTATGTCTTGATTCCTCACAAAGTCATCAGCTTCCTTTAGTTCCATTCTACATTTGAAGGATTTGTTTTCTTCAGAGAGCTTTCTTATCTCCTTTTCCATCTGGCCAATTCTGCTTTTTAAGACATTCTTTTCCTTGTTAACTTTTTCAACTTTTTTCTTTTTTTTTCTTTTTTGTTTTTTTGCAAGGCAAATGGAGTTAAAGTGGCTTGCCCAAGACCACTCAGCTAGGTAATTATCAAGTGTCTGAGACTATTTAAACCCAGGTACTTTTGACTCCAGGGCCAGTGCTTTATCCACTGTGCCACCTAGCCTGTCCTGAACTGTTTTTTTTTCCATTTGACCTAAACTAGTTTTTAGTATGTTATTTTTCTTCAGCATTTCTTTGGATCTCCTTGACTGAGCTGTTTCCTTGGTTTTCATGTTTTTCCCTGCATCTCCCTCATTTCTCTTCCCAATTTTTCCTCTACCTCACGTGATTTTCAAAATCTTTTTTGAGTTCTTAAATAACTTGAGACCAACTTCTATATTTCTTGGAGGATTTAGAACCCCTCTGCCCTGGAGGAGGGTATCTGCTCTAAGGCAATAGGGAGTTCCCAGTTTGCGACCAGGGTCTGAATATGGACAGAGCACAAGAGTCCTGTTACAGGGCCAGAGGAGAGACCTTGACAGTCTCTCCCCACCCCCCCACCCCACCCCCTTACCTTCCATGGGCTGAGCATTCTGGGAGCACCTGCTGGGTGCTCCTAGGAAAGACTGTTTTCATGCCACCATCTTGGCTCTGCATAGTTATTTTGGATATAATTTCTCTTTCCTTCTCTTCCTGATGGATTTTGTTAGTAATAAACACACATTGGAGGCTACTTGGACCCAACAACCTACTGCTAAATATGTTGAGAATATCTCTTTTACTTTGGGTCACCAAACCATTTTAACCCCATTAACACAGGTGGGTAGAGTTCACTGACTTTCACTTCTTTTTTCCTATCACTAAACCTAGAAGTGTGGAGTCCCCTAACTACCCCTTCTCAGGGTTCTTAGTCTATATTTGGAAGTATGCTTACTCCAGAACTGAACTTCTACATGTGAAGGTACTATTTTTCCTTTCATACTTTCCATGTTTTGTACTTGGAAAAATCTGGTTCCCTTCAAAAGATAATAGAATCTCTGGCTACCCTTTTCAATACTGGATATTTTTTCCTCTAATGACCCAGAAGGTATATACACCTTGCTTCTTACTGCCACTTAAACTTCCTTCCACCATCACTCAGCAATATTGACTTATCTGAGTCAGACCTTTGCCTCAGGTGTCTTCTGCCCTTCTTCTGCCCTCTATTATCATTACTTTTCTCATTTCTTTGTCCCTCAGTACCTTTATTGTACTTTTTTTTATGCACTCATGTTTTGCATATTCCACTATGTGCATTTGTCTCCTTGAACAATTGGCCTCTAAGGTTCCTCATATTCCTCAGTTCCTGTGACTTATAGTTTCATCTCCCATAGAGATGATTATACCTTAGATCTCACTGTTACCCATTAATATCTATTATCTTGGATTCTTAAATTCTCTTTGGTAGTTAAATTCCTATCAGTTCATCTCTTCATCAAAACTCCTCTAAAACTAGTTTTAGTCTTCACTGACACCATCAGCCCTCAGCCCCTTCTTGTTCTATTAATTTTTTTCATCTCTGCTAGCTTTATTTTCCTTTGGACTTAACCAAATACTTAGAGATAGGGATTTCATTAGTATAGAGAAGCACCTTATCCACAATTTATAGTTTTAGAGAATTGCCTAGAGAACAAATTGATCCTTTTGGCATGCTTATTGACTTAGAAAACCATAAATTAACACTATGTTGTATTTTTATTTTATTGAACATTTCACAATTATATTTGTCATTATTTATTTTCACATTGCTACAGTAATCTTATGAAAATTAACATAATGTTTCCAGATACTATGGGCTCTGTCTCTGGATTGGATTGCATTCTTCATCATGAGTCCATCAGAGAAGTTGCTGCAATCTTTTGCAACAAGTTGCTATTGCTAATTTTATTTCTATCTATTCTATTTCTCCCCACTCCCATTTATTCTATTCTCTCTTTCCTTTCATGCTGTCCCTCCTCAAAACTGTGTTGTATCTGACCACCCTCTCCCTTCCCTCTCTTCTGTCACCTACACTCCGCCCCCCTTCCCTTTCCTCTCTCCTTTTTTCCTCTGGAGTAAGGTAGGTTTCTATGCCCTGTGTAGTGTTTTGTTATTTCTTCTCAGAGCCACTTTTGATGAGAATAAAGGATCACTCATTCTCCCTTACCTTCCCACCTTCCACTCCATTGCAAAAGGTTTTTTTTTTTTGCTTTTTCACCCATTAACTCCCTCTTTATATTATACCTTTATATTTATATTTAGCTCCCTTCTATACCTTGTCTATATATATGCTCCTTCTAACTGCTCTAATAAATGAGAAGGTTCATAGGAGTTATCAGTATTCTCTTCCCATGTAGGAATACACGCAGTTCAGCATCATTAAATAAATAAATAATTTGCCCTTCCTTTCCACCCTCTCTATGTTTTACCTGAGTCCTACACTTGAAGATCAAACTTTCTCTTCAGCTCTGGTCATTTCAACAGGAAAGTTTGAAAATCTCCTATTTCATCCATCTTTTCTCCTTGTTAAGTTTTGCTGGGTAGTTGATTCTCAGTTATAATCCAAACTTTTTTGCCTTCCAGAATATCATATTCCAAGTCCTATGAGCCCTTAATGTAGACACTGTTAAATCGTGTGTAGCACGATAACTGACTGTAGCACCATGATAATTGAATTTTTTTTTCTGCTGTTTGTAATATTTTTCTCCTTGACTTGGGAATTCTGGAATTTGGCTATAATGTTCCTTGGGAGTTTTTATTTTGGGATCTCTTTCAGGAAGTGATCAGTGGGTTCCCTTGATTATAATTTTACCCTCTGCTTTTAAGATAAAAGGGCAATTTTGGTGGGTTATTTCTTGAAAAATGAAGTCTAGACTCTTTTCCTGGTCATGATTTTCAGGTAGCCCAATAATTTTTAAATGATCTTTTCTGGATCTATTTCCCATGACAGTTGTTTTTCCAAGGAGATATTTCACATTTTCTTTTTTTTTTATTCTTTAGCTTTTGTTTTATTGTTTCTTGATTTCTCACAAAGTCATCAGCTTCCCTTAGCTCCATTTCTGTATTTGGTGGAGTTATTTTCTTTAAAGAGCTTTTAAAATCTTCTTTGCCATCTGGCTAATTCTGCTTTTTTAAAGCATTCTTTTCCTTATTAACCTGTTGGACTGCTTTTCCCATTTGCCCTAAACTGGTTTTTAACATGTTATTTCTTTTGTATTTTTTTGTATCTCCTTCACCAAGCTGCTGATTTGGTTTTCATGATTTTCTGTTTCCAATATTTCCTCCACCTCCCTTAAGTGCTTTTTAAAGTCTTTTTTTTTGAGCTCTTCCAAAGCCTGAGATTAATTCCTATTTTTCTTGAAAGCTTTGGATATAGAAGGTTTGACTTTGTCATCTTCTGAGAGTATTTTTGGATCCTCTTTGGAACTAAAGTAATTTTCTATGGTCAAATTCTTTTTCTTCTGTTGTTTGCTTATTTCCCCAGCCTATGATATGATTTTAATGTACTTCCAGAGCTTTGAGGGTTTTTGAGATTCCCCCCTCCCCCCAGGGACCTTAATTTCTTCAAGGTCTTATGGGAGGCTCTGGCTGTTTTCCTGCCTTTGCTCTGGTCTGTGGATGATTACAAGCACTTCCCTCTACCCTGGAACTATGAAGAGGGGTCCCACAATGCTTTGGCAATATGGGGGCCTGATTATGGGTAAAGCAGCAGAATCCTGCTCCAGGGATAGCACAGAGACCTCTGCTGTCTCTCCCAACTTTCTTACCATCTGTGTGGGCTGGATGCGCTGGAAGCAGCTGCTGGTGGCTCTGCAGGTACCTAGGGTGGGGCTGACCTGAGCTTTATGCTCATGCTGGTATGGCAGTTTCCCCACTGATCTTCCAAGTTGTCCTTGGGGATCCCTGAGCTGAGAGGAATAGAAACTGCTCCTGCTGCTAACACAGGTGCCCCCAGAGACCCAGGTGTCCCTGAGCTATTCCTAGAAAGTTGGAGCTAGTTTGCTACAGCCACATTTCTTCCAATCCTAGTCCCAATGGAATAGACCTTTCTTGTGGATCTTCCAAGTTGTCTTCGACCATAAAATTGTTTCACTCAGTCTTTCTGTGGGTTTTGCCACTGCGGAATTTGACTAATCGCAATTTTATGGCATTTGGAGTGCTCTGGGGAAGAACTTCTGGGAATTCTTGCTTCCATGCTGCCATCTTGACTCTGCGCCCACAGTTACATTTTAATGTAGTTAGGGTTGTTCTCTAGAGTTCGGCACCCCTGGGATCACGAAGAGGTTAGTGTTAATAAAATCTTACCCAGTTCAGTAGCTTCAGTGGGTCCAAGACAGATCCATGTACAGTTCTCTGTTCATGCAGTTTCTATAGCTAGCTAAATTAAATTAGATAAAATCTCCATTTGTATGCTTTACCAGATTTCACCTCTGTAGTACTCTACCTCCTCCATTCTCCCATTCTTTACTGCTACTGAAGTCACCTGGAGACTGTCCACTACTCATTTATGTCATCTAATAACAGCTCAGCCTTCACTGCTGCAAAGCAATCCATTTATTCCCTGATTAACTCTTTCCCTTATTGAGTTTTTTTAATGGTTCAGAGATTTTATTCTGATGCTTTAATTACAGTGCTTGTTTATCCAACTAAAAAACTAAAAACCATACAAAACAGTTGACTATTAATTATGTATTGAAAGCAGTAAGATTTCCACAGTACCAAACAAACCAGTTCTGAGTTTTTCCAGTGATAAAGTTTAACAGCTCCAACTTTTTCCGTATTTATTTAAATACAAAAGAAAAGAAAGAAAATCTGTTGCAGTAATAAGTAGTAGTAAAGGACATTTTACGCATATACAGATAAGAGACTTATTCCAAAATAGGCCCAAATATTTCTAGAATGGAATGATTCCTCAAGCTTTCATGATGCTCAATTAATTTTCTTTCAAGACATCATAGAGAAATGCCTGGTGTTCTTGACTGTTTTTGAAACATCACCAGCCAAGCTTTGGAACTAATGTAGGCTATACTTAATAATGCAGAGGTTTCAAACAGAAGCACCACACACTTGACTAAAATTAAAAGGCTTATTTGTTTTGTTGTCCAAATATGTCAGAAAGCTGTTCTCAATGTTTATAACCAGTCATCATCATGTCTTTTAAGAGTTGAATAAGTGTGATGGAAAACTAATCATAGTCTGACCTGACCTGCATGAGAAAAAAGTCCAGTTATAAATGATTTATGATTGAAGAGCTAATGTTGTCAATATACAGCAGCCCTGAACCACATAATCAAAGCCTTTTTTCCCCTAAGTAAGCACAAATGCAAGCACAAACGCTATGAAATACATAAAGATCCAAAGACATAACATTACATGGATCTATTTTTTTTAATTTTACAATTTTCCCCCCAACTTTGCTTCCCTACCCCTACACCCTACAGAAGGCAGTCTGATAGTCTTTACATTGTTTCCATGCTATGCATTGATCAAAATTGAATGTGTTGAAAGTCATATCCTTTAAGGGAACAATAAAATATAAGAGCAAGCAAAATTATGTAATATATAAGATAACTTATTTTTTAATTGAAGGTAATAGTCTTTGGTCTTTGCTTAAATTCCACAATTCTTCTGGATGCAGACGGTATTCTCCACTGGAGATAATGTAAAATTGTCCCTGATTATTGTACTGATGAAATGAGCAAATCCATTAAGGTTGATCATTAACCCTGTGTTGCAGTTAGGATGTACAGTGTTCTTCTGGTTCTGCTCATCTTGCTTAGCATCAGTTCATGCAAGTCTTTCCAGGTTTCTCTGAATTCCCATCCCTCCTGGTTTCTAATAGAACAGTAGTGTTCCATATCATACATATACCACAATTTGTTCAGCCATTCCCCACTCAATTATGGATCTCTATTTTTTTAACCATGCAAAATTTATCACTTATTTGATTTTTATAATTATTTTTCAAGTTGCAGTGGTCTTGTATACATGTTGTCACTGCAAAACCTTCAATAAGCACATTTCTGTGTTCTGTGTGTTCAAGTATTTGCTTGAATTTTTTCTTTTTGCTATTTTAAAAAATACATTAAAATGGATCTCAAAACAGATTTCACGTGTCAGTAAGGAGTAGCATTTGACTCTGCTGCTGTGCCTTAACTCCCAAGTTGTTAATCCAAGTGTAAATATGCTTAAAATCCCTTCCCAGTATTAAATAGTGAGTTGAATTTTTAACAAAATAAAAGCAATAAAAAATACTGCATAGGAGTGCCAGAAACTGTCCCCTTGGAAACAAGAGCTACTTAAATAAGAGAACTGTTTTCAGGCCTCTATTTGTCTCATTTAGCTTCTGTCATTTAGTACTACAAAGTAGCAGTTTGGCACATGAGAGTAATTCAAAAAGTGGATAGAAAAAAAGGAGAGGAAGAACTTTTGCTTCATTTCTGATTCAGAGCTCATTTGGACAACTCAGTCCTTTAGAGCCCATCCCCATTAATGGCAGAGGTGGCTTGAATGTGCCAGTTTCTTTTTCTTTCTAATTTTTTTTTTAAATTTTTTTGATGGTCTAGCTTTTTGATGAAGAAATGCAGTCCCAAATTTATCTGCAATTTCAACTTCATTCATGGTATTAGGAAGATCCTGTTTGCTAACAGAAGCTAATAAGATGGCGTCTCTTAAGTTCATCCTCTGCCAACATTCTTATGTAACCACCAGAATCAGTCCTTGCATTTTTTGGATGTAATGACATTTTGGGAGTCAAGATCTTGTTCTGGCTATCTGTTTACATCCCATACACTGAAAGCTAATATTTCTGTATTCTGATTTCTATGTTGAGACCTATAGTGGGAACAATATTTACTATTTCACCCAGCTTTGGTTTGTTCAAAATAATTGTCTTGCCTGCAGCATCTAGACCAACAATTAAAATCTACTTTTCTTTTTTTTGCCAAAGTGCCCTTTGATGAAGTTAGCAAATATATTCCCCATATTCCAAGTGTGATATTGGTAAAAGAAATCTGACTCCTGAGCCTAGAACTTCCCATCTTACTCATGAATTGTGCCTTTCCATTTTTATTGACTTTTCAGGTGGTTAGTTTTACTTCTACCACTTTATTGTTTTTTTTTGTTTGTTTTTTGCAAGGCAATGGGGTTAAGTGACTTGCCCAAGGTCACACAGCTAGGCAGGGTTTTTTTTAGGATTTTGCAAGGCAGATGGGGTTAAGTGGCTTGCCCAAGGCCACACAGCTAGGTAATTATTAAGTGTCTGAGGCCGGATTTGAACTCTGGTACTTCTGACTCCAGGACCTGTGCTCTATCCACTGTGCCACCTAACCACCCCCAAAGAATTTTTTAAAAGAAAAATGGCCCAACAAACCATAATGATGAAAAAAAAAGTTTTACATTATATGGAGAACTTCAAAAAGGAGAGAAAATGTCTTCTCTTATATCTTCTTTGGCCCAAGCTTTGATCTTTATGAAAGATCCATTATCTTTGTGGTTGGTTTTTCCACTTTCATTATTGTAGTCATTGTGTGTATTATTTTCTTGGTTCTACTTAATTTCACTTTGTATCAGTTCATATAAATTTTCTCATGGTTCTTTCATCCTAGTCATTATTTCTAACAGCATAGTAATATAGCATTATATTAAACTTGTCTTTGTGCCATTGATGGTTATGTACTTTGTTTCTAATTCTTTGCTACTACAAAATGTACTGCTTATAAATATATTTTGTGTGTGGAACTTTTCTTTTTGTCATTGATCTTGGGATATCTTTCCATCAGTGAAATTTCTAGGTTAAAGGATGTGGATATTTGAGGCATTTTCTTTGCATAATTTCAAATTCCTTTTCAGAATATTGAGACTTGATTTCCTAGTTCCACTATTGGGCCATCTTTCTACAACCCTTTTGAATATTTCCATGTTTTTTCATCTTTACCAATTTCCTGGATGTGAGATGAAATCTCACAGTTGATTTATGTTTCTCTTATATCTTCATTGACTTTCTCTCCCACTCAGCCCAGTAGCTGTTTCAGATCTTCATTACTCTCTTCTTCTAACTCGCTTTCCACAAAATCTTTTTACCCTAACCTCCAAAATTGAGGTCATCTACCAGGGAGCTCCTGGTAGCCTCTGTTCAACACTTCAAATCTTCCCCTATACTACTTCCTCAGAGTTTTATACTCAATACTCTCAGTCTTATCTTCTAGAGATTGACCCTTTGATTATTTCCATTCCCTTGTCTTTAATCTCTTTATCTACTGGTTCCCTTCTAGTGATAGTGTGACCCTGGCTATTTGTTATCCTCATTTACAGTTAAGGAAACAGAGGTTCAGTGACTAGCTCAGGATTACACACTAGTAAATGCTTGAGGCTGAATGATTCTTCTGATTCCAGGTCCAGAGCTCTGTGCCCCAAGGGCAGCTAGGTGGTGAAGTGGATAGAGTGCTGGTCTTGAAGTCAGGGGAATGAGAGTTCAAATCCAGCCTCAGACACTTGACTCTTACTAATTGTGTAACCATGGGCAAGTTACTTGACCCTGATTGCCTCTAATTCAGGACTATCTCCAGTCATCCTGATTCATATCTGGCCACTAGACCCAGATGTCTGAGAAGGAGAAAGTGAAGCTGGTGATTTAATACAACATCCCTGTCACTGAAATCCAATTCTTTGAAAATGAAGGACAAACATTATTATTATTAGTTTCTCCTATCAGCATACTGTGTGTGTGTGTGTGTCTGTGTGTGTTTGTTTCACTGGCCTTGTCATCTCCAAACTATTACCTTATTTCTTTTATTCTCATATTTCTCAACTGAAATTGCTCTAAAGTGAGCAGCAAACTCTTACCTGCTGATTCTCTGACTTCAACCTTCTTGATTTTTTTTATTGGTTCTGCAATGTTTTCTCCCTTGGTTTTTGTAATGTGCCTTCTCCTTGTTCTCTTCCTTCTTGTCCCACCATTCTTTGTTTCCTTTGCTAAATTGAGAATGATCTTCCTTCATATAGGTATAACCCAGAACTTTGTTTGAGGTCTTCATTTACTCATCCCTTCCCTTGGAGAACTCAAAAGCCTCTGTGTTCAAATATCTCCTGAAGTTTTAGCTAGTCATATGTTGTCAAGTTCCTGTACGTGTCTAAAACATGATTTATTATCTTCTTTCTGAAACCCATCCTTCTCCCAAACATCTGTTTCTGCTGAAGACACCACCATCCATTCTTCAGTTACTGAAGTTTTTGCCCTTGCAGTCCTTTCTCCCTCTATCATACACTCTATTATTTAGTTGCCAAGTCCCATCTGCTTATACCACATCTTATGTCCTCATCTCCCCACTCATATAACTATAACTCTCATCCTTTCTTCCTAGGACTATCATAATAGTCTTTTGTTTTCAGGAAGATAGGACTTCATGAGGGAGAAGTAATGTGTAATCAGCCTGGAAAGAAAGATAGACTGGAATCAGATTGTAAAATAATTTAAATGCCAAATAGAAGAATGAACATATCATTCATATATATATATATATATATATATATATATATATATATATGTAAATACACTTAAGCTTCTTGAGCAGGGAAGTGAAATGTTCAGACCTGTGCTTTAGGAAAATGAATTTGTCAACCCTTGGCAAGGGGAATTATAAAAGTGAAAGATTATATGGGGAATCTAATTAGAAAACTGTTTATAATACTCCACATGACAGGTGATAAGAGTTTTATATAATGTGATTGTATATGTTTTATGTTGAGTCCTAGGTACCACATTTGAGGAAAGACAAACTGGATGGAGAGTGTTTAAAGGGTGTCAGCCAGGATGGTAAAGGAGATAGAGACCATACCATATTAAAGAATTAAGCCAAGAAAAAAAGACTTGAATCTGACAAGATGGCTTGTAGAAAGGACTTTCATTGATTGTGTTTGATCCTCTTGTTTGATCCTCCATGGCAGAATTAGGTAGAGTGGACAAAAATTGCAGTGTTTAAAATTTCTTTTCCTAGCAGTTAGAACATCCTTCTCTGGAGAGGGTAGTGAATTTCCATCACTGTAGGTCTGTAAGTGAAAATTGCATGCTCACTTGTCAGAAGTCTTTTAGGAGAATTTCTAAATGCTCTGAGGTAAGTCCCTTTCAGTTTGTATATTCTGTGATTCTTCTGGTTATTGTGGGGAGTAGACCAACAGTGTTCCTTTTCATCAGTGGTAATATAATATTATAAGGGATCTGTCTGATTAAAGGGCCTGCTATGGAGAAGCAGGTACAGGCAGTTCCCAGCTTATCATTGTGGTATTAAATGATGGTTTGTTTAGAACTAGTAATGCTCTGCTAATACTGCTTTGTTCCTTAGAAACAATATTTAAAATTCTGGTTGTTTTGCAAGTTGAACTCATTGAATGCCGTATAACTTTTGAGGTGGGTGACCTATATAGTTTTGACAACCCAAACATGGACTTTCTCCTGAGCCCTGGTAGCAGGTATGATAATAGCAGTGGGAGAATTATTTTATAGAGTAGTAATGGCTACTCCTGTGGATGGATCATTTCTTCAGAATTGATATGAATGCCAAGACCATCTGCACTCATTGCAGGTCTTTAAGTGTACTAGGTTCTTATAGAAGAGAGTCCTGAGTTGCAGGAAAGAGAAAGAAAAGGGTTTTTTCTTTCCTTTTTCTAGAATCAGAAATGACTTCAAGTAGGATTTTGAAATGCAATTTGTTGCTATTCCTCTCTCACTTTCCTTTTGACATGATTTCTAGATTTCTGAGATGATCTCTTGCTTCCTTAAACCTCTTTCCTGCTTTATATACCACCTATCTAGAGCTGAGCTCTCCTTCAAACTCATAATTCACAAGCCTTTTATCTCTCTCAGTTGAGCAGCTCTTATCTGATGGGTAGGAGGGAAGCTGACCATGATAACACTCTCATATTTTTAATCTTCAAAAACATTTTCAAGTCATATTGTGTATGTTATAAATCTTTTCAGAGATATTTTAATATGCTTTTTATTTTGTTTTAGCAGGGGCTTCATAATTCTAAATTTTTTATTCTCCTTTGGACAAGGAGTTGGCCCCATAACAGATTAGTCATTACGCCATATGTCTTTGGAACTTCTTAATATCTGGGTGACTTTAGTACTTTATATGACCTTTTATTTCATTTGTATGAGTATTCTCTCTACACATGCATATTGCAACCATACCACTGCTACAGGAATCTCATTTCTCTAAAGTTATATGTTGATATTTTGGAGACTAGACATATTTGCCCATTTCTCTTCTCTTAAGGCATACTGGTTAAACAGAACAGGTGCTTGCCCCCAAGGTCAGAGAAACTGTGTTCAAATACATTTTCTCTATATGTAATTTTGGTCAAGTTATCTAACATTTTAGGGTTTCAATTTCTTTATCCAAAAAATAAGAAGTTGCACTTTGATGATCTTTAGAATCCTTTCTAGCCCCTACTTCTCTAGTCCTTGTAGTATTGTTCCCTTCTTGAATGATTGGGAGGACAGCACAACTTCTTACAGCATTCATCATGAGCTCCATATAGTCAGGAAGAATGTTTGGCAGTGGAGTCATCTGCTGATCCTTTCCAATTTCTCCCCTCAGATAATAGATAATAATTGGTTTTTCAGTCCTAGGACTTCCCTGATTTCACATGAAATCTTGTTCTATTTTTGAATCATATTGAAGTATTCAATAAAAGAGTTAAGAAAAGCATGCAAGAAGAGTACCAGGAACCTCTAGAAATTTTCCTTTTTTACTTCTCATCCTAATACCCAGACAGGAAATGACGACCTGAGTGGAAAAAAGCACTCTTATTTGGAATCAGAGGACCTGGGTTCAAATTCTAGTTCTGATTCCTACTCCCTTTATGATTTTTGAGGAAGTGGACTTTTTTTCATTTATGAATGGAAGGAGATAATATTTTGTTCATTTGTTTATGACTCCGTCTGTCCCTGATATGATTTCTTCTTGGCAAGGGTAATAGAGTGGTTTGCCATTTCATTCTCCAGTTCATTTTACATATAAGGAAACTGAGGCAAACAAGGTTAAGTAACTTGCCCAAGATCCCATAGCTAGGAAGTGCCTGAGGCCAGATTAAAACTCAGAAAGATTAGCTTTTGTCCTTTTCTGTAGACAAAAACCAAAATGGCATCACTATGTTTGAGATTGTAGCTGATCAACTCAATATGAGCTTGGAATATGCTACCACAGATTGGGCACAAATAGTGCATATGAACACCTGGGGTGGGTACTCTAAATTTATATACTACATATTTAGGAAGATGTCTTCCTGATTCTGGGCCCAGCACTGTGCTTTACCTATCATTTCCCCATGTATAAAACACTTTTTCAAAAATTTGGGTTCTAAAAATTGGGAGCATCTTATACAGTGGTTGTAGATCTTTTTACTTGGATCTCCCACTTTTTTGGGGGCTTGTTGTCTTTGAGCTCATTGTTTCGCATTTGTTACTGGTATATTAGTTTATGTTTTGCCATGTTCAACCCAGAAATGGCTCAGAAAAGGTCCAAGTTCAAAGTGATTCAGTTTGCAAATATGAATGCTGCTGAACGTCAGTTTGGTCCTCTTCCAACTGAGAAAACAATCTGAGATTGGCTACAGGAAGAAGAAACCCTACTGCAAATTCCACAGCAGAAGAAGGCCATGAGAGGCAAGTCAGCAAACTGGCCTGATTTAGAGAGGGGATTGAAGATTTGGATTGAAGAGCAAAGGGCAGTTGGAATTCCTATGTCCACAAAGATGGATCAGCATGAGGCATGAAGAATTGATGATTGAAAAGTTACTGATTTCGAAGGAGGACACCAATTGGGGTTTCAGGTTCATGAAACAGAACAGACTAAGCTTGTGTCCATGCACCAGATTTGCCCAGGAAATGCTTGTGGTCAACCACAGACCAGAGCACAGGCAGTAGAGCAGTCAGAGCCTCTCCTAAGACAGTGATTCATCATCAAATGTAGATAATGATGAGCTAATGGATGGGAGTTTTGACAGCAATGAGGAGTTGTATGAATTTTATGATGAATAAAACTTGAGTTCAATAACTTTATGTAATACATTTCTTTTTTCAAACTTTGGATCCCAAAAGTAAGATGCATTTTATATATGGGGAAATATGGTAGTTGCTCATAATCTAATCTCATCAACATGTTGCTAATTCAAGCCTTGTCTAACTCCTTCCTCAGTCTATCTCTGCCATTTGATTTTAAGACTAGAAGACTGAATACCAAACTCATCCTAATTCCTTCCTTTAAAGGGGGCAGAACCTGGACTTTCTTGTCTGCTTCACTCCTGCATCTGCTTCCCTAGTGCTAGTTGTGTGTTGCTCCCTCTCCTTTGTGCCTCCCCCAATTAATGTAAGCTTCTTGAGGGCAGGGACTATGTGTTTATTACATTCCTAGCCCTTAGCACAGTGCACCTGACATGTAGTAGGCATTTAATATATATTTATTGGTTTAGATTTCACTTCCCTGAGCTTCAGTTTCCTCCTCTGTTAGTTGATCCTCTGATCCGTTCTCTCCTGGATATGGTTGGTATTGACTTTGTAATTAAAGGAAAACCACTTAGCACACCTTCTGTAGGTAGGTGCCTGAACCTAGAATGCTGACAGTGATATAGGTATACAAGAGTTTCTTTAGAGTGAGAGAAAGCTGACTGGGTATGTTTGTGATAATCTCATTTGTATTGTTGAGATTTGATGTCTGTTTCCATCCCTGTGTAGTCAAGATTCAGGTTTTCTCTAGAAATGTGAATTTTACTTAAATAGTTTGAAAGATCTGTGATTTTGTCCCTTCACTGAGGAGTCTAACTCCTTAAGAGTTGTCATGGCTGAAAAATTCATTACATGGTGGCTTACCTTAGGATGATGACCATGTACAGCAGCACTTAGAAGAGTCTGTTGGCTATTATTTGCAGCCTTCCAACCTAGTAGGACCTACTGTTACCTGTCTTCATGAAGCTAAGATTATATAATGTATACTGTGATGAAGTTTTAAAGAAGTTGAATAGAAAGATAAGTTAGGAGAAAAAATTAAATTTGAAATTCTTGTTGCCCACCTGCTGCTTCCAGCTCTCACCTGAAAATAAGAAATTAGGGGAAAAATTAAATTTGGTTCTGTTACCTGCCGGCACTTCCCATGTTCTCAGGCCTTCATCATCTTGGGTCAGGCCCTGTTGTTTCAGTGGTTGTTGGACAGATCTTACTGTCTTCCTCTCTCCACTATCCTCCATCTTGATTGACATTATTCCTGTCAGTTTCCATTAAAAAAAACAAGTTTTATTTTCTTTCATGAATAGAGGAGCATAGACCTAGATAGGGAAACTTAATTTACTAGAGCTACCTAACAAGTTAGTAATGGAACCATCCTGTTTAGTCTTTGAGCCAACAGACCTGTTCACTTCTTTTCCCTTTTCCCTTTCATCTGGGCCATGTGATATGCATTAATTTTGGTTAAACTTTTTGACCTACCATTTTCCAGAGTAGTAGATAAAGGGTTAAACCATAGAAGGGTGGGTTGTTACATAATTCAGGAATTAGCATCTAATAAAATAAACCAATAAAAAAAATTTAGATTTTTGTACCATTTTTAGACATTGTATGGTTTCCCTTTCTCAGTCAGACAAAAAGGTTCATAACTTGTATGTCATTTCCCTTGTAGGTTATGGGGCTTGGAGTACTGGAGCTACTAACACTCAGGGTGAGTTTTTTTTTTTTCTTTGTTGATACTAGGTTCTTTTTGTTCATTTTTTTGACAGATACAATGTTGGTCTGGAAATCATTTAATTACTTGATCACATGCTTAGCAAATATAATTTCTGCCTGATAGAAGACTATTTTCCCCCAAGAATGACATAGCATTCCTAGTGCTGTGTTGCAGGTAGCTTGTTCATATAATACCTCTTTTCTTGGGGAGAATAAAGAAAACTTCATTTTCTTGAATAGATAGTGTATTAGTTATATATTTATAATATTGCTTAGTGACTTTCTCACTTTTTCATGGTCAGTTTTTGGTGAGTTTGATAAGGTAATGTTTCATGAAGTGTCTGTCTTCTGTCCCTTGAATGTCGTTAGTGGTTTGTAATGTTTTTCTCTTGTTAGGGAATGCTTTCTTTCTCTGTTCCTTTCCAGAAATAAGAACAACACTTAATCTTGTCAGCAACTTCATTTAAAAAAAATTTTTTTTTTAATTGAAAAGTGGCTATTGTTTTATTCTGCCTTCAGTCCAACTTCCTGGAAGAGTTTGGAAGTAGCCTAAAATATTCACTCAAACTTGCTAAGCTTTTTGGTAATCCTGCCTGGCTCTTCCCACTGGTTTTATGAGAAATTTAAAACTTCTACATGTCTTTTTTAACTTAAGTGACATGATATTCTTTTTTCTCTCTTGAAGTACCAATGCTAATTAGGACTTTGTGGCACCTGGACTTGGATGCTGTTTCTTCTCCTTATGTGAAAATAAAATGTTTACAAATATACACACATACATATTTATAAAATTGTTCTCTAAAATGTATTTTCTTATATATGCTCTGAAAATAGGTATATTTTTACCATTCCTTATATAAAAATAAAATCTGTTTTCATATATATATATATTTTTCTGTAAAATGTATTTTCTTATATATGTTCTGAAAACAAAAGTTTTGTGTATTTCCCCCCCTGCTTCTTTTAAGGTGCATATGGGACCAGTGCAGCCAATTGGCAAGGTATGTATTAAGTTCCATTCTCTGAGTTTTTAAACTTGGGATTTGCTCTTGAGTCTTGCTGCTAGCTGTGATTGGGGTCTGAGTGTCAGGGAAGAATCATTGTTAATATATTTCACAGGATCATAGTTGAAAAATGAAGTAGGCTTAGGGATTATATGGAGAGACCTCCCTCTGTTGATAAGAAAACAGACTCACAGTATATTTTATCTACTTTCTTAAAGAACTAAGATTCAAACTGGGGGCCTCTAATTCCAATCCATTGTTCTTTCCAGTGTATCTCACTAATTAGGTTTTTGAGCCATTATGACTGTTCCTTGTGGCTCTACTCTTGAAGTATAACAGGATAGAAAATATATGAGACAAGCCTCTTCCTTCGTACTTCTTTTTCCACTGTCCTTTTGTAATGGGCATACGTTAATTTATAATTATTTGTTGTAGGGGCAGCTAGGTGGCGCAGTGGATAGAGCACTGGCCCTGAAGTCAGGAGTACCTGAGCTCAAATCCGACCTCAGACACTTAATAATTACCTAGCTGTGTGGCCTTGGGCAAACCACTTAACCCAATTTGACTTGCCAAAAAAAAAATCTAAAAAAAATAATTATTTGTTGGGAGATTTTGCTTCTTTTGGTACTTGAGTAACTATCTTCAAATTTAAGATAGTCCACAGGACCTCAGAAAAGGAAAGGAAAGGAAAGACAAAAGGAAAATTTCTGGTGGGAACTTTTTTTAACTTTTCTCAGCTTTGATTTTTTTTTTTAATCATAACATCAAAAACTTGAAGGTAGTTCTTTTGGAAAGGATAGTCATCTTGGGAACATTACAGTGTACATATATCTAGATTATTTTGGTAGAGCAATCTTTCCCTTGGCTAAAAAAGGCTAAAAAATGAGAATTTACACTCTGAAGTCCATTTATAGGAATGCCTAGGGGTTGTGCCTAATTCTCAAGAGTAGGTATATTTCTTCAGTTCTGCCCCTTTTTTTATTGTTCCTTACCATGCTGATCCTTTTTGCTGCAAAGAATGAGGAATAATTCTTGAGTCACTTAATGTTGAACAAGAACTGCAGAATTTTGGCTGCATAACCATTCTCTTACCTCTCAGAAGGTGTGAGTTCTGTTGAATTAAACCTATTTCATCCTCCACTGCCAATCTCAGTTGCCCTATTTGAAGCAAAGATCAGCCTCCTGGTTGTTGAACTCTCATTCTACTACTCTCTTTTTCCATTAGGCTATGAAGGTTACAATTATTATGGTGCCCAGAACACTGGTGTTACTGCTGGGGCTACATATAACTACAGCACAGCCTCTTGGGAGGCCCCTAAGACGGATGGTGCCAGCCTTGGAGATGGGAGTGCTGCCATGCATATTGCCACCTATGGGACAGAGCCTGTCACTGATAATTCTGATTCTCTCATTGCCAAGATCAACCAGCGTTTGGACATGATGTCAAAGGAAGGAAGCAGGGGCGGGGCCGGCGGCAGTGGGGAGGGCATGGAAGACCAGGAGAGGTGATTACAGGCTTTCTTGTTTAAGGAATTACATGAGTGCTAGCCTATCCCAGTCACATCATTATGGAAACTAGACCCTTGCATTTCCTCTTGGGAATGAGAAGATCCATTATTCCCAAATACAGTTTTGTGCTTGAGTCTGAAGAGGTTTGGAATAAATGAACTGGGATCATCTGACAGGGTATAGGCATCGAATTTAAACAGATATTTGTTCATTCTCTTGATGTGACTTAACTTTTGGCTACTGCCTAGAGTTATAGATCATAAGTTAATAAATTCATGTAATGTCTCCACTGCACACCAAAGTCCGTATCACTGAAATAAAATGTAGAGAGGAATACTACCTGCTTCTGCACTTGTCAGGAAGAAACTAGCAAATTGAGTAAGTGGGAAGTGAGGTTTGGGAGTGTTCGCTATATGTTTCAAACATTTTGACTTTGTAGGTGTGCTTTATTTTATGGGAAAAACCTTGGTTAAGCTTTCAACTAGTCACAAGCAGTCCTTTTGGAAAGGGACCAATGCATTTGGCTCATCGTTTGTCTTGGGTTATTGGTATTTGTGCCTTAAGGCCACCTTTCACTTTCTCTGAGTAATTTATTTAGCAGAATTATTTATCTGACTCTGCTTATTCTTTAGCTCTTTCAGATTTGAGTCTTTTGACTCCTATAACTCCAGGGCTTCAATGACTGACCACAATCTCTACCGCTCAAACTACAATTATGATTATGACCTCAGACCTGATCAGAACAATGGCTTTGGAAGTCAGTATGATGACCACCAAGACCTGTCTCACAACAGAGCATCTCTCTATGGCATTGTTCAAGAAAAGTGTCAGAATCAGTTCCGGGATCGGGGTCATCCCACCACCTATATGCGCAATGACCACTTCATGCCATCCTCAAGCTCAGAGCGTTTGTCTGCTCGATGGAATGAGCTGAACTATATGGGTGGAAGGGGAATGGGAGGACCTTGCCCCAACAGACTACCTTCTCTGTTCTCACAAGCTGTGGTTCCTGATTATGGCATGATAGGTATGCAAGGAATGAGCAGGTTTGGCAACATGCCTTATGGATGTGGCAGGTCAAGGAACAGAATGAGAGACAGGGTGAGTTCTGTAATTTCTTAATCATTACCAATTTAATGAATGCTCATTGAATAGACTTTGTTTTTTTTTTTCTTTTTCCATTATAATCCCAGTTTCTTACTTCATTTATTTTATTTATTGATTTTGCTGTTTAGGTGAAAAGTACCATCTAAATTTATTTTTGTTTTTAGTCTAGAAGAAGGGGGTTTAATCACTCTGGACCAGATGGCATCAGCAAGAAACGTAAACAGTCTCAAAGTGGCGAAGAGCCAGAGTACAAGCAGGCCCGAACGGACAGTGAAGGAGACGATTCAGATAATGGTAAGTTCCAGAACTCTATTGTGGTAAAGATGCTTTTCCTATTTTATTTAATATCTTATTTTGATTTTTTTTAAGTTCTTTCAAAGCTTATTAAAATTTTGAAATTATATACTCCCAAAATAAGCATTTATTTAAATACAGCAAAATGCAAACTGTAGATTATATATGAAACTATTAATTACTGCATTTCATAGAACTTATTTTTAAAAGTATATAATAAATTTCATATATTACTTTCAAAATTATCCTCCTTATCTTACTTGTAAAATTCTTTCCTTTTCTTCTGTGTAATGAATGACCCTCTTTTTTGGTATCAGTATTACTACCAACTAGCCTAATCCTCCCTCCGAATTAAAAACTAAGAGGGGGGAATATAATACTTGTAACAAATAAGCAAAGACAAGTAAAACGAATCCACTCAGCGACCATATCTGTCTCTTCGCCCTGTGTCACTCCTCTCTTTCAGGAATGGAGGTGGAGTGGGGAAGGTATTATAAATAATGGGTCTCTGGAGATGTGTCATTGCTTTGCTCAGAGTTCTTGTCTTTCAAGGTTGTTTTACTTTATTATATTATAGTCCTTTTATAAATTATTTTGATTCTGCTCACTTGATGTCACATCAGTCAGATTTTCTGAAATGTCTATTTATATTCCTATGGTGCAATCTGATCAGGCTTCCCCTAATTGAAAGATTACCTCATTAGATTCTGGTTCTTTTCTCTTTTTCTTTAAACCTTTTAAACCTTTGCATTCATCTTATCACACTTTCTTCAAGGTTATGACAATTTGTTTTTCTTGAAATTATGACCTTTCTGGCATCCTCTTCCCTCTTAACTCCTCAGCCCCTAGCCCCACTTATTTCCACAATTCATTTGATTTATTTTCTATAGAAAACCCATTGTGTGCGTGTGTGTGTGTGTGTGTGTGTGTACACGTGTGTACATGGGCTTGGTCTTCCTCATCCCTTCCTCCCCTCCTTTTAGCACATTCCAGTTATGAGGAGACAGTTCTACACCCCCCCTTCTTTCACTTTTATTATAGTATATTCCTTTATTCTCCCTCCTCTTTTCTTATAATCCTTAGAAAACTCCCAGGACTGTTCCTTTTTTTTAACTCCATTCCTTCAATATCTTTGAATATAGGTTTTAGCCTGGCACACAGTTTTTAATATTTTTGATTGAAGGGGGATGCTTCTTTATCTTGTGTTAGCACCACATCATCATACAGCTCTTTTCAATTCTTCATATAAATTTACCATTCTAGCAGTCTCTGCATTTGTATTTCCAAGTTCTTATTCAGCTGTTTTTTTTTTGTTGTTGTTTTTTTTTTTTGGTTTTTGCAAGGCAAATGGGGTTAAGTGGCTTGCCCAAGGCCACACAGCTATGTAATTATTAAGTGTTTGAGACCTGATTTGAACCCAGGTACTGCTGACTCTAGGGCTGGTGCTTTATCTACTGCGCCATCTAGCTGCCCCGAGCTCTGTTCTTTTTATTAGAAATATTTGATACTCCTCTTTTCCCTTAAATATCCTCCTCCCTTCTCCCCACTTTTTTTCCTGTATGGGTATGCTTCACTTTACCTTTTGGAAAAATTGTTTTCAAAGATATCTTGTGAATAAAAGCTGCCAGATATTGAGTAAGACTGTAGTTCTTTGGTTACTTAAAATTCTTGTTTCTTAGTGCTTGCAGTTGTTTTTTATCCTGTGTTCTTGAAGAGGACCATGACATCAGTATAGTGAAGCCATGATATGCAAGCAAGTAAATTGGATAAGTCAGGGAGGACTGTGCAGAGATACCAGCCTTATTCTCTCCTCTAGAGCTATCTAGCTCCAGTGACCAAATAGGAGTCAGGATGACTGGAGATGACCCCAGATGCAGTGGGAGATCTTGGGCCTTTTGAAGCTAAGATATTTTAGATTTGTAACCAAGATATTTAATTCACTGATTAAGGCAGATAAGAAAGAAATGAAGAAAAGAATGATTTCCTTTGGGTAGTGAAAAAGAAAAATCAATCTGGGAAGGGAAGACCCTCAGGGTTTCTGTCCAGAAGTGAAGCAGTTGCTATTTTTATTCACTTTGAGCTACTGTGGGCCTAAACAATGACCAAGAGAAGTTGTCCTGGGACTATTGTTGGTTTTTCTTGGAGTGCCAGAGTGATTTGAAACTGGTAAATCCCAAGATATTTTGTGTTTCCATGATCAAAATTTGCATTCCTTTGGGGGAGGGGGCATCCTCAGTTAATGGTTTGATGCCCTAGTAGGAATAGAATGGAAAGGAAAGAAGAAGAAGAAAATAGCTGTGTTGTTCAACTGGCCAGCAGTGGGGCAGCTGCTACTACTTACTTAGCTTGTTTGTTCTTTGTTCTCAAAGAGGACTGTAAAGTCAGGGAGGTGATACCTTGATGTACAAGTGAATTGGATTTAAGTGATTCTAGGACTTTGCACAGTCACTGCCTCACTTTCTCCTCCAGAGTCATTTGGGTACAGTGGCCTGATATGAATCAGGATGATGCTTGTAGTACTTTTAAGGGAAAGCTCTAGATTTTGTTGTTATGACTTCCTGTGATTTTTTTTTTGGTGGTTTCTTTCATAAGGTGATTAGACCTTCCCCACCCTCCCAACCCCCGTTTTTTACTTTGCTTGCTTCTGATAGTCAAATCTTCATTTATTTTTTTTGAAAGGCAATGGGGTTAAGTGACCTTGCCCAAGGTCATACACGTAAATAAGTATTAAATGTCTGAGGCTGGATTTGAACTCTGGCCCTCCTGACTCTAGGCCCATGCTCTTTATCCACTGTGCTACTTAGCTGCCCCCCCCATTGATGATTTCTTGAATAATAGTGCCTAGGATTTTTTAAAAGTTAAAGTTTTCAAAAAAGTCTGATTCTTAGACTAGCTTTTCAGGACATTTTCCCCCTTAATATCAGTTTGCATTTTTAAAAAATTTTTTGATTTTGTGCTAACATTTGCTGGTTTGCAGAAACATTGGTTTCTATTTGGATTATTCTAGTTTTCCCAGTGTCTGTCTATTCTTTCTATTTCCTCTCTTTCTATTTTTTGCGAGGCAGTTGGAGTTATTGGCACAGGGTTCAGAGAGGGAGTTCATTTTTTGTGTGAGACTTACTATTTCTTATTCCTTCCAATTATGTCCTAAAGAGCATGAGACAATTAGGTGATAGAGCACCATCCCTGGAATTGAGGATCCAAGTTCAGGTTTGGTCCAGACACTTGACATTTAGTAGCTATGTGACTTGGGCAGTTCATTTAACCCTAATCGACAGGTATCCAGGATCATCTCTGGTCATCCTGATTCATATCTGGCTATTTGACCCAGATTATTCCAGAGGAGAAAGTGAGGTTGGTGACTTAGCATAGCATCCCCCCACACAAATCCAATTCATGTGCATGTCATGGCATTACCCTCCTGATGTGTCATCTTCAAGAATGGAGAAACATCATATGGCATTTAATTTTTTCTTATGGAAACCCCCCCCCCCTTTTTTTTTTTTCTATGAGTCTCTGCATCTAGTTTGTGTAGACATTTGTTTCTTTCTAGGCTAGTTTTTGGAACATCTCTAGTTTTATGACAAATTTTTAAGCTGGTTGATGTTTTTGCTTTATTCATGTCTCTAGCCTTAGTTCCTGAATTGTATTTTTTGTACCAGGGTCAGGCTCTTTTCTTGGTTATACTTGTGGTTGGAATGGTCGGTCAGTCTTTGGCTTGTTCTTGTTTGGTTTGCTTAAGTTCCTTCACTGAGCTCTGCCTCTAGGACTTAAGCACAACTAAATCTTTTAAGGTTTGGGGTTCCAGGCCATCACTGAGCACTGTTACTTCACCTCTTATTTCTTTCAGTACCTAATAGTACAAGTTACAGAGAAGGTGTTGGCATGCTTTGTAGAGGCAGTTCCATGTATCAAAAAAGAAGACATATCTTTTCCTTTTCTTATTTTTTTTGCTTAATACATTCTATACTTTGCTTTCCTTTTGTTATATGAAGAAAATTGTACACTTGTCCAGGAAACATGAAACGTTTTGAGAATAAATTGTTACCAGTTTGCTTAAGTGTTCATACAGAGATGATTGGGGGGGGTATTATCATTATTACTTTTACATTTCATGTGCTAGGGTCAACTGTGTATAAGTGATTTGTTTTTCATTGTTCTGAGAATATTTTTAAGCCTCATCCTAGATGTTTACTGATAATCAAGTACACCAAGAACTACTTAAAAGTTCATGGAAATAATTAAAATTTTGCATTTGACTTGATTGTTAACTATCCTTCTTTCTAACTATAGCATTAAATACTACTTTCCTCTGACTACCATAGTGTCTGAATACTAATTATGCTATAATGTTTTAATTTTTTGTTTTTGATTTGAATTTGTTCTAATACAATTGACAAATTAGTGAACAGTTTGAACATGACATGATTTTTAAAAATTACTAATGTGAGATTTTTCATCAAGGAAAACTACATCAGGTGATGCGCAATGAGGTAAGGGATACATCAAGGTGGGGAATGACCGCTATCGATGGAGGGACACTAGCATATAGTAGAAAGATGTCTGGCTCCTACTGGGAAAAACACTATAATGGCTCTCTGTTGGAGGGGTGGGGGTTGTAGCCATCCAGAGAGTGAGAGATGGGGGCCTGGAAAAGCAAATGTAGATGAGAAGGGAATTCAGGGACATTCTTTTCAAATGCAAGTTTGATCCTTGCTATCCTTAAGCCTCCTGCTCAGGGAAACTCAATAAGAGATGGTTTTTAAGTATATACCACTTTCATGAGAAAGGCCTGGACCAGGATGTTGGGATTGTTCTCATCAAACAGGACTCTTTCAAGTTCTCCCTGTGCTAGACATAGGGATATGCCACCTAAGACCTATTTAGTGAGTCCCCTATGAGGGTGGATAGGGGTTTTTTTTTTTAGTTTTTTATTTTGGTTTTTGTTTTTTTAGGTTTTTTGCAAGGCAAATGGGGTTAAGTGGCTTACCCAAGGCCACACAGCTAGGTAATTATTAAGTATCTGAGGTCAGATTTGAACTCAGGTACTCCTGATTCCACTGTACCACCTAGCTGCCCCAGACAGTGGATAGTTTTGTCATTGATCCAATTTCCCAGATAGGACATCCTTTTTAAGGTTGAAGTGGCTTCCCTAGGTCTGAGTTTGATTGTTGTGTTCCCAACACCATTTTCCCCATTAGTTTTTATTATCTGATTTTATATAGCTATGCAAGTATAGTATTGACTATTTATAATAGGTTATGGAAGAACTGCTTGTACGTGTGTCCTTCTGAAATCTTGCTGAAGTTGTCATCAAGAACAGTCTTTGTATAGACAAAACTCCTTGAGCTGCCCACACAGATACATTATTAATGATCACTGTGACTACCTTCCCAGGACTATTCCCATTCCACGAACATTTATAAGAACCATTTTATTTAATTCTCCATCCCCTTTCATTTCTACTAGCTTATGAAATGCAATATTATGAATGCAGCATGCCTCTGAGATGGAAAAGACTAATATATGTGCACTTGCAAAGTTACAACGCACAACATTATGACATTGTTCTGTTCAAGGGAATGTGAGGTATTTAATGCCAATCAGGAATCATGCAAATAATAAATAGAATTCTTGAATCAGTAATGGAACTGTCACTAGATACGTATACTATAGAGGAAATGATTGAAATAGTAATGATCATAACAGTTTTCAAAAATGACTCCTATGCAATGAAGATGTGATATTTAATAATCCTAAAATTATAAAGCTCATGGTTAGATGCTTATTTTATCCCTGATTGGGCATATCTAAACACTTGTTCCCCAGTTAAGAATTAAGATTCCAAAGGTCTTTCTATCTTAATTACAAATCTAGGAGAATGATGTTCAGCACATAAGGAAACCATCTTCTCAGGAAAAGAAGAGAATAATAATTCAGGAAGAGATAAAAAAATGGTAGATCAGTTTTAGGTAGAGTGATTGTGAAAATTCCTAAGGATAGGATAGTTAATGATTTTTTCCCCTGTTGTTTGTTTTTGGATAAATATGCCTATGTCTTTTTCAGATCCTCATGACCATCTATAGATTTTTGCCAGTAAATCATAGAAAATAAAACTTCATGTCTAATCTATATTTTTTAGACAAATAATATAGACAAAATTTCTTGAGTTGCTCACATCATTAATGACCACTGTGACTACCTTCCCAAGACTATTCCCATTCTACTGAACATTTGTTCTATATTTTAACCCTTTGTTTTTAAGGTTCACAAAAATCTATGGTTAGATCTAATTGGTGAAGTGAAAAGAAATTCACTGATGGTTGACAGGTGGATGCTAAGAGATAAAAGTGAGTTAGTGAGCCAGGTGGTTCAGTGGTTAGAGCACTGTGTGAATCTTATCTTTCCTCAGATATTTCTTAGTTTTGTGACCCTGGCTAAGTCGCTTAATTTCTGTCTGCCTCAGTTTTCTCATTTGTTAAATGGAAACTTCATCTACCTCCCAGGGTTGTTATTGGATCATATATATGACATAATATTTGTAAAGCATTTTGCAAAACTTAAAGCACTATATACATAGTAACTTATTTTTCACTAGCACAATTCCCCCTAGTTCTTTATAATTAGCATTATTAAATTTCACTATATTTATTATCCAAATATCTGTAATGATCAAAATCTTTTATATTAACAGTCTCTTAATATCATATTCCACTGAAGTAGTCTCAATTCTAAGAGTCCTTTTAGGTACATTTTAGTTCCTCTGTTTCTTCTCTAACAGTGGCAACTTTGAGATCTCTTCTTGGTATATCATTTTTTTTTAAATTTTGCTTTTTTGTTTTGAGCTGAACTTGACTCAGACCATTCCCCTGGTAGAATTGATATTTATACAAAATGAGACATTGAAAATGCATTCAGCACTTAACCAAAGAGAATATTGCTGCTACCACAAGTTGTTTTGCTACAAGTACTTTGATATATATGGGGTATTTCTTTCTGTCTCTGACCTTCTTTGGGCATATGCCCAGCGGTAGGCTCTCCGGGTTAAAATTTTATAGACATTTTAGTCATCCTCTTTGCAATTCAAAATTTTTGGAGTAATTCTACAGCTCTATCACAATGTATTTAATTTGCCTATCTTTTCCCTACCCTTGAAACATTATTCCCATCTCTTTTCACCTTTCCCAATTTGCTGAGGTGAAATCTTTGAATTTTCTTGCCTTTTACTCATCAGAAGAAGATAATTTATTAACTACTTACATGATGTGTTTGGTACTATAAGTTAATGTAAGGATGGAGAGGAGATAACATGTAGAGAAGGAATGGTCAAGGAATGATGAAGTCACAAGGATGGTGAATGGAGTCATCAGGTAAATCTATTGACATGTGCATTCGCAAAGCAGTGGTAGTGTTTATCTTATCACTGTTTGCAGAACTAGAATTGTACAGTAGAAGGTGGGTAACTGAGGTGGTGGGAGGGAACTCTGCTGGAAAGTCAGGGTGGAACCAACTAGATATAATGAACTCTCACCAATGAACAGGATTGATTGGAATCTGAGGTTCCTTTGAAAGGAAAGTTGAGCATAGAAGGGGGGCGGAAAGATATCATTTCATATGATTTCTTACAGTTAAAAATATTTTGAAAACTGTATTTTTTAAACCATTTATCCATTGGGGAACAGCTCTTAAATCTTGTGTTTCCTAAATTATCTTGGCTATTAGGCCTTACTAGAAATAAGGCCCTTCTTTATCAATCTGACTCAGAGACTCTTCTTGTCTTAGTTCCATTGATTTTATTTATAAAAAAGCTTTTCAATTTCATTTAAAACTATTTTATCCTTTGTGATTGGCTCTATCCCATGTTTGGCTAAGAACAATCAGCCTAGTCAGAGCTGTAAAATATATGAGCTCTCATTCTTTTCTAGTTTTAAAAAATTATCAGGATTTCTCTCATCACATTCAATTTGGATCAATGTATACCATGGAAACAATGTAAAGACTCGGCAAATTGCCTTCTTGGGCGGGGGGGGGGGGGTTGAGAGAAGTAAGAGTAGGGGAAAAATTGTACAACTCAAAATAAATAAAATCTTTAAGAAAACTAAAAAAAAATTATATCAAAAATCCAATCTGAGATGTTTGACTAAACCTAATTTTTGCCAAAATGCTTTCTAATTTTCTTAGCATTTGACATGAAGTCAAATGGAGCGTTATTCCTTACATGCATGTCTTTTTCACATAGGTTTTTTTTACAAAGCAATGTGGTTAAGTGACTTGCCCAGGGTCACACAGCTAGGTAATTATTAAGTTTCTGAGGATGATTTGAACTCAGGTCCTCCTTATTCCAGCTGCCCTTCACATAGGTTCTTCGGTGATTTTTCTATTAAATCAACCTTGGCATCATTTAACAACTGTCTCTTACTTTGCCTTCTCATTGGAATTTTGTGTCTTTGGAATTTAATTTTTATTTGCTTTCCATCCTGTCCATGCTGCTTTTCTCTCTAGATCGCCTATCATTGCTTTGAATCCTTTGAAATCTATTCTCCAAAATATTGGGTTTGGATTACACCCCACTCTTCAATCATAAATTCTAAAGTAGTATGATTACAAAAGTGTACATAATTTCTAATCCACTAGCTAGTTTCTTTTGGTTAGTGAGAAACAGCAATTAATTCCTTTATGATTTGTCCCCTTTTGAATACTGAAGTTATTTTTTAAGAGAGATTAACAATGCTATTTTAAGCAGAGCAAGTGAGAGAGCATGACCTCAAAAGTCCTTCTCTCTGCTGTATCATATCTTTTTACCAGATTTGTAATCACATTTCAAAACTATTTCTTTGCCTAGGTGGTCTCCAGTATATTTCGGTATATTTCATTGGCAGTATTCCTTCTATATCTGTCTCAACTTCTCTTCATCCAAATGCTTTCTAAGAGATTCTGTCTCTTTTCCTTTGTTCCTCTTTTGTCACATAAATACATTTTTAATTCTACATTATCATTCTCCTAATTTTACTCATTCTTTTCCTTTAGAAAATTATATTCTCCCAGAGACATAGTACAATCATGGGTCCCATCTCACCAAGTTTCAGTGATGTTTGGGAGATCAAATTTGCAGATTTCTGTTGATATGTTTAGAAGTTCATTGTAAGCAGGAATTGCTTCATTATCTCTGTAGCTACAGCATTTAGCCTAGTCTATGGCACATAGTAGGCACTTATAAATCTTGATATATTATGTTTAAATTTAAGCCATGGGATTTAGTGATGACTTCTTTTTGTGGAATCAGTCTACTTTGAATATTGACTATCTCTTCTGTTCTCATCTTCCATAATAGCTACACAGATACACATTGTGGCATTTTTTACAGTCATCCCCTCCTTTTAGTTTAAAATCTTGCTGCTATCACTTATAACATCTTTATTTCTAAATATTTCCTTTAGTTTTTTAAAGATAGTCCAGATATATTTTTATATGTTCTAATATATCAAAAGGAGTGACCAGTTGCACTGGTCATTTTAATTATGCAATGTTCTTTATGGAGTTTTGTATGTTTTTTCATTCACATTCTTATCACTGTATTTATTTTCCTATTTAGAATGACTTAACTATGCATTAGTTCATAAGTCTTCCCTTGCTTATCTGAATTATTCATAAACATTCTTATGTATGATACAGTAATAATTGATTAAACTCATCCACAGTTTGTTTAGGCGTTTCCCCAACCATTCCTCCTCTCCCCCTTCATTTGATGGGAAGATGAGAAGCATTTACATAGAACCTACTGTGTGCCAGGGACTGTCCTAAGCACGCTACAAATATCTCATTTTTATCCTTACAACAACCCTGTGAAATAGGTGTTATTTATTTTTTTACAATTGAGGAAACTGAGGCAAACAAAGGTTAAAGGACTTGCCCAATTATCACATTTAATAATTGTCTAAGACAGGATTTGAATTTGAGTTATCCCGACTTCAGGCCCAGTACTGTACCATTCTACCACTTGTCTTATCATCTGATGGGCATTTACTTTGTTTCTAGTCCTTTAAACAAGTGCATTTTTACCTTATTAGATGTTACATTGTAAATTTAGGCCAGTGGTCCAGAAATCCAGATATGGTCTTTTCCCACTAGCTGCCTCTCTGTTTTGAAATCCTTGCCTTTGATTGGTGGAAATGAAAATGCTATCCCTCTTCTTAAGTTTTCCATTCTTTCCTAGTTCTTTGATCTCATTCATGAGATTTCCTGCCATTCTAGCAGCATCTTTTATGCTCACACAACTAACAGAAGTAAATTGTGGTTATTGGTTTTTCCCATCTAGGAAGAGTCTCTTTCAACTTTGGTGGTATCTTCTTGATTCTTTTGAGGACTACTTAGAAATCACTCCCCAGTCATCACTGCTGGTTTCCTTTTCAGGTTCTTCCTGAATCATCAATTGATATCATTTAAGAATCTGCATCATTTCTTGGACAATAAGCATCTGCTTTCCTCTCTGAAGGTTCACCCTTCAACTTTATTTCAACTAGTTTTACTGTTTTTATGACAGTGCTCCAGGGTGCAGTGATTTTGTTGGTGTAAGTACCACCACAGATTGAAGTGCCATTATCAAAAAATTAATTACTTTATGACTACCATTCTGATTGTGAGTCATTCCAGAATTAGCTTGGCTACTTGTGCATGATCTGCCCCCAAGCTCAGATTTAAGTCTTTAACAGTTTGACAATAGCTCCAAGGCTTATTTTTGGCTACCTTAAGCTTTAAACACAAGAATACTTTGTTGTATTAAATATTTATTTGTGTGCACCTTCTTGACTATGTGACAAGGAGAATTACCATTTCTTATTGGAGAGGGAACATATGAAAGCAAAAGCAGAGATCAGTGTTTGGTTGGAAAGAACTTTGACTCGGTGTTGACTCTTTTCTTTGTATCTGGCAGATGGTGGAGATGGTGATTACCAGTTGGAAGATGAAGGCAACAGGGGTGTAAGTGATCTTTATAGATCTTCTGTCTTTCCACCTCTATCTTCCAATTTTTCCTAGTTCTTGCTGCTATATTCTTCCTTGGCTTTCACAAAGAGAAGGGAACAGCTATTGGTGTAGACTTCATTTCATCCCACTTCCTATGGACTTATTTGCAGAAATAAATCCCATTAGTGGATTTAATCTAGTCATACAAGTTGGATAAATTCTAAAAATTCTTTTCAAGATTACAGGAGTCTTTATTGTCCTCAATTTTTCCTTACCTCTTCAAAAAGGAACCATTTAAAGGAATAATGTATTAGGCATCAAGCATGAATATCAGTGTCAGAATTATATTTTCCTTTTTTCCACTAATTTTCTTAACTTATCTCTTTTAGGTCCAGAACTGTAAATCTCTATACAAATTGTTTCCTTAATCTTTCTCTTCTGCAACTCTTATGTTTATTTTCATTGTCTTTCTATGATATTGACATAAAAACTCCAGTCTTAAGATATTTTGTTAAATGTCTTTTGTATCTAGACCTAATTTAGTATCTCCATTTGTCAGCGTGCTTCTTCTAAATCCATATGTGATATTTAGCAAATTTGGTGCATCTTGACTAGAATGTCTGCCAACTATTCTATATTCAAAGTTCCCAAAACCATGAGAAAAATAAGAGTTCTATGATCAGGAGCACTCATCTAAAAATCAACATCCTTAAGTTCTTTCCCTCACTCTATTGGACCCTTACTAATCATTTAACATGGGTTTCCCATATGTTAGATGAAAATAATTTCTAAATAACTACAAAATTTCTTCCTAATGATGATAATTAGCTGATATTTGAAAGCTGATAAAAGTATCCTTAGCCCTTTAGATTTTCTACCCATTGAGTATCCTTGGAGAGATCATCATCTATTAAGACTTATACTCAGCTCTTTTCTTTCTCTGAGGTGGTTTTCACCTTCTCACTGCTCCCTGGAGCACCAGCCTTAAGCTTTTTATCTTAATCAGATCTCTTGATTGGATCAGTATGCCTGCATTTGACCTTAAAATTGATGAGATTCAAACCTGTGATGGGATCTTTTTTTCCTTCTCTAGCCTAAAAGGTAGCTTTCTTGTAAAGTTAGAAAATTCCAATTTAAAATGCTATCAATATGAGTATGTTATTTAGTTTATCAATAATTTTGGTGCCCCTCAGTATTGTGCAGTAGAAAAAGCTTTAGATTTGGAGTCAGAAGATCTAGGTTCTAATTCAGTTGCTCTACTAACTGATCTTCTGATGTTGAAGAAAATACTTCATCCCCCAGGACTCAATTTTCTCATCTATGAAAGGCTGGAACTAAATAGAATTTTTAATTCAGTTTTATTTTCAGTTCTGAATTCTACCCTTTTGACCAAACAAAACACATTAGAAAGAATATGAATAGTCAAGCAAAACAAATTTCCATCCTGTCATGTTAAAAAATATATCTATACTCTTGAATTTATCACCTCTTTATCTAGGAGGGCTCCTTATCATGAGGAGTTCCTTAATCTTTGTATGATATTGTTGTTTATATGATACTGTTACTGTATAAATTGTTTTCCTGGTTCTGTTCATTTTGTATCAATGCATAAATATTTTCCTAGGTTTTTCTAAAACTACCCCCTTCATCATTTCTTATAGCCCATTAGCATTCCATCACATATCTATACCATCAACCATTCCCCAATTTTAGGGTATCCCTCACTTTCTAATTCTTGGCCACTAAGAAGAGAACTACTCTAAATATTTTTGTCCATATGGATCCAATTTCTTTGATCTCTTTGGGACATAGGCAGCTAGGTAATGCCTGTAGTTTCCTTTTAATATTATAGCATTCTTAGTTTAGTAGTAATTTTACATTGTGTTCCTGACCCAGTGTTACTGGGATGGTAACTGATGCTTCAGGCCGTTGGTACTGGAAAATGTTTGCATCCAGTTGTTTAGTTCTGGTAGCAGTCTCCATAGGAGGAACATGCACACATGAACACGAGCGTGTATTTGTGTGCGTGTGTATGTGTGTGCATGCAAATATATGTATACTTGTATGTACAGTGCATTGTATTTGGCTCTCAAATAATGAGTGAAGAATTATCAATAAAAAGTTGGATTCTCCCTCAGGATATCCATGATGGGGAACTCTTTTAATATATCTGTTTGCTTATTGAGCCTGTACATCTCTGAAGGAAGATTTTTTTTTTAAGCTTATCTCCATGTGTTTATCATTTGGAGTATCTGATTTTTTATCTGTTAATCACCTACAAATTTCCTTGAATTTTGGTGGCTACAAATTTTTCCTAATATCTAGAAAGAGTAATTGGGTTAGTAGTTAGAGCTTCAGATCGTGACTTTGCCTCTTATTACTTGTATAATACCTCAAGTAAATCACCTCTCTTCTGTGGACCTTAAATTTATTCATTGATAAAATGAGGGCATTGAGCTAAGTATATTCTTTCCAGCTCAAAATCTTATTCTTTTAATCATTTATGAGAGGTTTATTTATAGATGTTACTTTAGCAAATGAGCATCAGAATGATCAATATGAAAGCTCTTCCTTTAATTACCAGTTCTAGATCTTCTTGTTTTCCTAATAACCCTACTGGAAGTTGAGCCAAACTATCTACAACCCTATTAAAACGTCTAATCCTATACTGTGCATTTGCATTATTATTGAATCAAAATTTAGCAAATATTGAGATCCATAATTTATTTCTGAAGGTGTTAACAGTTTGAGGTAAGAATACTGAAATTCTCTTTTTGACCTTCCCCTTTCCTCATCTATTGAGAAAGGAAGAAAAAACAGAAACCCATTAAAAATGTGGATAGTCAAGCAAAACAAATTTCCACCTCAGCTTGTCTAAGATTCTTGTTTTCTGTAGGGAGTTAACTGTCTCAAGACACTGTGTCATTTTCAAACTTTGTATCTTTTTCAGGATGAGGAATTGGATGAAGAAGGAAGGAAGAGAGGTAGGAGTTATCCAGCATCTTCCTGCTCTAGAGTTTTTCTGTGTATCAGCTTTGCATCCCCCCCTCTTCCATTCCCATGCCCCTGTCCTCTCCCTCTCTCTCTTAGGGGGTTCAGTGGTAGGAGGGGTTGGTGTGCAAGTATTGGACTTGACATGGAGCTGACATTCTGTGAAATGGGACAGAGAAAGGTTACAGTTGCTTGGGCAAAGCTGTGAGGGTAGGGGGATCACACAGAGGCTTTACTCAGATGTCTTTGATGTGGCACCTACTGGAAACAGTTTTCATTTGTTCCAACAATTGATATCAGGAAGCAAGTTTCTCATAGGGTAATAGAAAAGGAAAAGCCCACATTAGCTTGTCTGAAATAATTTTTCTGTAGGAGTAATAGGGGAAATCACAGAAATCAGAGAGAGGAGGTTCCATCCATCCCATCCAGTCTGTTTTCCCCCTTGGCCAATGCAGGTTCCCTGAACTATTTTTTTCCCCCTGAGCTTCATTCAGTCTGTTATTTCCTTGGTTGCTGGTTTGAATTTGATTTCCATTTTCACTGCCATGCTTTGGTGCAGTGCGTTGAGCTACAGTGCAGGGTCCGCTATCCCTTTCCTTTGTGTTCAGTGACTGTGGCGGGAAATACCTGCCCAAACAGGGGCCTTGGGGAGGGCGTGTGGACTTGGATCAAGTCCTTTCCATCTGTCCCATTGACTTCTCCCATATTTTCCTGCTGGGAGTCAGAGAGGGCCTAGCTCTGGGGTCACACGAGACTACTAACTGGTTGGTAGTTTTCATCAGCCCCACTGTGGGGAAGTAGCACTGAAGAGATTTCAACTCCAAGACCAGACTAAGCAGTGGACCCTTTAGAAGGGTATAGAAAACTGGAGCTTGGAGATATAGTGGTGGTCTTTCCAAACACCCCTTCTTTATACTTTCCCTCTGGGCCCTCTCTAGATGAACACAACTTGGAAGAACCACAAGTTGATTCCTTCTTGACTCTCCACTCACATGAACCTGTTTCTGTACAGGATCCTCCCTTAAGACTTTCCTTCTCTTATATTTTCAGGGCTTAGCTGACCCTTCTGAGATTCTTCCATCCATGTTTATTGAAGAGGTTATGTCTATAGCATGGGATCATACAGAGAGCACTAAACAGCTCTTGCAGTGGGGTCTATGCTAAAGCGAAGGTGAAATTTTATTGCGCACAGGTCCTGGTACCCGGAATGACTTTGCTATTTAACAGCAGTAATAGTTTCAGGCAGTGACCTCTTGCCAAAATTCCCACGCCCTTTTGAGAGGCTTCTGAGCAGCGCACGCCGGTCGCCATCTTCGTGGGACAGTCTCGTGACTGGCATCAGGGGTAGGGGTTACAGTTCAGATGCTTATTGATCCTTTTTCCAGTCTCCTGCCCCTTTCCCCAGCCCTCTTTGTGAGATCCTGGTCTTCAGGGTTTTCCCTTATCCCTGTCACTGGCTTATGTGAACTGAGTTCCTTGACTCTGGGGCACTGGGCTATACCTTTCTTAGAGGGGGCTTCCTGCACTGGCCCCAGGGGATGGACTGGAGGACCTGTTGGTCTTTTCCATCTCTTATTTCTAGGATTGCTCCTCCCTACCCCCCGACACCTTTGACCCTGGATAAGACGTGGATTTAAACCTTTTCTGAATGGAAGACACTTGTTGGGCCAGCAAATATTGGCCAAGCTGTTATAAGTTCAGACTGAGATCAACTGGAAGAATAGATGAGGCCTGACTGGGAGTGGGGAGGTGGTGTGTAAATCAGATGACCTCCTTGAGGCTTTGAAGCTACCATCTTCTTATCTCCAAGGAAATTTGGCTTTTTCTTTAAATGTTTTTAAAGGAAATATGGGTTATTCATTTTAGGTTTGGAAAACTGAAGTATTGTTAGACTTGAAATGCAAGGGAAACAAGATATAGAGGAAGAATAAATGATGGGAGATGGAGAAATGAGCAAGGCTGTGAAGGCATCTAGCTGAAAACTAGAAGGCACCACACGTTTGGGAAGGGTTGGGGATAGCAGCCTTGGCAGACCCTAATGTTCTAGCATCTTTATGACTTAATTAATTCCTTCGGGAAACACTATATTTCTCATCAAAAGCCTAGAGGAGTCCAAGTCTTTAAAGTCCCTTGGTATCAAGTGTTCTTGACCCTGCTGTTAGAGAAGGAGAATCTGTCTTTCCATACCCTTTTACAAATCAGGGAATAAGGTGACAGAATTTCTTTACATTGCAAGGTCCTCAATGCTTATCTTGCCATTATTTCTGTTCAATCTGACTTGAAATGTGTTTCTCTGTTGCAGGGGATAAAGGTGATGAAGATGATGAAGTGAAAAAGAAGAGAGAGAAACAACGAAGAAGGGATAGAATGCGGGACCGAACAGCAGACAGGTAAGAGAGGGGGAATAGAGGTTTAGATTAGATGATTGCTGTTAATCCTGGGATAGTAAGTAACATGTTCTTGCCTTGTCAGGTGTGGAAAAATGAACTTTGAATTTAGAAATGAGGATAGGAATTAAATCTGAGTAGATCTTTTGGAATAGAATGAACTTTTATGCAAGAAATTTACTGAGCTCTACAGGATCAAATGCTAAGTTGGGTTGTGGCAATTTAACTTTTTGGGCATTCTTGTGTAAATTAATCCTATTTAAGAATCAGGATCACTGTTTTTAAAATGTGTTGATTATTTTTATATAATCTTTATCTGAAGAAGAAAAATAAGGAAAAGTATTTAGCAAAGCTATACATTTAGGGGGGGGAAATTTTAATCATTTTTTATGGTGTTCTCCACCCTGAATCTTTCTGCCCTTTACCCCCTTCTTCTCTTCAAAGAAAGGTCCAAAAGTACCTTCTTATCTCTCTTCTTTGAGATGGTTATTACCATTTGAAAGCATTTAGTTTCAGTTGTTGTTCTTTCCATTTATATTGCAATAATCATTGTGTTTATTGTTTTTCCCCATTTTGCTTCAATTTATTAAAGGTATTTCTATGAATCTATGTGATCAGCATAGTTAATTGTTTCCTATAGCATTACATTCACATGAACACAGCTTGCTTAGTTAGATGGGTATCTACTTTGTTTGCTACTACAAAGAGTGATATGATAATTTTTTTTATGTATGTAGAACCTTTTTTTTTGTATTTGACCTGGTAGAATCAAAGAACATTTTGGTACTTTATTAAAATAATTCCATTTTGCTTTGCAGAATGGTTGACCAAGACATAGTTCACAACTCTGCCAATAGTATGTTAGCATGCCTGTCACACCAAAACTCCTCCAGTATTGACAAGTTCACTCTTTTGTTATCTGCCAATTTGTTGATTGTGAAATGAAACCTGAGTTGTTTTGATCTGCATTCCTTTTGATAATTCTACGTATACAAAGTTTTTTCTTCGTATCTTCATCATTTGACTTGCATCATTCATTTAAAATTCTTGAAGAAACCTGTAAAGTTTTCATCACATCATACTCCTGATTTTATATTTCTACTCATTTGACTGACTGCTACTTCTCAATCTTCTTTGCTGGGTCTTCATCCATATCATACCTTCTGTGGGTGTCTTTTAAATCACTGACTACCTTCTTTTTTCCTTCCATACTATTTTAATTCCTATAGCTTTTAATCTATTCAGATAATTCCCAAATCTATAGATAGATAGGTTTTTCAGTGCCGATCTGTCTCTTGTTCTCCTATCTAGTTCTGCAGTACCAGCTGCCTTTAGATCATCTTCAACTGAATCTCAAATTAAATATTTTTAGAATGGAACTCATTGTCTTTACCCAAAATACAACTATCATTTATTAAGCATTTACTACATGCCAAATACTCTTGTACGTGCTAGGAATAAAAATGTAAGGTCTAAGTATAAGAATATAAGCAAAAAGAAACAGTCCCTGCCCTCAAGGAGCATACATTCTAAAGAGGGAAGACAAAACATTAAAATGAAGCTGAAAAGAGGAGGGGAGAAGGGGAGGTCATGAGCAGAGGACTATGGGACAAGGTATCCAGGGAGAAGTCTTGAAAGTCAGAAATGATCAAAACATTTTCTTCTTTCCAACTTTGCCATTATTGTCCAGATTACCACCAACCTCATAGTCAACCAGGATCTGATCTCCACATTCTTAATCCTGTAGTAAGGTCTTATCATTTCTATCTTTGTAGCATCTCTCCTACAGGCCCTCTTCTCTCCTTTGACACTGCCACCACTCTGCCACACCTCACACCGGAACTGTAGCAATAGCCTACTGGTACTGCCTGCCTCAAGTTTGTGTACAGTCTAGTCCATCACATTGATCTAACCATGTCACTCCCCTATTCCATAAATTCTATTGTCTCCTTATTGTTCTTAACATTTCAGCGTTCTTATACTTTTCTTCTTCTCCATGCACTATTTCAGGTATGCTGACTGCCTTGCTCTTCCTCACACTCTGAGCACCATTTCCTGCATCTGTTCCTTTGTATTGTCTAGTCTTTATGCCCAGAATGCTCTCCTTCTCACCTCCCATTTTTTAGCTTCCCTGGAATCCTTTAAGAGTCACTGATTGTCAATGGTTGGTTCTTATCAGAATGCCCTGTAAGAATAAATTGTTAAAATGTTTTTTTACTTTCATGCATTTGATGGCAACATTTCCTCTCTTTCTGTGTTTTTCAGTAGTGCCAGGGACAAGAAAAGGGTTGTTTGATTAATATAAAGAAAACTTCAGGAGATCCCATTTTAACAATAGTGAGACATTGCCCCAATGTAAATTTTCTCTCAGCTCAAGTGTTCTTTAACTTGGCACACTGCCCAAATCTTTTTCCATAGACTTCTTCGGTTTCCCTGTCTAAAGTGATTTATTCTACCAGGACAGCATGACCCTCTAAGATGCTCTGCCCATCAAATTTTCGTTACCTGGCAGATTGTACTCTCCACACTTAGCTAAGCAAGTCACTTGGTCGAGATATGATCTCACTGGGTCTTTTGTGTTCTCTGCTTGGTCTGTGTGAGAGGCTGAGAGAAGCCTCTTAAGTCAGAAGAATGGAGGATTTCGAATTGGGATTTGGATCTGGTTCTATTTTGGAATAATTTGTATGATCCAGATATTTTTGTAAAGCTATTTCTGCTATACTGCTAACATTTATTCCTATTTTACAAATGAGCAAATTGTGGCAGAGAGATCAAGTGACTTGTACAGTGTCACAAAGCTAGGACAGGTCAGAGACAAGATTGAAATTGATGTTTTCTTGACTCTTCACTGCTCTCTCCATTGCACCACCTTTATCTCTAGAACTTCAGGTTCTTCCTTTTTAAAAAATAGATAATAGTCCTTATAATGCACACCCTGTAGAGTTATGGTGAAAGAAAATGTTTTGTCAGCCACAGAGTGGGGTAGCAATCTGAAGTAGCAATAGTTGGTGTTGTTATGAGGGCCTTGGTGCCATGTTAGATTTTAGAGGAGGACTTTGGTTGATAAATTGCTCAGCACAGGTATGCATTTTGAACTGGTTCATTACAAACTTCCCTTGCTTGAGTGTGGTGCCAAAAAAAGTTATTCTTGATGACATCATTGCTTCCCTTTCTTGAAGAGGTGAGTGAGATTCAGTACCGACTCAGAATTTGAAATCAAGAAAGGACCATGTGAAGGGAATAGGATGCTGAAGTCCTTGGTTTTGTTAATTTTGTTTCATGGTCTCTGTATCCTGGTGGGTTCTTTGAGGCAAAAAATAAGTGGCTCATGGAGCCTGAATATAGACAAAGCATACTATTTTCAATTTTTAAGATTTGTTTTGTTTTTTGACTGCATGTTTTTTTCTTTTATTTTCTCTTTTAGTCTGATTCTTTTACAACATGATTAATAAGGAAATATAAAATAGTTATACACTTGTAATTTATATTAGATTATTTACTGTCAAGGGAAGGGGGGAGGGAAGGGAGAAAAATGTGGAACTCAAAACCTTAACAAAAAATTTTGAAAACTATTTTTGCGTGTAGTTGGAAAAATAAATTTATTTTAAAAATAAATGTTTTGGACCAGACCTGACTTGAGCCTATCTGGTGTTTAGACTGGAGATGTAAATGGAAAGAAACTTTGATAAGCCATTTAACATTTAACAGAACATGGAAAGGTAAGGATGCAACCATAGTTCACAGAGATGCAGTCCCCTTTGTCTCCATTCAAAAATGTGATGGAGAGAGAAAAGGGTTTTGAGTTCAAGGCAGTATGATAACTATTAAATAGAAGGGGCAATAATGCCCCCTAGGCTGGACTTTTTCTGTCCTACCACAACTGAGAAACCATAACATTGGTTTAAACCTTAGTTCTCTACACCAGTAGAACCTCAGGCTTTTTGCCTTTTAGGGTAAAACTGGATCCAGCCTAAATGCTTGTGGTCCTAGTAGATGTTGCTCCTTCCACAGGGGGTGATTTTTCTGATGATGATTCCTAGCTAGACAGGTCAGCAGTCAGAGTGCTTGATAGAAGAGCCACCTGCAGCTAGGAAGACTGTGAGTATGAATATTTGCTCAAAATAATAACAAAGTTTTTTATTCATAAAAATTCTAATTTTGACACAAATATTGCCTCAAATAGATGTATTTTATATGCTCTAGGCTAGAGAAAGTGGACTAAAAAATGTTTTGGTACCTTAGGCAAAATTTTTTTTTTTATGTTTTTTGCAAGGCAAATGGGGTTAAGTGGCTTGCTTAGGTAGGTAGGTAGGTAATTATTAAATGTCTGAGCCTGGATTTGAACTCAGGTACTCCTGACTCCAGGGCCAGTGCTCTACCCACTGCGCCACCTAGATGCCCCTAAGCACAAAATTTAGACTAATATCTTACAGGTTACTGCAAATCTCAAACAAAAAGTGATACTTATTCCAATGAAGATACATAAGGAAAAAAATTAATTTTTCAAGTTCATTCTGTTGAGTCCTGTGGAACTACCAGAAAATTTTTAAAGCTTAATTAATGAGAAACTACCATCCTCCCTTCGTTCCCATCCTGCCTCCATCTTACCCCATCACTACCCCCAATAGAAAGAAAGAAAAATAAATATGCATAGTCAAGTGAAACACATTTTAACATTGGCTATATTTAAAAATTGTCTTCCCTTCATCCTTAGTTAATTACCTTTCTCTCATGAAATGGATAGCATATTTCACCGTTAGGCTTCTGGAAGCATGCTTGCTTGTTTTCATCAATCAGAACTGTTAAATCTTTTGAAGTTGTTTGTCTTTATTCTTGTTTTTGTATAAGTTTTTCTCCCAGTTCTGCTCTCTTTTATTCTTCATAAAAATCTTCCCAAGCTTTTCTGAAACCATCCCCTTCCTCATTTCTTTCACCACAGTTCTATCACATTCCCATAACATAAACTTGTTCAATCATTCAATAATGCATGGGTTCCAGGAGTTTCCAATTCTTTGCCACCACAAGCAGAGTGACTATAAATATTTTAGTATATTTGGTTCCTTTTCCTCTTTATTTGTTATCTTGATGCTGTTCAGTTGAACTTTATTCTGGCTCTTATTGGGGTCCAATTAAAAGAGAATTCCCATGATCTTTATGAACACTAAAAAGCCTTTCCTAAAATTGAAGTACCTGGTGAACTGGTCCAGTCATTCTGGAAAACAACTTTAGAAGCCATGAAATTTCCTTTTCATTTGCAAAAAGCCTTTTGATAAACACAAAATGAAATAATTTGAGGTTACTGAGCTTCTGCTGTTGTTATATTAGAATGCAGCCACTACAAATCAGGACTGAAAATATTCATCTCAGCACAAAGCAAAGAGGAATTCCATTTCTCACAGTAAATATCTATAGGCTTAAATCTCTAACTATTACCCCATGGCACAATAGCTAAGGAGTTAATTACAAATTTACTGAATGTGAATCACAGTGAATCATAGATCATCTAGTCCAAACTCCTTCCTTTTACAGATGAGGTCCAGGGAGGTTGAGTCTTCCTCGAGGTCACACAGGTATTAAGTTATAGAACTTGAAATTAAAACCTAGTCCTTTTGACTCCAAATCTAATGCTCTTGTCTTTCCACCTTGTTATTTTCCTTATATTCATGTCATTGTGTCCTTGGATGGTTATTATTTTCTTCATGCTGTGTCCTTTCAGTTGAGCTAACATTGAGATATCCTGTTTTGTGTAAAGCACTGTTTTGGACTATAGATATATAGAGATAAAAATAATGTTCTCAACATTTAAAATCTTCTATATGACATTTGTTCATATAAATAAATACAAATTAATTAGATTTGAATGAGGAGGTAGCATTTAATCCTTAAAGGAACTTCAAGACTCTGAGAGGTAAATATGAGATCCCCAGGCATCGAGAATGATGGCATTTGAATTGAAGGTTTGAAGGCAGGAGATGGAATACCAGTGTAAGGGATTTAGCTGGAACAAATGTAGAGAATCAGGAAGGGGCCAATAAGAAAAAGAGTAGAAGCAATAAGTATGAGCAATTATCATTCAGAATTTTTTTATTGAAAGGGAAGAGAGAGATAGGTCAGTCAGAATTCAGCTTTACTCTAGGTACTCCTTTGATCACTGGAGATACAAAAATAAAAATCAAACCATCCCTACCTTCTTACATTCCAGGGGCAGCTAGGTGGTACAGTGGATAGAGTACTGGCCCTGGAGAGAGGAAGACCTGAGTTCAAATACGACCTCAGACACTTAACTGTGTGACCTTGGTCAAGCCACATAAACCCATTGCCTTGCAAAAACCATAAAAAAAACCACATTCTTGTGGGTGAGACAACACATGTACAATCTCCACATAAAAATATATATGCATTGTGCATGTTTAAGCAGTTACCAAGTGTCAGGGCATGAAGCACGAATGACATTTTTAGGGTTAAGGTCAGAGGAATATTTATTCACGAATGCGTTGTTACAGTGAATCAGATGAAGTGATCCTCTATCCACCCTGCCATTGAATATTTAGCAAGATTTTATATTCTTTAAGGAAAACATCTTGTTTTTTGTTTGTGACTGGCCTTCACATTGTGATTGACTTTGCAAATGAAACAGGGCAAATTGTTTTCTTTGATATGGATGCGGTATATCCAGATTCCAAAAATTTTAGATGGCCTCAGGAAACTGAGTTTTGTGGTGAAATCGCTCAAGTCCAGAAAGGGAAACAAAAGGCATTTCTCTCTGGGACTTCAATCAGTCATGAAACATTAAGCTCTTACTATGTGCCAGAGCACTCTGTTAAGCACTGGTCCTACAAAGAAAGGCAAAAAATTACCAGTAGCAAATCGTTCATATTCTGATGGGGAAGGGAACATGTAAATAGTTAAACAAAGATCAATGTAATTGAAAGAGGAAAGCACTAGCAAGTAGGGAGATGAAGAATGTCCTTCTGTAGAAGGTGAGTTTTGAACTGAAACTTAAAGGAAATCAGAAACAGGCAGAAGTGAGGGGGGGCAGGCCATTGTAAAGGCAGGGTTAGATGACAGAGTGACATGTTAGGAGAATTCAAGTAGGCCAACATTGCTAGATTTGGAGAGGGCTCAGGGGACAAAGTGTAAACACTGGAAAAGGCTGAAGAGCTTTAAATTCCAAACAGAAGACAACATATATTAGCACACATACACTTTCTCTATGTATGTATGTGTATATATGTGTTTTCTGAGGGTTATAGGAGGGCCCTGGTGTTTATTAACAGGGTGTGGGGTGAACTAGAAGGGAGTCAGAACTAAGATGGTGGTCAAAACAAAGTAAAGATACCAGAAAAAAAAAATCAGGACTCACCTGAGCTCTCCTAAATTTGCCTCCAAATAACTTTAAAAGAAAAGAATGCCTGAAAATGAACTCTGGATGGCAGAATGAACAAAAGGTCAGAGTTAAACCATTTTTCTTTTTCTTTTTTTTAAAGGTTTTTGTAAGGCAAATGGGGTTAAGTGGCTTGCCCAAGGCCACACAGCTAGGTAATTATTAAGTGTCTGAGGCTTGATTTGAACTCAGGTACTCCTGACTCGAGGGTCGGTGCTCTATCCACTGTGCCACCTAGCCACCCCTAACAATTTTTCTGCCAAAGACAATTTAAAAAGTTGTGAAGGATATGTCTAATTCACTGGTGTGAGAGTGAGACACACTACTGGCAGTACTTAAGGGCATGTGCATCAGAGGTTCCTGAGCTCTTAGCCCACAGATGGTAAGAAAGAGATAAGACAAGACAACTGATGAGAAAAATATTTCAGTTGGTGTTACTAAGGGGGCGGCTAGGTGGCACAGTGGATAGAGCACCGACCCTGGAGTCAGGAGTACCTGAGTTCAAATCCGACTTCAGACACTTAATAATTACCTGGCTGTGTGGCCTTGGGCAAGCCACTTAACCCTATTTGCCTTGCAAAAAAAGGACAGTTGGTGTTACTAGGTGTAGGACTGTTTTGGATCACATTGCAGTCAGTCTCAGGGATAAGAGCATGCCAGTACTTAGGGACACATAGGAACAGGGACTGGTCACATTTTCAGGATGGGAGAGTCCTTATATTTACCCACAGACCAAAAGAGCAATGACCACACCTCTCCTTAAATCAAACCACCATAAAAGAACCAAAAACATAAACCTCACCACCCACCCAGCCCCAATAACTTTGAAAATAGCATCCCAAAAACCTGAACCCTGGGATGTTACTTTGATTACCTTCTCCACCCCAGGAACAGAACCCAACTTGAACATAAAATTAAATGTCAAATAGGAAAAATGAGCAAACAACAAAAAGAGCCCAAATCAAGGCTACATTCAAAGCATTAAAGAAATATTAAGGTTGGTCTTAAGCCATGAAAGCTCCCCAAAAGAATTTTAAATACCAAATGAGAGTTACGGGAAGAATGGGAAAATAAATGAGAGTAGTGCAAGAAAATTGTGGAGAATCAACAGCTTGATAAAAGAGGCACAAAAAACTATTGAGAACTTAAAGCAGAATCAGTCAAATGCAAAAAAGACAAAAGCTCACTGAAGAAAATAATTCTTTAAAAGTTAGAATTGGATCAGCGGAAACTAATAATGACTCCACGGTTCATCTAGAAACAATAAAACTAAATCAAGAATGACATAAACTATCTCATTGGAAAAACAATTGACCTGAGAGATAATTTTAAGAATTATTGGACTACCATGTTCAAAAAAAAGAATCTAGTCATCATAATTAATGAAAATTGCCCTGATAGTAAGTATAAGAAGGGAAATAGTAAAGTGAAATAAGGGACTCAAAAAAGTTGAACTGTTTACATTCTTTCATGGGAAGATACTTCTACCACCTGAGGACTTTATGAAAATTAGGGCAGTTAGAATTATGCATAGATAGAGGGGATGACTATGATGGAATATATTTTTGAAAAATAAAATTAAGGAATGACAAAGAGTGATGCATTTAGAGGAGGAGGAAGAGGGAATGGGGAAAAAATCTCATAAAAGTTGTACAGAAAGGAAGGAAGAGCTTTTATAGTGGAGGGGGACATGTGGAAGAATATAGAGAAGTAGGAGGGGAAAGAAAAAAATAAGAAGGGGAACCAATAAAAGGGAGGGTATATGGGGGGGGGGGGTTGGACAGAAGCAAAACAACTGAGAAGGAACAGAGTGAAACAAGCAGATAAACAGGGAAAAGTGAATGGGAAAAACTCATCCAAAAGAGATACACATAGCAAAGTGAATTTAAAAACAAGATAAGACATTATGTTTACAAGAAACACTAGAAGAGAGGCACTCAGAGAAGAATTAAAAAGCCAGAGTAGAATCTGTTGTGCCTCAGCTGAAAGAATAAAGGAAAAAGCAGTGATTAACAATCATTATCTCAGATAAAGCAAAAGTAAGGATCTCATTAAAAGAGATAAATAAGGAAACTATATTTTGATAAATGAAATGGCATTATAGGCCACAAAGTAGCAAATATTAGAGGAGACAAATTCTTAAACTACAACTTTATCTAAACTGGATACTTCTAATTCAAAAAGAAGTTAAGGTGATGAATAAAATTTTATGGAAGTTATGATAGACCTAGAGAAAAATGAATGGGAATAGAAAGGGATAAATCTTTTTTTAGCGTGACATGACACCCAGGTAAAAAATAACCATGTAGTACATATTAGGCATAAAAAAACTCAGTCAAATGTAGAAAGCAGAAATATTAATTGCACTTTTTCAGATTATAATACAATAAAAATTACATTCAATAAAAGGTCATGAAAGCAGATTAAGTTAATTGAGGGGGTGGCTAGGTGGCACAGTGGAGCACTGGACCTGGAGTCAGGATTACCTGAGTTCAAATTCAGTCTCAGACACTGAATAATTACCTAGCAAGCCTTGCAAAAACCTTAAAAAAAATAATTGAAAATTAAATAATCCTAAAGACTGATTGATGACAACAATTAGATGATTTGTCATACTTCATGAAATGATACCAAAGCAATTATTGGGGAAATTTTATATCTTCAAATGTATACATCATTGAAATAGGGACTAAATCACTAAGTTGGGCATGTAACCAAAAAAATTAAGGGGGCGGCTTGGTGGTGCAGTGGATAGAGCACTGGCCTTGGAGTCAGGAGTACCTGGGTTCAAATCTGACCTCAGGCATTTAATAATTACTTAGCTGGGTAGCTTTGGGCAAGCCACTTAACCCCATTGCCTTGAAAAATCTAAAAAAAAAATTAAAAATTCTTAAAATCCCAGTTGAAAATTCTGAAATAAAATTTTAAAGAAAACATTAAATTAAAATAATAAATTAGATAAAGCATTGATTGATTTTATTTTTTATGGTAACCTAATTACCACTATTATAAATGAAAAGAGCAAATTCACCGATGAAACTTTAATTATTAAGAGGTAGTTTGATTAACTCTATGTCAATAAATCTAAGAATCTAAGTGAAATGGATGAATATTTACAAAATATAAATTGCCCACACTAACAGAATATTTAGCCCAAGCTATCAAATGTGCTCCCTAAGAAAAAATTCCAAGAACCAGATGTATTTACAATTGATTTTTACCAAACATTTAACAATTCCAGGGCATATGAACTATTTACATAAACAAACAAAACAAAAGAGCAGCTAAATAGCTTAGTGGATAGAGCACTGGCCCTAGAGTCAGGAAGACCTGGGTTCAAATCTGCAGTCAAACACTTGATACTTAGTTGTATAGTCTACCAAGTCACTTAACCCCATAGCCTTACAAAAAGAAAAACAAGGAGACCTATGAAGTTCCTTTTTGACTCAAAAATAGAGAAAGAAAACTAGAGCAATTTCCTTAGTGAATGTTGATAGAAAGTTTTCAAATAAAATGCTATCAATAATGTTATATTAACAGCTATATATTTCAAAAATTGTATTTGAACAGGTGAGATTCTTAACAGGAACGTGGGGCTTGTTCATTGTTAAGAAAACTTTTAATATAATTGCCATAGAAATAACAAAACCCACAAAAATATGACTATCTGAATAGATGCAGAAAACGTTTTTAATAAAATACAGTACTCATTCCAATTAAAAATAGCAGAAAACATAGGAACAAGTGGAGTAGCAAGCATTTTTTGTAATGGAGATAAATTAGAAGTCTTCGCAGTGAAATCAAAACTATCACAACTATTCAATATTATACTAAAAATTAGCTAAGAAATTGAAGGAATTGGAATAGGTAGTGAGGAAACAAAAACCATCATTTTTTTGCAGATGATGTGATGGTATACTTAAGAGAGTCAACTGAAAACTATTTGACACGAGTTGTAGGCTATAAAATAAACCCAAAATATCTTCAGCTTTTCTATATATTATCAACAAAGCCCAGAAGCAAGAGAAATTATTTTAAATCATTGTAGAAAAATATAGAATACCTGCCCAGACAAACTCAAGTACTATGTTAACTCGATTATAAACACTTCCCACAAATAATTTCTACTAGGTGTGTCTAACCCATGGTCCATAGACCACATGCAGCCCACAGCCCATTCAAGTAGTATTAGTAAATTTTATTATACTCATTGGTAACAAGGATTTCATTGTTCTCATAAATATTGAATTCTATATGTGAATTTAAAAGGTTGGTCACCCAATGTAAATAATTATACAAATATTGCTTGTGGCTAAAGGTTAAAATTCTACCTCAGTTAATTTACTTATTCAGTTCCTTTGTAAACTACTAAAAAGTTATTTTAGAGCTAGAAAAAAGCAACATAAATTCATGTGGAAGAATAAAAAAAAATCAAGGATCTTAAAGGAATTAGTGCAAAAAAAATTTGAAAGCAGGTTACCTAGCAGTACTAAATCTCAAAGTTTATTGGTACTAAGAGAGAGTGGTGGTTCAGTGGAATAAATACAGATGTCTGACCATGATAATCTAGTGTTTGAGAAGCTTCAGGTACATAACACAAATCAACTACTGGGAAAACTGGAAAGCATTTTGACAGAAACTAGATATACAGTAACATCTCACACTGTTTACCAAGATAAAATCAGAATGGGTACAAGATTTAGATATAGTTATGTCAATTTATAAATTAAAGAAGCGTGAAATATTTTGCCTGCCACATTAATGGACAAGGAAAGCATTTATCAATAATGAGACAGATCATTATGGGATGTAAAATTTTGATTTCATTAAGTTAAAGTTTTATACAGATAAAATAGGCAAGATTAAAAGGTAAAAGAAAAGTGGGGTGTCAGTGGGTTTTATAGGAAGTGTCTCAGATAAAGGCCTCATTTCTCATATATAGAGAATTGAAATTTTTAACAGCCATTCCCCAATTGATAGTCAAAGGATATAGACAAGTTTCAGATGAAGGCATGAAAGCTATTTATAGTCATAAAAAAATACATTAAATCATGATTAAAGAAATGATAGTTAAAACAACTCTGAACGGGGGAGGCTAGGTGGAGGCTAGGTTGACGCAGTGGATAGAGCACCGGCCCTGGAGCCAGGAGTCCCTGAGTTCAAATCCGGCCTCAGTCACTTAATAATTACCTAGCTGTGTGGCTGTGGGCAAGCCACTTAACCCCATTTGCCTTGCAACCCCCCCCCCCCCCCCCAAGGTATCGCCCCTCACCTGTCAGATTGAATATCACAGAACAGGAAAACAACATGTTAAAGGGGATGTGGAAAAATTGAGACACTAAGTGCACTATTCATGGTGTTGTAAACTTATCCAATTATTTTGGAGAGCATTTTGGGATTGTGCCCAAAGGATTTTAAAACAGCCGAGTGTTTGACCCAGCAGCACTTCTATTGGGTCTGTGTCCCATCATTTGGGGAAAGGCTGAACAAGTTGTAGTATATTATTTTGATGGAATAATATTATGCTATAAGAAATGTTAACCAGACAAACCTGGAAAGATTTACATGAACTAATGCAAAGTGAAATGAGCAGAACCAGATGATAATTATATTCAATTACAGCAACATTGTATGATGATCCACTCAGAATAACTTAGCTCTTCTAATTAATACGATGATCCAAGATGATTGTAAAGGACTTTTTTTTTAAGATTTCATTTATTTTGAGTTTTACAATTTTCCCTCCAGTCTTCCTTCCCCCCCCACCCCCAGAAGGCAGTCTCTTAGTCTTTACAGAGTTTCCATGGTATTCATTCTAACTTGAATGTGATGTTTACATTTGTTATAATTACTAACTCTTTATTGCCCTCCATGCTATCTTCCCTCTGTTTGTATTTTCCCCCTTTTATCCCTTTATCCATATTCCCCAATATTTTGCTTCTGGATACCACTGCTTTCAGTGTGTTTGCCCTCCTATGTCAACCCCCCCCCTCCCTTTTCTGTCCCCTTTCCCTTTAACCCCTTCTTCCTCCCTTCCTTCTGTTAGTTCCCCCTTTTCTCCCCCTCCCCATCTCTTCCTTCCCCATTTCCCCTTTTAATACTTGAAAGGTAAGATAAGTTTCTTAACTGAGTGTTTATGTAAGTGAACTTCAAGCCAAGTTCAATGAGGGTAAGATTCAGGTGATTCTCAGCTTCTCCCTCTATTACAATAGGTCTTTTGTACCTCTTAATGTAATGAGATTTACCCCCTTTCAATCTCCTCCATCTTCCTGAATCCTTACAGTCCCCATTTCTAAGGAGGTGTTGTTTTTAAATTATTTTGAGTCACAGAAATGAGTGTCCATCACTTTTCGCTAAGTATATTCTCTCTAATAGTTACAATTCTCAAGAATTATGAGAACCGTTCTCCCAAGTGAGTATATAGCCAATTTCATCTTATTGGATAGCAGTTTTTTCCCCTTTACCCACCCCTTCCTTTTTTTAACCTTTTCATGTGTCTCTTGAGCCTCCTGTTTGATGTCCACATTTTCTATTAGACTCTGGTCTTTTCATCAGGAAATGTTGGAAGTCTCCCATTTTGTTAAATGTCCTTATTTTCCCCCTGAAAGAGAAGGCTCAGCTTTGCTAGGTAGTAGATTTTTGGCTGCATTCCAAGCTCCCTTGCTCTTTGGAATATCTTTAATGTTAATGCAGCCAGGTCCTGCATAATCCTTACTGTGGCTCCTTGGTATCTAAATTGTTTTTTCTGGCAGCTTGCAGGATTTTTTCTTTTATCTGATAGTTCTGGAATTGGGCCACAACATTCCTTGGGGTTTTCATTTTAGAATCTCTTTCCGGAGGGTATTGATGCATTCTTTCAATAACTATTTTGTCCTCTGGTTCCATGATATCAGGGCAGTTTTCCATCACTAAATCCTGTAATATTAAGGCTTTCTTTTTTCTCTTCAATGTTTTCAGGAAAACCTATAATTCTCAGGTTGCCCCTTCTAGATCTATTCTCTTTTTTTTTTCCCAAGGCAAATGGGGTTAAGTGGCTTGCCCAAGGCCACACAGCTAAGTAATTATTAAGTGTCTGAGACCGGATTTGAACCCAGGTATTCCTGACTCCAGGGCCAGTGCTCTATCCACTGTGCCACCTAGCCACCCCTAGATCTATTCTCAAGGTTCAGTTTGTTTAACAGGCTCTTGCTGTCTCATGAAGTCATTAGTTTCCACAGACTCCATTCTCTTTTTAGGGAAGAATTTTCTTCATTTAACTTTTTGCAACTCCTTTTCCAGTTGGTCAATTCTAATTTTGAAAGAGTGTTCCATTTGACCAGTTGAGGTTTTGAGAGAATTATTTTCTTCTTGCATTTGTCCAATTGTATTTTGCAGTGATTTTTTTTTTCTTGTTGTAAGGTGTTAATTGTCTCTCCCAGATCTTCCAATTGATTTTTAAACTCCTTCCTGATTTCTTCCAGGAAGTCTTTCTGTGCTGGAGACCAGATCATATTCTCCTTAGAGGTTCTAGGTCTTTCTGAGTTAGGGTCTTTTCCTTGTATAAATGTTGATCTGGAAATGTTTTTCACAGAGATGAACTCAGTGAAATTGAACTCATAAATCACCAAATGTGATAGCATAGTTCAAAGAGTCATAACTTGGGATACATAAACTTTTTGATAACTATGTTTGAATATAATTGCTTTCTTTTGTAATTCTTTATATTTTATGCATTTAAAAATGTTATTCTAAGAAAGGGTCTGTAGGTTTCACCAGATTGCCAGACATTTCATCAAACACAAAAAAGATGAACTTCTGATATAGAGAGAAAAAGAAGAGGATTACAAGATGTAGAGTTAGAGGATAGCATCGATTAGTAGGTATGATCTGGATGAGAATTTAACGAAGGAGACTGAGATGGATCTAACTGATGAAATTCAGGAGAGAGCAGTGTTTAAAGAGGAGGGACTATCCAGAAAGAAGTGCTAATTGTCAGTTATAGAGAAGCCCAGGAGAATCTGAATTGAGAAATTGAGACAAAGCCACTAGGTAGGTCAGAAGCATGGCTTTCAAAATTTAGACTAATGAGAGAAGAGTGCCAACAGTATATAAACTTTTTTTCTAAGACAGTTTAGCCATAAAATTGATGAGGATTAAAAGAGAATCATCATAGATGGGTAATCAGGGGTTTTTTTGAGGATGGGCATGTTCTTAGGCAACATGCAATAGCCACAGTTAAGAGCAATTTAGGATAGGACAGTTTGCTGGAGAACTGAAGATTGTAGGAATCGGTTTTTGCCTTGGCAAGGAGCAGGCAAACTCTTCATCTGAGACCAGGGTGAAGAAGGAGATAATGGAGAGATACCTGAGTAAATGAGATGAGAAGCTGCTTTGGGCAAGTGGTCAGTTTTTTCCTGTGACTTAAGAGATAAAATCCTTAATTTAAAGGTTATGGGGGGGGGGGGGGGCTAGGTGGTGCCGTGAACAGAGCAAGCGCCCTGGAATCAGGAGTATCTGAGTTTAAATCTGACCTCAGACACTTAATAATTACCTAGCTGTGTGGCCTTGGGCAAGCCACTTAACCCCATTGCCTTGCAAAAAATCTAAAAAAATAAAAATAAAATAAAGGTTATTGGGAGGGGAGGCATCATAGAAGGCTTGAGAGAGCCTTGAAAAGAAATTAGAAGCTCTGGCACAATTGCTGTAGAAATTGGGAAAAGAAGGAGCCTGGAGTAATGCTGCTCCCCATGTTTCATCAATTCTATATCTCCCCATCTTTCATTTCTGTCCCCTCCTTTTTTACATTAGAATCACCATATCACTTCCATATCAGTTCTCATCTGGCTGATTATAATGTCCTCTTAATTTCTCCCTGCCTTCAATATCTGCCTTTTGCAGTTCTATCTTTCATAGGGTTATCTCTTTGTTTTTGCTTTGTTTGATAACATGACTGCAATTCCTCTCTTTGGATTCATCTGATTCACACTGAACTTTTTCCCAGGATTTAATTTTTATTTTGTGCTTGTTTTTTAAAGGATTCTTAAAAGGAAGAGACACTTTTTCACTTTCTTGGATTGTTTACTCCATTCAGGTCTATATTTTCCTCTATGTCTCTTAAAAGTTTTTTTGGGGGTGCGGCTAGGTGGCGCAGTGGATTGAGCACCAGCCTTGGGGTCAGGAGTACCCGAGTTCAAATCCGACCTCAGACACTTAATAATTAATTACCTAGCCATGTGGCCTTGGGCAAGCCACTTTAACCCCATTGCCTTGAAAAATCTAAAAAAAATTTTTTTTTTCCTTTATATAATCACAGTACAGTGTCTCTTCAGTTATATTTGAGTCTAGTCTATTTTGGGGCAACTCTTTTGCTAATGCTTTTCCTTTTCTCACCCTCAAGTTCCTTTCCTCCCACCTTTAAGTTATTAGTTTAATTTCATTTTTCTTGTCTTTTATTTTGTTTTGTTTTTTAGATTTTTTTTTTGCAAGGCAAATGGGGTTAAGTGGCTTGCACAAGGCCACATGGCTAGGTCATTATTAAGTGTCTGAGACCAGATTTGAACCCGTACTCCTGACTCCAAGGCCGATGCTTTATCCACTACGCCACCTAGCTGCCCCCTTTCTTGCCTTTTATTAAAAAGGATTTCTTTTCCTCATTATATTTATTATTTCTCTCTCTCCTTAATGTCTATTCTAGAATTTTATTCTTTGCTTCATGACCCTTATTTGATCCTTCTTTAATTTCTTCATTCCTTGTGGAGTTAAACTCCTAAGGTAGCATTTTGGGTTCCTTCTGAGCAGTTTCAATATTATTGCCTTCTAGATCTTGTCCCCCAGACCCCTTTATTCTTTTTTCTCATTCTTAGAAATAGCTATCATTCTTCAATGCTACCCCCTCCTACCACTGAAAATTCCTGCATTTCTTTCTACCTCTTCCTATCTATCCCATTGTCTCCTCAATCATTCTTTTTTAGAATGTTTTCCTAAGAGAATACAGGAGTTTTTTCTTCAATGTTAGTCTTAAGGTACATGACATATTTTTATTTACCTTCTTCTTCCCCTCACTCTTTTATGTAATATCTACCCATTCTGTAATTTAGTACCACCAAAAAAAATTTGGTTTTTTGTAAGTGGGATCTTGTAAGATTTAGTTCATGATGGGTTCAAGCCTCTTTCTATCACTTAATATCACTTACTATTTCTTTGACTTCTCTTTTCATCCTTGTGTGCATTTTGAAAAAAAAAATCTTAAAGGTTGTTGTCCATTGCTGTGTTTGGTAATTTTTCTTGTACTTCAGTGTTTGAGAAGCACATTATTCAGATTTTTCTGTCTAGAAATATTTTGAATACCTTTTTTAGTAAACATTCATTTTTTTCATTAATGGTTATTTTTACAATTGAAGTATAGACCAACCTTTGTTTGCATCTTGAGCCCCTTTGATCTTTGTGGAATATATTTCATTCCCTCTTGTCATTTCTGGTGGGTACACAGTAATCTTATTTGAATTTCCTTTCCTTTGAAAGGTCTTTGAAGGTCTTAAATTTTTGAAGGTCACTTGTTGAATTTGTGATTCGCTACATGCCTTAGAGCTTTTAGTGTCTTCTCCCCCCTTCCCCCCCCCCCCCCCCCCCGGAGAAAATCTGTGGATTCTTTCAATTGTCAACTTCATTTTCTTTACTGAGAAGTTTTTTTGGGGACTGGACCTTAAAAGTATCTTGGCCTCCCTTGGTCTCTGCCCCAGATAATATCTAGGATAGTATATCTGAATCTGGGCTATTTTCCCCTCAGACTTGCTTAGTAGAGCTTCCACACAAGCAGTGACATATGTGTCATGCCATAGTTTCTTCTCTTCTTCAATCTGTCTGAGCTCTGTTGAGGCACAAAAGTCCTGCCATAATGAAATCTGGGCCTGAACAGGCTTCTTATGCTCTTTGAGTTTCTGTCATTGACTCTTGCAAACCCTTAGGTTAATTTGGCACCCTTGCTTCTGGAAGCATGGGGTGGGGTGACAAGGGAGTATTGAGTGAGCCTAGTACTGGCTGGTGAATAGATTTTGGGGTTTTCTTTTGGTCCCTTGTGTCATAGCTTTATCTCTTATATACAATTCCTCTATTGAATAGGTTTGAGAGATACTTAAGATTGAAGGAAAATATCTAATCCTCCATCTTATTGGTCTTTGATCTAGAAGTCCTCTTTAGTATTTATTTTTTGAACAGTCATGTAAGTATGTGGCACTTTCCCCAATATTATGTAATGAGGTTATTGAGGTTATTGGCTGCTGTAATGCTCAACACTTACCAGGTTCTTAATAGAGCTTGATTGACACATACAAATAAACACATAAAATAAGGTGTAATCACTTTGGAAAAAGATGACCAGGGGACACATTGTGTTCTAGGGAGTGGAGGGGAAATACATGTTTTCTTGATTGCCTGAAGGTGAAAGAAACACAAGAGAAGTATGTCGTTATGTATTGAAAGGAGATTCCAGAGATTGAGATGGATGAGCTCTTTAGAATGCCCACTTGAAGGTGTGCCAGGGTAGAGTGAAGTTTTTCTAAACATAGAGAAGGCTTGGTCATGTTTATAGGTAATGAGAAAAGAGGCTATATTCATACTGAAGAGGAACTGACAAGGAATGAGTAGGATAGGCTTTCCTAGAGGATACAGTAGGTATTGGGCCTTAACTAGATAAGCTTACTCTTCACTGAGTGGAGTGAATGACTGCTGTTGAAGAGTATTTTGACATAGTGAGTAGAGAAGCTAAGATCTGAATTTTCTCAGTAAATAATAAACTTTCTCTCCTGAAGAGTAAAGAAAGTTAGGTGGTATTTAAGGACTGAAGTGGAGGTTTGGAACAGTTGGCATAAATGTACTAGAGAAGAATGGAAGAATCCTTGTCCAGCTCATTTGAAAAATTACCTATACTTGTTATGAATCTATTAACAAGATTGTAATAACTTTCTCCATTAGTTTTCACTAGCATCAGAGTTGGAAGGAGCAACTTGTTTGTGCCAAGGGATAACAAGATTGTCAAGATGCTTTATTAATTTTCATAATATTATCAATTTTTTTTATCCTATTTACTAGCAATGAGAAACTAAGGGAAAGAAGTGTCACTATTGAAATCAATATGACAACCCATCAACAAAAGGGGAATTGGAAGTCAGTTTCTTCTCTCTTTACTCAGTTCTTTATGTTGTTTTTGCAGCAAGTCCAAGGAATCAGGACTTGAGTTCAGATATTACTAAGACACTGTGTGACCCTGAGCAAGTCATTTATCCCCATATGCCTTGCAAGAAAGAAACAAAGAGAAAAATATGTCTAAATTAGATGCTATGGGGATTAGAAAAATAAGTAAGACACTATGTATAGTGTCAAGCAGCTTCAATTGCTGTGTAAAAGTGTAGTTGTATTATAGCTAGTAGAGGTATTTGTAATGTGGTAGTTTATCCCTTGATAACTGCCTAGAGATCTTTAGAGGCTTCATTCATACTGATCATAAACTTTATCAATATAGAAAGAAAACTCTTTGTTGTTGACCCTCTGTTTAATATTTCTTTATTCTATTTTAGGATTCAATTTGCCTGTTCTATATGCAAGTTCCGTAGTTTTAAGGATGAAGAAATCCATAAGCACCTACAGAGCAAGTTCCATAAAGATACACTGCGTTTCATTGGTACTAAGCTACCTGACAAGACAGTGGAATTCTTACAGGTGAGGTATAATATTGGTGCAAAAAGTTACTTTAAAATTTATCTCCATTTTGTAAATACCAAAGGGAGGTAAAGAAGAAATATTAATTGGTTTCCTAAATCTTAGATCTTTTCCAAATAGCCCAAAATGATGTGAAGGAACAAAACCTGAATGTTTTTGATACTGCTTTTGAGACATGTTTTTAGATCACCATCAATGCACGTATTAATACAAATTAGTATTAACAAAAAAATATTTAAGCCAGGGTTTTAACCTAACATCCTCCAACTGAGTGGTTTTTTTTCTTTGTAATATTCTGATTTTGCTGTATTTGAGGAAGTTGTTATTTTTTAATCCTCTCTATCTTATGTTATTCTTTTACAAATGTGATTGTGAGAAAGTCCGTGCATTTCAGCCAGGCTCCTGGACATAGAAGAGATGAAAAGCCCTTGATTAAAGTTGTTTTTATGTATAATTTGCCCTTTTGTCCTTTATATTGTCCTTCAATCTTTCTAGGAATACATTGTGAACAGGAATAAGAAAATAGAGAAGCGTCGTCAGGAACTGACTGAAAAGGAAAGTGTAAAGCAGAAACCAGACCCTTTCAAAGGTGAGTTGAGAGGCTTTAGTGAAAGAGGACCTAGAAGATCCAAATATGCATCATAGCATCTAGCATGCTCAGAAATTTTCTGTCAGCTTCAACACAGATGCAGTGGGAGTAGAAGACTAAAAAGTAAGCTACAAGTTCTGATTATTTATATTAAATATATTTAGCAGAACAAAAAAAATACAACTAGGGAGAGAATTTATTTTCAAAGATCTTATATTTATCATTTACATTTATAATTAAATATAATATGAAAGGAATTTAAATTATTCCTTTTGGACAAAAGGAAAAGCTAAGGGAACACATACTTGATTTTACACATGAAACAATTTTAACATATTCTTTATTTAAGATGGCATTAAGGGGGCGGCTAGGTGGCGCAGTGGATAGAGCATCAGCCTTGGAGTCAGGAGTGCCTGGGTTCAAATCCGACCTCAGACACTTAATAATTACCTAGCTGTGTGGCCTTGGGCAAGCCACTTAACCCCATTTGCCTTGCAAAACCTAAAAAAAAAAGAATAAAAAAAAAGATGGCATTAAGATGCTCATGGAGAAAGATGGGTGGGAGATTAAGGAGTTACAAATTTTATGTGGGTATTGGACCCTATAAATGAACAATTCCAAATACTTGGACAGTGATTAAACAACCCTCATTTGGATCTACAGGAATTGGCCAGGAACATTTTTTTAAGCGGATTGAAGCTGCGCATTGTATGGCTTGTGACATGTTGATTCCTGCTCAACACCATCTTCTTCAGCGGCATCTTTATTCTGCTGACCACAATCATAACCGCCGTGTAAGTGCTCCCAACCCTATTCTGAAATCAGCTATTATAGTGTAGAACAGTCTTTATCCTTGTGGTATTCTCTCATTATCAAAACATCTTGTGGTCATTTTGAGGGATTGTGTTGGAAGGGAGCTTTTATTTTCCTAAGGTTAAAATTAACTCTTGTCATTTGAGGTTAGATGTTTTGCGTCTTGTTGAAATTGTTGAGATTTTTCTTCATGTAAAGTTAAGAGATTTTTTTACCTTCTTCTGGAAATGTGTTGTGTGTAACCTGAGTTTGATGTTGCTAAGATATGTATATCTGAAGCAAAGATCCTTTTTGAAGGCAGGAAATATTTAGTTTTTGTCCTTGTATTTGCAGCACCCAGAGTGGTACCTTGCAAAGTTGACCTTGGAAGTGCAAGTTTTTAATACTTGATATTTGCCTATTTCAATAAGTCTTCATAGTTCTGTAGTGCTTTTAATATATAAAAAGCTTCCCTCTCTTCTCTTTCCCCATCTCCTTTTAAGACCAAATTACCCTGACTATCAGAGGTTAAACTACATGCTGAGGATACATAGCTAAGTTAGATTTGAACCTAGTTCTTCTAACTTAGGCCACCAGTGCTCTCATCACCATACCTTTCTGAATCAAAATATACTACTACTTCCCTCTGTAGAAGAATGATTCTTTTTTTTATTTGCATGTTTTTAGATAATAGCTAACATTTATATGTGCTTACGCTTTGTCTCTCTCAGGGTCACACTTAAGTATGTAAAGCTTGTTTTTAACTGGGGTCTTCCTGATTCCCCAGTGTTATATCCCCTATGCCATCTAGCTGCCTCTAAACAAGACTTGAGATGCTGCTGGTATATTGATTTCCCAGTGAGGAGACTGCTCTATCAGTACAGAGCAGCACCTCTGTAACCTAAATCTTCTACTTTTATAACAGGTCTGTAATCTGTTTCCTTTCCCTCAGGAGAAGTAATCTATGTTTACCTTCCTTTGTAGCTTGCTGCTGAACAATTCAAGAAGACTAGCTTACACGTGGCTAAGAGTGTCTTGAACAACAGACATATAGTGAAAATGCTTGAAAAATACCTCAAGGTTTGTAGTTGGGGGCAGGGGAAGACTCAGTGGGTATAAAGAACTTTTGGGGGAGGGAAAAAAACAAGATTGTCCACTATGTAGGCATTTACAGTATTTGACAATCCTTTCTAGGAGATGTGTATGTCTTGGTTTTCAAGTTTTGGTCCTAAATTTGAAAGGAAGCAGAGAAAGAAATGTTTTTAGAATCCTCCCCTAACCCTATTTATTATGCCCAATAAAATCCTGATCTTTGTTTTCAAATGCAGTATTAATGATAAGTGGATTATATAAATCTATCCATAAAACCATTAGGTATAGGTTATTGTAATTTTTCCTAAAAATTTTTTTTGAATTTATTTTTGAGGTTTTTTTTGTAGTGTTTCATCTCTCATAAGAGATAGTTCTGATTTTTTAAAAAAGGAATTGATGTTTGTTTATAGAATTATTGGGTGAGAGTATTCTTTTCCCTAAGTTAACTCCACTGCTTTAGCAGTATAATCTTGCTTGGACTATTTGTAATTCTAGTTCATGTATTTCATAAGGTAAAATTTCTTAGTTTTTCTAAGTACAAAAGCTTAGTCCCTATCATGATTATTTTGAAGGTCTAGCTCTCTGGCTGTTCTTTGTATTCTACTTTCTGTGACAGCTCACTGATGTTGTTTCTATTCATTCACCAAGGGTGAAGATCCCTTCACAGATGAAATAGTGGATCCAGATGTTGAAGGAGATGAAGACAAGGAAGAGACTGCTGAAGAAGTTGTTACAGCAGTGTTAGCAGAGCTGATTGCAGAAGCAGTCAAGGCAGTCGATGGAGAAGAAGCAATACCACCTCAAGTGAACAGTGAAGTGAGGACCAAAGATCAAAGCACCATTGATACTGATGAGGCTAAAAATGGTGATATTTCAAGCCAACAACTGAAAGAAGAAATAGAAAGCAAACCAGAATGTGACAATGGAAATTCGTCTGTAGGAACCAGTAATGATAACAGCCAGAACAGAGACCTGGATCCAGAGGGGGACGGCATGGAATCTGGCACTGCTCACGACAAAGAAACCGATGTAGAAAACTTTGGTGCAGAATCAGAAGATGAGATTGTGGTAGAATAAGGTTTTTTTGTTTTTATTTTCCCTGTGAAGGTGATTTATTGGGCACTATTATAGAATCCATGGATGTTTTTGCTTTGGATGAAACACTCCAGTATGTTGCTGGAAGACATGGGATTTCAGAGAAGGGACCCATCAAGGCTGTATCACTGGTATATTCTGTAGATTAATGCTTAGTTATGCTATGCTTTCGACATCCTTTTTTGTTTTAGGTTGAAGATTGCACAAAGTTGTACATTTCTTAAGAAATAATAAAACTATGGTTGTTCTTTTGACCTTCATTTGAAAAGTATCATTTAAAATAAAACTTGATAGTTTCATCACTAAATACAGCCCATGAATTATTCATTTTTTTACAAAATAATTTTTATAAGCACTTAATTGTCTCTGCCGACTCCTTCCTCCCCATTGAACAGTTAAAAAAAAATTCACAACAAATATACATAGCCCAAGACAAAACAAATCCTCATATTGCCATTTCCAAAAATACATGCGTGTCTCTTCATTTTGAGTCCCATCACTTCTCTAATAAGAAATAACTGGTCATCTTCAGTCTGGGATTATTGGGGGTAGGGAAAGACTTCACAGTGGATAAACAAAACTTTTTGGGGACCCCCGGTCTGGACTGGGGGATTTATATCATTGTATTGCTCATGGCTTTAAAATCCTTCAAAGGTGTTTTTTTGTTCCCTATGTTGTTTCAGGTTATGAATTGTTCTGTTTTTGGATCCCTTCATTTCTTATGGCACAACAATGTTCCATTACATTCATGTACCATAATTTATTTGCCTATCCCAACAGGTGGGCACCTCCTTAGTTTCATTTTTGGCTACTATGAAAAGAATTAAAAATATTTTGGTACAAATGGACCACTCTCCTTTTTCTTTTCTCTTTTGGGAATTTATTTTTATAATAGCTTCTACTAGTTTGAGAGCAGAAATTAATACTGAAGATAAATTTTTTGTTAACTGGGTAACCATTAAAATATTTCAAAAGGCTAACATTTAGCTATTTGTCAAACACCCATCTTTTTTTAGCCAAATCTGGGGATCAAACTCAGACTACATTGTTCTTAAGTTAACTTTGGAATCTAAATAGAATGATGAATTAACATTTAGAATAGTTTTGCTCATTGGAAATATTATCAGGGTTTTTTTTTATAAGTTCTGACTGCCTGGAATGAAATAGTTCCAAATACTGAGTTTCTAAATCATAAGAGAAAGAAATGATTGACTGGCAATGCCTATTGAATACCTACATGCAAATCACTGTGCAGGATACAAAGAATGAAAGGGGCCCTTGTAATTTATCATCTAATTGGAGGAAGAAACAAACAAGTGATGAGTTAAACAATTTAAAAGATAAATGAATTATTCAATAAGCTAGAAGTAGAAAAACTAGATTCCTATTAACTTTTCCTTAATGCTTTAACACTATAAATTAGTCCCTGTTGTTTTCATCAGGAAAAACAATGGGATCTACCATAATACAAAAATGAATCCTAGAGTTGTATTATATCTGAGAAAGGCAGTAATAGATAAATACTCTGTAACAATGACAAATAGCAGCAATAAACTGCCTTTTAACCTTTGGAGACTAGTTGTTTCTATTATACTATTCCTTGTTTCTATTATACTATTCCTTTTTGACTATGGAAAAGGCATTGGGTTTAAGTCATGTTTTCTGGATTCAAATCTTGCTTATGATGATTGTGTGACCAAGGTTAAGTTAATTAACCTGACTTTTTTCATCTGTAAAGTCAGGATGATACCAAGAACTAATCATTTCATAGGGAAGAGTCAAATCTGACAAGCTCTATAAATGTAACTTATTACTACTGATTCTTGACAGGCACATTCACTTAGGGGGCAGCATTTGTCAAACACTTCATGTAGCACTGATTCTAGAAGAGTTTTGTGAGAAATTTTTTCATGCTGGTCATATCTCAAAAATATTAAAAATAAAGATATTGGGGTGGCTAGGTGGTGTACTGGATAGAGCATCGGCCCTGGAGTCAGGAGTACCTGAGTTTAAATCTGGTCTCAGACACTTAATAATTACCTGGCTGTGTGGCCTTGCAAAAGCTAAAAATAATAAAGATGTTACCAGCAACTATTATACTATAAAATTTCCCTCACCTTAGATCTTTTCATCCCAAAGGCTTTCCACTACATATCCAGCTTAGAAGTATTCAGTAGCCAAATATGTTTGGAAAGCATTGCTTGAAGACCAGTTTTCATTACTGTATGATTTCCTGGTGGCATCACACATTAAATACTATGAATATAAGATATGGTTAAATTGGGTTTTCAAGGTCAGGATGATAACGTGGAAAAACCCTTAAAAGGCTGTCTGGCACATGATTGGCTTTGTTCATTATTTTACTGTTAAACCTGGGATACTCTCCAGAAAGTAACAACTGCCTTATTTATAATCTTCCTCTAAAGATGCTTATAGGTATAGGTCTTCTCTGACTAGAAATTTAAAATGAAGATAACATTTGCTATTTAGTAAAGAACAAATGCAATGAATGGCAAAATCATAAATACTTATGATACCTACTGTTAACATTTTATCTGGGCTGTATACAGATCTTACTGGCAGTCCTGCCATAGTGGAGTTGAATGTAAATAGTGTGATGGTATTGGAAGACCAGAACTTTGACCTTAGCCTCTGGAACACTGTACCCTGATAATGAACTTGCATCTTTGTTTATAAAGATCCAGACCTCCATTCCACTTCCTAACCCATCTCCACACCATCCCACCTACATCCCATTTCTAGCAACCCTCTATTGTTTATACTCTAAGAGAATGCTAGTTTCCTAAGAACAAGGACTGTCTTGTTTGCAGCTCCAGCACAGTGCTTGCCACATAAATTTAAGTCAGTTCAGAAACAAGTATAAACTACGTAACTATGCACTGGGGGATAAATATAATGAAAAATTAAAGTCCCTACTTTTTGTTACTGGGGGAAATAGATGCAAACTTTCAAGATAATTCATTTCACACGCTCATTTTACAAATGAACAAACAGGCCAGTTAAGGTTGTCAAAAAATTACATTGCTAACTAATGAACAATTTCCCAGTGTTTTTACAATATCCCCTGATAATGCTGACCTGTATATATAAATTTTTGTAGATTAAGGATGACAGAAATGAGTAGTAGAACAGGAGTTAAATTTTTCATTGAAGTCAAGTAAGAGGGGTGACTAGGTGGCGCAGTAGATAAAGCACCAGCCCTGGAGTCAGGAGTACCTGGGGTTCAAATTCGGCCTCAGACATTTAACTACCTAGCCGTGTGGCCTTGGGCAAGCCACTTAACCCCATTGCCTTGCAAACCCACCCCCCCCCCCGAAAAAAGTCAAGTGTGACCCAGAGAAGGTGATCTTCAAGTTATTCTAGGATACAGTGTCAAAATAAAGTCCTCCATTGTCTTGGTACTTTTTTAACTCTTCCCTTGAACCCTAACTTCACAAACTATTTTAAGATGCTAAACTGCCTTTGAAAGCATGTTTATACATGTTCTCTTCCAAATTCTGTATTCTAAGATGGCTATCATATACCAAAACCAAACAAATCTAATTCAAACTTTTATTACCTAAATGGATTAATAATTTAATATGTATGAAAGCACTGTATGATAAATAGTGGGATACAAATAAAATGTTTCCCTATTCAATGGGGCTCATATTTCATTGGGGGAAAAATACAGGTTTCTGCTGCAAGACATATATCTTGTGGTCTTTAGAATGCAACAATAAAATGTAGTAAAATTTCTTTAATATTTCCACCAATAAGATTTTATCAATTTCTGATGCTGAGCCATTTGACAGTGCCAAGGACTTTTAATGGCATGACCTTTTTTTTTTTTAGCTTTATCCTTAAGCTCTTTTATTTACAAAGTCAGCAGTTCTTCCTAGTCTTCATTTTTCTTATTCATGTCAATTATTAAATTTCCACCTAGTTTCTCAAATTTGCTTACTCTTTAGCAGGTAACCAAAATAAAGGAGAATGTTGAATATATCTAAACTTTAAAAATCCTTAATATCTTATTCGTTTATTTGGGGGTTTCTCAATTTTCTCATGGACAAAAAAAAATTTAGTCATAACTCAACCTTATATATTTATCCACCTACCACTTGTACAACACAATCCTGGATAGCAAACTTTAGTCTATGTTTACTTAATCCCTATTTGCATGAGGAGGAAGAAGTCATCAAGAAAATAATTTGTAGAAAACCTTGAAAATCCATGCTTTGCCTTCAAAGTTCAATTATCTTTCTTCCACTGTTCAATCCATTTCATTATCTAATCTAAATTACTCTCTAGTTCTTCTGGCACACTGCTTGGCAGCTTGTGCACTATTTCATTCTTGTAGGAGGCCATGGCTTCTTCATAAAGAATTTGGAAAATTTCACACTGTATAGTGTCCTGTAATTTCTTTACACTGTATCCCCTCTTTTCAAGTCTTGAATATAACACAGAATTATCTGTTTAAAGCACAAAAACTATATGAAACCATCGTTCAGGAAAGAAGTCACAGCATGGTAATAATTCTACCTTCAGTCATTTTATTTTCTAACTCATCAACTACTCTGTCTTTATCCAAAATAGGACATTTGTATTCTTCATCAAAGCCATCATATAACTGTCCTTCTTGTGCTAAATCGTCCACATTAATGTATACCAGTCCTGTTCTTGATGCAAGTTCTTTGCCTAGTGTGGTGAGCAGGATGTTGGGTAGCCTCATGGCAGCCAAGGTGCCGACTCTGCCCCGGGCGCCGGCCCTCTGTGAGGGCGGCATGACCATTCCTATCTGGGTTTTCAATACCTATGCCTATAAGACATGCACAAACAGGTCCAAGATGTACCTGCAAAGTAGTTTATGTCCCAGGATGATGACAACAGGTACCATGTTGAAAATATTGCTGTTCCTAAGGTTCTTGAGTTTAGGGCTCTGGACTGTTTCTATTACAGCCCAAGAAAGCGGTCAAGTGATAGTTTGAGTTTTCTGACTCATCATTGCTACATTTTACTCTGTTGTCAGAGTGCCTTGCTGCTTCAGTTAGGCCAGCTTACAGTAGGGATAAGTGGTACCTTCTCCACAAAGGTTGCTTCCATAAATCATAGTTATAAAATACCTCACACATCATTCTGCTCTCAGGGAATGCTTAGAATCCAGTGGGGAAATGTAGACTGCCAAGCAATGGTAGAGAACATGAAAATTACATGGCATGATTTATTTGTTCAATGTGGTCTACTCCTCAGTGTCCATTCTGACCAAGTATATCTAGAGAATGTGGTCTTCACAAAGAGCCACTGGCTTCCCCACAGATAATACAACCTTTATTTTCCTTTCTGAACACAATTAGTAATGTAAGAGATCAGAGGAATGTCATGTAGTTTACATAGACTTTTGCAAATAGTAAAGTGATAAAGTATAATATGATATTCTTGTGGAAAAGAAAAAGAACTGTGTGCTGGATTATAATATGATTAGATATATCACAAACTATTTTAATGTCCAAACTGAGTTACTAATGCTCTAATGGTAGCTTGGCAAGAAGTCTCCAATGGAATGCCCAGACCTACTTAACTGTCCAAAGAACTAGTACACTTGTCCACTTGTTGCCATCTTTTCTAGAAGAATACCAAGACTTTTTCAATTGCTTAGCTAAAATTGAACTGAATTTTATTAAAAACATCTAATATATTCTACAAACTCAATAATCCTAACAAAAAAGAAAAGGTTATTAGCCTACCATGCCAGAATGTTAAAATTTTTAAGCTGATTTTGTTAACTGATACAACATACTTCATAAAAATATGTCCAAGACACATACACACATACAAAAAAATTTCCTAAAATACTTTTCATTTAGAAAGGTGGGTTTTTAGATGATGATAGTGCTAACATTGTATTTGTTTTGTATTTGAATGTTTTGTTCTCAGTGTTGTTTTTATATTGTAGACATTAAATCTAAAAAGTAGACAAGCCTAATTATGTTTCACTGAATGGTTTTTATGTATCAATCCTTATAGTGCAGTAATGTTTCTTTATATCTATACTTTACATATATATGTATACAAATACACACACACACACAAACACAAACTATACTATACTTTTTTGAGCTGTTCCCCAATCCCTTGGTATGTTTCCTTTTATTACATTTGGGGAATGGCTCTGTCTCACAGATAGGTGTCAATTACCTCCAGAATTAGCAACTTTAATCAAATATTTAACAAATATTTTACTGCCAAGCTTTTCCTTTTGATCCTCAATAGATTATTTTCATTTATATGAAAGTTCTTAAATTTTTATGAGTAGGATGGTTTTGTATTTGTTTCCTTTCCTCCTTTTGCTATAGTGTAACTTTTTAAATACTTAAGATTTTTTTTTAACCATTTGGAATTGTAGTATGTGGAATTGAGTATAGTATGTAGCATAAGGTACTATTTTTTCAACAGACCCATTTCCAGTTTTCTTAACAGTTCTTAGTAATTCAAAAACAAGAATTCATAATAAAGAAATACAAATGTTTTCTTACGCAGTAGTCAACCTATGTTGAATATTTGTGATTACACGTTTCTCAAGATATCCACAAACCATTCCTTTAATAATGTGCCTAGAAATTTTACCAAGAATGATAATCAAAACAACTGACCCATGATCTGCAGACTCCATTCACTTCTCTTAAGGGGGGAAAAAAAGGGAGTTTATTGCCAATAGTGACTCAATAATTACATCTTTCAGTTCTCAAACCTAATCTTGGTAGGAGATAGTACCCATTTTGTCTGGACCATGCTAGGTAAAAGATCATTCTGACAGAAAAAATAGAAGCAGAGAAAAAATTGAACAGTTGGTTCCACTTCTACATAATCCAATTATCATACAAATTACGACAAGCATTAGTTCTATCCTGTCTTTTACTGTACTTGGAACAAGTGGTACTATTCTTTTAAGATCCTGACATTCTATATTTCTTAGTAGCCTGCTTTTTGCCTGATGGGTGAAATCCCTGCACATCCACATATACATCCATATATATATATATATATATATATCCATTCATATATAGATAGATAGATATGTATATGTATGTATAAACACACACACATACATACATATATATATATATGTAGGTTCTTCTTACATTCAGGCCCATCTCCAGTTCTGATTCATATCTGACTCCTGGACCCAAATGGCTCCAGAGGAGAAAGTGAGGCTTTCACTCACTCAAATCCAATTTATGTGCATGTCATGGCATCCTTAATGTCATGGTCTTCTTCATGAATGAAAGACAAACAACAACTAGGGGGAGATATAAACATTTGAATTATAACGTAGAAGACAGGTTAAATTTATTTAGTCCCAGAGAACAGAAGCAAAGGGTAGAAGTTGCAGACCCAAATTTAGGTCTGATTTAAAGAAAAACTTGCCAACAATTAGAGCTATCCAAAAGTGGAATGAGTTGCCTTGATACAAGAATTTTCCTCGCTGAACAAGATCTCAAGTAAAGATCGAACATTTACCAACTGCTACTCTTATGGTATTTGACTCCACTGGCTGTCCCCCATATTTGGAAATTTTTCTCTTCAGTTCTACCTCATTTCTTCAGTTATCAGTCAAAACCTTACCTACTACAATAAGTTCTTGATCTCCCTTTAATTCTAGTTGTTTTCTGAGATTACATATCTCCAATTTACTTTGCACATATCCTTTTTGTACATAGTGGTTTGCAGTCAATAAACATTAAATACTTACTAACTGGTACAGTGTTAAGCACTGGAGATACAAAAAGAAGTAAAGACTGTCCTTACTCTCAAGAAATTCATAACTAGTGAAGGCAACAGCAAACAAATATATATAAACAAATCATACATAGGAGACACAATAAATTGGAAGTGTGGGCACCAGAATTATGAGGGGAAGGGACTTCCTGTATAAGACAGAATTTTAGTTGGGACTTAAAAGAAGCCAGGAAAAGAAGAGTCTTCCAAAAAAGGAGGAATAGCCAGGGAGAATAATGAAAGCCCAGATAAAGAATGTCTTGTTCATGGATCAGTCAGGAGGCTAGGGTCACTGGATCACATCTTGAGGGGCAAGAAAGCTGTAAGAATACTGTAAAGACAAGAGAGGGCTGGGTCATGAATGGATTTGAATACCCAAGATGACATTGTATTTGATCCTGGAGGGAATAGGCAGCCACTGGAGTTTTTTGAGTAAGGGAGTGACTTGTCAGGCCTATACTTGAGAAAAATCATTTTCAGTGGTTGAGTGGATGGATTAGAGTGGGAGTTGGCTGTAGGCATGAGGTGATGAGAGCCTGCGCCAGAGTGGTGGCAGTGGAGGAGGAGAGGTGGGAATGGATTCCAGAAATATTAGAAAGGTGAAAATGACAGACCCTTGCAACAAATATATAATGTAAAGAGGTGGTGGGGAATCCTGGATGACTCCTGGGCTGTACACTCGGCCAGGACTGAGGAGACGGGCTAGAGGGAGGGTTTAGGGAGAAAGATAATGAACTCAGTTTAGAAATGAGTTTAAGATGTTTACTAGACATCCATGTTGTACCTGCATTATATTCGATTGTAAAGTCCTTGAAGGCAGGGGTTGTTTTTGTATTTCTTCTTATTCTCAGCATTTATCACAGTCTCTCTGCGTGGAAGGCATTTAATACTTGATCTGACCTGACTCAAATAGTTTCTCTGAGTTGTTAAAATCTTATTCAAAATAGATCTTTTTATTTATTTTTTGAAGGATAACTATTATCAGAACAAATCAAAAAAGGTCTTATTTGATTCCATTTGGGCAAATAACCCTAGGAGCAGTGGTCCTTATTATTATGAAGTCCCCCAATCATTGCTTTAATTATGCTTTCATATTAGACTTGTGATCTAAAACTCGTCCAAATCTTATTTTCTGTCCTGGAGTTACATGGAACATTTATAATACTTATGTTTTTGTTTTTATTGATCTTGACTCAAATAAATGCTTCACCATTATCCCTCTACCCCTCCATTCCTAGATTTCCTCAGGTGTGTACTTATAAAATACCATTACCCCTACTTCTTTATTGCTTCCCAGAAAAGGTAAGCAAAAATCTTTCCTGAATTCAATTAACATTATTTCAAATATAGGATTGAGAAAAATCTCAACAACATTAACATTGCTCTCTTCCCTTCTCATCTCTCCTTCTTTCCCTTGTTTCTCTTCCTCTCCCCTCTTCACCCCTTTCTCTCCCCCTACCTCCTTTCTTTCAATCTTTTTTAAAAAAATCTTTATGAAACTCCTGTTTCATGCAATATGTTTTAAACGTATGTTAAGAAGAAAAATCTTAAAGTTAGATTTGAACTGTTTTAAAAATAATTAAAATTCCACTTAAGCTTCCAATACTTGCCTCTCCCCCTCCTCCCTTAAGCCCTCCCAGTATTGCTTCCTGCCTCCTCTTTCCTTTATCATGTCTTCCACTGTTTCTGTTCCTCCCCCTTTCGTCTCTTTTCCCCTCGCATTTCTCTCTTCCTCTTCACTTCTCTCACTTGATCGCCTCTCTTCCTCATTTCCCCCCGGATCCCTCTTCCTCTTTAAGTCTTTCCTATTTTCTGTCTCTCCCCCTCGCCTCTGAGGATGACTCCCTCTTTTCCCTTTCTCTCCCTTTTAGTTCTTTCCTCCTCCTCATTCTCTCCATGCCCCCTTCTCGCCTCTTGGCTTTCTCCTCTCCCTGCGCTTCCCCTCCGTTCCGTCCTTCCTGGTCCCCCTCCTCTTCTCCCTCCGGCCCCATCTCTCGCCCCGTTCCCTCCTCCGCTCTCCCCTCCGGCCCCTCCACTCACTCGAGCCTTCTCCTCCTCTCTGGATGCCGCTCCCCACCCCGCCTCTCGGCTTTTCTGGGGGTTCGGGGCTTCTCCCTCGTGCCTTCCCGCAGGAGCAGCGCCTCGGGCCCCAGCGCGGTGACCCCGCGCCCCTGCCCTCTTAGCCCCTGCCCATCCCCCTCTCCCTCCCCCGGCGCGCGACATCCGGCGCTGCGGCGCAGTCCGACGCCCGCGGACGCGACAGAGAACAGCTGCGCGCGGGAGGCGCGAGGCGCGCCCCCGCGGGGGCCGCGTCTCGGGAGGGGCGTGTCCTAGCGGAGCGGCGGCGTGCGCGCACGCGAGTGCGTGCGTCGTGACGCCAGAGCGCTGGCGGCGGCGGCGGTGGCGGCGGAGCTGTTTGTTCTGGGCTCCTGCTCCCGAGAGCTGAAACCGCGACTCCCAGAGGTGCCCCTGGAGCGGGGGACCGGGCCCGGGCCCGGGCCCTGTGTGTGCAGGTCGACGCGGCGGCGGTCCCCGGGCTCCGCGCTCCTTGGCAGCGGGGCTGGGCCCCGGCACCGTGCAGCCCGGAGGCGGCGGCAGAGGCGGCGGCGGCGGTGCGCGGCCTAGTCCCAGGTGAGGCGAATGTGTCTGCCCTTCAGGGAGGGAGGCACGGGCCGATGACCGAAGGGCGGAGCGCCGGAAGCAGGCGGGCGGGGAGTTGGGGCCGGGGGGCCAGGCCCAGCGGGGCCCGGCCGGGAAGCGGGCCCGGGTGGTCGGGGGGGAGGCTGTCGGATTCTAGACATTTACTTACGCCTCCTGCCAACGTAACCTGCATTGCGTAATAGGCCCAGTGCGCCAAACACACCTACGCCATCTGCGCAGCGCCGCCGAGGGGCGGGGGACGCGGGCGGGGGGGGAGACGGGCCAAGCCCGAGGCGGCGCACGGGATGGGGGAAGGGGCGCCCGGGGGAGCCCCCCCGCCCCTCGGCGCGGCCCCCCCCGGCGGCGCCCGGCGCGTCTCCGCCGCGGCGGTACCGGGAGCCCGCTATGTCCTCTGCGCAGCGGCTCGGGCCCGGGGGTTACTCTGCGCCGCCTGCGCACGGCCGCCCGGGACGGGCGCTGCGCCGCTGGCGTAAGGGAGGCCTCCCCGCGGGTCGCTACGCCGCCGGCGTAAGCGCCGTCTCCTCCCCCTCGCTCCCCCCGCCTGCTCCGCTCCCCGCCGTTGGCGCACGTGAGGGGGGACCTCCGCCCGGGGCTGCGCCGGCCGCGTAGGACGGGGGAGGGTGCGTGTCTGTGCGGGAAGCTCGGGGGCCGGTCTGGGGGCGCGGAGAACGCCGGGCCCGAGTTCTGGCGAGGGAGGGGGGCAGGGGGCGGGCTGAGATTGATGGCACTTCCTGCCGCCGCCATTTTGTAAAGTGAGCAGGAGGAAGCGGCGGCGGCGGCTGTGGCCGAGGCTGTGGCTGGGCTGCGGCGGGAGGCCCCCAGCCGGGAGCCGCCTCCGTCGGCTGCCCCCGGTGAGCGGCAGCGACGGGGCCGGGGTGGGGGCGGGATGCGGCCCGGCTCGGCTCCTCTCCCCCACCCCCTGGTCCCCGCGGCATCTCCTGGAGGCCCGGCCCTCCCTGGGCAGGGCCTCGGCCTGGGCTGCCCCGACGCCGGGCCCGAGGTCCTCTTCCACCTCTGCAGATATTCCTCACGTGGGCCCAGGGCCCCGCGATGCCTTGGCCCGGGGTGCGGGCGCGCGGCTCCGCTGTGCGGACCGGGCCCCGCCGCGCCCGGCCTCCCCCTGCTGTGGAGCTTTTTCCTGGCGCTCTATTTCCGCCGAGCCTTTGGGAATGCTCGTGCGGCGGAGAGGGGCCCGAAGGCTGTGCGGAGCAGGCGGGGTGGCATGAGCGACTTCCCCCAGGCCATAGCACCTGGAAATGAGGGAGTGGGGTGATGCTTTGGCATCTGCCACCAGCCCGCCTTCCATTCCTGGTTTCGAGGCGCCTGATTTTGTTTAGCCGTTGTAATGACTTGTGTTTCTATAATTACCTTGTGGGTGTATTTTTATGAATCATTAAAAGAAAAGGAGACGGTTCTTTTCCCTTGAAATGGAATTCAGCCTTTTGTGAAGGGAGAAGTTAATATTTTGATTTTGAGGACCGAATAAATCTTATTTTAAGGCTAGTGAATGTGAGTCATCTGTCTTTCCCAAGTGGTTCTGTGACTAACTGACCTCCTGTTTGCTTATAACCATGATTTCTTGTGGTGGCTGTTTTTTTAAAGTGAATCTTTTTGGTACAGCCTGCTTATTTTTAGAATTTAGGAAGGGTTTAGGATTAGACTGCTCAGCTTGTTTTGCTTTATGTTGATGTCAATTAAAGCAACCAATTTCTCTAGTGCTTGCCAGCCTTAGAATTGGAGCTACTTTTCCTTGGATTTGTTTTTTTTTAAACCTTTGGAAAAGCAATGGTTCGTGTATTGAACATTGTGTTGAAGCAGCAATAATTATGGAGATTCTTCTCAATACTCTGAATAATCGAATAACTTTTAAAACAGTCGTTTTTGACAAAAATTTCTCTTTACTTTTCCTTTTGTACTTTATTAATATTATAAATTGCAACTTTTTAAAGCTTGAGAGTTGCCTGTTTCAAGGAAGAGTAACTATGGACTGACAGATTGCTAAATTGAATAATGTGAGTGGGAAGCAGAATACTAAATTCTACAGACCTTGAATGGAATTTTAGTGGAAAATGGGCTTAAAACGTTTTCTTCGGGTATTTGTCTGGTCTCTGTTGAAGTCCTGTGAGTTAAACTAATGATAATCAGTCCCTGATTTTGGAGAGAATTTTAAATTGTGACACCTTTTGTATTTTCTAATTTGTAGTTGGGGATAGGAAAGAATTCTAATTGTAACATAATAGGAATTAACAAATATGCAAGATGTTATCAGATTGCCTTAAGATATTTTTAAAAAATTAAACTTGTTTCTAAAAAAGGCTCCTGATGGCACTAGCAGTCCTCATTGACTAAATTATACTTTTACTGTAGGAGAAAAAAAATAGAGCAAATTTAAGTAAGTTAGTTCTGGCTATTGAGTCACTTGCGAAAATAAGTTAGACAAATTTTGGCAATAATGTTATAAATAGCAAAAGCAAAATATTTGAAAACAGTGAAACTTGTAGATCTATCTTAAGTCTATCTGTCATAATTAAGGTAATGAAATTATTTTTATTAGAAATAAATAAATAGTTTATCTCACTATGACAACTTCAAAAATATACTGGAAATTTTTCATGAATCTTTAGTCTTTAGAAAGTATATTAGGTAATTCAGTTCTTTATAAGTATTATCCCCTCAAAATCTTGTTCTTCCATTTGTACCATTTGATTGATAGAAAATGGGAAGTATATTACTTACATTAAGGAATTCAAGTTTTTTTTTTAACTTCAAGACAGTAAATATTTACTAATTTCCTACTGTGTCTGGCACTGAGTGCAGATACCAAGAAGACATCCCTGCCTTTAAGGAGTAGTAAGGTGTTCATAACCCTCCTTTATATATATTAATAATGGAAACAGTACTGAATATGGAATCAGAATAACAGGATCTGAATAGAACCTCTATTTCCTATCTGTCTGACCTTGACTAAGTAATTTCTTCACTAAGGGAGCTTAGATGACCCTTTCTAACTCTACCTCTCATGCTTTGCTTATTGTCTGGAATTATTCATTTCTCAAACATTTCCTAAGTGAAGAGCAATGGGGTGGGAATATAATTTACATTCAGAAATTGTAATGCAAAATGAAGTTAAATAGAGGTGACTAGTGACTTACTTGTAAATAATTCAGTTCAGGAATAAAATTTCCAGTACTGATCATTCAGCCCAGCCTAGAACTCCCATAAGTTGTGACCAAGATGTTTTTGAGCCTGAACTAAATCATTTTTCAGATTGTCAGGTTGATTTTTTTTTTTGTCACATATCTTCCATTTAGACATTTGAGTGTTACAAGTGGATTTGGGGCTTGTTTTTTACTTGCATATAGAGAAAAATAAAATAAATGGGTAATAAATAGATATGGACAGTAAGTTTCATGCAGACTAGAACCCATAGAGAATGTCCAAGATGCACAAAAAGTTGTAGACTTAAATTTAGAAAAGTAGTATACCTATAGACCCTAAATATTACTTAACAAGTCACTTAGCCTTGCTGATCCTCAGGTCCAGCAACAGTAAAAATGAACAGGATAAATCTTAATTACAGGATTGTGAAGAAAATAAAGGTAATGTAGGAATTATAGAACGAACGCTAAATCTGGAGTCAGGAAGAAATGGTTGCAAACTTCACCTTTGGTAATCTTTCTTAGCCTCAGTTACATCTGTAAAGGAGGGAAACAATACTGGTCTGTTAGGTAGTAAACAATTGTAAAGGTCAAAATAGAAAGTTTATTAAGATAATTTTGAAACTTCAAACATTTAAGTGTCTACTAGGTGACAAATAATGTATTAAACACCAGAGATACAAGAGGCAAAAGAAGTCCTTAACCTTCAAGTAGTTTACACTCCAAGGAAAGTTTAAGAACTTCACTCCACATTTCTTTCACCTCCTGCCCTAACTTAACCCCAAGCCTTTGTAATTTAGGTATTCATTACTACTTAAATGGACAACAACTTACTTGGACCCTACTTCCACTATCACTTCATTCTCTTTTCCACAGAGTTGCCAAAATAGATTATTTCATAAAAACACAAATTTTGACTCATTTATCCTGTTCAATCTCCAGTGATTTCCCAATTGACACTATAGGATAAAATATAACTGCTTCAATCTGAGCTTTAAAGTTTGCTACCATCGACTTTCACCTACTTTCCTAGTTATATTTCTTATTATTATGCTAATTCTTTTGTGATATCTTCTGCAAGCATCTGTTCATTGCCTATATGCCAGCCACTGTGCTAAATACTGAGGCTATACAAAGACAAAAAATAGAACAATCTATGAGCTTGAGTAAAGCTATAAGAGACATCCATTAGTAGTATATGAAGAGGGACTGCTAGGTGGTGCAGTGGATAGAGCACCAGCCTTGGATTCAGGAGTACCCGAGTTCAAATCTGGTCTCAGACACTTAATAATTACCTAGGTTTGTGGCCTTGGGCAATACACTTATCCCCATTGCCTGGTAAAAAAAAAAGTATATGAAGAATAAATAGGAAATATCAAGATTACTAAAATTCAAAGAGGTGTGAGCACCACTAGCTGTTGGGAGAGCTCTGAAAAGATAATCTAAGGTGCTGGTAGAACTTTGATTTGTAGGCAATTTTGGGTTACGCCCATTGTTAGGGAGTGTAATTTGAGTGTTGATTTGGGAGAAGAACCAAGAGAAAACTGTATCACAAAAACTCAGGTCAGAAAGAGTACCTTGAAGGACAGTGATTATCTAAATCCAATGCAACAGAGGTCAGGAAAATTGAAGAATGAGAAAAGATTTGGACTCTGTAACATTTCTTTCCTTCAAGCATAGCCGAGACGATCTTCTAGTTGTTAGATGCTAAAGTTACTTTGTATGTACTTTGTATTTTACTTATCTACTGTTTTATATAACCCCAATAATGTCCTTGAGGAGAGGTATGTTTTGTGTCTTTGTATCCTAATCATTCATCACAGTGCCTTGAAGGTAAACGGTATTTGATACATGTTTTAATTGAATAGAGTAAGAGCCCCTAACATTTATATAGAACTTTTAAGATTTATTGAGTATTGAATGTTATCTAATTTGATCCTCATATAAATGTCAATTATTATTAAACCTTCGAACATGAAATGTGGGCTAACTTGTTCTAATCCATTCTGAGCTTTGATACAACACGAGATTTTCATGAGTCTGAGTAAACAATTCCCAAGTACACCTGTAGTGGTGGGAAATGGGCAAATAGTATCATGTGTTTACACAGTACTTTAGAGTTAATAAAGCACTTTCTCCTGCATTATCTTCTTTGATAAAACACATTTTTGTCTTTCTCTTCTGAAACAAGAGATGCAAATGACTGGCTGAAAGTCCTTCCTATGACTGAGCATTTATTTTATTTATATATATATATGTATTTATATATATGTATATATATATCACCTATTATGTGCCAGGCACTGTGCTAAAGCACAGGGTATTTTTACAAATACTGAATTTGAACCTCACAATAACTGTTAGATATGAACTGTAAAATTATCTCCATTGTGTTTAGGAAACTAAGGCAAACATAATTTGACTAGTGTTACACATCTAGTAATTTTCTGAAGCCAAATTTTAACTTGACTCCCAAGACAGGCATCTTGCTGCTCTGTTGTCATTTTAAAATCTGGTCTTTTTTTAATTGATAAATTCTCATGGGGTGGCAAATAAAATCACAGTGGTTACATAGCACAAGAGAGACCCAAGAATTTTACATACTTGAAATCATGGGTCATCAAAGTTTAGAATTCAGCCTTTTTAGGGATTCAGTGTCTGTTGGGTTTTAGTCACTGCTTTCTGTTTTCTCCAAATCATAGGAATTATACTATGAACATGATATTGAGGTAAAAAAAGAGAAAGTATTCATAAAATGGCCAGACCGTCATTTAAATTATCTTTTAAAAATTTGACCTTTTTAAAAAATAACCAGAAAATATAAATCCTAAGTTGGAAATAGAAATAGAAAAAAAGAAAAAATATAAATAGAGCTGGCAAAGATAAAAGGTAAAATCATAAAACCCATCATTTAGAATACAAATTAGACTTGCTTGACCTAGAAAGACACAAATAGGGCCTTGCAGAAATGTAGATTTAATCCATTTTGAGAATTACAATTGTCCCAAAGTAGAAAGGGCAGTGAGAAGATAGTTCCCTTAAAACTGGAACTCTTCAAAGACATATTGAGTAGATGTAGACTGGACTTGATGACATATCTTCTATGCTGTTGGCTCTGTTCATATATTCAGTTTTTTCATATATTTCAGATTTTTAATCCAGATACAGAGCTTTATATTTTTCATTTAGTTAGGTTTAGTTCATATTTTTGTATCTTTGGTTTTGTCAACTTTTATACTCGACAGGCCTTTCTAATCTCTGATTAGGAGGCATTCCTGACATTGATCTGAAATCTACATGTCAACAGCTTTTCCCTGTTTTTTTTTTTTACTAGTTCTGCCTTCTGGGTTTAAAAATAACAAATTTTAATTACTTTTTCACATGACAGCCCTTCAGATGCTTGGAGACAGATATCATGTCCTTTTCTAAGACTTAAGTCTCAAACATCTCTTGTTTCTATTGATTCTCTTTTGGCATTAGCCTCAGGGCTCTCTCTACTTGATGGTCTTATTTCAGTTTATTAATGTCCTTCCTTAAAAGAAATCTGAGATTTATTAGCATTTTTTGCATGCCTCTTGATACTGTTAACTAATTGATTTTGCTGTCCACTCATTTTGCAGATGAGGTTTTAGAGGACAGGAATGGGGACAGGTAAATTTGCTTTCCTCCTTGTACATTTGAGGGGTGGTTTTTTTTTTTGGAGATGGTTTTATATTGACCTCAGTAAAATTTAATCAGTTTTGTTATTTTCTTACTAAATTTGTGCCAAAAAAGTTTTATCCATTGTAGCTGTTAACCTCTTCCTTGCATTTGACATGTTTGTCTTTATCTGTATCCCACTCTTTGATTAAACTGTTAAATTGGATATGGTCTTGCACAGATCCCTGGAAACTGTTGCAATGGAATACCAGAGACCTCCTATCCCATTGACATCAAACCTTTGGGTCTAGTTACTGAATCCATTTTTTTTCTTACCAAATTTACTAATAGATTTTGTTTTTATCCTTTGTGTTTCCTGTTTCTCTCCTGAAGAGTCATTCCCAAGCCTTTCATTCTATCTATTGAACTAGTGCTCTTTCCACTATATCTTGCAAACCTCTCTTTCCCCCACCCCCTTTTTGGCAATCACTTTCATTCTCGCAACTTCAAACACCATTATTGTATAAACTTCCTAATTAATACCTCCTTTGCTATCTTCTGAATTCCTGTTCTGCATTTCCACATATCTGTAAGAAGTGTTACATGTGTTTTGTTTTGTTTTTTAGTGTTTTGAAAGCCATTTGAATAATTTCCTTTGTGATACCCCATGCATTTTATTTGTATGCATTTAAATTTTTTTTAATGGCCGGCAATCTTCCCCAGACTACCAAAGTAGTTCATGACACAAAGGGAAAACCCCTACTTTTTTTTTATAGGTTTTTTTTATTTTGCAAGGCAAACCGGGTTAAGTGGCTTGCCCAAGGCCACACAGCTAGGTAATTATTAAGTGTCTGAGACTGGATTTGAACCCAGGTACTCCTGACTCCAAGGCCCTTGCTTTATCCACTACCCCACTTAGCCACCCCAAAAACCCCTACTTTTAAGATACTTTCAGTATCCCATGGACAGCTGAAATTCAAAATGTTCACTTTAAGTCTTCCTTCACTTCTATAAAATAAGGTATGAAGACCTTTAAATAATTCTCTTAAGTCTCTACTAAGTCTCTCTCAGCCTTTCCATCCCTCTACATTTGGTTCTGGGAATAAGTTATTTTGAGATCCCTGATTTTAATGCAAAGCTACTTATCTAGGATCTTTAACCTTCACTTTCCACACTCCACACAAAATCTAATTGTCACAGATACATGCACACACACAGACATAGCTTCTTTAATATCATGAAGAAAGTATTTGAATGGAGTTTAAAGGGGAAATTTTATTGAAAAAATTTTCTATCTTTTTTTTAGGTTTTTTTTTTGTAAGGAAAAATGGGTTAAGTGGCTTGCCCAAGGCCACACAGCTAGATAATTATTAAGTGTCTGAGATTGGATTTGAACCCAGGTACTACTGACTCCAGGACCCTGACTCCAGGACCAGTGCTTTATCCACTAGGCCACCTAGTCAATCTTAACAGCCAATCTTGTCTTAAATAGCTGCCAGGAACAAGAATGAGCATTTTTTAAAGGTTTTTGCAAGGCAATGGGGTTAAGTGCCTTGCCCAAGGCCATACAGCTAGGTAATTATTAAGTGTCTGAGGCCTGATTTGAACTCAAGTACTCCTGACTCCAGGGCCAGTGCTCTATCCACTGCACCACCTAGCTGCCCCAAGAATGAGCATTTCTAAAGATCTTTTATCTGATATGATAGTTTAAGCTTTTTATAAATCAAAAAAATTTCCAAAAACCTCACTTTGCATTCATTTTTTTTTTCTGTTCCTTTTCATCCATAGAGAATGTTGCTATTTATTAGACCTTTGGGTCTTTTGACTTCTTTGACTGCAAGTGAGGTTGCTGGATCAGAAGATTTAGAAAATTATAGGAAAATTTTCTTGCAGGATGCCAAATTTAAACCTAGAGCAGGTGAATTATTTCACAGTGTTACCTCATTGTTCCAGTATTTAAACAGCTCTTCCAACATTCATCATTCCCATCTTTACCAGTTTGCATGGTTTGAGTTGTTTTGATTTGCATTTTCCCTTACACTTATGATTTGTATATTTTAGGTTGTATTTTTCAAATTAAAATTATTTTTCTTCCCCCATTGAAAAAAGAAAAGAAATCCAGCAGAATAAAATCTCTTATAACATAATCTTAGTCATCAGGCAAAGCAAATTCCCATGTTGGTCAAGCCCAAAAAAGTCATTTTGCACTTTGAGTCCATTACCTTTTTTTCAAGGGAGTTGGTACTTTATCATTCGGTGTTCAATCATGTCACCCTTTGTGACCCTATTTGGGGTTTTCTTAGCAAAGGATGCTGTAGTGATTTGCCATTTCAATTAATTTTACAGTTAAAATGAACTGAAGCAAACCTAGTTATGTGACTTGTCCAGCGTCACATAGCTAGTGTCTGAAGCCAGATTTGAAATCAGAAAGATGAATATTCCTGATGTGTCATGTAGCTGTCCCTCCATCATTGGTCTTTTAAAATTTTGATTCTCAGAATTCTCAAATATTTTAAAGCCATTTATCTTTATGTAATTAATGTATAAATTGTTCTGGTTCTTCTCAGCTTCACTTTTTATGAGTTTATATACTCTTCCATGATTTCTTTGAACTCCCTTTTCGTCATTTCTCATGACACAGTAGTGTAGTATTCCATTGTGTTCATGCACCCTAATTTCAACTACTCTCCAACTGAAGAGTTTTATGAATTACAGAGTGTGAGAATTTAAAGGAATCCTTAGTCAAGTCCATTTCTAATCCAATCTGTACTTGAAAGGACAAATTGTGCAGGACAAATAATCGTAATTATAAGAATTTTATCTATACATTTAAACTTCTTTAAATTCTACTAATGGTTACTAATTTTGTCATCTGAAGCCAAGTAGAACTTCATATCTTCTGAGTCTTCTCTAGGCCAAGTATAGCTAATTGTTTCACATTCTTTCTTGGTTTTTCTTTACCCTATGAGACCACTCCTCAGATGCCTTTGCCAAAACATCATTTATATCAAGCTCCTACTTGCAAATATACCCCCAAAACTCTGTTGTGGATCTTTTTTCTGTGTACAGTTTCATTTAGTGACCTCCAGGTTATCTCTGAGCAGATAACTATGAATTTTAAATACCCAGCTCTCTCAGTTCCAGGTATACATACTTATTGAACTTTTCAAATACGGTGTCTTAAGGCATCTGTTAAACTTAATATGTCCAAAACCAAACTCATTATCTTTCCCCAAAGCCCATCCTTTTACTGAAGTTTCTTTCTGTCAGGGTCACCACCATCTTTCTAGTACCCCAAGGTTTTCATACTCAGGGTTATTCATGACTCCTCCAAACTTTCATTTATTCAGTTAGTTTTGAATATTATCTTTTCTACCTCGATAATATTTCTCACATCACTCTTTAATTTTACATGACCACTTCTCTAATTCAGATCCTCATTACTTTTAATTTTTTTTCTTTTAGGTTTTTGCGAGACAAATGGGGTTAAGTGGCTTGCCCAAGGCCACACAGCTAGGTAATTATTAAGTGAGATCGGATTTGAACTCAGATACTCCTGACTCCAGGGCCGGTACTCTATCCGCTGTACCATCTAGCCTCCCCAAGGTCCTCATTATTTCTTACCTGAACTACTGTGATAACCATTTGACATTCAGCTGCACAGGATTAGATTTACCTGCACTTGCACCAGGAAGGCTTTCTGGCTTCCAGAGACAGTCAGTGAATCACAACCTAAGCATTCACATTCTTTCTAGCCACCCAAACAAACTTGCTTGTGCCTGGGCAACCAGTCCCCTAGTTTGGAGATAGAATTGTGCCAGCCATTCCCTGTAGCCAGATGATTTTGAATCACAATGGCCATTCTTCAGCACTATTCTTTTTTCTTTCCCCTACCCATCTTCAACTGCTCCTTATTCCAGTTCCAGTACTATGCTTTGGAATGCTTGTTTTCATGTATAAATTACCTTTCATCTTAGACATTTTCCTTTCTTGCTCCCATTCATCTTGTACTCATAGAGACCACATTTCCTTTTAGATACAGCTTCCCTGGCCACCATTTCTGTCACTGGTTGTGCTTTCATATTTAATTCCTTATTCACTGGACTTATTGGGGAAATTGAAATACTCATTGCCATTCAAACTTTGCCATCCACTACTATCAATTAAAATCTTAATTCCTTTAAGGTTCATATAATCCACATTTATCATCCATTCAAATTCTGATGGCTATTACCTAGTACTTACAATACATTTTCCTTTTCTCATCAGTGAGTCAGGGATCTAGTTTACAACCTCAACCTTTGCCCCCCATGTTAGAGAATTTCAACATATTTATTAATAGTCTTTCAAATACCTTGGGACAGCTAGGTTTTATTTTGGACCTAGAGTCTGGAAGACCTGAGTTTAAATTTGGTCTCAAACATGAGCTTTGTGAACTTGGGCAAGAAGTAAACTCTGTTTATCTCAATTTCCTCATCTGTTAAATGATCTGGAGAAGGAAATGGGAAGTCATTCCAGTATCTTTGCCAATAAAACCCTAAAAGGGAGTTGACTCATGGAGAGTCAGACATAACTAAAACAACAATAACACCTTAATTTCCCAGTTTTTCAAATTACTCATTTCCCTTACTCCTTTACTCTTCATCAAGTACATGCAAAGATAGTCATACTTTCTTTGATTTTCCATTACCCACAAATACACCATTTTTTAAGTTTATTCTGAAATTCCTTTATCTAAACACAATCTCTTATTTCCTCTGCCTTAGAATTCACTATGACTCTAAACCCTGAACGCCTCAGACCATCACTCTTTCAGTGATTATGCTCTCCTTTTACCATCTTGGTCCTTTGGTAAAACCAGTATAATTCTACAGTTCTTCTCTTCAGGTTTCTTATCCCCTTTTCCTGTCATCAATTTTGTTCTGCAAAGCTTCAGTCTTGTATTACTCCTGAATTTGTTACCTTTGCTCCTACTCACTTGTTAGTGAAGAAAACTGGAAAAAATACAGAAACTTATTTGCTGGATCTAATATAAATTTATGCTATATAAGCTCAACTGGACTTTAAAAGTATACCTTTTACATTCCACTCACTCCAGTGGCTTTTCCAAACCTTTTCTTCCTTCTAACTTAACCTGGTTTCCCTATTCCTTACCTTTTTCATCTGAGAATCTTGGTTTTGTATTTCTTTCTTTTTTTTTTTTTTTGCAAGGCAGTGGGGTTAAATAACTTGCCCAAGGTCACACAACTAGGTAATTGTTAAGTGTCTGAGGTCGGATTTGAACTCGGGTCTTCCTGACTCCAGGGCCGGTGTTCTATCCACTGCGCCACCTAGCTGCCTCCTTGACCTTGTATCTCACTGAAAAAGTTGTGGCCATCAACCCAGAGCTCTTCACTTTTTCTCCTCTTCTCACATAACTTTCTCCTTCCTAGGGCAAATTCCTTTGTATGAGCAAGTCATGGAATTCTTAACTGTCTTCTCTAGTAAATTTTTCTCTCCATCATCCTATAACTTTCACTTATCTTCTGTCTCTCTCCATCTACTAGATACTTTGTGATGCCTATAAATACTCTCATGTCTCTTTTTTTCCAAAATACCCTCACACATCCATCTCTGCTAGCTGTCAAATCCTCTTATCTTTGCTGACTTCTGACTATATACTCCTTGATGATGCTTCCCTTTCTTCCCTCATTCACTTCTTAACTTTCTGCACTTTGGTTTCCAACCTCAATTCTCAACTGAAACTTTTCTCCAAAATAATCAATGATCCTCTTAATCACCAAATCTAATGGACTTTTTCATTCTTCATCTTTTTTTGACTAAGAGCCTTTGATGAAGTCAGAAAGATCCTTTTCAGGGTGTCTAGGTGGCGCAGTGGATAGAACACCGGCCCTGGAGTCAGGAAGACCCGAGTTCAAATCCGGCCTCAGACATTTAATAATTACCTAACTGTGTGACCTTGGGCAAGCCACTTAAGCCCATTGCCTTGCAAAAATCTAAAAAAAAAAAATCCTTTTCTAGGTTCTCATGAAATTACTTTGTCCTGATTCTCCTACTGATCTTTACTTGTAAAGTTCCTTTGTTGGATTGTTAACATCACTCCTTGAGTTTTCCCCTGAGACTATATTGGACCTTCCCCTTTCTCTTCTCTATTGCTAATGCATGATGTTGAAATCAAGGCATACTATGTTCAACTTCGACTAATCAGTCCAATAGAAGTTATCATTAGCTCCTATGAATTTAACTATCTTTATACAGATGATTCTCAGAATAACTTGTCCAGTCCTAATTATTCTTCTGACTTCAAATTTAACATCTCCATCTGCCTTTTGGGCACCTCTAACTAGATGTCTCATAAACATCTTAATCTCAACATATCTAAAACTCAAGTTATTCTTTTTTTCCCCCAAACCCTCCCCCTTCCTAACTTATTTGTTAATAGGGCATAACTGTACTCTTAGTCTTCTAAATTTCCAGTGACAGCCAAAGATAACATCACAATCAACATATCACTTATTCCTCCCTTTCCCAATAGTCTTTTTGTTCTCAAGTCCTGTGTATTCTATATTATAGCATCTCTATACACCCTGCTTACCTTCCCCCTCCTCCCCCATATACTTGTCTATGATTACTTAAACAAAATACCCCATCTTAGACATTCTCTCCAAGTTAGACGATAAATGAGAGCTCTATATGGTTTACCAGCTGGACAGTTCATCCATTTCTAAGAGGACTGCATTTCTTTCTTTCTTTCTTTCTTTTTTGCAAGGCAATGGGGTTAAGTGGCTTGCCCAAGGCCACACAGCTGGGTAATTATTAAGTGTCTGAGGCTGGATTTGTACTCCTGAATCCAGGGCTGGTGCTCTATCCACTGTGCCACCTAGCTGTCCCGACTGCATTTATTTCCATCAAAAATTAAGTGCAAGCAAAGTTTAGAGAAATGCAGAATTTTTTTTTTCTTAATAAGAAGGCAGATGAGATAGATTCAGGCTATTTCTGTGCCAAGGCTTTCTCAATAGGTCATCATCAATGCTTAATTTATGGACTATATGCTTCAAGTTGAAGTCAGTTCCTTTAAAACTGAACTTCCAACTGAAAATGAAGTATTGAATGCCATTAAACTTCTCTTGTATGGCAAAGCTCCTGGCACTGATTCCATCTCAGCAGAGAGCTATCTACAAGGCAAGGGGTCCAGTCTTACAGAAGCTACCATCCTCCAGAAGATCAAGCACACTTTATTTGTCCATTTCCTTAAGGGAAAAGGAAACAGGTTTTCCTGTGACAATGAGAAAGGGAGAGAGAGGGGAGCATAATGTCTCTCTTAGTCATTGCCAGAAAGATTTCTTTCCAGAATCCTCCGTAATCGACTGTTCCTTCACCAGGAAGATGGTCATCTATCCAAAAGCCAGTATGGCTTCAGGAAAGAGCCAAGGAACAGTTAACATAATGTTTGCTGTCCAACAATTCTAGGAGAAATGCCAGGAGCAGAATAGAGGCCTGTACATAATATGTGTCAACTGTCAGGAGAATTTGTGGAATATAATGGCAAAATTTGCTTAAAGAAATTCATTAGTATTGTACAACAATTTTAATGATTACATGCTTGTATGAGCACTGGATGATGCTCTCACACTTTTCCCAGTCATCAGTGGAATGAAGCAAGGCTGTGTGCCCCATGCTTTTTAGCCCTATGTTTTCATTAATATCAGACAACTTAAATGAGGACAAAAATTGCCTCAAGGTCATCTGTGGTACTGATGGCAAATTACTATCTTGGAAAAGGCTACCAGCTAAGACAAAAGAGAAAGGAGAATTGGTGTGTGACCTTTTTGTTAACTGATGATTGTGTGTTCAAATGCAACCTATTCTCTACAGGGCTAATTTTGGCCTGATAATTAACATTAAGAAAGCAGATTCTCCACCAGCCATCCCTGCACCATCCATTTTGTGAACCCATTCATTACAACAAATGGAGAAATTTTTGAATGCTATGTATAAGTTTACTTACTTTGGCAGTATACAAAGATGTCCACATAGATGGTGAAGTTGATACATGCATTGTCATGCTTTAGGTGAAGTTGGGGAGGTCCTAAAAGAAAGTGTGGGAAAGAAGAGGTATTAGACTGCACACCAAACTGGAAGTCTTCAGAGTCAGGCTGATTGTGAAACCTGGACAGTCTACCAATTCCATGCCAGAATATGAAGCAGCTTTCACTTCAGTTGTCTTAGGAAGATTTTTGAAGACCACAAAGATGAGGTACTGGGTACTGAGATCCTTTTCTTGGGAACTGACAAGTATTCAAATTCTTTTGTAGAGTTTTCAATCAACTTAGAGGTTGGCCCCTGGAATGCCAAAGACTATTTTAGGTAGAACTCCCAGAAGATAAGTACTCACACAGCCATCCGATGAATCATTACAAGGACACTTTTAAGCTCTCTCTGAAGAAATTTTGTATTGATTGTGATACATAGGAGATTCTGTCACGGGAACCACTTAGCATGATTTGCCCACATCAAAGAAGGTGTGCTCTGTAAGCAAAGCAGATTCAGAGATATCTCCATTCCAAATGGTTAATTGAGAATTATTTGTACTCATTCTGTGTTGTAGCCTTCCAAACTCGATTTGACTGATGGGCCATACTTTTTAACTCCAATATCATAGTGTCATTATCCCCTTTGAGTAAAAAAGGAAGAATAACAAAGCTATAACATGTCTGCTTCCTACCTTTGCAGTCTTCTTACATCCTAATATCCCCATCATCTCTTCCCCCTCCCACTATATACACACATACACATATACTCTGTGATCCAGTGACACTGGATCTCTTTATTATTCCTTGAATAGTCTGACAACTTCTGACTTGGAGACATTTTCATCCCCCATGAGTTAGAGAAATATTGAGAGAGTTTGGAGGTAGAGAAAAAAGTAGTACTGAAGTTTCAATTACTTTGGAAAGATAATATATTGCCACTACTTAGTTGTAAATATAAGTTAATCGTAATTTGATGGTTTTAAAATTTAGAAGGAATTCATTTCCTTTTGCCTAGATTTTCCTAGTATTTTTTTAATTGATCCTACCTCTAGTTTGTCTTTTCATTGCCTTTAGGATCAAATTACTCTGTTTAACCTCTTAATCATCTGATTCCATCCAACCTTTTACTCTTCATGCAATCTTGTGTTTCAGTCTGGCCACCTTGTCATTTTCACAGGAAATTCCATCTCATAGCCTCAGTACCTTTCCTGTGCTGGAATAAACTTTTTCATCCCTTATACTGTTTACAATTCCTACCTCTCCTTCAAAGTCAGTTCCATTTCCATCTCCTATAAGAACACCTTTTCCTTAAAGCCACTGCTATTAGGAAGTTGCTTGTGCCCCTTACCTCCATTATGTTACATTAATATTGTGTGTGTGTGTATACAATAAGTTTTGTATGTACTAATGGGTCTGAGTTGTTTCCTCTGATAAAATACAAATTCTTTAAGGACAAGGACTGTTTTGTTTTTCTGTCTCAGTTTCCTAACACAGTGAATATTGTTGGCCCATAAATATATTTGATTTCATTATTTGACATAAAAGGATTTGTTAATTAAAGGCAGTCACTATGCCATAAGATTGTCAGTTTATGTTTCTAATAAGACCTGGGGTTCTAAAGGAGACTGGGAGAATTTACTGTTTATCTTAGTTGAAATGACTTGGTTTTGTTTGTGAAGATGATGATGATGATGATGTTTGTCCTTCATTCTAGATGATCATGACATCAAGGAGGTGATGCCATGACATGCATGTGAATTGTGTATTTGAATGAGGGTCCTCTGCTAAGTCACCAACCAGCCTCATTTTCTCCTCCAGAGCCATCTGGGTCTAGTGGCCAGATATGAATCAGGAAGACTGGAGATGCCCTTGATTGGAGGCAGGGTTGAGTCTGGACACATGGAGCTGAGACCATAGTTCTCTAGCTGCATAGACCCCAAAGCACATGGTTCTAGCTTAGAAAGTGGCCATCTGAATAAGAAGAGTGGAAAGAAATAGAGTTCCACTCCTAAATGCATTTCCATAGTGGGTTGGACAAGGGTGGTGCTTGTGGAATGTTATAGCACCTGGCACCAGGTGCCACAGGGGTGACCCCCCCCCCCCAAGGAGTGGCTAAGACTGTACTCATGGATGGGTGGTGTTCTCTGCACTAATTTTTTCTGTCCCAAAGGGCATGACCTTCAAAAGCAGCATGGTCATTTCCTGTGCTCCGCTTCAGTATATGTAGTAGACAAATTTAATCCAAGTATATTTCCTCATCTGTAAAACGGAGATTATATTATTTTTATAAGTACCTACTTATGAAATTAAGAGGATGAGATAATGAAGTTGAAATAATTTTGTGAAAGTGCTTTGCAAAAGTACCATGTAGTACAAAATGCCAGAAGTTTGCATTGAGTTATTAAGCACCTACTATGGACCCATTATTGTGCTAAGTATTGGGAATACAAAAAAGCATAGTCTAGTTCCTGTCCTTTAAAGGATTCTAAAGGGGAAGACAATATTTAAAAAGAAGTTGAAAAGCGGGTGGGGGGGGAGAATGGAAATGATCTGAGCAAGTTTAGAGTTCCAGAGTTGATATCATCTTGCAGAATGAGTTTTTGGAGATAATTGTTATTATTGTTTTTTGTTTGTTTTTTACTATTGTTCAGTTGATGTAGTTCTTTCCAACTTGTCATGACCTCATTTTGGATTTTCTTGGCAAAGATATGTGAACAGTTCATCATTTCCTTCTCCAGCTGATTTTACTGGCCAGGGTATTAAGGCAAATGGTTATGTGATTTGTCCAGGATCACACAGGTAGTGAGTGTCTTGAGATTGAATTTGAACTTGAGTTATTCTAACTATCTACCTTGCCACCTACTTGCCCTTCCTGGAGATTATGCTGTCCTTAAATTATGGAGGATCAGGAATGTCAGCCTTCTCCCAGTTGGAGGGACAGGATGTGGAGGGAGGTGGGTGAGGTGAGATGAGTTTTTTATGAGTTGATTTCATCTTGCAGATTGATGAATTTCTGGAGATAAGGAATTGCAGAAACTATCCTGGAAGGAAATTTAAGCCTGTAAATGACAAGTTTTCCCAAGTTTTGATGGTATTGTAGTTAACTGGGTTTAACTGGAGCTCATACTCTGAAGCTTCCTCATCCGCAGTGAAATGTATATAGCCTTTTAAAAGAAAGATGGGCCTAACGAATCCATCCAGAAAACAAAACAAATTAATAGAACATGGTTATTATCGTCCAGATTGTAATAGGCAGTTGAATAGGACATTGCATTGCTCCTTAGTGGGACAGTTTAGAATAAATGAAACATAACCTGTGCCCAGAATTGAATATGAGTTGGCTAGATAACAATGGAGCTTTTAGTTGTCCTTTTTTTAAAAAAATTATTTATGGTAATGGGGTTGTGACTTATCCAAGGTCACACAGCTAGGCAATTATTAAGTGTCTTAAGTCCTGATTTGAACTCGGGTCCTTCTGACTCCAGGGCTGGTGCTCTCTCTACTGCACTTAGCTGCCTCTCAGTTACCATTTTTTTAAAAAAAAAGAAATAGTATTGACAGATGAATGATATTTTAAGATCTTTTAAGACTATGATCTCAAAATGAAAAAAATTGGTGAATTTAAGTATGTTGTAATATATCACCAATATGACTTTAATGCAGCAAATAGAATAAAAGATAACAGGGGAAAGAGCAAAAAATTAGCGATAAATAGGCATCTGAGTAGATTAATATTCATTAAATATTGAAAGACCTGGGGGAAAAGACTATTGTATATTAAAGTAGATCTTGGGAAGATTGCTTGAAGGAAAAAAGAATAAACACAGAATAGGTTTGAAATTATAAACTCAACAAAATATTAAGTGCTTAGAGAACTAGGCTACATTTTACTCCATCTCAAAATGTATTGAATTTTGTTTACAAAATTATTCAGATGAGGTATACCGATTTCCAAAAACAGGTCTTTTTAAGATTAAGATTTTGTATACATTTTCCATTTAAAGTCACGTGTTTATTTTAAAAAATGGAATTAATTGAACTAGAATCATTCTTTAATGTCTCAATTCTCTAATGTTTCCAGCTCTAGAATTATAATTTTTGCCATTGTATTCAAGAGAATGAAAACTGTAAATCTACTTGAACTAGTTGGACTCTCAGATCACTATCACTTCAAAGCTTGTCACTAAATTTTATCCTTCATATTTCTGATGAATATCAGTAACAGGGTATGCAGGTGAAGCTGAAGATAGATGCTTTTGCTGTGTAGTCTCAACAATTATTTGCAGAGCTTGTTTATAATTTGAATTCTTAAACTGGATATTATCCAAAAAAAGTTGTTGGCATAAAGTTATTCCAACTTTATAATTTGTTTTCTCCTGTTGTTAGTGCCTATAGTATTTAAAACTATAACATTTTATAATCTTAAAATGATGTAGATTTTTCTCCCAAGCCCCTGGCATATTTATGTTGACTTGAATGAGTTTGAAGTTCGGGTGAAGAATCTTGGGTTTTTTGTTTTGTTTTGTTTTCTGACTCACAGAGATAAAACTATGATGATGTTGTTATTTAGTCACATCCAACTTGTGACCTATGGACCATAGCACTCCAGGGCCATTTATCCTCAACTATCTCCCCAAATCTGTTCAGGCCAATATTCATTACTTCCTTGATACTTAACTAATCATCTCATCCTCTATCATCCCCTTCTCCTTTTGCCTTCAATTTTTTCCACAACATCAGGGTCTTTTCCACCAAGTTCTATTTTCTCATTGAGTGGTCAAAAAGTATTTAGGGTTCAACTTAGATAACATTTATTAACAATTTTAAGGTTTGAGGAAGCAAAAACTTATTGCAGATAGTCTGAGTTAGTTTAAATATTGACTGATTTGATCTTCTTGCATTGCAGTCCAAGACTCAAGTCTTCTGTAGCAACATACTGGAAGAGTGTTGATTCTGCAGTACTCAGTTTTCCTTATAGTTTAACTCTCATTGAAAAAGAAAAACATTGTTTTTTGACTTACATGGACCTTTCTCAGCCAAATGACATCTCTTGCTTTTTAGTATGTTGTCTAGATTTGCCATTGCTTTCCATCCAGGGAGTCAAGTGCCTTTTAATTTTATGACTTCAGGCATCATCTGAAGTGATCTTTGAGCCCAAATATAACATCTGAAACTGCTTCTATTTCTTCACCCTCTGTTTGCCCAATAAGTCATAATATAATCTTTTTTTTTAAAGGCAGTGTAGTTAAGTGGCTTGCCCAAGGCCACACAGCTAGGTAATTATTAAGTGTTTGAGGTCACATTTGAACCCAGGTACTCCTGACTCCAAGGCCAGTGCTCTATCCACTGCGCCACCTAGCTGCCCCTCTATATAATCTTAAGATTTGTTAATTTTTTTGATGTTAGACTTCAAGCCAGCTTTTGCACTCTCCTCTTTCACCCTTATCATAGGCAACTAGATGGTGCAGTGGATAGAGCATTGAGCTTGGATTCCAGAGGACAAAAGTTTGAATCTAGCCTCAGACAATTGCCACTTACTGTCTGTGACCTTGGGCAAGTCACTTAACCCTGATTACCATCTCCAGTTGTCCTGATTCTTATCTGGTCATTAGACCCAGATGACTCTAGAGGAGAAAGTTAGGCTGGTGACCCAGCATAATCCTCTCACTCAAATTCTATTGCTGTGCTTGTAATGGCATCACCTCCCTGTGTGATGTGGTCTTCTTGGAAAATGAAGAACAAGCACTATTTCACCCTCATCAAAAGGTTTCTTAATTCTTCTTTACTTTCTGCCATCAGAATGGTATAATATGCATATCTGCATTAATTAATATTTTTTCCAGCAACCTTAATTCCAGCTTTTGTCTCATCCAGCTTGGTATGGATGATGCATTCTGCCTATAAGTTAAATAAAATGACAATATACAGCTTTGTTGTATCCCCTTCTCAACCTCAAACCAAGTAATTGTTCTGTGTTCTAGTTTTAACTGTTGACTTCTTGACCTGCATTAGGGTTCCTTCCAAGACAATTAAGATACTGCCCCCCAGGGGCAGCTAGGTGGCACAGTGGATAGAGCACTAGCCCTGGAGTCAGAAGGACCTGAGTTCAAATGTGGAATCTGACACAATAATTGCCTAGCTGTGTGACCTTGGGCAAGTCACTTAACCCCATTGCCTTGAATAAATACACTTTAAAAAAAGATGATCTGATATTCCCATCTCTTTGAGGACTTGGCACATTTTGTTATGATCTAAACATTCAAAGACTTTTAGTGTAGTCAAGGAAACAAGAGTAAATGCTTTTCTGGAACTCCCTTGCTTCCTCCATAATCCAGCTAATGTGGCAAATTAGGTCTCTAGTTCCTCTGCCTCTTCACAAACCAGATTTTGTTCCAGTAGTTCTTGGTTCACATTTTTTCTGAAATCTAGCTTTGCGGAATCTTAAACATAGCCTTTCTGGAATGAGAAATGAACACAATTGTTTGGTAATTTGAACATTCTTTGTCATGACCCTTTTTCTTTTCCAATTCAGCAATGAAAATGCTAATATTTTCATTTAAAAGATTAAACTATAAAAAAAAATGTGAGGTAACATTAGAATCAACTCAAGAAGGATTGCAGGCTCATAATAAAATTCCAGTGATGTATGATATTGCATATATGAGGGCAGTATTAGTTAATGCGGGGGTAGTCATTTGCCAATTAAGACATTTGCCAATTAAGATCAACAGAGGAGACTAATAATAATGGGGTCCTATGAGAATATTGTCAGCCTAAAACCTATCATTAGCTAAAGCTTTTGTTTAAAAAAAACCAGTTCTTTCAAAAAGTGTGGGGAGATGACATTGTGTTTAGGGCAAAAGAAAGAGGGCATCTGTTTGTTGTGACTGGGAACTTAAGAGATGGCAGGAAGAAGGCAGCAGCTACTACACATTTTGATTTTGTTTATCAAAGAGAATGTGGTAAGAGGAATAAAACAGAAATGATTCATCAAAAATTGAAAACTAAGATAAGTAGATGCCAAAAGAGCCACTTAGTTTTTTTTGATAAGTTTAAGTCACTTGGTCCACTTGAACTCCCTTATTAGGACATTGAAAATACTTGAAATATAATTTGCTGATTTTTAAGGAAAAAGAGAAACCCCTAAAAAAAGGTAAGGGTTGTCTCCTTACTTTCTTGAGAGTTGAGATTACTTTTGCTTTTTACAGTTCTGCCTACTTTGGGAATGGAGAAATAATTAATAAAATTCTAAAATTCATTCATTTATTCATTCAAGGAGATCGTTAGTTGTCCTAATTTTCAAAAAGGAGAAGAAAACCTCCTTGGAATCTATTCCCAGAACTTGATACTTCTTACTGAATTCTTGGACAGATTATTAAAATGACTTTTTTTATGCACAAGGAAATGATTGATAAAATTAAGTCATTTCAAACTGAGTGGGATATTCCCTCTTTAAGAGTTAATATTCCTAGTGAAGTCCTCATAGGATTAAAAATCATTAAAACAAAAATAAATTACTCTTAGACGATTCTTCTTTCTTCTAAGTCAGGCACCCTCCCAATTCTGTTGGGGGGCGCGAATAGTGGACTATTTCCAGAGAGACCTTGGATTTTTAGTTAGTCACCTATTTGATGATAAAGCTATCTTAACTGGGAGAACAGTAGGACTGTTCCTATGAGAAAAACCTTGCATTCCAATGAAGCTCATAAGACTCCTCTTGTTTGATGATAAGTAGACTGTTACTTCAATAAGATAGTTATAATCCTGAAGGTTATTCTCACCATCTGGATGGTGAGGTAATATTTTATGAAAACCTTTCGTTCTTTTCTTTGTTTCTGGAGTAGATTTTCACAAGTAGAATGTAACTCTGAAGACTAACCAATGAGTCAACAGAGGGATGATAGGAAGGGGGGGGGGGGGGAATGGAATTAGGCCATATAATCCTGCTTGACTGTCAATTCTGGGCAGCTCCTTGATCTTCTCTGCCTTTGTGAGACTTGGAGTGTGCCCTTTTCTTGAGAAAAAGCAAAATAAACTTTCTTTTTTGCTCAGAGGAGTCTATATTTTTATCCCACACAATTCTGCATATTTTATGGTTACACAATCTTGAACTGCTATAAACGCTGTAATGCCTGATATTTTAAATGGGCTGTGTGATTTGAGTTGGATTAGATAACCTCTGAAGTATCTTCTAACTAGAAATTTGTTTCAAATGAATAATTTATGCTCTTATACTTAGGTGTTATGAGTAATGGTATTGCTATTTTGGAAGAACATTTGAAATATTTCAAAATAAGATGTTTCCTATTTGACTTCAGTTTTTAATGGAAAAGTGCCATTTCTGTTAAAAAAAATTTTCAGTCTAAATATTGGTTGTGTGGTCTATTTGACACAGGACAGTTTCTTAAACCTGACTTAAACTAAAAAGTGTCTTTAGGCAAATTCTTTTTCAATTTGTTCACAAATGGCTTCAGAAAAAAAGAAATTACATCCTTTTAGTTTATTTTCCTTTATGTATACTTTAATTGTATTGTTTGATTTTTCTGCTGTTAAGAATCTCATTAGATAAAACATTTTATGCCCTGCTAGCACACATTTAGATAGAGAAAAAAATAAAATAAAGCAAACCGAGCAACATTTACATGTCCAAATGGATATTATCCTTGAGAATAATCAGTCTTCTTGGGATGATATATTGCCTCCTTTGCTAGATTCTCATCCTTCATGTCTTCTCACATTTCTGAGGTGTGTCTTACAGGGCCATGGAACACCTCTTCTCCCTCTGAGGTACTTTTTTTTTTCTTTGTAAAGATTTTGTTTATTTTTCCCTTAATCTTAATTTCCCCCCACCCCTCACAGGAATGCAATTTGCCAGCCTTTGCATTGTTTCCATAGTATACATTGTTCCAAATTGAATGTGATCAGAGAGAAATCATATCCTTAAGGAAGAAACAAAGTAAAAGAGATAGCAAGATCAGACTATAAGATATCAGGTAGTTTTTCTAAATTAAAGGTAATAGGGCTGCTAGGTGGCGAAGTGGATAGAGCACCAGCCCTGGAGTCAGGAGTACCTGAGTTCAATTCTGGCCTCAGACACTTAATAATTACCTAGCTGTGTGGCCTTGGGCAAGCCACTTAACTTAATTCCATTTGCCTCGCAAAAAAAAAAAAACTTTTTTAAAAAAAATAAGTAAATTAAAGGTAATGGTCTTTGGTCTTTACTACTCAGTTCTTTCTCTGGATACAGTTCTCCAACACAGCCCCAAATTGTCCCTGATTGTTGTGCTGATGGAATGAGCAGGTGCATCAAGGTTGATCATCACTCCCCTGCTGCTGTTATGGTGTACACTGTTTTTCTGGTTCTGCTCAACTTTGAGTTACTTCTTTTCTGATCTTAGTAGCTCCCATATATTTAATAATTATCATCTCTATTCTTATGATTCTCAAATCTACCTTTTCTGACTTCAATCTCCCTGCTGACTTGTAACATTTAAAACTCAGTATGTCCAAAACTTGAACTCATTATCTGTCTCTCTCCTACACCCCCTCCCCCAAACCTCTTTTACTTTATTACTATTGAGGCAATGCCATCTTCCCATTCCCTCAGTCATAATCTTGGTGTCATCCTGGACCCCCTCACCACCCCCACCATCCCCAATTCCAGTCTGTTGCCAGAGCTTATTATTTGCACCATTACAACTTCTTACTTTTCTTCCTGAAACTGCCAGCACTGTAGGAAGATACACAGCATTTCATGCCTGGTCTTTTGAAATAGCCTACTTGTGATTCTTTCTGCCTGCCTCAAGTCTTTCCCTACTTTATTTAGCCCTCAACTGATTTTCCTGAAGTGCAGGTTCATCCATGTTGTTCCCCAGATTCAATTTGCGATGATGGCTTCTATCATATCCAAGACAATGCAAAATCCTCTGGCATTCAGAGTCCTTAACCTAGCCCCACTACCAGCTTCAAGTATTCTTACAACTTACTCTACTGTATTGTATTCTGTGACCCATTGACACTGATCTGGCTGTTCACAAACAAGATACTCCATTTCTCAGTTCTGGATGTTTTCTACTGTACCCCATTCTTGGAATGCATTCCTTCCTCTCCACCTCCTGGCATCCAACTGAAATCCCTATTGTCTCTTTGAATCTCTACTACTTAGCAGAGTATCTATCTAGCACATCGTAGATTTGAGAAATGTTAATTGATTGACATTGAATTTTTGCCATGATTATATTATAAATTATGAAGTTTTCTCAGTACCGTTGTTATTTTTTCTTAGTTTATTGTTTTATCAGATTGTCTGGAACAGGCTATCCCCTCTTGCTTCCTCCTTACCCTCTATTTAAGGTACACATTTCTTCAAGAATTTAAAAGGAGTATTTAGAACACTAACTTTTGCTGTTCCCAAAGACAAAGTAGAGAATTTTTAAAGCATTTTTGCCATTTAAAGCATTTTGAAGGAATCTTACTAGGCATACAGAACTGGATTAGAGATCCTAACTGGTTCTTTTGTTTTTTGTTTAGACAGTAGATATGAGAAATGAGCTACTAAATAGTTTAAAATTTTTAATTTATATTGATCTCTGGCCTGTGGCATTTGTTTTTCATTAGAGCAGTAATTTGAAATTGAAATGCAAAGTACAGATTTCAGCTTCTAACAAAAGCAACTCACATTTCTTTGTAGTGTTTTAGGGTTTTAATAAGGCCTTTCTTGACAATAAGTGGTGTAAGAAAAATAGTATAAAGATTGATTTCCCTACACAATTCCTCTATTCCTTCTCCCTTTTAAAACACGTGAGGAATATTTGTTCATGGCTACACAACTAGTTAGAATCAGACTTTAGGCTCCTAACTCTTTAAGTTCATTTCATCATCCTTTCTACTAATTTCCATAGTTTAATCACAAGATGAAAAAAAGGTTAGAAATTTAAAGTGAATTCTCTTACCACCCTGTCCCCTCCCCTTTCACTAATTCATTTTGGAATGAAGTTGACTGGATCTACCTTCTAGAAGCCTGTACTAGTGAAGTAAAAGCTCTGAAAGGTTCTGGGTTCTATCAAGGTGAAAAGGTTATGTATTCATAATGTGTTGAATTTTTCAGCTAAAGCAGACTTTCTTAGAAGTCTTAGAGTGGTTAATAGGCTTCATAGATCAATAAAATTGTAGTTCCTTTAAAAATAAAATATCCTAACATCTGAAGAGTTAAATGGATTTATATACCAACGTGTGTGTGTGTGTGTGTGTGTGTGTCTGTGTGTCTGTGTGTGTCTGTGTGTGTGTGATTTATTTATACTTGAGGCAGGCAGAAATATATAGAATACCCATTCCACTGAAAGTTTTTGTTTTGTTTTTACTTTTTTATCTTACATGCTCGGCAAGACCTACTTCTGTAATGAATTTTAGGTACTTTTTAAAGAAAACCCAATAACAGACGTGAAGGATAAATCTAATTCCTGCCTTTATAACATTAGTTCTAAATATCGACCATTGTTATCTTCATGGTGAGAATGCTCTTTTATTAGAACTTGATCAGGAAATGGATCATCCATGAACATTGTGTGTATTAAATTTAAAATCTCTTAATTTTATATTGCTAATTGTATGAAGGGCAGTCTGGAATATTTGGTTCCAATTTGGCCTCAGGGACTAGTTGTGTATCAAGGCAAAACCAAAGGAATTAAACAAAGAAACTGAACAAACTGAACAGTTTTTTTTTATTTTGCTTCCCCAAGGAGAAAATTTAAAGCAAACTTTGCTATACCACTCTTTAGAAATAATTCTTGAGTATCTTGTAGCATATCTCAGTCAGAAACTCTTAAAGTATCTAAACCTCTTAAAAAATATCTTAAATCCCTCTCTCTGATGCTATCCCCTATCACCCTGGTGCAAGACCCCATCATCTTAAACCAGGACTGTATTGCAGTAGTCTATATTACAATAGCTTTGCTTCAGTGTCACCCTCTACTTGGCTATTAAAGTGATCTTCTTACGGCATATGTCTGATCATGTCACTCTCTACTCAAATAATTCCACTGATGCTCTATTGCTTTTGGGATCAATATAAAATCTGGTTTGACTTTTAAAGCTCTTCATTCCTCCACTCTTCCTAGCCTTCTAGTCTTCTTACTTATATTCTCCTTCTTTAGTGATCTAATGAGATTATCCTCCCTGCTGTTCCTTGAAAGACACTCTTTATTGTCTCCTGTGTTTTTCACTGACTGCTGTCTGTGTCTGGTATTGTCTGACTTCATCTGACTCCATCAAATCTCAGGCTAAAATTTAACACCTCTAAGAAACCTTTCTTAAATCTTTTTTTAAATCCTGGTGCCTCCTCTGAGCTTTTCATTTTCTACCTGTGTAAACCTTTAGATAGTTGGTTTGCATATTCTCCTTATCCCTGCCCCCCCATCACCAATTAGATTGAACTTTTTTGAGTGTAGGACTATTTTTGATTTTCTCTTTGTAGTTTCAGTATTTAATAAATGCTTGTTGATTCATTAAATTGTTGATTCAGCTACTGGCAACATTATCTTTATTACATAGTCTTTTAATTAAGAAGGAAAGAGTGAAAGGAAAAAGGAAGGTAGAATATGGGGAGGAGCTTTGTGAAGCCTGGTTACAGTCAGGGAAGGTTCTTTGGAAACATAGTAGAATTTTGTTCTGCAGCTATGGAGAATGGATTGGAAAGAGGAAAATCTTCATCCCTATGAACTTGGTGATAATTGTAAAGATGATAGGGAGAGGAGAGAATGGAACCAAAGGGAAAGGATCCAAAACCATGGCCAACCTGGATAAATTCAGAGTGAAGTGAATAACTGAAAGACTTAACGTATTTTTTTCTTGAATGCTAGGCAGCAACTGTTTAATAATGAAATAGGTAAATATGAGGTATCATTTGAATCTTAATGTGGGCTAGTTTCTGGCAATTTGTATTTTCGTAGTCTCTGACTTATTTGATTTCAGAGTTTGTAAAAATGAATAATTTTAGCAGTATTTGTGTGGATGTTAAAATTGCCCTTTTTTCAACATCTTTTTTTTGCAACCAAAGTATATAAACGTGGCAACTTTTTAAAAAATGGAAATATCTCAAATCAACAATTAAAATTAGTGCCTCAATTTTTTCATGTAAAGGATTTTATTAACAAATATTTGTGTATCATTTTCTCTATTTTATGTTAAAAAGCTGAAATAAATCCTTAATTTTATTTGAATAAAAGATAATCTAAATAAATTATTTGCGTTTTTAATTTGCTAAATAAAATAGTGAGCCTTGATGTAATGTTTCATTTTAAAAAAAGGAGGGGGTAGTATCACTGCATGAAGTTTTGGTATTTCAGTTCTCTGCCTTCTCAAAGATTTTCAGGGAGTCTTTGAAAAGCTTAAACAGTAAATTAAACTTTGAAAAATTCAATTTTTAAGTCTTAAAAATGTTTTTCAGTCTACTCAGTAAAAAAGGTAGAATCTAACATTCATTAGATTAAAATATAATCTTTGCATTATCCTTTTTTGTGATTGCAATGCAAAACTCAGTATTTTTAATGAGTCAGACTTAATCTGAAGTCAAGGTTGTCTGCCAGTGACACCCACAAGGAAAAGGGCAAAATAAGATGGATAGTAAAAGTATCTTTTGTAGGAAGGAAAGATACAGTAACACATCTTTTTATTCACTAGAATTAGAAAATGAGGTGTAGCACATAAGTCCAAAAAAAAATTTTAAATTAGGTAGAAATCTTAGAAAAATTTAATATACAACTCTCCTGTCTTGGGCATAATAATGGATATTTCTCTAATGAATTAGTTTGCAAAATACTTACTGCAATGCACAAGTATGGAAGGAGTAATGCTGTCAGAGAGTCATCCTCTTTATAATTTTTCAAATCTCTGATTTCATTTGTATTTGGAACCCCTGCTTTCCTGCTAAGAAACCTTCCTCTCCTCGGGCAGATTTCTGCAAAAAAATCTTGGAATGACACCGATTGAACTGAGAAATATTAAAATTGACCTGAGGAGGGTCACTCATCCATGAGTGTCAGACAGGACTTAGACCCATGTTTTTATGACTTGGAAGTTGGTTTTCATTCCTTAATATCATGAAGCCTCTGTTTTGAAACAAGTGGTAATCCATGTTAAACGATAAGGTAACTCAGGTGTGAAAAGGCTGTGGACCGTGGACCCACTAAATTAACCTGGATTCTACCCTACTTCTCTGGACTCCCATGTTAAATCTTTATATCACACCAGATTTTTTTCAAAAGGTTGAACATAATTATTTTGGGAAAATGTTATGGATCATTGAACAAACACTTATTAAGAGACTGTAATATTCAAAGCACTAGAAATAAAAGGACAAAAAGGAAATAGTCTGTCTTCCAAAAGCTCACTTTATAATTATGAGGAATCAGGAAGTAACACATAAGTTAATGCAAGGTAAATTAAGAAAATGCACTGGCAGTAGTATCAGGAAAGCCTTTGGAAGAAGGTGTCATTTGAGCTGATTCTTGAAGGGATTTTGAAATTAAGATGAAGTTGAAATAAGATAGTAAGGATACTGATCTCGAAACCCTCATTCAACCTCTTGGGTGTCTCAGTTTCCTTGTTTAACCATCGAAGAAGATGGTTAGATACATTTCACCATTCTCAAACTGAATATGTCCTGAATAACTCATCATCTATCATCTTTTCAAAACTTTTTCTTAATCCTCATCTTCTTTGACTTCTCCATTGCCATCTTTCCTGTTTCTCTCATCTTGGGTATTAAGGTTTTCTTGGCACTATTCTATCTTGATTCTCATTTTTTTCAGAATATTCCTTCTCAGTCTCCATCGATAGATCATGATCTTTATGAGGCCACTAACTGGTTGTTCCCAAAGAATATGCCTTGGATCCCTTCTCTCTTAAGTTCTCTGTGACTTAATCATCTCCCATGGTTTTAATTATCTCTAGTAAATAACTCACAGCTCTCTCACTTGATTCAGTAATGTATTGTCAAGACATTTTAAAATGAATGCTTAGGAGAACTTAAATTCCACTTGTCCAAAACAAATTCATCATCTTTTCCTCTGCATAGTCCTCTTCTTTCCACCATCCACCATCATTCTTCCAATCACCCAGGTTCATAACTTATCCTTCAATTCTCAGATACGTATAAGATAATAAAGTTAATGGAAGCGAATCTCAAAGGAGAAAAATATTAGCACCTTGGGAGTGTTGGAAAGGCCTTCTACAGAAGGTGGAATTTGAACTGAGTCTTAAAACCAAGGAAACTAAAAATGGGAGAGCATTCAGATACAGGGGACGGCCATTTAAAACACATGGGATCCAGAGATGATAGAAACTAGTTAGTCCTACAAAATTTTCCTTTCACCTTTACTCTAAATAAATTGGAGAATTTGGGTATGTAAAATCTGCTCCTCATTGAGATTTTTCTTTTGAGTGTGGTACTCAGCAGTTTTATACAGTCAGAATTTTCATAAAGGCAACATTTTTACACTGCTGTTGTTTCAGTGATACTTCCATTTACTTATTTTATTTTTTCAAAATTTTTTTCAATTACAGTTTGGGCAGCTAGGTGGCATAGTGGATAGAGCACTGGCCCTGGAGTCAGGAGTACCTGAATTCAAATGCGGCTTCAGACACTTAATAATTACCTAGCTTTGTGGCCTTGGGCAAGCCACTTAACCCCATTGCCTTACAAAAAAAAAGTATAGTTTTATAAGGTTTTTTCCATATATGATCCATTCTGCATCTTGAAGCTATCAATTATGAAGAGATGGTAGCATCAATCCTCTAGAACATGATTGTCCAACATTATTTTTTAAAAGTTTTTGTTGGCAACAATAGATAATACATTTTGATTTGCCATTTTGGTGAGATCTGTTTGGTAACTCAGCTGATTACTAAAACTTCTAGTCAATCCACAGCGGGCCACATAAAATCGTACTGGGCATTTTGGAAAGCCCTGCTCTAGAATTACGTTTGGGTTCCTCTGTAATCATAGAATTAATTGCATTGATCAAGATTTTAAATCTTCCTTTTTAGTTCTTACTATACTATTTTTCTTTTTGTAAAGATTTTATTTTATTCTGAGTTTTACAATTTTCCCCCTGATCTTACTTCCCTCCCCCCACCCCCTACAGAAGGCAATTTCTCAGTCTTTACATTGTTTCCATGGTATACATTGATCCAAATTGAATGTGATGGGAGAGAAATCATATCCTTAAGGAAGAAACATAAAGTATAAGAGATAGCAAGATCAGACAATAAGATGACAGTTTTTTTCCTAAATTAAAGATAATAAAGATTTTAAATCTTTCAAAGTTGTTTTTCGTTACAGTGCTTGTTAAGTATATAAATTTTTCTTGGCTTTGCTCTCTGCATCAGTTTCTATAAATCTCAGAATTCCCAGAAATAATCTCTCAAATCCATTATTTCTTGCAAATCTTCCGTTGTATTCATATACCATCCTTTATACCATCCTTCATTCAGCCATTCCTTAATTATCAGTTTTACCACAAAAAAAGACTTTAAATTATTTGGTGCTCATATCATTCTCTCTGTCTCTCTTTTGGCAAGACAGTGGAGTTAAATGATTTGCCCAAGGTCATACAGCTAGTAAGTATCAAGTGTCTGAGGTCATATTTGAACTCAGGTACTACTGACTCTGGGGCTGGCACTCTATTTACTGTGCTACTATATAGTTGCTCCTCAACTATTCATTATTTACCATAAAATACTGGTTCATTAATATAGCATTGATCTTAGGATTATCGATTATTTTGGGGTTGGGGACTTTTGCTATAAACCTGGAATCTGGGTTTCCAGATTGTCAATAAATATTTATGAAGTGCCAAATAATGTGCCAGACATTATACTTAGCACTGTGATACCAAGTAACACCTCGCCCCACCCCCACTTCCCCTAAAAAGATAAAGAAATCAAAGAGGCCAAGGAAGTTACAGCTTCATAGGAGAGGTAACATATATCTTTGGGTAAAAAAGATAGCTACAGGATGAATTTGATAAGGAACAGGGAAGATGCTAGTATGCAGGAGGATCAGGAAACATTTCTTGTAGGAAAAGCACTATAAAACATTGGATCATGAATGCAACTTTGATTTTAGTTTTGTCCATGAATCATATGTTTTGATTTCCAGATAACTCAACTAATATTTAAGTTCCTACTATGGGCCAGGCAGAATGGAAAGTGCTGGGGATATAAGACAAAAATAGTTACAGCTTTGATGGAACACAGAATCTAATAGTCTGTGTTACATGCACGTAGGATGTAAAGAGGAAAATTTGAAATGATCAGCAAAGGGAAAGAACCAAGATAGACATTTATTAAGTGAATGTCTTCACTTTATTTAAGACCTGGGGACAGAAAGATAAAAAACGGTTCTTCCTCAGGAAGTTTATAGTCTAAATGGAGAGAAAACATGCAAACAAGATACATTCAGTATAAATTGTAGATCATTACAGAGGGGAGTCTATTAATGAGAAACAGTAATGTTTTTTCATAAAAGGTAAGATTGTTTCCGGAATTTGAAGCCAAAAAGACAGGTGAAGGAGAGCATTCCAGACATGTGGGACAGTGAAAATGCCAAGATTCTGGGCATGGAATATCACATACCAGTAACATCAAAGGAGCCTGGTGGTGTTGTAATCAAGGTGTATAGTGACAGGAACTTTGAACATAGATTATGACACTGTCAGAGAAGAATAGAAAATATCTCAAAAGAGAAACAACAGCATACTGGTTGGATTTGGAGGATGAGAAAAGGATCCAGGATGCCATCTAGATTGTGCAGTGTCATGGAAGGTGGTGGTGTTCTGGAAAAAAAAGAAAGGGGGGGAGGCTTTGGGAGGAAAAAATGAAATTTATCATTTGATTTTATCATTTATCAGTTGATTTTAAGATGTTTGGGTTAAGATGTCTAATAGGGAGCTAAAGTTAAAAGACTGGTCTGGAGAGAGGTTAGGGCTGATGAGATGGCTGAATGCAGTTTAGTTCACCTCAGTTACTTTCCTTTGCCATAAACAATAAACAAAACTAATTGAAATTATTGTAACATATGTCACTTAATATACCCTTTGAAAAAATTAATGTTATTTGCACTACTTAGAGATCATACAAATATGTGAAACCAAATTGCCTAATACATTATAAATGGGGCAGGTATATGGCACAGTGGATAGAGTACTAGTTTTGGAGTCGCAATGATAGGCCTTTCAATCCAGCCTCAGCTGTGTGACCTTGGGCAAGTCACTTAACCCTGATTGCCTTGAATCCAGTCTTCCTGATTCCTATCTGGCCACTGGATCCAGACGGTCCTGGAGGAGAAAGTAAGGCTGGTGACTTAGCACCCCCCCCCCCCCCCCAAAAAAATCCAATTCATGTGCTTGGGAATGAAGAAGAAGCATCATCATCAAATGGAAGTCATCCTAGCATTAGTTGGCAAACTATGTTCTATGGGGACCAAATCCAGCCAGCTCCTTTTAGAAACTTTTAAAGTATAAAATCCCTTTTTAATTCCCAACTTGTAAAATTAATTTGGCTACACAGGGAAGGGCAAGCAATTTGACTCCACCTTCCCTGCATGCTCTCACCCCCCTACCCCCCAGTACCTAAGTATAGACTGATCAAGTGATTTAATGTGCTTTTCTAGTAGACTCTTGACTTTGTATTTGTGTGTTTTACATTCATTTTGTTTCAGTGGAATGCTAAGTTTGGAATCTGAGGACTATTAAATTCCTTCAATGAACTGCCATTTACCTACCTATATAGGTTCTGAGGAGTACTTGACTTTTCTGGGCCTAGTTATTTATTTTTATGTTGAGGAAGTTGGGCTTAAAATGATTTCAGAATTATTTGGTGCCTCTAAATGATCTCAAAAGTGTTTCATTTTGTATTGAAATTGTGCCGAGAATTAGAAACTCTTTGTTAGGGTGCTCCTAGGAGATTTGTTAGCACTATTAGAGCCTTCATCTTTCATTTCATCTAGAAGACTCAGAATTCTAAAAAGGGGGGGGGGGATGCTCATGCTTCTGTATCTTCCTTTAATAGGACATTTGTACAATGCTTTCATAGTATATTTATTACATAGACAAGCATTTATGAAGGAAGCATTTCTGTGTGCCATACTAAGTGCTGTAGCTACAGAGGAGGTAAACACATCTCCCTCTCCCAAGGAACTGACATTTTGATGTGAGAAATAAGAGAGACTTAATTCTTCCTAGGTGACTTTTCTGTTCTGTTGAACATTTTCTTTCTCTAGCATTAGGTAAATGCTTAGCTCACCTTTTATATTAAAAATATATACATGCAATCTGCTGTGGATTGTTTGAGGTAAATATTGAATGTTACAGTGCTTTTGGTTCTTCACAATAAATTTTTCAATTAATTCTGTCACATGTTCTTTAACCTATCCTTCCAATTTTTGAGACTTTTGGATATGCTAAACAATCTAAATATTAATGTAACACATTATACGTTGTAATACAAAATACATTAGGAACGTTTTAAACTGGTAATTTACTATGAGATGATGAAAGGGAAACTGTCATTTATCAAGCACTTAATGTATGCCAAGCACTCTGCTACAAGCTGGGGATTTTAAGGGAAAAAAACAACTTTGCTCGCAAAGAACATACAAACATGGAAACTGTGTACATACAAGATATATAAAAGATGAGTTGGAAGTAGCAATCTTAGGGGATTGACTTTTTTTCCTTTTTCTAGATTTTTTTAGCAATTCACTAATGATGATCTCTGCATCTCCTCTGGGTTCAGTTATCATCTATTCAGATGATTCCCAGTTTACATATTCATCCCTATTTCTTCTGAGCCCCAGTCTAGCATTATCAGCTACTTTTCTGATAAACACATCAAATTCAAAATTTCCCAAATAGAATTTTCCTCTCAAACTGTCATTTAAATTTTGTTATTAACTATTGTGGGTGCTGTCATCCTCAAATTCTCATTCAAATTTATCCCAGCAAGTGTTTTTTTTTTTAATTTTTATTTAAGTAACTTGTCCAAGATCACAAAACCAGGCCATCATTAAGTGTCTTGAGGCCTTATTGCACTCAGGTCCTCCTGACTCCTGGGCTGGTGCTATATGTACCATGGCCTAACTGCCACTGTTCACCCCCATACCACCCCACCCTACCTCCAGCAAGTGTTGTTGGTTCCCCAGTTGTAATATTTTTCTTGTAATTTCCTTCAGCTGTGTCTTCTTAACTTCTATCTTATCCTCCCAAGGCTCCTTCTGGAAGTCCAGTTTCCATTCACCTCAGGACCTTCTCCAGTGATTTGGAGACAGACTTATTTCACTGAGAGGGTATTCCCCCTGTTCTCTCTTCATTCCTGCTGCCATCCTTGTATGCAGACTCTAATCTCATTCCTATATGCAAGAGCCTGTTCTGCTTGGTCTCCCTATTTCAAGTGTGTTCATTCATTTCATCCTTCACTCAGCTACTAAAGTGACCTCATAAACATCTCTTAACCATGTCTCTTCTTCCCTTACATATTGTTGTTTGTCTTTCATACTCAAGAATGCCCTGATATCAGGGAGTTGATGTCATGAAACAGCACATGAATTGGATTTCTCCTCCAGAGCCATCTGGGTACAAAGGCTATATATGAATCAGGACTACTGGAGATGTCCCTGGATGGGAGGCAAATCCGAGTTAAGTGACTTGCCCAAGGTCACAGAGCTAGTGTCAGGTCAGATTTGAACGCAGGTCCTTCTGGTGACTCCATGGCTGGTGCTCTATTCTACTGTACCATCTTATCTATATTAGTAAGTAATACATATATACTCTTTTCTACTTTGCCTCTTTGTAATCTGTTTTCCATATATGCTGATTTAGTTACATTCACTTCTTTGCACAAGATTTTCTATCTGCATTTGCAATGTCTTTGTTAGCAGTTCCCCATATCTGAGGTGCTCTCCCTCTTTATTTCTACTTGTTTACTTCCTGCCTTTTGTATCTTTTATTTTTTTGTTGTTTTGTTTTTTGCAATGCAATGGGGTTGCCCAGGGTCACACATCTAGGTAATTATTAAGTGTTTGAAGTCGAATTTGAACTCAGGTCCTCCTGGCTCCAGGGCCTGTGTTCTATCCACTGTACCACCTAGCTTCTCCCCTTTCTTGGTATCCTTTAAGAAGGAAAGTTTAACCATCTTGGCTCAGATGCCTTTTTATGCAGGAGCCATTATTCTATTCCCCCTCAATACTAGTGCCTTTGGTCAGATTATTTTCCATTTATGTGGTACAGTTATTTATTTTCATGTCTCCTTAAGGGTAATATTTTTGACTGTTTCTTTTTAAAACTTAGTGCAGTGTATGATGAATGACAGTGGACTGAGTGACTAGAATGCAAGTTCCTTTAAGATAGGAACTTTGTACTTTTTTCCTGTATCTCAGGATTGAGGATTTAGGTTTTATTGTTCAAAAAACACTCGATTTATCAAACTGTCTTTCCTATGAGACAATTCCGAAGTATGAGATTTGTGAGTGATGTTGTGATGAGATTCACAGAAATGGTATCCCTAATGACTCTTTTCTGACTATCTCTGCCATCCAAACCACTAAAGCTTAGGAAGTTAGTACAGAGAAGCATATTCTTATAAAACATCACACTTTTCCTTTATCCATAGCCCTTCTACATTTCTCCTGTATGCTGATTCAAAAATTGTAGTTTTGAGTTTTTCCAGAGTAGCTAATGACAATGTTATTTTGAAAAATGTTTTTTGGAAGTATGAACATTTGGTGAGTTGAATTTTTTATTTGGAGGGTAGGACTAAATGAGATTTTTTCTTTGTTTTACTCTCCAGAGAAATAAAGTGAGATTATCATCAGCTCTGTCTTTGGGATGATAGCATTCTTTATCCATCAGAGAAATTGCTTCAATTTTTTTTCCCCTTAGCTGTTATTGCTAGCTGTATTTCCCCTCTATTCTATTCCTCCCCACCCCCATTCATCTGTTCTCCCTATTCTTCCTCAAAAATGTGTTGTATCTGATTACATTCTCCCATCCCTTTCCTCTCCTATTTTCCTCTAAGGTGAGATACATTTCTATACCCAATTGAAGTGTGTATGTTATTTCCTTTCTGAGTCAGTTCCTATGAGAGTGAAGGCTCACTCATTCCCCCTCACCTCCCCCCCCCCCATTTCCACTCCATTGCAGAACTTTTTTTCTTGCCTCTTTAAAAAGTGAAATAACTTAACCCATTCTACCTCATTTTTTCTTATCTCCCAATATATTCCTTTCTAGGCTGTTATCTACATCTTTATAACCTTATACCTTTATATTCAGTTACCTTCTGTGCCTTGACTATATATATATATTCCTTCTACCTGCCCTAATAAAAAGAGGTCCTTATGAGTTATCTGTTTCATCTTCCCATGCAGGAAAAAAAAATTCAGCATCATTAAAACCTTCATAATTTACCTTTTCTGTTCAGCTCTTACTGTTTCACCAGCAAAGTTTGAAAGTCCTCTATTTCATTGAATGTCCATCTTTTCCCTGAAAGAGAGTGTTGAGTTTTGCTGACTAGTTGATCTCAGTGGTGATCCAAGCTCTCTTTTACCTTCATATTTGCTTATCATATTCCAAGTCCTTTGAGTTAAGTGTTATCTTGACTGTACCTCCATGATATTTGATTTGTTTCTTTCTGGCTGCTTCTAATATTTTCTCCTTGACTTGGGAGTTCTGAAATTTGGCTATAATATTCCTGGGAGTTTTTATTTTGGGATATCTTCCAGGTAGTGATCAGTGAATTCCCATGATTTCTATTTTTACCCTCTGCTTCTTAGGATATCGGGGAAATTTTCCTGCAGAATTTCTTGATAAATGAAGTCTAGGTGGTCTCTTTCCTGGTCATGAATTTTAGGTAGCCCAGTAATTTTTCAAATATCTCCTGGATTTGTTTTCCAGGTCAGTTGTTTTTCCAATAAGATAGTTCACATTTTCTTCTAGTTTTTCATTTCTTTGTTTTTTTTTAATTGTTCTCGATTTCTCACAAAATCATCAGCTTCTGTCACCTCCATTCTATCTTTGAAGGAGTTATTTTCTTCAGAGAGCTTTTCAATCTCCTTTTCCGTTCGACCTTATTTTCTTCAGAGAGCTTTTTCAATCTCCTTTTCCATTTGACCTAAACTGGTTTTTAAGGTGATATTTTTCCCTCTTTTATACAGGAAAGTAGTGAGAGCTGAACCCAGAGAGAAATACAAGGAAATGTCAATAATTTAATCTCAATAATTTAATTTTGGGGGGGGCATAGTAGATAAAGCACTGGCTCTGGAGTCAGGATGACCTAAGTTCAAATCCAGCCTCTCAAACACTTAATATTTGATTAGCTTCGGCAAGTCACTTAAACCCATTAATAGTCTTGGAAATTTAAAAAAAAAAAGAAAAAAAGAATTAGTTTTATACAACTATAGACTATTCAAATATGTTCAACTACTCATTGCAAATTATGAATATTACATTACTCAATGCAAATTAACTTCAACTACTCATTGATCTACAATTTGCTTGGTTACTAAAAAATTGTTCTAAGATCATTTTCACACATATATTACTTCATCAAACAGACTATAAAATCCTGGAGACCAGAAGAACCTTATCTATTTCTCCCAAACAAGTCCAGTACAGAAAATGACAATGTAGTTTTCTGCCATTGGAGATGTACTTCCTTGCTACCAAAAAAGTAAGGCAGAGATGCACTATAATGGATTTTAAATATCTTTGACTGAATGTTAATTGTGGTCTTAAAACACTTGAGATTGTGCATAACGTTTTTTTAGCCTTAGGGGTCGAGGCATGTGACATATTTTGGGGCTATGATTTCAGTCATTTAAGTAAGTAATTTCCTGGTGTGAAAGTGTCATATTACTGAGATAGATCAACTTGCCTCTGTAATCAATACCCTTAAGAGTTGCCTAGAAGCATTGAAGATTTCTACAAATTATTCAGAGACAGAGCTGGTGTGAGGGAGTTTTACAGTTAACTTTTCTCATTAAGACAATGCCTTCAACTAGAGTCAGAGGTTCTTAGTCTCTTTAGTATCACAGTTCCATCTGGCAAGTTGGTAAAGTACAAGGATCCCTTCCTATACAATGATGATTTTTAATTAATCATGAAAATGCTTAATTTCAGCTAAAAGATAATAAAAATTAAGGTAGAATCAAGATGGCAGAGTGAAGGCAGGAAATCACAGCAGCTGCCCCCTCCCATACTTTTAAAAATGATTCTAATCAAATTCTAAAGTGGTAGAACCCACAGAAAGTCTGAGTAAAATAATTTTCCAGCCCAAGACAACTTGGAAATGATACACTGTGGTTTAGAAAGGGCAGCCCAGCCAAAGGAAACCAACTGCAGTCATCCAAGGATAACTGCTGCACCAGAGTGAGCAAGGGGCTCAGTTCAGTGCAAGTGTATCCCCAGCTGCAGCCTCAGGAACAGGTCTAGGGAGCCACCAGGCAGCTGCTTCTGGAGTGCTCAGTCAGAGGGCAAGGAAGTCAGGGCAGACTGCAGTTCTCTTTACTCCCCCGAGGCAGTTTGACATCATACACACACACACTTACAGACAAATGCCTGTTTTACTCTAGCTATGTCAAATTTGGCCTGTAAAGCTAACAACAGATTAAAGTATAATTGCCAAATGTTTCATGTTAAATTTTTTTAAACAACAGTACAACATAGAAGATTTTCTAAGTTAATGTGTGCCCACAGAGGACATTTCTATTTGATTTTGACTTCACTTTTTCATACTCATACTTTACGATGTAATTTCATATTTCTTCTTTGGGTCCAAATGTAGTCATCGGGTTTTTATGGAGTTGAGTTTCATTGTAATTTTAAAGAGAGTAGTTTAAGTTTAGTAATGAGTTTGGAAGCCATACTGCAAAGTGCTCAGAGTATGGAGGAGAGGAAGTGGAAGCACAGAGGTTTGTTTTGTTTTTTTCCTAGGCCTAAACAGATAAAAAATAATAACTTGATTGGGATAATAAGGTTTAAAAGGACACCAAGGATCTTCAGAAAGGTGGGTCACTTAAATAACAGAACTAGTAGGTAGTGAGAGGTATGTGAGATGAGAGTGGGAATCTGGTAGAGACAGTGGGAGAGATGGATCTAGGATGCTTGTAGAGGGATTGCCTTTTACAGGCCACTGACTCATTACTAGGGAATGGAGGGTATGATAATAAGCAATTTTTAGTAGAAATTATGTAGCCTAGTAATATTTCCTTTATTAAAGATTTTATTTGATTTTTACAATTTTTCTCCCAATCTTACTCCCCCCCCACACACACAGAAAGCAATCTGTCAGTCTTTTATTTTGTTTCCATGCTGTACACTGATCCAAATTGAGTGTAATGAGAGAGAAATTACATCCTTAAGGAAGAAACAAAAAGCATGAGTTAACAAGATCAGACAGTAAAATAATCTGTTTTTCCCCCCCTAAATTAAAGGGAATAGTCCTTGAACTTTGTTCCAACTCCAAGGCTCTTTGTCTGGATACAGATGGTATTCTCCATTACAGAGAGCCCCAAATTGTCCCTGATTGTTACACTGATGGAATGAGGGAGTCTATCAAGGTTGATCATTGCCCCCATGTTGCTGTTAAGGGTATGCTCATTTTTGTTGCCCTTTGGGCCTAGTTCGAAATTTCGATCCAGAAAGGTTGGATGAGTTCACAGCTCCACCAACAGTGTAATAGTGCCCCAGATTTCCCACAACCCTTCCAACAATGATCATTATCCTTTCTGGTCATATTGGCCAGTTTGAGAGGTGTGAGGTGGTACCTCAGAGAAGCTTTAATTTGCATGTCAATTGGGGGATGGCTTTTTTTTTAAATATGACTCAGTTCTCTGTATATTTTAGAAATGAGTCCTTTGTCAGAATCATTAGTTGTAAAGATTGTTTCCCAGTCTTTACATTTCTTTTGATCTTGGTTACATATCTGTGCAAAAGCTTTTTAGTTTAATGTAATCGACATCATTTAGTTTGTTTTTGGTGATGTTCTCCATCTCTTCCTTAGTCATAAACTGCTCCCCTTTCCATAGATCTGACAGGTAAGCTAGTCCTTGATCTTCTGATTTGCTTATAATATTGTTTATTATGTTTATATCCTGTAACCATTTGGATCTTATCTTGGTAAAGGGTGTGGTGATGGTTTAATCCAAGTTTCTTCCATACTAACTTGCAATTTTCCCAGCAGTTTTTATCAAAGAGAGTTTTTATCCTAATAGCTGGACTCTTTGGGTTTATCAAACAGCAGATTACTATAATCATTTCCTGCTCTTGCTCCTAGTCTATTCCACTGGTCCACTACTCTATTTCTTAGCCAATACCAAACGGTTTTGGTGACTGATGCTTTATAATATAATTTTAGATCAGGTAGGGCTAAGCCACCTTCTTTTGCACTTTTTTTCCATTAAGCTCCTGGCAATTCTTAACTTTTTATTTCTCCATATGAATTTTGCTTACAACTTTTTCTAACTCATTAAAGTAATTTTTTTGGAATTTTGATTGGTAGGGCACTAAACAGGTAGTTTCATTTTGGTAGAATTGTCATTATTATATTAGCTCTACCTATCCATGAGCAGTTGATATTTGCCCAGTTATTTAAATCTGATTTAATTTGTGTGAGAAGTGTTTTATAATTGTTTTCAAAAAGTTTCTGAGTCTGTCTTGGCAAATAGACTCCCAGGTATTTTATATTGTATGAGGTGACTTTGAATGGGATTTCTCTTTCTAGCTCTTCCTGCTGTATCTTGCTAGACATATATAGAAAAGTTGAGGGTTTATTATATAACCTGCAACTTTGCTAAAGTTGCTAATTGTTTTCAGTAGTTTATTGGATGATTTCTTGGGATTCTCTAGGTAGACCATCATGTCATCTGCAAAGAGTGAAAGTTTTGTCTCTTCCTTCCCAATCCTAATTCCTTCCATTTCTTTTTCTTCTCTAATTGCTGAAGCTAACATTTCTAATATGATATTGAATAGTAGTGGTGATAATGGGCATCCAAACCCTGATCTTATTGGGAATGCCTCTAGCCTCTCCCCATTGAATATAATGCTTGTTGATGGTTTCAGATAGATACTGCTAATTATTCTAAGGAATAGTCCATTTATTCCTACACTCTAGTGTTTTTAGTAGGAATGGGTGCTGTATTTTGTCAAAAGCTTTTTCAGAATCTATTGATATGATCATATAATTTCTGATTTTTTTTATATAATTGAGTCTACTAACAGTTTGCTTAATATTGAACCAACCCTGCATTCCTGGGACAAATTCTACTTGATCATAATGCATTATCCCAGTGATAACTTGTTTTAATTGTTTTGCTAAGATTGTATTTAAGATTTTTGCATCTATATTCATTAGGGTGATAGGTATATAATTTTCTTTCTCTGTTTTAACTCTTCCTGGTTTAGGTTATCAGCACCATATTGATTTCATAGAAAGACTTAGGGCAGGGTTCCATCTTTTCCTATTTTTCCGAAGAGTTTATATAGAATTGGAACCAATTGTTCCTTAAATGTTTGGTAGAATTCACTTGTGAAATCCATCAGGCCCTGGAGATTTTTTCTTAGGGAGTTCAATGATGGCTTATTGAATTTTCTTTTCTGAAATAGGGTTGTTTAGGTATAATATTTCCTTTAAATGTGAGTGAATTAAACAGACCAATAAAGCAAGCAAATGACCAAATGGGTAAGAAAACCGAATCTAATAATACAGTATATACAAGAAACATTTTAAAAATATCATACAGAATGAAACTAGACCATAATATGTTGTATACATTAGATGAGTCCCTAAAAGGATTAAAATCATACCATCAAAGAATTTATACTCTGAAGAGTCAAAATGCTTGAGTTTTTTTTGCAGTTTTCTCTTGTCCTTTTCTGGTCTGCCAATTAAGAAGACATAATGAATTTTTTGGTTACTTCTTAATATCCAGAGTTACTCTAATGGAAGCAATCTTATTACCCATTTATCTATGAGCTTCTGATTTTCTGCATAAAATTGTCTTATACAGAATTGAGGGGACAAAAGTTTTTGAGTTAGTGTAAGTCCATGCTTATTGTTTACTTTTTGAGTTCTCATAGAAGATGGAAGCATCTTGAAGACTTGCCCATAGTTGCCACATGATTTAGATGACAATTGGAATTTAGATGATTTAATATGTGTAAACTTTTCTAATGTTTTTCTGAAGTTTATAAAAGTCCAGTCATTGTCTATAGCTTAGTAAAAAATTATTTGAACCGTAAATTAGCCTCTTCTGTGGAGATTTCTTTCCCCCCCTTCATGTGGGGAATTGTTTTTGTTTCATTTTGTTGTGTTTTTTCCCCTTTTTGGCATATAGCATGGAAAAACAACTTTTGTATTTCCCTATAGCCAGTACGCTAGTTCTGTTGGCTAACCTGATGTTACTACATTCTGTTTTATGACATTCATTTTAAGGCATAGGACATAACTCTTCTCTTGTAATGAATGTTCCTGTCCTCTTTTTTGTTTGAGAATATTTGAATCTTTGTTGGATATTTGACATAAGGGTTTTGTTTGTTTTTCAGCATCTGTTGTTCATTTCTTACCTGCAAATGCAAGTTGTTTTGATATAACAATCATTTCTATGACAACCAGTGAACTCTGGGGAAACCCAAAATCCTATTTTCATTTGAATCTCTTTGGTAACAAGATTCGTGGAAGAATATAGGAAATTCAGTAAATCATTACTTATACTGGTGAGGAGATTTCACATTGTACAGGTCAGGAATTTTATTACTTATGAATATTTTTTTAATATTCATATTTTTAATTATTGTGCAAAGCCTTAAAACTTCTATTTCAATATCTAATTTTCAGGCACTGTTGATTTTAAAAAAGAATATATCTTACTGAGGTACATTTAGGCACAACTTGAAGTCAGAAAGATCTGAATCATCTGGCCTTCCTATTTCTATAGAAAGTTTTCTGGCCATTGTTGGCAAGATGGGTCTTTATCACCACCAGGAGCACCTTTCACTTGCCGGGGTGTTTATTGCTTTTGTGATTAGAATGCCCTTCCTCTTCTTCTCCCTTCTCCCCCTCTCTCAACCAGGGTCTTACCCTTGTCCCATCATCTACCATTAATCTTTCCTTGATCATAGCTGGAAAGTCTCATTTCACTTCTATTTCAAATATCAGTAGCTTGAAAGAGAGCATATAATTAAAGGTAGAGATAAAATTAAGCATTTTCTTTATTTCAGGTTTCCCAGTTACAGAACTATTGTATTCTATTCCCATTTAAAAATTTGGTTTATTTCTAACTCTGTACATAATTTAATGGATTTACTTTATTCTAGATTATGGAAATTTTTTTCTGATTCTGGAAGGAGAATCTGTAGAATTGGTGTTGGTCCCCTTGACCTTTCTTCCCCCAAGCAGATGGTACTTTTTCAGTTTTTCCTTTTCTAGGTGAAAGATCCTATTCATGATGTTCATTGACCAAGACCCTGAGAGCTCTGCCTTTTTCCATCTTGAAATATCTCCTGTCTATAAAAATGTTGGAAAATCTATCTCAGTTCTAACTTTTGTTCTGTCACTAACTCTGTGATGTTGAATTGCATCTTTTTACCTTACTAGACTTCAGGTGTTAATTTTTGGACCTTTTGGTAGTATCAGCCTTGGAATTTGAAGACAACCTTTCAAATCATTTAATCTTAAGCATTCATGCACTTGTGGGTTTTTTTTAAATATTTTAATAACTTTTAATATTTGTGACTTCCTTTGTGAACCAGTATATTTTATTTTGCATTTAAGAATAAATCTGAGAAAGGCCCTATAGCCTTAGACCTCCTCGTTTTATAAGTAAGGAAACTGAAACTCATGGATTAAATGACAAGGTCACACACCCAGTAACCTAAGTAAATCATAGAGTCTGGGTCCAATTTTCTTCTCACCTACTGCTTACTTGCTGTTTCATTTTCCTTATCTGTTGGATGATAAGATTTAGAGTATAGAAGTATAAACCATGTTGCCCAGCTCAAAACCCATTATTTTACAGATTATGAAGACTGTTATCAATAAAGGAAAATAACTTAGCTATAGCTCATGTAAATTATTAGAAAAACTGTAACTATCGAAATTATATCCTTTGAACCTCATTCTACCACACGCTGATTTTTGAATTTTTTTTTTTTTTTTTTTTTTTTTTTTTTTTTTTGGTGAGATAGTGGGCCTAGGAGACTTACCCAACGCCACACAGCTACTATGTGTTTTGTCTCTGAGGCTGGATTTGAACTCAGATCCTGCTAACTCCACCTTTCTGCCCCTGAATTCTATTTTGCTGTGTGCCATCCAGACTTCCCTCCTCTAAAATTGTCTTCCTTAACTCCTCAATTAATTTAGGGAATCCTATCTCAGAAAAAAAGAAATTTCCAAATTTGAGAAAGGATTATTCATTTTTTCTACCTTCACATCGCTTCCTACTTGGGACATTATAAAAAAAGTTACCTCAGAATTAGCAAATTATTAGTTATTCCTCAAACTTAATTCCTCTATTATCTGAATGAACATGATACACATTTTTAAAAGTCTTTGATAAATAACCCAATTTTATTTTCCTAGATTTAGAGCAATAACTGAAAAATCAATCTCAGCTTAACAGCTAATTTAGAGAAAATTGGAAGTGGACTGATTAATCTCCTGATAACCTTCCCCATTCTATTTGTGATAGCTTATGCCTGTTATACTTTAGAACTTCACAGGTATAATAAGTTTTAGTGGAGATGGGGAAATAAAGTAAGTCTCCTGTGATTTTGGTTAAATCTAGTTTATTCCTATTAGTATCAGTTCAGCTGAACACTTTTGCAATTTATAAGTCTCTTTTGTTTATAAGAAAAATGGGAATACATGTAAAAATATAAAATAAGTCCCCATGGTAGAATAATGTGCCTTCTAATACATGAGTTCTTTAAAAATATTTAAGGGGCGGCTAGGTGGACTCTTAATAATTACCTAGCTGTGTGGCCTTGGGCAAGCCACTTTAACCCCATTTGCAACCTAAAAAAATATTTAAACCATATTCTCATTGAAAAAATTTTTCTTTTGCAATTCTGTGTTTTATTTTATGTATTTAAAAATATTATTCATAGAACAGGTCCAGTGACTTAACAAGACTGTCAAAAGTGTCAAAACACACAAAAAAGTAACCTCTCTTCCAGTAGTTCAATATTTATTGATTATAAAGGTTGTCTCCAATATGGCATCACTGAGTGAGATATTCCCTTTTAAGAATTAATATTTCGGGTTGGCTAGGTGGTGTAGTGGATAGAGCACTAGCTCTGGAGTCAGGAGTACCTGAGTTCAAACCCAGCCTCAGACACTTAGCTGTAAGTCCTTGGGCAAGCCACTTAACCCCATTCATTGCCTTGCAAAAACAAACAAACAAAAAAGAATATTCCTAGTGAAGTCCTCTCAGAGTTCAAAATCATTAAAACAAAGACAGATTATTATTACTCTTTGGCTTCTTAGAAGAAAGAGGGAGAGAGACCTTCTTAGCCAGGCACCCTCCCAACTCTGTTAGGTGGATTATTTCCAGATATACCTTGCATTTTTAGTAAGTCACCTATTTGATGATAAAACTAACTTAACAAGGGGAAATAGTAGCCTGTTCCCATGAGACAAACCTTGCATTCCAATGAAGCTCATAAGACTCCTCTTGTTTGATGATAAGTAGAGTGTTCCTAGACAAGTTACATTACTTCAATAAGACAGTTATAATCCTGAAGGTTATTCTCACCATCTGGATGGTGAGGTAATATTTTATGAAAACCTTTCATTCTTTGTTGCTGGGGTAGATTTTGGGGGAGGGGTTGCAAGACAGTGGGGTTAAAGTGGCTTGCCCAAGGCCACACAGTTAGGTAATTATTAAATTTATGAGGTCAGATTTGAACTCAGGTACTCCTGACTCTAGGGCCGGTGCTCTTATCCATTGGGCCACCTAGCCACCCCCCCCGCGTGGATTTTCACAAGTAGAATATAACTCCGAAGACTAACCAATGAGTTGACAGAGAGGGATGATAGGACTCTCAATTCAGGGCAGCCCCTTGTTCTTTATTACACTTGTGAGATGAGACTTGGAATGTGCTCTTTTTTTTTTCAAGAAAAGCCAAAATAACCTTCTCCCCCCCCCCCCCCCTCAGAAGAGTGTATTTTTTTCTAAGTGGATTTTTATCCCACCCATCACTTTGTAGGATCATGGGATTTAGAGCTAAAAGGGGTCCATAAAGAACATCTTTTAAACCGCCTCTATTTTTTAAAGTTGAAGAAAAGTAACTCGGGAAGTAAAATACTCTGATCCTTTTATTTCAATCAGTATTCTTGTCATATTATACTGTCTCCCCAAATTGGTCTTTTATCTTCTAAAATTAGATCAAGAGAACAAAATTTTGGAATAAAAAAAACTCTGGGTTCAAATTCTGACTCTGCCATTTAACCTGGACAAGTCATTTAATTTCTGGACCTCCTTTTGTTCTTTAATGTATTCCAAATACCATTGTAACCCGATAATACAAGAATGACAGCAACAAAACCTTTTATTATTTTAAATGCTCTGTTCTTTGCCCTCCTTTTCTTTTTCTAGAACTGCAGCTAGGAGTAAACATTTTAAGTCCATAAGGAGCAAGTTTTAAAAAGTTTTTTAAACATTTTTAAAAGCTTACATATTCAGTTTTCTCAGTTGATTTTAAACATTTATTTCTAACATTCTATATTTTCCTTAGTGAAATTAATTAAAATATTAAAAGAACCCCCTTATAATTTGGATTTAAGTGCTGGACAAAGAAATAATTTCTTCCTGAAGGTTAAAAAAAGCCTCATATAATTAATACAACAAACTGATGTTTTGGTTTTTAGCAAAGAGAGTGTTATTTCTCTTCGTATCTCCGGAGACTAGATGTGTGGGTCAGATTGCCCTTTTTTTCCCTTTTGAATGTTATTTTACTATTTCAATTAATATGCAAAGAGTTTTCATTGTTCATTTTTTGTATGCTTTTGAGTTCCACTGTTTTCTATCTACCTTTCCCTTTCCCATGACTACTTCTACAGTTATATTTCCATTTAGTCATGTTGTGAAAGAAGTATCAGAATCAAAAGGGGAAAACATGAAAAAAAGGCAATAAAGCATAACAGAGATTTTGAAAAATTAAAATAGTATGCTTTGGTCTGCATTCAGGCTCCATAGTTTTTTTCCCTGGATGTGGATTGATCAGTTGCTGAGAAGAGCTTAATCCATCACAGTTAATCATCACATAATGTTATTGTTAATGTGTCTAGTGTTCTCTTGGTTCTGCTCAGCATTAGTTCATGCAAGTCTTTTCTGACTTTTCTGGAATCTATCCATTCATGATTTCTCAACAGAATAGGAGTACCTAATCTCACTAATATACCATAATTTGTTTAGCCATTCCCTAGTTGAGGGGCATACCCTCATTTTCCAAATCTCTGCCTCTATAAAAATTTCTGCTATACATTTTTTGTTTATTGTAGATCTTTCTACTTTTTTAATGATCTCTTTGGGATGCAGATCCAGTAGTGGTATTGCTAGATCAAAGGGTAGGTGCAGTTTTATTGCCCTATTCGGCAGTTACAAATGGTTCTCCAGAATGATGGGATCTGTTCACAACTCCACAAACCAGGGTCTCAGTTGTCCCTAAAATGACTTATGCATTTGACTCCTGACTGAAAAACTCTCTCAGTGGCATGGTTTACTGGGGAAACTATAGGTAGTAGAGGTCATAACATGTGCAACCTCTGTGAATAAAGGATTGAGGTTTCTAATTACAAAATCTTGCATTATGATCATTGGATTGAGTCCAGACAATGCAGTCTAGTTGATGACATGAATACTGTTCTCACCAGCTGCTTAAAGCAGTCAGATGGAAAAGTAATCCTATTTGTGTTTCCCTACTAACACAGATTGCACAAAGTAGGGAAAAATCTGCTAAGAATATGAATTAGCTATTTGTTTTTATGCTCCTGCTTGGTTGAACTCTTAAGAATGGAATGGTTCAGGATAATTGGTATTATAAGCAAAATGCATTGAGCATTTGAACAAGCATGTTGACAATGTAGAAATGTCATTGAGGAATTACTAGCTTGTAATCAATCCTAGACCCAGGGATTCTAACCTTACCCACACACAAACACAGAAAAGTGCCACTAAACTTGGATTTAGTAGACTTAAAATTCACATATTATCTATATTGTTTACTAAGTTCTGTGCTTCATTTGTTTCATTATCTGCAAAATGGGGTTTAGTAAGACTTTGAAATAAATCACAATATTGTCATCTCAGCTTGAAGGTATTGGATTATATAGGAATTCTATTCCAATCCAAGATGTTAAATGTTCTGACATATTTGATTTTCTTTTTTAAACATTCAAAATTTTTATTTTATTTTTTGCAATTTACATGTAAAGATAATTTTCACCATTCATTCTTAGTAAGAAGGGGAAGAACCATGAGGAAAAAAATCAGAATTTAAAAAGTAAAAATATTATACTTTGGTCTGCATTCAGGTTCCCTAATTCATTTTCTGGATTTGAATTAGAATTTTCTATGAACAATTTTGCTTGCAGAAGAGCAAAGTATCAAATTTGATCACATAATTTTGATGTTGTACAATGATCTATCTTATTTCGCTGACTTTACACATCAGTTCATCGTAGTCTTCTCAAGTTTTTCTGAAATCTGCTTGTGATTTCCTACAGAACAATAGTATTCCATCACATTCATATATCACTATTTTTTGAGCTATATTTTTGTTCATGTGGGTCCCTTTTCCTGTTTTATGATCTTATTGGGATAAGACCTAGTATGGATATTGTAGGATCAAATTTTATGCACAGCTATAAAGCTCTTTAGTCATGGTTCCAGATTGTTGTCCAGAATAACTGGATTTATTTACACCTCCCCCAACAGTGCTTTAGTGTCCCAATCTTCCCACATCCCTTCCAATATCTTATCATTTTTCTTTTCTGTCATGTTAGCCAACCTGATTGGTATGAAGTGTTAGGTACCTCAGAATTGTTTTAGTTATCTATGAATATTTTATATAAGAGCTAACCTCTACTGCATTTTATAACCTTTAAAATTCTCAAAGAATGGGTGACTTTAAAAATTTATTGTAAAATATATTCTGGGTTGCTGTTGCTACAACTAGAACCCAGACCCCTAATCTTGATTTCCTCTCTTTTTCCATTATGATAATTTGATCTGGCATAATTACAGAAATTACCTGGAGCAGGGCAACTTGCTGGCACAGTAGATAAAATGCTGAACCTGGAGTGGGGAACTCTTTTCTGAGTTAAGATCTGGACTTAGAAACTTAATAGCTCTGTGACTCTAGGCAAGTCATTTGACTTCTTAATTTCTTTATCTATGAAATGAACTGAAGAAGGACATTGCAAATCAGTATCATTGCCAAGAGCTTTTCAAATAGGTTTACAAAGAGTTGGGCATGACTGAAAAAACTGAAAGCAAAATTGTATAATTGCTAACGTTTTATGTAGAATTTCAAGTTTTGAAATAGTTTTCTTCACAATTAAATAGGGCAGATGAGATAACACAAGTAATTATTTTTGTTTAATTGATTGACTAACCCTTCATGACTTGCCAAGGTTACACAGCTAGTATATAAGACCAAGTATTATTATCCTCATTTTATTTATTTAATTGAATTTTGCAAAACAATGGGATTAAGTGACTTGCCCAAGGTCACACAGCTAGGTAATAAGTGTGTGAGACTGGATTTGAACTCAGGTACTCCTGACTGTAGGGCCAGTGCTCTATCCCCTGCATCACTAGCCATCCTATTCTCATTTTAAAGAGTAAGACAAAAAGTCCTAGCCAATTTCTATAGAAATGAAATTAGTAGGCAGCTAGGTGGCACAAGGGATAGAGCACTGGCCCTGGAATCAGGAGGACCTATGTTCAAATCTGGCCTCAGACACTTAATAATTACCTGTGTGCCCTTGGGCAAGTCACTTAACCCCATTGCCTTGCCCCCCCCAACCCCACCCCCAAAAGAAATGAAGCTAGCTTATTGTCATACTTGTTCTGTTTATGGGGGAAAGGAACAGAATTAAATGGTATTTTTGTACTTGGTATTTACATTCAGTCTTTTTTCCCCCAGATCTTCCTGATTCCAGGGCTGGTTCTCTATCTCCTAAGCCACCTAGCTGTCCCTACATTCAGTCTTAAAATGTGTATTAGTTGTCCACTGCTTTCATTAAAGGAAATCATTTCATTTTTGGATGGTTGGTAGTTGTCCTTGATTTTTGAAAAGGACTAAAACAATTATCACTGTGAAGTTCTTCAGAGACCTTGAGAATGTCCTTGTAATGGTAGAATGGTCCACATAAAATGGTTTCATTTTGTATAACCTACATGGTTTTGTAAATTACAAGGCATGATTAGAAGTATGATCTTATTAACAACCAGAATAAAAGTTGTTAGATTCTTTCATAATTAGATAAAATTGGGATAAATGTAAAGTCTGTACTTGGCTGTAAAAATTCTATGCCAAATATAATTCAGGAGAGATATAACTAGGCAGCAGTTCTAGGGGGTGAGGAGAGGAGGCTCAGCATGAGTCAACAAGTAAGATATATTTGTCAGCAGCTAATGGCTGTCAAGAAGAAAGCGTTAACTGTTCTTTACTCTCATCAGACTTCATTGGCAGTAATTTGTTTAGTTTTGGATGAAAGAACATTGATAAACTGAAGTGTCCTGAAGTAGTGCAACCATTAGGTCAAAAAGTAGGGCTTTTTCATGACCTGAAGCTCAGTATATTTGGCCTTAAGAAGATAAAACTGGGGGGCTGGAGATGGGGGGGGGTGAGTATGTATAGGTATGATGTATGAGTTCAACTAATTATTGGACTGCTTTGTGTTTCTTTTTAGCCCTGAAAAGCAGGACCCAGGGGCAGCTAGGTGGCATAGTGGATAAAGCACAGGCCCTGGAGTCAGGAGTACCTGGGTTCAAATCTGGTCTCAGACACTTAATAATTACCTAGCTGTGTGGCCTTGGGCAAGCCATTTAACCCCATTTGCCTTGCAAAAAAAAGAAGAAAAGCAGAACCCAGAGCAATGGGTAAAAATTGCAATGAGGACATCTTGGCTTGGTATTAGGGAAAACTTCAAAACAGTTGTTCAAGAATGAAATGAGATCTCATAGACATGAAAGATTCCCTCTACTTAGAGGCTGGATAATCACTACTTAACCTGGGAAGTTACAATAGAATTACATGTTTGCTGAAGTCCTTTCCAAATTTTAAATCTTTTGACTAATAAAATTACAAGGTATTATAGAAGATTTTTGTTGTTGTTGTTATTAACATGTACATTATACATGTTGTTTTCTTGAGTGTTCCCCCCATGTATCATTTCATTTGCAGCTTCCCATGTTTCAGTTTACATGTTCTTTATTTCATAAAGTATAGTAATCTTTCTTTACATTCATGTACCATAGTTTGTTCCCTAGTCAATAGATGTCTTCTTTTCCCCCCCAGTTGTCTGCTACTACAAAAAGTACTACTATATTTTTGTAATATGTATCTAAAATTTAATTTACTCAGCCAAAAAGAATTTTAAAATGCTTGTTATTAAGTGCCAGGTGTTGGAAACAGAAAATCACTCCTCATCTCCAGGAAATGTCATTGACTTCAAGGAGCTTACAATATTATAGGAGATGGAAGATTTGTTCATAAATAGATATGGAAGAGAATGTTAGGGAGGAAAGCATGAAACTGGGGAGATCAGGAAAAATGGGGAAGACCTGAATTCAAGAACTGATTTTGTAAACTTTTATTAGGTGTGTGACTGGGAAAATCACTTAACCTCTATCTGCCTCAGTTTCTTTAATTGGAACATGGGGGAAAATATTCTGCACCTCCTTTCTCAAGTTGTCTTAAAGGATGGAAAGAAATATTATTTGTGTAGTGCTTGGCACTGTACTTGGCACATGATTAGACACTTAATGAATGCTTGTTCCTTCCACCCTTTCCACCAGAAGTCTTGTGTGTGAGCTTATTACATTTATTTAATAAAAATAAAACATTCAACAAAATGCATAGTCCAGCAAAACAAATTCCTTCACTTATCACATTCAAAAATGTCTCATTCTTCAGTTTAAGTGCAATGCTTTTCTTTATTTCTCCCTAGTTGATAAAACAAGAAAAATAGAACCTGTTATGATAATAAAAAACAAATCCCACAGTAAAAATGTCCCAAAATTTTTCTCAGCCTGGACTCCGAACTGTCAATATGTGAACCACATATTTAATTCATAGTCCTCTGCAATAGTATTTAGACATTGTATTGATATAGTTTTCTCAAATCTTATTTTCTGATGAAATGCAAGACATGGAGAGGAGGACAAGCATTCAAAGCTACAGATGTGGGATGCAACATCTAAAGTGATGAAGAGTATGTATGGATTTATAGGAATGTTGACTAATGTGTAAGAAACTTGGAAGATAGAAAGGGTTCACATTTTGAAGAGGTACTGAAGTTTAATGGTTTAGGGTTATGTGGTCAGATAAAATCACTTTTTTGTGTGAAGGATAAACTGAGATTAGAAAAGAAAAGGAGACCAAATAGAAGGCTGTTGGAGTAGTCTAGTTGAAAAATGTTGAGGATTTGAACTGGGATGGTGGTGACTTCTGTGAGTAAAGAATAGAGGGCATACATAGGATATTGTGAAGATAGAAATGGTCATGATTTGATATGTGAGATGAATGAAGGCTTAAATTCATACTAGAGGGATTTATTTCAAATTAAAGACAGTATGTGTTTTTGTACAAACAAAATCATTGCAAACAAGATAAGGAAGAAAAGTGTCAACAGGAGAAAAATTTCATCAAATACCTCTGAGGGTCTAGTATATACAACACATATAAATATTCAAGTAGAAGAGGGATCATTTTTCAGTTTGGTCATATATACATACATACATATATATATATATATATATATATATATATATATATATATATATATATGAATGCTTGTATTCTTGGAATGTCAGGAAAACTTAAGAACACCCTATATGGGATGGATCCTTTGGAATAAATTTTATGTTTGCTTATAAGTCTTGCAGAAGTCAATTTCACAGTAGAATGAGTTATGAACTGAATCCTTAGAGAGAATACTCATTAATGAGGTTACAGCCATTTGAGCAAAAGAGATATGATCCCTTAAGTTGTTTTTAGGTTATTCATTGGGCACTACCTAGAGCTAGACTTATTTACAAAGTGAGGCAACCCTTTGGTATGGATGAGTTAATCATCATATGCCCTTCAGTAAGGAAATGTGTAAGTGTAACTGTAACCTAGAGTTGTCTTCTATCTGGAAAGATAAAATTCCAGTGCACTTTGTTTTCTTATTCTTTTTTTAAAAATTCTATTTTCTTTTTTTTTTCTTTTTCAGCTTCAAATTCTCTTCCTTCCTCCCCCTTTCCCTCCACCAATTGGAAAGGCAAGTTATGCATAATGTATTTTCATATTGTCCATGTTGCTAAAGAAGTTATCATTCTGCACTGAGTTTATAAATTCTCTCTGAAAGTATGTAGCATTTTCATCATGAGTTTAGAATTGTCATGGATTATTGTACTGATCAAAATAACCAGTCTTTTACATTGATTATTTTATTACATTATTGCTGTTACTTTGAATTTTGTTTTCCTAGTTTCTGTTCACTTCACTTTGCATCAGGTATTGAGGAAGGAGGTAAATGGAAGATTAATATTAGTATTTCAAGAAAATAAGTCTTTATGATTTTCTAAGTACATTTTCTTCTAAGTCAGTCTTTAAATTTTTTGATTACATTCCTGTAAAAAATATTTGAGCATTCAGTCTTAATATGTGTTTATAAATTATATACCTCACAGCTCATAGCTATGTATTATCAAACACTAAGGTGGAAATTAATTTTGATTGAGAATAAGGAACTACTAGGATGTGTTGGAGGGTTAATGACAGACTTTTGCTTTACAAAAATCAAAGACAGCTAAATGTACTGGACAGAAAAATACTTAAGGGCAAGGGAGGTTTTTGGAATACCTCAGGTAACACGTATTGAATTTGAAACTAGTTTGGAGCCTATGAATAGATAGAAGGGTACAGATGTGAGAGAGCCATTGAATTAAAAAATGACAAATTTTGAGAAATGATTGGATCTGTGTGGTGAAGGAGAATTGTGGAAAAGAACACTGAAGTGTGGTGGATTTGGGTATAAGATCTGTGATGCAGTAGTGTAGTCTTTGTGTTGAATTTAACATCTAGGATCCCTTGGTTTGAAGAGAATCTCTTGTGTGAACCTCTTTTTATCATCTGTAAAATGAGCATTTTGGACTGATTGACCTCTTAGAATACCTTTTGCCTCTAAATTTTTGTTTCTGTAATTCATCCATCCTTTCTCCTTTGTGGCTTTGGGTCTCCATAAATGAAAAAAAGAGACAGGTGACCTCTAACTTAACAGTCAAGTCTTTAATATATCCATTAAGTGAGAGAAAGTATTAAATTTTCCCAGTTGGAACTACATAGTTGCTATTGTAGATCTCTGGTTATGACTTCCCTGAAATTCTATTAATTTGAGTTGGAAGTCACTTCAACTTAAGCTGGGGATGATTATATGGGAGTGTTAATATGTGATTGTGTTGAAGAAAAGCAGTTGACCCATCTTATCACACTATTACTGGCTGCTCATTATATGCATAACCTTTGGGAGCAGGCCTGTCACCTAACTTTGAACAATATTTGTGTGTGTTATGATGCCTCATATTCCACCTAAATACCTAGTTTGTACCCTCCTTTGATTGTTAATGATCTGTGCTTGGTATGCATTCTCTATCCATGAATTCACATAAACATTTTAATTTTGACTGACAGTATTATTTTAGCATTGGTAATTTAAAGATGTGAAGACCAAAGCCTATGAATTCTCTGACTTCTTTAGACAAATGTTTGAATACTCACCATGATCTGTTTCCTATCATTGTTCTCTCCTACTTTTCTTTGCTACCTTACTGCTCCTTTGCTTGAGTCATTCAGATTAATCCTTAGTATCTACCCCCCAAAGCTTTATCCTGGGTCCTATCCTTTTATTCCTCTATACCAGGGACCAGCAATCTCATTTGCTATCTGTTTTTGTACAGCCCACAAAATACAATTTTTTTATCACTCCAAATTTGATAGTGGTTTCCTTAATGAATTTAATTTAAAATTTCAATGCAAAACAGTACTTATGTAAAACATATACTATGGTAAACCAAATTCCATGACAACTAACATTTGAAAGTCATTTGAAAGCGTTACACATTTTCTATGCCATCAGAAGTTAAAACAAGAAGCTAGGTCTCCAGTCCCACATATATTTGTAAGGTATATCTTTTCTAATTCATACTAGTGCCAGCAATATTTTTTGGTCCTTGTTGTATAAAATCTTTTTAATGAAGAGCTTTCACCTAACCTTCAAACCATGGAAATCTTAATTTTGAACTCCAAGTTAAGTAAACTGTTGTGCCCACCCCCCAAAACTTTCCATTCTCATTAGTAGAACTTTATTATTAACATTTTATAAAACTTTGTTTTCTTTCATTTAAGTACCAACATTTTTGGACTGATAAGCCACTGTTGGACACTGTAATTTATCTCAAACATAGTGATGACAATTTGATCTTCGATAACGAAGGACAAGAACCAACCAACCAACATAGTAATTTTTGATTTTTTGCTTCTTGGCCCACAAAACCTAAAAGACTAATTTCCCCTTTTAAAGAAAGACTTTGCTGTTCCCGATTTCATCTTTATTAACCTTTGTGATTTTATTAGCTCTCCTAACATACTTATCATCTATCTCTATGCAAATGATTCTCAGAACTATTTTCTGAGGGAGTTTTGTTTTAATTTTTGACATTATTTTCCTAGTTACATCTTACAGTTTTTCATCCTTTTGCAAATTTATAAATTATACTTAAACATTTTCTACCTCTCCTTTGTTTCCCCCCCTCCCCTTGACAGCAAATAATCTGGTAAAACTTGTGCATGTATGTTTAATATTTTTGCATATTAGTCATTTTGTGTTTGAGGAATTAGGTTAGGACTAAGGGGAAAGAAAGTCATAAGATAGGAAAGTAAAATGAAGTTTTTAAAGTGAACATAGCTTAATTCTAATTTGGTGTTTTGTTGTTTTTTTTTTCCCCCTCTGGTTGTGGATAGAACTGTCCATAACAGGTTTCCCAATGTTATCCTTGATCTGTGAAATGCCATCATAGTTGATTAGTTCACAATGTCATTAATGTGTACAGTGTTCTCTTGGTTCTGCTCCCTTTGGTCAGCATCAATCCAGGACTATTTATCCAGCTATAATCTCTCTCCTGACCTTTGTTTTACATCTTGTGTGTGATAAAAAATAGACTAAAGAAAATTCTCAAAGACTAGTTTGAGCAAAAGAAAGTTTTTTTTTTATTAGCTTTTCTCTATAGAAGGGCAGACACCTGATCAAAGAGCTGCACCTAAAAGACAGTCGAGGAAAATTATATAGGTCCTAAAGCAGGCTGGGTCTTCGGAGGTACAATCTTATTCATGGAAAATATACCCCAGCAACAGGCACAGAGGAAAAAATGAAATGTTTTCATAATACTTTTCCTACCAGATGCTGAGGTATCTTGGGACCTTTATCACTATCTTAATGAAGTAGTGTCTATGGTTAGACAGACTGTCCTCCTGGTTTGCAAAAATAGTCTTATCATAAAGCAGGTGGCTCATAAGTTATTTTTGGAATGCAAGGTCTTTCTTATAAGAATAGTCTTAAGAATAATAGTTAGTTCTCATGTTAATGTTTCTTTTCTCTGAGAGAACTTCACTAGGACTATTAACCCTAAGAAGGCTTTATTGGGAATGTTCCACTCAATCTCTTCTTACCTTGTAGCCATCTCAATCTTCATGTCATTTAAATATCTTAAACTCAACATGTTCAAAGTTGCCCTTAGACTGTCATCACACTACAGATCCTCATCACCTCAGTTTCTAGTCTAATTTTGGTGTCCCTACTTCAGATCTCTTTCTAGTCCTTTTTCACTTAGTTCTCAAATTGATCTCCCAAAAGCAGAGGTGGGTAATGTGTGGTCTTGACTGCATAAGACCCACAAAATCATTTTGTCTGTTTCTACCAAAGTAACTGCAGATGGGACTTAAAATTAACTAAATCTAGGAATTTTTTAAGAGTGAATTAATTCAATGTTTGACCAACTATAGGAGGATACTTCTTAAGTTGATGATTTTAAATGGCCCATGATTGACATCATAAATATCCAAATGGCCCTTGACAGAAAAAAAGATTTCCCACCATTTTTCTAAAATAAAATTCTGATATTACTCTCACTCATCTCACATTATAATGATGACCATTTCTATCTTCACAACATCTCTTATATGTCCTCTATTCTTCACTCATTTGTTTTCACCATATTATTTCAAATACTCCACATCTTTCAGTGAGACCCCTGCAAGACCGCTAGTCTTCTAATTTGTCTCTTTTTTCTTTACTAATCTCCTAAATACATAAAAGTGATTTAATCTGATTACATCACCCTGGTCCATTAAATTTCAGTACTTCCCCTATAAACTGCCATGGCTCCCTGCCACTTGTAGGATCAAATATAAAATCTGATTTAAAGTCCTTCATTAATCTTGCTGCCCCTTCCTGCTTTTTCTAGCCTTCTCTTTCTCTCCCCCCCCCCCCCATGTATGTTACCTGTTGATCCAAAAATCACTAAACTCTTTGCTTGTGATTTCACTATTTCTCTACAGTTGACATTTCTACAGGGTCTATAAGAATTCCTTTCCATTTCATCTTGCTTCCTGGCTTCTTAGAGCCCCAGCTAAAATCCCACTTAATACAAGAAAACTTTACCAGTCCCCCTTAATTCCTGTTCATACTCTCTGCAATTGTCTCTTGTTGATCCTGATTCTTTGCATTCACAGAAGAAAGTGAACTTGAGCAGGCTTCCCTTTTGTATATTGCACAGTGCTTGGCAATACTTTTTTATGTACATTGTGTATATATGTACATATAAAGATTTATTAATTAACTGATTCAAAAATAGGCTCTTTCAGAGCCTACCAACCTGACAATTTCACATACAGGATGTTGACTTTATTTCAAGTTTCTCATCTAGGGACTAACTTCACTAAAATTAGATGATCATAATTAATACTGTGTATTAAAACATTTTGTTAAGCTCTGGAATTACAAAAAAAATGGTTAAAAATAATTTTTTTTCTCATTTCTAAATGTCATCCACATCCAGAGAAAGAATCGGTGGCATCTGAAAGCAGACTGAAATCTATTATTTTTCATTAAGGATTCTTAAAATTTGTTTTATATATTTTCTTTCTCATTTTTTACCCTTTTCTGATTCTTTTACATCATTACTAATATGGACATATGATTAACATGAATTGTGCAGGTATAACCTGTGTCGTATTACTTGCTGTCAACAAGGAGGGGTGAGGGAGATAGAAAAATGTGGAACTCAGAATTTTACAGGAAATGAAGTACCTTTACATGTAATTAGAAAGAATAAAATAAAAAAATTTTTAAAAGAAACAATGGAATGCATGCATGGAATGGGGATATATAGGATATTTGATAACTGCCTGAATGAGAGAAGAATCAAGGCCAGCTTTGGGGCTGAGAACTGTTTGATTCATTGATTTTTAGAAAGTAGTTTTCTTTTTAGTTTGTCTGTGTCCTAACAGTAATCATCTCATCAGTCTTAAAATAAGTGATTGAAATAATAAAAATCTTAATGACTTTTTAAAAGAGTGATTGTCTCTGGCCTTCAAAAAGCTTAAAATTATTGAGCGAGACATCATGCTGACAAATACACACAGATTATATAGCAATTAGCAGAGGCAAAGCTCCAGTAGAATTAAAAGTGGTTAAGAAAGGCTTCCTATAAAAGATAAGATATAATGGGAACTTAGAGAAAGCAGAGGGTGTTAGTGGGCAGAATGGAGAAGGGATTACATTCTAGACATAGGGTTTCAAATTTTCTCCTTCTGGCTCTTCCCTTCCCTTTGAGAAGGTAAGAAATACGATGGCATTTATATATATGAAATCTTTTCCATATCAGCTATGTCTTCTCTTCCTCCATCACCCCAAAAGACCAAAAAAAAAAAATATAAAGGGTAGATAGCATTTTTCATTATGAGTCATTTTGATTTGTCTTGGATCACAGTTACTCATTGTTGCAATATTGCTCTTACTGTGTACAATATGTTGTTTGCTTTAATATATTTTAGTAGTTTTCCCAATGTTTTCTTTCTTGGCTTTATCCTTCCCTGTTTTATATATTGGACCTCATAAAAGCAGTTTGGTATAGGATGTTTTTCTTCTAAATTTTTTAGAATAATTTGAAGAAAGCTAAGGATTCTTTGAATTGCAAGAAAGGAAGGAGTATATTTTAGGGAGAACACTTTTTTAAATAGAAGAATATTAGCAGGAGTTGAAACACTATACTAGTAGTAGTTTGTAACAAATAAGTTTGTCTAAAAGGGAGACTGGAAAATGGTAATGATTTGAAAATGGAGTGAAATAGGATAGACAGCAAACAAATTGTAAAAGGTTTTCATTGCTAGGCTTATGTATTTGTAGTCTTTCCCAAAAGCAGTAGGCATAACAGGGAAAGTGTGGAGTTTTTTTTTAATAGATTAGGGACATGATGATGCATGCTTTCAGAATTTGGCAACAGGTGATATAGAAGAATGACCTCAAGGATTTGAATCTTAGTGACTAGAGGATTGTTGCATCCTTAGTAGAAATAGATCAATTTATAGTGGAGTTCGTTTGAGAATCAATACATTAATGAGTTCTATTCTGAACATTAGTACATTCAGGAAATAATCCAAGTTAGTTGGGTTCACTCTCCTGAACTCATTTTTAAGTCACTCCAGAGTGTCATAACTATGGTAACTCACACACGCATATATGGCTCAATATAAATTTTAAAAGTACTTTTTATCCCCACAACCCCTTGTCATACTGATTGAACCTATTTAATTCTCCATTTCACTAACATTATTCCCCTTTTCCTTCAGATTTTTTTTAAAAACACATTAACATTATCCAACTTATCTTGTATTTGTTTATTTTGTTATAGATATTTCTGTTATACTTTAATCTTCTGCATTTTATGCCCCCTGTTTTGTCATCTGCTTTAAAGTAAAAACAGCCTAAGCAAAAAAGGGAATATATTCCAATGAATTGCTTAACCACTGTATATAATGGACTTGGAAGTAAGCTCTGTTATTTATTTTTCATTGTTTACCCTCGAGAAGCAATGGTTTCTATTATCTCTGACCAAATCTTTATTTCATAAGTCAGTAACCTCTCATACATCAGTGCTTTGGGGGGGGGGGTGGATTCCAATCCTCTATTCCACTTTAAACTGATATCTCACTATCACTTTTCCCAAAGGCCATGAACTAGATTCCCATAGTCCCCTACTCGTGGAGGGAATTTAGCCCCAGTGGCATTAGTGGGGCATACCCAACTTCAATTTTTCCAGGTGACAGAACATCTTAAACATCTACATTAAGGTCGAATATCACCATATGTGTTGTCTGTATTTCTGAACAAAGAGATAACCTTTTTTGGATAAAGCTCTTAGAGATGAGGTCTGATTTTATAATACAATTACAGTCATATACTAGAATTATTAAACTTTAGTGAGTCACAACTTCAGTGTGACTCTATAATCTGTAAAATGAGAATAGTGCTGTTTTCCATGTAATCTTTTGAGTTTATTTGTGAGGACCAAATGAGATTATATTTAAAAACCTCCCATCCATACCTTTTTTATCTCTTAATTGCCTGCTGTTAGAGTAGCTATTCATTTGACTTTTATTTTTTTGTAATGTTTTATAGAATAGTACCTTACCTTTCCTAACCAATTGTTTGTGCTCTAGGAGACCAAAAACTTTTTGGTGATATTTATATTTTTCAAAATGACTTGAAAGGTATGGTATTCAGTAAATATTTGTTTTAAATAGTAGAATATGGTTAAATCAAGTTTCCTTTTAATTTTACTGCTGATGATATATAATTCAATACATTATAATTCTTTTGTAAAGGATAATTAAAATATGAGAGCAATATCAGAAGGGTTATTGGAAAAATTTCAAAAAATGATTTTATATTATACCTCAATTCTAAATTTGACTTGAAGTTTAAAAATATGGCACGTGGAGGAAGCTAGGTGGTGTAGTGGATAAAGCACTGGCCTTGGAGTCAGGAATACCTGGGTTCAAATCTGGTCTCAGACACTTAATAATTACCTAGCTGTGTGGCCCTGGGCAAGCCACTTAACCCCATTTGCCTTGCAAAATCCTAACATATACATATACATATACATATACATATACATATACATATACATATACATATATATATATGGTACGTGGTATGCCAGTTCTGTTTTGAAGAAACAAAAAACAAACAGATAATAGCGGTATGAGGCTTTGATTTAGCCCCACACATAAAAATTAGAAGCATGAATATGTGGCTCAAAGAGTCAAGTATAATTAGGCAGAAGTGTTGCTGGCCTTTACAGGGTTCTTCATTCTCTATAACCTGTTAATTCCCCTGGATATTTTTTCAAATTTTTTTTTTATGAATGAAAATGAATCAGAATTATTCTAAGGAACTTGTGGATGAGGTTATTCTTAGATGACACATTATGTTGAGATTGCCATGTCAGCATTTCTTCCAGTCATACAAATTATAACTGATTGGTACTTCCTCATCCTATGTGAGTCTTCCTTGTGCTTCCCTCAGCCATCCTTGAAATATCTGTCAACGTCATGGAGGGTTGTTTTTTTTTTTTTACTTTTCAGTATTTGGAGTGTGCTACTTTAATATCTTTTATCTGTCCTCACATTGTCTATATTTAAAAATCTCTATCTCGTTATGTACCTTGAATCCATTTACTCTATCAGGAGGCAGGTAGAATGTTCTTTATCAGTCTTCTGGAATTAGTGATTGATTTTTGTATTAATTCAAAGTTTTCTTTCTTCAAAATGTATAAGTTGTATAAATTTTCTGGGTTCTGTTAACATCACCATGTCAATTCACATAACTCTTCCCAGATTTTTTCTGAAATGATCCATTATTTCCTCCTGATCAATGTTATTATGTTATCTGTTACAATTACATTCCTTAATTTGTCTAGCCACTCTCCAATCATATGAATACCTTCTTTAAATTTTTTTTTTATTGTAAAAGAGGCATAATGGTGGTCAAGGTTTAGCTTTTGAACTCGTGGTTATTTCTCTCGTTAGAAATCATTTAAAACTTTGTTAATTTTTCTTTGTTACCATGAATGTTACATCAATTATTCTCCATGTTCTATCTACTTGTCTATGACTTAGTTCATACAGGTTCTCTAGATTTTGTCTGCATTCTTTAACATTGTCATTTTTATGGCATGATACAGTTTATTTACTACAATTTGCTTGACCATTCTGAAATTTGTACAGTCACATAGCATCGTTGCCTATAAAATACAGCATACATATAATTCACCCTGTTCTCTTAGACATTTCTACTCTCAGTTCATTGCCCATCAATGTTGTCACAAACTCTTGAGCATTTCTGTTTTTCCTAAACTACATTTATAAGCTAAATATGAAGGAATAAGCTATATAACGTGGTAATGTCTTCTTTTCTTTTACAGAGTTCCTAGTGAAGAATGCAATGGGATCAATAGCATGTCTGTGGAGAGTGGCCCTGGGACAAGACTGAGAAATTTGCCAGTAATGGGGGATGGACTAGAAACTACACAAATGTCTACAACGCAGGCCCAGGCCCAACCCCAGCAAGGCAGCACTGCAGGCAGTAATCCCCCACCCCCAGAGACTTCCAACCCTAACAAACCCAAGAGGCAAACCAACCAACTACAATATCTGCTCAAAGTGGTGCTTAAGACATTATGGAAACATCAGTTTGCGTGGCCTTTCCAACAGCCTGTGGATGCTGTCAAGCTGAACCTCCCTGTAAGTACCCTGACCTGAATGCTATCCGCTTGCCACATTTTGGCCAGTTAAAACAATTAGAATGATTATTTTGTATTTTTTTATGTGATCTCTTTCAGAGAAACAATTTGTGTTGTCTTAGTTTAAAGTTTGGCTATCCTGTTCATCTTAGTGGTTTTAGGTGACTTTCAAGATGCTAGCTCAATCAATAAATATTTATTAAGCATTTATTTTATGTCCAGCATTGTAGGTAAGAATATGAAACAGAAATTTAAGTGCTGCTAGGAGAATCAAAAAATAATATGTATTTGCAGAATAAAATACAAAGTAATGAGTTCATTTGGGAGAGAATGTTCAAGCAAATTGATTGTAGGAGTTCACATTGAAGCTGCCACTTGAGCTGTGAGGATTCTGTGAAATTTAAATGAAGAGGGAGTTCATACATGAAATAGGTAACAGTCAATATAAATGCTTGGAAATCAGAGATGAATTGTGTGAGGAACAATTAGAAGTTGAGTACCAGTGCCACCTAGAAGGATGGTTTAGTTAAGATAGGGTTATGAAAAGGATAATAGATATGCAAAAAACTCTATAGTTTGTTCTAGAAGCAATAGGGAGCTTCTAGATTTGATTAAGAAGATAACATGGTCAGACCTATGCACAGTAAAAATCACTTTTGCAGCAATAAGCAGAATGGGCTAGAATGGTAAAAGATAGGAGAACAATTAGGAGGCTGTTGCAGTAATCTAGGCATCAGAGTGATGAGTGAATTGAGATGTTTGTATAAACTCCAAGATTTATTAACCAATTATATGTATGTATGAAGTGAAAGGGGATGAGAAGACAAAGATGATTCCATCCTTATTGGAAAGATGATGTTGCCTTTGACAGGGAGGTTTTGAAACAGGGAGACTATTAGGAAAATTAATGAATTCAGGTTTGGACATATTTTATTTGCTTTGTCTTTTTGACACAGTTTTCCTAAAATAGCCGATAGACAATTGTTCATCCTGGACTGAAGTTTTTGAGGAGAGATTACAACTGGATATATCCAGTTCTCTGAATCATCTGTGTAGTGTTAGTAGTTAAATGGGAACTAATGAGTATACTGTGTCTTTGTATGAGATTGTGGGGGGGGGGGGAGAGAGAGAGGGAGGGAGGGAGAGAGAGAGAGAGAGAGAGAGAGAGAGAGAGAGAGAATGAATATATATGAGAATAGAGGAATACAAGAGACAAGGCCCAGCATAAAATCTTGGCAAATACCCATATTTATATGAATTATGAGCCAAAAAAAGGGTAGAAGTATAAGGAAAAGTTGTTACGTGTATACCTAGAAAGGAGATAGTGGTCATACCTAAGAAGAGATATGATCAGTAGTATCAGTGCACTATATAGATTGAAATGGATGAGACCTTAGAAAAGACAATTTTGCAATTTACTACATCATTGGCATTTTTTTGACATTCATTTTTTGTAAGGCAGTGGGGTTAAGTGACTTGCCCCAAGTTCATACAGGTAGGTAATTATTAAGTGTCTGCAGCTGGATTTAAACCTCCCTGTAAGTACCCTGACCTGAATGGATTTGAACACACATTCTCCTGACTCCAGGGCCAGTGCACTATCCACTGCGCCACCTAGCTGCGCCTCATTGGCATTTTTTGAATGAGCAGTGTCAGTTTCAGTTGAACTCAGAAATCAAATTTCAAAAGTAAGGAGTGAAAGGGAGGGTAGTTGGAAGTAGCTACTATTGACTACTTTTTGTAGTAGTAAGAAAGGGCAGAGAGGTAAGACTTGAGGATGGGTAGGATTGATAGCATTTAACTAAGATTTTTTTAACTAAGATTTTTTAAGAATAGAACTTGGACATATTTGAAGGGGAAAGAACTTGGAGATAGAGAAGGATAGATTGAGAGTCCAATCTCTTGTGGTAATATATGAATGAACTTTTCGGTTTTTGCAAGGCAAATGGAGTTAAGTGGCTTGCCCAAGGTCACACAGCTAAGTAATTATTAAGTGTCTTGAGGCCGAATTTGAACTCAGGTACTCCTGACTCTAGGGCCGATACTCTATCCATTGTGCCCCTGTGAATGAACTTTGCAAATATTGTTTTCAATAGCACTGAGATATGGGGATGAAAATAAAAAATCAAAAGAAATGAGACATTAGATTAATTAGAATTATAAGCGTTCTTTTGTTTTTTATTATTTTGGTTTAAATTTTGTCATTTGCTGAGAACTTTTCTGATTTTATTACATTTTCTTCATTTATATCCTTGCAAGTATTTCTTGGCAGGCAGACTTGGAAGCTTTCAAAAAAAAAGCCCAGGAAAACTTTTCATTGAGAATTAGTCAAGGTATTCAGGAACATAAAGGCCTCTATTCTGTAAGCCACTTTGAGGAATCAGAGAGGATAGGATTCTTTTTAAAGTTGTTTTAACTAAAACATTAGTTGTTAAACTAAAAGATTTTATCAGTCATTAATGAATACTTCTCACTTTTTTTTGTCTTCATCTCTTCTTTGAGGGTGAGATCAATAGTACATAGTATTCAGTTATTTTTCTTCATTTTGTTATAGTAACTGCAAATGAAGTTTTTCTGGTCTGCTTCCTTACTACTTAATATATAATATTAATATGTGATCTTAATATATTCCTGAGTTCTTCATTCTTATAGCATAATATTCCATCATTTATATACTGCAATGTTTTGCCATTCTCCAGTTGGTAAGCACCCACCTATTATTTATTTCACAATGTCAATAATGCTTATAAGAATATGCAGAGACTTTTGTATTGAACATTTAGAATTATTTAACTACAGTATGTTTGCTTGATTACAAGGTGTGAGGAATTTAATCACTTTTTTGCCTAATTCCATATATTTTTAATGATTTTACCAATATTAATATATAACACCCACAAAGTATACCTTTTGCCTTTGAACCATTTGTATTGAAAGGGAAAAGCTAAAATAATCAGGTGATAAATGGGAGAAGGAGGAAGTCAGTGGAAATTGCTTGCTTTGGGGACAAAACTTATGCTTTAATATATAAAACTGTTTGAAAGGCTTTGGGAGAAATCTGATGGGACAAAGATAAATTTGCTAAGAGGTCTTTGTCTCCTCCGCCCCCCGCACCCCCCCCCATAATTTGTTAATGTACAAGAGATGATGTTCCTTCATTTATTATTTCTTTAAACCCTTTATGTAAGTTTTTCCTTATTTTTCTTAACTATGGGTTCCTTGAGCAGTAACCCCTGTATTTTTATCTAACTTTCCTTTATATATTTCATTTGTAAATTACCTCCTTCATTAGATTATGAATGAACAATACAGTCTGTTTTTGCCTTTCTTTTTATACCTAGCTCAGTTCCTGGCATACATTAACTTGACCCTCTCTACTATATTAGAAAGATTCGACACATCCAATATAGGTCAGAGTTGAAGGATAAGAAGTATATTAATGGTGACTCTTTGTTAATCTGAATAACTAGAAGTAGACTAGGTGCCTATTGATTGTTAGATGGTTTTATAAATTGGTGTATCAATACCCTAGTACCATAAGAAATGAGAAATGTGACATATTCAGAAATCTGTTTAAAAGTCTCATGACTTAAAACATCCATGAGTTAATGACTTCAACAAATCTGATAATGAAGCAATGCCATCTACTTTGACATAGCCAAAACTGACTGTTGTGCAAGTTTAGAGAAAAGATTAGCATCAGATGAGATTATACTTCTTCTTTCAACTCTTTCATCTTGTAAACATAGTTTCACATTTTCCACATTTTTAATGCCTTATGTTGTTAATTTTGCTATCTAAAATGTCCCCAGGGGGTGGCTAGGTGGTGTAGTGGATAAAGCACCCGCCCTGGAGTCAGGAGTACCTGGGTTCAAACCCCATCTGAGACACTTAATAATTACTTAGATGCATGGCCTTGGGCGAGCCACTTAACCCCATTTGCCTTGCAAAAAACCTAAAAAAAAATAAATAAAATGTACCCCTAGTGCTGAAATTCAATGTTATAAGAAGACTGTGATGTGTCACATGGATAAAATATATTTGTAAAATTAGTTTTATCCAAGCATAAGTTACAGTGCTGTTGGCTGTGGGGTCAAAGGCAGTGATTAAAAGAAAAAGGAGGAGGGCATTCATCATATGTGCTAAAGTATATATTGTAACTGGAGGCTTACAGGAAGCTAATCCTTTATTTTCTTGATCATCATTGATGCATAGTATTCCCTAATTAAGTGTTCACAGTGTAGACTTCAGAATACAACTAATGACTGCATATTTATACACTCCCCCCAATCGTTTATCTGATTAGTTAGCACTTTGTATATTTCCCTTATTCTCTATGTCCTGAGATGTTTGTGTTGCTGATGATTACATTTTAAAAGAAAGAAATACAAGGAAAATAAATGAAAGGGATAGTACTGGGGACTGTGGCCTTCTTAGAAAGATATCACTTCAGCAGAATTTTGAAGGAAACAATGAATTATAATTTTGGGGGGGGTTACAAATATGAGAGAGTCAGTGCAACACAATAACATAGGGAAAGGGGGTGGAGTATATCATACGTGAAGAACAAAATGTCAGTTTGTCCCTCTGTAAGAGTGTAGGAAGAGAAGTAATATAAAGATTAGAAAGATAGTTTGGGGCCAGGTTGTAAAAGGCCTTCAGAGCCAAAGGGGAGCTTCTATTTGCATATAGAGATAATAGGGCAGTGTTAAGAGTTTAGCCTTAGGAAGTGACATGATCAGACTTGGGCTTTAACAAGATTACTTTTGACAGTTGTACAGAAAATAAATTGGAGGGGGAAATGATTTAAGACAAGAGGCGATAAGACCTTAATGTGCTCACTCTGTGACTAGAGTAGAGAACAATAAAGAGTAGAGTATCATAAGATTTTACAGTCAATTAAGTATGTGTCATGAGGGGGAATGAAGAGTTAAGGACAATATGAAGGTTGTTGATCCAGGGCAAAGGAAAGATTGTGGTCCTATAACAAAACAGCAGATTTTGTAAGACATTATATTGGTAATTATTTGATATGTTGAATTTGAGATACCTTGTTGATATCAAGGCTTAAATATCTGGTTCAGGGAGTGAGTTAAACAGATAAGTAGTTATTAAGTGCCTACTTTTTTGTCAGACAACTGGGCTAAGCACTTTACAAAAATTTTCTTATTTTATCATCACAGCAACCTAGTACGTAGGTGCTATAATTATCCCCATTTTACAATCGAATAAAAGTTAGGTAATTGCCCAGGGTCATAAATCTTGTAAATATCTGAGGCTAGATTGGAATTGGTTACCTAAACTCATTTTTTAAAAAATCTGTCTTGGTCAGTGAATTCTCTGAACCATCAAATAGACCATTTGAACACCAGGAATATCTCCCTCTTTTTTTCCTAATTGACCATTGTTTCTCTTTATGACTTCAGATTTCATTGCATCTTTTCAAGATTCTGATATTGGGTGACTTTACCTGTAGATTTATTGAGTTTTAGGTCATTAAATCCTACTTGAACTCATTTCTATGAAGCCTATCCCAAAAATCTAGGGTGCATGTCAGATTACTGAACTTAACTCCTTATCAAAAATTCTAAGATGTAATGTTAGATAGTCATTCCCCAGAGCTCCCATTTTCTTTCTATCAACCCTTTCATTGTTGCTCAGAATCTGATCTAAGATAACTGTTCTCCTTCCTCTATTTTTTGAAGGATTAAACAATCACTAAAGCAGATTAAGAAATAGTAGCTGCTTTGCTTTTGGCAAAGAAACTTCCAGCAGATGTCTTGATAATTGAAATACCCTGTCACTATGTCATGCCTCCATGCCAGGTTTGTAATCTGTTTCCTGACTTCCTTTTTCTTTTTTTCTGTTTGGGTGGTCTTTAGAATACTCTGACAGGAACATGTTTCTACATCCATTACTCTTTATCCCAGTGTCTTTACCCTTCATGCTCTGTCCCCTTGTTTCGAAATTTATTGAAATGAACTTAGTGTTCTAGAAGTTAGAACCTCTGCCTCTTCCCACCTCCATTCTTACTCTCTCTCCCCCTTTTTCCTGTCCTGTTGACCTGAAATTTGGTGTGTCCTTCAAGGGGCCAACTGCATTCTTAGGTCTCATCCCTTCAAATTTTAGCAGCTTCCTGTGAAGTTAAATTCAACTCTTTGCAATAGTATTTCACCTTGTTCATTACAGCTAACTGTGCACATGGCACTTTTGTATAGTATGAAACCATAGATTTTATTTAGACTTTTATTGCTCCATTATTTCTTGCAAGTCAGTTCCCCTTCTCCCTCCTTTTCAATTTAAAACCCTTTTAATTAGCTTTGTAAGGCTTCAGTTAGGTGGACTGTTCTTCTCCATCATAATCCTGTCTTTCTAGTATTTTAAGCCATGGTCTAGAAATCCTAATCCAATTTTCAGATATCATCTTAAACATCTCATTTATCTGTCAATCATTGATTGCAATTATAGCTATTATTAAGTGGCAGTGATCTATATCATAATCCCATATCTTCATGAGGAGAGGGGATGCAAAACTTAATTATCTTTAGTATTGCCATCTATACTTTATACATTGATGTTTACTTTTATTTCCAGCTCTTTGCTACCACAAAAGTACTTCTAATTCAGATGTTTTCCAGAACAGTTGGATCAGTACTTTCCATATCCTATATTGACTTCTTATTTTTGATATCTTTGCCAAATAGATAAGTATGAGGTGAAACCTTAGGGTGAATTATTTTCAATTTTATTATCCTTACTGTGTTTTTTTAAGTTATAATTCAACTCAAATATGATCACAATCTCCCCTTCCTCATGCATGTGCACATGTACACATATACAAGATGTTAACTACCTTTAATTACATTAGAACCTCACTCCAATAGAATTTAATTCACAACAGAATTGCCTAGATTAGATGTCCTAGTCCTAGGCTCTGGTAATTCATATATTTGGGAATGTTATTCAGTGAAACTCATTTGTACAAGATGACATCTGAGCTCCCTTCAAACTACAAATTCAGCTTCACTTAATACCTGATCTATGGTGAGAGAGAAAATTTAAATAAAATGTGCTTGTTCCTTGAATCTCTTTACTTGAAATTCCTGTCTGTCTTATCTTCAAATATCTCTTTCCAGTAATCACAATCTCTTTTTAATCTTTTAAAAATATTTTTTATTTATAATTTTATTTTTTAAAAAGACTAAATTTCTACCACTTCTCTTTTTCTGGTAGTAATAAATCTAGTCAAGCAACACAAATGAACACATTAATTATTACTATCTGAGAGAGGCAACTACTTAGTTAGAACAGTGGATAGAATGAAAACCTGAGTTCAAAATATGAACTCACACAAGTGTGATCCTGGACAAGTCACTTAACCCTGTTTGCTTCAATTTGCTCATCTGAAAAATGATCTGGAGAGGGAAAAACCAAATCACTCTCCAGTATCATTGCCAAGAAAATCCTAAATGGAGTTGTAAAAAGTTGGACTCAACTGAAAACAAATGGACAAAAACAGACATGTGGGACAATGTAATTATTACTATAAATGCAAGTCATTCGTATTCTAAGATGTGCGAACTTTTCACAGTCCTTCCAACTAACTTTCTATAACTTTCAAGTCTATACTATGTATTTTAACTAACTGTATACTGTCTTATGGTCACCAATCTCATTTTAAAAGTATTTTGTAACCTTGTTGAGACTATAAGCACAGAACCATTAATAATTTTTAGAATCTCATTGCTTAGTATAAAGATAAGTTCCCCTTGTTAATGCCATTAGATGAACTTAGGAAAAGATTTCTTTGGAGCTGAATGGCGAAGTAGATAGAGCACTGACCTTGGAGTCAGGACAGGAGTTCTAATCAGACACTGGCCACTTATTACCTGTTTGACTTTGGGCAAGTCATTCCACCCTTTATTGTCACGCATCCTGATTCAAATCTGGCCCCTGGACACAGATGGCTCTGGAGGAAAAAGTGAGACTGGTGACTCACTGAACTACAGCATGTACTTGTTATGGCATCACCTCCCTGTTGTCATGGTCTTCTTTGAGAATGAAGGACCAATTAGTTGGTTATCAGACTTTTAAAAAAAAATCTACTTTTGCCAGGTTCTAGGCATAAAATGTCATAAACAAAATAGTACATACTCTCAGTTTTGCAATCTGCCATAGAAATACATATATAAGAGAAAACATAGACATATATAAATATGTTCAAAACATGTACAAATTAATGTAGAGGAGTAAAATATGTATTTGATGTAATATTTACCTTTAAGATTGACAGGATTCCTGGGGCAGCTAGGTGGCATAGTGGATAAAAACACTGGCCCTGGAGTCAGGCAGACCTCCTGAGTTCAAATTCTGTCTCAGACAGATAATTGCTTAGCTGTGTCACCTTGGACAAGTCACTTAACCCCATTGTCTAGCATTAGCCAAAAAAACCCCCACAAAATAAAGGATTCCTTTAGGAGTACAAAATGATTGTGAAAAATCAGCATTAAGTGGTGTCATTACTTTAAAAAGTGGAGTCAGTAAGGATATGTGTGTTGGTCAAAAACTCAGGAATCGAATCTGTGTATCAATGGACTGAAATATTTTGAAAATTGTCTAGACAGTTTCTCCTATCCAAACTTTGCCTGTCATTCACAATGACAATGAATCTATAGACTGGAAAGTATAATCAAAGTAAACCTGCACTTTATGTTGCATTGACATTTAGACCTCTTTTTATTCATCAGGATTATTATAAAATTATTAAAACGCCTATGGACATGGGAACAATCAAGAAACGCCTGGAGAATAACTACTACTGGAATGCTCATGAATGTATCCAGGACTTTAACACGATGTTTACAAATTGTTACATCTATAATAAGGTAGGATCTCCAGGACTATTTTCTCATGGGGAATCTCTGGGTACATTTTCACTTCCATTTCATTCTATAGACAGGTTTGTTCCTTGGGTTTCTTTGTGGTAGATTCATGTTATTTATCAGATCAGGAGACAGGATTACTAAGGGATTAACCACTGATTTCTTATGTGATTATTCAAATAATCTTCCTTATGACAGTAGACAGATCTTGAATATTTAAAATAAATTTTAGTATGACTTCTTTCGATTTTGGGCATCCTCCAGGGTAGCATTTTATTTGATGATTGGTGATGTTTTAATTACAATCTTTATCTTCTGATACCCATTCAGATCTGATTCAGCCCCATGCCATATACTATTAGACTGATATTAAAAGAAAAATAGTGGTGAGACTTTTAAAATGATAGAATCTGAGATTTAGAGCTTGAATTTAGCTTAGACGTGCCCTAGTATAACTCCTTTATTTATCAGGTTAATAAAGTAAGGCTCAGAAATGGGAAGTGACTTGCCCAATGTCACACAGGCTTGTAAATAGCAAGGAGAACCTAGACCCTTGGCTCCCTAATCTGGGATTTTCGCAATATATTTCATTTAGACCACCTGATGTATCAAGAATTGCTCTTTAAAATGCTTTCTTTGTAATGACTGCCTTAACAGAAAAGAGCATAAACTGAGAAAGAGCAGGATAGTGGAGCAGGATTTTTAGCAATCTGAGTTGAATCTTTTCCTATAGATTCCTACAGAACTGACAAATTTTTTAATAATTTGCTGCATTGAGTGTAGTCCATTTATTAAGCAGGAGCTTAGTTCCTTTCTTCCAGAGAAATGAAACTTTCATTTCACTACAGGGTTTAGTAAGGAAAACTCCTACACTCTACTTTTGGTAGTTTTCCTTCCAGAAAGAGAGGGACTGGGGTGGGGGGTTGGGGGTTGTTCTATTGTATTTGATAATAGTTCCACTGAAAATCTCTACACAGTAGTAAATATTTTTCCCCCCCAGATAATTATTTTAAAACTGTGAAAGATATAAAATAAGTACCTCTTTAGCTTTTTCAGAACTGCTTTACAGATTTGAAGTCATGTGATTGCAAAAGAACCACCAGATTGAGAACCATAGACTTTGGCATCTGTGCCAGGATAGTAAATGTATAGTGTATACCAGAGAAACATTACTATTTAACACTCATCACTGAAACTGAAAGACATTTAATTAGTTCATCTAGTCCAATCCTTTATGAGAAACCTGAGATTTCTAAAAAAGAAGTAAACTTCCCAAGGTTCTACAGCTAGTAAGTGTTAGAACATGAACTCAGATTTTGAAACTCCCAAGTTCAATTTTTAGTTATTACCTAGCTAGATAGATCTTTTCATCTAGAACCATTCTAAAGAATTACAATTGAAGAAAAGGCACACACATGAACTGTAATGATAGACTGCTGGCCTTAGAAAGGACACTAACTAGGAAAATTTAGAAGAGAAAAAGAATCTCTTAACTTGGAGTTCCTATTTGAAGAATGTTATTGCACAATGTTTAGAAAAGCAGCAGTGTAGGGTGCTGGATCTTGGGGCTGTACACATTGGAGTGCTGGGTACGGAGCTGTCACTTGGTTTGCTATGGTGTGGACAGTGCTGCCTGACTCACTCACCATATGTGTCTCGTTAATCCAGCCAGGAGATGACATAGTCTTAATGGCAGAAGCTCTAGAGAAGCTCTTCTTGCAGAAAATCTCTGAATTGCCCCCAGAAGAAACTGAAATCGTAATAGTCCAGGCAAAAGGAAGAGGACGTGGGAGGAAAGAAGCAGGTAGAGTAACTGGTGCTGACCGCCTCAGACACTCCCTTCTTTGCTCCAGGAACGACCCCAAGTTACACATCTAACAGTCATTCCAATAATGCCCTTGTTCTCTGTGGGAAACTGGAAAGTCTAGTGCTATTGTCAATCTGTGACCCATTTCAGTCATGAAAAGTTTGAAAAATACCCATTTGTTTCCTATCTGTTTACTTTTATGCTTTACACAGAATTGTATTGGGGGTGGGGGTAGCAGGATTTCTTTGAGGGAGTTCTGAAGTATTTTCATTTCCAAAAAGTTGAGAAATTTGTTATCCCAAAATAAATATAGTCATTGCCCTTGAGATCTTCTTTCACTTTAAACTTGTGGGACAGAGTAATTAATGATTTTAATGCTCTCATTGTACCTCCAAATGTTTTTCACAGAATATATTAGTGTTAAATTCTAAGACTGGATAAATCTCTGACACTTTCCACCATTAGCATTTAATCTATCAATCTTTGGTCGATATTATGCCATTTTTGACAAAAGCAGAAATACTGATAGAATCTCCTAAAATTAGATGAACTGCAGATCAAAATAAGATCAGAGCTTCTGGATTTATCAGACTTAGTTTTCTGCTTTTTTTTTTGTTTTGTTTTGTTGTTTTGTTCTTTTTCTAATTTGGAAATGTGAGTGCATATGTTGGCTTAACTCAAAAAAGTTCACATGGGGGAAAAGAGCATTTTAAATTCTTAGTTGAAGTTCTTGATTGTATTTGAAAGTTGTTTTTAAAAATTGTTGCCTTTCTGTATCTATTAACAGCTCCAGCTAATAAAAAGTTCTATTTTTGACATTTTTAAATCTAAAATTGGAATGCATTTTATTTAATAATCAGATGTTTTTCCCTTTTGAATTCAATTCTGTTCCTCTTTGGGATGTTTGGATAGCACTGCCTCAGAATGAACTCCTTAGGACAGAGAAGCAAATCATAATTTTCCAGGGATTAGGAGAATTGGCCTTCTCTCCCTTAGAATGGGAACTGGAGAGTTCTGGGGGTTTTTTCTTCCCATGTGTTTACCTATGGAACAAATTCTGACTAAATTATTTTTATGTCTTTAAATATAGATATGTGGATATTAATTTCACTAATTTTCCTGAGATAAATTTCTTAATGAAAAGCTTTTACGGAAGTAGATATTACCTTTAATTTTTTTTATTCAACAAGCTTAATTCGACATTTATTGTGTAGGAGATATATGGTAAAATGATGTGACAAATAATTCTTTGCCATCAAGGAGCTTGCTTCTGCCTTACTGGTGAAGACAAGTGTAAGTAGAGATTGGCAAATAGATAAATCTGGTTAGTAGTCTTTCGCTCTTTGTTAAGTTTAACTGTCAGACTAAACTGAAATGAACTTTGAATTTACCTAAACAATTTATGTTATAAAGTCTTAGTCTTACCCCAGACCAGCATTGAAGAGGAACAGAAAACACTTAAACTATAGAAAAACTTTGAGAAAGGAAATATTGTCAAAAAATAACCTCAGTAAAATTCTTATGAGCTACTATCTTCAATCACCAGTTTTCCTTTATCCTCTTAAAATACTTAATTTCCTTCATAGTAGTATAAGTCAGGGCTTACTGCCTATAGAATGCTTTTTCCTGATCCCCACAACTGTTTGAATAGGTATTATCCCTCTCTTCAAGCACCCCCCCCAAAAAAAGTAACCCAACAAGATGTGTATATAGGTTGTCTCCCCAATTGAAATTTAAGTCTTTGAATTCAAGAATTGTTTGGTTTTGTCATTATATACTCTTCGTGACCTAGCCCAGTGTCTAACTTAGAATAAACACTTAATAAGTAACTGTTGATTCATTCCTCCTCAGAAATTCTGCCATAGAGTTCAGAGAAGCACAGGGTTACAAAATTTTGACTGTCATTGCAGAAATTCCTGCAAATGCTACTGGCTCTTTTTTCACTTTGAATCTTTTCTTGAGCACTTTTTGAAATATCAACTTTATGCAAAAATATGAAGGATATTTCTTTATATACAGACACTCTTGGGCACAATATATGCTCTGCCCTTGTAGTTCACAACTCAAGGAGCATAAAAAAAGTAATTCTACAAAACAACCTTTGAGTAGTTTCTCAAATCTTCAGGAATAGTGAATGTCGGGGGGGGGTCAGTCACAGACTTCTACAAGAAACTTTTGTAAAATCATGTTTGATCTGTGTTTGGGTATACTCAGGAAGCTATAAATTTAGTGCTGAATTTCAGGCATACTGTTTATATTTAGTATATTATTTGTTGAGGTTTTTCCAAAACTACAAACAAAATTATCTGTTCTGTCCATTACATATGACCATTCTTTTCCTTTATCTTTGACAGTGACATCAAAACCTGGAGCCTCAGTGGTACCAAACACAACTCAAGCATCAACCCCACCCCAAACACAGACCCCTCAACAGAATCTTCCGCCTGTACAAACGACTCATTCCTTTCCTGCTGTAACCCCTGATCTTATCATCCAGCCTCCAGTAATGACAGTGGTGCCTGCCCAGACACTTCAAACTCCCCCACCTCCTCCCCCTCCCCCACCACCCCCACCACCCCAGGCCCCTCAGCCAATTCAGACACACCCACCCATCATTGCAACTGCACCACAGCCTGTGAAGGTGAGTGTGACTTGTCATTCAGTTAGGAAACTTGTTCTTACTATCCCAAAAATATTTTCTTGACGTTTACATTGACAGATTTAGTAGTTAGTGTCTATGCTGTCAAAGTTTGTAATTCCAAAAATTTACCCATTATCTAAATCTAGAAGAGGGACCTAGTCTGTTATAAATCACTTAAGTATATTATGGATTTAACTGATTTTATGCTCCATATCTTAAAACTTAAGAACCATGTCCATAAATGTAACATACTAAATAATGCTGTTGTGAAATGGTTAGATTCCCAACCATCTAGGCATCCCTTTTATCAGTAAACTGCTACTTTTTCTTCTGTGACCACTATAGGATCGGAAATTATACATGTCAAGGATATTTTAATATAGCACAAACAAATGAAAAAGCATCTATGAGACAGAAGTTCTTTGACGGGCTAGAGTGACTCTTATTTATAACATTGTCATTTGTATCCAGACAAAAAAAGGGGTGAAGAGGAAAGCAGATACCACCACACCCACCACCATTGACCCCATTCATGAATCACCTTCACTGCCCACGGAACCCAAATCTACAAAGCTGGGCCCCCGTCGGGAAAGTAGCCGCCCAGTAAAGCCTCCAAAGAAGGATGTCCCAGATTCCCAGCAACATGCAGTAGAGAAGAGTAATAAAGTGTCAGAGCAATTAAAATATTGCACTGGCATCATCAAGGAGATGTTTGCTAAGAAACATGCAGCTTATGCTTGGCCTTTCTATAAACCTGTGGATGTGGAAGCCTTAGGCCTACATGATTATTGTGATATCATCAAGCACCCAATGGATCTGAGCACAATCAAAGTGAGTGATTGTTTAAGGTTCTGAAATATAAAGAATACCTGAATGGAGAGAAGTAGGAATTTGGAATTGAGTAATTTCAGTGGCCAAGAATTATGTTTTTTACATAAGGAATTTTTGTTGAGGAATTCTTTCTTAGTATTATACAAATAATGTTCATCCGTTACATAAAGATGTACTTAATCTATTGCCAGTTTCTGCTACTATTAAACTATTTTTGTTCTCTGTAGTCCACCTAGATTGACCTAATTCAATAATGTGCCATAATGTTCAACTTTGACATTTTCTAGTCCCTAGAAAGTTATATATAAAGTTGCTGAAATTTTCCATCTTGTCATTTGTGGCTCATTTGGCCTAGTTTTATTTATATTTTACTGTTTTAACTGCCAGCTCCCCCTGCTGGGTATTTGAGTTGGTTTACCTCTAAGACAAAAGTTGCCCCTATTTTGTTCATTTATTAATCTTTTGGTCACGTTTTTATTGTTTGGTTTGGAACACTGGACATTGAGAAAGGTGCAATTTTTATTCTCATCTCTTGGTGAGATGAATTAACTTTAGTGGTGCCTCTATCGTATGTCATTGATTGGTCTTATTATAAGCTGCATTTTGCCATGTCCATTTGAGGAAACTTGAGGAATCTAAGATGTTTTCATTTGGCCTAGATCATACCAGTAGTTAGTGTCAGAGCCAGGATTCAAACTCTAGTAACTCCAATTCTAGTATTCTTTCTACTATGTTAATTTTTTCAAAGTCTATTTCCTTTTACAACTGTGGATCCTTTGACTTTGCACATGCTTCTAAATCCTTGCTCATTGGGGACATTTTGTTGCAAAGAGCATTATTTTCAGTTTTATAGGCAGAGAAGCAGGCACAGCAAGTTAAAGAGAATTGCCCATAGGTGATGGCCAAAGTAGGATTTATTCAACCAGTCATCTTGGTAATGTGTCCTTCATTCATCCATAGTTCAGGAAGCAGTTAGCCACAGCTTAGAGCAGTGATTCAGACCAAGCATGTAGCAAATTATTGCCAATCTACTTATCTTCTTCAGTTGAAAACTGCCTTTCACTATTAGAAATGCAAAAGCAGATAACTAATAACCAACTGTGAAGATAACTTAATCAGCATTTTCCATGGCTACATTAAATTTGTAATTGAAATTGACATTCTCCCACAAAGCTTTCCTTCCTGGCTTGTGCATGTTGGTGTGCTATTATTTGTAACATTTTTTCTTTTTAGTCTAAACTGGAGACTCGGGAGTACAGAGATGCTCAGGAATTTGCTGCAGATGTCCGATTGATGTTTTCCAATTGTTACAAGTACAACCCTCCTGACCATGAGGTAGTAGCCATGGCACGTAAACTACAGGTGAGGACTTTGGGTATTGTCACATTACATGATTTTCCCTGTAAGTAAACACCTAAATTGCCTGGAAGCTGATTTTTAATCATTATATCCATACTTCAAAATACTTTTTTTTTGTGAGTTTAACTGTTGTTTCTTTTTGCTATATCGATGTAGAAAAGAGATAATTCAGAGTGAGTTGCAACAATATATAGTAAGTAAATGACCGAACTTGCTCTGCAGACAGGGATTTAATCCTGAACTCAGCTGCTTAACATTTGTGTGACCTTAAACAGAACACTTCACTTTCTAAGCCTTAGTTTCTTTATCTGTTAAGTGTAGAAGTTGCTCTAGATGGCCTCTGCGGTCCTTTTCTTAAAATCATAACCCTGTGAAATGAGAACTAGTAAAAATCAAATGTGCTAAAATTTAACAGCAAACTAGTAGAACTTGGCCTACCTTGTATTCAATGGGATGGGAGGATGGGATTCAAAGTTGTTACTTAATATCAGACTCTTTGAATCAGAATCTAGTCATCCCTTCAAATTCACTCTATAGAATGATTAAAAGATAAAAGTAGAGTGAAAATATATCTTAAGACTGGGTATCTTCTGTCAGTTTGTTCAAATTGGGTTAATATCTAAAGGGACCTGCTGTAGCTCTTGAGTATTTGAAATTTTTACTAAGACTAAACAGTACAATGTTTTTTCACAGCCACCTTCGCTTTAGACAGACTCATAAGTTTTCCCAGGGACCAAAAAAGTAGGCTCACTCTAAAACTCCTCAGATGGATGATCCAGGTAGATATGGAATCCAGATCAGCATCCAGCCTTCTGGTTGGTATTGAACTCAGCATTTGTTCGATCCGTTTTTTCAGGAGAAGATACTTCTAATCCAATGGTGGAAAACTCAAATAGAAATAGGCCACCACATTATACATAAGGATCAGATCCTTGAAATTCTCATAATGACTTAGAGAAAACTTTGTGTTAACATTATCTGTATTGTTGTGTTTTTTATTTTGTTAAATATTTACAATTACATTTTTAACAAATTCAGCCACAGCCTGTAAGTGTTCTAGGTCACAGTGTATGCTTGACTCTTCTGATTTAGTCTATTGCTGGATTCTTCAAAGAAACCTTTGGACATTAATAGAGTAAGCTAAAGCTTAAATTGATTTAAATTAGTTACTGAAAAGCCATAGTTGCTTTTGTGTCATCATAAAGCATTTTCTTTACATACTTACACACACACACACACACACACACACACACACACACACACAGAGTTCTCACAAATTTGAATTTCTGTAAAGAATTCTGAAAGCAATTTGCATTCCAAAAAATACCTACTTTTATTTGTGCAGTACTGTGCTCTCTCTGCTCCTGTCGACCCCCCCCCCCAAAAAAAAATAGTGAAAGGTAAAGTATTTGATTGGAGTCTTGGTTTAAGACCTGGCAACAATAGAGTAGACCTTTACCCCACTATACTCAGCTGCCCATCTCTCCAGGCTTCACATGTCACCTGTCCTTTTCTGTTGTGACCATGTCTGCCCTTTCCGTGTTCTTCCTTTCTGTTCCATCAGAAACCCTACGTGACTGACCGTAGCACTCATATATTCCTCCTCCTACACTCATATGAGTCTGTGTGTTTAGCAAAGGACCACATAGATACATTTTTCTAAATTTATTTATTTTGAATTTTATAGTTTTCAATTATTAGAAATGAACAATTAACTCCACTGTATTATAGTGTTTTGCCCCTTTCCAGTTTGTTTATTATATTTCTGTTTTTTAAAAAAAAGGTAATTATTTCTTTTTATTGTTTAAAGCACTGATTTTCAGTCTCTTCCATATAATTAGATTTGTCCATGGTCAACATACCCTTTTTATTGCTGTCAGTTCTTGACTGTAGCCTACCCTTCTTATTTATACCAACATAGAATTGATAGTATGGTGTATATAAAGAATTCTGGGGCTCAGACCTAGATTTGAATCAATGAAAATTGACCCCCCAAAAAAAACCTATAAGGTCTTGAGGCTATTTTTTACAGGTAGGATTTCTTTGACTTGAGTCAGAGAGCAGGAAAGGTCTTCATTTCTTATGGAAAAAAGGGTCCCAACCCCCTATCGCTAAAGCAGCATTAGCCAGGGAGTGTCCAAAAATAAAAACTTGTAGGTCACTTTTATAATAATACTAATCCTACCTCTAAATTCTGTTCTATCCCACCATTGCCTGATAAAACAAACTCATAGTCTTTTTACTAATACTACCCAAGAAGTACAGATAATTCAATCCTCATTATCCTAATTATGCATATCTAATATGTGTCCTATAGGAGAGTTACTGTTTTCAATCTCTTACCATATTTATTACCATATTCTAATCTATACCTATTAAAAGTGATATTTTACAAAATTTCATTATGCATTTCCTACTACTAAATTTGGAGATTTGCGCTCCAAAAGAGAAACATGTTCAGTTCTTCTTAAAATTACCTCATCCTTCAAAAGTCATGGTATTATGGAAACTGGACAGTTCCATGCTCCTAATGAACTTACATTAATAAGAGATATCAATGAGTAGCTTTACTTGAAGGTTATTCTCATCATTTGTGTGTAAGAATCTGTTTTATGAGGAAACTTCACAGAAGACCATCCCTCACAATTTATATTCTTTCTCTACATAGTCTTTAAAGGGGGGAAAAAAGTATCTTGAATGGTAACTCTAACTTTCCATCTAGATCATTTAGTTCAGACACTCATTTTACAGTTGAAAAGGGCCCAGAGAGGTTGCTACGTGTTCATAACTGCCAGGATTTAACCTAGATCTTCTGAATCCAAAAACCACCAACCACTCTTTCTATTAAAACTTTCCAAAGGCTGATGGAAAAAAAGTGATTGAACTGATTGAGCCGTTTGACTTTTGAAACCCCTTGCTAGCAATACACTGATTACCTAGAACCATTGGGAGAAAGGCTTCAGGTTTTTGCCCTCACTGTCATCTTCCAGCTTGTTCTGTGAACCTTGTACCATCTTGGTGTAACAGATTATAGTTGGTATGACCATTTTCCTAGCTGCTCCTGGCCCCATTCTGTCTGCAGCAGATTGAAACTGCATATGGACTCTCTGAGCGTGTAAAAGACACAAGAGAAGGATTTAGACAGTGGTGAGCTTCCTTTCTTTCATGCCTTTCCAATTGCAATGATAATTGTTTTCTGTTTTTATTGACTTTGATTTAAAACTTCATTTAAACTAGATATATTCATGATTTATACTTGAAAATATTAAATTCATTTAACATTGCTTTATCACTTTACCTCATAGTTTGGAAAATTCTGCTAAAAAGAATCATGCATCTATCTCCCTTATTTTTCCAGCTTTTTCTGTATAAACCAATACTTTTTTTTTAACCAATATTTTCTTAGACCATCCATCTTACCCCTGTACCACCTCCTTTAAAAAAGGTCATTGCGGACTTAGCATATTTTCTGATTGCTGGCCATCATTCTCTCTTACAACATTATATCATTGTACGGTGCCTTCTGGTTCCATCCTTGGTTGAGGAGAAAAAGAAATTTCATTCTGCATTTCAGAAGTAACATTTTTCTATATAAAGGAAATTTTAATAACAAAATAAAAATAATTTTACTGTCTCATTGACATTTTCTGAATTACTTGGATGTAACATGAGATTCTTCATGTTATGACTGACCTTAGCTCTGACTCTCTAGTTCCTGGATGTTCTTCTGCTTTTAATCCCTATTTTCTCTCAAAACTAATACGTAAAAAAAAATTCTTTTATTTGATGTAACAAGTTTTATACCTTTACTAAGTAGATTTCTACTTGTAGTATTAATCAAATCTCACTCATATTTTAAGCAGTTTTCAGATAGACTAAGAATTTGAGTTTACCTGACAGTTTAGTTTATATATTGAGGAATTATTGTTTCACTTTAAAAGGTCCTATGCTTTTATTTAAACACTAGTTATTAGCTAATTTGTTATTGAGTTTGGTTACACTTCCAATGGGTCACAGAGTTAGAGTAAAATTGAAAGATTTAGGATTTGCAATAATAGGGATGGTTTGGTGGGTTAGGATCTTGTTTCCTAGTCACTTGCTACCCAAAGATTTCTCTAGTGCCATGCTTTTAACTTCCTCAGATGACTGTCCCCTCTCTTGTGCTTGGTAAACTTTATATAACATGCTTTGTATCTGTATCTGCCCACATCCTTTATTTTAAATTCCTCAATAAAGGAGAGGCATTGAGAAATCATAATATTTTACAACTCCAATTAGGATGTTTATTTTTGTAATCTTGGCTTAAAAAATGGAATGATGGAGATTTCTTTTATGACAAAATTACAAATTCATAGTACCTGGTAAATTGTGAATTTATGACCAAAACAAAATAAACTGAGTCACATCATCATGAAAGTCTGAAACAAATCCAGAAAACTGTTTTCTTAAGAATGTTCATTTTAAATGATCTTTTAAGGAATATTATCAGCATTATCCACATAGGAAACTTTACATGCTATTCTCTATTCGAAGGCAGTATTTACTTGCCAGCTTTCTAATGCAGAATTATGTGCTTTCTGTTCTCTAATTTCCCTCACCCTGAAGCCTTTCCCCTATTTAAGGTTGCAGTTAATGGGTTGATTTCCTGGAATTTGTTGACATTTCTTAACTTTCTCAATGTCTAAACCAGGGTGGTGGTTCCTTTTTCCTTTTGGAGATGGAGTGATAGAATATCAGCAAGAGATGTTACCTGGGAATATAAGGGGAAAACTAGAATTTCTTCATTTTTTTGCTCCATTGATGGCAGGTGGAAATTATTGATCTCTTGACATTCTCTGCTGTCATCTGTTTCTATCTACCATTCTATGTATCTTTCTTCGTGTGGTTTTTATGTAAATTATTTTTGTTGACATTGAAAAATCTGAGCAGAAATATTAGCAATGCTTTCTGATTTGTAATGACCCTGAGCTAAAAGTTTGACTCTTTTTTTCTTTCAAAAAGCTTTTTAAACTCTGAACTTAAAAATAAAAAAAAAATAGGCTTTCCACATTCTATGATAGCAAATAAAAAAAGAATTATACTCAAAACTGCAAATTTTTATTATATATTATATAAGGTCATTTATTTTCATTGGAAAACTTTTTGCTTGTTCTTTGAACAGTTTCCTTTCTGGCATTTTAGAACTCTCTGGTACTGATAAGTTTTCAACATGTGTGCATCTGCAGTCTGTACTTGCGGAAAAGGGAAGTATTGGCTCCATATTGACCATTTAGGAAGTTATATGTTATTCTTCAGCAAACCATTTTAGTTTTTCCTGGGAGGAAGGGTCTTTTCCCATTCATTTCCTCTGTAGTTCTGATTATAGAAATAACCAGATTTATTAGGCATACCCAAGACAGAAAATACAGTATTTTCACTCTCGTCTTTACTCTGCTTCTGCATACAACTTTTTTCTTCAGACTTTACCTAAGTAAAGACTTACAGCACGATCCTTACTTATAAGGGAGAAGGAAGTAAATAGACTTTTCAATAGCATCACAAAGATCTTTTAGTAAACATCTTTGAAGTAATGAATTAAATGAATGAGTTAGCATTTGTTGATTGATTAAAAATAATATCATCTGATCCTTGTAACAGCCCTGTTATTATATCCATCTTATAACTGAGGAAATCGAGGACTTGCTCAAGATCTCACAGCTAGTAAGTGTGTTAGTAATGCTGATCACCAAAGTCTCAGAATTTCTAAATTTCTTTAATCATTATACTTATAGGAGCATGTGCTGTACTATATAAAAGCTATGGCAAGAGAGAAGCCTGTGTTATAACAATGACGTGTCCCCACCAAGAGAATTTTCTAAGAGTCACCTTATGTATTTTGTTTAGAGAGATAAAGGGAATCTGAGTTGTAGTGCCTTCAAGTGACTGTGTTTGTGCATGTACATGGGTGCTTCAGATACTAATACTACCCTCATCCTCAATAAAAGTTCAGCTTGTTTTGTTCCTGGAATTCCCTGGGCACTGGGAATAAAAGTTGCAGAAGAGCCAATCCCCTACCCTTGACAAGCTTGCCCTTTAAGAGGAACCGGGCACCAAAGAGAGGTTTCTGAGATAAGGCCTTTCATAGCTATTGTCAAAGTAAAATGTGGGAAGTGGAAGATTTTATTCATTCAAAGGCACTATGGCAAGATGACTTGGCTAGATACCCTGGAGTGTGACCAGCTAGCTAGGTTGAAGGCCAGTGAATTTATTTGCATTCTTTCAGTCCCCATTCAAGATTGTGAGACATCAGGACAAAAGTGATGGGATTGACTGTCCCCCTGGTCCTTGGATCCTAGATTCTGGTGGTCAGGTATGGAGAATTCCACCCCAGGGAAGACTATATAAGGCTAAGCAACTTCCAGTACTATAACAAAACCCAGAAAGATGAAGTGATGTCCTTGGGGTTACTCAGATAATAAAGGGTGAAATCTTGCATTAGCCCCAGCTATCCTGATTAGAAGACCAGGTCTTATTCTTATGATCTTCATTGTTGGAAGGAACAGCCATGGTTATTTAATTTTTTTTTTTTTAGGTTTTTGCAAGGCAGTGGGATTAAGTGACTTGTCCAAGGTCACACTGCTTGGTAATTAGTAAATGCCTGAGGCCAGATTTTAGCTCAGGTCCTCCTGTCTCCAGGGCCAGTGCTCTATTTACTGCACCACCTAGCTGCGCCCCCCCCCCCAATTTTGTTTTTTTTTTTTTACTGCAAAGAGTAATAAAGTTGAAATTCAAGATATGTACAGTAAAAGAATGCAAGCACCTAACTATGCTTGATGAATTCGTTCCCTAGGCCCAGGTAAATTGAATTCCAAGATTTTAAGGAGCTGGCATAATTACTCAGTTATTGTCAGTCTTTGAAATATGAAGAATGGCCCTTAATTTAAAATTTTGAAAGAATTCTGTAATTGTATATTTAGAAAAGGAAACTCATGCCAAGATACCAGAATGATTAATCAAGATCTGGATCTTTGACTACCTTCATGCCCTTTATTTGGACAGGATATTTAGAGTGATTGGTGCAATTTTATATAAAGGGTATACCTGAATTTTTCATTTATTCTTTTTTTTTAGGGTTGTTTTATTATTTTTTTGCAAGGCAAACAGGGTTAAGTGGCTTGCCCAAGGCCACACAGCTAGGCAATTATTAAGTGTCTGAGGCCGGATTTGAACCCAGGTACTCCTGACTCCAGGGCTGGTGCTCTATCCACTACGCCACCTAGCCGCCCCTCATTTATTTTTTAGATATTTTTTTATACCCATTTAAAAAAAAATTGTTTTGAGTCCCAAATGCTCTTTTCTAGTCCTTCCCCTACCCATAAGCAGTATGCTACTCATTATACATGTGAAGTCATGAAAAACATTTCCATATTTGCCAGGTTTCAAAATAACGAAAGTGGAAAAAAAGTATACTTCATTCTGCACTCAAGAATTCATTAATTCTAGGGGTGGCTAGGTGGCACAGTGGATAGAGCACCAGCCCTGGAGTCAGGAGTACCTGGGTTCAAATCCGGCCTCAGACACTAAATAATTGCCTAGCTGTGTGGCCTTGGGCAAGCCACTTAACCCCATTGCCTAGCAAAAACTAAAAAAAAAAAAAAAAAAAAAAATTCTCTCTCTGGAGGAGGATACAGCTTTAAGTCTTTGAAATTGCCTTGAATTATTGTATTGCTCAGAGTAGCTAAATCTCTTTAACAGTTTATCATCTTTATAAAACTGTGGTTGCTCCTGTTTCATTTCATTTTATTTTGCATAATACGCTGATCCTTTTCCTTTTATTTCTTTGGGATACAGACCTAATTACTGTTCATATCCATTGTCCATTTATCAATTGGAAAAATAGCTCTTTTAAAAAATTTGGATTATTCCCTATATAGCTGAAAAAAATGTGCCTTTATAAGAGAAACTTTAGCAAAATTTGTAACAAATTTTTCATGTTATCTTAGTACTCAAAGAAAACATGAGCTAGATAATAGAATGATTGAGTATTCACAGATGATTTATTGATATGGCCCAAAGAATATTTGTTAGTGGTTCATTGTATATTTGCAAGATAATCTATTGAATTGCCCTGAGAATCTGTTCTTAATCTTATTACTATTTTTATCAAGAAAAAGTCATTGGTGGCATGCTTATCAGGTCTTTAGATCAAAAAAAAAGATGACCAGGGGCAAGTAGGTGGTGCAGTGGATAGAGCACCATCCCTGGTGTCAGGAGGAACTGAGTTCAAGTACAGCCAAAGAAAGTTAATAATTACTTAACTGTGTGACTTTGGGCAAATCACTTAACCCCATTGCTTTGCCAAAAAAAAAGATGAGCAGTTGATACATTGAATGAGAAAGTCTGCATTGATGGACATCACAACTTTTTAATAGGTGATCACTTAGAAAGTTGATATGACCAAAAAAATTGTCTTCTGGTAGAATAAGGACAATCTAATAAGCAGATCCTCAAAACTTAACATGTTTTTCCAATGACCCCTATACATTTCAATATTGTGTGTGTACATCTGGAACCCATTTTTAATGTATTTTATTACTTTGAACCTTATTTACATAGCAGAACACAAAATCCTTTATGATATTGTGAACCTCTATTTTATATAGTTTATTTTTAATTAGAAAAGAAAATTCTATGCTTTTTTCAGAATTTTTATACTTTTATATATTATATAAAATATATACTTATATATACTTTATATATATTTTATTTTTATACTTATAATTTTTTTATACTTTTCTGTGCTTCCTTTTGGTTCCTTCTATTTTTGCATTTTCAAATATATTAAAATTACTACTATATTCTGGGTATGAATATTCTTTCCCGTTAAAAAAAAGAGCCTTCTTGGTTACAAATAGCATAGTCAGACAAAATGAATCCACATAGCAGACATTTTCTTTTTGGAATGCAATGGGGTTACTTGACTTGACCAAGGTCACACAGTTAGGTAGTTATTAAGTATCTGAGGCTGGATTGAATTCAGGTCCTCCTGACTCCAGGGCTGGTGCTCTATCCATCACCCCACCTAGCTACCCCTATTCTCTTTGTAGGAGGGTGAGTAATATACTTTATCATAGATTTTCTGGTGACATAGTTGGATATAATGCATTAATTGGTCTTTCTGCAGTCTCTCATTTCCTTTTCTAATTAATGTTGCTAACCTTTTACAAATTCTCTGTATTCTGCTCACTGACTATATATATCAGTTTATACTTTACTGGATTCTCTTTAAAATCTCTTTATTCCATATGGTACAGTAATATTCCATTACATTCTTAGCCCACAATTTACTTAGTGATTCCCTAATTGTCTAAGAAACCTATCTGAAGCACTCCCTAAGTTCAAGACCTTTACTTTTTTCCCCTTCTCAAGAGTACGTTTTTGCTTTGCTCATGTCTGTTTAGTATTTATTATTCTTCTCAGTCTCTGTGTGTGCCTAAGTTCACCTCACATTTGATGAATTACATAAAAGTGAAGTTCTTCTGATACCTACTTTTCTCCATGTTTTGTATACTCTTCTCACCCAAATTGTGAAAAGTATTGAGTTTTACTCCCTTCTTCCTCCTTTTAATAATTAGATATTATTTTCATCTTCACATCTTTTGGTTTTCAGAACAAAACCAATTTACCCACCACCTGTTGGGGTTTTTTTTTAAATTTTTCCTTCAAAGCCCATTAAATACTTTAACACTAGTTTCTTGTCATCCTACTAGATATTAGTATTAACATTTAGCACTTTCCAATTGCTCAAATGAAATATCCTTTCTGGATTTTTCCAAACTCTAGTTTCCATCTTTTGTTTCTCAGTTTTAATCTTTTCTTTAGAACTACTTAAATTCCTTAAAGGAGCAGCTAAGTGGTGTAGTAGATAGTGTACCAGTCTTGGAATCAGGAGGACCTGAGTTCTAATGCAGCCTCAGACACTATACTAGCTATCTGACCTTGGGCAAGTTGCATAACCCTCTTGCCCCACACAAACAGACAAAAAAATCCATTAAATGTTCATTTTCTTTCTCTTCCACCCCCCCCTTGTAGGTTTATACTCATTTTTTGTAAGTTATCTTTGATCTATTTTAATTTCTCTTCAATTCTTCCAAGTATTCAGGTAGTCCTTATGGAAAATTCATGAGTTGGAGTTGTTTATTGGTTGGGAGGGCGGTGTTTGTTTTTTTCCTGTCCATCTATTTGCAGTTGTTGGAGGATTTTATTATCGTTTAGTAATTTCAGTCATGTCTGACTCTTTGGAACTCCATTTGGGGTTTTCTTGGTCATAAATGTTGGAGTGATTTGCCATTTCCTTCTTTTTCACACGAGGAAACCTAGGTAAAGAGGGTTAACATCTCCCATGTTCATATAGTTAGTAAGGGTCTGAGACCAGATTTGAACTAAGGTCTTCCTAATTCAGAATCCCTAGACTGTACTGCCATTATCCTCATTCTTTGGAACTTCCATAAGTCCCCATCCTGGGGTCTTCTCAGTAACCGTCACTGATCTTGCTGCCTTTGAACCCAAAACTTTGCTAATAGCCTTTCTTTTCTATTGTTCTCAGGCTTCTCTTTGACTTCTTACATGGTTCTCTAATGAAATAAGTAACTTTCTATAGTTTTTCATTGGATTTTCTGCATCGTTATTTAATCCATTGCAAACTCAAGGTTTTCCTGAAAGGTAGACATATAGACCTTGTCCAATCTGATTCCAAATAAGAAAACTATTTTAATGAAAAGTTCTTTTATACTTGCTAAAATTGTGCTCTGTAATCTTTCAGAACCAAGTCATGAGGCATCAAAAAAGTGCTTTAATGAAGGGAAAGGCCAGTAACTTACAATAATCTCAAAATTCCATTAAAAGTTGTTCTCACAAAGGATCACATGAATTAGTTACTCAACAACCAATGAATCTGTGATTAAGTATCTGAGGCTGGATTTGAACTCAGGTACTCCTGACTCCAGGGCCAGTGCTCTATCTGCTGTGCCACCTAGCTGCCCCTGTTGATTGTTTTTGGAAAAAAGAGAAAGGAAGAGAAGAATCTGTATTTGACTTGTACAGATTTCATGATTAAATTGGAAAATTTACCTGGGAAGTGTCCTTGTAATGTGTAAGAGCCATTTAAAATCCATCATCACTAATTGCTTTGGTTCAACATTCATATTCTTGTTATCCTTTGTCTATGCATTTTGTGACAACACTCCCTACTTTTATCAAGTAAAACTGTCGACTATTCCTCAAACATACTTTCTGTCTTACTCACACTAGAGTCTTGTTAATCCTGTTCATCTGGAACTCACAGATCTTTTAGTTGTTCATGCTCAGAAGGCCAGTTGAAACAGCAGTATGCATCATTTGATAGTCTAGAAGTCTAAGTAGTCTTAACTAAGTCTCAGTTATTGGCCCTTTTGAGCCAGAAGATAGCAAGCTGTTAAATGCCTTTGATGGACTTGAAAGATGAACCAGTAAAGGTTATATTTGTTCTCTTCAGGACAGAGTTGATTTGGCTGGGATTTCCAGATAGATGCTCTTGTAAAGATAGCCCTGGAAAGTCTTTTTTATGGCCCATAAATATAATCTATTCAGTTTCATTTGGAGTTGTTAATTTTCAGTGTACCTCTTGCATGCTGCATTTTTTTGTTGGTAATTAACATTTTTTGGCTGTTCCCACATGATTATTCTTCTCTATTCCTATACATACTCTTTCTGAATACACCTGAATGTCATTACCCATTTGGCATTTTATATGAATGTTTTTGCTTCCTTAAAAAAAATTTCAGGCAGAAAACCAAGCAAGAAAGCTGAGAAGAATTGCTGTTTCTGGATGCTTTCATACAAGACTGGATAGGGAGCAACTAGGACCTCTGTCTGAATTGGGTGGCCTGGCAGTCACTTACTCTGAAAAGGAACCAAACAATCGAGGTCAGACCTTTGGTGATGGAGTTTGTGCTTCATTCAAGTTTGTCTCTCACTTGGAAGAAGAATTAAAACTTACTCTGCACAGCTCCAGAGGAGAAAACTAGGACAATAGGTAGACATTACAAGCAAACAGATTTTGAGAACTTTCTCTCAATTATCATTTAGAAAAGAAGTACACTGTTTCAGATAATGTTTTTCCCATCGTTGAAGGCTTTCAATCACTATTTGGGGAGATCCAGGCTTCATGAATTGGTCAGGAGAGCAGCTGAGAGTCTTTGATCCAATTAAAAATGTGGCCATTCCATTCTTTTGCTATATCACCATCCATTGCCATTATGCACTTTTCAGCTCCCAATCCTGAGACTACAGTGGGGAAATGCCCTTCTTCTAAGATGAAAGTGTGACCAGAAAAATCATCCCCTTTCTCTCAACCTCTCTGCACTCTGTTTATCTGAGTCATTTACTGGATTAATGAGAGTGCCCCTACAGAGATGGAATTATGGTCAACCTCTTTTATCAGCCCAGTCATGGTTCCATTTGCAGAGCATTATTGCTGGGATGAAGTAAGCACAGAACACAACTGGGTTCTTCAGATCCCAGCAATGTTAGCAGTTCAGGTGTTGACTCTCCAATTCCCAGGTGTGTTGTATGATGTTTTTTTTAGTGTATGAATGAAGCCTAAAGATGCCACCACCTACACGGGGGTGTTTGGGTATTGTCTCCGAATCTCAGGGTTACAAAGGTTAAATCTCCTCCAACTTCCTATTAATCTCTAGTAGATGATGATGATTCTGCTTTTGCTTGCATATTTCAAATGACAGAGAACCCCACTCCCTTATTAGGCAACCCAGTATGTTCTTGATCATCCCAGTTATTAGAAAAGAATCATCAGGGAACCACCAGACTTTGGAGCCTGGAGGAGATTTGGTTTCAAGATTCCATGTGTCAAATGGTGATTACTACCTGTACTCAAGGAATCATTATGAATTAAGTGCTTTGTAAATGTTAAGGCATTATAAATCAAGACAATATAATTAAAGATAGAAATATCAGTCAAGTGGAGACAAAATTATCTCTGTTGGACTATAGCTTAGTTATGTATTTACAAAACCCTGTGAATCACTAGCAGAAGTGATGAATAGCAAAGACAAAAAAAAAGAGAAGAAAAAATTAACTTCAAAATAAGTAAAAATATGCAGTAACTAATACACCAAGATAAATGCTTGATTTTTACAAAAATTGTTAACTACAAAATAATTTATAGGAATAATGGAAATTGTTAATAGTGAGTAGTTTAATGCACATTTTGGGGTCATGCTAATATAATACTGCTAAATTATTTTATATATTTAGGGCTCTATCAGTCAAACCATATTAACTAACGAGTCAAAATAATAAAATTCATTTCAAAGAGCAAAACATCTAGAATCTGGAAAAAGCAAGAATCAAGAGAGTGTACACAATTTCAGACTTCAAAGTTTATGTTATAAATTAGTCATCAAAACTAAAACTGCTTTACTTTTAAAATATAAACAGAAAATTGGTCATTGGGATAGACAAGAAATAATTGGTTGAAAATTGTAGCCCAGTGTGCAAACTTAAAGACAAATAGGGAGGACAGCTAGGTGACAGTGTATAAATACTTGGAATCAGGAGGACCTGAGTTCAAATTTGTGCTCAGACACTTAATACTTACTTAGCTATGTCAGCTTGGACAAGTCATTTAACCCCATTGCCTTGCAAAAACCAAAAATAGCACATTACTAGAAAAACTTTTTTATAAGAACTGCTAAGAATACTAAAAACCCTTTTTCATGAATTAAGTTTAAATCAGCATCTTTTTACAATGAACTTGAACATGCAACTTGATTTTAAATTATGTTATTATTTTGACCATTTAATATTTTAGCATGCATCATTTTGATGAAATTAGAATTAGATGAAAAGTGATGGATGGATTGAAGAAAATTTTAGTAAATATGTGGGCAAGGGATATGAACAGATTTCAAGATTGCAAGCCCTAAATGACTATAAGAATATACTGCATCTCACAAATTAAAGACAGCTTTTTAGTTTCATCACATGTGAATTGGCATAGAAGACAAGAAAAGAAGTAGGAAATAACTATCACTGGTAGAGCTAAGGAAAGATGAGCACAGCGATGAACTGATGGTATAGCTGAGAAGTGGATCGCCTATTATGGATAGCAGTTCTGGATTATTTTAAGAAGAGTTACTAAACTTTGTATGTCCTTTGTTATAAAAGTCTTATTTACCAAAAATAATCAAAATGATACTGTTTAAATAGTAGCCTAAAAATGGAACAAAATATTTGTTCTTTCATTATAGTCATAAAACTGTTCCGTTACAGTAATAGAATGTTACTGTTCACTGAGACACAAACTTCAGGAATGTATAAAATTCGGGAAGAGTTGAAATGATGAGAGTAAGATAAGCAGAATGACCAAAGCAATATGTATATACAGCTGCTACAATGTAAATTAAAAAAGTGCCCTGGCATTGAATGGTGAATTCTTGGAACAACCACTATTGTTTCTAGAGAACCAAAAATAAAATATAACTTTCCCACCTGAGGTTGAGCATTTTTTATTAGAATCTTTTCTATATTATGTGGTCAGTATAGCATATTTCACAAGTAAGGAATGGGTTGTAAAACAATTATTACAAGTAAACTTTTTTCCAATGAAGGCATTGTAGATACAGGTGCTGCAAACTTTCCTGTATTAAGCCAGAGTCTGCCAATTTATAATATTGTATATCCCTTGTTTTCATACACTAGCAAATGCTACTAAATAGTGTATACACTCAGATGCTGCTAAATGATGGGCTGTTGTAGTATATATCTCATGATTGTGTATCTGCTCTCAGCATATTTTGTATGTTCTTAGGTGTGTATGTTCTCTCTCGTGAGAGAATATATGGACTTTGAGGACAAATTTTTGTCTTTGTATCCTTAGCACAATTCCTGGCACACACAATAAATGTTTATTGATTGCCCCTTCATTTTACCAAGGAATACACTGAGACTGGGAGTTTAAACCAAGATCCCATATGGAGCTACTGCCATAGCCAGAACTAGAGCCAGTATATCCCACTTATTACCCTGGATCACCAGTATGGGAAATAAGAGCCAAAGTTTAAGGGATTGAGACAGTTCCAGGATGATAACATCACTTTAGTGAGGCAAAGTACAGGAACATGTCAGAAAAGATGGAATGTGTCCTCCCTAGTTTTCATTAATTAAAACAGAAGGATATAAACAAAGTACATTGCTGGTAAGTAACCTTATGTGAAGAAAGAGAGCAAATTAGCACATTTTGCTTGACCAAAATGTAATATTAGACAGAAATTAAGAATAAGAAAAGATTGCCTGTGGGCTACAGCCAGAACCCATTTCTTTAATGTCCCTACTTTGGTGTGAACAGTTTCAAAAAACTATTTCTAGATGATTCTATTCTTCATCCTATTCTTGCACAGGTCCTCAACCTTGCTTTTCATTTAAAAAGAGAATTTCATAGACTTCTCACTCTTCTGGGATACTTCTGATGGAAGTAATGATCACCTCAGCTAGCTATTTATATTCCTAATTTATTGCCCTTGAGTCTGCAAACCCAACCCATTAATAAAATTATTTCTTCCTCTTAGGATGTGTTTGAGATGCGCTTTGCAAAGATGCCTGATGAACCTGAAGAGCCAGTGGTTGCTGTGTCCTCCCCTGTGGCACCACCACCTACCAAGGTGGTTGCTCCACCTTCATCTAGTGACAGCAGCAGTGACAGCTCCTCAGACAGTGACAGCTCAACTGATGACTCTGAGGAGGAGCGAGCTCAGCGGCTGGCAGAACTTCAAGAACAGGTACAGCATTCCAGCTGAAGAGTGCTAACTGTTAGCTAACTGCCAGCTAGAATTAATTCATTTGGTAGAGGTGCAACCAGATTGACCTCTTTCTAAATGGAGTTTTTTTATTATGTGAAACTAACCTTAATATTTCTTTCATGTCTCTCTATTACATCTTTTGTGTAATTTGCAGATTTCTACCCTGAGATCAAGTTAGGAAAGCCTTTCTAAGATTAAAATGTGATTAATGGAAATATCCTCATATGTTAAGTCTGAGTGCTTCTTAGCTGCACATCAAGTAGAACCATTTCCTCTGCAGAATTCAAGTAAACCTCTTGGGTGCAACTTTTAGTGAGAATAGAATTTCCTGTTTAATGAAAACTGGAAAGCATTTAACCTGGTTACCTGTTGCATTTCTGCTACTCCAGCAAAGACACATAATTTTTAATACCTTCTACTCCTTTAAAGCTGTCATTGACCTACTCTACCATCTCTACATGCAGAGGCTATTTAAAAAAAAATTTTAGCCTTTTCTGAGGCCTAGGAGAATTGTCATGCCTGATACCAGCCATATTGACTGTATTTTGGAAGCTAATCTTACCTTTTAGTTATTACATGATCTTAATTTTCTCTTGGGGGAGAGTAAATCCAATTCATATTTCTTTGAGGTCTGAGCAGTGCTATATCCTCTTGAGAGGAATGTAGTGATTGACTCAACCCAGTTCTTAGAATGTCACTGTCCTCTTTTACTTTTGCCATTTAACCATACACAGTGTACCAACCTCTTAAATAGGCTGCCATCTTCACTTACTGCCTTTTGTCTTCCTCGTTTTTTGACCTCGAGCGAAGCCACTTGTACTTTTAGACTCATTTTCATCTGATTGTATAGGATTGGGGCAGAGAGAAGAGAATATCATGACAATATTTATGATAAGCTTCTTGTCTGTCTCTTAGCTCAAGGCAGTTCATGAGCAACTTGCTGCCCTCTCCCAGCCTCAGCAGAACAAACCAAAGAAAAAAGAAAAAGACAAAAAAGAGAAGAAGAAAGAGAAGCACAAAAAGAAGGAGGAAGTGGAAGAAAACAAGAAAGGCAAAGCAAAGGAACCACCTCCCAAAAAGGCAAAGAAAAGTAACAGCAGCAACAACAATGCCAGGTGTGTGACTCAAACCACTGGCAGGAGCAGGAAGGGACCTGTCTCGCACTAGGAGAGCCATTGCTCATACTGGGTGGTTGATTTTACAGGCTTTCTTTAGTTTAACCACTTTGTTGTTTTGTAACCCAATTCAACCTTACCAAGGTTGGCTGTTGAGAAAATATCACCAACCCATTAACTATTGACTACCATCTTTTCATGATAAATTTCCATGTATCCTGGTGTAGGTCATCCATTGACCATTTTTTGGTTTGCTGGGGTCATTCTTATTTACAGGTCCTAGTTGAAGTAGATGTCTGAGGTTCCTTTTAACTCTGCTTCTGTAATAACTACATATTGAGAGGATTTCCATAAGAAACTTGTATTGCATTTTTCATTTGCATACTTATATGTCTATAATAAAAGAACAAAGAAAAATGTTTTTTAAAGGTACTCATTGAGGCACAGAAAAACTAGGGTTTACAGATTTGAACCAGTTAAGTTGAATTCTCATTAACTAGCCCTTCTGACCTCTTGAAGAGTCTACTCCTGAATAGTTCATTGAACTGTCGTTACCCTCTTTAGCTAAGAAAAGTTACCAAGTTAGTTGTCAATGTAGAATCTATAATGACAATTTAAGATTGCACCCCTTTGACAGTATGTGAGAGAGAAAATACCTTGTATTAAAGATTTGCTTTTTTTCCCCTTCCATGCCTTCTTAAGTAGCAAGAAGGAACCTGTGCCTGTGAAGAACAAACCCCCTCCTACTTATGAGTCAGAAGAAGAGGACAAGTGTAAGCCAATGTCCTATGAAGAGAAGAGACAATTGAGTTTGGACATTAACAAACTTCCTGGTGAGAAGCTGGGCCGGGTTGTCCATATCATCCAGTCTCGAGAACCCTCACTGAAGAACTCTAATCCAGATGAAATCGAAATCGACTTTGAGACATTGAAACCTTCTACCCTACGAGAACTAGAGCGCTATGTCACCTCGTGTTTGCGGAAAAAGAGGAAACCTCAAGGTATCTTTTCCGTTTCTGTCTTGAACAAAAGGGATCACAGACTGATTAGGAATTTCATTATCTCAACCATCCAAGAGACAGTTCATTGGTAAAAATAGTACTTTCAAGTCAGTTTGTAGGTTAATCTATTGACATATTTTGTTGTCTGTTTCTTGATATTTTGGGTTCTCTTTCCCTAGAGATTCTTCCCCTTCAGATAACCCTGTATATGTGCACCTCCAGGTACATGGAGCTTAGTTTGTTAAATACTTCACTACTTCTACAAGTTTATGAGGCACTCTGCCTGCCAATGAAGTATTAAATGACTAATCTTAGTTAATTTTTTTAAGTATGCCCCCTCCTCCACTCAGAATGTCTATTAATGTTTTCAACAAGAAATAGTCATCTGGAAACCCTTCAACTATAAAACAAGCCCCATCACATGGACCGTAACTATATTGATCACTTTTCTCGGGCTTGATATGTTTCTATTTGAACCCATTACAGGTGGTGGTGGTTGTTGTTTTTTGTTTGTTTGGTTGTTTTGGTTTTGGGGTTTTTTTTAGGTCTGAGTAATCTGATAGCTCTTTCTTTCCCTTTAAGTATGCTACATAATACCTTGAAAGAGGATGGGTATCCTAGTCAGATGGACAGTATATTTATATTGGAGCAATTATATCCCATACAAGTTTCCCCTTACAGTAGAATAGAAAATGAGCAGTCCTAATATTCTGTACCAAAATCACACTAGCAAGTTAATTGGCATTTATTACATGTCTCCTGTATGCCACCCAGGGGCAAGTAGGTGATGCATTGGATAAAAATACCAGGCTTGGAATTAGGAAGACTCTCCTTTCTTTCTTTTTTTCTTTTTAGATTTATTTTTGCAAGGCAGATGGGGTTAAGTGGCTTGCCCAAGGCCACACAGTTAGGCAATGATTGTGTCTGTGGCTGGATTTGAACTCAGGTACTCCTGACTCCAGGGCCAGTGCTCTTTCCACTGTGCCATCTGGCCACCCCAGGAGGACTCATTTTCATGAGTTCAATTCTAGTATCAGATTTTTCAGAGTGAAGTCAAATAACTCTCTTAGCTTCAATTTCTCATCTGTAAAATGAGCTGGAAAAGGAAATGGCAAATGACTCCAGTTTCTTTGACCAAAAAAATAGCAAATGGGGTGTCCAAAGATTGAAAAACTAAATAACAATATTTGCCAGCTAATACGTAAGTCCTAGAGATATAAAAGAATCCTCCTCGCTGCCAAAAGAGCCCATTGCTTGCTTTCACAGAACTCATAGTGAATTGTGTGTAACAAATATTACCAGGCTGATAGGAGCAGTGTGCTGATATCCTTTTAAATGTATTCTAAGAGAGTTTTGTTCTTATTTGAATTTTTTAGATTGGAACCAAAGCATTTTGTTGTAAATATTTTGTCTAATCCCAGAGAGAGATCTTGTTTTTAATGAAGGCCCAACAGAAAGAATCTCCTCTTCTTCCCTTCCCCTCCACAGCACCCCATCCTGCCCCCCCCCTCCAAATTACTTGTATAGATCTAGATCAAAGGTTATTTTACACAGAGATTAGCTTTGTGGGCTTTTTTTGGTGCGTCTTTTGCTTTGTTTTTATTTTTATTTCTTCTCTGCATGCAAAAACATTTCAACATAAAGTGCAAAAGAAAGGTAGGCTTCACTCTGTATTTAGACACCATCAGCTCTGTTTTTGTGTCATAAGTCCTTCAGTATTCTCTTGGGTCACAGAATTGCTAAGAAAGGGTAGGTCATTCACAGCTGATCATTTTGCAATATTGCTCTTTACTTTGTAAACAGTACATTGCATCTCTCATGTAAGATTTTTGCCAAGAGCATCCTGTTCATCATTTTCCATAACAGAACAGAATTTCATCTGAGGTACATTCCACAATTTATTCAGCCATTCCCCATCCCCTTAGCAGAGAAAACCTTTAGTGTCTTGCTTGAAACCTTTTTAGCATGATTCAGAGTTCAAATTTATATGATGAAAAAGATTCACAAAGACTGGTTTGAAGAGGTTAAATTTCCTTTATGGTTAGAGAGCCAACTCTACACTTGTCTTAACAGCCACAGACCATACCAGTGATGTTTAGTTTGACATTTTCTAGAATCTATTGCAGCAGCCCCCCAAGAATTTAAATGATTCTCAAAATTTTATCTTGACCTACTCAATAAAATTTGATAAGGGAGATTGCCCAGAGTTTTAACAGAGTTTTTCCTCTGTTAAAAGTAGTAAGAGTATCGAGTATCTGGTTGTGAAAACTTTTGTCTTTTTCTTTATATAGAATCAGTTGACTTTTACTCTTTCAAAAGTATTTGGCTGGCAAAAGACCTTTAAAAATTAACACAAAAAACTGAACTCGTATCTCCATAGTAGCCTGTTGAAAATTCCTGAATTCCTAATGAAAGAGAGAATAGTTTAGAAAATTGGGGGGGGGGGGGATTGCATATCTACTTGGCCCTAATGACAATCCAGTCTGCAACAAATTCAATGACCATAACCATAACTGAAATTTCAGTAACTCCTGTGTTTGTTCTCTAGGTTTTTCCAAGGCAGCAGTACATTTAGGCTTATTGTATGTTTATTAGAGTAATACTTCCTTTACTGAATAGCTCTCTATGACTTGAATGAAGTATTCCCCCTTCTTCACCTTTCTACCATTTTACTTAGAAGAGTAAATGTACACATGCATGGTGTTCAATTGTCTCTACCCTTAATTTGAATACTTTTGCTTTTTGTCTTGTTGCAGCTGAGAAAGTGGATATGATTCCAGGGTCCTCTAAGATGAAGGGTTTTTCATCTTCGGAGTCTGAGAGTACCAGTGAATCTAGCTCTTCTGACAGTGATGACTCAGAAACAGGTTAGATTCAACTCTCCCAGTCTTTCTTAATCTTCTTATATTCCATACAAATGTTTTCAGTACTGACTTGATATTACTTTTCAGAGCATGATGATAATAAAGTAGGGACAGTAAGTAAACTCTTAACTCTCTTTGTATTTCTGTTCACCTATATGTTATTTCTTATATGGGAACGTTAGAAATATAATTTCTGACCTCAGATTCCTGACAAAAGATTGCTTCCTTCTGGCAGCTGTGGGTCATTTTTCATGGACTGGAAACAAAAGATCATGTTTTAATGACCATTATTTGCATCATCCAAATTAGAGAGCTCCTAGATTCTGGATTTTATTCGGGTTTTTTTTTTTTAATCTCTTACTATTTATTTTATCTTGGGTAAATATGTAAAATAATACCTATTCTACCTACCCTGAATCATTATGCTAAATTTTTTTTTCTCAGCCATACAACACTATGTATAAACCGAGATTATCATCATTAGGGTAATGATCAACATATGTCTGTTGTCTTTTTTAAGTTTGTGACTGGTAAAGTATAACAACACTAGTATTAACCCTTTTTTCCCAGGGTGGGGGAGGGGAGGGAAGACCACTATCATAAAATGCTTGTTTAAAAAACAGTATCTTTACAGATAACATTGTCTGTGTATCTCTGAACCCTGTCTAGTATCCTCATCCCTCCATTTTATTGTGGGTAAAAGTAAGACCAAAAGAAGGTAACTGACAATAGTTTCAGTAGAGGTGTGGACTCATAAGTGACTCTGATTGGAGTGGGATATGTGCACATTTTTAAGTTTAATCTTATTTTTCTCTTAATTTTACTGTAGCTCACTATGACTTGAATGAAATATTCTCCCTTCTCTACCTTTCTGCCAGTTAAAAAAATAAATGTACACATGCAAGGTATTGAATTGTCTCTACCCTTATTTGAATACTTTTGTGTTTTGTCTTGTTGCAGTTGAGAAAGTGGATATGATTCCACTTAATTTTGTCTTAATTTTAAGTCTAGTCATTCAACAAAATAATAAGTCAGGTCTGATTTTTGTAGCATTGCTCATTTCCAAGGAATAAAAATTTAGAATCCACTCTCAAAAGCTGATCCAACACACTATTGACTTCTGATCAAATAGAAATCTGTAATTCAGATGGACAGGAACTCTGCCATCATTCTCTTAAGCATTTGGTAGACTAGCAACTGCTCCATTTTCTGTCTTTAGACAGCATTGTACTGGGCTCAACTTTTTCTTGTAGCCAAGTGGAACAAGCTGACCTCCATTGAAAGAAAACTCTGTCACTCATCTTTCTGGCAGTTGTAGGTGTTTCATAAAATTCCTCAATATAATAACTTTGGACATGAAAGTTCAACCTCTAGTGGCCTAGAGGGAATGGGTAACTGAATAGTGAATCCTTTATTCTAGATAATCACTAGTATAAATTCTTTGTTTTTAGTAGTGTCTTTATTATTTTCTTTTTATTTATTTTGAATACCATTTTAAACACTGTATTTAAATATTGTTTTATTATTAAATATATTTAAAATATGTAAGCACTTTTCCATTTAGCTTTGAACAGGAGAGGATTATACATCAAATTATGGCTCTTTTATAGAACTTATTAAACGTAGAATAAATATATCTTCTCCCCAATGACTTGTTACTTACTGAAACTTTTTCCAAAATTCTCTACCTTGTGCCTCTATTCCTCACTGCTTACCTCCTTTTTAACTCTTCTATTTCATGTTAATGTAATCCTGCCATTCCTCTTGACAAAATATATTCTTTTTTCAGTCTTCATTCTCCTTGAGCTCTGCAACTGAATGACTTTCCTGACATGATAAAATTTCCTTTGCTGAATAGCAATGGGTTATATATCTCTTACCAGTTTACCTTTCAGTCTTACTTCATATCATTCACCTCAAGCTCCATTGCAACCAAATTATATCTATAAGCTATTCCCAAATTTTGTATTCAATCCTCTACCTCCTTGTCCTATGCATGCACATTGCCTTATCTCCGGCTCTTTGTACTTTTGTTCCTTCCACCTCTACCCTTTCTATTCATTTGTTTTCTGTCCAAAATCATCCTTGTTCTCTACTCATTTGTGTACATGCTGTATCTTTCCCATACTCAGTAAGCTCTTTGTAACAAGGGTGTAATGGGGAAGTGATTTTTTTTTTTTTACTCCTAATGCTCTTTGCTTGCCACACAGTAGTTGCTATCACAAAAGACCACCTTCTCCTGTTTCTTTCTAACTCTACTTCTCCATTGGTTGAGAATCATCTTAATACATGAAGATGGGTGTTTTCTCAAATTTGTATCATCAACTTTCAACCCTAAAAACCTATTATTTTAGATAACTTTTTATTCCCATATTCTTATATAGTCCCTCTTGTGTGTTCATAAGAGTATGTACTCAGCCTTATATAAATATTTTGTCTTTCCTTGTAGGGTGTTTTATGTATGTATTTCTCTTAGACACTATCCCCCCCTCATCTTAATTTTAGCACCACCACTCTATATAATATATAGGCCCTCATTTCCTCTTGCTTAAATTATTGAAATAACTTCCGTTCCTCAAGTGTCTCACCATTTCAATCCATTCTATATACAACTGACAAAATAACTTTCCTGAAGTATAGGTCTGACCGTGTCTCACTCCTCACCCCCACCCCAACCCATTTTCATTAAACTCCAGAGGTTTCCTCTTACCTCTAGGATCAAATATAAAATACTCTGGCATTTTAATCTCCTTGACTTCTTGACCTTTTCTCACATTTTAATCTTTTTCTACTTCCATCCACACTTAATGCCCTTCTATTTTCAAACACTTTCTCAGACTTACTCTTTTTTTGTCCTTCATTCTCTTTTTGCTTTGATTTTTTTATTCTCATTTTGTACAAATGTTTTTTTAATTAATAAAATGTTCTTGTTTAAGAGTAAACAAAATGCCCCTCCCCCATAAATATAGACTTGCTTGAGCGATAAAGTAAAGGGGAGAGGGAAAAAATTAAAATTAAAAAAATAATAGTAATAATTGTAGGTATGGCCAGGTGGCGCAATGGACCAGAGAACCAGCCCTGGAGCCATGAGCACCCCAGCCCATATCTGGCCCCCACGTACCCAACAATCACCCAGCTGTATGACATGTAAGCCACTCGATCCCCACTGCCCTACAAAAACCAAAAAGAAGGAAAAAAAAGACCCAAAATAAAATAAAATAAAATAAATAGTAATAATAGTATGGGTGGATGGGTGGTGGACAGAGCATTGGCCCTTGAGCCAGGAGCACCCAGGTCCAAATCTGGCCTCAGACAACCAACGATCACCCTGCTATGCCCCTTGCAAGAAGTAAAAAAGAAAATGTGTTATATCTGACCACTCTCCCCCCATGGCCCATCGTCCATCCTCTCCTCCGTCACTCACATCCCCCCCCTTCCCCCTGTCCCCCCCCTCCTTTTTACTCCAGATGTCTATACCCCATTGAGCATATATGCTGTTTCCTCTCCTAGCCACCTCTGATGAGAGCAAAGTTTCCCTCATTCCCCCTTGCCTCCCCCCTTCCATATCATTGCAATAACTCATTGTAATAAAGAAAAATCTTATTATATGAAATATCTTGGCCTATTCCCCCTCTCCTTTTTCTTTCTCCCATTACATTTCCTTTTTTGCTATTGACTCCATTTTTACACCATATTTTATCTTTGAATTCAGCTTTCTCCTGTGCTTCAACTATAAAAACTCCCTCTACCTGCTCTATTAACTGAGAAGGTTCGTATGAGTATTATCAGTGTCATTTTTCTACACAGGAATACATGCAGTTCATCATCATTAAGTCCCTCACCTTTTCCCCTTCTCCATTCTCTATGCTTCACCTGAGTCCTGTATCTGAAGATCAAACTTTCTATTCAGCTCTGGCCATTCCAAAAGGAACATTTGAAATTCCCCTGGTTCATTGAAAGTCCATCTTTTTCCCTGAAAGAGGACATTTAGCCTTGCTGGGTAGTTCATTCTTGGCTGCATTCTAAGCTCTTTTGCCTTCCTGTATATTGTATTCCAAGCCCTACGAGCTTCCAATGTAGTTGTTGCTAAGTCCTGTGTGATCCTGATTCCAGCTCCATGATATTTGAACTGTGTCCTTCTGGCTGCTTGTAATATTTTCTCTTTGACTTGGGAGTTCTGGAACTTGGCTAAGTTATCTTTCCTAAGTCTGTTTTCAACATCAGATAGTTGTCTTTTCATTGAGATATTTCACATTTTCTTCTAATTTTTCATTTTTTTGGTTTTGAAGTATTGATTCCTGCTTTCTGGTAAATTCATCAATCTTTCTGAATTCTATTCTTTGTCTGAAGAATTTGTTCTCCTCAGAGTTTTCTTATCTCTTTTTCCATCTGGCCAATTTTGCTTTTTAAAGCATTCTTCTCAATAACTTTTTGAACTGTTTTATCCATTTGACCTAAGCTGTTTTTTAGCATGCTATTTTCTTCAGCATTTTTTTGGATTTCCTTGACTAAGCTGCTGACTTCATTTACATGTTTTTCCTGCATCTCTCTCCTTTCTTTTCCCAGTTTTTCTTCTAACTCCCTCGTTTGATTTTCAAAGTCTTTTTTGAGCTCTGTCATAGCCTGAGTCCAATTTCTGTTTTTCTTGGAGTCTTTAGATGCAGGAGCTTTTGCTTCCTCTTCTTCAGACTGAGTATTTTAATCCTTCTTGGGCTCATTTACAAAATATTTCTCAATGTTGTTCCTCTTATTTCTCTGCTTGCTCATTTTTCCAGCCTGGGCCTGGTTTGGGGGTGCTTCCTGAGCTTTTGGGACATTCCCACAAGGGTCTCAGTGTGTGAGGCTCTGTCCTCCCTCCTGGTCTGTGAATGACCATATGCACGCCCCCTCTGCCACAGGGCCAAGGTGGAGGGGCCCCTCCTGTTCTATGGAGGCGCCTAGACTAGGATCAGGTTCTGAATGTGGTCAGAACCCCAGAGTCCTGTTCCCAGTGCAGAGGACAGAGCTCTGCAGTCTCTCTTCACTCCCCTCTCTCAGCTCAGTGGGCTCATGCCCTGGGGGCTCCTGCTTACGGGTTCCACCTGCTTCTGTTCCTGGACCTGGGCTGCCTACGGACCATGCTACTGGCTGTGTGCCCTGAGGGCTGGGCTCCCCGTGCTTGCTCTGGCAGAGGTCCCCCGCTGTTCCCCCACTTTGTGCCCGGTGCTCCCCAGGGTGCAGCTCAGGAGACTCCCCCTGCTGCTGTGTGTTGGGGCTCCCAGTGCCCTGGGGCTGCCTCCGGGAGGCTGAAGTTCTTTTGCTCTGACGGCCTGCCCCTCTGACTCGGGGAGCAGAGCCTTTCTGCTCTTTTCCAGGTTACCTTGAGTAGGAGAACTACCTCTCTGGGTCCCTTTGTGGGTTCTGTCTCTCCAAAGTTTAGAGTCCTTAATTTAGAAGTCCACCTTCAGACACTTGATACTAATTGTATGGTTTTGGGCAAGTCACTTAACACCATTACCCCACCAAAGGGGGGAAAAAAGAAAAGAAAGATAATCAGTTCTCTTTATGTTAAAATCCACATTTCATTGTAGATCAGTTTCAGGATTTATATAAATTCATCCTAGTCAATATCACTTTGTGATAATACTGGTAAACCTTAAAACCAAACCATACTATAAAGTTAAGAAATCATTCTATGAATCTTATCAGTGACCAATTTATAATCTTTAAAGGTAGCTTAATATGTAATGGAAAGAACACTGGATTTGGAGCCAAGGCATCTGGGTGTTAAAATCTCTGCTCTACTACTTATACTTTTGTAAACTTGTACAAATTACTTAATTTTTCTGGGCCACAGTTTTCTTAGTTGTAAAATGGAAGTAATGTGATTGACAATATCTAATATTTATTTTCTCTCTAAATCTCTTATCATTCTACAAATCTACCCTCATTTTCTTAATCTAGATATAGTAATCAGTATTTTGTCCTAGGAGTTTTGGGTTATTACTCAATAGATGACAAATTCAACATCACTGATTCTTAATTATTTTGGTATCAATCCCAAAATACTCCTGAGTAAAAGAAATTGTGTATACATTAAGTCAAGTCAATAAACATATGAAAAACTACATTTATACTAAGGGACAAGTGGGTGGAGTTGTGTTTGTTAGATATTTTACATCTGAGAATAATAGTAAGGGATCGAGAAAGACAATTCAATAAAACAACAATTGTTTTCTGTAATCAAGATTTGTCAATCAGATTTCATTGAGTTCTCAACTTTTACTTAGCTAGTTCAGTGAAATGCCATTACTTATGGATTTACAAGCATTTTAAAAATTCTTATGGGGCAGGCACTATTCTAAGTACCTCTTCATCATCCCTATAAAGTTAATCTCCACAAGGGCATACCCTTAAGGTCTTAATTCTTAAATTAACTTAACCCCTGTACACTATATGTTTAAAGTTTTTCTAGACTCACCAGCAGATGGAGTCCTTACCAAGCATCAGAATGATTTGTACTATATAAAAGTTGTGATTCATTCTCAAGGATTGTTCCTGCCTTTTACCCTCTGCTCTTGTCATATTTTGCTGTTGAAGAGTTAAATTTTTTCGTTTAGTTTATATCCATAGTAGTTTATGACATTTTACTCTCATTTCTAGCCAGATCTTACATGAACCATTATAGTCTCATTTTTTAGTCCCTATATTGTTTCTAGTACAAATAAAGAAGAGATCTTAACACTCCTGAAACCTGCTTTTTCTGACCAACTTCAAGTTACTGAAAACTCCCAAATCTACAATCATCAGGATAACTGATCTGTAAAACATCTCTTAAAAATGTAATGTAAAGTTGACTTTGAGTCATAAAAATTGTAGCTTAATTAAATTCCTTAGAATGTTGTCTTTGTTATGCTCTCTGAAGAATCCTATAGAAGAAGCTTTGCTTCTCCATAAGTTCCTTAAATAGTATTTCCCATGGAATAACATTGTCTCTGCTGCCTTTCCAGTGATAGTTGGCATTTAGTTTTTTTTTCCTATCTTCCTGGTCCAATGAAGTCCTTAGCTTTCCATCAGGGTGTTGGGGGGGTGTAGATTTGGCAGTTTATCCAGAGCTCTATGGCTGCTAGCACATTTTTTTTTAAGAAAGGAAAAAAGGTTGTGCAATAAGTAATCTGAGAATCCTGGGAACAGCTGTCTTGGCTTGTGGAAGAGAATGAGATTTATGATCTTTGAGTTATCTTAAAAACTACAACAGCTTTAGCTCTGACATACTGGCTTCTTTAAGGCCCATTTTTCTTTCCTTTTTCCTACACTTTCCCCATTTTGATTTTGCCTGACTTTTGTAGCTTTTGTCCAGTTTAGCTTATTGTTGAAGAAAGGCTTTTTCATGTTGGAATTTTATTTGCTTCTATGAGTATATTGCATCTTAAGCCACTGGCAAATTTCATCATCTATCTTTTTGGAGTAATTAGTCTTTACATCTGACTTTCCAGCTTCTATCATTGCTCATCTAATCCCAAGGCAATTCTCACTGTACACATATTAACTAGATAGGGAACTCAGATAGCCCAAGATGTCATGCTCTAATATGAATCAAAATCCCTCCTTTTTAACTAAACCTATAGACTCATTTGCAATATTTTCTGAATAGAAAATCTATGGTTAATTTTTTTTTTCCATATAGCTCTCCTATTGTTTCTTGGCTGGATCAGAACTGAAATTCCTGAAAAGGAATATTTGTCTCTTAGCCTAGGGGATCAGCTCAACTTGACCAGGCCCCCAAGAAATAGATCATTAGTATTAAAGGGAACAGGGCAAAAAATGGGATGGGAGGGACAAACTGTGCTGAACATCTCTTGGCAAATTTAAACAAGAATCAATGCAGCCAGATTACTCAGGGTAGTGAGAAATTTCTATCCAAGTTTCAGTCTGTGATTTGGAAAGCCACACACAAGAGGCCACAGTCAGTGGGAAGTTTCTTTCCCATCCATATTTCCTTTTCCTACTAGCATGAAATGTCAATGACCAGCTCTACCACATCCTTTTGAACCTAGCTATTACTTTGATTATGATTGTTAAGGATGTTAAGAATACAAATTCTTTACTGTGTCTTCCACTTTCCTATTAGATACTTTGTAGACTTCTGGTGTGTAACAGCCTAACAAGGTTACTTAACCTATGGTGACAGGGGCCTTCCTGCTTAATGAGTTAGTTGACAGTTTAGTGGTTTATGTTCCTGGCATTCCATTCCTAATCTAAATAAATTCAAGGCTGAAGAAGTAAAAGGTAACTGTTGTGAATTTGGGGTGTTTTTTTTTTTCAGTGAATATTGATGGGAGGTATTTTTTCCCCCATGAAACTTTTTTTGCATTCAAGTCTCATTTTCCCTTTTCTTCCCATAAGTTATGTTTTCATTTTGCACTAAATTTCAATTTTAGCAAATTCCTAAGAGAGGGGAAGGGCAGTAATCTGTAAAATGTTATTAGTGCTTTTATTTTATTATCTATCTCTCTCTCACACACACACACATGCACACGCATGCGTGCACAGGAAAGAAAACACTTTGTATATGCAAAGAGAACAAGTACAATTTGATTACTCTTTCTGAGGCCCTTTGATTCAAAACTTTTTTTTCCCCTGTTTGTAAAGGTATGTCCTCCTTCTACCCCAAACTATTATGCTTTTTCACTCTTACTATCCTGGATATAATTTGGCCAGTAGTTGAGGACTGACTTTCTGACAAGGCCACACAGCAAAAGTGTCTGAGGCTAGATTTGAACTCAGCTATGCCTGAGCCAGTGTTCTTTGGACAAAGAATGACTTATGGAATAGGTGTAGAACAATTTCTATGAAGATGGAGTAGCCCTTCATTCGGCAACTAATTTTTAAAATATATATTTTTTATTGCTAGGTTAGTGTAATGTGCCTGGAATCACTGCCTTTCAGGCCAAAGGTACCAGGTTTATTGAATATAGTAGGACTGAGCTGCAGGAGCTCTAAATCTCATCAGTTTTTCACATTAGGTCAAGCACACTATAAATGTAGGTCAGCCAATGGAATAGGAGGCTATTAGGCTGCCCAAGAAATACCAAACCCACCCAGATTGGGGGCACATCTGACAAAGAACAATTGACAATCCATTAAGGCCTGTGAATGGCTACTACACCTTTAGTCTCAATAGGGATATCTTTAGTCTTCCTCCACTTCCTTCCAAGAATTAAAATGAGATAAAGTAGATTTTTAGTGATCCTTTTATTTGCTATTGCCTATATTCCACAGTCTCTCTTCCTCCATTCTCTCGGAGAACCAACCATTATATTATAAAATTTAAAAGATTCAGCAAAAGCTATGCAACAAAAATAATCAAAAAAAATCTTAACATAGGGGCAGCTAGGTGGCGCAGTGGATAAAGCACCTGCCCTGGAGTCAGGAGTGCCTGGGTTCAAATCAGGTCTCAGACACTTAATCATTAACTGGATGTGTGGCCTTGGGCAAGCCACTTAACCCCATTTGCCTTGCAAAAACCTAAAAAAAAAAATCTTAATATTAGTTGACTAATTTCTCAGCATTCATTTTCTATTACTTTATTGGTTTTCTATCCATTTACATCATTTTGGTCTTTGTATTGTTTTTCCAGGGTCTACTTACATCACATCAGTTCATATTACTCTCTCCATTCTTGAACTCATCTTGCTCACCATTTAAAACAGCACAGAATGTTAACATATTCAAAACCCACCGTTTATTTGACCATTCCCCATTCAACATTTACTTTGTGTCCAGTTATTTGCTACCAGGAAAAGTGCTATTGAAAATATTTTGAGAATACATTTCTTCTTAGCAATGAAATCTCTGAGCCAAAACATATGGGCATTCATTTAGTCATACTCTTTTCATAATTTCAATTGCATACCAAAATAATTAGATCTCTTAAAAGTTCCTTAAACAATGACCATTTGTTTGTAATCTCCCTCACCTAACATTAGCAATTCGCATATTTTATTATCTCTGCTAGCTTCCTGGGTGTGATTTATCTGAGGTGTAATACCTTGATGTTTTCATTTTTTCCCTCTTATTTAGTGATTTGAGCCATCTTCTATGTGGTTGTTAGTTTTCAGTGTTTCAAATAATTGTTCATATCCTTTGCCTCCTCTCTTTTGTGAAAATATTTTTCCATTTTTGTTACCAGATTTAATTTTTGTGATTTCCTTTGTCCTTTGTTTCACCTTCTACCCTTAGCCTGTGAAAGGTATTTATCCATTGCGCTTCTGAACCTTTTTTTGTGTGATATTAATGTTTACTATTTGAATTTGTTCTGGTATACATTCTGAAATAAAAGATTTCAAATCTCAACCTAATTTCTTCCTGACTGCTTTCTTGTTTTTCCTGTAATCTTTGTTAAATAAGGGCTTCTTTCCTGGGTATTTTATGTTTTCAGGTTTGTCAAATATACTGAGTTATTGAATTCCGTTGGTTCTGATTCTTGTGTAGTCCTCTTCCATTGCTCTGGAGATAGCAACACCTACCTCACTGGATTGGTTGTTGAGAGGATTAAATGAGATATATGCAAAGTATTTAGAAAGCCTTAAAGCACTTATACTGATAAACTATTATTGTTATCTACTTTTCTATTTCTTAATCAGAAAAATAGATTTATTTTACTCTCTAATATAGTTTGAGATTGGAAAATTCTAGTGTCCCTTCATTCCTACCATTTCTTTCATATTTCCTTTTATATTCTAGAATCTTTGTTGCTTTTTTTTTCAAATCTAGTTTTCTGTAATTTGAAGCTTGATTTAACTATAAATTGCCATCATATGGTATTAGAATTTTTACATTGGATGGCTCAATAGGAACATAGTTTCCTTGAAATTATAGCTACTCTTTAAAAACATTTTGTAATTGTAGCTATATGGGTATTAAATATAGATTAACTCCTAGATGATATTTTTAATTGAAATTGTATTTAATTTTTCCAGTTACATGATGCAAAAGTAATTTTCAACATTTTTACATAAGAGTGAAAGAGGAATTAGAGCTAAGGGAAAAGAAAAAATCCATAAAAAAGAAAGGAAAAGCAGTCGCACTCCATAGTTTTTTCTGACTGTGGATGACATTATCTGAGTGGAGCTGCATCAATTATAGTTGATTATCTTACAGTGTAGTTGTTAATGTGTACAATGTTCTCTCATTTCACTGCTCATTTCACTCAGCATCAACTCATGCAAATCTTGGCATACTTCTCTAAAGTCTGGTTGCTCATGATTTCTTACAGAATAATAGTTCTCCATAATATTCATATACCATAGCTTGTTCACCATTACCCAGTTGATGGGCATCCCCTAGATTTACAGTTCTTTGCCACTGTAAAAAGATAAATATTTTTGAACATATGAGACTTTCCATTTATGATTTCTTTAGGATATATAGACCTAGCAGATCATTTTTATTTCTTTATCTGAAAACTGCCTGTTCATATCCTTGAATCATTTGTCAGTTGAGAAATGACTTGTAATCTTATAAATTTGATTTAGTTCTTTGATAGTTCATTAACATTTTTTAGTTACTTTTTTTTTCTTTTTGCAAGGCAATGGGGTTAAGTAACTTGCCCAAGGTCACATAGCTAGGTAATCTGGGACCACATATTAACTCAGGTTCTCCATACTTAGACCAGTTCTCTATCCACTGCACTTTGTAGTTATTGTGAATAGCAATTTCTATGACTGCTTCCTGGATTTTTTTTTATTGTTGTATATAAATACTCTTTGGTTTATTTCAGGGGGTAGGAAGTAGCTGTTGCATTCAACTTGACAGAATATTAATTGTCTTAATTAGTTTCTGATGCCTTAGTATTCTCTAGGATAACCATCTTGTCATCAGCAAATAGTTTTTACCTCTCCTCTTTGCTAATCTTTAAGCTATCTTTCTTTTGTCCTTTTGTGATTGCTGCCTTTTCTAAAATTAGGTTAAATAAAAGTTTAAGAGTGGATGGTTAGGCATCCTTGCTTAACTCCTGTTTTTATTTGAACCCCTTTACATAAAGTGCTAATTTTTTGTTTCAGCTGAGTTTGTTGTTGTTTTTACCCAATAATTTAAAAAATTATGTTAGTACTTTGTAGGGTGTTTTTTGTTGATTTTTTTTAAACCATATAAATGAGTATTCTACTTTGTCAGAGACTTTGTTGTATCTGTTGATGTGATTGTATGATTTTAGACCTTTTAAGGATATGATTAAATACTAATTGTTTTCTTTGGATGTAGAACTACTGTTATCTTCTTGCTGGGGTTTTGCTTTAAATTTTTTAATTCATTTATTAATTTGGCCTTATAATTCTGTTTCTTTTAGCCTTCTCTGGATTTATAGAATTTAGGAGTTTATTTGCCTTAATAATGAGTAAGGTAGGGAATCATTTGTTTTTTGAGATTTTAAGAGCAATTTATAAATTACATTTTACAAGTTTGATAGAATTCTCTTATAAATAAATACATCAGGTATATGTTTCTTCTCTCCCCTTGTGAGTTCAAGTTCCTTTTCTGAAATAGGATTATGTAAGATCTCTATTTGGTATTGTATAAAGTTGAAATATTTTCTATTTTTACATATAATCTTGGATTTTTACTTGTTACTATATAAATGAATATAATATATCCTAATTCATTCTAAAAATTATTTTCTTTTGAGTGTCATGACTAAAAAAATTTAAGACTTCATTTTCCCCCCGTTTTAATCAAATTGGTTATAAAGTTTAACAATTTTGTTAAGTGTTGTCAAAAAATCTTTTAGTTCTATCAGTTCTGTGGTCTGAGTTCGAATTTATCTTTTTTTCTTTAATTTTTAAGATTTTTGTGCTTATTTTGGATTTATTTACTTTCTAAATTTTTGTTAGAATATTTAATTCATTAATTCTGTTTTCTATTTTGTTAATGTATGTTTTTAGGGATATAATTTTTCCTCTGAGGACTGCTTTAGCTGCATCCCAGAAATTTTGGTATGTTGTCTTGTCATTATCCTTGTCTTTCACACAGTTATTGTTTCTATGATTTGCTCTTTGACTTGCTACATTCTTTAGTATTTCATTACTAAATCTTCATTTAGGTTTATTTCTTTTGCCTTTTCTCTCTTAATTGGTTAGTATTTTTTATTCTGATAATGGCGTCCAAAGGATGAGCTGAACATTTTAGCCTTTTTACCTTTAGTTTCAATTTCTGTCTCCATACAAGATCTCGTTTTTGTGAAAGTACCATCTTATGCTGAGAACTTGTGTATTATTTAATAGATACCATTCAAAAAACACCATAAATCTTCTAGCTACAAATATTCCAATAGCTCAGTTCTGTATTTTCCATTTATTTGTCTTTTTGTTAGATTTATCCAGATCTGAGAGAGAAACATTACAGCCTCCTATTATTTAGTGTTACTTTCTATAATCTTTTTTCAACTTCATTAGTTTTTCCTTTGTGAATTTAGATGCTCTGCTTGTTTTTGCATATATGTTTAAAACTGATATTAGTTCATTGTCTGATATTTTTAAACATAATATAATTTTCCTTTTCTTCATTAGGATTGTGAATTCTTTGATAGCATGATTATACTTGTTCATTTGAAATCACTAGATTTATTGTAAATATTGCAGCCTCTAAATTTTGATTTTTTTCATGTCTTTACTTTTCAGATATATTTCTTAAAAGCAACAAAGTTTAGAATATTGATCTCCATTCACATTTACATTTCACTTTGTGTATTCCTCTACTTCTCTAGAATTCTTATTCCAAGTTTTTTTATCTTAAAAATCAGTACTTTGACCCTACAGTTTATTTTGCCTAATCTCTTTTGATGTAACCTCATTCCTTAGGCTCTCACTCCACCTTTCCTCTTCTTTCTATAAGTCCTTCACCATGTGTAGGTTGAGGGAAGGGGGGGGGTTACCTCCCCACTCAGATTATTTATTTCTATTTCTTTGTATTTGTTCTCCTTTTCTCCTGTCAGTGAAATGGCTAATTCAAAACCTCTCATCTTCTCTTTCCTGCCATTAGTTTTGTTAGGGTTTTTTTCCTGCTCTTTAAAGAATTTCTTTATTCTCTTCACTTTCTATTTTGAAATTTCATTCTCTTATTTCATTCCTTCATCTCTTTGTTTACCTCATGAACTTAAAGCTTCTTAAGCAATAGATTTGAGCCCTCTCTTCTAACCCATTCTCTGTTGTTGACTGGATGGATCTTGCCCACATTTTCTATTGTATGCTCTAAAACTATTGATTTTTGAGCTAAGGGATACTCTTTTGACAAATTGTGCCATTCAGTTCTACTTTTCTTTAACTTTGCATTCATTTTTGGGTCTGTGTCCACCTCTCCTGTCTTCTTTACTCTCCCTCCCCCTTACCATATATGCTTCTGAGTATCTATGGCCCTTGAAGTTCAGATACCCTTTCTAATAGGACATAATATCCCCCATGGAGGCACAGTATTCTCTTGGAGAAGGTTGTCTCCCATAAATCTTACAAACTTAAATGTTATGAAGTCCGTATCTCCTCATTAGGCATGTGTTTCTTTTTCCAGGCATTCAGCAAGGATTTAAATGTTTAGTATATTCTAGCAATTGTGCTAAGTACTGAGGATACAAAGAAGAATAAAAACAAGATATATTCTTTTAACATTGTTCCTTTAAATCCATTGGTTTCTTCTGTGTCTTTGGAGAAACTCTTATCATAGATCTGCCATTAAGTTATTTGGGAAGGTTTGTTTTTCTACATTGCGAGGTATAACTTTGGGGAGGCTGTCTTTTTTTTTAGGGGTTTTTTTTTCACAAGGCAATGGGGTTAAGTGGCTGTTATTTGAAAATTTTAAATTCTTTTCCCCCCCAAGACAATGGGGTTAAATGACTTTCCTAAGATCATACAACTAGGTAATTTTTAAGATCCAAGGTCAAATTTGAGTTCAGGTCCTTCTAATGCCAGGGTCAATGCTTTATCCACTGTGCCACCTAGCTGCCCCTGGGAAAACTATTTAATATAGGTTGTACATATGCAAAACATTTCCTTGTCAGTCATATTGTGAAAGAAATGCCTGACCAAAAAAAAATAAGCAAGATAAATAAATTTAAGTTTGCTTCAGTCTGCATTATCTTCCATCAGTTCTTTCTCTGGAGGTAGTGGCATTTTTTTTTCAAAATCATCTTGAATCATTGTATTTCTCAGAACAGTTAAATAATTCCATTGAATCTACAGTAATGCTATTATTGTATACATTGTTCTCTTGGTTCTGCTCATTTCACTTTGTATCAGTTCATGTAAGTCTTGCAGGTTTTTCTGAGAGCACCATGCTTGTCTTATAGATTCCATTACAATCATACACAGCTTGTTCAATTTTTGAATGAACATTCTCTAATTGATAGACATCCCCTCAATTTCCAAATCTTTGCTTCCATTTAATGAATTGCAATGAATATTTTTGTACTGCTAGATCTTTTACCTTTTTGGTTTTTTATCTCTTTGGAATTCAGATCTAGTAGTGGTATTGCTTAGACAAAGGGATTGTAGTTTTTTAGTCCTTTCAGCATAGGAAAACTAGCTTTTGACATACACTTCCTCATTTTATCTTTTGAATCATTCTGGAATTTCTTCTTCCATGTTATCTTGAGTGCCATAGGATTTTCCCTTCAGTTTTCAGTAAGGAATTCAGCAGACATAAACTAGCTCAATTTATACATAAGAGTACCTTCCATGTCTAGAGAGTGACAGTCCTTTCTTTTAGCAGAAAAGGAATCTTCAGTTACAGAGGTTATGTGATTTAGACAGGGTCACACATAAAGTGTGTAGGTAAAGCAAGAACTTCAACTCACTATCTTTTCCACTATGCCTCAGGGCCTCTAATTGAAGACTTTTAAATTGCGGAATAATGTGGTTTGTTCACTTTATTAGAAAAGTTAATAAACAGTTGTCAAGGATATACTGGTAACAATAATCCAGCAGAGTGATCAGTTCTAAAAGTGGTTGCAATAGGAATTGGCATGGGGAGGTGGTGGGGAAGAGCGTGAAAGAGGTTTTAGTTTGTTTTTTTACAAAATCGTAGGGTTAAATGACTTGCCCAAAGTAACACAGCTAGGTAATTGTGATTATGTGTCTGAGACTGGATATGAATTCAGGGCCAGTGCTCTATCCATTGGACCATCCAGCTGCTGGGAAAGAGATTTTGTTAAGCTAATATATATGAAAAGGATATACAACAGGTAATGGCCAATAAGCAGTTAGAATGTGAGTCTGGATCCTAGGAGAGAGATCAGAGCTGAACATAGAGACAGGCATAAATCAGGTGATAGTTGAAGAAAACAAATAGTTTGACTACCAAGAAAAAGAAGTATATTGTATAATGAGAAAATAAAAATGTGCTCAAGAAAAACTGAAATGTCATCATAGATCCATTACCAGGTATAATGTCCTCCAATATTTCATTTGCTACTTATTCATGGATAAGACCTGCTCTAGAAATTCTTTTGAATTTATGGAATTTTCTATATCATTCTCCTTTGTTTATTTTTATTTTCCTCATAAGTTCACTATCCCTACCTCTTCTTATTTTGAAGATTTGTCCTTGCTTGGTCTTCCCAATGACTTTCAGACATTCACAGTGGAGGTTCTTGAGCAGGTAGCTAGCTTCACACACAACTCTGAATTCTAGCCGTACTCCACCTAAATTTTGCAGTGATATGATCAACTCAAGGCAATGTCAAATTCCAATCTCTTAAATTCTAGTGTTAGCTTTGCCTTCTTATTCTTTTTTCTTTTTTTTTTTTATGTTTTTGTAAGGCAAATGGGGTTAAGTGGCTTGCCCAAGGCCACACAGCTAGGTAATTATTAAGTGTCGATTTGAACTCAGGTACTCCTGACTCCAGGGCTGGTGCTTTATCCACTGCGCCACCCCTTAGTTCCTATTCTTAGTGATGCTTCAAGTCATTGTTAAAATCTTTGTGGAGAAGTTGCACTCACTATTCAACACTGATGGAATTGTACACTCCATTAAAATATTGTTGACAGCAATTTGAAAAACCATTAACAAAAGTCATAAAAAGGATAATACTTTTATTTGATTTACTTATTAGGGATATAGCCTGAGTGTTTACAATGGGGAAAAAATGTTCAGAGAAATGACCTCATTATTTGCAAATGCGAAAAACTGGAAACAAACTTTGTAAAATCTATTTAGAAGTGACTTGAGAGGCTATTTAACCTAATCCATTTGGGGGGGGGTCGTTTATTCACTTTTATTTTCAGTTCTGTCTTCTCCCCCTCCCTTACTCATTGGGGGGGCACTATTACAAATATATATGGTCATGCAAAATTTGTTTTCCATATTATCCATGTCCAAAAGATAGACAAGAACATTAGCTTCCATCATCTCTTTTCTCTCTATCCGCTTTATATCTGGAAATGGATAGTTTATTTCATCATGAGTCCTTTGGAATTGTAGTTGGTCATTCTGTTGATCAACTTTCCTAAGTCTTTCAAAGTTTGTTTTCTTTACAGTGTTATTGTATAAATTGTTTTGCTACAGGAGAGATTAGATTTTTTTTAAATTGACTCCAAAGGTGATAATATTAGAAAAAAATGAATATAAAAGCTGCCAAAGAAAGGTTTGAGTTTAGTGCCCGTCTTAACAATTAGATCTCTTATTTGGAAGTCAGATGAATTCCTTAGGACATTTAGTAGGTTTCTTCTTAGTAGAGGTCTTAAAGCCAAGTGTTTGTCAGCAGTGTTCTTTAACAGTGTTGTAGAAGACACCCTTTGTTCAAAGATAAAGTGTGTGGGAAGATGACCAATATGAGTCTAGTTTGTAGAATCTTAGGATTTGGTGAAAAATAGATACTTTCTTTTTGAATCCTCCATCACCTTGGGAAACAAGTAGGGCATGACTTTGAAAAGAGAAATAATTTGTCTAATCTAATCATGGGCCCAGAGGAGTTAGAGCATAATTTTTCCAGTCTAACAGACCCCCAAAAGAAAGAAGCAACTGCTACAGTGTCACGGTAAGGATCACAGTAAGGATTTGATGTTTCTGTTATATGATTAAAAAATACATATTCTGAACTATAATTTTTTTTGAGTCAACTCTTATCTGTAACGACCACTGTGAGTAAGTAACTTTGTCTTTGGGGACCCCACTTGCACATTTTCAGCAATAAAATGGATTTTTCTAGATCATGAGAGCATAAATGTAGAATTGAAAAGAAACCTTTGAGACATTGAAGCCCTTTCCTTGTTTTTCAGATGAGGAAACTAAGACTCAGGGAGGTTAAATTATTGTACAAGGTCACAAAAAATATGTCACCAGCAAAGTTTAAACCTTAGGAATAATTTCTACCTCCCGAGCCATTGCTCTTTCCCTTCCTATTGTACTAAATGATCTTTAAGGTCACTTCTACATGTTATTTGTCCAAAGCTTTATAATTTATTTTGTGACAAGAAACCAGATTTTCTTTGTCATAATTCAGTGCTGTTGCTATACCACATTGACTTTGATCCTCTACCCCCTCCGTAATTGGAGTTTAAAAAATCATTTTAGTCACCTCCTCTCATGCCATGTTGTACTGCTTACACTTCTGTGGATATATTTTATTGTTTTTGTTTTTGATTTGCTTTGATAAGTTATTTAGATAACTTTCTCTTTTTAAAAAAAATTTCAAGGCAATGGGGTTAAGTGGCTTGCCCAGGGCCACATGGCTAGGTAATTATTAAGTGTCTGAGGTCGGATTTGAACCCAGGTATTCCTGACTCCAAGGCCAGTACTCTATTCACTGTGCCACCTAGCTGCCCCAACTTTCTCTTCTTGATTCCCATTTTAAAATGAGTTGTTTTAGGAGGATGTCTGTCAATTTCAGTCAAAGAAATTCATTTCTTCCCACTTTTGAGGCCACAAGGAAGACATTTTCACTCTAAAAATAAATATCAGTCCTTTTATGGTCTTGTCTAGCATCTGATGGGAAAATTGTAAAGGTCTCATTCATGTGAAAGGGGTCTGTTTTTGTACGTATATTATTAAATGATACATTTCAATACTCTTGGGATCCTGTTTTGAAGCCTGTTTCCTGTGCATTTTAGAATTGGCCTTCATTTGTTCTTTAAAGCATTGCTTTGTTTTAGCATTTGGAAGGTTAATTTCTCAGTGGCCTTGACAGAGTATTTCTGTAAAAGGTCTGTCTTGCAATCTTGTCTCACATTTGCCAAGCGCTTTTTTTTTCCTGGGTTGTTCTGAAAAGGCATATCCAACTTGACTTCCCTACAGCATTCCATGTTTATGTAGCCTATCCTATTTCAGTGGAGCCTTATTCTATACTTCCTCATTCTTCAAGTTCTTAAATCCCTAGTGCTTCATTAAAATTGCTGTTTTCCTTTTAAGTAAGGCACAACAGGAAAAGCTTTCTTCTCAGTATTGAATGCCTTAGATAATTGTAATAGGTGAGCCTCTCTTCTTTTATGTTGCTTGTAATAGATCCCTTCAAACTGATCTGAATGTTGAGTAGGAACTTGGCTGCTTTCAATCCATACCTTGGAATATTATAATTTTGATGTTGCTTCTCCCTAGTGAGTCTTGTTATACTTTTTCTAGTTTCAAGTATTATGTTATATTGCCAGCATAGATTGTTGACACTGTTGCAACTGCCCTAAATTCTGTTTTTTATTGCATTTTCCAAAGAGACTATTTTCAGCTTGCCCTTTTGCTTGGGTAGAATATTTTCCCACTGCAATTCTGTTTTATGCCTTAAAGGTTCCCATAGAACTCGGAGTAGGAAGCTACAATAGCTAGTGATTTTGGTTGTTGACTTTCAATACCATTTTATTTCCATTTCTTTTACAGCTTCTAGCGTCAACTTTCCTTCAGTATCTAATAATCTACCTAGCCAACTCAGTTCTGCCCCTGCACTCCCTTTTTTCTCTCCCCCTCCCTCTTCTCTACTCTTTGATGCCACCTTATTTTATTCATTCACTAAATATTTGAATACAGTCCTAGAACAGAAAGGAGAGATTGACCTTCTCCTTTACATTTAGTTCATTCTTCTTTGTTATTATGGTTATTGTTTCCATATCTTCTCTCCTTCTAGACTCTTTAAGTTTCTGCAGAATAGGACCTGTGTTTTAAAGAATCTTTATTACCCTCAGCACAATGTCTTAGACATGAGAAACCCTTAGTAGATGTTAATTATACTTACATGAAATGAAGGTGAAGATATGTTCCTTATCTCCACATAGGAGAATTTAAGTTATCCAAACATGACAAATTAAATACCAGTGTGAAGTTAAGTGGTTCAGACAGATAATTGTTAAGCCTAGTGGAATGGGTGACCATGTTTGGATGGTAGCATCGGAGAGAACCTTGGAGCTACAATGAAATACATTGCTGAAGGAGGCAGGCTATTGTGGGGGAGAAATGAGGGATGAATGCAAAGTGAAGATTATAAACCACAAAATCAGGTTAGTCTAAACCTCAACTCAGGTACCTGTTTAAGAGTAGCTACTAAAACTTGACATTGATCCTTTTTGGTGAGAAATACCTTGAAGTTAGTTATCTCTCATTTACCCCCAACTCAAGTATGCTGCTTAACCTATTCTAATTACCAGTCTACATTTGAATCAGTTTCTATTTCATTTGATGAATCATAAACTCTGAAAGATTTCTATTCCATAGTAAGACCCTAGGCCAATGGTTTTTATGCTGAAATACATGAACTTGTTTCATTTAATAAACAATTTAATTGGTTTTCTTTATAATCCTAAGTATTTTAATGTTAAAAAATTATTCTGAAATAATTAGACATTATCAGATTGCCAAGAGATTCTATGACATAAAAGAAAGGGTAAGAATTCTTGCCTTAGGTAACTTTAAATTGTTCCTCTTTTTTGTTTCTCTTCTGCTTCTGATGTGTTCATCACCTGGATTAGACAAGATGAAGTATTTATGCTTAGGTCAGGTATATAAATGTGAGATAATTACTTTTATTATAGTTAAAATCAAGAGTTTATCAATTATATGTATTGATCTCAGTGAAGATGTAGAATAGAGACCCTGAGGACCTGTATTTTGTATAAAAATAGAATCATAAAATATTTAGCTTTAAAAGACCTTTCCAAACCATTTACTTAGACTCCTTATTTATAAGTGGTAATACTGAAATCCTTGGGAGGGATATATGAGTTAAAAGGGGTCCCACAGATGAAATATACTAGCCCATGTTTGACAATGTAACCCTTTAAAATGGCATCCTTTAACAAAGTGGCCTAGTGTCCAGTTAGATTGGAACCCACATTTCCTGGATTTTCTTGCAGTACTTCTTATTAATTAACTCACAATTATTACTTTGTTTAATCCTGGTGAGAAGTTTTTAATGTTAAAAAGTCAAATTTATTATCATGGAATAATATTGTAATGGATAAAGATTTGTAGAAACTGCCACATTTTGTGTTTTAGTCATTGTATTATTCAATAATTTCTCTTAAGGGGAGAAAAAAGATGATAGGCTATTTGCTAATACTCATTTTCTTTTCTTATCAGTGAATTTCAATTCTCCATTCCATGTTTGAACCAGTGTTAAATGCTGATGATTATTTGACTGTAACATAGGCATCTAGCTTTCATCCCTTTATTGCCTTTTTTAATATGTTGAACATCTATCCTGTCTTTGCCTTTCCTACTGCCATCACTGTATCCTAAGAAAATTCTTCTTAAGATTAGATTACTGGGATACTCTAACCAGTCTCCCTACTTTTTCTTTCCTATATGATCTATATACTGGTACTAGACTCAAAAAATATGTCTACATTGGAGATTAGACTAGTGAGACTAAAAAGTTTAAACCTGAACTCTCAGTTCTAAATTTAATGACCTTTTTTGTTCTCATTCTTCTTGACCTACATAGCATTTGACATTGTTAACAAACTTTTCTTCTAAGACACCTCTCTTTGAGTTTTTATTAGAACTCTTCTGATTCTTAGTTCTCTTAGTTGAAAGACTGTGGTTTTTTAGACTCCTTTACTGGTGCATCATCCATATGTCACCTCTCTCACTATGAATGCTTCCTGAGGTTCTGTCTGGGATTAATTCTCTATGCAAACGATTCCCCTTTTCTACATTTACAGATTTAATTTAATTTTTCTCCTTGGCTCCAGTTGGGCATCCTTAACTACCTATTAGATGTTCCATAAACATCTCAAATATAAAATATACAAAATACCTTTGTCTTGGGGTGAATAGGGGCAGCTGCCTTCATTCTTATTGTTTCTCTCCCCCCCCCCCCCAATAATCTTTACACTGGAAATTTAAAAATTAAGATGACTAACAGGGAATTGATAATTCCAGAAAAGTGAGGGCATAGTAAATGCCCTATCTGCCTTCAATGAAATCAGCAACTACTTAGGTGAACGACACCCTGAATATACTGGCAAATGTGATTGCTGAACCCCTATGAGTATTGTCTGAAAGGGCAAATATTTCATGGTTTTTAAAAGTGACCAATCTGCAAATTAGAGCAATAAACTTAAGATTCCTGTAAAAATTTTAAAATGAGTCATTAAAAAGATAGTTAATGAACAGCTAGAAAAGAAAGTGGTAATTACAATTGATAGCATGGCTTCTTCGATCACAACTTATGCCAAAATAACCTCATTTACTTTTTTGGCAGGATTACTAAACTTTTAGATAAAGACAGTATTTTGGATATAGTGTACCTTTAGTTTGAGGTAATGTATCTAATACCTACCATTCTTGGACAAAGATGCTGTGCTATCAGGAGTAGTTGCATAGTAGTTCCTTGAAGTCTCCAGTGGTATTCACCCAGAGACTGCTTGATTTGAATAAAGGCAAGGATAAAATGTGTGCATGTCAGATTTGGACATAAAATTGGGAGGGATATGTAACAAACCAGATAAAAGAGTCTTGACAGGCAGAGCATTGGACTATTATCCATCCAGTAAGATAAAAATCTATAATAATAAATGTAAAGTCTTGGATAGGAAAAATCATCTTAACAAATATAAAATGAAATAGCGATCCTAAAAGAAATCTGAAGGTTTTTGTTGACCACAAGCTTCATATTATTAAGTAGCCAACCCACTGTTGGGCTTAATTAGAAGGAACAGGTTCCTGTTCCAGGAACAGGAAGGTGAAGATCCCATTGTACTCTGGTCAGAATTCATCTGGAGTATTATTCAATTCTAGACATCATGAATTGAGTTACAGGAGGAGTTGGTGTGGTTCACTAAGTTCCCACATGCTATTTTAATTCCTTCAATTTCTCCCTTAACAAACATCTCTTTCCCTTTCTGCTTCAAGTAAACCTCCAACTCTTTTCAGAGCAATTGTCCCATTTTTATACTTGTGAAGATACTTTGTTGGAATTTTTTCCTACCTAGCTACCTCTCATATGATACTTCATCTCTTTATATGGCCTGTTGCCAGTGCCTGATAAGTGTATATATTTATACACATGTGTGTTTGTATAAAAGTATATGTGTGTATGTATGTATGTACACTCCCTCCTACACCAGGATAGCAAAGACCCTGACATGTGATTTATCTGCTTTGGTGGAGAAAACACCCATGTCAAATGAAATCATAACTTTGAAATACTGGAGTGAAAAATTGGCAACCCAGAATATATAGAAAGTATGCTTTTCTCCCTTAGGACCAGTCCATTCTGGGCTATCTGCATTTATCCCCAATTCCAAGTTGTGTGTGATATAGTAGTTTGGAGTAATTTATTTAAAAATAATATTAATTTTATTTTTCAAAATAAATTCATTTGAAAAATAATATCCAAACTACATGAACTTTGTGATATGTTGAGATCATTTAAATGTGTGGATATAGAATTGGACTTACTGGCCTCTTGATTACTCTCAGGTCCGGAGTAGACAAAGGTAGCTTAGTCATACTGAGTGCAGCAAGAGAACGTTACCATTACTTTGTATAATGCTAAACTTACTTTTAATCCCATGTTGTATGTATGTTATATTTGATATGTGTGTGTATTTTATTGTGTTACACACAATAAAAGCTCTAGACCTTGAAGAATGAGCTATTTTCAAACCTTGGCCAGAGCACCAAAATTGACGTGTTTGAGCTCTGTTTATATGATAGGAATATACACAGCAGAGCTATTGGATTTGAGAAAGGTTACCTCCCATTGACTTTGTAAGCATCTGTTGCCACTTAAAAACAAAATCACCTTGTCTGATATGGTTATAATAATCTGATGAACACTTTAAAATGTGTGGTATCAGCTAAAATAAACTTATGTATTTCTTAGTTGTATGAGAATTCTAGTGTATCTTATTTTTTAAAACTAATTAAACTGAATCTCTGACTAGAGGCTGACAGTGATTTTAGTTTAGTAGAAACTTCAACCTATCCACACAACTGTTTTTTTTAATAGTTTGAAATCAAGTCCTGCAGACATGCTTATGTCTTAGTTAACTTTTTAGATTCCCCATCCACAAAATGAATGGTTTCAGGTTTCAGGCTAAGAGTTTTCTAAATCTTATCATCAATTCCATTCTCATTCTGTGTTGCAACCCCCTCCCCCTTTTTTCTTTCTTTTTTCTCTTTTTTCCTTCCTGTCACATGTGATATGTTTGGTCTCCTTCATATAAACTTTAATTGCGTAGGTCTATCTGTGGGCCACTTATGGCTAGTGTGCAGTAAGAGATATCTCTGGACTGCTGAGGTGACTTCAGAGTTCTCTGGACCCAACTGGCCTGCTCATGGACTGCTATCGAACTTAGATTAAATTGTACCTGGGAAACATTTGACAAAATAAATGAAAATAGAATATAGTTACTATACAGCCCACATAGATCCATTTAATTTTATTTGAGTTTGATCCCACTAATGTAGGCCATGGGAGGAGTTATCATTAATAGACCTTGAAGTATTGTCATGAACATTTATAAAGAAGATGGATTTGAAGAAAATAAAATGTAAATTTGAACACAATAAGACCACCTGGAATCAAAGAGCATATAAATCCACAAATGTTAATCAATTTACCAGACACCGTCCTCTGCATTTAGACATATAATAACTAAGACTGAAACAGTCCCTTCTTGAAAGGTGCTTGTTTCACTGGGTGAGGAAAACAATCTTTAGGACTTGTCTCCAACAGTTAACTCTTAATTGGGAGTGTAGTAACTTCCTACTTTACCTGGAAGTAGAGATAAACTGTGATCTGTAATTTTAAAAAGTGGGTGGGGGTGGGGATATTCTGTCACAAGATTTTTTTTTTTCCTTTCTTGACTCCTCAGTTTCAGTAGCTGCCCCATTCTATCACACATTTCTCTATGGGACTCGGAAACTGATTGCTTTTACTTAGAGGCATTATAGCATTCCTGTTTGTCAGCTTCTTTCCTGTCCTTGCCGAATTTAGATTTATGAAGTCCTCTCAGAAGTTGCTAATTTGACTTCATTGACCAAGGAACTGGCAGACAGTGGCAGGTATTGAGAGACCTTTATTGGGTTTGACGCAGTTAAAGTTTATATAATTCTCTGCACAAGATTCCTTCATCATACATTTTTGATCCTCAGAAAAAAGTAATAGAAGATAAATGAGGGATTGAGGGGAAGGGAGGGAACATTGTCTGAAGATAACTATGCTGGAGACTACTGGGCTGTGCTCAAGAAAGGACCCTGAGCTTAGAGGATGGGAGTCTTTTTTTTTCTCTGTGTCCCACTTTGGCAGGTTCCTGGGCTTTCGGTGAAATATGAAAGGGGGAAAAAAGATTGAGTGTCAACTGAAGGAAGGTGGGGAAAGGACCCTTTTTTTTCCTCTGATGGCAGTGGCAGCATTGTCCTACCTAGATCCTTGGTTAAATTTCCCCATCTGAGTTTCTCGAAGTTGTGATCCAAGCCCCCTCCCTCTTCCAAGTTATCTAGTAAGGATATTGACTATGGTCTGGTCCTTCTATGTTCAAGTCTTACCCATTCTGGCACTTTTTCTCTCTAATAAATCCAGTGATCCAATATTTTTATGGAATGCTTTGAAGTGTCTTAAAGTTTCATGCCCCCCACTCCCACCCCCCAGCCAATACTAAACCAAAGCCTGACCTTCTTTTCTTTCCTACAGAGATGGCACCAAAATCCAAAAAGAAAGGGCATCCTGGGCGGGAACCAAAGAAGGTAAGTAACTAGAGATAGCCCAGGTAACCCTTTCTCAGATTTTTGGAAGGAGGACTGCTGTGCTTCCTCTGCTGCTCTTTGAGGAAAGATAGACCCTGCAATCCATTCTGAATTGGATTGAGCCTATTCTTTCCTTAATTCTTTACCTATTATATCTTTTTTCTCAGCACCACCATCACCACCATCAGCAGGCGCCACCACAACAGCCTCCCCCACCAACAACTCAGCTGCCACAACAGCAGCCTCCAGCCCAGCAGCCACCACCACAACAACCTTTACCACCTCCAGCCCCTCCCTCAATCCCTCAACAGACAGCCCCACCAATAAAGTCCTCCCCACCTCCCTTCATCCCTGCCCAGGTGCCAGTCCTCGAGCACTCACTCCCAGGGAGTGTCTTTGATCCTATCACCCATTTTGCCCAACCAATCATACACCTCTCCCAAACTGAGCTGCCTCCCCACCTCCCCCAACCACCTGAGCACAGCACTCCACCTCATCTCAACCAGCATGCAGTAGTTTCTCCTCCAGGTAAGCAATGTAGCAGAAGATGAGGGTGGAGAAAAGGGTGAAATAAGGTTCTCAAAGGGTCTTTTCATAATGGTGTTATTCACAGAACTAATTTGTTGGTGAGAACTTACTTCTCTGTAGTTTATTAACCAGCAGGGGAGAAAATGGGAAGTGTTAGTGTTGTATGTTGTCTGAATGGAATTTTTTGCTTCTTTCTTTTAGCTTTGCACAATGCTCTGCCCCAGCAGCCATCAAGGCCTAGTAATCGAGCTGCTGCCTTGCCCCCCAAACCAACCCGACCCCCAGCTGTGTCGCCTGCACTCTCTCAGCAGCCCCTTCTTCCTCAGCCACCCATGCCTCAGCCACCCCAAGTCCTGCTAGAGGATGAAGAGCCACCTACCCCACCCCTCACTCCCATGCAGATGCAATTATACCTACAACAGCTACAGAAGGTGCAGCCATCCACACCTCTCCTCCCTTCTGTGAAGGTGCAATCCCAGCCTCCCCCTCCCCTACCTCCTCCAGCCCATCCTTCTGTGCAGCAACAGTTGCAGCAGCAGCAGCAACAGCAGCAGCAGCAGCAACAGCAGCAGCAGCACCAACCCCCACCACGGCCCATGCACATGCAGCCCATGCAATTTCCTCCCCATATCCAGCAGCCACCCCCTCCTCCCCAGCAACCAACCCACCCACCTCCAGGGCAACAACCACCACCACCACAGCCAGCCAAGCCCCAGCAAGTCATCCAACATCATCCTTCACCTCGGCATCATAAGTCTGATCCCTACACAACCAGTAAGTGGCAAGCAGTGGGAGTAAGAATCCTGGGAGACAGGGAGGAGTTCTTGGGAGTAAGGGCTTATATCAAAGCTCTGTTTATTTTCCCTGTGACTTATAATTAGGCCTGCACTTCATAGGAAAATCATTTTGTCAGCTAAGTGGAGGATGGATAGTATTGGGAAGAGACTTAAGACAGGGAAACTAATTAATTTGCTATGATAATATTCCAGGCAAGGATAGTGAGGATTTATTGGGGCTAAATGAGTAGGATGAACTTCCTCTCAATCTCTTTATTTTTTGTAGCACCAGGAATAAAAAAAATTATTCGTATGTGGAGGTATGCTTAGATTACTGGCCCAAAAGATCATTCCTATTAATGGTATATGAATTATGAGATGGTATCAGACAGCATAAACTTTTTGATCTATGGGGTTTTTGTTTTTGGAATGGAAAAGTAAAACTTTTTTATTGATGCCTGGTAAATCAGACCCCAAAGTGAGCTTCTTCATGCTAACTCAGGCTTATTAGATGGTGAACATAGCTACTTAATTCATCCCAGAAATGAGTAAAATCAGTAAGGAAGTATTGAACCACCTGATGAAAATTGTTATTGACCACTTCAGCTAAGATTCCTTATTTATCAGCAAAATAAGATATATAATGTGAAAATGAGTGTATTGAAATTGAAGAAACTGTTAAGTATGGGCCCTGTGTTTCTGAGGCTAATGGAAAACCTTTGGATTTTTCATGGGTCTGCTTCAATTACATAGCAATTGAACTATATTGTGTTTTGTTGTTTTCATACCTTTTCCCTTGCCTTGAGATTCCATATTAGATATAGGTTAGATTAGATGACCTCTGAGATTACTTCCATCTCTGGTAATCTGTAATTCCATCAAGTCTATCTGATGATTTTTTTTCCTCCATCCTTTTTTCTTTTCATTTTTTTAAATTTATTTACACATTACTAAAAAAAGTCTTGTTATAAGAGTGAACATAATCCCCCACACACACACACACAAATAAAAGCCTCACGAGAAATAAAGTGAAAGAGAAAAATGTGCTTCAGTCTGTGTTCTGAAACCATCAGCTCTTTCTCTGGAGTGGATTACATTCCTTATCATAAGTCCATCAGACAGGTTACTTCCATATTTTTCCACAGTTGCTGTAGCTGCTTGTAATTCCCTCCATCCATTTCTCCCCACTACCAATTTTATTTTTTTCTCTCCTTTCACTCTGTTCCTCTTCAAAAGTGTGCAATGGGAAAGCTGAGTGGCACAGCAGACAGAGCACAGACCTTGGGGCCAAGAGGCCCCAAGCCTACATCCCACCTCAGAGACCTAGCATCCACCCAGCCCTGTGGTCCTGGACAGGTCATCCAATCCCACCATTGTGAAAAAAGTTAAAAAAAAAAGAAAGAAAGAAAATGTGTTAGATCTGACTGTCCTCTCACATGATCTACCTACCTCTCTTCTATCCCCTATGTCCCTCCTCTTTTCCTTTTTCTTCTATATTTCTGTGCCCCAATAAGTGTGTGTGTGTGTGTGTGTGTGTGTGAGAGAGAGAGAGAGAGAGAGAGAGAGAGAGAGAGAGAGAGAGAATTTTTTCCTTTCTCCATTTTAAAAAAATGTATCATACCTTCAAATTTGGCTCTCTCCTGTGTCTTGACTATAAAAGCTCCTTCTGACTGCTCTAGTAAGCTGGAAGTGTCATATGAGTATTATCAATATCATCTTCCCATGCAGGAATACATGCAGTTCATCATCATTAAATCCCTCCCATTTTACCCTTCTCTTCTTGTTCACCCTCTCTATGCTTCACCTGAGTCCTATACTTGAAGATCAAATTTTCAGCTCTGGTCATTTCAACAGGAACATTTTAAATTCTCCTGTTTCAGTGAAAGTCCATCTTTCCCCCCTTAGAAGAGTATGTTCAGTTTTGCTTGGGTAGTTGATTCTCGGTTGCATTCCAGGCTCTTGCCTGCCAGAATATCATATTCCAAGCCAGAATATATATTCCAAGCCCTTAATGTGGATGCTGCTGATCTTGTGTGATTCTGACTGCAGCTCCACCATATTCGAACTGTTTTGTTCTGGCTGCTTGTAGTGTTTTCTCTTTGACTTGGGAGTTCTAGAACTTGGCTATAACATTCCTGGGGGTTGTTATTATTATTTTTTTTTGGATCTCTTTCAGGAGGAGATTGGTGGATTCTCTCAATTTCTATTTTGCCCTCTGCTTCTAGGATCTCAGGGCAATTTTCCTGTAGAAATTCTTTAAAAATGAAGTCAAGACTCTTTTCTTCATCATGACTTTCAGGTAGCCCAAAAATTTTTTAATTGTCTTTCCTGGATCTGTTTTCCAGATCCGTTGTTTTTTCAGTGAGATATTTCAGTTTCTTCTAGTTTTCCATTCTTTTTGATAATGTTTTATTGTGTCTTGATTCCTTGCAAAGTCATCAGCTTCCTTTAGTTAATTCCATTCTACGTTTGAAGGATTTGTTTTCTTCAGAGAGCCTTCTTATCTCCTTTTCCGTCTGGCCAATTCTGCTTTTTAAGGTATTTTTCTCCTCATTAACTTTTTAAACTGTTTTTTTCCATTTGACCTAAATTAGTTTTTAGTATACTATTTTCAGCATTTTTTTGGATCACCTTGACTAAACTGTTGACTTGGTTTTCGTGTTTTTCCTGCTTCTCATTTCTTTTCCCAATTTTTCCTCTACTTACTTTTTCCCTTACTTACTTTTCAAAATCTTTTTTGAGCTCTGAAATAGCTTGAGACCAACTTCTGTGTTTCTTGGAGGATTTAGATGCAGAAGCTAGAACTTTCTTGTTTTCTGGTTATGTGTTTTAGTCCTCCATGGGATCAAAATAATTGTGGTCAGGTTCCCTTTTTTCTGTTCACTCATTCGCCAACCTGTGCCTGGTTTTGGGGTGCTTACTGATCTTTTGAGTATTAGTGGGATACCCCCACAATGGCCTCAATTCCTTCAAGGTCTTGTGAGGGACTCCTGACTGCTGGCCTGTGGATGACCACAAGAACACCCCCTCTGCTCTGGAGTTTTGAGGAAGGTCCCTGCTGTATTGCAATGGAGGAATCTCAGACTGAGATTAGGGTCTGAATATGAACAAAGCACAAGAGTCCTGTCCCAGAGGAGAGACCTCAACAGTCTCTTCCCACCCCCCTTGCCATCTGTGGGCTGAGCATTCTGGAAGCAGCTGCCAGGCAAGTCTGAAGGCCTGCCTCCGTTTTCTGGGATCTGGGCTGCGCTGAATGCTGCAGCTATGCTAATGGCCGCTGCTGCACTAGGGCCATGCTGGCCTCCACTCACTTTGGCACATGTTTGCCTGCTAATCTTCCAAGTTGTGCTTGGTGTTTCCTGGGCTGGCAGGTCAGGAAACTGCTTCTGCTTCCAGGAGCTGGTGCTCTCTGGGATCCAGGCACCTAGCGTGCTGTTTCCAGAAGACTGGAGCTCCTTAACTCCAGCATGATAATCCTGGCTGTGCTCCTGCACCCTCCACCCCCATGGACAGAGCTTTCCCATTATCTTCCAGGTTACCTTGGGCTGGAAAATTGCCTCACTGAATCTTTCTGTGGGTTCTGTCTCTCAGAAATTTAGAGCTATAATTTTAAGGTTTTTGGAATATTTTGGAGAGAGCTTCCAGGAATTGGCTCCACCCCCTCCATTATTCTTTATCCACTATGCCACCTAGCCGCCCCTCCCCTCCATTATTCTTAACTTTATAATATTTGATAACTGTTGATTACCCTCTCTTCCTCAATAATCTTTCTTTTCTAGATTGTCATGACAGTGTCCTTGGCTCTTGGTTCCCTTTGTTGTTTAGTCAAGTTATATCTTGCCCCTAGACCATTTTTCTCTTTTCTGCCTTTCATTTAGTATACTCATCAGCTTCCATGCAGTTTTCTTTTATGCAGAAAAGACTATCTGGCCTTTGTCTCTCTCCTGAGTTCTAGTTCCACAGCACCATCCATCTTTTGGACATTGCAAACTGTGTATCCCATAAACATCTCACATTCATCTCCTCTCTTCCCTCTTTTCTATTTCTCTGTTCTGTCTTTTCCATAATCAGCACTCATATCCACTGTCATTCTCAACTCCTTATCCTTACTCCACCATCTCTTAACTTTTTCTCTGTGTTTTCTTTTGTCCACCTCTCACCAAGACTACTGTTTTCATCTTCTGCATCATCTTACCCCTTCTCTGATCTATCACACTACCACCGACCAGCATGATTTTCCTGAAGTGTATATCTAACTGCATCACTCCCTTTATTCAATAAATTTCCTGTTTAAACTCCTGTCTTTGAAATAAGCTCAACTGAAATTTGTCTTTTTTCAGTATCTAGTCATACCAACCTAATTGCTATCCCTCACACTCCTCCCATCTTTTAATTTTTTGCACTGCCTTTCCCCTAAGCTTAGACTGGAGTACTCACCCTCTTTTTTTTCTCTACCTTTCAAAATCTTTGTTTTTCAAATTGAGCACAAGTGACAAAAGTCCCCATAAAAAAACAAAATGCTTCTAGCAGTACTTTCTGTGGAAGCCAGAAACAAAGTAGATGCCCAATTCCCTTTTCCCTCTTTTCCTTTTTTAAGATGTCATGGATGGTTCTCTCAGAATGGGTTGAGGGAAGAGAAGGGATACAAGGAAAAATTTTATGTCAGTAAATACCTGGATCAGCACCTGGTAAAAATGATCCCTTAGATTTGCGGGGGGGGGGGGGGGGGGAACTACATTAGAGGCAGAATGTTATAATATCTAGAGGGGTTGATCTGAAGTCAGGAAGACCCAAATTCAAGTTATACTATAAGTTGTTTTGTTTTTTAATTGGGAGGAATTTTTTTTTTTTGGTTATGTATATCACATATTTCCTAATATCCCACCACCACCTACTCCCAGAGAACCATCTCTTATAAACAAAGAATAGGGGGAAATGAAGAGAGGAAACTGTTTAACAAAACTAAACATATCAAAAACGTCTGAATGTATAAGTATGCTAAATCTATAGTGCCCAAACTCTGTAAAAAAGTCAAGGGTATAGCTTTTCAAATTTCTTCTTTGGGTCCAGGTTTATGATTTTAAAATACTTGATTTCCAGTGTTATTCTTTCCAGTCTAACAGTATATTGTTTTTTATGTCCTTTTGATTTACTTTATGTAAGTTATGTGTTCATATAAATCTTCTCATCTTCCACTGTGATTTTTACAACACAGCAATATTCCATGTAACAGTTTGTTTAGCCATAACTTAGTAGATAGGTGTCTTTTTTTTCCACTTATTTGCTTCTACCAAAAAATACTATAAATATAATATGTTGGGTTTTATGAGGCTTTTTCTTATTGAACTCCCTGAGATATATGCCTACAGGAGAATCTCTGAATTCCTATTTTATTCACTTCGTTTACCTACTTTCAGATTGCATTTCAGAATGCTTGAACTTTTTATTTCCCCACTTACGTAGCATTAGATCACCCATCTTTTTCCATAACTCCTACCATATTGGCTATCCTATTTTATCACCTTCAGTTCCCCACTCCTTTAAAATCTTTGAAGGACTTAAACAAAAAAAATACAAAGAGAAAAAGATTAATCAGTTCTTTTGGTAAGAGGAGAAAGGTTTTATGATTCTGTGATTTGTTTTATCAATATAGTATAAAGACCAAGACAAAGTTTTAACTTGCCTTGTTAAGTCTCACAAAGTCTATATAATATGAAACCTGTAACTGCTGGTCCCCAAGTTAAACCATCCTGGGTCACAGTTCAGCTGGTTAAATATTCTCTTGGTCTCTTAGCCCCAAATGAATCCCTACTTTACCTTAAAGGACTTTCACAAAAAGATCACAAGAGCCAGCCATCATCTTATGTATCTCAATCACTTGATTATTTATGTTCTAAGTCTAGAAGGTGATCATTATCTGTAGACTGAGTCTGCTTATATTTCATTTTATTGTATCTTTTGCCTCAGACCTAAGAGAATCGTTCTATCATTAAGGTAAAGAAAGGGAACAAGGATATGCTTGTTTATACCAGTTTGCTTCATCAAACATGAAAAGGGAACTGGGGAGGATGTAAAGCAAAGGCAATGAACCAACTCTGAAAAAGGCAAAGAAAAGTAACAGCAGCAACAGTACCATCTCTGTATTTTGGTCACTGATTGGAAGGATGGGAGAAAGGGTTCGTTCCTGAGAATTCTAGGCATAGTAGCCTGTTGAACTTAGGTGTTTTTTTGGCTTTTCCCTTCTGGATAGGTACTAATAAAAATGCCTTGTATTAAAATCGGTCACTATAACAGGTATCTCTTGAAGGCCCCCTAGTACCAAGCTGCCATAGTGTCTCTTGAGATATAAAATGAGATATGAATTTAACCCTATGAAAGAACACTGAATGTCAGGTTCTTAGAAGATCTGCTTTTGTCTACCACTTGACCCTGGACAAATTGCAAAATCTCTGTGGGCCCATCTTTGAAATAAAGATTGAAAAAGGACCTTCTAAAAATAGTTTAATTCTGTATCTCATCAACGTGACACTGACTATCATATGATATATGACTTATGATGTTTTATCCTAGACCTACCTACCTATCCACAATATTCATTGCTTTATCTACCAGCTCAGATACTCACCTGTCAAACAACATAGGAAGCATGAAGGCATTTAGCAGAGAAACTATGAGGGAATAAAGACTGTGAGAAACTGTACCACCTCCCATCAGCCCCTTAGAATCAGTCCTGGGTGTGTTTGAGGGGTTGGGAAATGAATTTTCTGGGACATTGCATATAATGAAAATGAGTGATGAATTGTCAACATACTTCTGTGGAGACATGTTGATCAAGTTACACCACAGTAGCAAGAGATGGTAGTATCCTTTAACCCAAGTCTACCACGATTGATGTGAAATCCTAAGCCTTATGTATCACGAAACTGCATTGACTCTTCCCACCTCCATGAGTGTAGACAAGCTCTAAATAGTCCACCCTTCCCGGGTGTGGGTGTGGGTGTGTAAGTAATATACTTCCAGCTTTGAAGGCCACCATCATCACCACAGATGCTGGACCCCCTTCTGGCATGTGCCTATTGAATATTTGAGTGGAAGTCCATAAACTTTATTTGAAAGATCCTCCATTTGCTGTTAGCATCTCCCAGGAGAAGATATAAACAAAACAGCTTTGTAACAGCGCACAGACTGTAGATAGACCAGTTCTTTTGACTATTCTGATTTGATTTTGACTTCCTCGTTGAGTTAGCAAGCATTATTAAATGTCTTATTTGACATGTGTAAGACTCTGCTGGGAACATGAAAATGAAAAATTAATGGTTCTGTCTAGGAGCTTATAAACATCTAGCTCTGAGGACTTTGAGAGGGGAGGGTATATAAATGTATATTTTAGTATGACACAACAGTGAATAAAGGCAAAACAAGAATACATTTAAGCTGAGTAGCATCTATTTGTAGACCAGTGAGACCATCAAGGTCCTTGAGTCTATCCTTGAACTAAAAGTCAACTTACCCTGCCAAGGAATCAGAGCTTATTTTGTATCTAGAGCTAGATTCTGAAATGTCAGCTCAACAATCTGTCCAGTAGTCAGTAGTTTCTTTTTATTTGTGAAATGTGGTCACAAATACTGGAGCAAACCAGTGCAGGTACAGGTCAATCAGCCAATTCTTAACCAATCCTAGTTTCTCTGCTTCCCCATAAAAGATGGCTATCTTAGGAAATGTGGACCTGATAAGTAGTCTGTCAAGAGACAGGTTAGGATATATCCATTAATTGCATTCTGTTGCAAGATGCCTCTCTTGCTTGCAATAATGAAATGCTGTGGTACCTTGCTGATACAGAAAGAAGTAAAACTAATTTAAAGTCAGGAGACTCCTGCAGCAGCCAGAACATCTCCACAGGCCATGGGGTAGGACAGTTCTGATAAAGGCAAGTGAAAAGGAGATCTTCAACAGCATGCCCCTCTGTATAACATATAACATATAATTGTGCAACTCAAGCCACCAGTCACTTGATTGATTGGCATAATCATCTTTGATACTGAAAGACTTGTAGTAGTGGTCCTGACCTTTAGTGAAAGTAAGTATGACTGTCATATTTCTCTGCTTACTCTTACTGGTTTTGATGTTTGTCCTTTTATAGGTCATCTACGAGAAGCACCCTCCCCTCTCCTGATGCATTCCCCCCAAATGCCGCCGTTCCAGGGGTTACCTCACCAGTCTCCACCACAGCAAAACGTCCAACCCAAGAAACAGGTAGGTAAAAGAGGGTATTGGTCAAGAACCTAAGCTTGAGAACTGATGTAGAGGAGACAATTCCTTACCTTCCAAATGGCAATGCTGTTTCAGGAGCTTAGAGCAGCTTCAGTAGTGCAGTCCCAACCCCTGGTGGTAGTGAAGGAGGAGAAGATCCACTCACCCATCATCCGAAATGAGCCCTTTGGCCCCTCCCTTCGACAGGATCCCCCCAAGCATCCTGAGAACATCAAGGCCCCTGTCCACATCTCTCAACGTGAGTTTGTTTGCTACTTCTTTCCTTCCTCCTTCCTCTACTCAAACTAAAGTTCAGTGTCACATTCTGAGTGCCCTTCAGCCTTCCCCTCTGTGTCTCAGGACCTGAAATAAAGCCGTTAGACGTTGGCAGACCTGTGATCCGGCCTCCTGAACAGAGTGCACCCCCACCCGTGGGGCAAGACAAGGACAAGCAGAAGCAAGAGCCCAAAACCCCAGTTGCTCCCAAAAAGGTAAAAATAAACGTCCTTAAGAATCATGAAACTTCAGCTCACACACTCTTTCTAAACAGTTTTAAACAAACTATTGCGAGTGAATTTGGAATATACCTAGGTAGGGGGTGGAAAATGATTAAGTCTTGGAAATAAGAATGGCCTACATTTTAGGTCACCTCTTAAAAATTTCTTTCTGGTCCCAGAATTTCATGGTTTCATGACTGTTATTAAGCCCATTGCCACCTTTGAAATCATTGAATAGTATACATTATGATTATACAGAATATGATTATAAAGAAAGAACTTCACCCTTCCTCTGAACTTCCCTGGACATAGATCTGGGTGGTATTAGGGGATGAGTTATTATACCTATTCTTAACCAGACTTTTTTCTTATTTGACTAGGATCTCAAAATCAAGAACATGGGCTCCTGGGCCAGCCTAGTCCAGAAACACCCCACCACTCCGTCCTCCACTGCCAAGTCATCAAGTGACAGCTTTGAGCAGTTCCGCCGAGCTGCCCGGGAGAAGGAGGAGCGTGAAAAGGCCCTCAAAGCCCAGGCTGAGCATGCAGAGAAGGAAAAGGAGAGACTGAGACGGGAACAGGAGAGGATGAGGTGAAGAGAGGGAAGGAAGAGGTTGCTAGGTGGCACAGTGGATAGAGCACTGGCCCTGGATTCAGGAGTACCTGAGTTCATATCTGGCCTTGGACACTTAATAATTACCTAGCTGTGTGGCCTTGCTTGGCCAAGTCACTTAACCCCATTGACTTGCAAAATAAAACTTTAAAAAAAGAGGGAAGGAGGAGGAGAGACAGCATTTATACCTAGTAGTTGTTATATTCCAGGCACTGTGCTAGTGCTCTACAAATCTCACTGGATCTTTGCCACAATCCTTTGAGTTATTTACAGTTGAGGAAATGGAGGCAAGCAAAGGTTAAGTGACAGCTAATGTCTGAGATCAGATTTGAACTCTGGAATGAAAGTTGGAGGTTTTGGGTGGTGTTTGAACATCCCCCTTGTCTGAGAGGGAAACATGAGTTTCCAGAGAAGTCCTCCCTCCATCTCATGAGGGTCCTTTTTTACTAACAGGAGCAGGGAGGAGGAGGATGCCCTGGAGCAGGCTCGACGGGCTCATGAAGAAGTTCGGAGGCGCCAGGAACAACAGCAGCAGCGATCAGAGCAACAGCAGCCACCTGTGGCTGCAGCCTCCTCAGCCCCCCAAGCACAAAGTTCTCAGCCCCAGGCCTCTCAGTCCATGCTGGATCAACAGAGGGAGTTGGCCAGGAAACGGGAACAAGAGCGAAGGCGCAGGGAGGCGGTGAGTTGAAATACATTGTAGAGGATGGCTAGTACTGTATCCTGGTTTTTAGACTATCTGTCCCCCCAAATAGCAGTGCCTTAAAATGGGAGCTCTTGACCTATGTTTTTAAAAAAATCAAGCTAGTCATTTGGGATCCATGGGTAGAAGAAGAAGACATGGCCCCCTTTCCATAGAAAGACATTTTTTTTTTGAGGAGACAAACCATCAACAAAAATGGAAAGCATTATTTACATGACATAATGAAGCTTCTCTAAGGAGAGACATCATTATGAATGAAGCAGGGTTTGTGCTATATCCTGAAATAGCAATGTTTGGAGTGGGGAAACTTTTATGAAGTAAGTCACTGGGTTGAGCAAAGCTATGTGATGCCAACCTTACCAAAGGAGAAACTCAGGGAGGATGCGAGTTGCTGAAAACTTGGCTTCTAAATCTCCTTTTCTCTTCTTTCTAGATGGCAGCTACCATTGACATGAATTTTCAGAGTGATCTTTTGGCAATATTTGAAGAGAATCTTTTCTGATAGCGCCTGGGTTTCTTCTGACTCTGATTTTCTGGCAAAACTGACTCTGCCTAGTGTTACTGGCGGCTGGGAGGGGGTGTCCCTTGGGCCCAGCCCTTGTGCATGTTCCACCCGTCGTGGGTCTGTCAGCCAAGGATCAGCAGAGTCTGCCTTACCGTTGGACTTCCCCACCCCCTGCACACACTGAAGTCAGACCCAACCTCAAGCAAGCGCTGGACCAGGTGGTTCTTAGGCATGTATGAGGTCTTCCTCTATGCCAGACGTATTCACAGTATATCCAGGATGTCACATTCTTTACCAGTTTTCTAACCATGAGAGGAGCCCCATCAGGGGCCCTGTCTCCCTCCCTGGTATCAGCTACCACTATCTCTACCCCATACTGTAAGAACAGGGGTTGCAGAGGTAGCCCATGGAGAGCAGGAGCCCACCCATGTTGTTGGGATTGGGGAGGGGAGGGGGAAAGACAGTTGGGACCAGCCCCCAGCTGTCTAAGGTCATTGGCTTTTGCCTGGAACAGACTCCCACCCTACCCTCATCCCCTTCGAGCCTTTAATCGAGAGCCGTTCTCTGTAAGTGTTCGATTGTGAAAAAGGGAATAGTCCAGTGGAGGTGTGTGAGTGTCCATGGCCATTTGGAGTGAGGTGGTCGTCGTAGCACGCGTGTGTGGAGGCCTCGCCTGGGAGCGAGACTACCAACCAAAGTCAGTTCCTTTCCGCCTTTTTTTTTTCTGCCTTCCTTTCTGTTCTTTTTAAATTTTATTTTTTAATTTACCTTCAGACACAAAGGCACTGCTTAACTTGGAATGGGTGTTATCGTCTCTCCTTTGAGTGGTGGCAATGGGGGTGGGGGGAGGGGGCGCCGCACTGTGGGTAGTGTGTGACCGTGGCTGTATTGTATAGTGAATATAGTTGGCATATATTTGTTTGAGGTTTGTTGGTGACTCCACCAAACTTGGTGTAAAAAAAAACAAACACAAAAAAACAAACAAAATACAAAACACAAAAAAACTGCTTATATTTTACTCAATTTCAAACTTTATTAGTCTATATTTTTTAATTGTAAAACCAGAAAGCTGCATCTCTCTCTCTCTCTCTCTCTCTCTCTCTCTCTCTCTCTCTCTCTCTCTTTTTTATTTTATTTTTTTTTTTTTGGTGTGTGTTTTTGTTTTTTGTTTTTTTAAATGTCATTATTTGTTTCAAGTTGTTTTATACCAGGAAGGGAGTGGACCCAGGGCTGGGCTGCGTGGCACAGCAGAGATGGTGGGTACCCCCCTCCACCATCAGTGGTCCCGCCCCTACCCTTACTCCTCACCCATGGCCCAGCGTGTTTTTCTCTTTACTCTTTTTTTTTTAATTTTATAATTTGAACTGTTCACAAGGTTACGTGCCATGAGTACCCACTATACAGTACAATACTGGTGCCTCAGTGTTGGCCAAACTCTGGAGTAATTAACTGGTTTGACTTTAATACGGTGAATATGCATTTGGTCTGTACTGATCATGGAATAAACGCATCTCTTTTTTTTTAAAAGCTGGCGTCTTACTGATATTTCTTTTGAACTCTCTCCTTGTGATAGACCTGGGCCTGGAACACTAGGGTAATGGCCATGCAGGTGAGAGAAACACTTCAGTCAGCCAGGTCCTGATGCCTCCCATCTTCTGCCAGTTCTGCCTTCCTTAAATGCTGGAATAGCCTCCCAACCCATTGTCTCCCAGGTAGTCAACACTGTATCAGAAGTTCAGCAGGAGTAATCTCAGATAGGGCAGAAGGAAGTCAAAGCACCTCAAGCCCAGCCTAGAGAAGAGCTTATTAATTGGGTGGCATCTGGGCTATTGTGGGGAGGAGTGCTCTTCTGTCACTGCAAGACTGTTCTAGGTAGGGTGCTCAAGCCTCAAGGTGTTAACCAGAGGATGAGCTGCAGGTCAGCTTGACTCTGGACCTCAAAACAAAGTAGAAGCAAAGACCCTGCTATCCCGAGGCAAAGCTGTAGGGAGGTGGGTTCCCCCCCCCCCCAGCCCCCATGCAGCCCAAGATCAGTTTCCTTTCCTTAACACCATGGAGGCCTGTTCCTTCAGACAGTATTCCTTCTCTTTCTTTCCCTCCACCCCATTTTGTGAAAGCACTTTGGACATTTCTCCCTCCCTTTTCCTCAACCCCTAGCCCCTTCCTTTAATTTTTAAGCTCAGGGTTTACCAGGTACTCTTAAATGTACATCACCTGAAAGACTGCGACACACAAAACTTAGACACATCTTACACTCACTGCACACCGTATCTTCTCCCTCTCCTTTCTTGGATTGTATATAAAAGCCACCACATCCCTGCCCCACCATCTAGTTAGGGGCTTATAAACACATACATGTGCACACCCACAGTGGGACTCCCTACTGCGAGTGGGACTCCCTACTACAAGTGGGCCCAAGGATGTAAAATACAAATATAATTTATATGTATGCAAAGAAACAAATGTATTAGTAGTGATATTTAGTCTTTCCTGTTTTATTTTTTAACAACCAAAATTTTAAATGACCCTCTTCTCTCAAATTCAGGATTTGCCAAATTCTACAGGCTGAAGCCTGGGTGTAATTACTTCTAGCTAGGGAGCAGGCCAGGATCATCCTAGAGCCCAGGGTGCACATCTCTCTCCAGGGGTTGACTTGGAAGGCATTTAGGCCTTGCTGGTTCCCGTGTTCAAATGACCTGCTTCTTTGCTCTTTTATTTTTTTTTTCTTATGTCTTTTTTTTCCTCTCATTTTTTTTCCTTATGTTTTGTTGGAGCATTTCCTAGGCCAGACAGTGCTGGAGGAATGGTTGTGTGTTCTGCCAAAGGTATTGCTATCCAGAAAGTTTTCCCAGTTTGACTCATTTGTGTGCTTACATGGGTTGCAATTAGGTGGAGCGATTTCCTTTTTTCACCTCACCCTCCCCTGCCCACAGTCCAAATTCCTCCCCGCCCCTTCCCCTCCCCTCCCCCCTCCAGGAGTTTAGTGTCCGGGATGTATTTCTGGTTCTTCCCCTTCTGAGCCCGGTGCGGAAGGATGGGAGAGACGCCTACAATCTCCCGCTGTACTTGATGGAGCGCTTGGCCAATAATCATGTCAGTGAATTTGAGGCTTGTATTAAACACTTTAGGCATTTGTAGAAGGGAATTAATAGACTTTTCACTTATATACTAAAGGTTTTTTGTGCAGTTCTCATTGCAAAATAAACATTTTTACTGAATATGAAGTGACCCTTGAGGCGGCTTTTTTTGGGGATGAAGAGAACCGTGTTGGCGGGGTTCACAGAGACGGGAATAGCCGGAGCTGGGAGGGAGGACCCCGCGGGGGGGGGGGGGGGGGGGGGGGGCCTGGGTTCCAGTGATGGGAGAAGTAGCGCGGCCTAAATCTGTATGGACAGTGCGGTCGGGCCTTCCGGGTGGGGGGGCGTTTGATTGGCTCCTGGAGCCGAAGGTCAGGCCCCCGCCCTAATCATCCTCGTTCCTTCCATGTGACCTTCCTCCACTGCCCAATCACAGCCAAGGAGGGCTAGAGGGGCGGGGCGGGAGCCCGGAGGGAAGGAGGGAGGGGAGGCCGTGGAGCCGGTCGCCCCGCCCCCCGCCCGTGCCCGGGAAGGGCGGCCTGTGGCCGGGCTGGGGCGGTCCGGGCCCGAGGCCCCTCCCGCCGGCTTGGCTTCTCCCGCTCTGCCTCCCGCCTCGCCTCTCCCTCTCGGAGCCGCAGGTGCACGCTGGAGCCTCCGGGATCCGCGCTCAGCCAGGCGCCCCCCGCCGAGCCGGCCGCCGGCCGCCGGGCCATGCCGGACGTCCTGGTGTCGGCGCTGCTGGCGCCCTCGCGGCTGACGCTCCGCCTGGTGCGCGGCTTCATGTGGATCCTGGTGTACTGGGGCGCCTGCCTGGTGGCCCTCGTCTACGCCGCCGGGGCCCTGGGCCACGTGCTCCGGCACCCGGGGCGGGGCTGCTGCGGCAGACCCCGCCGCGCGCCCCCCGCCTGCCTGCTAGACCCCGCCTACGGCCAGCACGGCTTCCTCTGTCTCAAGGTGAGCGGGCCCGGGGCCGGGGGCGCCCCCAGCAGCCCCCCACCCCCCCGGGGCTGGAGCTTCCTGGGGGGGGCTGACTGCGACCTCTTCCCCCCCAGACCTCTGGCCTGCGGCTGCATTACGTCTCCAAGGGCAGTGGGCCGCTGATGCTGCTCCTCCATGGCTTCCCCCAGATCTGGTACGTGGCAGGGTAGGGGGCACGGAGAGACCACCCCGCCCCCACCCCCAGCAGCAGCTTTCTCACCCCCATCCCGTCCCCAAGATTTCCCTGTATCTGAAATAGCCCCTAGGAATAGGTGGGGCCTTCGCGGGAAACTTATCTCCCTGGCTCCAGTTGGGCCAGTCTCACTGGAAGAGGTAGGGGTGGGGGTGGGAGGGGTAGAGAGGGCAGTGACTCAACCATCATCTCCATCCCCTTACTGGTCCCACAGGTTTTCCTGGCGACACCAACTTATAGAATTCCACCAAAACTTCCATGTGGTAGCATTGGACTTGAGAGGCTACGGGAACTCAGATTCACCCACTGACCTGAACAGCTATACCATTGATGCCTTGACTACAGACATCAAGGATGCTATTGAGGCCCTAGGTACCTTTAAGACTAGGCAAAGGATTAGGGTGGGAGCCTTGAAGGGTACAGGAATGGATCCACCTGCTCCCTCATTTCCGTCCACCCCACCCTGTGACACTGGATGTGACATGGCCCTAGCCAAAGCCCATAGTCTCAGTCCTAAATGAAGACTTGGTATTTACACCCTTAATGAAATTTCAGAAGAGACACTAGATCCTGAGATATGAACCTGGAGCTCCCTCAAATCTGGTCCTTTTTCAGTTAATCAGTCATTTTAGAATCTTGAGCATTTCCCCTAAACTTATCATAAATGATAAGATTTAAAGCTGAAACAAACCTTAGAAATTATTCTAAGAGACTTTGATTTTAACCAACATAGAGTAGTCATCAAAGTTAGATTCAGATCTGATTTCGATCTCCAATCCAGCAAACATTTTTTAATCCCCCCCACCACATCATCCAATCTCATTCTGTTCTATAACAGTGATATAATGTTTAAACACAGAGATGAGGGAGTGCATCTCTGACCTAGGGAATATCAAAAAAAAAAAAAACTTGGAGATGTAGGGAATATGAAGGTAGACCAGCTTAGCTATAATTTAAAGCTGGGACCAAGAACCTCCAGCCTGTAGGCAACTGCAGACAGGACTCAAAATTCATTAAATCTAGGAGCTTTTAGGGGTGAATTAAGTGTTTAAATCTAGCCTGCAAATGTTGTTTACATATCCAAATGGTCCTTGGCAGAAAAATGCTTCCCCACCCACCCCTGATTTAAAATTTATTGTGAAGGAAAATAATACAAATATACCCAATTAATTATGAAGGATTTTAAATATCAACATTAAAGGTCTTGTGCTAGAGCTAAAAAGGAACCATTTAAGCTCAAACTTAAAATCTTGAGTAGACTTGTGCTTTAGAAAGGTTTTGGCAGCTATGGGGAAGATGAATTGAGGAAATAGTTGAAGTCATAAATTCCTTTAGAGGTCTGTTGTAGTAATTCCAGGCAAGAGAAAGAAGTGTTAAACCAAGGTAGTGGCCTTGTGAATGGATAAGGGAATAGACAAGACTTAGGTTGTGAATATTAAATCAAAAGACTTGACAAGTAATTTGATGAGAGAAGGGAGGAGAAGACAGTTTGGTATGATTCTGAAGTTGTATACCTGAATGACTAAAAGGATGCTGACGCTCCCAACAGAAATAGGGAAGTTAGGGAGGAGTAGGTTTTAAGAGAAAGATAAGGAGTTTCATGTTGGATTTAAGATGTTTGTTAATTATCCAAGTGGAGATAACCTGCAGGTAGCTAGTAATTATCATGGAGCTCAGGAAAGAACTGGATGATCCTGAGAGCTTATTAAATTCCTAAGTGATAGAAGAGAAGACATAAGACAGCCATGATTAAGGACAGGAGGTTGATTACAATCAATCTCAAGAGACTGAAAGAACCAATAGAGAGGCAGAAGAGATTTAGAGGAGAAAAGTATCACAGAAACCTATAGTGTGTCCAAGGCTAACTACTGTTAGTCAGCATTGTCAGACCCTGCTGAAAAATCAAAAACAAAGATAAGAATTAAGGAAAGGACCTATTGTATTTTATCAATTATGAAATCATTGGTAACCTCAGAAACAGTTTTCAGTTGGTGAGGGCAATAGCTCCATTGCATAAGAGTGAGAAGTGAATAAGAAAAGATCAAGTAAGTGATGGCAAGATGTATAGGTGGCTTTTTCTAAAAGCCTGATTATAAAAAGGACCAATATATGCAATGATATATCCTTAAGGAGTTGACACAATCAAAGAGTCTCTTATGGATTGAAGAACTGTCAATCGTTATAAGCATCAAAGAAGGTAATATATAGGAGGAGATGGACAAATTGGAGAAGTATGAATGAAAGAAAGGATGAGCTCCCAGAGGAGATGAAAAAGGATGGCATCAAATGCCCAGATATAGGTGCAAGGATTTAAAAACAAAAAGACTGAGACTTGAATAATGGTTTAGAACTAAGGATTAGGATAACTGGATATCCCAGTAGGAATGAAATATAGGTTTAAATTATAGAAGGAGTAAGGTAAAAGGTAAATCTAGAAAACTAGAGTAAGATATAGAGAGGAAAATTAAAGATTTCTGGATCAAATCATGGGAATGGGGAAAATGATTAACTGGGAGGCTATGTTTGAAGATGTGCATATTGAAAGTTCCCTAATGTAAGTGTAGGTGGCAGAGGGAGCCTGAGTCGCTCAGCTCCTCCAGAAAATAGGGAGAATAATCTAGGGATCACAGAGTCCAGATAGAAGGATCTATATGGAAAGAGTGGACCTAAAAAGAAGAGAAGTTATTAAGTGATGGTAGCAAAGCACAGGTCTTCCTGACTTAGTGTCAAGGACCATGAGAGGTGTGATCCCAGTATTGAAGAGGATGCCTAAGAAGGCAGTAAAGCCAGGTTTCTACAAGAGTAAGGGGAAAAAAAGGAATATAAAAAGAAATCAACAACCCCAAAAGGGATTGGGAAAAACTGGAGAGTAAAAATGGAAAGTAGATTTTTGGTTGGGATTTAAAGAAAACCACAAGATGGAGAAGAGGAGAAAAAGTATTCTAGGCATGGGGGTAGGGGAAGGGCGGGGCAGGGGAGGCAAGCAAGCAGTGAATATTCCACATATGGAATGTCTTAGTCGAGGAAGAGCAAGGAGGCATCACTGTCAAAGAGTACGAAGAAAACTGGAAAAGTCGAGGGGAAAATAAAGTTATTAAAGATCTTTGGGCACCTAATGGAAGAGTTTACATTTGATCCTAGGAGTAATGAGAGCCACTGGAGTTTATTGTATATGGGGTTTGTTATTTTTTTTGTTGGTCACTCATGTCTGACTCTTCATGATCCCAGTTGTGATTTTTCTCAGCAAAGATACTGGAGTGATTGGCTTTTTTTCTTCTCCAGTTCATTTTACAGATGAGGAAACTGAGGCAAACAGGGTTATGTGACTTACCCAGGGTCCCACAATTAGTGTCTGAGTCTGGATTTGAACTCAAGCCTTCCTGACTCCAGGCCCAGTGCTGTATTCATTGCACCAACTAGCTGCCTTCAAGAGTATGGGGGTGACATGTCAAAATAATGTTCCAAGACAATTTCAAAGGATTCATGATGAAAAATGCTGTCCACTTCCAAAGAAAGAGCTGATCTTTAGGAAAATCACTTAGAACCACAGGGATTAAGGTAATAAGGAAAAGGAAGTACCATTTAATTGATCGGTGCTACTGCCTACAAGGATAATACTTTTATGCACATTTTTAGTCAACAGGGAAAAAGATTGGAATGGTTACCTGGAATAGTAAGGACTGTCAATCAGAACCCCAAGGCCTTAACTGAATTCATTTTAGGTCAGTCTCTTAGCTAGTTCCCAAGATAGCAGAAGATGATTGGTGCTAGATATTTGATTCCTATAGGGTCCTGAGGCTTCCTATATGGCAGCTTTTCCCACTTTGACTTGGTGGTAATGGAGGGCTACAAAATTGTTGATTTACTCAACCTCCTTAAGTGACTGGGGTTTTGTTACTTGTCAGGGTCCTTAGGATAAAAGTTTCTGCTAATGGTTAGGGAAGTCTTAAGTCAGATTTTCCTTGACCTTCCCAACTCTAGTCCCATTTCTAGTAAGTCTACTTTACACCCATCTCACCCACCCTACCCATACCCCAATTCCCTAATACCATTGACAGGTTACTCCAAATGTGTCCTTGTGGCCCATGACTGGGGTGGAATCTTGGCCTGGAATTTTGCTACCTACTACCCAAGTATGGTGGAGCGAATGGTGGTGGTGAGCGCTGCCCCTATGTTTGTTTACCAAGGTAGGTGCTCTGATGGGAGGATATTTGGAGGGAGGTTGGACTTGTCAGGCTTAGGTCGGGGCTGAGTTCTGAGCCTGGGGTGTATTACCGAAGGACTTCAGTTGAGTGATTCCCTTACTCTTTCCCCATCCCAGAGTATGCCCTGCGCCATCCCAGCCAGCTCTTCCACTCCAGTTATATGTTCCTGTTTCAGCTACGCTGGCTACCTGAGAAGCTGCTTTCTATCTCTGACTTTCAGGTCCCATCCTTTCTTCTTGCTTAGTAGAAAGGGGCAAAAACTAGCAGGAAAGTTGGGGGGGGGGGAAGGGTACTGATATTGTGGAAGTTGGTATGAAGAGAGGGTGTACTGAGATGAAAAAGCTGGTTCTCAGAGGGCTCTGGAGGGCATTTGTATTGAAGGGGAATGCATGTGTGCAGATCCTAAAGAATACCATGATCGATCGTAAGACTGGCATCCTTGGACTTACAAATGAGGAGCTAGAGGCCTTCCTGTACAGCTTCACCCAGAACCAAGGCCTCCTTGGCCCCCTCAACTACTACCGCAATCTTTTCAGGTGATGCCTTTCAGGAATGGGGGGCAAGAGCAAAGTGGGGAATTGATTATGGGAAGAGTAATGGAGTGACTTAAAGGAGAATGGAGGGAGGGGGAAATTGGAGAGTCTAGGAAGAAGGGTTTGAGGAAGGCATTGGCCTGAGTGAATGTCATACATCCCTTTGCCTTACAGGCACTTTCCACTAGAGCCTCAGGAGCTGACAACACCAACATTGTTGTTATGGGGAGAGAAAGACCCATACCTGGAGCCAGGACTCGTGGAAAATATTAACAGATACTTTGTGCCAGGCCGCCTGGTGTCCTTTATCCTTCCTGATGCTGGCCACTGGATTCCCCAGGGACATCCAAACCAGATGCATCAATACATGTGGGCCTTTTTAAAGAGTTTCAAAGTGTAGTCACAACTCTTCCTTCAGATATGAATGTTCTGATTTTCTGTTCTCTACCTCCCCAGTGCCCACTCAGGGCAAGAGAAGAATTAGAGAAGTACTTGAAATAAGCCAGCTTTTGACTGAAACAGAGAAGTATCCTCCTCTTAACTCCCATGGTTTATACTCCTCTCCACATTTCCCCATGGATGCTTAACCTAATCATCCCCAACTCCAGTACTTATATTGTCCTTCCTCTCTGTCCCCCTCAATCCATAGCTGGCTGGCCCCAGTTGAGTCCCTGTTAAATTCTAGAAGCCCTTTTCTCTCAGTGCCACAGAAAAAGGATGCCACTGTAGAAAGAAAAGGGCCGCTGTAGATGTGGTGTATGTACAGAAATAAATGCCCCACTCCCTGCCCCTACTGTGCCTCTTTTTTTGTGGATTAGCCCTTCAATCAAGTTTGGGGTCAGGGACAAGAAGGAAGATGTGGCCCAGGTTCTCCCCAATACCTCCGCCTTGCTCTTTGAGACAAGGAGAAATTTGTTTCTCTCTGGAGCTTCTTTGGGCTGCCTACTGTCCAAGACATTCTACCTGGGTCTGCTCTGGACCCGCTCTGGACCCTTCCTTTTTCTAAGAACTTTTACTTTTCAACATGGCAGGAAAGCACACCAGGGGCCAGGAGTATTGAAGAAGGACCCTTCCCCTCCCACAAAAAATCTGTAATGATAATAGGAAAAAACTACATGTGAAAATAAGAGTAGGGTAGTAGTTGCAGGGAGGATGAATTAATGTTAGAGATAGGAGTGAATTAAAAGCACTGGAAGCCCTTGATCACCTTGACTATGTCATTTACTATACAGCTTAAAAGTGCAAAATGGAGCTCATTTAATGAATTTTCCCATATCAAAATCTTTTTTGACTGGGAATTAACAAGGGCCAGTTAAAAACCTTTTTTTCTTTTTTTTTAATTTTAAAAGACCTTTTTTTATTTTTTATTTTTATTTAAGGCAATAGGGTTAAGAGTGACTTGCCCAAGGTCACTCAGCTAGGTAATTAGTGTCTGAGACCAACTTTGAATTCGAGTCCTCCTGACTCCAGGGTTGGTGCTTTATCCACTGCGCCACCTAGCTGCCCCAATTAAAGGGAATAACTGAGGTACCTGAACAAAGAGCATTGAATGATGACCAAAGTGCAGGACAAGGTTAGAAGGTAATAAAATGGTCACACAAAAAAAGGATTTGAGCCTGAATGGGAAGAAAAATCAAGTGGGAAGTATTTAAGTGATCTTATATTCCCACTTGAGAACTTCACCCAGAAGAGAGTCTGGAGCAGCTGTTTTTTCCTTTAAGTCTTGATAGAAAAGTGTGTTTTCCAAAGAAGGGCTGCTAAGTTAAGATTCTCTTCATGAAAATCATATTATGAGCCTACTACAATAAATTTAGCCTCATTGTGCAGGAAAGAGACCTTATGAATATTTGCTATTGGAGCTTTAAGGACTGACAGCAAAAGTGACAAAAGTCAGTATAGAAGTCAAGATTTTTGCATTTATCTGAAGAAAGTGCACAGTGTTCAGGGATTTTTTTCAACGTGTCTTAGAGAAGATAAAAGGCTGAATGAAAGCATCTCCACTCTTTAAATTTCAGGGAGAAGTAAGTCTTTCTTGAAAGAATGGAAGAAATGGGATATGAACAGACAAGTTTTCCAAGAAGTCAAAATAATTTAGTCACATGAAAAAATGCTTTAAATCGTTACTAATTAGAGATGCAAATTAAAACAACTTTTAAATATTTTGTACTTACCAGATTGGCTAAAATGATAGAGAAAAGGAACACCTGTTCAAAGAGATGTGGAAAAATTGGGACCTTAATTCATTGTTGGTGCACTATTAGGTCTGTTTATCATGATTAGGGAAAATGGAAAAGAAACTACATTTTCTAAATTATAACATTGTCTGTGTTCATGATAGAGGTCAATGATTTTAGAAATCATGGAGAGGCTTTCATGAAATAATGAAGATCTAAAATTGCAGAACCAATGAAATGTTGTATACAGTAAGCAATATTGTTTTAAAAACAACTTTGGGGGGGCGGCTAGGTGGCGCAATGGATAAAGCACCAGCCCTGGAGTCAGGAGTACCTGGGTTCAAATCCAGTCTCAGACACTTAATAATTACCTAGCTGTGTGGCCTTGGGCAAGCCACTTAACCCCATCTGCCTTGCAAAAACCTAAAAAAAAAAAAACAACTTTGAGCAACCAAGTCATTTTGACTTTTTAAATGCCCAAATTAAGCTCCAAGATCCTGTGAAGGAAATTGCTGTTTGAATCCAGAAAGAAATAATTGCTATGACATAGAATGATGAAGTGGTTAATTTAGAAAAACATGAAAAGAAAGACTTGGACTTAAGAAGGAAGTTGCTTTTTACCCTCAGAGAAACAAATGATAGGAATGAATAAGCATAGTACAGTCTTAAAAATGTATATAAGTATATATGTTTATATGTATATAAATGCACATAATACACAGACACTCATAGATACATATCTCCATGCCTAAATGTAGCACCTTTGGGGTGCCAGAGGGAAGTAGAAGGGAGGGAGGAAAAGATCCAAAAAAAAAAAAGATCAAAAAGTTTCAAGTTGGAAGAATATGATACAAAAGGAGGACCACAAAAATAACTGGTACCTTTTCTCATTGAGGGGACCAGCTGTAGACCATCTCTAGAGAAAGCAGCTTCTTATGCTCCAAGGGATAGATGCCAAAGGCAGCTTTTCTCTTTTCACAAACAGTAACGAAGTCTGCATTCTTCATGGGTTATTGATTTAGGAGTGTTCTGAAATGTGTCAGTACTGATGACCAAAACCCACTCTTGGCAGTTCATGTGGGAATAAGTGAGACTTTCAAATTGGACTTAAGCATTCCTAAAGATTATGTAGTTCCAATACAAGAAAGTAAAGAGTAGAAGCAGCAGAGACAAAGATTGGTGTACCCTTGACTTTTACAACCTGGATAGGAGTTCCCTATCCCTTATTTTATTTGTTTCCAGAACCATGGATTCCATTGTCACTAGCTCAGAAGCAGTGACATGATGGTGCATAAGTCTTCAAAGTCAGAGGAAGTTTTTTAAAAGGGCTATGTTCTGCCAGAATAAAAACAAAAACATTGTGCTAGAGAAGAGTCAAGAGACTATTGTAGGAAATCTGAAACAAACTCCATTAATCCACTTTAATCAAGATTCTGCCAGACAGATATTTGTGAAACAGGAAAATAAGAGGCTCTGGTATTCATGTTCTAGGCTCCTGATTGCATCTTCAAAAGAAAACACAAGCAAGAAGACAGGAATCAAGTATGCATTTTTTAATTGTTAATTGTCAGTTGAATGTAGGGACTTCTGAAGAGAGCCTGATTAGAAGAGACTGCTAACTAAGAAGATGGAATCTGAGAATGGATTTTCAATTTCTTGATCACTGCTTAAACTATAGGAAGGATAGTCTATGAATCAGGAATGGGAGTTTACCTAAAAGATTAATAGAAAATATTTTTGGCCAAGGCATTCTGAGTCTCATCAAAGTTGCTTTAAATTAGAGGCAATGAGAATGGACCCTGGAGTCAGGAGGACCTGAGTTCAAGTCCTTCTTGCAGACATTTGACAGTTATTACCTGTGTGGCCCTGAGCAAGTCACTTAACCCCAGTTGCCTCACAAAAAAAAACAAACTAAGACAGCTTTAAACTAAAAATGGATAGGAGGGAGAAAGCTTCCTTTCTTCATATGTCAAGTCAACAGAAGAGATGCAAGGCTCCTGATAAATTATAGGTCAACTAAAAGTTCTAACACATGAAGGTAAATTTAATATCACATATCACAGAGACTTGGACAATAAAAATGACTAGAATGGGACCCTAGAAGAGTATACTATATCCAAAAAAAAAATTATAGAGCAACTGAATAATATAATAGCACTAAATATTAATAATATGTTTTCTTCAGGATTTCAGAAAAACCTGAAAAGACTTACTTGAACTAATGCTGAGTGAAGTTAGCAAAACCAATTCACAGTAACATTGTTTGATGATCAACTATGATAGACTTGTCTCTTCTCAGCAATACAATTCAATCCACATCTAGAAAAAGAATTTTGGACCCTGCATGAAGATAGGAGCGTACTTTTTCACTTCATTTTTTCCTTTCTTGTGGTTTTTCCCTTTTGTTCAAATTCTTTCACAGCATGACTAATGTGGAAATATGTTTAACCTAAAAAATAAATTACAGGACCTGGACTCTCAAGTCAACCAAAAGAAAGCATCACAGTAATGCAAAAACAATGGGACTAAGGTTTTTTACTAAGGAGGTTCTTGTACTACTGTGAAGAAAAGTACAATGTGGATTGAATTCTTAAGCAATTAACTTAACAATTTAAAATGATCAGTATAGACATACAAAGTAGCTTTGAAAAATATGATGAAATTCAAATAAACTATTATTGGCAGTTTTCTAGCATTCATTTTTACAAACAATTATTTTCTTGAAGGAGTTTTATTGTTTTATATCAATCAAGCGTGAAACAAGTATAGTAAAGGTCTAGAAATGGTGATGACTGGATAATTTGTAATTTGAAAAAAAATCCCATTAAAATTGTTTTTCTTGGCACGCACACACACATTAAAGGAATGTAGGAACCCATGTTGTAAATCACACTGGAATGCATTCGAGTGATTATCAGCGAAAGAAAAATTGGTATTGTTGAAATATACTAAAAACCACCTGAACAGAAGGAAAAAGTTTTAGAAACATAAGCCAAGCAGCAAAGCCTATTGTAGTAATGTGAGACTTCAAGTATGGACATCTGCTGAAGTTCTCTGCCAAAAGCAGTTACATATTTGTGACTTGCTTATTTAATAGTGATCATTTCATTCTTCAAAAGGTGAAGGAAATGGGAGCTACTTTTCGAGAGATAATTCTGGCCAGCAAAGAGGATTAAAAGTGGAAATGAACCTGGAGAAAGTAATCATTTTGGAGTTTATGATAAGGAAGAGAAGCTTTATATACACACACATATATATTTTATATATCTAAAGAGAGAGAGTTTTCAGAAAAAGAAAAGGTAGGTTCTAATAAAATTCTACAAAAGAATTTAAGTTAAGAGGAAATTCTGAAGTTAATTCTCTAAAGAAGAAAAGCTAAGGAGAGGTTGTTGAAACCTGTATGAATAAATAAATAAATGAAAAAGCATGAAGTATCCTTACTTGCAAGTCACTGTACTAAACACTGGGGATATAAATAAGAGTATATGTCTCCACCCAGCTCGTTTTTTAGGAGACAGAAAATAAAAGCAAGGACAAGTATATTAGAAACTGAAAACTCCCAGAATGAGCTTAGGTATGCAATGAATGATAAAGATAACCAAAAAGAAAAAATGTTAAGCTACATTTGGTAGTCAAATGTCACCATTCCTATAATAACCCATTTTCATCGATGGCTACTGAATCACTGCACCTAGTTCTAACACATCAGTCCTCAAGTACATTGGGAATTGAAGTGTTTATTGAAATAGCAAATCACAATGAGCAGCTGAACTAGATCAAGTGTACTCCAAGGAAATTTGTGCTGAAGCAACACAATCTTGGAAGCACCGTGGCGGAAGGGAGAAGAATGGTAAAAGGTGTTCATGATATTAATATCCAAATAAAATAGACAGATGAAGATGTGAAACAATCAGTAGCTCCCAACTTATTTGTTGACTTTTTTGTGCTAATAAAAATTTTATCATAATGGTCTGTAAATAGTATTTTGAGGAGGCAGATAGGTTTTTGCAAATGATTTTCTACAGTAAATCACATCTTTGCAATACACAATTACCTGGGGGAAAAAAGCATACAAGATGAGCATGTTCTCTTTGAGGAATAAAATTTTGACTACCTAAAACAAAGTATAGCTTTGACAACACTTAAGTTCAATGACTCTCATTAATGCCAATTGTCTAGAATAGGGTGTTCATTTGGATTCCCAATCCTTTGATTAGTCCGTTAGAAATAGTTCTGTGATAGGCAGTATAGACAGACATTTAATTGGGCCCAAAATTGAATGAAGAGACTGTTGCTTATGAAAAATTGTGCTGTGCTTTCAATAATTCATACTGATTTAGGGCCTGATAAAATCCACACTTTTTCCAACACATGTTCTGGTGATGCTGCCCCCTATTGTCCAGGAGCTTGCTGCTAGAGGTAAATTAGAAGTTGGATAATGAAACATGTATACAGTTAAATACCAGGAAAGGGGTAGATCAAAGAGGCAGAGTAATGGGAAGTATTTAGTAAGATTCTTGCACACCTCACTCCAATTCAAAACAAAACCAAAAGAAAACTTCAGAGCTAGAAAACATGAGCCTGAATCCAAATGGAAATCAGAAACTTCTATTGGCATAAGGAGACAAGTCTGCAGATACTGAGAATGGGATATAGCCAGGAACAGACTGCAAAGCAGAGAGAAGCAATACACCAGGGCAAGATCCCAGAGACAGCATAGCCAGTGGCATGAGCTTCCATAGAATGCAGGAGCATCAACTGACTATTAGCAGTTTTTAGTCATTACCTGGTTTCCAGTCATAAATCTAGGCAGGAGTGAGGAGGGCAGTTGCATTCCAGGCTGCGGAACAGTTGTAGACCCAAGTGTCTTGTACTGAGCAAGGAACAAGTTCAGAAGTAGGTAGCAGGGTGGCTAGGTGGCGCAGTGGATAAAGCACTGGCCCTGGAGTCAGGAGTACCTGGGTTCAAATCTGGTCTCAGACACTTAATAATTACCTAGCCATGTGGCCTTGGGCAAGCCACTTAACCCCATTGCCTTGCAAAAACCTTTAAAAAAAAAAAAAGGTAGCAGCTGTGTGCCTGAGATGGTAAGTATATCTCTTTTCCAAAACCAGAACAAGAATCTTAGACCAAAAGGAACCCTACAATTTGGTTACTCAAACATCTGGCTGATAGGCTGAGTTCAATAGTTTACTGAAATTTTACATGGGACAAGACCTCTAGCCTATTGTTCAGACCCAAGCTAAAATCAAGAATTTGCAAAACTGTCCAGAAGGCAGTGATCATATTTTGACCCTAGATCACACCAGTTTGAGAATATTGAAAGCTAAGTCCCCAGCCTGAGCTTTCCCTAAGTTTTTGGAACACAATCCCTTCAGACTTGATGTTAGGACCAGTCCAGCATTTCCACCTGAAATGTGCAGAACCTGGTCCTAATGTCAAATCTGAAGTCAAAAAATAGGCTGGAAGAATGAACAACAAAAAAAAGGAATTCTGTAAAAAAAAAAAACACCATATTATGGAACATGACCATCCCTGAAGAGAGAATGACTCCAAATAATAATCAAAGTCTCAAAGGAAAAGAGCTTGGGCACAAGTTCAACTAAAATTCCTGAAAGAACTGAAGCAAAAGTTATTTTAAAATAATTCTTTATAAAAAAAAATGAGATTTAGGGGATTTTTCCAAAGGTATCAGCTATGGAAGAAAGAATGGGAAAGGGAATTAACAGTTTGACATAAGATAAATAGCAAAAAGAACCTTACCCAAGCAACAAACTTCCTGAAAATAAAAGTGGACCAAATAGAAGCTAATGGCTTTATTAGACAAGAAATGTTAGTTGAAAGTCCCTCCACCCCGCCACCCGCAAAATTAAGGTATCTTATAGCAAAAACTGGCTGAAGAAGAGAAAATTTAAGAATCAGTGAACTAAAAGGGAAGATGACAGAATAAGGTAGGAAATTATCTGACTCTCCCAAACTCCCCTACAAATACTCAAATTTAATTTTAGAGCAGCAGAAATAGCAAAAATAGGGAGTAAAGCAGTGTCCAGCCTAAGACAACTTAGAGCGGTGTTGGGGGAGATATGACCTACTAGGGTAATGGTTTGTCCAGGAATGAAATCCACATACCATCCATCAACAAGTAAGCCTTGGGGCAGCTATGTTGGCTGCTGCTTAAGAGAATCACTTCGCAGATCTGCTGGATCTGTGAAGGAGGGTCTGCTGGTTGATCAGGGGAAGACTAGGGAACACTGGTACTTAGTACCAAATCAAATACTGAGACCAAACAATTACAATGACACTTAAAATAAAACCAGATTTTAATATTTGGAGAAATATTGTTTTGGGGGAGAATTATATGAACTGATGTAAAAGAGAACTAGAACAATTCATGCAATGACAACAAAATAGCAGAGACACACAATTTGGAAAGACTTAGGATCTCTGATCAGTGTGCATAATGTCTAAGGATGATTTCAGAGAACCGAATAAGGTAATATGTTACCAACTTCCAATAGAGAGATGAAAGACTCAAAAGTATAAAATGAAACTTTTTTTTGCTTGACTATTAATGGGTTTTGCTTTTCTTTTTCAGTTGGGGTAAGAATAGGAAGGTTTTTACCTTTTCTAGGTGAATTTTTTTTTTTTTGCTATTTGAAAAAATGTGAAAAAATTTAAAGGAAAAAAATAACCTGACAATTTTGCAAATGTCATCCAACTTGTTAGCTATCCAGGCTAGTTTCTTTCAAGATCGAAGCTAGAAAGATGAACTGAATGAAATAAGGGTTGAGTTGAATTGAAATAGCCAAATTCATTAAGTATGAGATTATGGCACCATGGTTACATGATAGCTCGTGGTGTGTGGGGGGGGGTGGACTACAAGTTCAAAATGAGTCAATAATGTAACATTGTGAGCCATTAAATTATGAGTTCCTTGAATGGAGGGCCCATCTTGCGTCTCTTTATATCCCAGAACTTAGCACAGTATGGACACCTAGTACACGAATTATTAAAGATAGGAGTGTTTCTTAAAAATTAAATCAATCAACCTTATGAAAAATGCTCAAAATTACTAATAATAAATCAAAACGATGCTTAACACCTCAAACCCATACCATTGTCAAAGATAATAAAGAATAGCAATAGTCAATGTTGGAGAGATTATGGGAGTACTCTTTTGCCAGTATTATGAATTGATCTATGATTCATGAAGACAATATGGAAATATGTGAAAAGTGCCCAGTAATCCACTATTGAATGCATACTTCATGGAGATTATAAAAAAAGAGAGATGCCATAAGTACCACTATATTCTGCACTTATAACACCACTTTTGTAATTTAAAAACAAACAAACATGGAAATGGCTGTCTGTAGTTTGGAGAAAGAGCTGAACACATAATAGATGAATATTGTAGAATGGTATTGTACCATAAGAAACAAAGACCATGTAAACATGCCAAGACATTTATGATACCAAATAAGGAAGGACAGCTAGAATAGTTCACACGGTGACTACAATAACATAAAAAAAGCTCTAAATGGCAGCTGAATCCAGACTAATTGATAACTGATGACTAATTTTGATTCCAGAGACTAGATAATGAAACTTCATCACAGAGAGAGATGATGGACTATAGATATTGAATACTGTGTTAACTGTAGGCTACTAAGTGGCACAGTGATTAGAGAACTGAGCCTAAAGTCAGGAAGATCTGAATTTAAATGTGACCTCTGACACTTAACAAGTTTTGTGCCCTCATTCCAACCACAACCCCTCTAAGCCTCAGTTCTTTATCTGTAAAATGAGGATGATAGCACTTATCATGCTGGACTACAGTGAGGAATAAATTAGATAAGATACTTTGCAAATCTTAAAGCACTAAACAAAATGATGTTATTTTGCTGTTATTGTTATATCATGTAACCTGCTCAAGTTAAGTGATTTATCCAAGGTCAAACAGATAAATACAACTAGTATTTGAACCTCAATTATCTGATTGTAAAAGCCAACATTCTTTCTGTACCACCAGAATACTTCAAGTTTTCAGAAAAAAATGCAAATGTTCAAAAAATATGAAAAATATTCCTATCAGTCATAAATGGATTCAAACTCAGCTTTCACTTCATACCTGTAAAATTGGCAAAGATTCTAAAAGGTGAAAATGAAAAGTTGGGAAGGCAAACATACTAATGCACATTGTTGGTGGTGCTATGAATTGTCTGTTCTTTTTTGGAAAAGTTGGTAATGATGCAATAAGGATCATTAAACTTTTCATACTTTGATCCAGCAGTCCCACTACTGGGTATATAACCTAGGAGGTCAATGACATAACTTTTTTTTGGCAGGAAAAATTTTCCTTTTTTTTGTCCTTTGTTCTTTTTTTTAATTAAAGATTTTATTTATTTCGAGTTTTACAATTTTTCCCCTAATCTTACTTCTCTCCCCCCACCCCCACAGAAGGCAATTTGTCAGTCTTTACATTGTTTCCATGGTATACATTGATCCAAATTGAGTGTGATGAGAGAAAAAGCATATCCTTAAGGAAGAAACATAAAGTGTAAGCGGTAACAAGATCAGACAATAAGATATCAGTTGGAAAAGTCTTAAGAGTTCTCAAAGTGGTGGAGCCAGGTGAGAAGGGAGATGATTGGAGGTGAAGTCCCTCTGGAGGTTTAGGAGTGCATGACTCCACTCTAATCAGAGGGACTGAGAGGGATGATGGAGAGGGGTTACCAAGGCAATAAGATATGTTTTTTCCTAAATTTAAGGTAATACTTTTTGGTCTTTGTTCAAACTCCACAGTTGTTTCTCTGATACAGATGAATACCATTGCAGAGGGCCCCAAATTGTCCGTGATTGTTGCACTGATGGAGCGAGTCCATCAAATGGTTGATCATTGCCCCCATGTTGCTGTTAAGGTGTACAGTGTTTTTCTGGTTCTGCTCATCTCACTCAGCATCAGTTCATGCAAATCCCTCCAGCCTTCCCTGAATTCCCGTCCCTCCTGGTTTCTAATAGAGCAATAGAGGGGCGGCTAGGTGGTGCAGTGGATAAAACACTTGCCCTGGAGTCAGGAGTACCTGGGTTCAAATCCGGTCTCAGACACTTAATAATTACCTAGCTGTGTGGCCTTGGGCAAGCCACTTAACCCCATTTGCCTTGCAAAAAAAAAAAAAATCTAATAGAGCAATAGTGTTCCATGACATACATATACCACAGTTTGCTAAACCATTCCCCACAGACAAAATATTCTTAAAAGAGTGAATACTCACTGATTATATGGCTGTACAAATTGTGGTATATGAATGTAATGGAATGTTAATGTGCCATAAAAAACAACAAATATGGAGAATACATTCCAGGAAGATGGTAAAGTGGGTCAAAAATCTTTTGACTCACCAATTTTCCTCCACAAAAAAAGATCATTGCCTCAAAGTGACCTAGAGCAACAGAAATAAACAAGAGTCAGGTAAAGCAGTTCATTGCCTCCAGGTGACCTAGAGCAACAGAAATAAACAAGAGTCAGGTAAAGCAGTTGTCTTCATAAAAAAAACTTGAGAAGACCTGATGATGTTTGTCCCACATCAGAGAAGTGAATTGGATTTGAGTGAGGGAATACAGTGCTAAGTCACCAACCTCCCTTTCTTCCCCCAGAGTCACTTGGATCCAGTGGCCAGATATGAATCAGGACAAATGGAGATGGCCCTGGATACAAGGTAATCAGGGTTAAGTGACTTGCCCAAGGTCACATAGCCAGTAAGTGTCTAGTGGCTGAGGCCAAATTAGAACTTTTCTCCTGACTCCAAGACCAGTGCTGTATCCATTGTACCACCCTTGAGAAGACCTAATAAAGATTAAAACTCCAGGGGCAAAGGTTTATCCTGAGTGAAGGGCAAACACCTCCAGGCTAACTGCAGAATCAACAAAAAACAGCTGACTGGGAGGCAGCCTCAACCTCAGGAACTTTCACCTCAGGGGTAATAATAAGGCCAAAAGGCTAACTAGGAGAAGATGGAAGGACCTTCCACTGTCAGGATGCCAAGCCCAGACAAGCTGACCTGATGTGGTCCTGAGCTCTGGTTGCATGGGAGAAGGAACTGGTGAGTGTGGTAGCAGCAGGGGTAGGGATCGTGCTGGCTGTTGGGCACCTACAGGAGAGTTGAATCCCTGGTTTCAGTTCCAGGGTAAAGAGGAAAGTTGAAGTTTACAGCCACCAGAGAGACTACAAGAAACAAGAACTTTTACTGGACAGGTACCTGGCGGCCCTAGCAATGACTTAGAAGTGAAGAGGAATACCGAAACAGCTCAGAAAATAAGAACTTGAGACTTGGGGCATCATTTCCCATACCTCATGATTATAATAAAAACTGCTAAAAACAAAATTTAAATGAGCAAAGGAAAAAGAGCTCAACAATAGTTATTATGAGGATAGAGAAGACCTGGATTCATATTCAGAGGAAGATAGTGCAGTAAAAAAGTCAGTTCTTTTTCAATGAGAAACATCAAATGATCTTAAGCCCAAAAACAGTTCTCGGAAAAATTAGGAAACAATAAAATTATGAAAAGAAAGTCAACCAAATGGAAATGAAGAATCAAAAACTTAGGGAAGAAAATAATTCTTTGAAAATTAAAATTGGGCAAGGGGAAGCTAATGGTATTAGAAGACGCCAAGAAATAATAAAAACAAAATCAAAAGAATGAGAAAAGAGAAGAGATATGAAACATCTCATCAGAAAACCAACTAATCTGGAAAACAGAATAAGACAAGACAATATAAAGACGATCTGAAAGATATGATTAAAAAAAGGAATCTTGATAACATTATTACAAGAAATTATAAAGGAAAATTGCCCTGCAGTTCTAGATCAAGAGGGCAAAGCAGAAATAGAAAAAAATCATTGTTCACCCTGTGAAAGAGATCCAAGGAGGAAAACTTACAGGAATACTTGGACAAATTTCAGTGGTCTCAGGTTAAAGAGAATATATATTGCAAGCACCAAGAAAAAGAAAATTTAAATATCATGGATTACAATAAAAATTACGCAAGACCTAGCAGCTATCATGTTGAAGGACTGTAGGTCTTAAAATAAACTGGGGTTACACACAAGGATACCTTACTCAGCAAAATAAAGTATGATCCTGAATGAAAAATAATAGCCATTTAATGAACTAAGAGACTTTCAAATATTTGTGACTCAAATAGCTGAACTTAATGGAAAATTCAATCTATAACATCAAGGAGAAATACAAGATAAACATTATCGACCAATTGCAAAAGACTCAATAAGGTCAAATTGTTTATTTCTTATATATGAACATGTTATCAGTACTTATAACCGTCATCATTATTTAGATGATTTGAAGAAGGCTTAACTGAGTATGATGCAGTAAGTTTAAAAAGGCTATAGGGACAGATATAAAGATATAGTAATACAAATGAGTCATGAAAGGAAGAATTGTTGCAAAAGAGGTAAATAGAGGAGGGCAGTTAGTGCTGAAACCTTACTCTCATTGGGAATGGTTAAAAAGGGAACAACATATCGATAGATAGAACGATACATACATACATACATACATATATACAGCTAGAATGGCATAAAAATCTTCTAAATTTAAAAAGACATAAGAGGGAAAGGTAGAGGGGGAAGAAAATGGAGGGAAGAGACTCAGAAGGGTCCCATAAGGTAGAAATAGATAGCACATTAAAAATATGAATTCAACAATATGTTACTTTCAGAAAACAATAAACTTAGAAATTTACACAAAGATAAAAATAAATTACTGGAGTAGAATTTATTATGTAGCAAAAGCAGGATTAGTAACCAAGATCTCAAATTTAAAACTAAAATAGTAATTAAGAGAGAAAAAAAGGAAAACTCCATTGTTTCACCAATATTATTCAACATTGTTTTGGACCATTTAAAATAACTAGGCAGTATAAAAAAATACTTGAGAATATACCTGCTAAAACAGACAGAAACTACATGAACATAAGTATAAAACATTTTTAAGCAAAATCAGATTTAAATAATTGGAGTAATATTTATTGTTCTTGGGGGGGCACGACAGTTTCACCTAATCAATGCCATCCCAATTAAATTACTAAAAAATTATCTGACTTAGGGAAAAAAAATAACAAAATTCATTTGGAAGAACAAAAGGTTAAAAAAAAAAAAGAAACAGGAGAAAAGATCTAAAGGAGATTCAGCAGTATCAGACCTTAAACTATATTATAAGATGAGAGCATTGCTGAAGTATAAAATGGATAATTTCTATTATTTAAAATTACAGGCGGGGTGGCTATGTGGTGCAGTGGATAGAGCACCAGCCCTGGAATCAGGAGTATCCGAGTTCAAATCTGGCTTCAGACACTTAATTATTGCCTAGCTGTGTGACCTTTGGCAACACCATTGACTTATATAAAAAATTTTTAAATACCTAAAATTACAATTTTCTTGTATAAACGATACCAATGTACTCAAGAATAGAAGAACTGCAGAAAATCAGGAAAAATATTTCATAGACAATCTCAGATAGAATGTATTGTAATAGTGTAGGAAATAATAAGCTAGTTGTTAGGAAAAATATGGAAAGATTTGGAGCTTATAGAGGAAGACTCTATCTGCCTCCAGAAAGAAAAAGATGACAAGTAGAAATATGCATAGTACAGTCTTACATATATAGTATGTTTATAGATATTCATGTATATATGTGAACACATTTCATTGTAGATTCTAGGGTGGGGGAGGGGAGAAGGTAGGGAGGGAAAAATAAAGTAAAAAGTTGACAAAAGAAAACAAAAGAAAACTTAGAAGCAAGCAAAGAATGGCTAAACAGCTTTGAAAATAATATATAGTATTATGTAGGTTTTCTTGAAATAGAAATTATTTTTTATATTGAAACCTCTCATATTCTGCTGTGTACATGGAAATGTTCTTTTTTACCTTTTTGCATTTTGTATTTGTTTAAAATGAATAAAAATTTACAAAAAGCATAATGTGAGGAATTCAGAAAAACTCTGAAGACTTAAGCTGATGCAGAGGGAAATGAGCAGAACCAGAAGAATCATTTATATACTAATTATAACACTATAAGTAAAAAATAATTTTGAAAGACTTAAGAACCTTGATGAGTGCAATGACCTCTCACAATTCCAAAGGACTTGCTACCCACCTCCTGACAGAGATGAGAGACTCAAGATACACTATGAGACACACAGTTTTGGACACAACCAATGTAGGGATTTGTTTTTCTTGACTATGTTTGTATTTGTATTTGTTATAAGGATTTTGTTTTACTTTTTTCCTTTCTTTCTTCTTGGTCATTAGTGTCTGAGGTAGGGTAGGGAGAGGGGGAATAATGCTAAAAAAAAAAAAAGAAGAAAAATATTAAAAAAGGATGTCCCAAAAACATTAATAGCTTAAAATAGCATCAAAACACACAGATGAGAACAACAGGAAGGACAAAAGGAAGCACAGAAAGCCAGACAACTTTGAATGTTAATATTTCATTAATTCATATTTTAAAGTTGTATGTAATAGAGATTTGGAGTTTCCTGTATAATCCTCTTTTTCTGTTCTAATGAGCATTATGGAAATTCTCATTTTATTAGGTATTTTTTAAGTTCAGAATAAAAATAAAATATAATTTTTTAAAAGTATCCTGGGACATTAAGAGGTTTAATGACTTGTCCATGATTACACAACTGGTATGTGTGAGAGGCCAGACTTATACCCATATGTGATATACCTCACCTTCACTGGAAGTCTTCAAGCAGAGGCTAATATAGTGGAAAACATTTATGGTCAGTAATAGATTAAAGAGGTTGGCCTTTGATATTCCTTCCACTTTTAAGATTCTGACAGCGTGAGGATTAATCTTTAGTTCTTACATCTTACAACAGACCTTGTCTTCCTATTGTCTGTACTGACTCTACAATTCCAACTATGTGTCTTTACAGTTCTGAACCCATTACCAACCCTATTAACCCAGATAGCAGCCATTCTATAGAACTCAAGTTGACTCAAGTGATTTAGCTCTTGACCATACTCTGTATATTTTAGGGAGCAGTTGGAAGTGGGTTGATTGATATTTGTCCTTCATTTTTGAGAAGGACCAAAATGGCACACAATATTAGAGTCAAGTTTCAATGTGTTTGACTGTGGCTGATAAGACCAATGCAAGTTCAGAATGCTCTACCATAGGTCGGTCACAAAACAGACCATGTTAATATTTGGAGTGGATTCTCTAAACCTGGACATCTCATGTTTCCTTTGAGCTACTTCAGTTCAGCTTTGCTCATAAAGCATAGCACCTTCACTGATGAGGGCATTTTATGCTGGGTATTCCTATGCCAATGTCTCCCATGTTATATAATTAATTCTAAAGTTCTTGAGAGATTCTGAGAGTGTCCTTGTATCACTTTTTCTGACCTCCCTATTCCCACAAGTGCTTGTCCTGTGTGAGCTCTCCCTAAAATAATCTTTTTTGCCAAACATAAGTTTGGCATTTGAACCAATGTGACTCCATCAGAGTTGTGCTCTCTATAGTAGAATTTTAATGTTTGACTGTTTAGATCAAGAAAGGACCTCAGTGGCAGAATCTTGTCCTCCCAGGTGATCTTCAGAATCTTTCTAAGACAATTCAAATGGAAGCAATTCAATTTCCTGGCATGGTGTTGATATACTGCCCAGATTTTTACTGGCACACAACAATGATGTCAGCACAACTGCTCTGAAGACTTTCAGTTTAATGAGCAGTCTAATACCTCTCCTCTCCCACACTGTCCTTTGGAACATCCCAAACACTGAGCTAGTTCTGGCAATGCATGTTTCTACCTCATTATCAATGTGTGCATCCTACTGCCAAGGTAAATGAATATTCACACTATTCAAAACTCCTCCAGTGTATATAACCAATGGTTCCACATATGAATGGTATGCTGCTGTCTGATGGAGCACCTGATTTTTCTTGGTGCTAACTGTTAGGCCAAAATTAGCACAAGCAGCAGAGAATCGATCAATACATCATCTACAAGCCATCACCCCTTCACTTTGTTCTTAGCCTATAGCCTTTTCAAGTTAAAGAATTTACTGGTAGTGTGAAGGTTGACCTTGCTGTCATGCTCAACCTTGTTGAAGGCATTTGACAACATGGCTGAAAACATAATGCTAAAAAGCATGGGAGCAAGCTTACAGTCTTGTTTTACTCCATTAGTGGCTGGGAAAGCATAAGAGGATCATTCATTATGCAAAACCCAGGCAAGCCAACTGTCATGAAATTGAAATACTGATGAACTTCTCTGGATAGCTATTTTTTTTTCATAATTTTCCATAAACCCTTAACAGCAAGGGGAAAGAAATAAGATTCAATCCAAGATGGTGAGGAAAGGGGAAATTTCCAGATGATGAGTTATGCTGGTTCCTGCCTACAGGAACAGAATTTTTCCTGTGCAAGAGATTAGAATGGGAGACTTTGGCATCAGAGCTTTCCTCAATGATCCTAAGATCTGGAAGAGGTAGACTTAGAGATTGTTTATTCCAACCCTATTCCTGGAATCTCCAGTGACAATGGTGTATCTTCTCTTTTCTTTTTAAGGCCTTAAAAATCAACAAGCAAGGGCAATCAATATACAAAGAACAGAAACATGTATGAGAAACAATTAACTTCTGGTGCCTAGTTTGAGACTTTTAAAAATGCATATTTAATTTATCAATAATAACAGAATTATCCTGCTTGCTCTTCCCCTTCTGTACTTCCTTGTCTCTTCTGTGTATTTTTTTTAAATGTTTCCCTAGAACCAAGATGGCAGAAGAGAGAACTTGGCTTAACTCTCTAGAATTCCTCTTCAAACAATTCTAAAATAACACCTCAAATCAAATTTTGGAATGGTAGAACTGACAAAAGGTTGGGTGAAACAATTTTCCAACCCAAAACAATTTAGGAAATTGGCAGGCAAAATCTATCTCAACTATTTGTTGGTCAAGTCTGGAATACAATGCAAACCTTCACAGAACCAGTAGTAGGCCTACATTGGTAGCTACATTGGTAGCTACATTGGTGAAGGCAGCAGCATTAAGAGTGCTCTGCCAAAAGATTGTGGAAGATGGAACGAGTGATTGGAAGATTACAGAGGACTCTTTTCTGACACTGGGTTCAGGACCCTGTTGTATCACCTATATGTAGTTCTGGGTCACAATCCCAGGATCAGAAAGGACTAAGGCACTTGTAGCCACAGGAGAGCAGTGGTCCTAAATGTGCTTATGGTCACACATGGGGAGTAGGGATCTTGATCTCAATTTGAAGTCAAAGGAGAGCACTAACAATTAGAGCTGAAAGAGAGCACAAGACCTAGTCACAATCCCAAGGCTAGAATGAATGCTAGCACTGGTGACTATAGGGGAACAAGGTCCTTTCCTGGGTAAAGACAAGAGCATGGTCTAGAAGAGAAATAACTACGCCTCTTGCAAGATCATACCACCTTGGAAACACCCAAAACCTAAAGAACCCCTGAAAACAGCTCTGAAAACAGAAATAAAAAAGACCTGAAGATTAGGACAGTGTCCCCTCTACTCCAGGAGCAGAGTATAATTTAATATAAAAATAAAAGTCAAGATAAAAGCTAGAAAATAAGCATACAACAAAAAAAGAACCTGACGATAATAAAATAACTATGATGATAGGGAATTTCAAGACACAATCCCAGAAAAAAGCAAAGCAGCTACAAGCAAAGCCTTAAAGAAAACTGTGAATTGGATACCAGGTCAACAAAAATTCCTGGGAGAGTTCAAAAAAGGATTTTAAAAATCAAATAAAAGAAGTAGAGGGAAAAATTGGAGGGAAAAAATGAGAATGATAAAAGAAAACATGGAAGAGAGAATTAGCAGTTTGATTAAAAAATACTAAAGAAATAGTACCTTAAAACCCAGAATTGGTCCAGTGATGAAAGAGGAACAAAAATCCACTGAAGATAGGACTGCTTTAAAAAGCAGAATTGGCCAGATAGAAGAGAGGAACAAAATCTCATAAAAGAAAATAATTCCTTATTTTTATAATTTTTAGAATTGGCAAGTGGAAGGTAATGATTTCTTGAGACATCATTATCAACAACAACAACAACAACAAACAAAATTAAAATATGAAAAAGTAGAAACGTAAGCTATCTGGTTGGGAAAACAACTGATCTAGAAAATAGATTGAGTATAGATGATTTAAAAATTATTGGGCTACCTGAAAGCCATTACTTTAAAAAAAAGAGCCTGAACATCATATTTCAAGAAATTATCAAAGAAAATTATCTTGATATCTTAAAAGCAGAGGTTAAAATAGAAATGGAATAAATCCACTGATTGCCTTCTTGAAATAGATCTTAAATTGAAATCTCCTGGGAATATTATAGCAAAATTCCAGGAATCCCAAGTCAAGGAGAAAATATAACAATCAGACAGAAAGAAACAATTCAAAACTTGTGGAGCTGCAGTCAGGATAGAACAAAATTCATTAGCTTCTACCTAAAAAAAAAATCAAAGGATTTGTAATATGATATTCCTGAAGGCAAGAGTAATTTATCCAGCAGGTATAATCCAATAGGAGAGAAAATTGAAGTTTGATCAGAGAGATTTCAAAAATTCCTGATGAAAAGACCAGAACTGAAAAGAAAATTTTACTTTAAAATACAAGACTCAGGCTACTTTAAGGGGTGGAGTCAAGATGGCGACAAGAAAGGATCCAGTTTTAGGCGCTCTCTGATAAAACTTCTAAACTAAGGACTCTAATTAAACTTTGGAGAGACAGAACCCACAAAGGGACCCAGAGAGGCAGTTCTCCTACTCAAGGTAACCTGGAAAAGAGCAGAAAGGCTCTGCTCCCCAGGTCATAGGGGCGGGCTGCCAGAGTGAAAGAACTTCAGCCTCCCAGAGGCAGCCCCAGGGCGCTGGGAGCCCCAGCTCACAGCAGCGGGGGAGTCTCCTGAGCTATACCCCAGGGAGCACCAGGCACAAAGTGGGGGAACAGCGGGGGGGACCTCTGCCAGAGCAAGCACGTGGAGCCCAGCCCTCAGGACACACAGGGAGCAGTGTGGTATTTCAGCAGCCCAGACCTGGAAACAGAAGCAGGCGGAGCCAGTAAGCAGGAGCCTCAAGGGCATGAGCCCATTGAGCTGAGGGAGGGGAGTGAAGAGAGAGAGAGACTGCTGAGCTCTGTCCTCTGCCCCTGGAATAGGACTCTGGGGCTCTGAACACATTCAGATACTGATCCCAGTCTAGGCTCCCACGCAGAACAGCAGCGGCCCCCTCCACCTCAGGCCCGTGGCAGATGGGAGCGCATATTCACAGACCAGGAAGGAGGACAGAGCCTCACACACTGAGACCCTTGTGGGAGTGTCCCAAAAGCTCAGGAAGCACCCCAAAAACAGGTTTAGGCTGGGAAAATGAGCAAGCAGAGAAAAAAGAGGAACACCACTGAGAAATACATTATCTATGATCCCAAGAAGGATCAATATACTCAGTCTGAAGATGAGGAAACACAAGCTTCGGCATCTAAAGACTCCCAGAAAAACAGAAACTGGGATCAGTTACTTACCAGAAATTAGGAATCAATACTTCAAAACCAAAAAAAATGAAAAATTAGAAGAAAGTGTGCAATATCTCATTGAAAAAACAACTGATATGAAAAACAGACTTAGGAAAGATAATTTGAAAATTATTGGAATACCTGAAAGTCATGATCAGGAAAAGAGCCTTGACATCATTTTCAAAGAATTACTACAGGAAAATTGCCCTGATATTCTAGAAGCAGAGGGCAAAATAGAAATGGAGAGAATCCACCAATCCCCCTGAGAAAGAGATCCCAAAAAACCAACCCCTAGGAATATTATAGCCAAGTTCCAGAACTCCCAAGTCAAAGAGAAAATATTACAAGCAGCCAGAAGGACACAGTTCAAATATCGTGGAGCTGCAGTCAGGATCACACAGGACTTAGCAGCAACTACATTGTTAGCTCGTAGGGCTTGGAATACAATATACCAGAAAGCAAAAGAGCTTAGAATGCAGCCAAGAATGAACCACCCAGCAAGGCTGAATGTCCTCTTCCAGGGAAAAAGATGGACTTTCAATGAACCAGGGGAATTTCAAATGTTCCTTTTGGAATGGACAGAGCTGAACAGAAGGTTTGATCTTCAGATACAGGACTCAGGTGAAGCATGGAGATTGGAGGAGAGGGGGGAAATATGAGGGACTTAATGAGGACGAACTGCATGTATAGAAAAATGATACTGATAATATTCATATGAACCATCTCAGTTAATAGAGCAGGTAGAGGGAGCTTTTATAGTTGAAGCACAGGAGAAAGCTGAATTCAAAGATAAAACATGGTGTAAAAATGGAGTCAATAGCAAAAAAGGGAAATGTAATGGGAGAAAGAAAAAGGAGAGGGGGAATAGGCCAAGATATTTCATATAATAAGATTTTTCTTTATTACAATGAGCTATTGCAATGATATGGAAGGGGAGAGTCAAGGGGGAATGAGGGAACCTTTGCTCTCATCAAAGGTGGCTAGGAGAGGAAACAGCATATATACTCAATGGGGTATAGACATCTGGAATAAGAAGGAGGGGGGAGCAGGGGGAAGGGGTGGGGATGTGAATAAAGGAGGAGAGGATGGACCATGGGGGGAGAGTGGTCAGATATAACACATTTTCTTTTTTACTTCTTGCAAGGGGCTGGGATTGGAAGGCCTGTCCAGGACCATAGGGCCAGGTGGATTCTGGGCCTAAGGGGTGGTATGGGGGCTCAGGGCCTCTTGTCCCCAGGACCAGGGATCTGTCTGCTGCACCACTCAGCTACCCTACAGCAGAGTCAGAGTGAAAGGAGAGAGAAAATAGAGTACATGGTAGTGGAGAAATAAGAAAGGAGGGAGTTGCGATCAGCAATGGCAACATTGGAAAAATATGGAAGTAACTTTTGCGATGGACTTACCATAAAGAATGTGATCCACCCATGACAGAGTTGCTGGTGTTGGAACAAAGACTGAAGCACATTTATCATTATTATTATTATTATTATTATTATTATTATTATTTGGGGGAGGGTGCAGGGCAAATGGGGCTGGGTGGCCTGCCTGGGGCCACATAGCAGGGTGATCTTTGGGTGTCTGAGGCTAGATTTGGACCCGGGTGCTCCTGGCTCAAGGGCCAATGCTCTGTCCGCCACCCAGCCACCCCTACTATTATTACTATTTTATTTTATTTTGGGTCTTTTTTTTCCTTCTTTTTGGTTTTTGCAGGGCAGTGGGGAACAGGTGGCTTGCGTGTCACACGGCTGGGTGATTGTTGGGTCTATGGGGCTGGATGTGGGCTTGGGTGCTCATGGTTCCAGGACTGGTGCTTTGTCCATTGTGCCACCTGGCCATACCTACAATTATTACTATTTTTTTTAATTTTAATTTTTTTCTCTCCCCTTTACTTCATCGCTCAAGCAAGTCTATATTCATGGGGGAAGGGGGTATTTTGTTTACTCTTAAACAAGAATATTTTATTAATGTAAAAAAACATTTGTATATAATGAGAATAAAAAATAAAATTAGAATGTAATCTCCTTAAAAAAATAAAATAAAACCTACTTAAAAAAAATAAAATAAAATACAAGACTCAGGGGGCAGCTAGGTGGCGCAGTGGATAGAGCACCAGCCCTGAAGTCAGGAGTACCTGAGTTCAAATCTGACCTCAAACACTTAATAATTACCTAGCTGTGTGGCCTTGGGCAAGCTACTTAACTCCATTTGCCTTGTAAAAACCTAAAAAATAAAATAAAATACAAGACTCAAGAGAAGCATGAAAATGTAAATATGAAAAAGAAGTGCTTGATAAGATTAAATTGTTTACAACCCTTCATCTAAAGATGACATTTGTAACACCCAAGAACTTTATCATTAATAGGGTAATCAGGAGTCTATATAAATAAAGAGTCCAAGAATGAATTGACTGTTAATGGAATATTATTTAAACAAAAATTTAGTGAGAAAGAGGGACTGGGAGAAGGGGGGGAGGGAGAGAAATAATGGAGAAAATTGACTCACAGGAAGGAATAACTTCTACAATGGAGGGGAAGATTGGAAGGAGATAGTGCTTAAACATTGCATCAAATTGGCTCAAAGAGGGAGCAACATACACGTTTAGATGAGTATAGATCTCTATCTTTCCATATGGGAAAGAAGAAGTGGAGGGACTGAAGGGGGGTCAATTTTTTTAATTGATATTTTATTTTATTTTTTCAATTACATGTTATGAAAGTTTTTCAACATTCATGAATCCACATGCATGTACATTTTTTAAAGTTACATAATTTCCTTCCACCCTCTCTTCTTACCCCCCCCTTTCCCAAACAGTCAGGTAAATATTGTACATACACATTTGTGTTTAACATGTTTACAGATTAGTCATTTTTGATATGAGGAATTAGGATTAAGGGAAAAGGAAAAAAAACCATGAAATAGGAAGGAAATACATAAGAAAATAAATTTGTAAAGTGAATGTATCTTTTGTTCATTCAGATTCCGTAGGGTTTTTGTTTTGTTTTGTTTTTCTTCCTCTGAATGGGGATAGCTTTTTCCATAGCTGGTTTCCCAGGGTTATCCTAGCTCTCTTAACTGCTGAGAGGAGCTGCATCCATCAAGGCTGATCAACTCACAATGTTGTTGTACAATCAGTTCCTATAATTTGTTTCATGCTTCTCTAGAATCCAACCATTCATGGTTTCTTATAGACCAATAGTATTCCATAACATTTGTATACCACAACTTGATCAGCCATACCCAACTGATGAACAACCCCTCAAATTTCCAATTCTTTGCCACCACAAGAAGAGCTTCCATGAATATTTTGGAACATGTGGGACTTTTTTTTTCTTATTTCTTCTGGATATAGTCCTAGTATTATTATTGCTGGGTCAAAGAGTATGATCAGTTTTATTGCTCATTGGGCAGAGTTCCATATTGCTCTCCAGAATGATTGGATTAGTTCACAACTCTACCAACAATGCATTAATGTCCCAATCCTCCTACAACCTCCCCAACATTGATCATTTCCCCTTTTTGGCATCTTAGCCAATCTGATAGGTGTGAGGTAGAACCACATAGTTGTTTTAATTTGCATTTCTCTGATCAGTAATGATTTGGAACATTTTTTCATATGATTATATATAGCTTTAATTTCTTCATTTGGAAACTGTTCATATCCTTTGACCATTTATCAATGGGAGAAAGACTTGTAACTTTATAAATTTGATGCAATTCTCTATATATTTTAGAAATGAGACCTTTATCAGAATGAAAGAAGGTCAATTAAGGGAGGTAGTAGTTGAAAGAAAATAGACTTCTGAGGATAGGCAGGACATTATATATGTAATACATATATATATATATATATATATATGCATTATATATATATGTATGTACATATGTATGTATGTACATATATAGGGAGAGAGACAGACAGACAGGCAGAAAGAGAAAGAGATGGGGTAAGAAGGAGAAGGATAAAGGGAAATACATAGTGAGTAATTATAACTGTGAATGTGAATAGAAATTCATCCATAAAATGGAAAGTATTAAAACAAGACTTCAACAATATGTTCTTTACAATAAATATACTTGAAACAAAAAGATGCATACACAGAATTAAAATAAGTGTTTAAAGCAGAAGCTATTTTGCTTTAGCTGAGGTTAAAAAAAAGCAGGAGTATCAATCATTGTTTCAGACAAAGCAAAAACAAAAATAGATTTAATTAAAAGAAATAAGAAGGAAAACTACAGATGGCTAAAAGGTACCATAGACAATGAAGTAATACTAATACTAAATATATATGTATCAAATGATTCATATATATGTCAAATGATATGGTATCCAACTTATTAAAGGAAAAATTAAATGAGGTATAGGAGGAAATAGTAAGACTATACTAATGGGTAACCTCAACTTTCCCCTTTCAGAACTATATAAGAAAGAAATTAAAGAGGTGAATAGAATTTTTAAAAAATTAGACATGATAGGTTTCTGGAAAAAACTGAACAGGAATTAGAAGGAGTATGCCTTTTCCTTAGCTGTACATGACTCTTCACAAAACTTGAACATATATTAGGACATAAATTCACACAACCAAATACAGAAAAGCAGAAATATTAAATCTTTTTCATACCATAATGCAATAAAATTGTATTTAATAAAGGGTCATTGAAGCTTAAATTAAAAACTAATTGGAAACTAAATAATCTAACTCCCCAAAATAAGTGGGTCAAAGAAGAAATTATATCATGAAAAGGGCAAAAATCCCATGTGTATAAAACTATAAAACTATTCATAGCAACTCTTTTTTTTTACATTTTTGCAAGGCAATTGGGGTCAAGTGGCTTGCCCAAGGCCACACAGCTAGGTAATTATTAAGTGTTTGAGGCTGGATTTGAACTCAGGTACTCCTGACTCCAGGGCCGGTTCTCTATCCACTGCACCACCTAGCCATCCTCTCTAGCAACTCTCTTTAAAGTGGCAAAAAATTGGAAATTGAGGGGATACCCATCAATTGGGGAATGGTTGAACAAATTATAGTATATGTATGTGATGGAACCCTATTGTTCTTTAAGAAATCATGAGGGACGGGATCAGAAAGACTTCAAAAGACTTGCATGAATTGATGCTGAGTGAAATGAGCAGAACCATTATACACATTAACAGCAATATGGGGTCATGAATGACCATGATAGACTTATTTATTTCAGCAATACAATAATCAAAGACAATTTTAAAAAGATTTGTGATGGAACATAACATCCATATACAAAGAAGGAACTGTGGAGTTTAAATAAAGGCCAAAGCTTATTATCTTCAATTTTTAAAAGTTGTCTTATGTATTATGTCACTTTTTTCCCTCTAATATTTTCTTTCTTCCATTTGGATCTGATTCTTTTTTTCACAACATGTTTAATACCAATCTATGTTTAGCATAGTTATAGATCTTATATCAGACTGCTTTCTGTCAGAGGGAGGGGGGAGAGAGGGGAGGGAGAATTATTGTAAAACTCAAAACCTCGACAAAAAAATGATTGGGGGGGGCAACTAGGTGGTGCAGTGGATAGAGCACCATCCCTGGAGTCAGGAGTACCTGAGTTCAAATCCAGCCTCAGACACTTCATAATTACCTAGCTGTGTGGCCTTGGGTAAGCCACTTAACCCCATTTGCCTTGCAAAAACCTTAAAAAAAAAAGAAAAAGAAAAAAAGATTGGTAAAAACTCCCATTGCATGTAGTTGGAAAACCAAATAAATAAAATATTCAAATTTTTAAAAATAAAATAAAGTGAAAGTGTCTATCAAAAAAAAGAGAGAAGAAATCAAAGAAGCAATCAATAATTTCATTAAAGAGCATGACAATGTGACAACATACCAAAATTTCTGGGATACAGCCAAAGCAGTACTTGGGGGGGGGATAATTTATATTTTTAAATGCTTAAATCAATAAAAAGAAAAAGGATAGACCAATGAATTGGAATGCATGCAAGTTAAAAACTAGAAAAATTATAAATTAACCCCCCCAATCAAATACCAATTGGAAATTTTAAAAATCAAAGGAAAGACTACAAGAAACCATTAAATTAGTAAATAAAACTAGGAGTTCATTTTATGGAGTGGGGAGAGGAACAAAAATAACAAAACAAAATTAACAAAAATTTTTAAAAAAGAAAGAAGAAAACCAGCTTATATCAAAAATGACAAGGGTGTATTTACCACCAATGAAGAGGAAGTTAAAGTAATAATCTGGAGCTATTTTACCTAACTGTATGCTAATAAATCTGATGATCTAAGTGAAATGGAAGGATATTTGTAAAAAATAATAAATTGCCCATAATAACAGAAGAGGAAATAGAATAATTTAAATAACTCTATATTAGAAAAGAAATTGAACAAGTGATCAATGAGCTCCCTAAGAAAAAAATTCTCAGAGTCAGATGGATTCATAAGTGAATTCTACCTAACATTTAAAAAACAGCTTTTTCCAGTACTCTAAACTATTTGGAAAAACAGACAAAGAAGGAGTCCTATTAAATTCCTTTTATGACATAAATGTGGTGTTGATATTGAAACAAGGAAGAGCTAAAACACAGAAAGAAAACTACAGATCAATTTCCTTAATGAATATTGATGCTAAATTTTTAAATAAAATATTAGCAAGGAGATTACAGAAATATATTTCAAGGATCATACACCATGACCAGATGGGATTTATACCAAAATGCAGGGCAGGTTCAAATTAGGAAAATAATTGACTATATATATCAATAATAAAATCAATAGAAATCATGGTTACTTCAATAAATGCAGGAAAAAATACTTTTGACAAAATACAACACTCATTCTTAATTAAAAACACTAGAAAGGGGGTGGCTAGGTGGCGTAGTGGATAAAGCACTGGCCTTGGAGTCAGGAGTACCTGGGTTCAAATCTGGTCTCAGACATTTAATAATAACCTAGTTGTGTGGCCCTGGGCAAGCCCCTTAACCCCGTTTGCTTTGCAAAAACCTAAAAAAAAAAATACTAGAAAGCATAGGAATACATGGAGCTTTCCTTAAAATTATAAGGATTATCTATCTAAAACCAGCAATAAGCATTAGCTATAATGGGAACAAACTAGAAGACTTCCCCATAAGATCAGGGATGAAACAAGGATTCACATTATCACCACTATTATTCAATATTGTTCTAGAAATGCTAGCTATAGCAATAGGAAAATAAAAAAAATTAAAGAAATTTTAAAAGGCAATGAGGAAACAAATCTATCACTCTTTGTAGACAATATGATACTATACTCAGAGATTCTTAGAGAATCAGTATAAAAAGCATTTGAAATAATAAATTTAGCAAATTTTCAGGATAATATGCAAGATAATTTACAGGATAATATGCCCACATACAGCACCAGCATTTCTATATATATTATCAAGGAACTCCAGCAGAGATAAAAAGAGAAATTCCATTTAAAATAACTGCAGACAATATAAAATATTTGGGGGTCTACCTGCCATGACAAACCTAGGAATTATATGGATGCAATGATAAAATACTTTTCACACAAATAAAGTCAGATCTAAAAATTGGAGAAATATTAATTATTCAATGTCTGGGCCAAATCAATATAATAAAAATGGGGAATATGGTATGTTCAAGGAAAACTAGTACCTTGGTGTGAGGACTGTTGAGTGCTCTTTAGGGATGCTTTCTACCTTTGATGTTCTCCTGAGCTACCTAACTCACCTGTGGCTCCAAGAAGCCGTAATATGCAGAACAACCACACTTTGGTAAACCATTTGGGCAGGCAGGCTAAACCAGATTGAGGGTAACCAAGGGAATTTCAAATTTGTCAGTGTGTACCCCTAGCATGTGAAGTCTTCCACTGGTGGAGGAGAATAATTCATTCCAAGGACCATGAAGCCTGCTAAAGCAGGTGGAGTGCTTAGAGCTTGGTTAGACATTGAAAACCCAAAGTCATCTACTGCATCTAGAACCATCACCAATTGTCTTGACTCTGTCTTGCTATGCTGGATCATGGTGACTTTGGAAGAGAGAGTAAGGTGCTTGATTTCGTGCTCTACCTTACTGAAATCCAATTTGTGCAAGAAACAAAAGATATCATTCATAACCATTCCTCAAAATCCTGTGGTGACAGACAAGTGATGAAGCAACCCTGGACACAGATGGCTCAGGCCCTAGGGTCGTTTCCCCACTGAAAACAGCAGTGGGATTTGGCAACTCCCTGGGTGTCTGAGCAGCCCTTTTACAGATGGCACTGCTCACCTCCTGAGGTGAGGAAAGGGCTAGAAAAGGTGCTCTAAAAATTGTTTGTTTACCCCCAACTCTGACTTTGATTCCTGTGGCAGGCAGGGATCCCACAGTGCAGTCAAGACACAAAAAATTCTACAAAAAGTTCTTCAAAGAAGATTCCACTCACCGTCAATTCATGGAATGTGCACACACTCATAGACAACACAAGATCCAATGGATCTGAAAGAAGAGAACTCAGCAGGCATGACATTTTAATAGCAGCCCCGAGTGAAACAAGGCTGGCAAATGAAGGCCAGCTGACTGAAGTTGGAGCTGGATACACGTTTTTTTGGGAGTGGTTACAGTGAAAAGGACTACCGTGAAGCTGGGGTAGGTTTTGCAGTCAAAATTAATCAAGTCAACATTCTTGAATGCCCATTAAAAGGAATGAATGACAGGCTCATGACAATGAAATTACCACTTCTGGGAAAATGCCATGCCACCATCAGCAGTGCCAATGCTCCCACCATAATGAACACTGATGAAATTAAAGAAAAATTTTATGAAGACTTGGAGACCCTTATCATCAATGTACCAAAGGAGGACAATCTTATAATTCTGGGTGACTTTAATGCTAGAGTAGTCTCAGATTACCAGACATAGCAGGCAATCCTTGGGAGGAGTGGAGTTGGAAACAGCAACAGCAATGGTCACCTTCTACTGAGGACTTGCACATCCCAAGACCTTCTCATCACAAACAGTCTTTTATTTACCTAAACTCAATAAAACTTGGATGCACCCTTGTAGTGAACATTTGTATCTATAAGACTATGTGATTGTAAGAAGAGAAGAGATACAGTATGTGAAAGTGACAAAGGCAATGTGTGGTGCTGGACTGATCACAGACTCATCCTCTCTAAGCTAAATATTCATATTCAATAAAAGCAACCACCCCAAGGCAAAATAAATACTAGAAGAATTAATGTTAAGAGATTAGAGTGTCTTTCTGAGCAGAAACAGTTTGTTGATAACTTGTAGGGAAAACTGAGCCAACACACAGTTGGCAGAGTTGCACAGAAAAGGAGTGGGTAGCTTTCAGAGATCTGGTGTACAGCACTTCTTGCTCATCTGGGCTAGAATACTCACAAACGATGGGGAAATACAGAAGCTGCTAAATGAAAAAAGAGAACCCCAAGGTTTACCAGCAGGATAGTTCATCCATTTCTAAGAAGGCAGCATTTAATTCCATTAAAAGTAAAGTGCAAGTGAAACTTAGAGAGATGCAGGACTCTTGATTCAGTAAGAGGGGAGATTAAATACAGTTTTAGGCAGACAGTAAGAAACCAAAATGCTTTTATGATGCCCTGAAAACTATTTATGGGCCAACGACATAGGGTGCATCTCAACCACTCAGTGCTGATGGATCCACATTGATTGACAATAGGGACTTGATCCTAGAGAGATGGGCTGAACTCTTCAAACCATCATCCATCATGCAAAAGCCATTGACCATTTACCTCAAGTTGAAGTCAATCAATTTCTTACTGAAGTTCCAACTGAAGAAGAGGTTTTGAATGCAATTAGGCTCCTTTCAAGTGGTGAAGCACTTGGTGCTGATTCTATTCCAGCTGAAATGTACAAGGTATGAGGTCCATTGTTCTTCCAAAAACTGACTGAAATTTTTCAGGTTATATGGCATGAAGAGGTTATCCCTCAAGAATTTTACCAAGGTCTTTGATACTGTCAGTCCCAAGTTTATGGAAAATTATATCAAAATTTGGTTGCCTGGAAAAGTTCATCAGTATTGAATGTCAATTTCATGATGGCATGCATATCCAGGTTCTGGACAGTGGACAATGCTCTTGAGATTTCCCAGTCATCAGTGGAGTAAAACAAGCATGTATCCTTGCTCCCATACTTTTTAGCATGATGTTTTCAGCTATGTTATCAAATGCTTTCAACAAGGAAGAACATGGCTTCAAGGTCAGTTACTACACTGATGGCAAATTCTTTAACTTGAAAAGGCTACAAGCCAAAGTGGAGGGAGTGATGGTGCATGATCTTTTGATTGTAGATGCTTGTGCACTCATTGCAGCCTCTGAAGCTGAGATACAGTAAAGTATGGCTTGACTCTCTACTGCTTATGCTAATTTTATTCTATTTACACCAAGAAAGCACAGATGCTCCATCAGCCAGCACCACACCATCCTTAGGTGAAACCATAGATTACAGAAAATGGAGAAGTTTTGAATACTGTGGGCAAGTTCATTTACTTTGGCAGTGTCCTTTCAAGGAGCTACACACTGACAATGAGATTGACACTTGCATTGCCAGAGCTAACTCAGCATTTAGGAGGCTCCAAAAGAAAGTATGGGAGATAAGAGGTATTAGATTGATTACCAAACTGAAAGTCTATGGAGCTGTTGTGTTGACCTAATTACTATATGCCTGTAAAACCTGGACAGTCTAACAGCATCATGTCAGGAAACCGAATCACTTCCATTTAAATTGTCTTATGAAGATTCTGAAAATCACCATTACTACAGAGAATGCAACTACAATGGGCTGGACACCTTATTAAAATGCCAGATATATGTTTGCCAAAAAAAACTATTTTATGGAGAACTCACACAGGTCAAGCTCTCACATGGAGGTCAGAAGTAGCCATACTGAGACACCTTGAAGGTCTCATTGAAGAACTTTAGAATTGATTGTACAGCATGGGAGACCCTGGCACAGGACCACCCAGCATGGTGTGCCCTCACCAGTGAAGGTGCTGCACTCCATAATGAAGGTAGAACTGAAGCAGCTCAAAGGAAATGTGACATACATAGGTTTAGAGTACCCACCCTAGGTGTTCACATGGACTATTTGTGCCCAACTTGTGTTAGAGCATTCTAAGCTCAGTTTGGTCTGATCAGCCACAGTCAGACACACTGTAATTTCTCAAACATAGTGATGTCATTTTGGTCTTCTTTGAAAATGAAGGACAAGAACCAACCAACCAACATAATAAAGATGACAATTCTACCCAAAATTTTTTTTCAGTGCCATACCAATCAAATTATCAAAAAATTATCCTATAGAACTAGAAAAATAGCAATAGAATTCATCTGAAGAAAAAAAGTTCAAGAATATCAAGGGAATCATTGAAAAAAATGTGAAGGAAGTGACTTAACAGTACCCGGTCTCAAATTGTATTACAAAACAGCAATCATCAAAACAATCTGGTATTGACTAAGAAAGAGTAATGAATTAGTAGAATAGGTTAGATACACAATGCACATTAGTAAAATATCACAGTAATCTAGTGTTTGACAAACTCAGAGATCGAAGATTTTGGGACAAGAACTCATTGATAGAAATTACTGGGGAAACTGGAAAGCATTTTGACAGAAACTAGGGCTAGAACAATAACTTATACCATATACTATGATTAGGTCAAAATAGGTAGTATCATAAGCAAGCTTTGGGAGTATGGAATATTTCACCAGTCTGATTTATGAGTAAGGGAAGAATTTATGGCTAAACAAGATAGAGAGCCTTATAGAATATAAAATAAATAATTTTATTTACATCAAATTTAAAAGGTTTTGCATAACCAAAACCAATGTAACAAGATTATAAGGAAAGCAAGAAACTAGGGAAAAATTTTTACAAGTTTTTCTGATGAAGGCATTTCTCAAATATATAGAAATCTGAATCAAATTTATAAAAGTATAAGTCATTCCAATTGATAAATCTTCAAAGAATAATGAACAGGCAGTTTTTGCACAAAGAAATTTAAGTTATCCATGGTCATGTGAAAAAATTGCTAATTCATTGTTTAGAAAAATGCAAATGAAAACTCTGAGGCTCTACTTCATACCTTTCAGATTGACTATTATAACAGAAAAGGAAAATGATAGAAGTTTGAGGGATTAGGAACTATAGTGACACTAATACTCTTATTGATGGAGCTGTAAACTGATCCAAGCATTCTGGAGAGTGTTTAGGAACTATATCCAAAGGGCTTTAAAGCTATGCATACTCTTTGACTAAGCAATACCACAACTAGATATCTACCTCAAAAGGAAAAAAAAGACCTATATCTGCAAATAGATAGATAGATAGATAGATAGATAGATAGATAGATAATCAACTTTTGTGTATGTATGTACGTATATGTGGTGACAAGGAATTGAAATCCACTCATCATTTGGGAAATGCTGGCACAAGTTATAGTATATGATTATGATGGGATAAGTGCTATAAGAAATGTCAAGCAGGATGCTTTCAGAAAAACCTCAAAAGACTTATATGAACTGATACAAAGTAAAAGAGCAGAACCAGGGGAATATTGTACATAGTAATAGCAATATTTTATGATGATTAACTGTGAATGACTGAACTATTCTCAGCAATACAATGATCTAAAACAATTCTGCAGGACTTATGATGAAAAATGCTATCCAGAGGGAAAAACTGGAAAGTTGAATGCAAATTGAAGAATACTTTAAAAAAATTTCTTTATTATTCCTGGAAGGATGGGAGAGTTGGTCTGTTTTCTTTTGTAATACAGCTAATATGACAATATTTTTCATAACTGTACATGTATAATCTATATGCAGTTGCTTGCCTTCTCAAGGAGAGGTAGGAAAGGGGGTAAGGGAGAGAATTTGGAACACAAAATTTTAAAGATAAATGTTAAGGAAATTTTTACATGTAATTGAGATTTTTTTAAATCATTAAATGTTTTATTGACATTTTTCTTTATTCCTTATTTTGAATCACTATCACTATCCATCCATTCCTACCAGTGACCAGAAGCCCTCCCTTGTAACAAATAAACCTAGTCAAACAAAACAAATTCACACATTAGAAGTATCTGAAAATGTATATCTCTTTCCATATATCTTGTACATCATCACCTCTTTGCCAAATGTTAAGAAGCAGACACCATCATCAGTCTTCTGGAGCCACAATTGGGTACTAGTTCAGACTAATTCAGACATTCAAAGTTTGTTTTTCTTTACATAATTTTCATATAAATTGTTCTCCTGGTTCTACTAATCAGATTTTGAAGAAAACTCACTCACCTCAGATACTTAATTGCTGTATGATCCTGTGGAAATCACATAACCCCAATTGCCTTCAAAAGAAAAAAAAAGAAGAAAATTCATTTCATTTTGGACAGCAGCTCTTATTGTTGGACAGTTTTCTCTAAAAGTTGCATCTGTGCCACATCCTCTCTTACTTCTTCCCCTCCCCTCCATTCTGGACTCTAATCCTGTTTTCACATATAACAACTCTTTGAAGACTTGAAAATAAACATCATATTCCCACTACGTTTTCTATCCTCCAAACCAAACTTTGCTGTTTCTTTCTCTTCAGCACCACAGCAGAAATGTCTTCCCTATTCTCTCCCCACTCAGAGGCAGTTTATTGGACTCAAAAAGGCAGAAGGTGGCTGATCACCAAGTCCCAACCCTAGCCTGGCTCTATTTCAACCCACAGTGACTATCTGAGTTCTGCCACTTCACCCCCTCCCCTGGCCTAGGGAAGCAAATCCAGGCAGAATGATTCCCAGACTTTCTCTAGCAGTCTAGGACCAGGATCCAGGGTTCATAGTAGAGCTATTATGGCCCCTAGCTACATGGTGGGGGTAGAGGAGACAAGGCAAGGCAATTTTTTTCTGAACTTTGGCTTATGGGCTATTCTTCTTGGATAGGTCTTACTTCCTTTCTAAATTTTGTTTTGTTTTGTTATGGGTTTTTTGGGGGGGAGGGTAAAAGGAGGTGGAATAAACTGAGACTTTCTCAGGTTCCTGGGTCAGGGTTCCCAACTACAGCAGCTGCTTCATATCCTGGCTCCAGGCCCAGGATCCCTAGAGGGGCTGAGCTCACCAAGGAGAAATGCAGCACCAGCCATGGGTGGGGGAAGGGGCTGCCTTGGCAAGTCCTGCCCAGCCTCAGGCCAAGCTTGAGGAAGGGGCTCCAAAATCCCACCAATCTGATGATGGGAAGTGGATAGGACTCCCTTAGTGTGGGAACTTTCAGACTAGAATGATGAAGGCAAGTAGTCACAGGGTCTCATGGTGCTAAGGTCTAATTCCATACTTTTAATGCAAAGGGAGGAGAATTAAGAGGAGAAAAGTGGATCTTGTAGCAAGGCAGTGAGCATAGAATGGGCCTGGTTCCTGCCAATCTGGCCAGAAAGCCTAGTAGCCAGGGAGGGTTAGATAAGAGTCTCTTTCCTCCCCAATTCCCTCCATTCCTCAACTCCACTGCCACCACATAACTCTCTCAACTGCCTACTTTTTCCCTTGTCCTCCAACTTCAGCTTCTAGTAAACCAGGACTGGGAAAGAATTGTTGAATAACAATCATTAACAAAATTAAAAATGACTGACATTTAAGTAACCCTTTCCTTTGGCTGAAGCCCCTGATAACAGAATCTGCATTTAGAACTGGATTTAGAAGGAGAAAATCAGGGTTAAGATCCTAGCTCTGTCATTTACCTATAAGATCTTGGTCTAGTCATTTAGCCCACAGACTGACACCCACTTTCCTACCTCTCCTTGAAAAGGCAAGCGAGCATAATCATTTCAATCAAGTGAATATACAATCTTTCTCTCTACCCCACTCCCTACCTTCATATTAAGGGACTCCGAGATACCCATTAAACTCTCACAGCCACCCTAAGTTCCCTGCTTTTTAATCTTCCAGTTCCCATGACTCCTCCACTTCACCTCAACTACTCACAGAGGTGATCTCACCTTTGATCTTTCTGTCACCCACATGTATCCCATCTTTGTGCTCATGAACACTGAAATTCCTCTATATGATCATAAGCATTTCTCTTCCACTTTCCCCTCTGCCTTATGCTCCTTAACCCTGTTTTCATCCTCCCAGTGATTTCCAATCCCACCACCCTTCAGTTTATTCACAGACTGCACTCTCTTCTCTTCCCTGTCTTTCACACCTTGGTGAATCAGATCAATTTTACAATTTTCTGCACTTTAATCTTCCCTTCCCTTGTCCTGCCACAGATCATGCCTTGATTAACCCCATCCTGCAATTACTCCCACCATCTCACCACATTCATTCCTATTCATATGCTGAATGAATAGAGCTGGGGAAAATCACAAAGCTGTCCTGACTGGTATACAACAAATTTATTACATAATCTCCATTGGGCCCTCACTGCAGTGAGGAAATCCTTTTACACCACCCTAATCAATTTGCTATCCTGATCACCACAGCAGCTGTTCTAAACAGTCTTATGTCTCCTCTAGCCTCCCACGGTACCCCCTCCAACCACCCTCTCAGATAAGGACCTTGCCTCATACTTCAAAAAAAAATTGAGTCCATGTGCCAAGAACTCCCTGTTCTCCCTTCATCTCACATCCCTCTGGCATCATCTCTCATTATCTCCTTCTTTGCCCCTGTCTCATGGGAAGAGATAGTTTTTCTCCTTTTCCAGACAAAACTTTGGAAATGTATCCTTGATACCATCTCCTCCCATCTTCTCCAGCACATTTCCCCCCAATTTCATCTCTTCTCTGACTACTCTTCAGTCTCTCCCTATTTACTGTCTCTCTCCTTAATTCTGCTGACCATTTCTCTTTTATCCTTTAAAAAACTTTCTTAGCTCTGATTATTACTATAAGCTATCAGTTTATACATCACTCCTTCCTGTAGAGGTTAAATTTGAGAAAGCTTCTCAGATATTGAGAAATACCAAGTGTCTCCATTTCCTCTTCTCTTGCTAAATTCAAAATCCTCTACAATCTGGCTTCCACCTGCATCCTGCAACTGAAATTGTTTTTTCCAAGTACTCCAATGATCTCTTAATTGCCAAATCCATTGAATTTTTCTCAGTCTTCATCCTTCTTAACTTCTCTGAAGACTTGGACACTCTAGATCATCTTTCGTTTGTATATCTTATCCTCTCTAGGTTTCAAGACTTTGTACTTTCCTAGTTCTCCTCCTACAAGTCTGAATGCTCTTTTTCAGCCTCTTTTGCCAGTCTTTGCTTGTCCCTCAAGCATCTATCCAAAGTCCTCTTCTCTTTCTATACTCTCTCTTAGTGATCTCGTTAACTCCCTCAGGTTCTAACAAATAATTCTCAGACTTCTGTGTCCAGTCTTAATCTCTCTCCTGAGTTCCAGGCTTATATAATCAGTTGCTTTTGGAAATCTCAAATTGGATATCCAATTGGTATCAAATTCAACATGAAACAGAGCTCATTATCTTTTTACCAAACTTTTCCCTTTTCCCAATTTTCCTATTATTGTTGAGGGCATCATCAAAGGCTTATAACTTGATTACTCACACACTAACCACATATATTCAATATATTTTCAAATCTTGTTTCTATCTTCACAGCATCTCTCATCTTTCCCTCTCTCCAAATAAATACCATCCCTGTATAGGTCTCATCACTTTACACCTAGACTTTGCAATAAGCGGTCTGGTTGGCATCCCTACTTCAAGTTTTTGTCCATTCCAATTCATCCTCCACTTGGTTTTGAAAGCAATTTCACTGAAGCACAGATCTATCTTGACAATAAATACTAGTATCTTCCTCAGCTCCAATATCAAATATGAAATGCTCAATTTGGCATTTAAAACCTTTCATAAAGCAGTCCCTTTCCACCTTTCAAGTTCACTTGTATTTAACTATCTTCCATGTACTCTATGAACCAATTACACTGGCTGTATAGCTGTTTCTCATGTAGAACAGAAGGAAAGGAAGAAGGACAGAAAGGAGGGAAGGAAGGAAGGAAGGAAGGAGAGAGGGAGGAAGGAAAATGTTCCCTGTAGACCAAGAAAGTTAAGTGAGGACTACCAGGGGGTAGTAGTCATGTGCCAAAAGGCTAGAATTAGATCCCAGGTATGAAAATCCAGTTTGTTTTCTCATTTCTTAATATAAGAAAAAGATAAGTAAATTATACCTGATAGAGGTATAGATAGAAGGCTGGATCTCGAATCAGGAAGACAGAAATTCAAATTTGACCTCATACACAAGCTCTGTGATTCTGGGCAAATCACTTCTATCTGCTTCAGCAGGTCAGTGCCGCAGTGCATAGAGCATTGGTTCTGGAATCAAGAAGATCTGAGTTCTTGGGTGATGGTGGTCTAGTAGTAATAGTAGTAGTAGAAGTAGTAGTATTAGTAGTGGTCATAGTAGTAGTGGTGGTGATGGTAGTAGTAGTAGTAGTTGTTGTCACTGTTAGAGTAGTGGTGGTGGTGGTGATGGTAGTAGTAGTAGTGATGGTGGTGTTGGTGGTAGTAGTAGTAGTAGTTGTTGTTATAGTAGTGGTGGTGGTGATGGTGGTAGTAGTAGTAGTAGTAGTAGTGATGGTGGTGGTGGTGGTAGTAGTAGTGGTGGTGGTGATGGTGGTGGTGGTTGTAGTAGTAGTAGTAGTAGTTGTTATAGTGGTGGTGGTGGTGGTGATGGTGGTAGTAGTAGTAGTAGTGGTGGTGGTGATGGTGGTGGTGGTTGTAGTAGTAGTAGTAGTAGTTGTTATAGTAGTGGTAGTGGTGGTGATGGTGGTAGTAGTAGTAGTAATGGTGGTGGTGATGGTGGTGGTAGTAGTAGTAGTAGTAGTAGTGATGGTGATGGTGGTGGTAGTAGTAGTAGTAGTTGTTATAGTAGTGGTAGTGGTGATGGTGGTAGTAGTAGTAGTGATGGTGGTGGTGGTGGTGGTGGTAGTAGTAGTAGTAGGAATAGAAGAGGTAGAAGACTATTAGTAGTGGTAGTAGTAATAGTAGTGGTGGTGGTGGTGGTGGTGGTATAGTGGTAGTAGTAACAGTAGTATGTCTGGGATATTTAGAGACATCTCAGATGTAAAGGCTTGCTAAATCCTTTTTCAAGGGCTGCTGACCTACTTTTGGTGTCCTTCCACCTCGCCTGTGACTCCAAGAAGCTGTGGCATATAGCATGTACATCAGTCACACCCATTAAATTGTCTTAGCAGACAGGCTAAACCAGGTTGAGGGTAATAACAGGCTGCAAACCTGTTCGTGAGTTAAGGGAATGTCTACCCTAAGCAGATGAAGATTTTTCATGGTAGAAAGGACAAGTTGCTCTAATAGCCATGAAGATGGCTGAAGCAGGCACTGTGGAATGCTTAGAGCTTGGTGAGACATCTGCATTCTGGACCATCACCAGTAGTCTTGACTTTTGTCTTGCCACTAAACTTTGATGACTCTGGAAAAGAGAGTGAGGCTGATGATTTTGGGAAACTTTGTCTCACTTAGATCTTATTCATGAGCAAGTCAAGATAGTGATGTCACTGGTCCTCTTCCCAAGTGAAGGACAATGTAACAGTAGCAGTAGAGGTAGCAGTAGGAATAGAAGTAATAACAGTAGTGGTAGAACGAGTAGACTTTCTCTTTTCCTACTATGCCCTAAGAAGTAGGGTCAGTCAAGTACTGAAAACGTTGTATGGCACAGATGCCGGTTTGTAAGTCTTTAAAAAAGTTTCATTTACCACTTCGAAGTTTCTCCTCTTGTAAAATGATCCCATGAGATAACTTTTGTAAACACTTAATACTTGTAAATACTTTCCTCACATCATTGTTGTGAGTTCAAAATGAGAAAAACCTAGGTTCCTGGGAAATCCAAGCTGATGCTAGCCCCCAGATTATTCACTGGCATCTTGTGATGGCTCTTTGGAAGGCTTCTGGGAAGGGGAAGCCTGATCATCTATCTTGCCCAGTGGAGGAGGAAGAGCTACTGGCAGGGTTGAGCTAAGACTGATTTCTGAATACCAGTTCTGCTCCACCCCTACCTCCAGCCCTGGTTTCAGGGTTCCATCAGGATGTGGCAGATGACAGAAGGAGAGTGACACTTGGAATAAAAGTTATACTCCCAGGCCTGGCCTGCTTCCTTAGAAAAGGAAGACAGAAATCTGACCCCTCCAGCTACAGTCAATGCTCACTCATATTGTTTGCCCTTCCATCATGCTCTGTGGTACTCCTCCCCTCTCACCCAACAACTGTATGTTCTGTATGTATGTTCTGTATCTTATCAACAAAGACAAAGTCAGCAGTACCACTAAAATCCTTACTAGATCTGATTAATGCTAGTCCAGATAAAGATCTAAGAGATTTTTCTAGAGCCTGGCAAACTAGCTCCTGGGGTGGGGATAATACAGGGCAAACACAGCACCATGCCTATTTTTATTTGGTCCAAGAGCTAAGTATAATTTTCACATTTTTAAATGGAGTTTCTCAAAACTATTCTTAGCTCCTGAGCAGTATAGAAACAGATGGTACAAGGACCACTCAGTGGACAGGCATATCCCTCCTTCGGTATGAGGTTGTGGGAGTGGGGAGGAGTGGACACTGATGGCAGTCCCAAAAGTAAGAGGTGAATTAATATCAGACATCTAAGCCAAATACAAGTTTCCAAAGAACAGGAGAAGCAATGAGCAGAAAACCATAGAATATGTGTAGACCCCAGAATGAATCAAGGCAAACCCAAGTGAACTGCAAAAAGAACCCAGCTCCCTTGGGGTGATTATATTCCACTGAGATCAACCCTTAGAGTTGGGGCACCCTATGTTTTACTATATGTAGTCATGCTACATGTGGAGATTTCATCCTTAGAAATGAATTTTTGAAATGTTATTCTTTCTTTTTCCTGTTGCTTTTTCCTCTGTTAGTGAAATTTATATTTTAGCATTTTTGGAAAGGCTATTTTAATCCTCTCTTGAGATTGAGATTTTAGTGATGGTTTTGAATTTTGAGCTTTTGTTGATGTTGGCTAAAGAAAATTTTGTCTTATTAACTTTTTTGTATTTTTATGTTTCCAATGTTTAATTTTAAAATATCTTTGGGCTTATTCATTAATTCCACCCCACCATTAAATTCCATCTTAATCTTTTTCTTATTTTATGTTTTTCTTTGTTTTGTTTGGCCTCCAATGGAATTTTTACCTCCCTGCTCTGGAAACTTTATTTTATTTCATCTTTTCTTTTCTCTGCTTTGAATCAGTTATCCCTCCAATTCCTTTTGAATGCATTTCCATTTTATTTTACTTTTTAGAGGCACATATATACTTTCTTTCATGTAAATGTAATTTTCTACAAACTGTAATTTATATACTTCTGATTTCAAAAAAGTTCTGTTTTATTTCCATTTATTTTCCATTGTGTTGGGTGTTGTTCTCAGCTTCTTTAGAGATATTTCTGTCTTCTGTGGTCTACCCTTCATATAAATGCTAATTAGCAAATAGTTTTGTTGATGTAGTGTGCTAATGAGGATCCCAACTCATATGACTTTGAGTATGATGAGTAAGGGCTCTGATTGACCTCAGAATGTTTGAATGTTTCTTTGCTATATGTTGTCACCTGAAAGAAAGTTACTGATACTGTTTTTATGAGCCCGAGTGTTGTGTTAGCACCAACTTGTATATTTGCTTGTCTACTACATTTTAGCTAATTATAGCTTGATTTATTCTACAGTGGTGATCTTGTTTTGCATGCTGACTGATGAAGTTAGCATTATTGATCTATTTGAATAATTAAACATGGAAAAAATCTCTTAAAAAGATACAGGCTGAAGAGGATTTGATGGACTTTCACATTGTAAACACTGAAAATCATACAAGTCGCCTACTATTAGGAATGGGCAGTTAGGTGGTACAGCGAAAAAAACACTGGGCCTGGAATCAGGAAGATTCATCTTCATGAGTATAAATGTAGCCTCAGACACTTCTTAGCTATGTGATCATGGGCAAGTCATTCAACCTGGTTTGCCCAAGTTTCCTCATCTGTCAAAGAAGCTGGAGAAGGAAATGACAGACTTACTACAGTATCTTTGCCAAAAAAACCCAAACAAACCCCAAATGGGATCAACAAAGAATCACAACTGCAATGACTGAACAATAACAACAATATTAGGAATAGATCCAGATGACTAAACTAAAAATATTGGTGATTCCACTAAGGTGGATGTAATGCATTGTCATATTAGAAGTATTGAAGGTCATAGAAGTTGTCTAATATTTGGAACAATTATAAGACTAAAAATATACAAAGGAATATGAAAGACTTGAAGAATTGCCAAGGAATGTTTAGTAACATAAAGCATCTAGGAAATATTCTGTGAATTCTCAGGTACATGTGCTTATTCAAATACTCCCTGTGTATTGGTAGCAGGAAATAATAGCTGACAACTAATCTGCAGGTCACCTTCTGAAGAATAGATGCTATTGGGGGCAGCTAGGTGGCGCAGTGGATAGAGCACCAGCCCTGGAGTCAGGAGTACCTGAGTTCAAATTTGACCTTAGCCATTTAATAATTTCCCAGCTGTGTAACCTTGGGCAAGTCACTTAAAAAACCTCATTGCCTTAAATAAAATTTTAAAAAAAATAGTTGCTGCTTAGAAAAGTGGGAGGCCTTCTAAGCAAAGAAGGCATTCATTCCCAAGGAAAAACTAAGAGTCACATTTAAGTCTAAAAATGACACTTCCTTAGAAGGTAAGGCCAAAATCAAATCTCCTATGCTGCAAGTCCAAATTATAAATCTTTTCAGGACAAGAACCAGAAGAACAATCGTTGGAAGCTTGTAAAGTCAGATGTCAGATATACTTAAGCATTGATAGACACTAGTCAGAAAAACAAAGCAAATTGATAGAGTTTTAAAAGAATAACTCTTACCTTTGTATAGGCCCATAAGACCACACAACCTAGAATTAATTACGTGATGAACATAAGCAATATGTTTGTGGCAAGACTCCAACAGAGTGAATATTGAAAAGGGAGACCATAGTGCTATGCCTAAAAGTATATCTCAAACAACCATGATATTCAAGTCATGCCTACAGTGTGATTTTATGCAATGCCCCATAGATTTTCTAAATACTTTAGTAAACAACCCACTTATTTGATGAAAAATAATATACAATAATAATAATAATAATAATAATATAGTTTGAGGAATAATTTGGATATTTTGATTTCCCAGCCCTTGAAAACACTTGATTTTGGTTGGATAACTGATAAAGGCTTTCTATATCTGGGGATCTTGAAGTTTCCCAGGAAACTGTTTGGTATCCACAAGAAGGTGCACATTGCAGTACTCAGGTGTGTACAGATCCACCAGTTTACAACAAAGCACTTATAATACTGATTGGAACCAATTCTAGTCTATTCAAAATATTAGCAGGATGCTAGCAATAAACAAGTACTCAGTACCTGTCCACTTTGACCATATTTGAAACCTGTGTGGAGGATTACAGAAACACAGAAGCAAGTTGTGGTAGCTCTGGTCACCATGATGACTTTCATGATTCTCCAGTATCTAGAGTAGACCAGCTAGATGAGTCAAGTCTCAATAAGAGTACAGACAAATTTTACGGAATGAATATCATGTTGGATGTTGCCAAGGAGCTACCCAACAACTTAATCAATCTGAATAACCTGTTTTCCTTTCTCTATAATGGGAGATCTCAGAAACATTCTGAAAATATTTCATCCTCACAGTCTAGCAGACCTATAGTGGTGATAATGAGGAAGAAGGAAAGACACAAATGTATGTATACTAGCAGACTTTGGACAAAATAGCTAAAGTAAATCAGGAAACCATGCCATTGATTCAAGCTGCCTGGTAGTCAGTCAGTGATTCTTAGACTTGGATTTATATATTGATAAATACCTATCACATTCCTGTAGTCAAGGAAGACAGAGGAAATCACTGCCCTCTGTACAGCTGAATTTCACCATTACAAGATTATTATCCAAGGCATCTTGAGGACCCTGGCCACCTTCCAATGTCTATTGGAGAAATCTATCAGAGACATGAACTACCTGGAAGTATTAGTGCATCTAAATTAGAGATGTCGGAACAAAACTGTCTGCTGGCAGCATTGTCCAACAGTTTAGAATGTAACTGAGAAATTTTAACAAAATAAATAAAAACACAACAGAATATAGATAATGTCAGTGGTTTTCAAAGTCAATATCCAGTGCAGAGGGATCCTTATGTATGATTTAGTGGCCTTGTTTCACTATGATTTTTATACCACTGATCTAGATGACTTTGTTGTCTCTAGAAAGACACTGGGAGAACATGGGGAGAAACTTAGATAACTGGATGAGCTAGGGCAAACTGGTCTGAAACTAGCAGTTGATAGAGGCATGATGTGGCTCACATCAGATGGTACCACATGTGGGATTTCCATGAAGTGACATGTCAACAGAGGACATGAACTTTTTTTCATTGAACCAAATAGTCTGTGGATACTGGGTAGATGGTTGATTAAGGACCGATTCCTCAGAGGAGGTAGAAACACTTCTGAATTGGTTATTTCACCCCCTCAAAATCTTGGAGACCTAACAGCATTTTAGAGATTTAACGATTATTATTGAAGATTTGTTAAGTACTGTGTTGCTATGGATAAACCTCTGCTTGACCTTACTTGTATATACTTATTAGAAGAGACAAGAAGGGCAAGAATTGTCAAATTTTAAAACCAAGAGATATATATTTGGAGATCAATGATGGACAAATGCAAAGACGCACAGTATTGTTGGCCTTTGCATATACAGGCAAACCTTTTACCCTGTCCTGAAAGACTTGAGGTGTTCTATCCTAAGAGTGTTAAGTCTCCAAGGGGAATGACAGCAAGACATCCCAAACACGATTTGGAGAACTTGGCTTTGAAGTGGATTGCCAAAACTGAAAAGTTCAAAAACTCTATATATGGTGAAAAATATCAAGGGATAGTTGAGAACAACCCTACTGGCATATTTTGATCAAATCCACATTGAAGGTTGCATTCTAGAATTAGCCAGTTGTGAATTCACCACATACTACAACAAGCTGGAGAAGATATCCTATGCTAAAACTCCAGTGAAGCTATAGTTATACTGAAAGGTGTCAATGCTATATATAATCCAGGGCTGTCCAATCTTACTTTTAAAAGTTTTTATTGAAACAATAGATACTATATTTTGATGTACCATTTTAGTGAGAGTTTAGCAATAGCTCAGCTTCATTTACTAAAGTATTTAGAAAATCCATGGGGCAGTGAATAAAATCACACTGTAGGAGTCATGTGGCCTGGGCCACTTTTTGGACAACCCTGAATTGTAATCCGTAAGCAGAAGGCCACAGTCAAGTGAAAGTGTCCCTGACATTTTCACCAAGTGGCTTGCTAGTAGAGGAGATAAACTTTTTTAATTGAACTCAACTTTCTTTACATGCTGTCTATGGATGTCTGTTAGGTGGCTGATTAAGGACTGATCCCTCAGTGGTATCTAAGTGGAACAGTGTATAAAATATTGAGCTTGGAATTGGGTAAGATTCATTTTCATGAGTTCAAATCTGGCCTCAGAAACTTCTTAGCTTTCTAGTGTCATCCTAGAGAACTCTCTTAACCCTGTTTGCCTCAGTTCCTCATCTGTAAAACGAAATAGAGAAGGAACGACAAACTATTCTAGTGGTGTTACCAAGAAAACTAAAAATGGGGTCATAGAGTTGAACATGATTTAAACAACTCAACATCAACAACAAAAGAGCTTGTTGAGATAATGACAGAAGTTTGAAGGAGAGCAGTACTGTGATCACTCCCCACAAAGGGAACACCAGAGCATATTCCTCTCTAGCCAGAAAAGTACAATGATGACTTTTAACACATGGGTCAAGAGGGTGACAGTATGAATCTGAAGTTAACAGCCTGGGGCAGCTAGGTGGTGCAGTGGCTAAAGCACCGGCCTTGGAGTCAGGAGCACCTGGGTTCAAATCCGGTCTCAGACACTTAATAATTATCTAGCTGTCTGGCCTTGGGCAAGCCACTTAACCCCAATTGCCTTGCAAAAAAAAAAGTGAACAGCCTGGACAGGTAGATGGCACAGAGGATAGAGCACCAGTCAGGAGGACTTGAATTCAAATCAGACTCTTAATATATACTTAGTTGTGTGACCTTGGACAAATCACTTAACCCTTGAAAAAGTAAAAAAAAAAAAAGTGAGCGGTCTAAGATTGCAACAGGTGTCAGTAAAAAGTATGAAATGTGTGTGTGTGTGTGCTTGTATGTAAAGAAATTCATTGCTGATTCATGCTGTAAATTTGGAGCATAGAAGCACTACCAAACCTTTGAAACTTATATACATTGACTTTTTATCTCCAGAAGGGGACAATAATAATGAAATCGATTCAGGGTGAACCTGTAAATGAGACATATCTGTTGGAACACATGCTTGTCCTTCATTTTTGAAGAAGACCACAACATCAGGGAGGTGATGCCATGGACATGTACATGAATTGGATTTGAGTAAGTGTATGCAGTGCTAAGTCACGTTCTCCTCCAGAAACACCTGGGTCCAGTGGCCGGATATGAAACAGGATGACTGGAGATGGCCCTGGATATGAAGCAGTCAGAGTTAAGTGACTTGCCCACACAGCTAGCAATTGTCAAGTGTTTGAGACTAGATTTGAATTACTGTCCTCCTACTCCAAACTGACTCAGTGCTCTCTTCACCACCTGGAACATGGCCCAACAAGAGAATTTGTTTTGCATTGATGTCTATTTGTTACAGGAAAAATATTTTTTCCTTTTTTTTCCAATGGGGTAGGAGAGGGAGAAAATAAACTTCTGTCTATCAAAAACACAAAATTTAATTTTTAAGCATCAGTTGACGAACTGATGATTTTACCAGGCCTATACAAGTGTGTCCAACCAGAAGCTAGAGTCTCCTTCATCCCTAAGTTACACTCCAGACACCATCCTGATTCATTCTCACTATGCCCCAGAAAAATCTTCATCTTGGCAGTTCACTACTACACTGGAATTCACATATTGTAGTTACTCTTGAACTTGGTGGCATCTTCCTCAGATTGGATGACTCCTCCCAGAAGGAGCCTCCCTTTGAAGGAAAGAACCCAGACCAGCTGCATCCCTTTTCTCTCCATACTGCCCTTGGGATTTTCTTTACTATACTCTGGGTATCTGTGTTTTTCTCCTCTCCTGCCCTGCCCCATCTTTGCAGCTTCCTCTTATGGATTATCTTTCGATGTTAGAATGCAAGTTTCTTGAGGGCAGGAGCTATTTCTCTTTCTACTTATATTTATAATCACAGGGCGTAGCATAGTGCTTGGAACATTGTATTTAGAGGTGCATTGACTGACTTGATGGAAAGCATCATGAAGGCTAAAGTATATTAGAAATATTTTTCAGTACATGGATGCCCTGTCAGGATCCATTGGGTCCAAGGCAGAGACTTTCAGAGCCAGTGACCTATGGAAATGTTAGGTTAGATATCAAGAAGTCCAGAAGGATACCCCTTAAGTCATCCATAAGATATATTCATATGTATATATATGTGTGTATGTGTGTGTATACACACATATATATTATATACATTTAATACTATATTTATATACTATAGTATAAATATACATATTATAGTATACTACAGTATAATACTATATATCTATATTTATTTAATACTCATAATAATCTTGGGAGGTAGATGCTGTTATAATACCCATTTTACAATTAAAGAAACTGAAGCAAACATTAGTTAAGTGCCTTGTTTAGAGTTACACACATAGGGCTTTCTGATTCCTGGGCCAGATCTCTGTCCACCTAGCTACACCCTTCCCAACACCCAGTCTGAGTTGTTTCAACTACACTCTTTTGCTAAAGGTAAAGGTAGTGGAGGAGCTAGTGTCAAGATGTGGCCCTTCTGGAACCAGCATACAGTGCCAATAGAAATATCACTGGTGTTTCTTTCATACTTGCTTATGTTTGAATAAGAGCCATACTCACCATTAATTTGTACTTTGGCATCTCAGAGTCAGTCAGTCAGACAATGAGCATTTATTAAGTCTTTAGACATCTAGGGCCATCTCTAGTGTCCTTATTCAGATGACCCTGGAGGAGAAAGTATGATTGGTGACTTTGCACAGCACTCCCTTACTCAAATCCAATTCTCTTGCTTGTCATGGCATCACCTGCCCTCATAAAATCGTCTTCTTCCAGAATGAAGGATAAACATTATTATTATTAGTTATTATTAAGCTTTCATTCTAAGCTACTGTGCTAATCACAGATTATAAACAAAGGCAAAAGATGATCCTTGCCCTCAAGGAACTTACAGACAATACAAAAACAGTTACTTACAAAGAAGATATAGATAGGATAAACTGGGGATGGAAATGGTGCAAATATAACCATTATAACTCCCAGTGGAAGGAGAAAACAGAGATGGCATATGTATGCTCAAGTTTATTGTCAAGACTTCTAACAAGGCACAAAAGCTCTGTTGAGAAACCTTGTTGTCAGACCAATGGAAAGGTAACCCATACAAAGTTAAGAAAGTAAACAACTTGTGTAGAAAGCAGCCCAGATTCTGATTTTTTGAGTTTAAAGATAAGCATCTTCAAGGACAGTTAAGGATGATATTAAAAAAAAAAGATTAAGGAGGATTAAGGGAATAGAACCAGAGGAAGTAAATATAAGAAGGGGAAGGAGAAGGTAGTTGGCAAGATCAGGCAGGTTAAGTAAGAAAAGGTAAGTATGACAAATTAATAGAGTAGATTGGTGGGGAGGCAAAATGGGTGCCACAGACTGGAAATTAGTTTGATGCTAAAGGAGAGGTAGGTGTGTCTATTTTGTGGAGGTGTTGGGACAAAGGAACAGGATTTGAGTGGTGCTGTCAGATTATTAAGAAGGGATAATTAACTGTAAAAGTTTTAACCACATGTTTTGATTGAGCTGTAAGCACCCACAAGTACTTTTAAAAAAACAGGGCTGAAAATCTCAACCATTATGGCGATTAGGGGAAATTGTGCAGTTATTGCAAATATTTAAGATGTTATATTTTCGATAAAAGACTCCCTCCAGGAGGAAAAGGGACCCCAAGAATGCCCAGGTTGTTAGGGAAGATAAAATATTCCGAAAAGAAAAAAAATGATGCTTCAAATCTTGGTTATAGAATTGAAGGATAATCAAGAATGGAAGAGGGCAATACAGAGAAAAAAAGGAAAGGAAAAGGGCAACTATACTGTTAGAGCTTGAAAGCAGATTAGAGACTTCCTTAAAAAGAGAAAACTGGATGCCGGGGAGGAAGAAGCTGCTTGTCCTCCAGAGAATGATATAATAGAACCACAGAAGCTGTCAGGTGACATCAGTTTGTAGAAGGAGAAAAGCCTGAGGCACAGAGATAGAAGAATCATTTGGGGAAAGGGGTGGAGGCTTTTCTGTGTCTCTCTGTGTCTTGCCCTCCTGTCTCTCTGTCTCTTCTATCTTTCTCTCTCATGTACTCTTTCATACTCTCTTTCTTTCTCATGCCCTCTCTCCCTGTCTCTTTTGGTCTCTATTTCCATTTCTCTATCTCTTCTTTCTGTCTCTGTCTGTCTGTCTGTCTGTCTGTCTGTCTGTCTGTCTCTCTCTCTCTCTCTCTCACACACACACACACACACACACACACACACACACACACACACACACATACACAAATGCACGCACGCACAGATGCACGCACAAAGAGAGCTGTAAGAATTGCCAGTTCTAAGACCCTTGGGCTCAGGCTCCTGGGTTGTCTTCATCAGACTCTGAAGGAAGTTGGTGCCAAGATGGTAATGGTGGTTTGACTTGCCTGGCACATACTGTCCCCTTTGTCTTCCTCAGGATCCACTGCTGTTTCAGTATTGCTGGTTTGACTGCCCTGTGGGCAGTGGGTAGGAATGTGTAGCTCCTTTTCCACAGGAACTGCTTCTTTCAATGAGAGTGATGAAAATTAGTCTGGCAGCAGGACCAGTTTTAAAAGGGGATAGAGTACTACCATTCCCATGGATTCTGTGCCTATCTGAATATTGGTGGTGGTTGGTCACAGTTATTGTATGGGGTCTTCTATAATTAATAAGTCAATATTTATTAAGTTCCAGGCACTGGGCTAAGTGCTGGAATGATTTTTTCCCCAGTGATATCTCAGAAACAGGGGCAGGGAATATCCAGCCCTTGGACAGTATAAGGCCCATAAAATCATTTGGTCTGGCAGCTACCCAGGCAATTGCAGGGCAGGACTTGAAATTCAATAAATCTAGCAACTTTTTAGGGATGAATTAAATATTGAATCAAATACAGCAGACTAATTTTTAAGTTGATAATTTTTGTAGGGCTTTCAAATGATGTTATAAATATTCAAATGAACCTTGATAGAAAAAAGATTTCCCCATCCCTGCTCTAGGGATTGGACTGGAGGCACATTTGGTAGTTGGGTTGGGATGTGCTCTGCTTTTCCTAAGGCTCTTTGGTTCTGGGTTGTCTCCATTGGTGAGATGATGGTTAAGGTAGTAGTGGTTGTGATTGGACTTGCCCAGTACATGTCTGTCTCTCAGGGTGCTGTTTCAGTTAGGCTGCTTTGCTTATCTTTTGGATGACTAAACTAGGAGATGAGGGAGAATACTCATAGTAGACATAGTTTACCTAGATTTTTATCAAAGCTTTTGATAAAGTATTTCATACTGTATTTGCAGAGAAGATAGAAAGATATGAATCAACCAGTAATATAATTATGTCCTGATCTGGTTGGATGATCTCTCTCTCAAAGAGGAGTCATTAATGCTTCAGGGTCAGCAGGGTAGGATGTCTCCAGTGGAATACCCCAGGAATCTATGCTTGACCCTGTGTTCAACATTTTAATCAATGACTTAGATAAAAGGCATTGATGTGATACTCATCAGATTTGCTGATGATGTAAAAGTGGGAGAAATGGCTAATACACTGAAGGAGAGAGTCAGATTCCAAAAGGAACCTGACAGGCGAGAACCTAAGCTGAACCTAATAAGATATAAAAGAAATGCCTTTGCTCTTGAGTAAACAACGATAATAACAATATTGTCACAAGTAAAATATGGGGAGGTGTGATTGACTACAGTTTATCTGGAAAAGATCTGGGGATTTGAGTGGGCTATTAACTCAACTTGGATCAATAGTATGATGTTAGTCAGTCAAGACACATTTATTAAGTACCTACTATGTGCCAGGTGATATATATGCTAAGTAATAGATAGTTTAAAAAAAGATAAAAAGACAATCCCTGCCCTCCAGTAGTTACAGTCTAATGGGGGAAACAACAAGTAAACAAATCAGCCCTGGGGTCAGGAGGACCTGAGTTCAAATCCAACCTCAGACACGGAATAACTAATTACCTATCTGTGTGACCTTGGGCAAGTCACTTTACCCCACTGCCTTGCAAAAAACAAAAAACAAAAAAGGAGGGATTGGGAATAGGCTTTCCATAGAAGATGGGAATGTACTTGGGCCTTATGAGAAGCCAGAGAAGCCAGTAGGTAGAACTGAGCAAGAACATTCTAGGCAATAGGGACAGCCAGAGAAAATATCTGAAGCAACGAGATGAAGTGTGTCCATCTCTTCATACATCAGGTGTTCCCTGTTAAGTTTCTGAACTCTTGAACATCATACTTTTTCCAGAAGAAGCTCACTTGAAAAAAAGTGGCACAATGGGTAGAGTAGTAGATCTGAAGTCAGGAGGGCCTAAGTTAAAATCTGGCCTCAGATGCTTACTAGCTGTGTGTCCTTGGACAAGTCATTTAACCCTGATTGCCTCAAATACAAGTCAAACTGGACCCATATAGCTCCAGAGGGGAAAGTGGGTTGTTAACTTAGCACAGTACCCTCTTCATTCAAATCCAGGTCACTTTCTGTTTATGACATCACCTCTTTGATGTCATGTTCTTCTTTAAAAATGAAATCATCATCATTAACAGAAATCTCATCAACATTGAGATTGTTTTAGTTTTGGCTCATACCCTCACCTGCCTCTCCCTTCTGATTGGAGGGCTGGATACTGGAGCAAAATACTCCTCCCAAATTTTGAGCTCTCCCTTTATAAAGGACTCACAATCTCTGCCCAACTCTTCCTATCATCTTCTTTGCTTGATTTGGACTCCACAGTATCAACCCAATACTACAAGGGTGCCCTCTGGTGCCTCACCCCCTTTTCAGCTTTCTTTTGTGTATTGCCTTCTTCCATTAGTCTATGAGATTCTTGAGGGCAGAAATTATGTTTCTTTTTTGTATTTGCATCCCCAGTAGTTAGCTTGTGTCTAGACCATAGTGGGGCTTAATAAGCTTAATGATTATGTTGGAAGAACAGCAAAGAGGTTGATCAGTGTCACCTAAAAGGTAGAGGTGGAGAGTAGGTTATGAAGAGATTTAAATGCTAAACAGAAGATTTTGTATTTGGTCCTGGAGGGGATGGGGAGCCAACTGAGTTTATTGAGTAAGGTATGATATGTTTGGAACCTGTGCTTCAGGAAGAAAATCACTTTGGGGTCTGAATGGAATATGGATTGGATGGGTAGAGACTTGAGGCAGTTAGATGCCCCAGAAGGCTATTTCAAATAACCCAAGCATGGTGTGATGAGGGCCCATACTAGGTGGTTCAGAAGAAAACAGAGGACCCATTTGACATATGGGACAAAGGTAAAACCTACAGGCCCTAACAACAAATTAGTTTTGGAAGGAAGGGGGTGAGAGATAGGAAAGATAGGAAAGAATCAAGGATGACAACCAGGTTGTAACCCAAGTAAGGAACTGGGAAGATGGTATTGCTTTGACAGTAATAAGGAAGTTAGGCATAGAGAGGAGATAATGAGTTCAGTTTTAGATACATTAAGTTTAAGATATCTCCTGGGCCCCCAATACAAGATGTCTTAAAGGGAGTTGGAAGAATGAAATTGGAGGTGAGTGAATTGACAGCAGAATAAGTAGATTTGAGAATCCATAGCATAGATATGACAAATACATAGAAACTGATGAGATTACCTAGTGTGCAGGGAAAAGAGAAGAGAGTCCAGGTCTGAACGCTTTGGGACACCTACATTTAGAATGGCATGCCCTGAATGAGGGTCCAGCAAAGGAAACTGAAAGGGAGAGGCCTGACAGGTAGGAGGAGAACCAGGAGAGGGTGGTGTTCTGAAAACCTAAACAGAAGAGGGCAGCCAAACATCTAGTGCCATCTTGGACTGCACTGTGGTGAGCCCACTGCTATCCTTTGTCTTCATTAGACTTCATCTGCAATATAAGGTTGAATTGCACTGATACAAACTGGAGAATGTCCAGAGGAGGCTGACCAGGAGGGCAAAAAGTCTTCAGTTCATGTCACATAAGGATCAGATGGAAGAACTGGATACATTTGTGCTGGATAGAAGATGCCAAGGGATCAGTTGAAACTTGATGTTAAAAAAACTGAATAGAAGTGAGAACAGTCCCCAAGTAGTATGAACTTGAGGGGGGTGGCCCCTCTTCTTGGAGGTCTTCACCCAGAACCTACACAGTCACTTGTCAAGGATATTATAGTGAGGATTCCTTCTCTGTGTAAGTGGAACTGGTTCATATGGTGGCATATGTATAGAACAGCAGTCAAGAGACCTGAGTTCAAATCTGGTCTCAGACATTTGATACTTATGAGCCGTGTGACCTTGGACAAATCACTTAGCCCTGATTGCTTCTCATCCAGGGTCATCTCCAGCCATCCTGATTCATATCTGGCCACTGGACCCAGATGACTCTGGAGGAGAAAGTGAGGCTGATGGCTTAGTACAACACCCTCTCACTTAAATCCAAATTCACATGTTTGTCAAGGTACCTGATGTCACGGTCTCCTTCAAGAATGAAATCTTGAGGGGCAGCTAGGTGGCGCAGTGGATAGAGCACTGGCCTTGGAGTCGGGAGTACCTGAGTTCAAATGCGGCCTCAGACACTTAATAATTACCTAGCCATGTGGCCTTGGGCAAGCCACTTAACACCATTGCCTTGCAAAAAAAAAAAAAAAAAACTAAAAAAAAAAAGAAATCTTGAAATATCATTATTATCGTCAAGTCAGATCAGCAAAGTCTCTTCCAACTCTCAGATTTTATGATTCAGTAATTCTATGATCTTTTCCTCTCAATAACCTTTCCAATCTCCTACTTCTATGGAATTCTGATAAAGTAGTTCTCCTCTCTAAGGTCAACTTCATATGTGCCCTTGATCCCAGTTCCATCTTTCTACTCTTACAGATTGCCTCTGCAGTCACTCACCCACTTGACCTCCCTCAAATATTTAGTCTTTCTTTATTATCACCTTCCCTGATGCCTGTAGTGCCCCTTAAAAAACAAAACAAAACCTTCATTAGACCCTACTATTCTTTCCAGTTGTCTTAAGTCAAGTCTCCCTTTCTTAGATTACCAGAAATAACTGTTTATATTTATTACTTCCATTTCCCTTCTTCTCACTCTCTAACCCTTTTCAGCCTGATCTCTGACCTTATAAGTCCTTTGAAACTTCTCTCCAAAGGAAAGAATTTATGACCTAACAAGAGATAGAGAACATTATGAAATACAAAGGGGATAATTTTGATTACATTAAATTGAAAGTTTTTGCACAAATGAACCAATGCAACCAAGATTGGAAGGAAAGAAGAAAAGCTTTTTATAGTCAGTGTTTCTGATAAAGGTCTCATTTCTCAAATATATAGATAACTGAGTCAAATTTACAAAAATACAAATCATTCCCTAATTGACAAATGGTCAAAGGATATGAACATGCAATTTTCAGACAAAGAAATCAAAGCTATCTATAGTCATAGGAAAAAATTCTCTAAATCTCTATTGGCTACAAAAATGCAAATTTATAGAACTCTGAGGTACCACCTCCTTCCTATGACAGAAACGGAAAATGAGAAATATTGGTGATTATATGAGAAAATTGGACACATACTAGTATATTGTTGGTGGAGTTGTGAAGTGATCCAACCATTCTGTGGAGTGAATGAAACTAAGTACAAAGGGCTATGGAACTGTGTATGCCCTTTGATCCAGCAATACCACTGCTGGATCCCATATGCAAAAAAAAATCATAAAAAAAAGGGAAAAGGCCCCACATGTGAAAAAATATTTATAGCAGCTCTTTTTGTAGTAAATGGATTGGAAACTGAGAGATATCTATCATTTGAGGAATGACCAAACAAATTATGGTATATGAATGTAGTGGAATATCACTGTTCTATAATAAATTTTGAACAGGCAGATTTCAGAAAAGCCTGCAGTTACATGAAGTGATGCTGAGTGAAATGAACAGAACTAGGAGAACATTGGGGACAGTAACAGCAACATTGTGTGATGATCAACTATGATAAACTTAGCTTTTCTCAGCAATATAATGGTCTAAGACAATTCCAAAAGATGTAATGGAAGATGCAAGTCACACACCTAGAGAAAGAACATGGGAGTCTGAATGCAGATCAAGTCATCTTATTTCCACTTGTTTTGTTTGTTCTTTATTATTTCATTTTCATGGTTTTTCTCTTTTGTCCTGATTCTTCTTTCACAACATGACTAATGTGTTAATTTGTTTGACATGATTGTACATGCATAACCTCTATCAGATTGCTTGTTGTCTTGGGAAGGGGAGAGGGAAAGGAGGGAGAAAAATTTAGAATTCAAAATCTTACAAAAATGAATGTTAAAAACTACCTTTGGAGCAGCTAGGTGGTGCAGTGGATAGAGCACCAGCCCAGGAGTCAAGAGTACCTGAGTTCAAATCCAGCCTCAGACACTTAATAATTACCTAGCTGTGTAGCCTTAGGCAAGCCACTTAACCCCGTTTGTCTTCCAAAATCCTAAAAAACAAAAAAAACAAAAAAGAAAAAAGAAAACTAACTTTACATGTAATTAGAAAAAATAAAATTCTATTATAAGAAAAAGAAAAGAAAAAAAACTTCTTTCCAAAGTTAGCAATTTGTGGAGTAAAGACTAAGTTTCTCTATCTCACTGGAAGTACAGGGGTACTTCCAACGGACTCATGAGTCTGATATCATTACTTATCAGCATGGGATTTTAACCTGTTCTATTTCCATGAGAATTCAAGTTGTCTCTCCATGAGATTCTCCATATTGATGCTGAGCCCCAATTGCAACTCAGAAGTCACTAAAGACTTCTGCCAGCCTCCTCAGTAACTGAGATTACAAAAAACTTGGGCCTTGATGCCTGACCAGTGTTTTTTTTCCCCTAGAATGATCCTTAACTTAATTAATCTAAGAAACTCCTAGTCAGGAAATTCTTTTACTAAAGCAGACTAGCACCTGTTTTTCAGTTTCTAGTCTTAGAGAGTTGAATAGGGCAACGTGCTCAGGAGTACATGGTCAACTGATGTCAGAGATGGGACCTAATGGAAGAGCAATCTTCCTGAATTCAAGGATAACACTCTTTTCATTAAGCCAGGAAAGGAGAAAAAAAGTTAAACAATATACAAACATGAATCAGATATCGAAGATAGTTTATTCCCACACAGAAAATGGAATGCTAAGCATTAAAAAGTAATTGAGTGATTAGAAGAGAATATAGTAATTAATAGTACAATCATTCAGTCTCATTGGAACAAAATGTTTGCTTAGCTGTTACTTCTCCATTTTACATTTCACTTCTATTGCCATTGCCTGTCCAGCAGTCAAATGGGATCTAAGCCAGATCTTTGCTAGAGATCTCCATCTCTGATGCTGACACTTTCCTTGTAGCAAGCCCAGTCCTGTTTCTGCTTTGTAAGCACAGCCAATCAAGTGGATATTGCCAGTGGTGTCTCCAGCACCCCCAAACCTTTCAGTACTTCCTGACATTTATGAGGTTGATTTTAGAGGAAAAGGAAACACAAAAGGGGAGGCAAGATATCAAGAGGTGTCCAGGACTGATCTGGCTAGTTGAACCCACTTCCATGTAGGGAGCAGGAGCTATTGTGTTGGTGTAAAGAAGAATCTTGCCTTCCCCAACTTCTCGCTTGAAGTTACAATTTGTTTTCTGGCCAGCCAGAAACTGCCTCATCTCCTACTGGGTGTGGCATTCTGTGTCATCAGCTCTTTTAGCACAACAACCAATACGGCTTCTCAATCCAGGGATGAATCATACATAGCTAGAAGCAGGCAGAGGATATCTATGTCATGCTCAAGTCTCTACACAGTCCTCTATGGACAGGCAGAGAAAATCTTCTGGCACGCCAAGCCAAGGTGGGAGTTAGTGGTGTTGGTGTGTTGGTGGTGTGGGGAAATCTATATGTATGACTAGAATGTCCTTCAAGAGAGGTGCCAGATATATATATATATCCAGCCATAGCCTCTCTCCTGAGTATCAGTCCTGCATTTCCACTGAATAGTTTTGACCTTCATGTCCCATTGTTATTCTCTCATTTTTCAGTCTTGTCTGGTTCTTTATGATCCCATTGGAAATTTTCTTGGCAGAGATACTGCAGTGATTTGTCATTTCTTTCTCCAGGTCATTTTATGATGAGGAAAGTGAAGCAATCAGGATTATGTGACTTACCCAGGGTCCCATAGCTAGTGAATATTTAAGGTCAGATTTGAACAGAAGTCTTCTAGATTCTAGGTCCAGTGTTCTATCCACTACACCTCTATATTAAATTCAACATATTCAAAACTGAACACTTTATCTTCCCCTCAAAACTCCATCCCTCTTGTTTTTTTAAGCTTTATAAGGAAAATATTTGTTATGTTAATTTGTGGTTTTATGGATATAGATTTCAATATTTTACATAATGAATCACCTGGGTTACAGTTTGAGGTTATTAAAAAAATATTGTATTTAAATATCTTAAGCAGTTTTAACATCCCAGTGGTACCCCAAACAAATCTTTTACTCCAGTCAAACCAATTTACCCACTTTCGCTTTTTTTAGGTTTTTTTTTCAAGGCAATGGGGTTAAGTGGTTTGCCCAAGGCCACCAGGCTAGGTTATTATTAAGTGTCTAAGGCTGGATTTCAACTCAGGCACTCCTGACTCCAAGGCCGGTGCTCTATCCACTGTGCCACCTAAGCTGCACCCCCCCCACTATCTCTTTTGATCACCTTTCTATTTTCTTACCTTTGCACCTCTAGTTAGAACTTAGCCTTGGAGTGCTCTTCTGTCCTTTATCTAGGCCCACAAGCTTGATCCATCCCTCTTGTAAATATTCCCATTTCCTGTTAAAGATACCACCATCCATCTTCCTGGCTACCTAGTTTCAGTTTTGGTATTATTTGGAACTCCTCACTCTCCTTCATCCTACAAATCCTATCAGTTGACAATCTTGTCATTTCTCTTTCTACCTTACACTGCTCTATTTCCTTCTTTCCATTCACATAGTTACCACCACAGCTTCGGTCTTCATGAGCTCTTGTCTAAACAATTATAACAGCTTCCAAATTTGGGCTCCAGCTCCAAGCCTCTCCTCATCTTTTACCTAGTATCTTTCTTCTAGGATGCCAAAGTAAATTTCCTAAAGCATAGGTTTTAATTTATCAGATCCCTACTCAGTAAGTTCCATTGGTTCTTGATTGACTTTTTGGGGGGCAAGGCAATAGGATCAAGTGACTTGTCTAAGGTCACACAACTAAGTAAGTATTAAGTGTCTGAGGCTATATTTTAAACTCAGGTCCTCCTGACTCCAGAACTGTTGCTCTATCCACTGTGCCACCTGGCTGCTCCCTGATTGACTCTTGAATCAAATGTGAATCATTCTGGCATTTAAAGTCCTTCATAATTTTACTCCAATATACCTTACTAGCATTTACGTAATTCCTCTCTCTGTATCCTGTTGTCCACCCAAACTGAGCTTCTTGCTAACTTTCAAACTTCCATTCTCTGAACCTTTCTTCTCACTGCCCCATTCTTGGAATGTATAGCCCTCCTTGCTATTTCTTATGATTAGCCCCACTGGCAAAGGACCACCCACCATCATTCTTTCCATCATCCTTAGCATACTCTGCAACTCAGGAACACTTGTGAATTGGTTAGCCACCAATGAATGGAGACATCCAATATAAAGGTTCTCTGCTGGGCTGTGTGAGAGATATGGAGAAGTAAATATAAGATACAATCCCAATCCCTATGAAGTTCATGATTTATGTGTCATACAAACCATTAGCTCCCTGGGGGAACTTTCCTGGATAAATTTCCTGGTGCTGAATTTTGAGCTTTACCATATGAATTCCTTCCACATTCTACCTACCCACAGAGCTAGCATCCCAACTCATTTACTAGCAATGTGGCCTCAAGCAAGTCTCTTCCCTTGAGCCACATTTTTTAAAATATGTAAAATGGGGATGATCTGCCTACCATGAATAATAATAATAATTAATAATAATAATTGTTAGCACTTAAGGAATACTTCTAATTGTTTGTTGTTCAATCATGTCAGACTCTTCATGACCCCATTTGGGGTTTTCTTGACAAAGTTTCTAGAGTGGGTTTTACCACTTCCTTCTCCAGTTCATTTAACAGATGAGGAAACTGAGACAAATTGACCTAAGTGACTTCTCCAGGGTCCATACAGTTAGTAAGTGTCTGTCTGAGGTCAGATTTGAACTCAGTCTTCCTGACCCTAGTTACACATTCTAATTTAAAGACACATATTGGAAACTTTAATGTGCTAAAGGCAACTAGGTAGCATAGTAGATAGAGTGCTACATTTGAAAGCAGATGACCTGTTTTTTGGATTTTTGCCTTAGATACAAAGCCATTACTCTCTCCCGGTCTATTTCTACCTTAATAACCCTTTCCTTACAGGGTTATTGTGAGAATCAACTGTGATCATGTATTTTAAGTTCTTTGCATACCTTAAAAAACTTGATAAATGCTAATTGTTCTTATTCGTCATTGCAGAATCTCCTAAAAGAGTTCTCACAGGTCCTTCAGTCCAATCTGAACAAGAATCCCCTATATAATATCTGTCCAATGTTCATCCTTTGTCAGGAGAAACCTAAAACAGTAAATCATAGCAGCTAAGTGGCACAGTGCATAGAATGCACAAGCCCTGGGAGTGAGGAAAACTGGAGTCAAATATGACGTTAGACCTTGACTAGCTATGTGACCCTGGGCAAGCCACTTCACCCTTGCTTTATCTGTAAAATGAGCTGGAGAAAGAAATGGCAAACCCCCTCCAGTATCTTTGCCATGAAAACCCTAAATGGGGGCATGAGGAGTTGGACATAACTGAAAAGCAGCAGCAGCTTTTGGCCCCATGGGGCAGATTTGGGAGCAGAAGAGTCAGGCACCACTGAAGACAAGATACATGAACAAGGGGAAGGACTTTATAAAGAGTAAGTGTTTACATTCTCATTAGGAAGGGAATGGGGATCATACAAGGATACCTTCAGAGCATTCATACTATTAGGGGTCCTATAATATTGTAAAAGGGAGGACTTAGGAATGGTTTTATTATATTCTGATTACCCGGAAGACAAGGAGGTGGGGGTGGGATGGGGTGGGGAAGAAGAAGGTTATGCCAAGGGTAAAATGAAGAAGAAGAGGAGGAGCAGGGGAAGATATCTCAACTAATGGAGGACATAAGTAAAGAAGGGTTAGAGGGTGTAGGCATTCTTGACCCTCACTTTTTTCTGAACTGGTAAAAGGAACACACATTCACCTAACCAGTATGCCCATCCAACCTGCATTTGAAGACCTCCAGGGATGGCAAATTTATCCCCTTTATTCCTTCTTCAGATAACTGTATTTATTAAGAATCAGTGTACCTTTTTTTTTTAACCTAGGTTTGTAATTTTCTTTAGAAGGAAGTCTCGGGGAGAAAACTTTTCCCACCAAAACAGATCTTCAGTTGTTTGCTGCCTTGGAGAATTGAAAGGCTAAGGGGCTTGATCTGAGTCACCCAACCCAGGAGATGTCACTTGAACCCAGATCTCTGAAGTCAGCTCTCTGAGACCCCTTCTAATGGGCTTTTTCTAACCCCATCCCCATGTAACAAATTTTTGAAATAAATGCAAACCACTCTTACAGTTTTACAGGTTAGAGAAGAGTGCTTTTGTTCTGTGCTCTTACCTGTTTACTGTTCCAAAGGACACCTTTCTGAAAACACTTTTTTCTGAGTGAGAAGCTGCTGCTAAAGGCTGGGCCTAAGAGTCCGGAAGACCTGAGTTCAAGCCCAGCCTCTGATACATAGTAACTGGGCAATCTCTTAACCTCTTGGTGCCTTCAGACTACTCTCCAACAGGAGAAGCTACAGTAGCTAATTTGTATCACTGGAGGGACTTGGCATAGGAGGAGCTCCCTCCTAAGACTAGACCAAGCAAATAAATAAATATATGAATTCTCCCAGTGATTCTCTTTGGTTTCAAATCACAGAACACCATGACTTCCCAACACTGACTGAGGGAAGAGCATGGAGTAAATACAGGAAATACACACTGGCCACCCCATGAGCTTCCCTTGCAAGGAACAGTGCAGAAGACATGTATGGTAAAAGAGACATTCTGGCCACATGGGAAGGAGGGAAAAAAACAGGTGAATTGAGTTATAGGACACTGAAAGACTTGGAAGAAGGGCTCTAGTATGGACAGGGCTCTGTACTCATATCTAGCCTTTGACACCGGCTGTGTGACCTGCCACTTAATTTCTGCCTGCCTCAATTTTCCCCATTGTAAAATGAGCATAATCATAGCATCTACTATCCAGGACTGTTGTAAAGATCACATGAGGTACAGCAGCTCACATGAGGTGGTGCAGTGTAGAACACCTGGAGTCAGGAGATTCTGAGTTCAAACTGAACTTCAGACACTTAACTGTTTGACCTTAGGGAGGTCACTTAACTCCATTGCCTCATAAAAACAAAAAGAACAAAAAAAAAGGTCACTTGAGATAATGTTTGTAATGTACTTAGCATAGTGCTTAGTAGATACTTAACAAATGTTTGTTCTTCCCCTCTGAGCCAGATGCCAGGGAAGATGTGGGCATCATGCAGAATCAGAAGGCTGGATGGCTTGGACTATGTCCTGGCAGAGTGAATGCCCACACTTATGAGATCATGGACTTGATTCCAGCTGTTCAAAGTGTCTAACTCTGTACTGGGGATGGAGGGGGATGATAGACAACAGCCTAGTATGTATCCTCCCTCCCTTCTCAGAGCTGAAAGCCTAAAAAGGGGAAGAAGCATAGCCCATATGTTAGGACATCAGGCAGGATAGCCTTGGAACTGAATAAATGGTGTGGATGGTAAATACTCTCAATTAAGAATTCAGAAGGGAGGCAGCAAGGTGCACAGTCAGTTTAGGATGTCCTAAGTTCAAATTCAGCTTCAGACACTTATTAACTGTGTGACCCTGAGCAAGTCACTTAAACTCATTGCCTCAAAAAAAAGTTTTAAAAATTGAAGAGGGAGGGATCAGGGAGAGGGGAGTGACACTGGGTGGGGAGAAAAAATCCAGCAAGGCTTCACTTATTCTTCACTGGACTTTTTCTTCACTCTTGAAGATGAACAATGACATCATGAAGTTTCTTGACTTGCTTGTAAATCAGATTTAAGTGTGGTAGGCTGAACAAAGTCCTTGATATCAACCTCACTCTCTCCTCCAGAGTCACTGAAATCCAGCAATGGGACAAAAATCAAGATCATTGGTGATGTTGATTTTGGTAAATGGAAAGCAATTGAGGAACAGGGGGTATGGGGTCATAAATTCAGAGCTGAAATAGACCTTCAAAGTCAACCTCCTCATTTGTAGTTAAGACACTTGAGACCGAAGTGTCTAAATGACAAGATAGTCACTAAGTAATAATTGACAGAATCAGGATTTGAACCAAGGTCCAAAAGGAACAAAGTTTGACAAGAGAAAGAAAGCACCAAATTGGTGTGGGAGATGGTTAACAGCCGCCATGACCCAGAACAGGGAGCTCAGAGGGGGAGTTACTGGTCAAAAGATTAAAGAGGGGAGATTGGAAATGGTTTGTAGAGGGCTCTTTAATGGCAGGTTAAGCAATTTGTACTTCCTTGAAGAAATATGCAGGCTTTGAAGGTGCTTGAGCAGGAGAAGGTGTGATCTTTGGGAAAGTGACTCTGCTGTTCTGTATTGGATAAAGGATGGGGAGAAAAGAGGAGAGCCATGCTAAATTTACTTAACTGACTTCAGGTAGAATGTAAAACCTCTCAGGGTAAAGGGATTGTTTCTGTTTTGTTTGTATATTCCAATCCACATTGCCAGATACCTTGCAGGTGCTTGGTCAATTTTTGTTGAATGTGATGGCCAGGAGAGGGGTCAAGAAAACAGGTGCAACAAATAAAAGAAAGGAAGAAGTTTTAATAGGGTGTCATGGAGAAGCTGGCAAATGTTCAGAGGAGCATGGTGAGATGGTAATGGGCCTTGTGTCCATCTCATGATTTATCCTGGGGAAGAGAAGACTCAGAACAGACATGAGAGCTGTCTTCAAGTATAGGAAGCCCTGTTACATGGAAGAGGCTTTACACCAGTTTCTAGGTGACACCATAGAGCACAGATTGCTGAGCCTGGAGTCAGGAAGACTCATCATTCTGACTTCAAATCTGGCCTTAGACACTGACTAGCTGTATGACCCTGGGTAAGCCACTTCACCCTGTTTGCCCTAGTTTCCTCATCTTTAAAGTGAGCTAGAGAAGGAAATGGCAAACTATTCCAGTATCTTTGCCAAGAAAACCCCAAATGGGGTCATGAAGAGTTGGACATAATTGCAAAGCAGCAGCAGCATTTGACCTCAGAGGGCAGAGTTTGAAACACAAGGCAAGCTTTGAAAATGGATAGAGCTAGGATTGCAGTTGCCTTTTGTTGTAACAATTAGAGCTACCCCAAAATAGCAATGGAACAGCTACTTTTGTTGAATATCATGCAAAATACCCTTTGCTTGTTGGCTGGACTAACTGAATTTCTGTTTGAGGACCTTCCTAATTCTAAAATCCTTCAGTTCTGTGAAAGGACTTGGAGATGGAGCTCCCTTGGGGAGGGGGGTAGAAAGTCAAAAAATTATCTTTTTTTAGCTTGGTTGCATGGGAGAATGGAGGTACCATCAACAAAAATAGGGGAAATTGGCAAGGCAACTAGCTAAGTGATGCACTGTAAGATTTGCAAATTTCATTTTGTCTTCATAAGATTCCCCAGGATGTGAGGGCTATTATTAACCCCATTTTATAGATGAATTAAACGAGTCTGGTTAAGTGAATCGCTCATAGTTGCATAGCCAGTTAATATTGAAGACAGCATTTGACATTTGAACTCAGGTCTTCCTTTTTCAAGTCCATCACTCTATATCTATTGTGCCATTTTACTCGCAGACATGCAAAACCAGAGTGAGGAGTTCTTGAGGAGGGAGTTTAATAGAAAGGATGTGAGGACGTTAAAAGCTTGGCAGGAAGAGAGAGACATAGGCAGAGAGACTGAGACACAGAGAGCCACAGAGAGAAAAGATAGAGAGAGACAGAGAGATTTACACAGAGACTCGTGTGTGTATGTGTGTGTGTGTGTGTGTGTGTGTGTGAGAGAGAGAGAGAGAGAGAGAGAGAGAGAGAGAGAGAGAGAGAGAGAGAGAGAGAGAGATTAGTAGCTGTAGGAGAGGAGCTAGCAAAGTCTAAGAAGGATTAACTGGAGGAGATGAAGTCAAAGACACAAAAGGAATATATAACAGTCTATTCCCTCAAAGAATTTACATCTGAACCCCCAGAGCTTTGTTTATAACCTTATGCTCCTTTTCTCTGCCTCTAATTCTTCTCCCAACCTGAGTTCTAAGAATTACTCAGAAGAGGGAAGGTTAGTTTGGTCAGGGAAGACTTCCCAGAGCCAGTGAAACTTCAGCTGAGCTTTTGAAGACCGGTTAGGCCTGGCAGGGAAAAGACCAGGAAATATGGAGGGGCCATGTTGGGAAGGCATTATCTAGGAGAGTCAAATGATGGGGGTGAAGGCAAATGATGTGTGTGTGCAGGAGAATCACAGAGAAGAGAGTAACTTTGGCAAAACAGAAAAAGAAAAGAGTCCTGAGCATAGAATCTGAAGAAACAACAAATGAACAGAATCAAATATGACCTCAGAAGCTAGCTAATATACAGATAAGGCAACTTGAGACCCAGAGCATTTAAATGACTTGCCCAACCAAGCATCAGAGAGAGGATTTGAATCCAGGACCTCTGACTTCAGGATCAATGCTCATTCTACATTGCTGGTTGCCCTTCTCCAAAAACAAGACCCAGTTTTAACTGGATAGGAGACCTTGGACAAATCATTTTGACTCTTTGAATCTCAGTTTCCACACCCTCAATACCTTCCTCAATAGTGGCATACTTGCTTCAGCAGGTTGTAGTAACAATGATGAGAAGTGCTAGGGCTATGCCAATCTTTATCGTTATTATTCATCTGACTAGAGCTGGTAGAGTTTATGTAAGGGAGTTATAGGAAATAGAGATACACACGTAGATTTCAGGTCAGACAATGAAGGGTGCTAGGTTGAGGTGTCTGGGTTCGATCCTTAATGGAATAAGGAGTTGTAAATGTTCTCAGCACATACAACATAGAATGACAAAGCTGGAAGGATCTTTAGAACGTTTAACACAGGGAATCCTCTACTCCCCCCTTTTTAATTTCCCCTTTTTTGTGTGTGCTTTTCTCCGATTAGAAATTAAGGTAGCTGAGGATAGGGACTTTCTTGATCCATATCTTGCCCCTTGCCATAGATAGCTCTACAGGAGACTGTGAGGCTGGTGACTTTGCACAGCCCTGCCTCTCTTAAACCCAATTCATTTGCGTCATGACATCTTCCTGATATCATGGTCCTCTCTGAGAATAAAGGTCAAATAAAACAATATATACAATATAGAAGGACAAAGCCAGAAAGATCTTTAGAACATTTAACACGAGATACTCTATTCCCTCCTTTTTCATTTTCCAGTTTGTGTGTGTGTTGCTTTCCCTGATTAGAAAGTAAGCTCGCTGAGGACACGTCTTGTTTGCTAGTCTTTGTGTTGCTACCACTCCACCCCCCCCAATCTACCACCACGACCCATTTGTTGTTAACCCCAAGTCCTATCTCTCTATCTCACAACTGAGAGGAATTTAGAAGAGAGAACCCAGAATGCTAGCAAGGGCAGAATCTCAAGAAAATATCTAGCTCACTTTACAGATTGGGAAATTGATGACTAGCCGGCAATAGAGCGTTATTTGCAGTGTTTTAAGTAGAGGAGTAATAAGATTATCAGCGGGTGTCCCTGTTGGGGGGACCTTGACTTTTCCAGGGGAAGTAGGAACAAGTGTGATCAGAGGTTTTTAAAAACGCCCCATCCGCTCATCAAGGGTGTGTAGACTTGGAATCTGGAGTTCCTGGACCGCTCCAAATGAATTAAAGCTGTGGACGGGGGTTTGAAGGGGAGGGCTCTGATTAAGGGTTGAGGGTAACAGGACCGCAGCAGCGGTTGAGAAGGGAGGGGGTGTGTGAAACGAGAGGGTAGGGAGAGGAGACGGAAGAAGGTAGGAGGAGCAGGGGATGGGAAAAAGAGAGGAGGGAGGAAAAGAGTGTGGCTTCTGAGCTAGAGGGGTGTAGGGGCTGATCGGCGGAGGGATCCGCCCCCGGGAATGAGAGGACTGTAGAGGAGGAGGGAAAGAGGAGGAGGAGGAGGAGGAAGAAGAGGAGGAGGAGGAGGAGGAGGAGGGATCCTTTGGGGGTTGGGGCTTGGGGGGGGGGCGGGGGCGGGGCCGGGCCGGGCCTCACTTCGGCGAAGTTGGAGGCGCGGAGCTGGTACCGGGGACTCGCTCCGGCTTAGCCCGCGGCTCCCCCCTTCTTTCCCATGGCTGGATAAGGCGCCGCCCGCTCCCGGAGCCCGAGGCAAGGGAGGCGAGGCAGCAGGATGGGGCCCGGGGCCCGGGGCCAGGCGGCCCGCTTGCTGGGCATCTGCTTGCTGGGCACTGCTCTACTGGTCCTCTCGGGAGCTGCGGCTGCAGGTGAGGGGTGGGGGGGGAGGATCCGGGGGGCCGGGGGCACTGCAGCGGAACACGAAGGGGGGACTCGAGAGTCCTAGGGGAAGACCCAGGCAGCCCGGGCTCGGGACCCCCACCCTCCTTCTGTAGTGGGGGGGGAGTGGGACGGGGAGGGGGGCAGCCGGGGGCGTCCCCCCTCTTCTCGCCGCCCCCTTCCCTCCCCTCCCCTGCCCTTCCCTGCCCTGCGGTCAGTCCCGGAGCCTGGGAACGGGCTCTGCCGCCAGACCTTCTCCGCCCGCGCCCCCTCCCCCCGCCCCTTTCTCGGGGGGAGGCAGCGGGGCCCCGCGGCCCCGGCACAAAGGGCCCCTTCATGCGGGCCGGCCCAGGTCGCCGGCGGCGGCGGGCTCGCTGGTCTGGGGGCCGGGGAGGCTGGGTGTGGGGGAGGGGCGGGGGCTGGGGCCAGGGGCCGGGGGAGGGGGTCGGCTGGGCTGCGGGAGAAGAAGTTCTCTACTTTCTATTTACTCCGAGCAAAGTTCTTCCCAGGGCCTGAGCGCGGCAAGAGCCGGAGCCCGGAGCCCGGAGCCCGGAGCCGGGAGGCCGGAGCGGCTCCCTTCTCTTCTCTCCCCCCCCCCCCCCCCAGCTTCTCGCGTCCTCTCCCTCCCGGGCCCCCTTCCCCGCTCCACTCCTCGGGCGGGGGTGGGTGAGAGGTGGCTCGGAGCCTCCTCGATCTGTCCCTCCCACTTTCCCAGGGCAGCTCCCCCCACGCCCCCCATTCCCTGGCTGGGAAGGGGCAGGATCCTGGGCTGCCCATGTGCTCTGCCCGGGGGTGGGGGGGAGCGTTTGAGAGAAGGGGGCAGGAATGGGGGAATCCCTATGACTCCCTCCTCGGAGCGCGGGGGTCTTTGGCCCCCTCCCCGAGGGGCCCTCCCCTCCCCCCTTCCGGGACAATAGCTACGCCGTCTAGACACCCCCTCCCCCTCGGCTCCCTCGCCTCGGTCCTAGCCCTTTCTTCTCGCAGACAATGCCGGAATGCACGCACCCCCCTCCCCAGCTCTGGGCTGGCTAGCCGGGCCGAGGGGAGTCCACAGCAGCTGCGGGGCCACAGCCCAGATGCGGGGGCGGCGGGGTACCAAAGGGGCTCGGGCCATACTGCCGAGGCCTCCAGCCCACCCCAATGGGCAGGGCATGGGGCTTCAACCCCAGACTGGCACTCCGGGGCAAACTTGTAGGTCTTGAGAGATTATGGAGCAGATCCCCGGGCTTCTGTCCTGCTCCCCCCCCCCCCGGTTTTGGAGCCTTCCTCTAGGGCACAGCCCTGCCCCATCAGCCTGGCGAAGTAGCCGGGAAAGGCAGTGCCAAGCCCTGAGATGGCCCCTCGGGGTTTATTGTACAGGGAACTTCCTCCACCCAACGCAACCCCACATTGGAAGGGGGGGACAGATAAAGAGAACAGAGAACTCCACACCCTGAAGGCTGAGAAAATTCAACCCTCATCCCCCTTAAAACGGTCTGAGAAAGAAAAGTTGGCTATTGTTAGATGAAGAAACTGAAGCCAGGGGAAGCCATTTGACTTATCCAAGGTCATACATAGTATATTACTGACTGAACTTGGACTGAAACTCGGTCCAGAACTGTGTAGGGCATTGCCCACTTTCTCACTTGCTTATAGCACTTATTACCCTGTCTCCCTGAATTATCCAGAAACAGGGCACCCCATAAGAACCCTGCTCAGAATGTCCATCCTGGTTAGATATGGCCTGCTCACTCTGCCCACATTTGTTTGCAAACCCTACAGCAGAGTGCTTGGCTAGGAAATCGAAGCCTGAGTCCCAGCCCCGGTTTAGCTGGGCCGCCAGGGGCAGTTCACTTAGTCTCTCTGATTAACTTTTTCCTTAAAAGAAAACCAATCTAGCACCATCTGCCCCACAGGACTGTTGTTAGGAAAGGTACCTTATAGCGGCATAGAAATGGGAGTGATAATGACAATGACAGACACCGAAGGTGTCATTAAAAGACTAGTTGGCTGGCCTGAGGTGAGGGATGCGGGTGTGCCCAGGCAGTCTGGGAGCAAGGTTCTTGTGTTAATTCTATATAAAAAAGTGGCTCTTCCTTTTTTTCAGACCTCAGCATATACCCTGGTCCTTATCCTCTCCTCTGCAGAGGATAGAGGCACCCTTTTCCCCAAGTCTTGCTTGACTCTCTAGCTCTGGACATCCTTAGAACTTTCCTCCTAGCCTTCAGCTTTCCATCTCATGTTTTCTTCCCCTGCAGCTTAGGTGGCCCCAGGGGGCCTCCCACATCTGGCTGGCATTGGTTTCATGTACCCCTCCCCCTTCCAGGGGTTTCCTCTGATCAACCCCACTCCCTGCCCCCAGGCTGAGCTGGAGTGGGGGGCACAGTACCCCAGGTGGTAGCAACAGCTGCAGAGCACAATGGTGCCTAGGCTGCCCAAACAGCTGGTAGCGGATAGTGGCCGTGGGAACTTCCTAGGTTTGGGGGGGGGTAGAAATGCTTCCTCTGTCATGCCCCCAAATCTCCTTCTTCCCAGCAGCCCCAGCCTGCAGCTGTTGACTCCAGGGGGTAGGGGATAGGAGGTAAGCCCAGGAAAGTCTGGGTTCCAAGAGTTTGGATGAGAAGGGCAGGAGGGCAGGATGTTTGGGTCCCAGGGCCATCCCTGGTTGTTTGTTAGGGTGGGGGGGGAGGGGGATGGAGAGGAATGTATTTCTGCCTTCACTTTCCCTCTGGGTGACCTCAGAATAGACTGATGGGCTATCCTTTTTTCCCTTCTTCCCACAGCCCCCCAGTGCCTGGATGGAGGGAGCCCCTGTGAGAATGGAGGCCGATGTGCCCTGCTGTCCAATGGGGAAGCTGCCTGTTTGTGAGTTGGGGTGGGTGGGTGATTTGGGGAGCAGAGGGTACTTCACCATTCTTGGGAGGTTTGTGGGCTTGGGAACTTGAAGGAAATAGGGAGGAAGTCCTGAAAGGTCCCTAGGGAGTAGCTAAATTAATCCTTCCCAGGCTGACTCCCCCAATCTCTTCTTGGAATAAAGGGGGGGGGAGGGGAGACAAGGCAGTATGAGCCAGAATTAGAGGAAAGGGTTCATGGAAGCTTACAATTTGATGTTGGCAGGGACTTTAGAGACCATCCCTAGTCTAACTCTCTCTTTCGATGAAGAAACAAGATCAGAGAGATTCAGTTTTTGGCCCAAGGTCACAAGTGGTAAAAACAGAATTTGAACCCAAATCTCATGCTTTGTGATGCTAGGCTACCTCCATAGCCCTGGCCAGCTGTTGGACAATGTGAGAAGAGGGCTGATACTCTGAGACTCATCAACTTCTATTGGCCCCCAAGCTACCTCTTTCTGACCCCCTCTTACACCCCCAAGCCTGCCTTCCCTTGGGTTGGGGGCAATTCTTTCTCCCTACCCTTGTCAAGCATTGTGGTTTCCCAGCTGTGTTTGTATCTTCCCAGGAATGGGAAATTTCTTTGGGGGGGAAGTGGGGCTGAGGGAGGATCTCATGGTCTGACCCTAGGGAGGATAGTTTCTATCTGAACCAGCCTGCCCTCTCTAGTGAGATGTCCAGGGGATGGTAGGGTTTAGAACTTGGAATTCATCTAGGCTTGGAAAAGCACGTTGATTTGCCCAAGGTCATGGGGTAGCAGACCTGGGGTCAGACCTATTTTCAGAATCACAAACTTTCAGAGCTAGAGTGAGCTCAGAGGGTATCTTGCCCAACCCCCTACAATTTTCCTAATAAATGAACATTCCCACCCCACCTTACCCCCAACTAATTGAAAGTGAGACTCTAGACATTAATTCATTGATCCATCTGCAAACAGTTTAAAGTGTGTACTATGTGCTAAGCACTATGGATACAAAGATGGGAAACTGCCCTCAGGAGGTCATATTTTATCAGGGGGAACAATGATATAATAATAATAGCAACAACAACTATTTATATACTTTATATTTATTCTTTCATTTGATCCTAATAACCCTGCCTGGCAGATGCTATTCTCATCTCCATTTTATAGAGGAGGAAATCAGAAAGAGGACTGTTAAATGACTTTGCTTAGTGGGGTGGGGGGGTGGGGTCACACTGGAGTAAGTTGAGCCCTGATTTGAACTTGAATTTTTGATTCTGATAGCTTTCTAACACTGGCCACTGTGCTAAGTTGCCTCACCAGTACACAAAATGTAGAGATAGGGACCCCTATTTGAGGAAATTCTACCAATGCTTTGCCTTAGGGATTGCCTAAAGTTTTACTCCAGAATCAATCACCACATGTATATCAAGTACCTGCTTTATTTCAAGAAAGGGTAGGTGGCTCGGACAAATAAAATAATTCCTGTTCCCATTCAAATATAATTTTATATGCTCCTACCTTCTCCTATCCATATTTGTACATACACCCCTTTTCATAAAGATGACCAGAATGTGTCAGATGGGGATTCAGACTCAGGTTATCCTTGGTTCTGAGGTAGACCATCTAAACAGAAATAAGTGCAAGATAAGTTTGGTTTTTTTTGGAGGGGGCGGTGAGGAAGCACTAGGAGCTGAAAGGATCAGGAGGTCTTTTATGGAAGGTGATGCTTGAGCTGGACATTGCCTAGTGTCCCAGCCATCCTTCACCACGGATGTCTACACGGGTCATCCAGAAGGGGCCGGATGGGGCCAAGGCTAGTATGAGAGGAGGTTGGGAAATGGGTGCTCCCCTCCTGCCTTGCACAGGCACGCTCTGGGTGGCTTGGGAGGGAGCCTGAGTGAGGTCACCATTGTGAGGGATGGCCCCGGGACTAGAGAAGCCTCCCACGTGGGCCCCAGGTAGCTTGAAGTGGGGAGGCAAGCAGTTGTAAGAAGCTGCTCATGCGTACTTTGCCCTGGCTCTGCCCCCTGCCTTGAGGTGTGCTTCGGAATGTGTGGGACAGGTGGATGAGCTCCGCCCCCCAGAACAGGTGAATCACCGGGAATCCCAGCACCTGGCCTGGATTTCCTAGGATCAGGCACTACCTTCCACCTGCGCAGTGATTCCCAGCTGCTGGCCTCCCCAGAGGGCCCAGCAAACTCCAACCCAGCTCCCCTTCCTCCCCAACTGCCCCCCCATGGGAAGTGTGAGGGTTTCAGGCTGACTAGAAAAGACATATCCATTGGGAATCAGAAGACCATTCAAACCATTGGGTTTGAATTTGCTGGGTGCCTCTGAGCAAATGCCTCCCCGCTCCCGCTCCCCCCATCCCCATTCCCACTCCCACCCCCTGGAGCTCAGTGTGGTCATCTGTAAAATGGGGAAGGGCCTGGGTAGTGGTCACTAAAGGGCTTCTCCAACTAGAAACTACAATTCACTGTGGGAGAAGTGTGGCGGTGGGGGGAAGAGGAGGGCATGTCTAGGCTGGGCGGGGCCAGGGTCGGAGTTTGGGTTGAAACCAGCTAAACCGGTTGGTTGGAAAGACTCTGGGTTGGGCTGGGCCCGGCTGGGAAGGGGAAAGGAGCGTGAGAAAGGACCTGGGGCCGTGGAAGGAGGGGCAATGAGTCTGTCAGTTCTGTTCCCCACCCCCATCCCACTGGGTAGGCCCGGGTCCTGGGGCTGGAGCCCTTCCCCATTCCCACAGTTTGATGCTGAGAGTCACAGACACAGCCCCCGAGGGACCTGACTCAAACAGGGGAAGGGGGGAGAGAAGGGACCCAGGCATCCCTGCCTTGCCTCTTCCCCCCCCCCCCCAGAAAGTTTCACTCACTGCACATGCCCAGGCTGCTACCCTGCCCCTAGGGCCAAGTTGGGGACGCTTGAGTCGAGCCCTTCTCGGGGCCCCTCCTCACCCCACCTCCTTGCCTCTCCCTGCCCCAGCCCCTACCCGAGGTCTGCTTTCAGTTACTTGGGATCCAGGCTGAACTTTCTCATTAGTAATCAGCCGTCCAACTGAGTTTGATTCAGTGGCAAAGTGGGGGAGACTGGCTGCCCCCTGGCTCATACAAATCCTGGGGTGTCCTCTCCTAGCTTTGATTCCCACTGGGAGGCCTTGGAGTCAGAAGACAAGTCTCTCCCTCATTGTTAGTTCCCCCTTTTATTTCTCCTCCGATTATCTTTACTAACTTGTTCACTTGTTTCTTCCCAATAAACTTTACATTTCTTGAGATCTGAGGCTATGTGTATTCCATTTCTTTGGCCCCTAATTGGATTAATAAATGTTGGATTGGATGGGTTTGCCATCAGTCATATAATCCGTGTGACCCTGGGCAAATCACGATCCTCAAGCCTCAGTTTCCTCCTCTGTAAAATGGGGAGGGGGGGTGGATATGCATACTGCCTGCCTCCTGGAACTCTTAGAAGGGAAGTGCTTTGGAAAAGCTGGAGATGCTAGAGAATTCTAAACTAATTGTTCATCTGCTCTTGTATATGTGAGAACAGAGGCTCTGAGGACTTTTCCCCTCCAGTGACAATAAGGGACTGGCATCTAGGTGCCTCTCTCCTTCTCCCTTCATTCTTTCCCCAACACCTCTCCCTCCCAGACCCCCATGCTGATGAGCTTGGGATTCTGACTGAGCCTGGAATTGAGGTGATCTGCCTTTGTACCACCTCAACCCAGGTGCTTCTCTGCCCTTCAGGTGCCTTCCAGGGCTGATGGGGGATCGGTGCCAGTTTGAAGACCCATGCCACCATTCTCCCTGTACAAATGGGGGCACTTGTAAGAGCTCCCTACTTCAGGACACTGTCCAGTACTCATGTATTTGTCCCCGGGGATTCCGAGGTAAGGGGCTGCAGCTGGGATGAGGGTCTGGTCTTGAACTGCTTCCTCCTCAGACAAAATCCCTTGGATCCATGCCCACCTTGTATTTCTGACTTTTTCCTTCCCCTGCAGGTCAAGACTGCTCCCTAATTGATCCTTGTGCTAACAATCCCTGTGCCAATGGGGGTCGCTGCTCCAGCAACCACAATCGTTACAATTGTACCTGCCCACCTGGCTACCAGGGCCGAACCTGCCGCAGCGATATGGATGAGTGTCGGATGGGCACAGTATGCCAACATGGGGGCACCTGCATCAATGTCCCTGGCTCCTTCCGCTGCCAATGCCCGATGGGATATGCTGGGCCTCTGTGTGAGAGTCCTTCAGCCCCTTGTGCCCCCTCTCAGTGTCGTAATGGGGGTACCTGCCACCAGACTGGGGAGTTCACATATGACTGCGCCTGCCTGCCTGGTGAGCTGCTAACTTCACAGGGGGAGGAAGGGAGGGAGGGACAGCAGGAGGGGACTCAGGCTCCCATGGACTCTTCTGGGCTTCCCTGCCATGGCCTCCAGGGTAGCTGAAATCAGGAAAGAAGCAGGAAGTGGCCTTATGCGAGGAAGGAAGCAATTGTTGCCAGAGCCAAGACTTCTCATCCTATTTGACTTCCGTGCGTGATTTCTTCAGACCAGGAGGTGGAATCGCTTTTCGCCAGCCAAAGTTGACCATGAGACCTCTCTTTTCTTTCTCCTTCTTCTGCTGTGTCAGGCTTCGAAGGGCATGACTGTGAGGTGAATGTAGACGACTGTCCAAGGCACCGCTGCATGAATGGAGCTACTTGTGTAGATGGTGTCAACACGTACAACTGCCAATGCCCCCCGGAGTGGACAGGTGGGGAATTGACTTAGACCATGCTACTAAACTGGGGTGGACTTTGACCCTGTGTTCCTTCACCCCTGCTCTCCCTTGAGCCCATGGACTGGGCCCAGCTTAGAGGGTGGGAAGGAAAGAAAGAAGCGTCAGATCTGCCTGGGTGCATGGTAGGTGGCACAACCATAACTCGAGTGGAGCAACTTGGACTTTGCCTCACAAGGGTGCTAAATTACAGAGGGTGAAGAAGTGTTATCTTCACTTGCAGTCTTTCTTTGGCCTTGAAATAATTATGCTTAATATCTAGCTCACAAGAATAATTACTGAAAATGAAAGTAAGTAGCAACTGGCAAATACAATTAATTGCAGGTGAATTTTTCACCTAACCGTCTATCTCTCACTTACTTTTACAAGAGAATATTTCATGCCAGGCATCTTTTGTGTTCCTTGCTCAGGATGCTAAACTTGCTAGTTAGAAGTCCAGTGTGCAGCATTCATGGGCACCCTGGGGTCTCTCTGACCCCACAACCCTCCTTGTCTCCCTTCAGGCCAGTTTTGCACAGAAGATGTAGATGAATGCCAGCTTCAGCCAAATGCCTGCCACAATGGAGGTACCTGTTTCAATACCCATGGAGGGCATAGCTGTGTTTGTGTCAATGGCTGGACGGGTGAGAGCTGTAGTGAGAACATTGATGACTGTGCCACGGCTGTCTGCTTCCATGGAGCCACGTGTCATGACCGGGTGGCCTCCTTCTACTGTGCCTGTCCTATGGGCAAGACTGGTGAGGCCATATCCAGGTCCTTCTCCCATCTTCAACTGTGAGAACTCCTTTTTCCCTCCTCTTGTCCCTACTCTAGAAACTCCTCTGGGCTCTCTTCCGCTGAGTGCTATTCCTTGGGTGCCCCCTTTTGGCTGTTGTGACCCTGGTCAGCTACCCACCCTTTCCATCTGACAAGGTTCTTGATCCTTGCTGTTTGCCTCCCACAGGGCTCCTGTGCCATCTGGATGATGCCTGTGTCAGTAACCCATGCCATGAAGATGCCATTTGTGACACCAACCCTGTGAATGGGCGCGCCATCTGTACTTGCCCCCCAGGCTTTACAGGGGGGGCCTGTGACCAGGATGTAGATGAATGCTCCATTGGTAAGACAACAGAACCAGGGATCGGGAGGGACTGTGGCCACACACATGTTGGCACTTACCATCCCATACTGTTGTAGGTGCCAACCCATGTGAGCACTTTGGGAAATGTGTGAACACACAAGGTTCCTTCCAATGCCAATGTGGGCGTGGGTACACAGGCCCACGGTGTGAGACAGATATAAATGAGTGCCTCTCTGGACCATGCCACAATCAGGCCACCTGCCTTGACAGAATCGGACAGTTTACCTGTATCTGCATGGCAGGTAGGAGCTGGGTTCGGATCCAGGTATGGGGCGGTGGGGAGAACCTAGGAGACATGAGGCTGAGGCTTGTACTATATAAGGGTATAACCAAGGGACCCAGGGAATGGTGGGAAAAGGGTAACTCCACCTTCTACCTTGCAAACATGAGCTATGGTATATATAAGCAATACTCTTCACCAGGTCTTCCCCTGAGATCCCTGGTGAGTGAGTAGCCTTGGATTCATGTGGGTGGTATGCTCCCCAGGGCTGCAATGTCCGTGCTTCTCCTTCCTTGCCCAAGCTTTCTCTGCCCTGTCCTCCCGTTTGGGGTCTGGAAGGAGGAGTGATTGGGGGAGGGAGAGACCAGGCTGGAGCTGCTAGGACTGGGCTAGTCTGGAGGACAGTGGCTTTACGAAATCCTATTGGGGTGGGGGGTCTAGGATTCACAGGTACCTTTTGTGAGGTGGATATTGATGAGTGTCAGAGTAGCCCCTGTGTGAATGGTGGACTCTGCCGGGACCGAGTGAACGGCTTCAGCTGCACTTGCCCCTCAGGTGAGGAGACTGTGGAGGGGCTAGACAATGGTTTGGGGATGCTCTGGTGAGGTTGTTTGAAGGCCTTGGGTGTAGCAGGGTGGGAACCAGTCTGGCTTCCTGGCTGTGTGTCTGCTCCTCACCTGGACCCTGTCCTCGCCTAGGTTTCAGTGGTGTTATGTGCCAGCTGGATGTGGATGAGTGTGCCAGTACACCGTGCCACAACGGGGCCAAGTGTGTGGACCAGCCTGATGGATATGAGTGTCATTGTGCTGAGGGTGAGTGTTGGTCCATGACCTGGGCCTCAGACAGTGCCCAGCAATAGGGTTTGAAATGGAGGGCAGTGCTTGGGGAAGAGGTGAAGGCCTTTCTCTTCCACAAGATCATCTTCCTTCCCTGTTCCTTGCCAGGCTTTGAGGGCCCACTGTGTGAGAGCAATGTGGACGACTGCTCCCCAGACCCCTGCCATCATGGGAGCTGTGTGGATGGCATCGCCAGCTTCTCCTGTGCTTGTGCCCCTGGCTACACGGGGAGCCGTTGTGAAAGCCAGCTGGATGAGTGTCACAGCCAGCCTTGTCAACATGGTGCCAAGTGCCTTGACCTTGTCAATAAGTACCTGTGTTACTGCCCTCCTGGCACCTCAGGTGGGCCCCTGCAGGCAGGGGAATGCTGGGGAAAGAGGGAAGGAATGCCTTGGAGGAGGGTCTGGGATGGGCAGGGATGTTAACAGGGAAGGGAAGAGACTGGGAGGGGGCAGCTGAACTGTCTGTAAATTCTTCTATGTGTTTAGGGGTGAATTGTGAAATAAACCACGATGACTGTGCCAGTAACCCTTGCGACTACGGGGTTTGCCAGGATGGGATCAACCGCTATGACTGTATCTGCCAGCCAGGTTTCACAGGTAGGGAACAGCTGACAGGGTTGAGGGGAGGAAGGAATAGTATGTGGGCTTCTCTGCTGGAGGAATGCAGAGGATAAAAGTTGCATTCCTTTTCTCTCTCTCTCTCTCTAGGACCACTTTGCAATGTAGAGATCAATGAGTGCTCGTCCAACCCCTGTGGGGAAGGTGGCTCCTGTGTGGATGAGGAGAATGGCTTCCACTGTCTCTGCCTACCTGGTTTTCTGCCCCCTTTGTGCCATGCTCAACTCCACCCCTGTGCCAGTAATCCCTGCAGCCATGGCACTTGCCATGATGACCCCAGTGGGTGAGTGACACCCTCCCCCCATCAGTTGTTTTCCCTTTCCCCTCTTTTCTCCCTTCATTCTTTCTTGCTTGTGTCATTGGATAAGTCGCTTTTCTGGATCTAAGTTTCCTCATCTGTAAAATAAGGAAATAGGATTCAATGCTCTCTGGGTCCTTCCCATCTCTAATTCTATGATTCTGTGATATTCCTCACCTCAAGTCTCCCTCCTCACTAGCTGAGTTCTACCTCCTCTCCTATTCCCTACTCCTCCCCCCTCCCTTTCTAGCTCCTTTCTTCTCTTCTATCCTCCCCAATCCCCACTTACCCCCCCCATCTCTCCCCCTAGCTCCTTCCCCTCAAACCTATTCTTCTTTCAGTCTTTCCTATTCATTTATGATTTCTTGAAATAGCGAACTGGAAAACCAGGCTTTGATAAAGCCCATTGGGATTCAAATGGAGCTACTTGACCATGCTTTAAACCCAAATCACTCTGGCTCTCACTGATTGGCCAACAATAGATCCCAGCCCAAGCCTCACTTGGTCATTGTTTGGGTTTTGAAGGCTCAGAGAGAGTGAAAATAGCAATTGTTTCTGTTCTGGCCAGAAACTCTGAGGGTCTCCTCCCAGATTGATTTTCTTTTCTTGAGTAGTAGGTAAAAGAAGCCATGTTTTGCCTCAGTTCTTACCTAGCCTTAATCACTGAATGGGTGTTGCTTCAGTCAAAAAGATCTGGGAAAGACCTTGGCTTAAAAAGGCCAAAGTCTCCCTCTGCATCTCCCACCAACCTGATCCATGTCTTACCCTGGACCCAGATGGCTCCAGTGGAGAAAGTGAGACTGGTGACTTTGCATAGCCCTCTCTCACTTAAACCCAATTCACTTGCAATGCATGGCATTGTCTCCCTAATGTCATGGTCATCTTTGAGAATGAAGGACAAACAACAACATATCCCCCTCCCCTCTCAAAACTCCTTGGCTTTCCTCTCACTCCTACCAACTCACTCACTGCCTCCCCTTGCTATTTCCCCTTTCAGACACCGCTGTGAATGTGAGCCAGGTTGGACTGGCCCAACTTGTGACCAGAACCAAAATGAATGTGAATCTCACCCCTGCCAGGCTGGAGGCACCTGTACCGACTACATCAATGGCTTCCGCTGTACCTGCCCTGACGGCCTCCAGGGTGTGTGCCTGATACCCCATCTCCAGATCTCTGCTTTCTTGACTCTCATGTGATCCTTGGGCCCTCCCCTGGGACTCTCTCTCCTTCCCCCTTTGTCCTTCCTACTCTCACTGGAACTGTGGCACCGTTCTATTCCCCCAGACCCTTACTGATACCCTGCAAGTCAACCCATGAGTTCCTCCTCTCTAGCTTCAAGGTTCCTCACATCTTCCTGTCTATTAGGTCCTTCCCAGGGTCTTCTCACCCCCAAGACCTTTACTGACTTCCCCTGTAGTTCCCTCTGGTCATTCCAGCAGTTTACCGGGTCCTCTGACATTGTGCAACTTTCTGTCCTCCAGGCCTACACTGTGAGCAGGATATTGATGAGTGTGAGGGCTCTAGGCCCTGTGGCTCCCATGGTTTCTGCATCAATTTTCATGGAGGCTTCAGTTGCACCTGTGATCCTGGCTATAGTGGGACCACTTGTGAGAGGGACATCGATGACTGTGACCCCAGTGAGTACTAGGAGCAAGAGTGATAGGTTAGGGTGAATGGGAAATGGGAGGAATCCCTGCATCAGGAGTCAGGCTCATGTATCTCCCTTTGCATCTGCCAGGTGAGATAGTGAGGGTCTAAGGATTCAAGGATTGAAGAAAAGTAGCATGTCCAAAGCAGGTCTGTTCAGGCTCTTCTCTAAAATGCTTCCTGTTAGAGGACTCATTTCAAACCTTGCCTTATTTTCTCTTCAGAACAAATTAGTAGCTAGCATTTCAATAGCTCTTACCTAATGCCAGTCACTGCTCTAAATGCTTTATCTCATTTGATCTTCACAATATCCCTGAGAGGTAGGATGTATGTTTCTGCAATGGAAGGGAATCTTTCTCCTGGGCATTCTGGGGAGACCCTCTACAGCCCCATGACTCCATCCTATGAGCTCTATCCCACCCATCTCCTCAGACCCCTGTTTGAATGGTGGCTCTTGCCAAGACGGTGTGGGCTCTTTTTCCTGTGTCTGCCTCTCGGGCTTCACGGGTCCTCGATGTGCTTTGGACATTGATGAGTGTCAGAGCAGTCCCTGTGGCCCAGGCACCTGCTCCGACCATGTGGCATCCTTCACCTGTGCCTGTCCTGCTGGCTATGGGGGCCTCCGCTGTGAGCGTGATCTTCCTGACTGCAGTGAAAGGTGAGCCAGGGGCGCTGATATACTGGGGTGTTGAAGGGTTAGGGGAGAGTTGTCATAATTTAAGGAAAAGAGCCCTAGACTTGGGAGTCTGTAGATTTCTGCTTTTATCCTGGCCTGCTGCTTCAGGCCTCAGGAAGCCTCAGTTTCCCCATCTGTGAACTGAGGGGGTGGACTAGATGATATCAGAAAAGTCTTGACTCTAACTATACTCTTTGATCCTGTGACATTGGAGGGAGAGGCCAGGGGGCCACTAATGCTCCCCTTCTCCCTTTCTCAGCTCTTGTTTCAATGGAGGCACTTGTGTGGATGGGGTGAACTCCTTCACTTGCCTGTGCCGGCCAGGTTTCACTGGCCCCCACTGCCAGAGAGAAGTGGGCGCCTGCCACTCGAGGCCCTGTCAACACGGGGGCACCTGTATAGATGAGCACCGGGGCTACCGCTGCACTTGTCTCCCTGGCTATACGGGTGCACAGTGCCAGGTCAGAGCTGGAGAGTGGCCAGGGTGGGAGGGGAAGGAGGGAAGGGAAGAGACCAGGCCTAGACCTGAGAGGGAAGGGGGCCCTGTTTCTACTGTTGGGACCCTGAAGAAGCTGTCTCTTTCACCCAGGTGCTGGTGGATTGGTGCAGCAGGGCTCCCTGCCAGAACAGGGGTCGTTGTACCCAGACTGGACCCACCTTCTCCTGCCATTGTCCTCCTGGCTGGAGTGGCCACTTCTGTGACATTCCCAGCCTTTCCTGCAGGGCAGCTGCAGCTAAGAAAGGTGAAGCCTTTCCCTGGAGGGTGGGGGGAGGGAAGAGGCTATATACCCAAGGAGAACATGATTCTGACTCCTGGATTCCTTGATCAGGGGTGAGGCTGCAACAGCTTTGCCAGGCATGGGGCCGATGTGTGGACTCAGGCAGCACCCATCACTGCCTGTGCCCAGCCAGTCACACGGGCAGCTATTGTGAACAGGAGGTAGATTACTGCAGTGTCCAGCCCTGCCAGCACGGCGGTACCTGTCGCAGCTATGTAGGGGGCTATGTGTGTGAGGTGAGGAGCCTCGGGGTTCAGTTTGGGAGGAGAGGAAAAAAGGAGAGGGATGGCTTTGGGAAGTTGGAAGGTAGAACTGGAAAGGGTCACCTGTCAGAAATGTGTTTATTACTTCTTGTGTGTATCCTCAAGTGTCCCATTGGGTATGAAGGAAACAACTGTGAGGCCGAGGTGGATGAGTGTGAGTCCCAGCCCTGTCAGCATGGGGGGTCCTGCATTGACCTTGTGGGTCGTTACCTCTGTTCCTGCCCTCCTGGAACTCTGGGTAAGGCCACAAGACTGGGGTTTGGGCCATGTGGTGGAGTGTCACCAAAGGATGCAGATCCAGTGTCTGACCCCCCCCCCCCATTCTCTCTCTCTAGGAGTTCTTTGTGAGATCAATGAAGATGACTGTGCAGTAACCCCTGGTGGGGAGCAGGGCCCCCAGTGCCTACATAACGGGACATGTGTGGACCAGGTGGGAGGTTACCGGTGTAATTGCCCCCCTGGTTACACGGGAGCCCGCTGTGAGGGGGACCTCAATGAATGTAGCCCTGGAGCCTGCCATGCACCCCACACCCGGGATTGCCTGCAGGATGCCTATGGGGGCTTCCATTGCCTCTGTCACCCTGGCTATACTGGTGAGGCCTGTGCTGGAGGTTAGGGGTTAGCCAAGGCCACGGTTAAGCGGCCTGGAACTGGGCTCGGAAAATAAGGGACTCTAGGGGTAGGGCCAGGCTAGATGACATTCAAGGGCCAGGAGTATGTTGGAATGGGGATGGGGTTCTGGGCAAGGGGTCAGAGGAGAGAAGGATTTGAATGAGGGAAAACGTCTTGCCCCTATAGTCACACAAGCCCCTGTCTCCCCCACCCCTTTCCTCCAGCCTCAGTGCCCATTTCTTCTGAATGAACTAGGAAGAAAGGAACTTGGCTGGTAAATTCTGTTTGATTTCCTCCCACAGGCCGTCGATGCCAGACTGCAATATCTCCCTGTGAGTCCCAGCCTTGTCAGCATGGGGGTCAATGCCAGCCAAGTCCCAACAATGCTCTGGCCTACACTTGCCATTGCCCTCCGGTATGTGAAGTGGGCACCTCCTGGGGAGGCAGGGAATTCTGGGATTCTAGAAGTAGCAGCTGAGAGTGGATATGGGGTCTTCTGGGGGAGAGTTTCTGATAGGACCAGGGTTGAGGGAGCCTCCTCTCTGATTCCTGCCATTTATTCTCCCGCAGCCATTCTGGGGCACCAACTGTGAACGAATGGCCCGGGCCTGCCGGGACTTGCCCTGTGCTAATGGGGGTTTATGTCAGCTGACAGCTCTGGGCCCCCGCTGTACCTGTCCCCCAGGCCTAGCTGGATCCTCCTGCCACCTCCGTACCAACACCAGCTGTTTGGCTACTCCCTGCCGACATGGGGGCACCTGCCGGGTCCTGACCCAGGCCCCTTTCTTTCGATGCCTATGCCCCCCTGGCTGGGAAGGTACCCATTGTGAGGGCCGGGTTCATGGGGCCCTGCCACCCTTACTGTCACCTCCTGAGGAGCCACAGTGTCCCAGAGCCAGCTGTCGGGACAAGCGGGGTGACAGATACTGTGACAGGGAGTGTAATTCTCCTGCCTGCCAGTGGGATGGGGGTGACTGCTCACTCAGCGTGGATGATCCCTGGCACCAATGCCAGGCCCTTCAATGTTGGCGCCTCTTCAACAACAGCCACTGTGACCCAGCCTGCAATACACCTGCCTGCCTCTATGATAACTTTGACTGCCACAGTCAGGAACGTGGCTGCAAGTAAGTTCCACTGCCCTCCCCTGCCCCCCCCCCATCCTTTCTACTCATGCCCTGCCCAGACTCTGAGCTGCTCTCAGTCTGTTTAGATCATTTGTCTGTGTGTCTGGCAGCCATTTCCCTCCCCCACCAGTCTGCCAGGTTCCTGCTTTCTTCCTCTTCTCTATCTTCCTCTAGGTAATGAGCAGGTAACTCCTGCAGGATCCTGGTGTGGCTACCTAGCTCCACCTCCCCCACACCCCCATAGATCCCAGGCCTGACCCTTTACCCCTCCTCCTACCTGGCTTTGTCTGCTCCCAGAACAGACCCTTCACCGGCCTTATAACTCCTAAATAAAGGGACAGATTGTAGGGTTGAGTGAAGACCTTTCCTTGGGTCATTGGGCCAGCTGTGGAGCTTCCCTCAGCCTCACAGCTAGAGGACTCCTCTCTTCTCCTTCGGAGCCCATGCAGCCCCTTCTGGGGCAGTCCAGTCCTCCTGGCTCCTTTTGCTTTTAATGTGAATGATTTCCTTGAGGAATTCTTCTGCCCCTTCTCTCTTGGGCAAATAGATTCAGGAAGAGAGACTGCCATATACTCAGGTATACCAGTTCAAATGATATCTGGAGGGAGTGACAGAGATGGGTCAGGCCTCTCTGCAGATCTTTGCACGCTCCCTGATGAGCCCACCTTCTAAGAACTTAATGTTAGGTAGCTTGAGGTAAGCATCTGTTCTGGGGAACAGATTTTCTTCACCAAACTCAGTCTGTAAATTAATAAGCTGGTCCCAGGATTGTAGATGTAGAGATGGCAGGGATCTGAGAGGCCTCTATGCTTATTTTACAAATGATACCGAGATCCTGGTGCCATGCTTGACCGGAGATCCCTGAGATTTAAGTGTCACAGGCAGAATTCGAATTTAGGGCCACTCATTCCATAACTTGTGTTCTTCCCACTGGACCATGCTATCTTATCACTGAGGGGATAAAAATATTTGGTGACTGGGGGATACATCCAGGGTATCTGAGAATTTGAAGGTTATTTGATGAATAGGATTGAATTTTTATGGGCTTTCTTCAGCTAGAGGTGATAGAATCTATAAGAGTTTCCCTAGAATAGCCACCCCTCTCTAGAATAGAACTAATTCATGAACTCTTAAAATATACAGAGTGGGGGCAGCTAGGTGACTCAGTGGATAGAGCACTGGCCCTGGAGTCAGGAGTACCTGAGTTCAAATTCAGTCTCAGACAATTAATAATTACCTAGCTGTGTGACCTTGGGCACGTCACTTAACCACATTGCCTTGCAAAAACCAAAAAACAATCAAAAAAAGTTTAGAGTGGAGTATATCTCTCATAACAGTCTGAGGCAGTATGAGGACCATAAGGATTTTTGTGCTCATTTTACAGATGATGAAACTTGAGATACAGAGATGGGGAAATATTCAGTCACAGAACTAGTTAGCAGGGGAGCATGACTAAGAGATGCTTAGCTATCAGAGACAGCCTCTCTTCCTCCTCTCCTTCTTAGACCTGGAAGCAGGTCTAGCTTTGTAGGATGCAGCTAGGCAGCTCAGTGGAGTCAGAAAGACCAGAATTCAAATGTGACCTCAGTTGCTCACTAGCTTTGTCACCCTGGGCAAGTCACTTAAAGTTGCTTTATTCCTCTGGTGAAAGAAATGACAAACCACTCTGTTATCTTGCCAAGAAAACCCTAAATGGAGTCACAAAAGAGTTGGACGTGACTGAACAGCAAAAGCTTTCCTGGGTTTGTCAGGAAGCCCTGCCCCCCCCCCCCCACTCACAGTAAATGATTGCCTTTTTAAGGAAGACGCTCAAGGCCCCCCTTTGGGATTAAAGGGCACACCTGTCTAAGGTAAAGGTACTAATAGTCTCAGAAGGAGGGTGGTTGGAGAGACTTATGCCAATCTCTGTTCCAATAGGATATATCTGAGTTTTCATTCTATTTATTTATTTGTTTGTTTGTTTATTTATTGCTATTTTATTTTTCCAAATACATGTTATGAAAATTTTTCAACTTTTATCCATATGCCTACATATATTTTTAAGTTACAAAATGTTCTCCCACCCTTCCTTCCCACCACCCTCCCCTCAGTGGCTAATAGGTTAATATTGTACATACACACTTGTGTTAAACATGTTTACGGGTTAGGCATTTTTGGTATGAGGAATTAAGATTAAGGGAAAGAAATACATAAGAGATATTTCTGAGTTTTCATTTTAGAGGAGAATGGTTTCAGACTATGACACCTGTACTCCCTTTCTATTCATTATCAGAGAAAACTCTAACCCAAGCATCTCCTTTTCATTATCTTCTTATTTGGCATCATTGTTTTAGAATGTCAAGATTAGATGGTACAGAAACCATCTAATCCCAGTGACCTCATTTTACATGTGAGGAAACTGAGGCAGAGAGGAGAAGTCTTCTCTAACATCATATGAAGTTAAGACTTGACTTGAAGGAAAAGACGGTCCAGCTTCTTCTGTCTGAAGCTCTTCAGTGACAGGGAATGTGATGCCCACTTTCCCCATAGTCTGGCTGCCCCCATCCTCATCCTCATCGTCCTTTCATTCCTGCTTTTTAAGCCCATGGTGGGAGTGAGGGATGGCTTCCTTTGGTTAGGGGATCAGACTGTGGACCTGAGGTCCCAGGGTCCCAACTCGGCTCACCCCCCTGCCCTTTTTTCTTTCCTTAGCCCCGTTTATGAGAAATACTGCTCAGACCACTTTGCCGATGGACGCTGCGACCAGGGCTGTAACACAGAGGAGTGTGGCTGGGATGGACTGGACTGTGCGGGTGCTGTGCCAGAGCTGCTGGCCAAGGGGGTCCTTGTGCTCACAGTGCTGCTTCCCCCGGAGGAGCTGCTCCGCTCCAGTGCTGACTTCTTGCAACGTCTCAGTGCCATCCTGCGCACTGCTCTGCGTTTCCGCAGAGATGCTCATGGCAACCTCATGATCTACCCCTACCATAGGCCTAGTGGACGACCCAGCCGGGAGCTGGCCCCTGAGATCATCGGGTGAGTGACAAGGATGGGGCTGGAGCCCACTGGCTCCCCTTGTTTTGGTCATCCAAATTCTCATCCTCTTTCTGTCCTTGTGCTGGGGGCTGAGGTCCTGATGCTTGCTCACTTCCTTATCCATATCTTCCCTTACATCCTTCAGCTTCTTCCCCTTTTCTTTCAACCTCTCCTCACTTAGTACCTCCTCATACTTCCCTTCCTTCCCCTCACCCCTTTTTACTCCTTTTTCATCATTTTTCCCCTCCCTCCCCAACTCTACCTCTTCTTGGAATGCCCTCTGTCTCTCATCTCTACTTTCTTTCCAGAAGTACTGTTTCCCCCATCTCTCCCCTTCTTCTCCTCACATGGTTCTGCCCTTCATCTCATCTCATCTCCTCCCTCTTCCAACATTCAATTTAATCCATTGCCCACTTACCCAGGGACATATGGAAGCTTGCAAAGACAAGTCTGACACAGTCCATACCCTCAAGGAGATTCATTCGGTTAGAGGTGGAGGATAGAACATATTTATAGATGGATTCTTAGATGTCAACTGAAAGGAATGTCCCCAGTGGTGGGAAGGCCCCAAGGGATCTATGCTTGACCCTCTACTGTTTAACTTACTTATTAAGGACTTGGATAAAGATGCTTATTGAATTCAAAGGGAAACTCATTAACATGTGGTATTTGACAGTCATGAGCCAAACAAATCTCAGTAGACCACAACATTGGGTTTAATCTAGAAAAATGAAACTGAACATGGATGACTGTGAAATTTTAGATTTCTGTTAAAAAAAAATCAGTATCTAGTACAAGATGGTGGAAGTGTGGTAAGATCACAGTTCATTTGCTCTGTGATTTTAGTGAACCCTATGATTAATATGCTAAGAAGTGTTGGTGCCATTTTCCACTATGCTGAGAGAGGTTCCAAGCCCAAAACTAGGGAGAGTAATAGTCCCATTCTACTCAGGAGTATCATAGTGGGAGAAGGGCATTGATTAATAGAGGGATGGGCAGCATGGTCAAATGGAAAACATGTTGAACTTGGAGTTAAGGCACAAGCAATTAACTATACACACGTGTTATATGTAGATAAATAGGAGATAATCTTTGAGAGAAATCTTTAGAAGGGGATTCAGAAAATCGGGAGGGACCTGAATTCAAATGTAAATGTATATCATATATCGTAAGGATCAAATGAGATCTTGGATGTAAAGTACTTTTCCACCCTTGTAGGACCTAATGATTAGTGGCAAGCATCCAGAGAAAGGCAGTCAGGATGCCATATTCTTGGTTAGAGGAATTGGAGCTATTTAGCCTGGAGAAGAAAAGACTCAGGGAAAACTTGACAGCAGTCTTCAAGGGTTTGAAAGGCTGTTAGGTGGAAAAAGAAGGATTAGGCTCAGTGGGAAGAGTTTTTATTTGGAATCAGGGAACCTAGGTCCAATTCCTGGTATTGCTCCTTAAGAACTTGAGCAGTATCTACTTCCCTTCTCTGTGCCTTGGGTTTTTCTGTGAAATAAAACACTTGGGCTAGACAATCTTTAAGCTTAACTTCCTTTGATGCTTGGAATTAGAATTCTCACAGAGTGCAATGGGAACCTTGGGAGAGGGCACTTCTTCCCTGGCACTTGGGAGCTTCAGATTAGAAGTAAATGACCATTTGAGGATATTGAAGAAGAAATTCCTGATCAACTAAATGTTGGCCTTCTCTTCCAAAATTGATTCTGTAAGCTCTCCTGCCCTTCCCCTTTCCTCTTTGGCCCTATCATTCCCCCACTCTACATCTGTGCTCTACCCACTTCCCTGTTTCTTCCCTCCTTCCCCTCTCCTCCCATCATCTCCTCCTGTATGTACTCTGCCCATCTTCCCACTTGTCCTCTCCTTTTCTCCCCACTTCACTGTGCCCTTCACTTTCCCCTCTGGCATACAGCTTTATCTTTCCCTTTCTTCTCCATTCTGTTTCCTACTCTACCCTTTCCCTTCCTCAGTGTCCTCTTCCTCTTCTCTCCCCTCTCACTGCTCTCCCTCTTCTCTGTTCTCAGCTCAATGGTGATGTTGGAAATTGATAACCGCCTGTGCCTCCAGACCCCAGAGAGTAACCACTGCTTCCCGGATGCCCAAAGTGCTGCTGACTATCTGGGGGCACTATCTGCTGTGGAGCGACTGGACTTTCCCTACCCTCTTCGGGCTGTGCGGGGTGAGGCATGGTGGGGTGGTGACAAGGAGAGAGAGGGCAGGTCAGCAGGGACCTGGGTGGGGAGCCAGGAGGAGAGGCATCTGATCTGAGAGTTTTCCCTTTTCTAGGAGAGCCCCTGGAACCCCCTGAGCCCAGCTTGCGGCTGCTCCCACTGCTTGTAGTCGGAGCCGTCATTCTTGTCACCTTGGGCCTGGGTGTCCTTGTTGCCCGAAGGAAGCGTGAGCACAGCACCCTGTGGTTCCCCGAGGGCTTCTCACTCAACAAGGATTCAGCCGGGGCCAACAAGGGTCGACGGGAGCCTGTAGGCCAGGATGCCCTGGGAATGAAGTGAGAACCTTGGCTGCCCCTCTGACCACTCCAGTGTCCCATTGTTCCCAGTTCCACCCTTTATGCTGCCTCTGTCTTCCCTTCATCTTCTTCCTCATCTACTGTGATCTCAATGACCTCCAAACCCTTCTCTTGAGACTCATTTCTCTCCTCCATGACAGCTTGAGCACCTCAATCTTCTCGTTTCCAAGTCCCATCCTCTGATCTGATCCAAAAACATCATCTTCTCTCAGTGTGGGTGTCCTGGCCTCTACCCAGTATGCTTCATTTTCCTTGGGGCCCCCAGTGCCTTTCCTCATGGACCCTCTTGACTGGATGACTTGCCTTCTGTAGGAACATGACTAAAGGAGAGAGCCTAATGGGAGAGTCGGCAGAAGACTGGATGGACACAGAATGCCCTGAGGCCAAGAGACTGAAGGTGCTGATCCTTTCCCAGTCTCACCCCCCCATCTTTTCCCCTCATTCCATTCTTCAAGACCACAGTCATGTCTCCTCTTTTGCAAATTCCCCACGCCTTCCCTAATCTTACAAAAGTCCCGACTTCTCTAATGATTCATACTTTACCTTGTTATCTCCAAAGTATACAGCTTGTCCAAACTTTTCTCATTACTTATACAGTCAGTTCTAACTTTATGTGAATTTGCATTATGCAAATTCAACTTTAGATAAAGAATTTTAAGAGAAATCTGCATTCAAAAAAAAAGGAGTTTATTAACTTTGCATAGAGTATGCTCTCTGTCTTCTCCAGCCCCTTGGTTTGGTGCTCTTCAACTCCGCTCCTACCAACCCCGCCTTAAAAAACAAAAACAAAAACTTCTCCAAGTAAAAATAGAAGAATGGATATATGGAGAGACTTTGGGGTTTGGCTTGAGACCTCTGCGCCAAGAGAGGAGACCTTTGACTTTCTCTGCCCACCCACATGTTTGTTCCCTGTTGTGTTTGTCCCCTTCTCCCACATATTGGCCACCCTTCCCTGTCTTTGTCCTTGTATGGTCTTATATGCTTGCTCCCTTCCCCTTCCCCCATGTGTTCTTCCTCTTGGTTCAGGCCTGGCTCTGGTCCTTGAGTGTTCCTCTTGTTTTTCTTGCTTCTCTGTCCCCAGCCCTGACATTGAACCATTTACTAGACCCCTCCTTCCATAGGCCTTGAAGCCCCCTTCCTTCCCTTCTTTCCCCAGGTCCATGGGCAAATTCACATTATATAAAAATCACTTTAAATAGAAGTCTGCAAAACGATCAGCTTTATAAGGAGAGAACTGCCTCTTCTCTCTAGGGGAATAGGGGACACACAAAGGGAGAGAGTCCCAAGGGCTTGTTATCTCTAAGGATGTTGTGGGACACTTGAGTGAATTCTATGAGGACTGGCTACACCCTTGGGGAATATTTCTGGCTCTTTGAGGTGAGTCGTTGACCTAGGCTGGTAGCTAGGGATAGACATGGCTCTGTCCCTATTAGTGTCCTCTTTATTGTTACTTGGTTCACCTCCAGTGATTCCTGGGAGTAGCTCCTGGCAGGACTTGAATTACTTAGATCCCAAGTTTTCCTTCCTCTTGTTTTAAGTCTTCATTTACCTTGGGGACTTCTTTAACTCCTGGAAGAGAAAAGAGAATACCTCTTTGGGCCCCACAACCTCTCTGGCTTTAGATTACCCTGGTTTCCTCCTTCCTCATCCTTGGTCTTTCCTTAGGTTTTCAACCTCAGGAAACCTGATTCTTGCCACAATCTGGTTTTCTTTTGGTCTGAGCATGGGCCCTGCCCCTTGCTGGCACGCCCAAGTTATGATTCATTTGAATCCTGTCAGTTCATGGCGGTTGAAGATTCCGTGTCTTGCCTCCCCATTGCTCTCAGCTGACATCTAAGTCCAGGTTCTACTTTGTGTGAGACCAACTTAGGGAAGAACAGTGGGGAAGAGGTTGGGTCTTGTCTCTTCCCTGAAAAGGAAGGCAGATCTTCTTAATAATGAATGCTTTCCCCTGGGAAATAGTGGGTTCCCCATCCCCAGCATAGACTGGATGATGATCTCTTGGAGGGAAATGTTAGAAACAGGCTACCTGGTTTGTAGGCATCAGATTAGATCTAGGTGTTTTCTTCCTGGGGAAATTCCATGGTTCTTTGAAATGGAACCCAGACCTTGAAACGATTCATCCCTTGTACTTTTACTTCCAAGAGCATACATACAGCCTGATCAGCATTTTCTGATTACCTACCCACAGAGAGAGAGAGAGAGAGAGAGAGATAGACAGAGAGACAGAGAGACAGAGAGACAGAGAGACAGAGAGACAGAGAGAGAAGAGAGGAGAGTCTGGACATCAAGTAACATAATGCTGGGCTAGAAGTTAGAAAGACCCAGCTTCAAATTCTTCTCAGAAATGTCCCAGTTGTGTGACTCTGGGCAAGTCATTTGCTCTCTTTGAGCAATGAAGATAGGAGGAATTTTGAGTCAGAGGACCTGGGTTTGAATCCAGATTCTACTATTTCCATCTTGCATACCTTCTCTGTGCCTCAGTTTCCTCTTCTTTGAGAAAGTCCTAACTCTAAATCTCTGATCTTGTTAGGATTCTTGTAAAGGTTCACCTTTTACTTAAAAGTCCATAGTTGCATAGCATTTTAGGGTTTTAAAAGCTCTTTCTATATGAAATCTCATTTGATCCTTATACCAACCCTGGGAGGAAGGTGCTATTATTGTCATTCTCATTTTATCTCTGGAGAAAGGTTGAGAGAGGTGAAAGTAAGGCCTTCCTAACTCTAATGCTTGCACTCTTTCCCCTGAACCATCTGGTGGCACAGTAGATAGAGTACTGATCTTGGAGTCAAGAGGACTGGAGTTTGAATTCAGACACTTACTAGCTGTGTGACCTTGGACAAGTCACTTAACCTTGATTGTCTCCCATTCAGGGCTACCTCCAATTGTCCTGATTCACATCTGGCCACTGGACCAGATGACTCTGGAGGAGAAAGTGAGACTGGTGATTTAGCATGGTCTCCCCTCACTCAAATCCAGTTCAAGTGCTTATCATGGCATCACCTCCCTGATGACATGGTCTTTGAAAACAAAGGACAAAACATCATCTAGCAGCCTCCTGTGATGGCTATTCTTGATCTCACCTTGGAAAATGATTCCATTTGGGATTCTAGAGCTGGCAGGCCCCTCATGACCATATTGGTACTCTCCTTTAGACCCTGGCTCTTTGTTTTCTTGGAGGGCAGGGATTCTTCACCTTGTTTATATCCTGACTTGTTTTGGTCATTATCGTGCTGAAAGCCCTGGGCCCTTTTTCATAGTCATATTTGTAAATATGTATAATGAAATAGGCAGTGCTCCTTACCAGCTCCACCTCTTTCTTTACAGGTGGAGGAGCCTGGGACTGGGGCTGAGGACCCTGTGGACTGCCGCCAATGGACTCAGCACCATCTCGTTGCAGCTGACATCCGTGTGCCCCCAGCCATGGCCCTAACCCCACCCCAGGGTGACCTTGATGCTGATGGCATGGATGTCAATGTGCGAGGTCCAGGTTGGCATCACATCCCTCTCTTGTCATTGCCTTCCCGATCAAATCCTCCTCCCAAACTTCTCCCATCCTGAGCCTTCCCGTGGATGGGTCTCTGGGTGTAGTGAGGGTCTTTGGGGAAAGGAGAGGTGGAGTTTATCCTTGTGCAGCTGACACATATCCAAGTGAAGTCTGCTAAACTCAAGTATGAGGGAAGGAGGTTGCCTTGCGTCTTCCTAGTACACTTCCTAAATAATGTTTGAGAGGGAGTAAAAGAATCTGGGAAGGTTTTCTGGTAGAACCAGACTCCTGGTGTCTGTTCATAGTGAAAGGAGTTGGGGGTGTATGTGTGTGTGTGTTTTGACAGTGAGAAGGAGTTGAGTATGGACTATCAGGTTCCAGGGACCAGGATTTTTCTGTACTTGTATTGGGGAAAGAAGGGAGTTGGTTGTATGGTCATCCCAGGGACCATGATCCTGATTCCTGGCTCAGGGTCCCCTCTTTCCCATAGATGGCTTTACACCTCTGATGTTGGCCTCATTCTGTGGGGGAGCACTTGAGCCAGTGCTGGTAGATGCCGAGGAGGCTGAAGATACTCCAGCCAACATCATCTCAGATCTGATCTGCCAGGGGGCTCAACTTGGTGCTCAGACAGATAGGACTGGAGAAACTGCCCTGCATCTGGCTGCTCGTTACGCCCGTGCTGATGCTGCCAAACGCCTGCTGGATGCTGGTGCTGACACCAATGCCCAGGACCACACAGGCCGTACCCCCCTGCACACAGCAGTGACTGCTGATGCCCAGGGTGTCTTCCAGGTGGGCTGGGACCTCAGAGTGGGGGCATACTTGGGTACCCAGTAGGGGATGGCATCCTTGGTGTGCCCTCAGAGGAATAAAGGATATTCCAAAGGGACAAGGATCTAGGTATCCTGGGAATTACCTTGGACTAGACTCTGAACCTCTGAACCATCTGGTGTTCCAGATCCTAATCCGAAACCGTTCCACGGACCTGGATGCCCGTATGGCAGATGGCTCAACAGCACTGATCCTGGCTGCCCGACTGGCTGTCGAGGGCATGGTTGAGGAGCTCATTGCCTGTCACGCTGATGTCAATGCTGTGGATGAACTGGGTATTGCTGGGCCCCTGGGGGAAGACAATAGGAGGTGATTGTGGTAGTGGTATGGGGTGGGGGAGGGTTTGAGAAAAGGAAGTAAATGTGAGATGTGCCTTGAGGGTCTCTGAAATAATCATAGGTCCATACATAAGAATCCAAAGAGTTCTTAGAGGTCATCTAATTCGCTAGCTCATTCCCTTCATTAAGGCCAGCTCCATCCCAAGCTCCAACTATGAGCTTGTTAACTGTAGCAACTTTAATATGGCCTATTAGAACTGGAATTACCGGGCTGCTGCCACCAGACTTTGCCTTCCAGTGGATCCTCATTAAAGGAGCAGCTAGGTGGCACAGTGCACAGAGCACTGGCCTTGGAGTCAGGAGGACAGGAGTTCAAATCTGGCCTCAGACACTTGACACTCACTAGCTGTGTGACCTTGGGCAGTCACCCGCATCCAGGGCCACCTCTAGTCATCCTGATCCATATCTGACCACTGGACCCAGATGGCTCTGGAGGAAAAAGTGAGGTCGGTGACTTAGCACAGCCCCCCCCCCCCCAATTCAAATCCATTTCATGTGGTTGTCATGGCATCACCTCCCTGATTTCATGGTCTTCTTTGAGAATGAAGGACAAATATCATCATTCCCTTCATTTTTCAGATGAGAGAATTTAGACCATTAGAAGTTACATGACTTACCCAACTCACTTTGATTCCAAATCCTCTCATCTTTCCACTTATTGTCTCTGGGGATCTCAAGCTAAAAAGCTAAACATCTGTCTGTCTGTCTGTCTATCTATCTCTATCTAATCTATCTTTATATCTCTCCATCTATCTCTGCCTGCCTATTATCTATCTAAATATCTATCTATATTTATCTATAGCTATCTTTTTACCTATCTTTACCTATTATCTATGTAAACATTTGTCTGTATCAATATATTTCTCTTATCTTTCTATTTCTCTGCCTATTCATTTATCTTCCTAGTTATCTGTTGTCCAAGTCCTGTCATTCTAAAACAGAGCTGTCAGATACACAGTCATGGGCTGCCTATGACCCAGAGTAATCCAGAGTGAGACCAGAAAAAGATTAAAATATCATTGGGAAATTTATAACAAAATTAAAAAAATACAATGAAACACAGATAACATTACATTTAAAAACTAAGTCATTATGGGACCAACAGGGATCCTTGTGCCAAGGTTTAGTGATCCCATTGCTATTTGAGTTTGACACTATAGTTCTGCATTCATGTGCATATGGTCTATCACTGCCAAGACAATTGTAGGTAGGACTCAAAATTCCATAAATCTAGTAGCTTTTTAGGGGTGAATTAATTAAATGTTTGAACAAATGTAGCCCACGAATGTTATAAATATCCTCTTGGCAGGAAAAAACCCACCCCAGCCTTAGAGGGACCAGCTGCCCAAAAGGGCAACCCTTCCTATTTGAGGTTAATTGAACTTGTTGGGAAATTTTTCCTTATATCAAACCATAATATGCTTCCCTGTACCTTCCTTCTATTACTTCACATTCTGCCCCAGGAATCAAGCAGAACCAGATTTGTTCCTCTTCTTCATGATAGACCTTCAAATATTTGTGGACAACTGACATCTCTCCTCATCCCTTAAGTCTTTCTTTTCCTCAGGTGCTTCCATTGGTTCTTGGAGTCCCTCACCATCCTAGCATATATTCTCAGGGTTGGCAAGGCTTTTCTGAAGTCGACATGTCTAAGGCATATCTCCCGTGCAGTCATATTAGCCTCAAGGGCTCCTCCCTTTCTTCCTCATCTCAATCATTTTTGTTTGTGCTTTCAAAAATCTCATTCTTAGGACTGCTCATCCCTCTTAGGAAATAACTTCACCTTAGAAAAGTAAGCCATTGGAGTCATCCATTCATCCATTTAGCAAGCAGTTAGCACTGATTATATTCCAGACCCTATTGTTGGATGAGAGAGAGACAAAGTCCAAAACCAAATGGGTGCCACTTCTTATCCTTTCTTTGAACCCATTGAAATCTCAGGATAGGTGTTTCCATTTGAAAAGAACCACCCTCCTTTTTAAGGAGGTATAAGCTGGTACTATATAAAATGATGACTTGTGGTGACTTGTCTCCAAGATTCCCATCATCTATCTCTACTTAAGAAGGCAGTTCCTTTAGATTCCTTTAGAATTGAGTTCAGGAGGGGTTGCTAGGTGGTGTAGTGGATAAAGCACTGGCCTTGGAGTCAGGAGTACCTGGGTTCAAATCTGGTCTCAGACACTTAATAATTACCTAGCTGTGTGGCCTTGGGCAAGCCACTTAACCCCATTTGCCTTGCAAAAAAAAAAGAATTGAGTTCAGGATAGCAGCAGATTCCCTTGTTTCTCCCTCTATCTTTTGAAGAATGAAATGATTATTGAGGAAAGTCTCAAATGTACCGGCTGTTCTGATTATGCAAAGGGAGCTCCACAGAAATCCTGGGAGTCCACTATCTTTACAGTATCATTCCTTATTAGCAAATTTATGATTTATCTCCAGAATGTTCCTAATTCTTCCTTCTTTGGAAGTGGACTGTAGCATACTTCATAAAAAAATTTTACTCCTTTCACTGATCCTTCTCCAGATATTCTCTACTTTAGAGTCCATACATTAATTCCCCAACGTCCTAGGATTTCCTCACATGAATGTTTTTTTTTTTGGGGGGGGGAACTATGATTTCATTGGTAAAAGAAATTTCATTGGTTTAAGGAAAGCTCCCTACTAGTGCATATCATCAGTTAGGTATCTGCTCTGAAACTTTTTTTTTTTAAGAAAGTTGATTTTAGAAAGTTGTTTAGGGAGCAGGGCTAGAGTACTGGCCCTGGACCAGGATGACCTGAGTTCAGATATGGTCTCTTACAAGCTGTCTCTTGTACTTCATAGGTATTTTCAGTTCACATCCCTCTTCGTGTAGTCCCAAGGATCTTTCCCATGACTTTTAACCTGTCTTGCAATGACCTTTGCATGCTTAACTTTGCTCTTCCCAAATATATGACTTTAGCCTTTGGGAAGTCTTTACTGATTCCCAGCCTGTTTCCCTTCTTTCTGTTTAGCTGACTTGAAGCCTATTCTTTTCCTCTTCCTTCTTTGAATAACTGGATTTTCCCAGTGATCTTTCCTCAGGAAGTCTCCATCTTAGGCATTGGTTTCCCTTGGAACCAATCAGCTGCCAATCAATTTTCTCTAAAGGCCAGAGGCAGACATTTGAATCTTCCCATTTTCAGGTTTCTATACTTGAGGATTTCCTAACTTTAAAAAAATTTTCTCAACCCTCGGCTCATTGGCCTATCGACCTGTTCTCATTCTTGTTTGAAAGACAGTGGCATGGCACAGTGGTCAAAATGACTAACCTGGAATCAGGAGGATCTGACTTCAAATCCAACTAAAGGCATTTACTAGCTCTGTGACTCTGGGCAAGTCACATAACTTCTCTCTGAACCTGTTTCCTCATCTGGAAAATGAGTACAATAGCACCTACCCCCTAGAGTTGTTGTGGAGGATCAAATGAGAAGACATTTGCTGCTTGTAAATTTTAAATTACTATGCTGTTAGCATCGTTATTATTATTTCTTCTCCAAATGTGTCTGAGAGCTCATGGATACTTGGGCCCTTGATGAGCTTCCAGAATCCTGTTGTTATAGTTTTGAAATACCCAAATATGATATTAAACTTACTATATTATTCTGAGCTTAGATTTCCTAAGCTATGTCTCTAAAATAAGATCTCTTTGAAAAAGAAAACTAAATTGTTTTTAGGGGAATTTTTGTTATGGTCCAAACTTGTTTGTGATTTTATTGATGTCAAGTACTTACAGTAAAGAAGCTCCCTCTACCAGTCAATATGGACACTTGTTCTATGTGTCTTAAGGAATTCCCTGGGTAACCAAGAGGTTAAGTGATTTGCTTCGAGTCTCTGAGGCAGAACTTGAACCCAGGACTTCCTGATTCTGAGACTGACTCTTGGTCCATTAGCTGCATTGGTACCCTTAGAAATCTATCGCCAAGCATAGACTGTGCTCAACTTTTAAACAACTGACTCAACAAATATTTATTAAGAACTTAACTGTAGAGCTCTGTACTTGGTATTCAGAAAGAAACAAAAGTTTAAATAAGCATAGGAAAAAGGACAGTCAGCAAAAATGACTTAACATTCACACCTCACTCTCCAGAGACATTCTTATTTGTGTTGCCAAGTTCTCTTCATTCTGGAGGGTGTGTAGCAGGTTCTCTCTATCCCCCCTTATAGAACCTTGCAGGATCCTGAGCCCCTCAATCCTCTCCTCTCTTATACTTACAAACACATGTATGTAAATACATAGATATCTCTGTTTGTATCTACCTGTATCTCTCTCTGTGTCTAACCATTCATCCATCCTTTATTCATCCATTTATCTATCTCCTTATCTCTCTTTCTATCTGTATCTCTATTGCTTTATTTCTATCTAATGATCTCTTTATCTTTATCTATTCATTTATATCTATCGATTCATTTATATCTCTATCTCGATATATATATGTTATCTATCTATATCTATATCTATCTATCTATCTATCTATCTATCTATCTATCTATCTATCTATCTATCTATCTATCTAACATCTATCTATCTATTTATCTGTCTAATCTCCAGGTCTCTGCAGGACTCTTGCCCTTCCTTAAACACATCAGGTCTGGAGGCCAGACCTTGACTAGCCCCATGCTAAACTGGTTTTGGGCTTAATCTTCAATTCTGTGTTCTCAGGTAAATCTGCCCTACATTGGGCTGCAGCTGTCAACAACGTGGAAGCCACAGTGGCCTTACTCAAGAATGGGGCCAACAAGGACATGCAGGATAGCAAGGTGAGACCTGCCCCCACCACAGTCAGCCTGCTTTCTCTCTTACCACTTACTCTCCTCATCTCTTTTCTCTCCCCTCCCATAAATCTACTTTTTGTTTCTTTCTCTTTTTTTCCTTCCCTTCATCCTTCACTCTTTCTGGTTCTGGTTCCCCTCCATTCCCCCCAACCCCCAACTATGATCCTCATGACTCCTGCCCTACCCCCCTCTAGGAGGAGACACCCCTGTTCCTTGCAGCCCGGGAGGGCAGCTATGAGGCAGCCAAGGTTCTCTTAGACCACTTTGCCAACCGAGAGATCACGGATCACCTGGACCGGCTGCCCCGAGATGTAGCCCATGAGCGGCTACACCAGGACATCGTACGCCTGCTAGAGGAACACAACACTGCTCGCAGCCCTCCAGGTGCCCATGGACTTGCCCCACTGCTCTGTCCACCAGGCACTTTCCTGCCTGGCCTCAAACCCACGCCTTCAGGGAGTGGCAGCAAGAAGAGTCGGAGGCCCCCAGGAAAGGGTGGCCCCGGGGCCGGTGGGGCCAAGGGTCGAACCAAGAAGCTGACACTTGCCTGCCCAGGCCCCTTGCTAGAAAGCTCTGTGACACTGTCACCTGTAGACTCTCTGGACTCACCACGGCCTTTTGGGGGAACTCCTGCTTCCCCTGGGAGCTTCCCCTTGGATGGGCCCTATGCAGCCACAGTGTCACTGGCTCAGCTGGGTGGGACAGGGAGGGGTGCACTGGGGCGGCCCTCAGGAGGCTGTGTGGTGAACTTAGGTCTGGTGAGCCCTGTGGCAGTGCCCTTTGACTGGGCCCGCCTACCCCCACCAGCCCCAGGGACCACCCACCCTAGCTTGGCCCCACCTGGTCCTTCTTTCTTATTGCCTGGGCCCCTGCCATTGGCCCCAGGCCCCCAGATCTTGGTTCCTGGGACCCCTGTCTCTCCCAAGGAGCCCCCACCCCAGTACTTCCCACCAGGTGGAACATCTGAGGAGTACCCACCTCCTGCTGGTCCTGTGCCTCCTTCTCGAGGCAGCCCCTCTAAACATTTCCTGCGGGTTCCCAGTGAGCACCCCTACCTTACTCCATCTCCGGAGTCTCCTGAACTGTGGGCCAGCCCTTCTCCCCGCTCGCTCTCAGACTGGTCTGACTCCACACCCAGCCCGGCCACTGGGGCTCTACTGACACCCCATCCTGTCCCTGGCCCCCTGCCCCAGGGCCAGGGCCAGGGCCAGGGCCAGGGCCAGACTCAGACTCAACTGGGTCCCCGGCCTGACCCAGTCCCCAAGAGACAAGTGTTGGCCTGAGACAGCTCCCTGACCCTGGCTCTGCCAGGCTAAGACCTAGATGGGGCCGTGGACCCTGGGAGTTTGGGCCTGAGCCCCCTCCCTTGGGTTTCCCATTCCCCTACTGCCATTTCCTCCTTATGTTTTCTCTCACTCATTCTCTCTCTTCCTCTCTCTGATCCCACATAGTCCTCTCTTTGCCCTCTCTCCAGTCTTCCATTTTCTATCTCTGACATTAGTGTTTTGTTTTTTTTTTACATTTTGTATAGAACCAAAAACATTTAAACAAACTTATTATTATATCTATATATATTTTTTTTTACAAAATATATATATGGAGAAGGTCCCTACCTTTCCGTTCCCACCCCCACCCCCACCCCCAAGTGCACTACCCCAAAAGGGGGCCAGTCTAAACCTCTCCCACTCCCTTCCCTTCCATCAGTGCCCCCGTGGGGCTGACCCTGTCGGCCTATAGGCCGCACCAGATCCCGTGTACCGAGTACACAGCTGTGACCACATCTCCTGTGGTACCTGTGGCCATATTTGTGAGCCCCTGTATTGGGGGGGGAAGGAGGAGAACTGTGGCCCCCCCCCATGAATTGGGATTCTTCCCTACTTCACTGCATTCCAGATGTAACTTATTTTGTGGCATTGCTTGGGAATGGACCATGTCCATTGCTCTGAGCTTTAGAGGGAAACTTTGACCCACTTACTCTGCTTCCTTTCCCCTTATAGATTTGGGGTGGGTGTGGGTCAGTGTTCCCCCCAAATCTGTACATTTCACTAAAGTCTTTATGTAAATATGGGGGTAGAGGGTCTTCCCAGCCCCTCATACTGCCCGGGGCTCCCCTGGCCCCTGCGTAAAAATAGAAGGATTGTAGGCTATTTTTGTAATGTGTCCCATCCTGCACTGCCTGTGGAGCTGAGGCTCCCCCCCCCCTTCCCCACTGTACAGACCCTCAACCTTTGCCACCACCTAATAAAAGTGTAGTTATCACCAAAATGTCAACTGCTTTGTGTTTGTGCATGTGTTGGTCTGGGGGAAGAGAGGCTGCTTCCAGAACAACTTGGATTCTCAGTTTAGTCTATAAAAATTAGAACTGTTACTAAGAATTTTGACATCTGGGTGAAATTCAGTTGAGGGGAGCAGAAAATCCCCAAGGCTGCTGCTGAGGAAGCCAATCCATGCTGCTATCACTGCTGATCTCTGGTGTCTTGTGTGGCATGGATTTGTATGTAGGTCCAGTGGGGTGAGGGTGGTGCAAAGTAGAAGGGTGTAATATAAGGTGTCCCATGAAGAACAGATGATCTGAAACCAGACCAGATAGTAGCAATAGGGTGGTCCCTTCCCCTGTCCCCATCATGTTAAAACTGTGAGGTCAATGTCCTGATTGCCTGTTCCTGGCTAACATTCTGTTGTTAACCAAAGTTCTAGAAGAATAAATCAATTTGTTACTCTGAGGCATTTCCTCTATTATTAGCTCTCAGGGTCACTGTGAGCAAAGCTAGTTGTAAACTCTTTTAGTGTGTAGTAGAAATGTGAAGGATCCAGGGATGGAGGGTTTGGGGGATCCTTGTAGTCCTGGACCTATATTGAGACTATGATGAAGAACCATTTGGGAGGACGGGTGTGAGGAGAGGAAAATGGGATGGGGGAGAGGGATGTTCATATTTCAATCCTGAAATCTTCAACTCTTCAAATCTCTGTGGATTCTTCCTCCATGACTCAATAGGCAGTCTTTGAGAGCTGCTTCGGCCAGTCATCACCTGGTGGCCAGACAAATGAACTTTGGTGAGTTTGGCTAGGCTGGCCTGAATATTAATAGACTTATACATAGACTCTGGGGCCATACCTGAAACCTTTCCAGGTGATAGGATCCATTATGGTCTGTCTTCCAACCTCATACACATTGTATTTCAAGTCTTCTTACTCTCCCTCCTTATCTCTCCCATTCACATCCTTTTCTTCATTTACTTTACCTCTACCGTCTCACCTAGACTATTGCAATGGTGTGCCAGCTCCCAATTTGTGCTGTGCTAATTGCTAGGGCTACAAAAAAAGGAAAAAAACAAGAACACCCAGGCCCTAGTCCTCAAGGAGCTCATAGTCTAAAGGGACGGATAACCTGTAAACAAGGTTTATACAGATTCAATTGAGGGTTATCTCAGAAGGAAGGCACTTAAGATTAAGGAGGACTGGTAAGGCTTTAGCTGAGGCTTGAGGGAAGCCAGAAGGTGGAGAGAATTTCAGGTCTGGGGGACAGTCATTGAAAGCCTTTGGAGTTAAGAGATGAGTGTTGAATGTGAGAAACAGGTAGATTGCAGAAGATATGGAAGGGACTAGGGTATGGGAAAGCTGGAAAGGATAGGAAAGACTTTGAAAATCACAGGATTTTATATATGGTCCTGTCAGTAAGAGGAAAGAATGAATTTATTGACTAGAGTTATATGAACAGGCTTGTGTTTTAGGAAGTTCAGTCTGATAGTTGGTAGGAACCCAACCAGCAGACTAATGAAATAATAGAAGCATGAGATGGTGAGACTTTGTACCAGTGCGTTAGAGAGATATGACAAAAGGAGAAACTAGAGGACCTGACAGCCAATCAATATTAGGGGAAAGAGAAAAAATGAAAGATAGGAAATGATAAGCCCCTAGGTTGTGTACCTGGGTAACTGAATGGGGGGGGGGGTACCCTTGAAAGTAACAAAGAAATCAGGAATGAGAAAAGAGTTTGGGGGAAAAGATTCTGAGTTCAATTTTGGACATGCTGAGTTCAAGGTAATTGTAGGATGTACAGTTTAAGATATCTAAAAAGGCAGCCAACTGCTGAAGGTCAGGAGAGAGGTCAGTAGACAAATAGATCTGAGAGTCATTTGCAAAGAGATGATAATTAAGCTATGGGTGCTGCTGAGATCACCAAGGAGAATAATCTGGGAGCAGAGAAGAGGTCCCATCTAACATTTTAAAAGCATGAATTTGATAATGTCACTACTTTACTCAATTTTTTTTGATGGATCCTCCTTGCCGCTAGGATAAAATAGAAAAAATCTTCAATCTCAAATATAATTCTTGCCTTCTTTTTGAGTCTTCTTTTTCTCCCACCCCTAAAATTACTTCTTTCACATACTGTGGCCTGTCAGCCATGTCCTGTATACAAAATTCCAACTCCTGCCCTTTGCATAGATGATTCTCTTGCCAGGAATGCCTGCTTTTCTTATTTGCAAACAACTTAGGGACTACTTCCTAAAAAGGCCTTTCCTCAAACCCCCACTTCATGTTCCCCCCACCACCAAATTTGTTACTGTTGTTCAGTCGTTTTCAGTCATGTCCAAATCTTTTTGATATCTTTTAGATTTTCTTGGCAGAGATACTGGAGTAGTTTGCCTTATTCTTCTCTAGGTCATTTTGCAGATGAGGAAACTGAGGCAAATAGGGTTGATTGCCTTGCCCAGGATCACACAGCTATGTCTTGATGTGAACTTGGATCTTTCTGATTCCAGGCCCATAACTCTAACCACTGTACCACCTAACTGCCCCTACCAAAATACTTTGTATATACATTGTACTGGCTTAGCTATGCACATGTTAAGTTTCCCAGTAAAATGTAAGCTCTTTGAGGGCTTGTCTTTGTATTTGAATGTCTAACAGTGGCTTCCATAAAGTAAACCTTTAATAAATGGTTATTCGATTAGATTGTTCCATTTGAAAACCCAGGGTCACTACTGCCCATGCTGAATACAATAGAAGTGTATAGTAGTGGTTACATATGAAGGTGACATATCTGAGCAGATGGAGGAAGTCCATTAATTTGCTTCTAAAGAAACTGGTCGAGCCAAGGGAGTTACAGGCAATACTTTGATTTTACGGTAGCTCTGGAAATTGGGTTGGAATAGTTTCCTGGCTTTTCTTAAGACTCAGGATGACTCAGATGGTTTGGGGAAGATTGGGGTGTGGTTTTAGTGGAGAACTTGAGTATAATTTCCATTGTATAAAGGGTTTTCATGAGGAAGTTAGCCTAAGAGAACAGGTCTAGGAGTTGGAGAAGTGGGTTGGAGTTGCAGATAGATGGTCTCTGACAAAACAAAGGTAAAAACTTAAATGTCATAAAATAATGGAATGGTCTATCTTGCTGAGTTGTGAGTTTGTCATCACTGAAAATCTTAAGAGGTGGTTGAATAACTATTTGGTGTCTCCAATGTGGTACCAGAGAAATACTGTAGAATTTGAAATCTGAAAATGTGATCCAATGATACAATTTTCTACTTTTTTTTAGTTTTTTTTTTCAAGGCAAATGGGGTTAAGTGGCTTGCCCAAGGCCACACAGCTAGGTAATTATTAAATGTCTGAGGCCAGATTTGAACTCAGGTAGTCCTGACTCTAGGGTCAGTGTTACAATTTTCTACTTAAGTGACATTGGACAAGTTACTTAACTTTTCTGGTCCTCAGTCTCCTTATTTGACAAGTGAAGGAGTTGGACTAGATCTGGCCTCAAGTCCTTTCTAATTCTGAATCTGTAATTCTGTTATCCTAGGTATCTTTCCAAACTCTGAGGTTTTGTGATACTACAAAGAAAGTAAGATATATTCTGAACCCAAGGAGAAACTGAAAAATTTCCTCAAGTCAGAATGTCAGAGATGGAGGGGACATTAGAGATCCTCTATTATTACTCCCTCATTTTATATCAATAATATTTGAAAACAGTATGGCACAGGGGATAAGTCACTGGACTTGGCAGCCAAAAGACTTAGATTCAAAACCTACTTCAAACAGTTATTTGCTCTGTAATCCTGGACAAATATCTTAATTTCTCTGTTCCTCAGTAAGGGGACTGGAAATAGCTTCTGAGGTTTCTTTACTAGAACTTAATTTGCATGTTATTGAACCTTGGTATATTTCCCAATCCCATCATTTGAAAGAAAATTAAGATTTATAGACAAAATTTGGAAGATTTGGTAGGGCACAAGTGGACTTTGACCCTGGAAGACAATGATCGGTGTCTTCAAATATCTGGTCCATCATATGGAAGAAACATGAACATGTTCTCTGTAGCCCCAGGAGAGAACTAAGAGCGGAAGTTAGATAAAGGCAGATATGGGCTTGACTCCTTTAATTCAATCAAACCTATGGTTTCAATGGTACAGTGTAGGAAATTCTCTGTGAAGACGTTTCTTTACCAATAACAGTAACTAAACATTAATATCACTTTAAGGTTGAAAAATACTTTATGTTCAATAGTCTTGAGAATTAAGTGAAATATCATCTCCATTATGTGGATGAAGAAATCAGGGCTCAGAGAGGTTTTGATTTGTCCAGGATCACACAGTCATTAAATATCACAGGTGGGATTTGAACTCAGGTCTTGTCTGATTCCAAGTCCAGGGCTGTATCCATTAAAGCATCTATCTGCCTCAATGCAAGCATGATTCTATTCTGCAATTTAGAGAATCGGCTATAGCTCTTGAGAAGTGACTTGCCCATGATTATATAGCCAGGATGTGTCAAAGACTGAACCTGAATCCAGATCCTCCTGATTCACTCTGTTCGTTACACCAGGTGGAGGAGGAGAAATGGGGGAGGGGGTGGAGGAGAAGGAATAGTGCAGAGTAAGAAGGGGAAGGGAGCAGGAGAGGAGAAGGTGGTGAGCAGGCAGCATCTCTACAAGCACTGATTATCTGTATTATCTCATTTGAGCTTCACAATCAGCCTATGGGGTACAGGCTCTTATCCCTATATTGCAAAAGAGAAAACTAAGTGTAGGAGAGGTTACAATGATTTGTTCCTAGTCACACACCTAGCAAATGATTGAGTTTGCCCTTTGAACTCAAATCTTTCTTACTTTAAAGCAGGAATTCAAGGTGCCATTTAAAAGCTTTTTCTTGACTCTGTCCATTCTATTTATGCCATCTAGCGGCCAATAAAAGTAAAAATTCATATTTACCACATTCTTGACAAAAATCAAGTGAGGGAAATAGTTCATATGTAATCTCCATTTAGTAATGGAAGAAATAAAGACTTAACAAGGTGAAATGTTTTGCTCAAGGGCACAAAGCTGAGAAGTAGACAGAATTCATATTTTGGAGTGACATTCCAATACTTCTAAAAAATTAGAACAATGGGCTGCCTCCTGTGGCAATGAGTTCCCTGTCACTGGATGTGTTCAAGCTGGATGGTCATTAGGAAAGACAGCATCTGCAAATAGGCAGATTAAAGCTAAGGGAAGATTATCTTTTCACAGGAGCATTTTCTATAGCTGAGACTGGAGCCTGGGAGAGTGCACCTATTGCCATTGATTTGTTTCTTGGGTTTAGTTCTGCCTTGTGAGGAATTGCAACTCAGACTCAGGAATGCAGGTTTGGGAAAGAAAATAGGAATTTATTAAAGGAAGTTACAGCATATTAAGAAAGGGATAGAAAAGTTAGAAAGAGTTTAAGAGAAGACTACGTGGATTGCTAGCTGTCCAGCATTCAGCAGGAGACTGGAAGTGACCCAAGTCCCTCATTGGAGACTCTGCCCTTTGGGGAGGGATCCCTTTTGGGTGGTCTTCCAGGACCAGTGCTTCCTGGCTGCCCCAGAAAATCAAGGCAATCCAAGTTGAAGGTCAGGCCCTCAGGTGTGGCCTAAATTAGATGATAAAGGAAGATTCCCTTTACAATGCAAACAAAAGATTTGCAAAGTTTGTCTCCAACTGATCTCATCACCCCCTATACCCACATTTCTCTGCATCATACCCAAGGATGATGTGTCTAGGACAAGCCAGTCCCAAGAAGGAAGGACTGTTTCCCCCCCACCCCCACCCCAAGACACAGCCGAGTGTGGAAGTGACCATGCAGAGGTAATAGCTCTAATTTCCTAAGGCAGATTTGGGGGCTTAATGACTGTTCATTAAGCTCATTGATCAGAGCTCAGAGGTTATTGCCTTTAAGCTCAGAGCCCGATTTTTAAGCTTCCTAAGTTTGTGTGACCACTTTTCATAGTTTTCTCTCTCTTGCTGGACATCAAGGGGCATCTTGGAAGGTGTGGCTCTTGCCCTCCATGTCTTGGTTGGAAAGACCTCAACCTTTAAACTATACTTAGGTGGCCTTCAGCTTTAGTGCCTACCATTAGTCTTTTCTTTCTGAGCTTACCTTCTATTTACACTGTATCTACCTGATACATTCATAGTTGTTTGCATGTTGACTTCACCATTAGACCATGAGTTCCTTGAAGGCAGGGATTATCTTTTACCTTTCTTTGTATACTACTACTAAGTATAATGCCTAACACATTGTAGGAGCTTAATAAATGATGCTTCTGGTTGATGTTGATGATGATGTCTTTTTTTTCTAATTGGGAATAGAAAGGAATGATAAATATAATGATTATATGCTTTTGTGCCATAGTCAACCCTTCACCTGTTTTCTGATTTCAGGAAATGTGGCCATAAGGTAAATTTATGGTCATCAATAGAGGAGAAACATACTTGTGTACTTAGTGGAGAATGAAAGCTGCTCTCCTCTCATAAGAGGAAGGAATTGGCAAACACAGGAGGTGTTGAGCCCTCAGTGATTCTGGGATAAATACCAAAAGTTCATAGCAAATAAAACAGAATAATCACAGTTAAAATTACTAGCTGTTCTAGAGGAGGTGACAGCAGGATAAATTCAAGTGTAAACAATGTCTCTTGGGAAATTATGTCAATGATCTGGTCATTAACAAGAGGCAGGGAGGTGAACTGCTTCTCTGCCAATAAAAGAGGCCTTTACATCTCATACTTGGGAAATCTTCCAGGGGGATTAGGAATGGCCTAGTTGTCTTATAATCAGCAGGACTTGCTTCCTTGTGGAGGACTTTAGATCTTTTTTTGGTTTTTATTTGTGGCCCTACTCAATTGGCAATGTGAGCACCTACACTTGCCCTGAGCCATGAATCTCAGCTCTGAGTACACCTGTATAGCCCCAGGAACTGAGAAGAGAATTAGATGTAGGTGTAGTATGTTCGGTTAGTTACTATCAGCTGCTACTTCCTACAGGTATGATTGTCCTTCCTGCTGGATCATCATTCTCCTTCTACCCAGTATGTATGGTCATATGCCAGGACCTATTCTTGGTTCTCTCTCTTTCTTTCTCTCTCTCTTAATCTGTGTCTCTCTATTTCTCTCTCATTCTCTCTTTTTTTCATAATTTTTCTCTCTCAACCACTCTTTCTCTTGCCTTTCATTTTATCAGTTTCCATGGATTTCTTTCTTTTCTCTATGTAGTTGACTCCTAAATATAAATATGTAGTGCACTTCACTTTCCTAACAATCCATTTTCTAACAAGAGTTAACATTTATGTAGTTCCTTTAAACTTTACAAGATATTTTACCACTATCATCGCATTTTACTTCACAATACCTCTGGAAGATAGGTGCTATTATTATCTCCAGCTTACAGATGAGGAAACTGAGCTACCCAGAGGTTAAGTTGTTCTCTAGTCCCATATTCCCAACTGCTTTTAGGATATCTGGTTCAAAGGATGTCTGGTCAAATGCAAAATGCCCCAAATGGCACATTATAATTCTTCTCAAAACTATTCATTTAAAACTAAACTAAAGACTAAAGACTAAAGTCTTTCCTATTCATTTATGATTTCTTGAAATAGCGAACTGGAAAACCAGGCTTTGATAAAGCCCATTGGGATTCAAATGGAGCTACTAGACCACACTTTAAACCCAAATATGGCTCTCATTGATTGGCCAACAAGTTTCAGCCCAAGCCTCAGGTTTTGATGACTCAGAGTAAGTGTAAACAACAATTGTTTCTATTCTTGCCCGAAACTCTGAGGTCTTCCCCTCCCCAATTGTTTTTTTTTCTGTGTGGTAAAAGAGGTCATTTTTTTTTTGATTCCATCACTGAATATGTGTTGCCTCCCACAAACTGAGATCTGATTGAGAAAGATCTTAGCTTAAAAAGGCATTCAGTACCATTTCTAGTCATCCTGGTATATCTTGTCACTCAATGGATCCAGATGGCTCCATAGGAGAAAGTGAGACTGACTTTGGATAGCTCAGTCTTACTTTTTAAAATTGTTATTCTATTTTTTTCAATTACATGTTATGGAAGGTTTTCAACATTCATTCACTTGCATATTTATGTTACACAATTTTGTTCTACCCTCCCTTCCCACCCCACTCCCCTCAACAGCGAACAGTCTAGTGAACATTGCATATGTTTATTTGTGTTTAACATGCTTATATATTAGTCATTTTGTGTATGAGAAATTAGAACTAAGGAAAAAGAAAGAAAACTATGGGATAGGAAGCAAAAACATAAGAGAAATTTTTAAAAAGTGAATAGTGTTAAGATTCTGGGTTTTTTTGGTCTGGATGTGTATGGCATTGTCCAGGGCTGTCCTAGATCTCTGAACTGCTAAGGAGAGCTGTATCCATCATAGTTGATCAACTCAGAAAATTGTTGTTAATTGTACAATGTTCTGTTGGTTCTGCTCCCTTAGCTCAGTATCAATTTCTGTAATTTTTTCCCCAGATTTTTCTAGTCCAACCATTCATGGTTTCATAAAGAACAATAGTGATCCATAACATTCATATACCATAACTTGTTCAGCCATTCTCCAATTGATGGGCATCCCCTCAATTTTTTATTCTTTGCTACTACAAATATTTTGGAACATGTGGGACTTTCCCCATGTTTTTATGATTTCTTCTGGATATAGGTCTAGTATTGGTATTGCTGGATCAAAAGGTATCATCAGTTTTATTGCTCTTTGGACATAGTTTCATATTGTTCTCCAGAATAGTTGAATGCATTCATAATTCCACAAACAGTGCATTACTATCCCATTTCTCCCATAAGCTCTCCGACATTGATCATTTTCCTTTTTTGTCATCTTAGCCAATCTGATGGGTATGAGTTGGAACCTCTTAGTTGTTTTAATTTGCCTTTCTCTAATCAGTAATGATTTTGAAGCATTTTTTCATATGATTATATATAGCTTTAATTTCTTCATTTTAAAACTGCCTTTTCATATCCTTTGATCATTTATCAATTGGAGAATGACTTGTAACCTTATAAATTTGGTTCAGTTCTCTCTCTATATATTTTAGAAATGAGAACTTTATCAGAACCCCTTGTGAAAATTGTTTCCCAGCTTTCTGTTTTCCTTCTATTCTTTGTGGCTTTGGTTGTATTAGTGCAAAACCTTTTTTATTTATACAACTGAAATCATCCATTTTGTAATTTATAATATATTCTATTTCTTATTTGGTCATAAATTTCTCCCTTTTCCATAGATCCAACAGATAAAATGTTTCTCGATCTGTTAATTGGCCTATGGTATCGCCCTTTATGTCTAAATTCTGTTGTTTTGTTGTTTCTTTTGACCTTATTTTGGTAGAGTGTGAGATGTGGGTCTGTCTAGTTTTTGCCATACTATTTTCAAGTTTTCCAAACAGTTTTTGTCAAATGGTGAGTTCTTATCCCAGAAGCTAAACAATAGCATACTATAGTCATTTATTGCTGTTTCTTTTTTATCTCTCCTAATCCACTGATTTATCTATTTCTTAACCAGTACCAGGCAGTTTTGATGACTGCTGCTTTAAAATATAGTTTTAGATCTGGTAGAATTAGGTCACCTTCCTTTACATTTTTTTTTCAACAGTTCCCTTGATATTCTCGACCTTTTGTTGCTCCAGATGAATTTTGTTACAATTTTTTTCCTAGCTTTGTAAAATAGTTATTTGGTAGTTGATTGGTATCAACCCAGTCTTACTTAAATCCACGAAAAGACTTCACCTTCCTAATGTCATTGGTCCTCTTTAAGAAACAACAGAACAACAATTTTTATAGATCATCTTTTCCCCCTTCTCTTCATTTCATCCAATTAATTAGTTTTGCTATCTTGGAATTTTCTTTGATGTTTCCTTTCCCTTAAACCTATCCCTAAAACCAGTCAGTAGTCAAATCTGGTTTTGCTATCTACATCACTCACATATTTTACCTTTGTTTTCCCCCTCCCTTATCTCCCAGTCCCCCTCACATTAATTCCTCATCACCTTTTGCCTGAACAAAGACAATATCTTCTTATTGATCTCTCTGCCTCAAGTCTCACCATCCCCTCAATTTATCTTTTATTCTTGCCAAAGTGATTTTTCCTAAAGACCATGCCACTTCCTCTGTTCAATAAATTCCAGGAACCTACCTTTAAGTCAAAAATAAAATCCTGTCTCCAACATTTAAAACTCTTTATAGCATGGTCATTTCTTACCTTTCTAGACTTTTTTATTTTCACTCCTCTGTATTCATGATGTAATCCAGTCACATAGCTGGCCTTATTGTTTCTTAAAGGAAACTTCATCTCCCACCTCTGGGTCTTTCACTGGCTGTCAGTCATGCCTGGAATGCTCTCCTTCCTCACCTTCTTCTCTTGGAACCCTTGGTTTCCTTTAATTTAGCTCAAGTCACCTTTTACATGAAGTATTTCCTGATTCCCCTTAGCTACAAGTATTTCCCTTTCAAATTACCTTGTATCTATTTTGTGAATACTTTATTACTTATGTGTGTACATTTTGTCTCCTCCTTTAGACACTTTCTGTGGCTGGCACAGTTTCTGGCATGCAGTAGGTGCTTAATAAGTGCATGCTGTTTATTTGATTTCTTGTTCTCTGACATGAGCTCAGGATAAAACTTAGCTTTCAGGCAGTTCCAGGGTGGTAACCAGTGGAGAAGCAAGTTATCTGATGCCTTCACTTCTAGAGGTAATGCCCTTTGGGCATCACAATTGGAGCAAAGAGGGAGAAAGGGAAATGTTGAGAGAATCTAAATTATTGTCTGGCTAATTTTGGCCCTGTCCTCTCAGAGACTGGAAACTACTCTTTGTAACCTTGGCTGGATTTCTGAGAAATTCTCCCCTGCACATTTGAGGTTAGACAATGAACAAGGGTGCCAAAGTTTGCCCGGTGACCTAATTCTTCACTCTCCTGAGCCCAAATCTAACTTCCAAAGCATGCCATAGACACAGTGAACAGGACTTTTGTTCAGTAATTCATATATTGGCAAGTCTTACACCTAGGAGAAGGTCCTGCAGGCAAATGCCCAAGGGGAAAATGAGCCCTAACAGAGATGCTACTGGGAAGGCATTTAAAAAAAATTATTTCCCCCCAATTACAAGTAAAGAACATTTTAAACATTTATTTAAAATTCCAAAAAAAAATTCTCTCTCCCTCCTTCACTTGTCCCCTCCCTGAGACAATAAACAATTTGATGTAGGCTATACTTGGTCAATCATGCAAAATATATTTCCATATTAGTCATGTTGTGAAAGAAGACACACACTCAGAGGAAAAAACTGAGGCACAAATGAAGACATCTTTCTGAGTTCAAATTTGATTTCCAGATACTTACTAACTGTGGGACCCTGGGCAGGTCATTTAACCCTGTTTGCCTCAGTTTCCTCATCTATAAAATGAGCTGGAGAAGGAAATGGTCAATCATTCCAGTATTTCTGCCAAGAAAACCCCAAATGGGCTCAGGAAGAGACAAACAAGACTGAAATGACCGAGCAACAACAACATTCAATCAACACATCTTTATTTCCCCATCTTTTTAAACTTTACTCTTTATCACATACTCTTAGATCTAGTGACACTGGTCTCCTGGCTGCTTTCCAAACAAGATACTCCATCTCTCAGCTCCAACATTTTCTCTGTCTGTCCTACATGCCTGGAATGCTGTCTTTCCTCATCTCTGTCAACTGGTTTTCTTGACTTCCTTTAATTACCAACTAAAATCCCATTTTCTACAGGAAGCCTTTTCCAACCCCTCTTAATTCTAGAGCCTTCCCTCTATAAGTAATTTCTTATTTATTCCATTTATAACTTGTTTGCATGGATCTGTTACTTTTTCCTCTTCCATTAGACTGTAAACTCCTTGTGGGGAGGGACTATGCTTTTCTTCTTTTTATATAGCTAGCCCTTAGCACATGCTTAATAAATGTTTATTGACTGGTCAATATCTTCGAGCCAAGAACCAAGTGAAACTTCCCCCAGAGCTTAGTATGGGAATGCTATAAACTGCTATGCAATAGATGTTTATTGAACTGAATTGTGTTGAATGGAATTGAATTGAATACTCTGGTAAGGAAAAAGAAGTAGAGGCAGAGTCATTTGTACAGTGCTTTCAATTGGTTTTTGCTCTAGGACACTGAATTTAGATAGAATTGATAACCTTTGAAGTTTAGAAATAACATAGTTTATCAGTTGCTTTGCAGGATTAATTAAAATAATAATTTTTGGGGCAGCTAGGTGGTGCAGTGGATAGAGCACTGGCCCTAGAGTCAGGAGTACCTGAGTTCAAATCCAACCTCAGACACTTAATAATTATCTAGCTGTGTAGCCTTGGGCAAGCCACTTAACCCCATTGCCTTGCAAAAAAAAATAATAATTTTCCAGATTTGTTCCCTATAGTAGTGTCTCAGGGTTAGTTTCTTCCTTCTATACTAATCTGCTGTGGAGAAGTGAGTGTACTGAAACCCTTTCTATTAGATTGTGAGCTTTGTGGGAGATTTTGTATCCTTAGAGCTTAGCATAGTGTCTGGGAAATAATAGGACTTTAATAAATGCTAGTTAATTGACAGATGATTCCCCCAACCCCTCTTACTAGGCTATTCTTCTGGCTTCTTATTCTAGATATCAGTATTCTTAACTGTGGCTCCATCAGAAGAATCTAGATTGAATGCAACTCTGCTCTTTATTAGTTGGACAGATCCCTATATGTAACATGGGATAACAATCCCAGCACTTCCATATTGTAGGTGGTTGTATGAACTCTTTGTAAATCAGAATGCTTCTAAATTCCAAGATTTCCTTGGGTAGGAACTGTTTTGATTCATATGAATGACAATCTTTTCTTGCCAGATTAGACCGAGATCCCAATGGAGTACATGGGATAACTATCAATTATTCTGATTCTTCCTACTTTTCTTGATTATAGATTTCTTTTTAAAATCTCTTTTATGCCACTTCTCCCTCACATTTAATTGTTTGAAATTTGTTGCAAGCCATTCATACTCTATTGTCCTTTGGGTGATTCTGAAAAACTGTTCCTGAAAAATTAAAGCAAGAAAATCACAACAAAACTCACCAAAGCTAAAACAATGTGAAATGTAAGTGGAGCAACATTGGTGGATTGCCTGGATGATCTTTTGGTATTCTTGTAATGTCAAGAGCTGGCACAATAAAGACAACTGGGAGGCAGGTTGGTATGGTAGATAGAGAATGGGACCTGAAAGTTGTAAAAAACCCATGTTTTAATTTTGCCTCCAATGTTATTTATATAATTCTGGGTAAGTCACTTTAATCTCTCCTAGCCTCAGTCCCTGTATCTGTACAACAAAGATACTAACAATGGTTAGTTACAGGGGGTTGTAAGAATCAAATGAAAATTCATTTTTGCAAACATTAGTGATGATGATGTTGATGATAATGATGAAATTTCCTCAGTGCTTCACAGTATATGACATATCCAGAACTCTTAGATTCATGTAGAGTCCATGAAGAACTTCAGATCTCCATGACTTGTCAATGATTTTTTAAAATAATGACCAAGTTTATTGACACTCCTTCCATAGCAGGACAGAGTTTTGTGGAAAAACAAGTTGGTGAGTTAATGGAAAGCTACCCTCTCCCTGGTTGTGGAGAGATTGGACAGTGTGCTTGTTTACGAACTACTCCCAGGGACTGGAATCACTTCTTGCCTACTAGTGAGTTAGTGGGACTCTGGTCAAACTTGTCTGTGATTTTTATAACTTCTTGTAAACAGATTTACTGTTTTCACAAGGCAGACTGCATGCAATCATCTAAGGGATCACTAGGTGGCAACCATGTGATATTGATGTCTCACCACAAGAATATTAAAGCCTAGTTTTTTGGTTCTGAAGTCATGATTATTAATCCAGTCTACTTCTGTCTCACAGGGGTTACTTGTCTTAAAAACTGAAGATATAGCTCTCTAGAAAATGTTTATCAAGTTAGACTTCTTAATGTTCTGGCATCCAAGTTAATTCAACAATTTAATTCAATCAAGTCATGACTTGGTTGATAAAATACCAACATTTAAGTCAAAAAGACCTAGGAACTATAGGAACACAAATACAAAATGCTTTTCACACAGATTAGGTCAGATCTAAATAATTGGAAAAAAAGCAATTGCTCCTGGGGAGACCAAACCAATCTAATAGAAATGACAATTCTGTCTAAATTAATTTACTTACTTTATAGAGCTAGAAAAAATAAAACAATTCATCTAGAAGAACAAAAGGTCAAGAATATCAAGGGAATTAATGAAAAAAATGTGAAAGAAGGTGGCTTAGCCATATGAAATCTCAAGCTATATTATAAAGCAGTAGTCATCAAAACTGATACTGGATAAAAAATAGAATCAATGGAATAGATTTGGCTATATAAAACAGAAGTAGTAAATGACCATATCATCCACTGTTTGATAAACACAAAGGCCCCTTTCCCACCATTCGACAAAAATTGATATTTTTTCAATTGTTTAGATCTGACTTTATTTGTGTGAAAAGAGGAGCTATGTCAGGGATCTTCTATCTGACCAACAGGGTCATCAGTCATGTATTTCTGTGAGAGTTAGGTGGCATAGTAGATAGAGTGCTGGGGTCTGGAGATAGAAAGACCTGAGCTTGAATCCTGCCTCAGATATTATTGCTACTACATGAATGAGTCTCCTAAAAACTGTCTGCCTCTTCTATAATATGGAGTTGGAAATAATTGCACTTTCCTCCCAAGACTTTTTTATAAAAGTGAATATGGTAAATGATATATAAATGTTAGCTATTACTCAAATTATTTCTCTGGAACTTGATTTTCCCCAAAGCATATTTAGGACAGAGCAAAAAGGCCCTATCTTCCATTGTGATACCTACTGGTCATTGGATCCTGATGACTCTGGAGAAGAAAGTGAGACTGGTGACTTAGCACAGCCCCTTCTCACTCAAATCCAATTCATGTGCTTGTCTTGGCATTGCCTCTCTGATGCTGTGGTCTTCTTTGAGAATGAAGGACAAACATTATTATTACCTTCACAATCAGTGGTTCTCATAGTCTTTCTGATGATAGATAGATAGATAGATGGAGAGAGAGAGAGAGAACAAGTCAGTGATAGTGACACTATCTGCTTCATATATCTCTCTCAATATGGAGAATGGGACTATTCCTCAAATTCCATCCCTCTTTTTCATCTTCTACCTCTTTTTTTCTTAGTGAATCTTTTCTAGAACTCTCTTTGAACCACTTCCAGTTACCTACACACACACACACACACACACACACACACACACACACACACACACAAAATCGGTTTTCCAATTTCTCTTCAAAAAGTAAGGAAAGAAATAAGCATTTATTAAGTGCCTACTATACTGTGATTACAAATACTGTTTTTTGTGATCCTCACAAAATCCTTGGAGGTGGTTGCTATTATGATCTCCATAATAGGGGCTAAGTGATCTGCTTAAGGTAATACAGCTAATAAATATCAGAGGCTAGATTTGAACTCAGGTCTCCTGAACCAAGGTTCTTTTTTTTTTTTTTTAAATTTAAGGCAATAGGGTTAAGTGAATTGCCAAAAGTCACAAAGCTAGGCAATTACCAAATGCCTGAAGTTGGATTTGAACTCAGGTCCTCCTGACTCCAAGGATGGTGCTCTATCTACTGCACCACCTAGCTGTCCCAGGGTTCAACATCTATCCACTGTCAACTAATTATATTTCTGGTATCTCACAAACTCTGGTTATTCTGGAAAAAAAATCTGAGGATTTTTCTATATTTTGGTATCTTAGCCTACTTCATTGTTCTCAAAATTATGTCAGCTCTTTGGTTTATATATGGATCTCCTCTGTGTAGAGTGGTTAAGTTTAATTTCATTTCTTTAAATGACATTTCCATTTCTTCTATAAGCACAATCCATTGTTCTTGATGGTGAACAGAGTTTGTTATTAAATCTTTGCAGATCTTCTCCTTGATCTATTTGTTGTCTTTCTAGTTTCATGTTTAAATTTTCTTAGGGGGTGACTTTAATTATTGAGATCACATATCAAACTTTCTTTAAACTGTTTTTCCCCCCCAGCTATGGCTTCTTATATTTATAAAGTGATTTTGTTCATAATCTCTCATCCCTCTCTGAAAGAGTTTACAATAAGTTTACATTTTATATTGATGGTCTCCTGACTGCTATGTTTCTGGACTTGGCAAATAAAGCCAGTATTTGCTGACTAATGTGGATTTGAGGTTCCTTTAATCTCCTTATTATGGTAATTGCTTTATATCTATTAAACTTCAGTAAGAAATGACTATATCAATGTGGAGGTTCACTCTTCCAACAAGTTACCAATTTTGGTATGCCTTTAATATGCCAAGTTGGAGTTGTTTATTTAGCTTGTCTTTACCTCATTTTAATTCTTTCTTCCAAATTTGCATTAATTTTGATTCTTGCTCTAAGCAGTCAGTTGTATGATTATCTGCACACAAATGATGTCAGGAAAATCTTGTTTTGTACCACAGTGGATGGAATTACAGAAGACTGAAAGTCAGTTTGAATTCTTTATCATGGGTTGCCAGAGCCAAAGCATTCATCACCAAGTGGTCAGGCTACTGGTCACAGGTCTCTCTAGGTCAGGTCTTGGAAAAATAGACAAAGTCTCTTGCTGAATTTATATGCCAAGACTTGCCAGCTTGTCTTCCACTGGCATGACCTTTGAGAAACAAAGGACACTCTTACTGGAAGTACTGGAGTAGGATTTTGTGGAGGTGGAGATCGTAATGAAATAATAATAATGGCTATTTATAAAGCAACTTAAAGCTAGTAAAGCAACTCCCAGACATCAATTATCTATTTGATCCTCACAACCTAGGTTGGTACTAGAGGTATCATTAGCCCCATTTTACAGATGGGCAAGCTAAGACTGAGGTAAGTCTAGAAGGCAGCTGGAAATGAAGGATTGGAGTTCAAGAAAGTCACTAGAGCTTCCCTCTAGATGTGGGACTCATTTGGAAGTGGATGAGAAGGCAGAGAGAGGAAAAGAAAATTCTGAAGTCAGTCCCTTGGGCTCCACCTAAAATTAAAATATGAATATGAAAATGAGACAAAAAAAGAGTAGAAAGTTAGATGTAGAAATTGGAGGAGAGTATAAAGGAGACTATAAAAAGTTTTGGGATGTGGAATATGGGCAATGAGAGAACTCAAAGTATCATTCTTCTGGGTCAAGAAGGTAGTGAGTTCTTCTGTTGAGGGATGATAGTGGCACAGTTGTGTGTGCCTGAGGAGAGGGGAGAAGGTTTGGAATAGCCACCGTGAGAAATGTGTTTGGGAATCAATCAAGATGAAAGAGGGATTAACATGATAGTGAGGTCAGATTTAATAAGCATTTATATTAAGCACCTACTGGTGAGAAGTTTTAGATAAGTCATGACTCCCATTCCTATGGGATGTGCAGTATATTAGGGTGATATGGCATACACAGATACTTACAATACATAATAATAAGCCTGCTATGTGTAAGACAGTGCTGTGTAGAGCAGCTTGCAGGTGGCAAGGATCTCTGTAATCTAGTCTATCATTTTCTAGGGGAAACTGAGATTTCCACCTTGAGAGGAGTAGTAGAATTTTCGTTGCTTTCCCTCACCTCTCCAAAAGGAGCATGAAGCTAGATTTATGTTTATCTGACCCCCCCTAGATATTGATAGTCTAGGAATATGGTTTAAGGGTTCAGAACAAAAACCAGTTTCCTGATCACTTCCAAGGGAGATCTAACCTTTAGCTTATAATCTTTACCTTAACTCTTTCCTGCTAATTATTGCTTAAACATAAGATTATCAAAATAGCGAGTGGTGAGGAAAATTAGTCTTTCAAGCAAAATAGCAAGTAGATACTGGAGAAGTATTAAAAATTAGAATATATCATAAAAAGAGCTTTTTAGCTTGGAATAAGAGGAAGTCTCAGCTCAGACCAAAAGAGCTCCTTGAGCTCTGTTGTAGAAACAAACCTGTAACCTTTCTCTCTGGCCACTGGAAAGTGTATTTACCTTTCTTTGAATTAAGTATTTGCTTTGTCTTTACAGAGAAGATTAGGCACAAGGCTGTGCCTTATTGGGTGTACTTATTGGAAATAAATCATTTAAGGAAGGAACATAGGCACAAAAGAAAGATCCTTAAATGGAACATTTAGTTATTTTGCCAGTGTGCTATCTCTGAATTAGAACCTGAAGCCATAAAAGACAGAATTACAAACCATTTGTGACAACTTCCTAGACTAGAAAGGGAGTGTTTATATCCAGAAAGACATCTGGTCAATGAACCAGTGATAGTAGCCAATAGGAACAGTATTATTTACTTCAACAGCTACATTAAAAATGGAAACTAAGATTTTCAAACTATAGGAGAGTGAACTTGCCTTAGATTTTAGGAAGAATTCTTCATTTTTAATTGATCCATTTATTCATTCCTTTGTTTCTTATAATGGGAAGAACATTTATTGGAGTTAATGGACCTGAATTCATATCCCACTTCTGATGAAATTTATCTATATGACCCTGGGAAAGTCACTTAACCTCAATTTCCTCATCTGTGAAGTGAGGGGGTTAGAGTTAGTTATTGCTTTGGTTCCTTCTAACTCTTGAGCTATGAGTCGTTTCTTTATATGACAGTAATTTCTTGGAAGGAAAAAAGAAATCCCCCCCCCCCCCCCCGCCCAGGGCCTCCTGATCTTTTAAGGCCTTACATCTCTGAAAGGCATCACACTATCTCCTTTGTTAATAGAAGTGGTCATGGATCCCAGCACATGGTGTACTCCCTGCAGAGGCTGCAACCTGACTCTTGGTCCCCTGCCAGGTGAATCTGGAGGTCTGCCACCTCTGCAATCTGGTCTCAGGGAAGCCCCACAGATGCTTATATAGCAAAACCTTCCTCTCTGTGTCTCTTCCTAATGTGAAGCCAATCGATAATCGAATTCAAAGGGAGTGAACAGAGAGCCACAATGCCTTGTCTGATCCTTTCAAAGCTCTGGCTGAGCACGACTAGAGTGTGACCTTTGACAACTGTCCCCCTTTTAGCAGACTTTTGTTATTGCTGGAATGCATTTCCTTGTCTCTTCTATCTCTTAGAATCTCCCTTTGTTGAAGGCTCTGTTCATATTTCTTTTCCTATGGAAAATTTTTTTCAGATTCCTCCTAATTATTAGTGAAACCCATGGCTCAAAGAGCACCCCACCTCCCAAGACTGAAATAGGTCGGTTCCCTTATTGAGGGTTAGATTCCAAAGAATCAATGAAGGTTCATTTTCCCAGCTTACATAAAACCCCTCAAAATTCCAAGATAAAAATGGAATAACTTTAATCTAGGTCATCCCAAATGTAGATGATAAAGTTCCTGAATCCTGGCATAGTTATTGGACTCAGGCAGCCTTTATTTCATCCTATAGAAAATACATTAGACACAAAGATTCCCTGGAGCAGAAACTCTATAAAATATTCAAGAAACCATCGACTCTTCCTTCACTCTAGAAGGGAACTGAAATTGGGATTGCTATCAGGAAAATCATCTATCATTCTGGTCAGTCTCTCTTTCCTCTACAATCAAACAGTCTCCCTAGGATTCATGTAGTATCACAGTGAGGTTTAGACTAATGTGATAGTCTAAACATGCTTTAGAATTTACAGAGGAAGCAAGTGCCTTCTTGATGAACCTGTTCTTTCTGAATACTAAGTACTGGCTTTATTTTCCAAATTAGATGCATCTCTTCATCCAAGTGGACTGTAATCTTTCTCTTATGAGAGTGTTGTAACAGGAAATCTTACTTGAGAGCTTAATACCTGAACTCTTCAAATCAAGAATATCAACAAGGTAACTTTCAGAGTAGGAAATTTCCTTCTTTTGGTAGAAGGTGATATTCAGTATCATGCTGCCTGGGGAATGAAAAATTCTACCTCCTTCACCCAGGACATTAGGATTCTGAAAAAGCGTCTTTGATCTTCCTTTTTGGGAAATGAGACACAAAAATATATCTCCCTTGGCAATATACTTCTTCAGTAAGTTGCCATTGATACTGCTGATGGCTAGAGGTGGGAAGAAAATCACCTCCCAATTAGTTTGCTTTGCTCAGAAGAGGACACAGGGGAAATGGCAAAGAACTCTCAAGAAACTGGGAGTCCGTAGAAAGTAGAATCAGTATGCTTTCATAGTATAGTCTAGGAAGAGGGGATGGCTAATCCTCAATTAGTCATTCATTGGTAAATTCCCCATCCTCAGTTGCCTTCAAACAGTAGTCCACTTTCTTGCTATCATCAGTTTGATAAAGGAATTTTTCAAATTGATCTGGGACTAGCAATGCTTCATTTTATATAATCTCATCAGTTTTGAGGGAACCTCTCCATTTGATCAGGGATTCCCTTATTTCATTACCTAATATAGTGTCTGCCCTCTTTCTTTTAAAATGACAGAGAAAGTATTTATTAAAAAACCAAGTTCCAGGGACTGAGCATTAGGCATATATATATATATATAATATATATACATATATAATATATATATATATACATACACACACATATATAACCAGCAAGCAAGATAATATAACCTGTCCCCAAGGAGCTTGCATTTAAATTGGACAAGGTAAGGTAAAGTTCATCTTTTAGATCCAGGAAACCTAGGTAGAGTCCAAATTTCCATTTGGAGAGAGAGGAGCAAGGTGATCATAGAGTGGCATGGTGTGGAAATGGCCGGAAGACTATATTTCTTATTTATATGTTGTGTTTCTCTTCCCTCCAGTAGAATATAGATTCCATTATTATTGTTGCTGTTGTTACTATGGCCATTTGATTATTATTTACTAGACTCAATGATGATAATAACAAAGATGATGACCACGAATTAGTGAGAAAGTTTAAGGTCTTGCTGAAATAAGAAAGCATGACTGAGGAGAAAATGAGGTATAGGTTAGTATAAGTATCATCTTCAGTAGGCCATGTGAATTGTCTTTAGAGGCATCTTGGAGTCAAGAAGACCTGAGTTCAAATGTAGCCTCAGATACTTTCTAGCTCTATGACCTAGGTAGATCATTTAACCTTTGTCTGCCTCAGTCTCCTCATCTATAAAATAAGGTTAATAAGAGCACTTACTTTACAGGGTTGATGGTAGGATAAAAATGAAATAATACTTGTAAACATTCTGCAAACCTTAAAGTACTATATAAAAGCTAGTTATTATTATTATTATTATTATATAATTCAGAGGATCATTATGCAGTGCTACTGCCGACCTCAGTAATTTCTGATAGAGTTTTTTTTTGAGACAATCAAGGTTTGGTGACGAGCCCAGGGTCATACATCTATTAAAGTATCTGAGGCCACATTTCAACGCAGGTTCTTCTGACTCTAGGGTTGGTGTTCTATCCTCTGCATGACCTAGTTGCCAGTGGTAGGGAGACTTAGAGACAAAGTAGAGGCTAAAAGCTCAGAGCCCTACTATAGGGGATTCAATTTGGAAAGCTCTGATCTTTTTCATGGGGGTAATCCCAGCCAGCAGATGAGGAATTCTTTGAATCTTCAGTATACCATCACATAGATCTGACACAGGAGTGACAAGAAAACAACATATCTAGAGAAATGAAGCAATTATATAAAAGGCTCAGGACACTTGCATGTGATATTGTATGTATGTTGAAAATTCAAAGTCCTTAATTTCAGTGGATGCTGGAAAACTAATTTAGGAGTGTAAAGAATGACAAAAAAATCTATATAAAATTCCTAGCTATTTCCCAAAAGGCAGGAGAGAAGGTAGCACTGAGCCTTCCTCGGTTCCTTAGTTATCCTGGAATGTCTCTCCCTTCTTCCATTGGTGAGTTCCTTCCAGGTCCTCCATTTTGGGCCTCATTTCCCTCCCTTCTGTGCTTTTTGACTTTCTCTACATCAAGGTCATACTTCAACTGGAGTTTCACCATGAATTCTCCCTCAGTACTTGGGGTGTCCTTAGCTTAGAACATTCGTTAGCTGGAATATATAGCTTGGCTATATTGTCCTGCTTCTCCCATTGATGAGTTTCTCCTCAGGTCTCCAATTTGGGAAGGCCTACTTAGGCTAGTCAATCATTTTTTTTTCCAGGCAGTGTTTCTGACTTTTTGCCTATATATATATATATATATATATATATATATATATATATATATATATATATATATATTGACATTTAACTAATTTTTCTTTTTTAAAAATTTCCATAATTTAAGGCAATGGGGTTAAGTGACTTACCCAAGGTCATACAATTAGGTAATTATTAAGTGTATGAGTCCACATTTGAATATCAGATCCTCCTGAATCCAGGAGCTATGCTCTATGCACTGTGCCACCTAGTTGCCCCCCAATTAATTTTTTCAATTAATGTTTTCCCTTTTTTCTCTCCTTTCCCCATAAAAAAAGGAAAACAGAACTTTTATTAAGCAAAACAAATTCTTATCTTGACCATGTCCAAAAATGTGTCTCATTCTGTACTCTGAGTCGAGATGGATAATATACATCATCATTGGTCCTCTGGAATTATGTCTATTGCTTCTTGTCTTATCCAGTTTTGATTCAGTATTAAGACAGGAGAAGCAACAATTGGAGACCCTCAATCAGGGATATGGCTTTATGGAATACATGGACCACATTAGAGAATTTGGGTAACTTGATGAAGTCATCTTTCTGAGTTGAACTCTGATCTCATAAACTTCCTAGTTATTTAACCCTGGGCAAATCACTTCTCCCTCTTTGCCTCAGTTTCTTCATGTGTTAAAGGAGTTGGAGAAGGAGATGGCAAGCCACTCCAGTATCTTTGCCAAGAAAATGTCAAATTGGCTCATGAGGAGTTGGACATAACTGAAAAATGGCTGAACATTAACAAAAGAAGGCTTAGGCAGTCAGGATGACTATGAGATGCCCTATAATCAATGTATCATTGAGTCAAAGGAGACCCCAACTACTCAGAACTGATACAATAGAAATAGCAGATATAAGAAGAATTTATAAGCCAAGACTATTCTGAGATAGCAAAAAATAATCTGGTAGGGTTATAAGAGATCTTCTTGGGTATTGATGCTAAAACCAAAAGAGAGGTCAACTCAAATCATACAATTCATCCTGAAGAACCTGATAGCTAATGTGATATGAGAAGAAATGGCAGAAATTACAGATGGCAAGTATACATTCCAGTGCATCTTGTACCGAGGGCATTATGTACTATTCCTCCTAAGTTCTTTTATTCAAAATCAGATGGTCCACCAAGCAGGACTGCTGTTGGAGGGACAAAGTCATCTGAGACAAAAATTCAAAATAACTACTTTGGGATCAAGGGAAAAAATGAATGAATCCAGACAGAAATGAGGACTAGATGGTCATATAAATGTTGGATATGTTAGAGAAGATAATTCAGCATTAGTTTATCAGAAGATGAATATACTGGTATATTAGTTTACATTTCACCATATTCTGCCAGAAATGGCTCAGAAAAGATTTTCATATAGGGCTGAATTCAAGTTCAAAGTGATCCACTTTGCAAAAGTGAATGGAAATTGTGCTGCTTTGGTCCTCCTTCAACTGAGAAAACAATCTGAGACTGGCTATGGGAAGAAGAAAGAGCCCTACTAAAAATGCCCTGGCAGAAGAAGGTCATGAGAGGCAAGTCAGCCAAACAGCTTGATTTAGAGAGGGAATTGAAGTTATGGATTGAAGAGCAAAGGGTAATTGGAATTCCTATGTCCACAAAGATGGTTCAGAATGAGACCAGAAGAACAGCTGATGTAAAAGAAGTGACTGATATCAAAGGAAGACACAACTGGTGCTTCAGGTTCATGAAATGGAATGGACTAAGCATGCATCTCTGCACCAGATTTAATCAGGTAGTGCTTGTGGTCATCCACAGACCAGAGCACAGGCAGGAGAGTAGTCAAAGTCTCTCCTAAGACAGTGATTCATCATCAAATACAGATAAGGATGAGCTAATGGATGGAAGTTTTGACAGTGCTGAGGAGTTGTATGAATTTTATGATGAATAAAACTTGAGTTTGATAAATATAAATATAATACATTTTTTTTTCAAATTTTGGGTCCCAAAATTAAGGTGCATCTTACACATGGGCAAGTATGGTAATCATTTTTTAATCTGTACTAAATGTTGGGAGTACAAAAGAAGTGCTCAGAGTCCTTATCCTTAAAGGATCTAATCAAGAAGATGGACAGTGTGGACTTGATGAACATCTCTGGAACCAATTGATCAATAGACTGGCAAAGTAGTTGGTTCTGTTTCCTTGTACATTTTTCCCTCCATCCCACCTCTTCAAGGTGTCTTGCCATTTGTCTTAATGCTGTCCCCTTCTGGGTCAAACTTTCAGTGACCATGCCCTGTTCCCTTTGTCGGTTAAACTAGTCAACTTCCCAATCATCAGGTTGTTGTCCTAATTAGTGAAGGGATGTAAACTCACTTCAGCCACTAAATGTATCCAGCACTCAGACCCTGAATCACATCCCAGTTAAACAACCACCCTAGGTCAAGACAAGTCAAATTAAGTCAACAAACATTTTATTAAGTACTTTCTATGTGGGTAGTTCCCTGGGGGATACAAAGAAAGTTCATGAGAATTGATGAGATCACCAAGCAAAACAATATGGATGGGGAGGAGAAAAGGACCCAGGACAGAGCCTTGAGGGATACCCACAGTTCTCAGGCATGATCTGGATTAAGATCCAGCAAAGGAGACTGAAAAGAAGTTGTAAGACAGATAGTAGGAGAACGTAAGAGAAGAATATCATGGAAACATAGAAAGAAGAACATATAAAGGAGAAGAAAATAATCAACAGAGAAGTCAATAAGGATAGAGACATTGGCAATTGGGAATTCATTGATAACTTTTAAGAAAGCACTTCCAGTTGTGATGAAGTCAGAAGCAGAGTTAAAAAAAATTAAGGAGAAAGAGGTGGAAGCACCAAATGTCAATTAAAAAAAAATAAAATCAAATTTAGTCAGGAAAGGGAGGAAAGATATGGGATGATGACTATTGGAGAAGGATGGACCAAATGAGAGTTGAAGAAAGGGGAGACATGGGTATATTTGTAGGCCATAAGGAAGCAGTCAGGAGACAAGGAGAGATTGAAGAAAAGTGAGAGAGTGGGATGACAGAGATATAATCTACTGGAGAAGATGAACTGGAATGTGATCACCTTGGCAAGAAGGAACACCACCCCTCATGTGAGACAGCTTACCATCTGCTTGCTGACCTTAAACTTGATCATGCTCTTTCAGTCTGCCATTTTCTTATGTTTGGTATAATTGCTACTGCAATTAGATGGTGCTTTTATTTTTTTTTAGGTTTTTGTAAGGCAAATGGGGTTAAGTGGCTTGCCCAAGGCCACACAGCTAGGTAATTATTAAGTGTCTGAGACCGAATTTGAACTCAGGTACTCCTGACTCCAGGGCTGGTGCTTTATCCACTATGCCACCTAGCTGCCCTGAGATGATGCCTTTTAGAAAAGCTTTCGAGCTCCTCACCTGTACTGATTGATGAGACTTCCCTGGATCCAGCAGACCCAGATGCAAGCATACTATTTCACCCTGGTCATTTTCTTACTTCTTCCTCTCTCTCCATGGCTTGGCAAGTAATTGTATGTAGGGGATGAGGAAGGGTCAAAGACAACTCTGAGGTTTCAAACCTGGGCAACTTGAAGAATAGTAGTGTTCTCCACTGAAATAGGAAAACTAAGAAAAAGAAAAGGTTTTGGAAAAATGAAAATGAATTTAATTTAAGATATATTGAGTAAGAGATGTTGTCTAGTAGAGAGTTAGTGATACAAGACTGGAGCTCGCGAAAGAGGCTATGGTTGGATATATAGGAGTGAGAATCAGGTGACTCCAGAATGATTATGTCACTAAAAGAGCATAGAGGGAGAAGATATTTTAAATTTATTTTTTTGCATAGTGTTTCATTTTTTCCAATTATATGTAAAGATTCTTTTCAACATTCATTTTTCATAAGATTTTTTAATTCAGAATTTTTCTCTTTCCCCTCTCCTTCTCCTTCTCCAAGATAGCAGGCAATTTGATGTAGGTTATACATATGCAGTCGTGTTAAATGTATTTCTACATTAATCATGCTGTGAAAGAAGAAACAAAATAAAAGAATATGAAGAAAAAAGTAAAATGAAGATAATAAGCTTTGATCTATATTTAGACTCCATTGGTTCTTTCTCTGCCTGTGGATAGTGTTTTCCATCATCAGTTCCATCATGGAATTGTTTTGGATCATTATTGCTGAGAAGAGCTAAGCCTATCATAATCAATCATTGTACAACATTGTTGCTGTGTACAATGTTTTGATGGTTCTGCTCACTTCACTCAGCTTCAATTCATGTAGGTCTTTTGAGGTTTTTCTGAAATCTGACTGCTCATCATTTCTTATAGCATAAGAGTATTCCATTACATTCATATGCCATATGTTCATATACAGCTTGTTCAGTCGTTCCTCAATTGATGGGCACCGCCTCAATTTCTAATTCTTTGCCATGACAAAAAGAGCTGCTACAAATATTTTTGCATATGCATTTCCTTTTCCTTTTTAAAACAATAGTTTTAAAAGGGAATAATTTACATTTTTTTCATGAACTACCACCACATTGCAAGTAATACAACTAATGGCAAACATAAAAGTCTAGCTAGTCAAGGCAGTGGGTGGAAAACTAAACTTAAGTCAGAAAGACCTAGTTCAAATCTGACCTCACCAAAAGGGCAACAAAAATGTGCATACCCTTTGACCCAGCAATACCACTACTGGGTCTATACCCTGAAGAGATGATGATTTTAAAAAAGGGTAAAAACATCACTTGCACAAAAATATTTATAGCAGCCCTGTTTGTGGTGGCAAACAATTGGAAATTAAGTGAATGTCCTTCAATTGGGGAATGGCTTAACAAACTGTGGTATATATATGTCACGGAACACTATCGTTCTATTAGAAAACAGGAGGGATGGGAATTCAGGAAAGCCTGGAAAGATTTGCATGAACTGATGTTGAGCAAGATGAGTAGAACCGGAAAGACATTGTACATCCTAACAGCAACATGGGGGTGATGATTAACCCTGATGAACTTGCTCATCCCTTCAGTGCAACAATCAGGGACAATTTTGAGCTATCTGCAATGGAGAATACTATCTGTATCCAGAGAAAGAATTATGGACTTTGAACAAAGACCAAAGACTATTACCATCAAATTAGAAAAAAAAGCGTTATATTATTATGTAATTTTATTATCTCATACTTTATTTTTCTTCCTTAAGGATATGATTTCTTTGTCATCACATTCAACTGAGATCAATGTATAACATGGAACCAATGTAAACACTAACAGAATGCCTCTGTGGTGGGGGGAAGCAAGAATGGGGAAAAAATTGTAAAACTCAAAAGAAATAAAATCTTTTTTTAAAAAAAGACAAAATATAATTCCTAAAATCAAAGGAGAGAGAAATAAAATTGAAATAAAGAGAATCTTTGAAATAATAAATAAAATTAATGTTAAACAAACAAACAAAAAAAACCCAAACCAAATCTGACTTACTAGCTGTTGACCCTGGGAAGGACATCTATTTGCCTTATTTTCTCATCTATAAAATGGCCAGCAAAGTGGTCCCTATCACTCAGGGATGGAGCAGTAGACAGACCACTGTCCTTGGAGTCAGGAGAAAGGGAATTTGAATCTGGCCTGTGTGACCTTGGGCAAATCATTTAACTTTGATTAACTTGAATCCAAGGTCTCCTCTTGTCCTGATTCATAACTGGTCACTGGATGCAGATGATCCCAGAGGATAAAGTGAGACTGGTGACTGAACATAGCCCTCCCCTTCTCAAATCCAAATCATTTACTTGTCATGGCATCACCTCCATGATGCCATGGTCTTCTTTGAGAATGAAAGAGGAAACATCATCACCATTATCATCATCATCTCCCACGATTCACACATTGAGGTTGTGTGAATCAAATGAGGTAATGTAAAGTGTGAGGCACAATGTCTGGCATATACTAGGTAATTAAACACATGTTTTCTTCTTCTTTCCCTTCACAATGTAGAACCTATATATTTACTCAAATAATTAGTACTTTCTTCTCCATATTCACCCTGAAAAAAACAAAAATTGAAGGTGAAATTAAGATATTTATTTATTTTTATTTTTATTTTATTTTTTTTAGGATTTTGCAAGGCAAATAGGGTTAAGTGGCTTGCCAAAGGCCACACAACTAGGTAATTATTAAGTGTCTGAGGCTGGATTTGAACTAAGGTACTCCTGACTCCAGGGCCGGTGCTCTATCCACCTATCCACTATGCCACCTAGCCGCCCCAATTAAGATATTTATTACTTTAATGTAATAACTAGGGAGGACTAACATGGATATAGATACTCTATGGGGAGAGAGGGAAGAGGGTGGAGGAAAGATTGGGGAGGATGACAAAGACAGAAGGAGGATAAGAGATCATGGGAAAGGAGGAATAAAGGACAGAAATTAATTATTATATTGGGCATTATTATACATGAAAATGGATTGCTGTTTGGGTAGCTAGGGGGTATAATGACCTGAAGTCAGGAAGTCTCATCTTCCTGAATTCAAATCTGACCTCAGATACTTACTAGTTATGTGACTCTGGGCAAGTCACTTAACTTTGTTTGTCTCAGGGAGCTGGAGAAGGAAATAATAAATCATTCTGTATCTTTGCCAAGAAAACCCCAAATGGGGTCATGGGGAGTCAGACGTGACTGAAAAATGCTATTTGACAACAACAATGAAGGGGAAGAGGGAAAAAAGTAAAAAAGCTTTTTATCATACCAAACAAAGATTCACTGATCACTTCTAGAGTATTCATGGGTGCCAATGTACATTCCTGACTTAAGTGTATGATTTAAGTGCCTGAACTCTCTTGAGACAGTATCTGAAATGAAAGACTTGTTAAGTTATAAAGTCTACCACGCCCTGTCTTTACTCATATTTTCCAGAGGAGATGTAGACCAAACTGTAAATGACTTTGTTTTTTGTTCGTTCCCCCCACCCACTGTTAATATCTTGAGGCTACAAATGTAGCTGACTAACAGACTATCTTTCATTCTTGATTCATGACTGACTCATTTTCTTCTCTTGTCATACACACACACACACACACACACACACACACACACACACACACACACATATATATATCCTTCATATCCTTAATGCTACTTATGCAACATAAATTATAAGGAAGTAGAATTGAACTCTTTCATTTTACAGATAAGGAAACTAAAGCCTTAAGAAGACTTTGGGACTAATATCCAGTTTGTCCACTGATCATGAATTGTAACCTATTTAATGCTCAGCCCTTTCCCTTTGGTTTGGACATCTATAACACTGATGATTAACACCTTTTTTTGAAATATTGCTTGTCACCAATACTCAGAATATTTGAGGGGCAGCTAGGTGGTGCAGTGGATAGAGCATCAGCCCTCGAGTCAGGAGTACCTGAGTTCAAATCCGGCCTCAGACACTTAATAATTACCTAGCCTGTAGCCTTGGGCAAGCCACTTAACCCCATTGCCTTGCAAAAAATACAAAGACAAAAAAAAAGAATATTTGAATGACATCCTTACTCACATTGTCATAGGAACTAGTATAATTTTAGCATTTATGTTGGAAAGGTTTTGTCTGAAAGCAAATTTCAAGAATGCATTTAATTCTACTGAGTTAAATGTTTAAAAAACTTTTTAGAAATGACTCATATTGAAGAAGTTACATTAAAAACATTATTAAGGATATATATGAAAGTAAGAATCCGGTCTCAGACACTTAATAATTACCTAGCTGTGTGGCCTTGGGCAAGCCACTTAACCCCATTTGCCTTGCAAAAACCTAAAAAAAAATGGACAAGAATAAACCATAGATACTTTGTGATTTTATGTCTGCTACATCACTCAGTTGCATGAACATAAAGATATATCACCATAAAGATGTGGTCTACTATTGAGGCTGTTTGCTGTAAATCATGTCACAGTATAATCTTATGTGAGGAGGAGATGTACCTAGATGTACCTATAGGAATGTATTAGCAGAAGTCTCCAACTTCAACCCTATTCCCTTCCTGTTGTTAAATTAATTTCAGGATAATTTTTATTACAGTGGCATTAACTGCCAGAGATATGATAGGAGTTGAGAGAAATTTATTCTACTCAAACCAAAAATCAGGTGGGCCTGAGAGAACTCTCACTGAAGAAAAGTAATGCTATAAAAAGACAGATTTTATCTCTTTTTTGTGTTAGCTGGGTAAAGCTATAGACCAGATTCACACTAAAGCTAAAATATCCCCAAGCATGGGCTAACTAAAAATATTTCCTGAGGGGACAAAGCATTCTAGCAGCTTGGTTACAGATGAGATATTAGCTTCTCTAAGGGATGATGACCTCCATGAGGTCAGCCTTAATAAAGAATTAAACTAACATGTTAACTTAGAGTTTGGTCTCAAGAAAGAATAAATGGGATTAGGTTAACATACACCCTTACTAGATTTCTCTAAGTTTGCAGACCTCAAAATGGAGTTTTGGGGAATGATATTTATACAATCCCATAATCAGAAGGTGGGAGCTTATAAACTGCTTCTGCCCTAGTTCATCAAGGGAGTGGTCCTCAACTCATGATGTGCTCCTGGTCACTAAGGGCAGAGGGTTTGCTATCTTCCATTAGGAGATGTGCTCCCTTATCATTTATGCTAAAGACCTCCACAGAGCATGGGAATCTTCCTATTCCAGGATGTGAGCCCCAACCAGTAACTGAATCAATGGGAAGATTCATGTTTGTTGTTAGAGAGAGAATAATTTATTTTTGTTTTTGGATGATGTCAACAGCGGGGATCATAAGGTGGCAGTTTCAGTGGTAGAGAAGAATCCCACTGGAATGTAACCCTAGGAATGTGAATTTTCTGGGGGAGGAGTGTTCTCTCTCTCTCTCTCTCTAATGGCATGGTTATCTGCGGGAAATTTGCATCTTGTGTACATGTGTACCTTTTCCTTATTGGTTATTTTGATACTCTGCTAAAGAATATTTTGCTTTAAATTAAAAATAATATAATAATAATTAATAATAATAATAGATTGTCCTGTGACAATCACAGGGATATTTTCCTTTTAGTCATTGCTGGTAAGATTCTTGCTGGAGTCCTTCCCATAGACAGATCCTTTACCTGGTAGATGGTCACCTTCCTGAGAGCCAGTGTGACTTCAGAAAGGGTAGGGGAACAGTCGATAAGGTGTTTGCTGCCTGACAATTCCAGGAAAAATGCCTAGAACAGAATAGAGGTCTGTATACAACATTTGTAGATCTGACCAAGGTCTTTGATACCATCAAGTGTGAAGGCTTATGGAAAATTATGTCAAAATTTGGTTGCCCAGAAAATTTCCTCAGTATTGTACATCAGTTCCATGATGGCATGCTTGCCCGAATTTTGGAAAGTGGATGATGCTCTCGAGATTTCTCAGTCACAAATGGAGTGGAGCAAGGATGTGTCCTTGCCCTCATACTTTTTAGCATGATTTTTTTAGACATATTATCAAACACTTTCAGTGAGGATAAACATGGCCCCAAGGTCAGCTACCATACTTATGGCAAATTCTTCAACTTGAAAAGGCTACAAGCCAAGACCAAAGTAGAGGGAGTGTTGGAGCATGATCTTCTGTTTGCAGATGATCATGCACTCAATGCAGTCTCTGAAGCTGAGATGCAACAAAGTATGGATTGATTCTCTGTTGCTTGTGCTCATTTTGGTATAACAATTAACACCAAGAAAACACAGATGCTCCATCAGCCAGCACTACATCATCGATTACAGAAAATGGAGAAGTTTTGAGCACTGTGGGCAAGTTCACTTACCTTGGCAGAGTACACATTGACAATGAGGTTGACACTTGCATTGCCAGAGCTAGCGCAGTATTTGGGAGACTTCTAAAGAAAATGTGGGAGAGAAGAGGTATTAGCCTGAATACCAAACTGAAGGTCTGCAGAGCAGTTGTGGGACAGATTACCAAAGCCATGTCAGGAAACTGAATCCTTTCCATTTAAATTGTCTTAGGAAGATTCTGAAGATCGTGGGGCAGGAAAAGATAACAGACACTGCTGTCCTTACTTGAGCTAAACTATCTAGCATTCCAACATTACTACAGAGAGTGCAACTACAATAGACTGGACAGTGTTAGAATATCAGACATATACTCACCAAAAAAAGCTGCTTTTATGGAGAACTCACACAGGACAAGTGCTCAAAATGGGGCCAGAAGAAACAATACCAAAACACTTTTAAGATCTCATTGAAGAGCTTTAGAATTGATTGTATAGACTGGGAGACACTGGAACAGGACTGCCCAGCATGCCTGCCCTCATCAGTGAGGGTGCTGTACTCTATGTGGAAGGCAGAATTGAAACAACTCAAAGGAAACATGACATCCATAAGTTTAGAATACTCATCCCAGGTGTTCACATGGATCATCTGTGCCTGACCTGTGATAGAGCATACCGAGATTGTACTGGTCTGATCAGCCACAGTCCAATACACCGTGTCACAAACAATGACATCTTTTTGGTCTTCTTCGATAATGAGGGTCAAGAACCAATGTGTAATCTGTTTCAATGTGATTAAAAAAGGACATCATATATTGACTCATGAATTGTGGAGTTCAATAAATACTGACCCAAAGAGAACTTGGGACTTGGGTACAGTTTGATTTTGGGGTAGAGCAGGGGATAAAATTTTAAAAATTGCATTATATTGTTTTGGATTGGTAAAAATAGGTTCATGATCTATAGATCTGAATAGATGCTGACCCATCATTACTTTGATGCTGATTTTAGTTTTTAGAGGAAGAGAGTCAGGCTTTATTTAGAATTGAGAAATTGGAGGAAATTGGGATGGGTTGCATTTGAGCAATTATGCAGTAGTTTTAGTGATCTTATCCTTCTCACTGTTTCAAAAGTTCATAATAATAATAATAATAATAACAACAACAGTATTCTCATGGTAAAGATATGTGACTGATTCTTAAGAAAGCTTTTTTTCAGGGGTGGCTAGGTGGCACAGTGGATAAAGCACCGGCCCTGGAGTCAGGAGTACCTGGGCTCAAATCTGTTCTCAGACACTTAATAATTACCTAGCTGTGTGGCCTTGGGCAAGCCACTTAACCCCATTTGCCTTGAAAAAAAATAAAAAAGAAAGCTTTTTTGCCACCAACTTCAGTAAGTCCCTAGGGCCTGGGGGAGAGGATCCTGGAGTACAGAGTTCTTTTTTTTTTCTTACAGCTGGGAGACTTTTGATATTATAACAGTCCCAGGAGCAACATCAAAAGCAGGGTTTCCATCATTCTGAGCTCTCCAGGGAGGAGTTGTTTGTAGTGAGCAAAGTCTCTCTGGGACAGAGGTGTCTCTGGCTTCTTCCTAAAAATTATATAATGGGATTCTTAATTTCCAGACTCTGTCCACCTTTCCTAAGTAATGAGGAGAGGTTGAGGGGGGAAACAAATACTTTGCCTTTTTCAAAGGTAAGTCTTGGACCAGTCAGAGATAAATGGAGGGAAACAGATGAGTTATTCCTGAAGATGACCTAGTTTAGAAAAGACTTGGCAACTCAATAACAAAGAATTAAAGCATTCACTGAGGTATCAAACCTTCACTCTCATGGAGGTGAGGGCCCTAGCCCATTCTCTGTCTAGGTACCCCAGACAAATGGTGATTTTACTATCTCAAGGGTATCTCTGAAGTCCAGGACAAGATGCTTCTTTGGTATAGCCTTGATTCAACCAGTTCAAGGTAAAAAGCAGAAACTCATAGGAATATGGTATTTTAATATGGAATAAGTCCTTGCAGCTCATACAGGTCAAATCCATTATTTTTTCCCCTCGGAGAAGATAAATGGAAGACCAAGGAGGGGGAAGTGACTTGTCTGAGGTCATGCCACTAATAGCAGATTTAGGATTTGAACCTACTGTACACAATAGGTCAACCCAAAGAAAAACAGGACAGAAAAAAGAAAAAACAAAACCAAATGCTGTTCAGAGCTTAGGTTATGTGATGGCCATGGAATGGTGTTTTTTTCAGAGACACCAATATTCTCTGCTTCCCATGTCTTAATTTTTTATTGATCTCCAAGTGCTTTCACTGGCTGCTTCCCAAATATAGAATGCTCCACATCCTCATTCCTATCTTCTAGCTTCCCTGGCTACCTCCAAGTCTCAACTTAAGAGTCTTACCTTTGTGAGAGGTCCAAGTCTTTTCATTGACTTACTATGAAACAAGGTCAATTATATTTGAATTACCTTCCTGGAAAGGTATTGTTTCAAAAGAGATATTAAGAGTTCTTTGCAAATCTCAAACTGTTATTATTATCATTTCTACCAATAATTTTAACCTGGAAGTCTGACAACACCTCTCCTTACATATTTTTCCTTTTAGGGAGGTATAGTTTCTATTCAGGTATAGCCATCCTTCTCTTTGCTTGGAAGACCTAGGTTCAAGTTCCATTTAATACTGACACATTTTGACTATGTGACTCTGGACAAGTCATTTAACTTTGCAGAACTCTAGGCAATACTCTAAAACTCATTTGTAGAGCAAATGTCTTGGTAAAATTCCTCATCAGTACAGTTCATATATCTATCTTTATTGTCTTGATAACAGTATTATATCCCATTTTTCCTATTAATCATGTCTAAAGGAGAATAAGTTCCTTAGGCTTTCTAATCTGTGATGCAGCAAATATAGATGATGCTCAGTCCTATCTAGAGCACCCGTTTGTCCCACTCTCACTGAGAATCTACATTAATAAACCTTAATATTATTCTAGCATTGGTTGTTAGCATCCTTTACTCCACCCCCACAAGAATTCCATTTGTTCCTCCCTCACCAGATCTTAAACAGCAATGAAGATTGTAACCATTGAGAAAGAGAAACTGAGGCACAGATAGGTAAAGGACTGCCCCCCAGGCACCCACATTCTCTAATATGGAGCTTTCTTTGGTGAAGTCAAAGGAGATATGATTATCTCTAAAAGCAGGGGTCTTAACCATTTCCTGCCCTTCCTTATTCTGTAACTGAAATAGGCAGCTCTTGCCCAAGGGCATCCAAAACTTGAGACTGACCCTCATTTTTAATCTTTTTTACCATTCACATTGTAGTGTGGGGCCCGCTCTGTTTTGAGAGTGGCAAGAACTGGGTTTGAATCCTAGCATTGACTTCACTAGCTATGTAACCTTAAACAAGTAAAGAGCAGAGATAGGAGTACATTCCATTTCCTTGATCACTTTAGTTACCATTTTCTGAACTCTTCTTCCATTCAAGTCTGAAGGGTAAGGTAGCATTACAAACAGAGGGGAAAGGAAATCAAGGAAGTCTTTCTGAAGGCTCTAGCATTTCAGGTTTACTTTAAAGGATATCTAGGATTTCCACAGGCTGAAATCAAGAAGGAACAGCTTAATCAAGTCACGGTGGAGAATCCCTTGTTTTCGGGAACCAGAGAGTTGTTCAGTTTAATTGAGTAATAATAGTAATTGACATTTATAAGGCACTTTGGGGTTGTCAGAACATTTTAAATCTTTTGACCCTCACAATAATCCTATGAGGCAGGAGCCAGTTTTATATCAGAGATAGCTGAGTTTCAGAGAGATTAAGAGATTGTTTTAGGATTGCACATGAGTCTCAAATCCAGAACCTTATGATCCTGAGTCAGGAATGTCAGTCACTTGATCCCCTACCAAGTTGTAAATAGAAACAAAAGACATATGAAGGAAGAAGAGAATGAAATTAGCCTAGAAAGGAAGAATGACATCAGGTTATAGAGAGCCTTGAATGCAGGGGTATTTGGGTAAATACTTAACAACTCATTCTCCAAAAGGAAAAAGAAAAGAAACAGAAGCCTGATATACTTTTAAGTTCATGATCATTATTAACATCCTTTCCATTACTTCCTTAAGCCTAGACAATGCACAAAACAATGAATCAAGTCTTGATTTGTAGCATTTGCAAATTTCTGAGGTGTGAATGTAATTGAAAATGTACCAGTTAGTACTGACTCCACATACCCCATTTGGGTGTCAAAGTAGTTCCAGAAGCCCTGGGGAAATGGAGAAGAATTTTGATGAAAGAAGAGTGATATGATCAGAAACCATGCATAAGAAAGATTGATTTTGGTAGTAGTAGAAAAAATTGAGTGGAGAAGTAGATGGATCTACGAGGAGGCTTGCAAAAGCCCAGGTAGGAGGATCAGGTACTGGTGGAGGTCATGGAAATGGGCATGGGAGGCAGTTGAGGGATGAGGTAAAGGTTGGGGCTTCAACCAGGTGAAAGTGGTGGCTAAATTAAGGGACACGGTGAAGTTGGGAAGGAAGCAGTTTTTTGAGAGAGAGAGACCTAGGGAGCTTAGATTTGTACAGGTGGAGCTTGAGATGCTTGGGGAGCATAAAATAACAGTAACGGAATGGTTTTGAGGGTTAAATGAGGCAATTTTTTGTAAAGTGCTTAGCATAGAAAATAGCACATAGCAGCACAATAAAAACTTGTTTCCTTCCTATCTCATAGATGAGGAAATTGATATCCCAAGAGGTTTAACCAGGTTACATAGCTAGGAGGGGTCAAAGGCTGACTTCAAAACCTGATCTCCTGGGCAGCTAGGTAATACAGTGGATAGAGCACTGGCCCTGGAGTCAGGAGGATCTGAGCTCAAATCTTGCCTCAGACACTTAAGAATTACCTACCGGTGTGATCTTGGGCAAGTCACTTAACCCCATTGCCTTGCAAAAACAAAAAACCAAACAAAACCTGGTCTCCTCTCTCCCAAACCAAAGCTCTTTCTACACCATTTGGCTATTTCTGAACTACAGAAGCCATCAATCAGCACTGGAAGAACAAGAGTGTGGTAGAGAACATAGGGCAATGTGGAAACCTCATAGTCAACCCTATATACATAAGAAAGCTGTGACTGGAGGCCAGGCGGGTGGAAACCATTGACCTTGTACTTTTTTCCTTGTTATTGTTGTTCAGTTCTTTCAGTCCTGTCCTACTCTTGAACCAATTTGAGGGTTCTAGGGAAAGATACCGGAGCATTTTGCCATTTCCTTCTCCAACTCATTTTACTGTTAGGGAAACTGAGCCAAACAGGGCAAAATGACTTGCCCAAGATCCCACAACTCATAAGTGTCTAAGGCTGGATTTGAACTCAATTCTTCTTCTTGTTCTTTTTTTTTTTTTTTGCAAGACAGTAGGGTTAAGTGGCTTGCCCAAGGCTACGCAGTCAGGTAATTATTAAGTGTCTGATGCTGGATTTGAACTCAGGTACTCCTGACTCCAGGGCCAGTGCTCTATCCACTGTGCCACCTAGCTGCCCCTCAATTCTTCTTAACTCCAAGAAAATGACCAGTGACTCCCAGGTTGCAGTCTATTCACTAATATCCAATTCATGTATTTGCCACAGCATCACCTCTCCTAATGTCATGGTCTTCTTCAAGAATGAAGGACACTTAGCTTCCCCTAGCTCGGATTAATTTATATACCAAGCCACCAACTGATCATATCAATCAGTTGATGGAAGATGGGAGGTTGTAAGGAGGGCAACCAGGAGGATTATATAAAGAATGTGTGAGAAAGTAGAGGAAATGAGAAGTCTATATCTAAGGATGTAGGGAGTTTTAAAAATTATTTAGCACTTTGTTTTTTCCCCAGTTACACGTAAAAACAATTTTCAACATTTGTTTTTAAAACTTTAAGTTCCAGGGGGCAGCTAGGTGGCAAAGTGGATTGAACACTGGCCTTGGAGTCAGGAGTACCTGAATTCTAATCCAGCCCCAGACACTTAATAATTACCTAGCTGTGTGGCCTTGGGCAAGCCACTTAACCCCATTGCCTTGCAAAAAACTAAAAAAAAAATCTTTAAGTTCCCAATTCTCCTCCTTCTCCTATTCCTTTCTCTTCCAGTGAGAAAGCAAGTAGTTTGATATAGATTACAAATGTATGGTTATGTAAAACATGTCTATAATAGTCATGTTATAAAATAAAATATAGACTCCCTCTGCCCCCCCCAAAAGAAACTTCAGGAAAAATAGAATTAAATAAAATATTCTTCAATCTGTATCCAGATGCCATCAGTTCTTTCTCTGGGGATGGACAGTGTTCTTTATCATATGTTCTTCAGAGAAGGATAGATAACAATAGATCAGAGATTCCCAAGGGTTCAGTGGAAAGTTCTAGAGTAGATGATGGTAGAATCAGATTGGAGGAAAATTAGAGAGGATTAGTGCTGATTAGGATAAGGGATAGATCCCTTTGAGGTGGAATGACTGGATGATCAGGACTGGGTTGCTATTTAAGTAGGGTATACCATACCTAGGCACATTGAATCCAGGTCTTCCTGCTGTCAAGCCCTCTTTGAAGCACTATATACATATCAGTGATTACTATTCTTTCCAAAAGACTGGGTTCATTATGATAGAAAATATACTAATTTTAATCAATTTATCAGTCAAATATTCCTCAAATACCTGCTGTATTCCAGATATGGTGCAAGGTACTGGGGATGACAGCATGAGGAATGATACAATGCTCACTCATTAGGCACTTACATTCTAATGAGACAATACACATTCAGCATCAACATAAAGTAAATAATTAATGGTCTGAGGCAGAAGCAGATTCTGATAACCAAGTAGATAAATTAACTGATTGATATGAGGGTCCCTTGGCCTCAGATTCAAGCATGCATAGATAGGAGAAAAAGGATGGTTTCACAGAGTGTCTTCAAGCATTTTAGAGATTTATTGACCATGGGACATAGAATTCCCATTGCCCAACCTATTGATGTTTCCATTTCTATAATTTTAGGCAGCTTTGCACCTAGGCTTTTCTAAGGATATATATATTTTTGTTTTGAAAGTCATTTTTTAAATATATATTTATTATTATTATACTTCTACCTATAACTTCATCATGGTAAGTTACTTTATTGATGCAGATTAGCATTTTGCCTGAAATTTAGTATTTTTTAAATTAATTTTTATTAAAGATATGATCTGAGTTTTACAATTTTCCCCCTAATCTTACCTCCCTCCCCCAACCCCCCCCCCCCATGGAAAGCACTCTGTCAGTCTTTACTTTGTTTCCATGTTGTACCTTGATCCAAATTGGGTGTGTTGAGAGAGAAATCATATCATTACAGAGGAGACAATAAGTCTAAGAGGTAACAAGATTAGACAATAAGATATCTTTTTTTTCTAAATTAAAGGGAATAGTCCTTGAACTTTGCTGAAATTCCACAGCTCCTTATCTGGATACAGATGGCACTCTTTCTAAGGATATTTGATGATGTTTGATCTGCATTCTTGAAGGAGACCTTGACATTAGGAGAGGTAATGCTATAATGAACAGGATTGGATTTCCGTGAAGGAGATATTTACAAATACGGGGAAACTCAAAACAGACCCATGAAGAAAGCCACCCAAGAAAGCAGAGCCTCCTGTGACTGGCATTGCTCTGCCAGAAAGGCTCAATAGCCTCAGGCTCCAGGTAGTTCTAAGACAGAAACTTTATTCCCATCTCTGGCAGCAAGTGCTGCCTTACTCTTCCCATGGGTTAATTCCTTTGTCTCCCTGACCTTAGTAACTATTGATGGGATAGCAGAATGGATATAAGGAATATCAACATTCTGAAGGCAGCTTGGAGAGAGCCAAAGTCTCCTAAGCTGGGAGAGAGGAGCTGATCATACCTTCCTTTCAATTCTTACTCCTCCTTAGACAGCTTGTGCTGCTCCAAAGGATACTGGGCTGCTTTAGGGAACATGGAAGGGAAGGACTGGGAGTGTGAAATATGCCAAATCTTTCTGGATGGTTGGTTAGGTGAGTAGGGAAGGCAGGATGCAGATCCAAAGCATGATAAAACTTTCTGTTACTTGAGTACTTTTTTTTTAAACATGCTTTCATAGTGATGACAATTTGAGTGGCCCTGAGAGATTGCAGGGCCAGTAAGGAAGCTATCAGAGTCATTTCTCAGGTACTTTTGGACATATGGAAATTTCATTCATCTAAATACAGGAACTTGTGGTCCTTTTGCTGTGAACTGAGACTGGCCTCAGAATCCTGCTGTTGTTGAATGGTTACAGGTCAGGAGTGTAAGAAAGACAGGACAAAGTCAGATTGAGGGAAAACTTTGGTGCCTCGTGGAAAAGAAAGCTCACTTTCAATGTTCTTGGTGGATGGTGGGTGTATTCCTTGCATTAGCACTTTGTTTTCTCTGCTAGTGTGTTATCCCTGGGGAGACAGACAGAAAAATAACCAGCCAATCTAGGCAGGATACCTTCCCTTCAGTGTTGTGTGCATGTGACACTTCCAGTTTAGAGCTAGAAGCTTAGTCAGTGAGAAACTGAATTCAAATTCAATTTCAGTGGCTCCCTTATCTGTGTGACCTTAATCCTGCTACTTCCCTTCTAGGGGTCTCATTTTCCTCAGTCTGTAAAATAATGGAATTGTAATTATAATCTCTAAATTCCATTCTGGTTCTAGATATAGAATCCTTTTATTTAATAAGGCTGACCCAACTCCCTTATAAGGTCCAGAGAAAGGAAGTCCCTTAACCATGGTCACACAGTGAATAAAGGGCAGAGCCTCTGACTCCAGATTCAATACTCATTCCATTGCACTGGTGTCAGATTTTTTGGTCTTTCATAGTCTCCATCTCAGTCTTCTTAAAATCAAGGTCAGCTTCTTCTAATAGCCCAAATAGAGTTCCTTTGAAGAATTACTGCCTGTGCACCCAGATCACCCACTTCTTTGACCATCTGTACATTGTGCTCTATCTTTCTTTTCTTTTGTTTTCTTTTGTTTTCTTCTCTTCTCCTTTCCTTTCCTTTCCTTTCCTTTCCTTTCCTTTCCTTTCCTTTCCTTTCCTTTCCTTTCCTTTCCTTTCCTTTCCTTTCCTTTCCTTTCCTTTCCTTTCCTTTCCTTTCCTTTCCTTTCCTTTCCTTTCCTTTCCTTTCCTTTCCTTTCCTTTCCTTTCCTTTCTTCCTTCCTTCCTTCCTTCCTTCCTTCCTTCCTTCCTTCCTTCCTTCCTTCCTCTCTTCATACTTTCTTTTTTCTTCATTACTTCTCTACTCCCTTTCTTCACCTCCAGAGGAAAAATTCTCTTGCAGCAAATATACATAGTGAAGCAAAACAAATTCTCACTCGGTCTGAAAATATATGTCTTATTCTGCATTTTGAGTCCACCATCTTTCTGACAAGAGGTGAATGCCATGTTTCATCATCAGTCCTTTGGAATTGCAATTTGTCATGGCATTGATCAAAGCCCTCAAGTCTTTCAAAGTGGCCTTTATAATGCTATTTTTGTTATTCTGTGTTCTGTTTCTAGTCACCTCACCCTGGATCAGTTCGTATAAGTGTTCTCAGTTATCTCTGAAACTGTCCTTTTCATCATTTCTCATGGAACAATAAAATTCTCCTTGGTGACTTTCTATTTTGTAAAACAAGAAAGACTGAATTCTTTGGATTATCAGATTCCTTGACTGATGAGTTACTTTCACTGAGGCATGGAGGCAAAGGGGTTCTAATCCAAGGATGATGAGCCTAAAGTAGAAAGAACAATTAGCAAGAGAAGAATAAGATTGAGGAAGTCAAAATGAATTGTTTATGTGAAACCAAGATCCATTAGGGCACACTTCTTTTCTAGATATCATTAATATGAAAATTTCTTTTCATATTCTATCTTATTTTAAGCTCCTGAAATGAAGCTGGGAAATGAGACATGGATAGTGAAGGAATTTGTGCTTGTGGGATTCTCCAACCTTCCAGACCTGAAGCCCACTCTCTTTGCTCTCTTCCTGTTCATGTACCTCATCACACTCAGTGGCAATATCACTATCATTACCATCATCTACCTGGATCACACTCTTCATACTCCCATGTACTGTTTCTTAGGGGTCTTGTCCCTCTCAGAGACTTGCTACACGCTAGTCACTATTCCAAATATGCTGGTACACCTACTGATGGAGAACCAGGTCATTTCTATTCCCAGTTGTCAGGCTCAGATGTTCTTTTTTCTCAGCCTGGGCTGCAGTCATTGTTTCCTTCTCACCCTGATGGGCTATGACAGATATGTGGCCATATGTCACCCACTCCGTTATGCAGTGATCATGAGCCCGTCTGTTTGCCTACGTCTGGGTGCCCTGGTCTTCTGCTCAGGATTTTTGGTGGCTGTCATTGAGACCTGTCTCATATTCTCTTCCTCCTTCTGTCACAGCAACAGAGTAGAGCACTTTTTCTGTGACATTGCACCTGTTCTCAAGCTTAGTTGTACGTCAAGTGCAGCCAAGGCCCTGACTATCTTCTTCTTCAGTGTGATTGTGGTACTGGTCTCCTTCCTTCTCATTCTGCTCTCATATGCCTTCATTGTGGCTGCCATCTTGAGGATCCCCTCTGCTAATGGGCGGAGCAAAGCCTTCTCTACTTGTGCATCCCACCTCACCGTGGTAATTGTGCACTTTGGCTGTGCCTCTATTATCTATCTGAGACCAAAGTCAGGAAGCAATCCAAATCAGGACCGGATGGTGGCTGTTTTCTACACAGTGGTCACCCCATTGCTGAACCCTGTGGTGTATACCTTACGCAACAAGGAGGTGCGGGTGGCACTAAAGAGGACCTTGGGATGCAGCCTGAAGACCTAGAATACCTCCTTGCAAGGATAAAGTTAGAAAAAGTGGGAAGTGGGACTCCAGTTTTGAAAGAGACTCAATTGTCCAAATTCAGCTGGATTGAAGGATTTAATTATCCACAACTCCAAAGTCATACCATAATCTACTTAACTGGAGACCATTCTGGTTTTGCTTCTCAATTGACTATCTCTAAAACCTTTCCTTCATAAATCTAGAAGTTCTACCCCAACATATCACTCACTTATGTATTTTATTTTTGATATCCATATTTTCCAAATTAATTAGCTTTATGCTCAGAAAGTAAGTTTTTGAACCAACAGTGAAATCATCAATATTTTGTGACCCCCTCTTGCTTTCATGCCATCCTTCCACTGGCTATGCAAATAAACTACTTAGGATCCAGAATGGTTTTGCTGCATGCCAGGCAGTTCAGAAGACATTTGAAAGGAAGGGAAGCATCTCTTTACCAGCTCTAATTCAATGAGTGTACAGATAGGTGCAATAGAGTTTGAATTCACTTCAACTTCCATCACTCCCCCCACAGAACAAAGAATAAGCAATTACATGAATTCTATGAATAGTTTTATTTTTTAATTTTGTTTGTAAGTCAATGGGGTTAAGTGGTTTGCCCAAGGCCACACAGCTACGTAATTGTTAAGTGTGTGAAGTTGGATTTGAACTAAGGTCCTTCTGACTCCAGGGCCTGTGTTCTATCCACTGCGCCACCTAGCTGCCCCCCTATGAATAGATTTAAAGATGGTTTAGAAAAAAAATGCTCTAGTACTTTAAAAAAGTTAACAAATATTTAGGTTCATCTTCACAACTCCTTCAAGAGGTGAAGGATGACAATGGTGCATGGCAAGTAAAATGCAAATACAGGGAAACTGAGGTTTATCCAAGCCCGATAACAATTTATTAATAGTGATGTATATAGTTGTTAATAAAGTAGGTCAGACTAGCCACATCATTAGGTCAATGACCATGAAAGGATGGAGAAAAACCTCTTTATTGAGCTGTAAAAAGGGAAGGAGTTCTGGTGGTTAGGGAATGTCACAATTGACTGCACTTGGAAAAGGTGAATTTGCCTTTAGGTGTTGGTGATAGTATCCCTGCAACAATTAAAGAATATTAATTGCTTTAAGGATCTCAAAGAATCATCCTAATCAGAACTCCCCTTGGGGAGATCAAACTGCCGCTACTTTGAAAAGGAGAGACAAGGGCAGAAGAACTGTCACTTGGGAAGGACTCAGAAAAAACTGGTAACAGGTAAGCAAAACAGATGTCTCAGGAGGTTAGTTAAAAGAGAATTACACTACAATTCCACCATGCCTTACTGGGAAAGATCACTCTTCTGAGTTTAACTGAGAAACGGGATTTGACAAAATAGTGAATAGAATTGAATGTGGAGTAAAATCAATTTTTAAATGATACAGTATAAATTTAATTTACTCAGGTGTGTTATGGCACAGAAAAATCTGTAATTTCAGTTTAAAGAGGCATGGCAGAGTCATTTATCTTCCTTTAAGGGTAATGTCTCTAAGATAGCTCACTCCTACCTTTCTTTCTTGATTGTTCTCCACCCCCAGCTGCTAGTGCCTTTCTCTCTCCAATGATCTCCTAAATATATTATATATATACATATATGTATATATATATATATATATATGTATAGTTACTTATCTATTGTTCCCTCCATTAGAATGTAAGCTCCCTGAGGGCAAGGACTATTTTCTTTTTGCCTCTTTGTATTCCCAGTGCTTAGCACAATGGTTGGTACCTAGTAGGTGCTTTATAGATGCTTGATAGGTGACTACCTATGAGGAAGTAGTGCCCTTTTAACTAAAGTCATAAACTAGAAGTAGAGAGAAATCCCATAAATTCATTTTCATTGGAACTGTGACTGGCAGTGATGATAGAACACAGCAGAGTTCAGGACTAGCAGAGATTATGTATCATGCCACACTGCACCAGTAGAGTGCAGGACCAGCATATGTGGTATGTTGGCACCCTCAAAAAACCATCAATGACTTGGAGGTGTGAGTTACTCCTCAAGATACATGCCTTCATTACAGGTGTTTTCTATGCACATACCATGGTCATATGTATTCCCTGCATGTTTCTCAACTTTTCCCGTGGTTGTATGCATTTCATAGAATGGAAATGCCTTGAGGGTAGGGGCTGCCTTGTTTTTATCATGACATTTTTATTGCAAAGCATGTAGTATGTGATTAGTTAATGCTTACTAAGTGGAGCAAAACAGAAAATTGAATTGAACTACGTAATTATGAGACTATACCCCAGGTTAAAAGGGGAAATGTTTTATTCTTTCTTATCTAATTATGTTATTTTATTAAACACCTTTGATTTGAATTAACCATTTCCTTTGGGTAATTTATAAAGGTAAAAACACTGGTGGGGGCTCTTCTGTAATTTTAGATATTTGTAATCAATCAAAGAATTTAAATTTACAAAGTTCCTACAATATGCCAGGAACCTAGGTGCTGGGTATGCAAAAAGAAGTATAAGATGGGTCCTGACCTTGAGCTTATAATGTAATGGGGGAAGCAATATGCAAACAAATATATACAAAGAAAGCTATATACAATAGGAAATAATGAACAAAAGAATGGCACTAGAATTAAGAGTAGTTAGAGAAGGCTTCCTATAGAAGATGTGATTTTATTTTATTTTTTAATTGAAATTTTATTTTATTTTTTCAATTACATGCAATGGTAGTTTTTCAACATTCATCCATTTGCAAATTTATGAGTTCCACATTTTTCTACTATCCTTCCTTCCCTTCCTCCTCCCCCTCCACATTGTGGTGAACAGTCTGTAAAATTTGTACATATCCATTTATGATTTTAATATTCACTTATTAATCATGTTGTGAAAGAGGAATTAGAACTAAGGGGAAAGAAAAAATGAGAAAGGAAAGAAAACCGTAAAAGAATTTTTTAAAAAGTGAATATGGTGTGCTTTGCTCTGCATTCAGACTCTGTAATTTTTCCCCCTCTGGATATGGATAGCATTATCCACATCTGGTCTCTCAGGGTTGTCCTTGATCTCTGAGCTGCTGAGAGGAGCTGTATCTATAGTGGATGATCATCTCACAATGTTACTGTTAATGTGTATAATGTTTTCTTGGTTCTGTTCATTTTACTCAGCATCAGTTTATGTAATTCTTTCCATGTTTTTCTAAAGTTCTACCACTCATGATTTCTTATGGAACAATAGTACTCCATAACATTCCTATACCATAACTTGTTCAACTATTCCCCAATTGATGAGCATCCCCTCAAATTCCAATTCTTTGCCACTACAAAAAGGATCTGCTATAAATACTTTTAAACACGTGAGACTTTCCCAGTTTTTTAAAGATTTCTTTGGGATATAGACCTAGTATTGGTATTGTTTGGTCTAAGGGTCTGAACAGTTTCATTGCTTTTGGGGCACAATTCCAGATTTTCTCCAGAATGACTGGATCAGTTCACAAATCCACCAACAGTACATTAATGTCTCAAGAAGATGGGATTTTAGTTGAAAATGAAAGAAAATTGGGGAGAAAATAGATTTTTGAGACATTGGGATATACATGTTCCCAGAATTCCCTTCTTTTCTCTTTCTTTGCCATTGAGAGTGACTTTTTTTTGGTCATATAAGAAGGGAACAGAGAGTGGCTATGGGTAGACCAGATTTTTCTTTCTTCTTTGCAACCAAAGGACCATTGGTTCTAGAAATCAAGGTCATAGGTTTCTATGTTAAAGAGATTTTTCTGTTAGCAGTTTGCTAAAGATGTTAGGAACAATTGTTACAGTTAGACTTTGCTCCGTTTCTACTATATGAGTGGATAGTGTCGAATCTGGGGGTTTGAGTCCATGTTCTGTCAGTATCTATTATCTATATCTCTATGCTGTCACTAGAACTAGTGATGGGATTGCTGAGGTCAGATTGTGAGTGGTACCTTAAGCCCCTACCTGTTATAATTGGGACAGTGGAAGAAGTAACTAAATCAAAGTGGAAACAGAAGCAGAGGACTGAGTAGAGGGCATCTAAAGTGTCAGAACCAATCATCTGTTGGGAAGCTTGTAGGAAGCATGAGCTAGGGCAAGGAGAATGATTTCTTTTCCCATGCTACCTCTGCCTTCCTTTTTAAACTCTGGGCATTCCCCTACCCAAATAAACTCTAGAGTCCTAAGCTGAAATCTATCCTCCAGGTGTCATCCCTTGTTCCTATATCACAAACAATGGTTTCAGATACTTCAGGAGGGAAGTCAAGAACAGTTTGAGGAGATAGTTGAGCAGAGCACTTAGTGGGGTGAACATTTAACTAACTTTAAAAAATCTTGCTTGTTTTTAATGAATTAATAGACTAGAGAATGAGAATTATCAAGGACTATCAGAAGCTGGTAGTACTGACTAAGGGGGGGAAAACTAGATGTAGAGTGGGGGTATATTTAAACAATTTCTTTGATGTTTTGGGACCATATTTTAAACAATTCCTAGTTTAAATTCAGAACACACCCAAAGTGTTTTTTTTTACTTGCCTACTTGCTTGAAGACACTTGGTACAACCCCTGAAGGAAGAAGAATAGACTGATAGTTTGCACCCTTGCTGTTTACCTGTGGGGAAAATACAGCTTACTTAGGAAGGCTACTTCAGCAGCAGATCCTGATCACTTGACTGGTGGCTGAAGTACAGTAGCACCTGATGGGAAATTCAAATACTGCATTCCCTCTTTGTATAATTCATAAAATGACTCCCTGTCTTCTTGTAGGCTTAAGTAAGTTAGCAAACAAGCTGATGTGAGCTGCATATGTCAACAGAATACCCAAATGGCACATGGGGGTATACATGTAGCTTATACTGTGGTACATTTTTTTCCTTTCCTTTTTTTTTTTTCAAGGCAGACGGGTTAATTGACTTGCCCAAAGTCACACAGCTAGGTAATTGTTAAGGGTCTGAGGCTAGATTTGAACTGAGGTCCTCCTGACTCCAGGGCCAGTGCTCTGTTTACTGTGCTACCTAGCCACCCCTACTGTGGTACATTTAAAAAAAAAGCTTGTCACTAAAATAATAGACAGGTCAAATAAAAATTAAAACATGAGTTAATGTATAAAGATTTAGTTAACAGTATGTGTAGTGACAGAACAAGATGAGCATTCAGAAGTCCAGGCAACTAGTTGAGAACACCGATTTCTACAGGCAATGTATGATAAATATACAGGTGGAGAAACATACAAATAAAAGTAACCCTTTGTTTCCACTGGAGGCCTTCAAAATGGTTCCTATTACAGCAGTAGCCAATTCCAACTTTGGGTCAATTTGAGACACAGGCAGAAGCCTATAGATAGGACAGAGAACTTTTCCAGTGCTGAGATTCTGTGATTCTTTGACTTCATTTCTTTTGATAAATCCTTTTTGTAAGAAAGTTATTTAGAATGCAAGCTCTTTAAGAGTAGGATTGAAGTTATGCTCCACTTTCCAGACCTGACCATCATGCTTCAGTTGTTTTTTTCCCATTAGTAAGTTCATCTGTGCAAAGTCAGTCTCTGGTACAGAATCAGTCTGGGTGACCCCATACCACGATATTTTAGACTTTAGCTAAATTTTTCCTTGAACAGAGTTAAAGTGTGATGACTCACTGGAGTTTATCTTTAAAAAGATAGAAAGCATAGTCTTGATATTCTAAGATGAAATAATTACTTAATGTGGGAACATGGGGCCAAGTATGATTGACATCTTGTGTGGGTGAGTTGAACACCTATATATCTCCCTACATTTTGCTGATCAAGATGCTCCTGAAAATGAAACTTGGTATAACTTTGTAGGTCTCCTCAGAAGGTGCTCAACTGTTTAAAAAGTAGTGGCACTTTAGAGCTTATGATGCCTTCCCATCTATTTTCCCATGAGATCCTCATGAAAATCTGATGAGAAAGCCAAGGTTCATAAAAATCATTTGCCCAAGGCTTGCTTCATTAAGGGAGAGCTAGGAGACTGTATTTTCTGTATTTTCCCCACAGGTAAACATTAACATTACTCTAAGACAGACAGCTCTATTTATCTTACCACATTGCCTTCAAAACACTAGTCCTCTTGTTATTTCTATAATCAATCAATTAATCGATGAGGATTTATTATGTATTTACTAGCCACAGCAAGTCATAGCTTGCTATGTACTTTCTAGCCATAGCTTAGGATATAAATGAAAATTTAAAAAAAATTTGGATTGTTATTATATGATCTTGACATGGGCAAATTTTCCCCTTCCTTCAACTAGTTTCTTCCCTTATAAAATGAGACAATTTGGTTGGATGATCTCTAAGGTCACAGGGGTCAACTATGTGGTGCAGTAGATAGTGCTGGGCCTGGAGTTGGGAAGATCTGAGCTCAAATTTGACTTCACACATTTACTAGTTGTGTGATCCTGGGCAAGTCAATTAACTTGTTTGCTTAAGTTTTCTGATCTCTAAAGTAAGTTGGAGTTGGAAATGATAAACCACTCCAGGGTCACAAATAGGGTCACAAAGAGTTGGACATGACTAAAATGACTGATTTAAAAAGTTACTTAAAACTCTACAGTTCTACCTCTCGGATAGATTTTTATAAATTTTAAACCCGAGTTAAAAAATCACAGAACCTTTGATATGGAAGCGACTTTCTGAGGATATCTAGTCATTCCCTTTTTTTTCAGTGATGAGAAATGAACTACCCAGAGACATCTAGTTGGTCTTGGATGATAGTTTCAGATACTTACCAACTGTGTGATCCTGGACAAGTCATTTAATGCCTGATTTAGCTTCCTCATCTGTAAATGAAGATAATAATAGTATCCACCTTTTAGGGTTGTTGTGAGAATCAAATCATAGAGTGCCTAGCATTTGGTAAGTGCTACCTAAATGCTATTATTATTATTATTATTATTATTATTATTATTATTATTATTATTATTATTATCATCCTTCTGGTCAACCCATTCCATTAACAGCTCCAAATGCTAATAATAATTGTTGTTATTCAGTTGTTTTTCAGTTGTGTCTAAGTCTTTGTGTCCCCACTTAGGATTTTCTTGGCAAAGATGCTGTAGTGGTTTGCCATTTCCTTCTCTAGTTTATTTTAGAGATGAAGAGGCTAAGGCAAATACAGTTAAGTGACTTACCCGGGATAACATAGATAAGAAGTGTCTGAGGCCAGATGAGTACCCAGTGTTGACATTTTTTTGACTCCAGACCCCCCATTCTATCCATTGTGTCTCCTAGCTCTCCCTTAATAGCAACAATAATAATTAATAACATGCATTGAGATTTTTATATCTTAAAGATTTATAAAATGTCTTACATACATTATCTCAAAGGAAGCTTTTCCTTATATTGATTCAAAAATCTGATAGCTGGCTCTATTCTTTGAGATCAGGAAGAACAAGAATTCCTACTATATTAGCCAAGACAGTGCTCATGGTATTCTCTCATCCCAAGTCTGTGGTAAGAAACCGTGTATTCCGATTTCACTACTATTATCCAGTCTTTCTTTAGAAAGAAAGAAAGAAAGGAAAAAAGAAAGAAAGAAAGAATGAATGAAAGAACGAAAGAAAGAAAGAAAGAAAGAAAGAAAGAAAAAAGAAAGAGAAAGAGACAAAAGGAAAAAGAGAGAGAGAGAGAAAGCTAGAAAGAGGGAAAAAAAAGAAACTTTCTGACAGGAATTCTGGAAACATTTAATCTGAAAAAGTTGAGCATTTGAGATGGTATTCAGTGGAGTACTGGAAGGTGGAGTAAAGGGAGTTTCCTTGCCCAACCTAGCAATTGTAATCATGTTGCTCTAGTGAGCCTCCCACAGTCTCTCTTTTACTATTTCATAATTCATTCTGACAGAAGTCCCCAAGGCATGGCATGTCTTCTTCTTGTTGCAATTCAATTCAATAAACGTGATAAGCACCTATTTTGTGTAAGAATTCTGGAAATAAGAAGTAGTCTTGGGAGGGTGGGGAGGATATAACATGTGCATTGATATTAGGAGACAACATGGATCATGATGGTGGAGGCAGAAGAAATGACACCAAAACACCCTGAAGATCTCATTGAAGAATTTTAGAATTGATTGTATAGAATGTGAGACACTGGTACAGGACTGTCCAGCATGCCTGCCTTCATCAGTGAGGATGTTGCACTCTGTGAGGAAGGCAGAATTGAAACAACTCAAAGGAAACATGACATCCATAAGTTTAGAATACTCAGCCCAGGTGCTCACATGGATCATCTGTACCTGACCTGTGATAGGGCATTCTGAGCTTGTATTGGTCTGATCAGCCACAGTGCATTATACTGTGTCTCAAATAAACTGATATCTTTTTGGTCTTCTTTGATAATGAAGGTCAAGAAGCAATGTGTAATCTGTTTTAATGTGATTAAAAAAGGACATCATATATTGACTCATGAATTGTGGAGTTCAATAAATACTGACCCAAGGAGAACTTGGAACTTGGGTACAATTTGATTTTGGGGTGGAGTGGGGGACAAAATTTTAAAAATTGCATTATAATGTTTTGGATTGGTAAAAATGGGTTCATGATCTATAGATCTGAATAGATGCTGACCCATCATAACTTTGATGCTGATTTTAGTTTTTAGTATCAAGGGAGTCAAGCTTTATTTAGAATTGAGAAGTTGGAGGAAATTGGGATGGGTTGCATTTAAGCAATTATGCAGTAGTTTTAGTGATCTTAGCCTTCTCACTGCTTCAAAAGTTCATAATAATAATAACAGTATTCTCATGGTAAGGGTATGTGACTGATTCTTAAGAAAGCTTTTTTGCCACCAACTTCAGTAAGTCCCTAGGGCCTGGGGGAGAGGATCCTGGAGTACAGAGTTCATTTTTTTTTTCTTACAGCTGGGAGACTTTTGATATTATAACAGTCCCAGAAACAACATCAAAAGCAGGGTTTCCATCATTCTGAGCTCTCCAGGGAGGAGTTGTTTGTAGTGAGCAAAGTCTCTCTGGGACAGAGGTGTCTCTGGCTTCTTCCTAAAAACTATATAATGGAATTCTTAATTTCCAGACCCTGTCCACCTTTCCTAAGTAATGAGGAGAGGTTGAGGGGGGAAAAAGAAATACTTTGCCTTTTTCAAAGGTAAGTCTTGGACCAGTCAGAGATAAATGGAGGGAAACAGATGAGTTATTCCTGAAGATGACCTAGCTTAGAAAAGACTTGGCAACTCAATAACAAAGAACTAAAGCATTCACTGAGCTATCAAACCTTCACTCTCATGGAGGTGAGGGCCCTAGCCCATTCTCTGTCTAGGAACCCCAGATAAATTGTGATTTTACTATCTCAAAGGTATCTGTGAAATCCAGGACAAGATGCTTCTTTGGTATAGCCTTGATTCAACCAGTTCAAGGTAAAAAGCAGAAACTCATAGGAATATGGTATTTTGATATGGAATAAGTCCTTGCAGCTTATACAGGTCAAATCCATCTTTTTTCCCCTCAAAGAAGATAAATGGAAGACCAAGGAGGGGGAAGTGAGTTGTCCGAGGTCATGCCACTAATAGCAGATTTAGGATTTGAACCTACTGTACACAATAGGTCAACCCAAAGAAAAACAGGACAGAAAAAAGAAAAAACAAAACCAAATGCTGTTCAGAGCTTAGGTTATGTGATGGCCATGGAATGGTGTATTTTTCAGAGACACCAATATTCTCTGCTTCCCATGTCTTAATTTTTTATTGATCTCCAAGTGCTTTCACTGGCTGCCTCTCAGATATAGAATGCTTCACATCCTCATTCCTATCTTCTAGCTTCCCTGGCTATCTTCAAGTCTCAACTTAAGAATCTTACCTTTGTGAGAGGCCTAAGTCTTTTCACTGACTTACTATGAAACAAGGTCAATTATATTTGAATTACCTGCCTGGAAAGGTATTGTTTCAAAAGAGATATTAAGAGTTCTTTGCAAATCTCAAACTGTTATTATTATCATTTCTACCAATAATTTTAACCTGGAAGTCTGACAACACCTCTCCTTACATTTTTTTCCTTTTAGGGAGGTATAGTTTCTATTCAGGTATAGCCATCCTTCTCTTTGCTTGGAAGACCTAGGTTCAAGTTCCATTTAATACTGATACATTTTGACTATGTGACTCTGGACAAGTCATTTAACTTTGCAGAACTCTAGGCAATACTCTAAAACTCATTTGTAGAGCAAATGTCTTGGTAAAATTCCTCATCAGTACAGTTCATATATCTATCTTTATTGTCTTGATAACAGTATTATATCCCATTTTTCCTATTAATCATGTCTAAAGGAGAATAAGTTCCTTACGCTTTCTAATCTGTGATGCAGCAAATATAGATGATGCTCAGTCCTATCTAGAGCACCCGTTTGTCCCACTCTCACTGAGAATCTACATTAATAAACCTTAATATTATTCTAGCATCGGTTGTTAGCATCCTTTACTCCACCCCCACAAGAATTCCATTTGTTCCCCCCTCACCAGATCTTAAACAGCAATGAAGATTGTAACCATTGAGAAAGAGAAACTGAGGCACAGATAGGTAAAGGACTGCCCCCCAGGCACCCACATTCTCTAATATGGAGCTTTCTTTGGTGAAGTCAAAGGAGATATGATTATCTCTAAAAGCAGGGGTCTTAACCATTTCCTGCCCTTCCTTATTCTGTAACTGAAATAGGCAGCTCTTGCCCAAGGGCATCCAAAACTTGAGACTGACCCTCATTTTTAATCTTTTTTACCATTCACATTGTAGTGTGGGGCCCGCTCTGTTTTGAGAGTGGCAAGAACTGGGTTTGAATCCTAGCATTGACTTCACTAGCTATGTAACCTTAAACAAGTAAAGAGCAGAGATAGGAGTACATTCCATTTCCTTGATCATTTTAGTTAGCATTTTCTGAACTCTTCTTCCATTCAAGTCTGAAGGGTAAGGTAACATTACAAACTGAGGGGAAAGGAAATCAAGGAAGTCTTTCTGAAGGCTCTAGCATTTCAGGTTGACTTTAAAGGATATCTAGGATTTCCACAGGCTGAAATCAAGAAGGAACAGCTTAATCAAGTCACGGTGGAGAATCCCTTGTATTCGGGAACCAGAGAGTTGTTCAGTTTAATTGAGTAATAATAGTAATTGACATTTATAAGGCACTTTGGGGTTGTCAGAACATTTTAAATCTTTTGACCCTCACAATAATCCTATGAGGCAGGAGCCAGTTTTATATCAGAGATAGCTGAGTTTCAGAGAGATTAAGAGATTGTTTTAGGATTGCACTTGAGTCTCAAATCCAGAACCTTATGATCCTGAGTCAGGAATGTCATTCACTTGATCCCCTACCAAGTTGTAAATAGAAACAAAAGAAGTATGAAGGAAGAAGAGAATGAAATTAGCCTAGAAAGGTAGAATGACATCAGGTTATAGAGAGCCTTGAATGCAGGGGTATTTGGGTAAATACTTAACAACCCATTCTCCAAAAGGAAAAAGAAAAGTAACAGTAGCCTGATATACCTTTAAGCTCACGATCATTATTAACATCCTTTCCATTACTTCCTTAAGCCTAGACAATGCACAGAACAATGAATCAAGTCTTGATTTGTAGCATTTGCAAATTTCTGAGGTATAAATGTTATTGAAAATGTACCAGTTAGAACTGACTCCACATACCTCATTCGAAGTAGTTCCAGAAGCCCTGGGGAAATAGAGAAGAATTTTGACGAAAGAAGAGTAATGTGATCAGAAACCATGCATAAGAAAGATTGATTTTGGTAGTAGTAGAAAAAATTGAGAGCAGAAGTAAATGGATCTCTGAGGAGGCTTGCAAAAGCCCAGGTAGGAGGATCAGGTACTGGTGGAGGTCATGGAAATGGGCATGGGAGGCAGTTGAGGGATGAGGTAAAGGTTGGGGCTTCAACCAGGTGAAAGTGGTGGCTAAATTAAGGGACACGGTGAAGTTGGGAAGGAAGCAGTTTTTTGAGAGAGAGAGAGAGAGACCTAGGGAGCTTAGATTTGTACAGGTGGAGCTTGAGATGCTTGGGGAGCATAAAATAACAGTAACGGAATGGTTTTGAGGGTTAAATGAGGCAATTTTTTGTAAAGTGCTTAGCATAGAAAATAGCACATAGCAGCACAATAAAAACTTGTTTCCTTCCTATCTCATAGATGAGGAAATTGATATCCCAAGAGGTTTAACCAGGTTACATAGCTAGGAGGGGTCAAAGGCTGACTTTAAAACCTGATCTCCTGGGCAGCTAGGTAATACAGTGGATAGAGCACTGGCCTTGGAGTCAGGAGGATCTGAGCTCAAATCTTGCCTCAGACACTTAAGAATTACCTACCGGTGTGATCTTGGGCAAGTCACTTAACCCCATTGCCTTGCAAAAACAAAAAACCAAACAAAACCTGGTCTCCTCTCTCCCAAACCAAAGCTCTTTCTACACCATTTGGCTATTTCTGAACTACAGAAGCCATCAATCAGCACTGGAAGAACAAGAGTGTGGTAGAGAACATAGGGCAATGTGGAAACCTCATAGTCAACCCTATATACATAAGAAAGCTGTGACTGGAGGCCAGGCGGGTGGAAACCATTGACCTTGTACTTTTTTCCTTGTTATTGTTGTTCAGTTCTTTCAGTCCTGTCCTACTCTTGAACCAATTTGAGGGTTCTAGGGAAAGATACCGGAGCATTTTGCCATTTCCTTCTCCAACTCATTTTACTGTTAGGGAAACTGAGCCAAACAGGGCAAAATGACTTGCCCAAGATCCCACAACTCATAAGTGTCTAAGGCTGGATTTGAACTCAATTCTTCTTCTTGTTCTTTTTTTTTTTTTTGCAAGACAGTAGGGTTAAGTGGCTTGCCCAAGGCTACGCAGTCAGGTAATTATTAAGTGTCTGATGCTGGATTTGAACTCAGGTACTCCTGACTCCAGGGCCAGTGCTCTATCCACTGTGCCACCTAGCTGCCCCTCAATTCTTCTTAACTCCAAGAAAATGACCAGTGACTCCCAGGTTGCAGTCTATTCACTAATATCCAATTCATGTATTTGCCACAGCATCACCTCTCCTAATGTCATGGTCTTCTTCAAGAATGAAGGACACTTAGCTTCCCCTAGCTCGGATTAATTTATATACCAAGCCACCAACTGATCATATCAATCAGTTGATGGAAGATGGGAGGTTGTAAGGAGGGCAGCCAGGAGGATTATATAAGGAATATGGTATCTTCAGAGGAGAGTCAGAGTTTTACTGGAGTGAGAAAGTAGAGGAAATGAGAAGTCTATATCTAAGGATGTAGAGAGTTTTAAAAATTATTTAGCACTTTGTTTTTTCCCCAGTTACTTGTAAAAATAATTTTCAACATTTGTTTTTAAAACTGTAAATTCCAAATTCTACCCCTTCTCCTATCCCACTCTCCCTCATTGAGAAAGCAAGCATTTTGATTTAGATTACAAATGTATGGTTATGTAAAACATGTCCATAATAATCATGTTGTAAAAGAAAATATAGACTCCCTCTGGCCCCCTCAAAAAGAAACTTCAGGAAAAATAGAGTTAAATAAAATATGCTTCAATCTTTATTCAGATGCCATCAGTTCTTTCTCTGGGGATGGACAGTGTTCTTCATCATATGTCCTTCAGAGAATGATAGATAACAATAGATCAGAGATTCCAAAGGGTTCGGTGGAAAGTTCTAGAGTAGATGATGGTGGAATCAGATTGGGGGGGGGAACTAGAGAGGATTAGTGCTGATTAGTACAAGGGATACATCCCTTTGAGGTGGCATGACTGGATGATCAGGACTGGGTTGCTATTTAAGTACGGTATACCATACATAGGCACACTGAATCCAGGTCTTCCTGCTGTCAAGTTCTCTACCTAGCCCTCTTTGAAGCACTATATACATATCAGTGATTACTATTCCTTCCAAAAGACTGGGTTCATTATGATAGGAAATATGCTAATTTTAATCAATTTATCAGTCACATATTCCTCAAATACCTGCTGTGTTCCAGATATGTTGCAAGGCACTGGGGATGACAGCATGATGAATGATACCATGCTCACTCATCAGGCACTTACATTCTAATGAGACAATACACATTCAGCATCAACATAAAGTAAATAAATAGTGGTCCAAGGCAGAAGCAGTTTCTGATAACCAAGTAGATAAACCAACTGATTGATATGAGGGTCCCTTGGCCACAGATTCAAGCATGCATAGATAGGAGAAATAGGATGGGTTCAGAGAGTGTCTTCAACCATTTTAGAGATTTATTGACCATGGGACATAGAATCACCATTGCCCAACCTATTGATGTTTCCATTTCTATAATTTTAGGCAGCTTTATGCCTAAAATGGCTTTTCTAAGGATATTTGATTATGTTTGATCTGCATTTTTGAAGGAGACCTTGACATTAGGAGAGGTAATGCTATAACAAACACGAGGATTGGATTTCTTTGAAATAGATATTTACAAATACAGGGAGACTTAAAACAGACCCATGAAGAAAGTCACCAAGAAAGCAGAGCCTCCTGTGACTGGCATTGCTCTGCCAGGAAGGCTCAATAGCCTCAGGCTCCAGGCAGTTCCAGGACAGAAACTTTATTCCCATCTCTGGCAGCAAGTGCTGCCTTACTCTTCCCATAGGTTAATTCCCTTGTCTCCTTGACCTTAGTAACCATTGATGGGATAGCAGAATGGATATCAGGAATATCAACATTCTGAAGGCAGCTTGGAGAGAGCCAAAGTCTTCTAAGCTGGGAGAGAGGAGCTGATCATACCTTCCTTTCAATTCTTACTCCTCCTTAGACAGCTTGTGCTGCTCCAAAGGATACTGATACCCCCATCTGGGCTGCTTTAGGGAACATGGAAGGTAAGAACTGGGAGTGTGAAATATGCCAAATCTTTCTGGATGCTTGGTTGGGTGAGTAGGGAAGGCAGGATGCAGATCCAAAGCATGATAAAACTTTCTGTTACTTGAGTACTTTTTTTTTAAACATGCTTTCATAGTGATGACAATTTGAGTGGCCCTGAGAGATTGCAGGGCCAGTAAGGAAGCTATCAGAGTCATTTCTCAGGTACTTTTGGACATATGGAAATTTCATTCATCTAAATACAGGAACTTGTGGTCCTTTTGCTGTGAACTGAGACTGGCCTCAGAATCCTGCTGTTGTTGAATGGTTACAGGTCAGGAGTGTAAGAAAGACAGGACAAAGTCAGATTGAGGGAAAACTTTGGTGCCTCGTGGAAAAGAAAGCTCACTTTCAATGTTCTTGGTGGATGGTGGGTGTATTCCTTGCATTAGCACTTTGTTTTCTCTGCTAGTGTGTTATCCCTGGGGAGACAGACAGAAAAATAACCAGCCAATCTAGGCAGGATACCTTCCCTTCAGTGTTGTGTGCATGTGACACTTCCAGTTTAGAGCTAGAAGCTTAGTCAGTGAGAAACTGAATTCAAATTCAATTTCAGTGGCTCCCTTATCTGTGTGACCTTAATCCTGCTACTTCCCTTCTAGGGGTCTCATTTTCCTCAGTCTGTAAAATAATGGAATTGTAATTATAATCTCTAAATTCCATTCTGGTTCTAGATTTAGAATCCTTTTATCTAATAAGGCTGACCCAACTCCCTTATAAGGTCCAGAGAAAGGAAGTCCCTTAACCATGGTCACACAGTGAATAAAGGGCAGAGCCTCTGACTCCAGATTCAATACTCATTCCATTGCACTGGTGTCAGATTTTTTGGTCTTTCATAGTCTCCATCTCAGTCTTCTTAAAATCAAGGTCAGCTTCTTCTAATAGCCCAAATAGAGTTCCTTTGAAGAATTACTGCCTGTGCACCCAGATCACCCACTTCTTTGACCATCTGTACATTGTGCTCTATATTTCTTTTCTTTTCTTTTCTTTTCTTTTCTTTTCTTTTCTTTTCTTTTCTTTTCTTTCCTTTCCTTTCCTTTCCTTTCCTTTCCTTTCCTTTCCTTTCCTTTCCTTTCCTTTCCTTTCCTTTCCTTTCCTTTCCTTTCCTTTCTTTCTTTCTTTCTGTCTTTCTGTCTTTCTGTCTTTCTGTCTTTCTGTCTTTCTGTTTTTCTTTCTCTTCCTTCCTTCTTTCTCTTCCTTCTTTCCTTCCTTCCTTCCTTCATCCTTCCTTCCTTCCTTCCTTCCTTCCTTCCTTCCTTCCTTCCTCTCTCCATACTTTCTTTTTTCTTCATTACTTCTCTACTCCCCTTCTTCACCTCCAGAGGAAAAATTCTCTTGCAGCAAATATACATAGTGAAGCAAAACAAATTCTCACTCGGTCTGAAAATATATGTCTTATTCTGCATCTTGAGTTCACCATCTTTCTGCCAAGAGGTGAATGCCATGTTTCATCATCAGTCCTTTGGAATTGCAATTCGTCATGGCAGTGATCAAAGCCCTCAAGTCTTTCAAAGTGGCCTTTATAATGCTATTTTTGTTATTCTGTGTTCTGTTTCCAGTCACCTCACCCTGGATCAGTTCATATAAGTGTTCCCAGTTATCTCTGAAACTGTCCTTTTCATCATTTCTCATGGAACAATAAAATTCACCTTGGTGACTTTCTATTTTGTAAAACAAGCAAGATTGAATTCTTTGGATTATCAGATTCCTTGACTGATAAATTACTTTCACTGAGGCATGGAGACAAAGGGGTTCTCATGCAAGGATGATGAGCCTAAAGTAGAAAGAACAATTAGCAAGAGAAGAATAAGATTGAGGCAGTCAAAATGAATTGTTTATGTGAAACCAAGATCCACTAGGGCACACTTCTTTTCTAGATATCATTAATATGAAAATTTCTTTTCATATTCTATCTTATTTTAAGCTCCTGAGATGAAGTTGGGAAATGAGACATGGATAGTGAAGGAATTTGTGCTTGTGGGATTCTCCAACCTTCCAGACCTGAAGCCCACTCTCTTTGCTCTCTTCCTGTTCGTGTACCTCATCACACTTAGTGGCAATATCACTATCATCACCATCATCTACCTGGATCACACTCTTCATACTCCCATGTACTGCTTCTTGGGGGTCTTGTCCCTCTCAGAGACTTGCTACACACTAATCACCATCCGCAATATGCTGGTACACCTACTGATGGAGAATCAAGTCATTTCTATTATGGGTTCTCAGGCTCAGATGCTCTTTTTTTCTTAGCCTGGGCTGCAGTCATTGTTTCCTTCTCACCCTGATGGGCTATGACAGATATGTGGCCATATGTCACCCACTCTGTTACACAGTGATCACGAGCCCACCTGTTTGTCTCCATCTGGGAGCCCTGGTCTTCTGCTCAGGATTTTTGGTGGCTGTCATTTTGACCTGTCTCATATTCTCTTCCTCCTTCTGTCATAGCAACAGTGCAGAGCAGTTCTTTTGTGACATGGCACCTGTTCTCAAGCTTAGTTGTACGTCAAGTGTAGCCAAGGCCCTGACTCTCTCCTTCTTCAGTGTGATTGTGGTACTGGTCTCCTTCCTTCTCATTCTGCTCTCATATGCTTTCATTGTGGCTGCCATCTTGAGGATCCCCTCAGCTGCTGGGCGGCACAAAGCCTTCTCTACTTGTGCATCCCACCTCACCGTGGTAATTGTGCACTTTGGCTGTGCCTCTATTATCTATCTGAGACCAAAGTCAGGAAGCAATCCAAATCAGGACCGGATGGTGGCTGTTTTCTACACAGTGGTCACCCCATTGCTCAACCCTGTGGTGTATACCTTACGCAACAAGGAGGTGCGGATGGCAATAAAGAGGACCTTGGGATGCAGCCTGAAGACCTAGAATACCTCCTTGCAAGGATAAAGTTAGAAAAAGTGGGAAGTGGTACTCCAGTTTTGAAAGAGACTCAATTGTCCAAATTCAGCTGGATTGAAGGCTTTAATTATCCAGAACTCCAAAGTCATACCATAATCTACTTAAATGGAGACCATTCTGGTTTTGCTTCTCAATTGCCTATCTCTAAAACCTTCCTTTCATAACTCTAGAAGTTCTACCCCAAGATATCACCCACTTCTATATTTTATTTATTTATTTTTTTGTTGTTTTAGGTTTTTATAAGGCAATGGGGTTAAGTGGTTTGCCCAAGGCCTCACAGCTAGGTAATTGTTAAGTGTCTGAAGCTGGATTTGAACTCAGGTATTCCTGACTCCAGGGCTGGTGCTCTATCCACTGCACCACCTAGCCACCCCACAATGAATAGTTTTAAAAATGGTTTAGAATGAAATAAGAAATGATTTAGTACTTTAAAAAAGTTAACAAATATTTTGGTTCATTTTCATAACTCACTCAAGAGGTGAAGGATGACAACAGTGCATGGCAAGTAAAATGCAAATAAAGGGAAACTGAGGTTTATCCAAGTTTGGTAACAGTTTATTAATAGTGATGTGTATAGTTGTTAATAAAGTGGATCAGACTAGCCACCTCATTAGGTTAATGACCATGAAGGGATGGAGAAAGATATCTTTATTGATCTATAAAAAGGAAGGAGTTCTGCTGCTCATATAATGTCACAATTGACTTCACTTGGAAAAAGTTGAATTTGCCTTTAGGTGTTGGTGATCATATCCCTGCAACAATTAAAGAATATTAATTGCTTTATAGACCTCAAAGAATCATCCTAATCAGAACTGTAGGGTTAGTCATCCCCTTGGGGAGATCAAACCACCCCTATTTTTAAAAGGAGAGACAAGGGCAGAATAACTGTCCTTTGGGAAGGGCTCAGAAAAAAGCTGGTAACAGGTAAGCAAAATAGATGTCTTAGGAGGTTAGTTAAAAGAGAATTACAGCACAATTTAACCATGCCTTACTGGGAAAGATCACACTTCTGAGTTTAACTGAGAAATGGAATTTGACAAAATAGTGAATAGAATTGAATGTGGAGTAAAATCAGTTTTTAAATTATACAATGTAATTTTAATTTCCTCAGGTGTGTCATGTCACATTAAAGTCTGTAATTTCAGTTAAAAAGAGGCATGGTAGAACCATTTATCTTCCTTTAAGGGTAATGTCTCTAAGATAGTTCAACTCTTATCTTTCTTTCTTGATTGCTCCCCACCCCCAGCTGCTAGTACCTTCCTCTCTCCAGTGATCTCCTAAATATAATATGTATAAATAATATGTACATACATATATATATAGTTACTTATTTATTGTTCCCTCCATTAGAATGTAAGCTCCCTGAGGGCAAGGACTATTTTCTTTTTGCCTCTTTGTATTCCCAGTGCTTAGCACAATGGTTGGTACCTAGTAGGTGCTTTATAGATGCTTGATAGGTGACTACCTATGAGGAAGTAGTGCCCTTCCAACTTAAGTCATAAACTAGAAGTGCAGATAAATCCCATAAATTCATGCCCATTGGAGCTGTGACTGACAGTGATGATGGAACACAGCAGAGTTCAAGACTAGCAGAGATTATGTATTATGCCACACTGCACCAGTCGCGTGCAGGACCAGCATATGTGGTATGTTGACATCCTCAAAAAACCATCAATGACTTGGAGGTGTGAGTTGCTCCTCAAGACGCGTGCCTTCATTACAGGTGTTTTCTATGCTCATATCATGGTCATGTGTGTTCACTTCATGTTTCTCAACTTTTCCTATGGTTGTATGCATTCCATAGAATGGAAATGCCTTGAGGGTATGGGCTGCCTTGTATTTATCATGATATTTTTATTTCTCCAGCATGTAGTATGTGCTCAGTTAATGCTTACTGAGTGGAGCAAAATAGAAAATTGAATTGAACTATGTATTTATAAGAATATACCCCAGGTTGAAAGGGGAAATATTTTATTCTTTCTTATCTAATTATGTTATTTTATTAAACACCTTTGATTTGAATTAACCATTTCCTTTGTGTAATTTATAAAGGTAAAAACACTGGTGGGGGTTCTTCTGTAATTTTAGATATTTGTAATCAATAAAAGAATTTAAATTTACAAAGTTCCTACAATATGCCAGGAACCTAGGTGCTGGGTATGCAAAAAGAAGTATAAGATGGGTCCTGACCTTGAGCTTATAATGTAATGGGGGAAGCAATATGCAAACAAATATATACAAAGAAAGCTATATACAATAGGAAATAATGAACAGAGGAAAGGCACTAAAATTAAGAGTGGTTAGGGAAGGCTTCTTATAGAAGATGTGATTATTTTATTTTATTTTTTAATTGAAATTTTATTTTATTTTTTCAATTACATGCAATGGTAGTTTTTCAGCAGTCATCCATTTGCAAATTTATGAGTTTCACAGTTTTCTATTATCTTCCCTTCCCTTCCCCCTCCCTCCCCTCACTACATGGTGGTGAAAAGTCTGTAAAAGTTGTACATATCCATTAATGTTTCTCATATTCACTTATTAATCATATTGTGAAAGAGGAATTAGAACTAAAGGGAAAGAAAAAATGAGAAAGAAAAGAAAGCCATAAAAGAATTTTTTAAAAAAGTGAATATGGTGTGCTTTGCTCTGCATTCAGACTCTGTAATTTTTCCCCCTCTGGATGTGGATAGCATTATCCACATCTGGTCTCTCAGGGTTGTCCTTGATCGCTGAGCTGCTGAGAGGAGCTGTATCTATAGTGGATGATCATCTCACAATGTTACTGTTAATGTGTATTATGTTTTCTTGGTTCTGTGTATGTTGCTCAGCATCAGTTTATGTAATTCTTTCCATGTTTTTCTAAAGTTCTACCACTCATGATTTTTTATGGAACAATAGTACTCCATAACATTCCTATACCATAGCTTGTTCAACTATTCCCCAAGTGATGAATATCCCCTCAAATTCCAATTCTTTGCCACTACAAAAAGGATCTGCTATAAATACTTTTGAACACATGAGACTTTCCCAGTTTTTTAAAGGTTTCTTTGGGATATAGACCTAGTATTGGTATTGTTTGGTCTAAGGGTCTGAACAGTTTCATTGCTTTTGGGGCACAATTCCAGATTTTCTCCAGAATGACTGGATCAGTTCACAAATCCACCAACAGTACATTAATGTCCCAAGAAGATGGGATTTTAGTTGAAAATGAAAGAAAATTGGGGAGAAAATAGATTTTTGAGACATTGGGATATAATGACATGTTCCCAGAATTCCCTTCTTTTCTCTTCCTTTGCCATTGAGAGTGACTTTTTTTTGGTCATACAAGAAGGGAACAGAGAGTGGCTATGGGTAGACTAGATTTTTCTTTCTTCTTTGCAACCAAAGGACCATTGGTTCTGGAAATCAAGGTCATAGGTTTCTATGTTAAAGAGATTTTTCTGTTAGTAGTTTGCTAAAGATGTTAGGAACAATTGCTACAGTTGGACTTTGCTCCGTTTCTACTATATGAGTGGATAGTGTCGAATCTGGGGGTTTGAGTCCATGTTCTGTCAGTATCTACTATCTATATCTCTATGCTGTCACTAGAACTAGTGATGGGATTGCTGAGGTCAGATTGTGAGTGGTACCTTAAGCCCCTACCTGTTATAATTGGGACAGTGGAAGAAGTAACTAAATCAAAGTGGAAACAGAAGCAGAGGACTTTGAGTAGAGGGCATCTAAAGTGTCAGAACCAATCATCTGTTGGGAAGCTTGTAGGAAGCATGAGCTAGGGCAAGGAGAATGATTTCTTTTCCCATGCTGCCTCTGCCTTCCTTTTTAAACTCTGGGTAATCCCCTACCCAAATAAACTCTAGAATCCTAAACTGAAATCTATCCTCCATGTGTCATCCCTTGTTCCTATATCACAAACAATGGTTTCAGATACTTCAGGAGGGAAGACAAGAACAGTTTGAGGAGATAGTTGAGCAGAGCACTTAGTAGGGGAACATTTAACTAACTTTTTAAAAAATCTTGGTTGTTTTTAATGAATTAATAGACTAGAGAATGAGAATTATCAAGGACTATCAGAAGCTGGTAGTACTGACTAAGGGGGGGGAAAACTAGATGTAGAATGGGGGTATATTTAAACAATTTCTTTGATGTTTTGGGACCATATTTTAAACAATTCCTAGTTTAAATTCAGAACACACCCAAAGTGGTTTTTTTTTACTTGCCTACTTGCTTGAAGACACTTGGTACAACCCCTGAAGGAAGAAGAATAGACTGATAGTTTGCACCCTTGCTGTTTACCTGTGGGGAAAATACAGCTTTCTTAGGAAGGCTACTTCAGCAGCAGATCCTGATCACTTGACTCGTGGCTGAAGTACAGTAGCACCTGATGGGAAATTCAAATACTGCATTCCCTCTTTGTATAATTCATAAAATGACTCCCTGTCTTCTTGTAGGCTTAAGTAAGTTAGCAAACAAGCTGATGTGAGCTGCATATGTCAACAGAATACCCAAATGGCACATGGGGGTATACATGTAGCTTATGCTGTGGTACATTTTTTTTCCTTTCCTTTTTTTTGCAAGGCAGATGGGTTAAGTGACTTGCCCAAAGTCACACAGCTAGGTAATTGTTAAGGGTCTGAGGCTAGATTTGAACTGAGGTCCTCCTGACTCCAGGGCCAGTGCTCTGTTTACTGTGCCACCTAGCCACCCCTACTGTGGTACATTTAAAAAAAAAGCTTGTCACTAAAATAATAGACAGGTCAAATAAAAATTAAAACATGAGTTAATGTATAAAGATTTAGTTAACAGTATGTGTAGTGACAGAACAAGATGAGCATTCAGAAGTCCAGGCAACTAGTTGAGAACACCGATTTCTACAGGCAATGTATGATAAATATACAGGTGGAGAAACATACAAATAAAAGTAACCCTTTGTTTCCACTGGAGGCCTTCAAAATGGTTCCTATTACAGCAGTAGCCAATTCCAACTTTGGGTCAATTTGAGACACAGGCAGAAGCCTATAGATAGGACAGAGAACTTTTCCAGTGCTGAGATTCTGTGATTCTTTGACTTCATTTCTTTTGATAAATCCTTTTTGTAAGAAAGTTATTTAGAATGCAAGCTCTTTAAGAGTAGGATTGAAGTTATGCTCCACTTTCCAGACCTGACCATCATGCTTCAGTTGTTTTTTTCCCATTAGTAAGTTCATCTGTGCAAAGTCAGCCTCTGGTACAGAATCAGTCTGGGTGACCCCTTACCATGATATTTTAGACTTTAGCTAAATTTTTCCTTGAACAGAGTCAAAGTGTGATGACTCACTGGGATTTATCTTTAAAAAGATAGAAAGCATAGTCTTGGATATTCTAAGATGAAATAATTACTTAATGTGGGAACATGGGGCCAAGTATGATTGACATCTTGTGTGGGTGAGTTGAACACCTATATATCTCCCTACATTTTGCTGATCAAGGTGCCCCTGAAAATGAAAACTTGGTATAACTTTGTAGGTCTCCTCAGAAGGTGCTCAACTGTTTAAAAAGTATTGGCACTTTAGAGCTTATGATGCCTTCCCATCTATTTTCCCATGAGATCCTCATGAAAATCTGATGAGAAAGCCAAGGTTCATAAAAATAATTTGCCAAAGGTTTGCTTCATTAAATTAACATACAGCTCTCTTTACTCTAAGCAGACAGCTTCATTTAATCTTACCACATTGCCTTCAAAACACTAGTCCTCTTGATATTTCTATAATCAGTCAATTAATTGATGAGGATTTATTATGCATTTATTAGTCATAGTAAGCCATAGTTTACTATGTGCTTACTAGCCATAGCTTAGGATATAAATGAAAATTTAAAAAAAAATTTGGATTTTTATTATGTGAACTTGACATAGGCAAGTTTTCCCCTTCCTTCATGTAATTTCTTCTGTTATAAAATGAGACAATTTGGTTGGATGATCTCTAAGGTCACAGGGGTCAACTATTTGGTGCAGTGTTGCGGTCCACTCTGGGCAGCCGGGTCTCAGTTTATTTCACACAACTCTTCGGGGAGCTCCGCTGGACATGTCCCGCATGTTCAATAATGAAAGTCAGCCAGTGAGAGATAAGCAAGGAGTTTATTGCAGGTATATGCTTCATCTCTGACTCACATAGTTGAAATAAGGGTATATATAAGCCTAGTCCCCTTGTATCAGCATCCCTCATCTCCAGGCCTGTGGATGTGTAATGGGCTTGCCACAAAAGGTCTGTATCCTGGAAAAATGTGGAATCTTTAACAAGATAAAGATGAAAGGTAGAGAGATAAGTACCAGAACTCCTTCCTGGGACAGTTGAACAATATGAGGATGAAAGGCAGAGGGATAAGGACAAAAGGTCCTTCCTGAGAATATTCAACAAGATAAGGATGAAAGGCAGGAGAACAAAGAGAGAGAAGGGCCAGAGCTCCTTCCTGAGTTCAGAGCACTCTGGTATGGACCTTCCTGTTGTCCCAGGTCTCAATGACTCTCAGGATGAACTCCTCATGGCCACATACTCTATCTATTATCCCCTTACAGTGCAGTAGATAGTGCTGGGCCTGGAGTTGGGAAGATCTGAGTTCAAATTTGATTTCACACGTTTACTAGTTGTGTGATCCTGGGCAAGTCAATTAACTTGTTTGCTTAAGTTTTCTCATATGTAAAGTGAGCTGGAGGAGGAAATGACAAACCACTCTAGGGTCACAAATAGGGTCACAAAGAGTTGGACGTGACTAAAATGACTGATTTAAAAAGTTACTTAAAACTCTAAAGTTCTACCTCTAGGATAGATTTTTATAAATTTTAAACCTGAGTTAAAAAATCACAGAACCTTTGATATGGAAGGGACTTTTTGAGGATATCTAGTCATTCCCTTTTTTTTTTCAGTGATGAGAAATGAACTACTCAGAGGCATCTCTAGTTGGTCTTGGATGTACTGAAAGTTAGCAAGACCTAAGTTCATATCCAGTTTCAAATACTTACCAACTGTGTGATCCTGGACAAGTCATTTAACCTCTGATTTAGCTTCCTCATCTGTAAATGAAGATAATAATAGTATCCACCTTTTAGGGTTGTTGTGAGAATCAAATCATAGAGTGCCTAGCATTTGGTAAGTGCTACCTAAATGTTATTATTATTATTATTATTATTATTATTATTATTATTATCATCCTTCTGGTCAACCCATTCCATTAACAGCTCCAAATACTAATGATAATTGTTGTTATTCAGTTGTTTTTCAGTTGTGTCTAAGTCTTTGTGTCCCCACTTAGGATTTTCTTGGCAAAGATGCTGTAGTGGTTTGCCATTTCCTTCTCTAGTTTATTTTAGAGATGAAGAGGCTAAGGCAAATACAGTTAAGTGACTTACCCGGGATCGCATAGCTAAGAAGTATCTGAGGTCAGATGAGTACTCAGACTCATCATTTTTTTGACTCCAGACCCCACATTCTATCCACTGTGTCTCCTAGCTCTCCCTTAATAACAATAATAATAATAATTAATAACATGCATTGATATTTTAATATCTTAAAGATTTATAAAATGTCTTACATACATTATCTCAAAGGAAGCTTTTCCTTATATTGATTCAAAAATCTGATAGCTGGCTCTATTCTTTGAGACCAGGAAGAACAAGAATTCCTACTACATTAGCCAAGACGGTGCTCATGGTATTCTCTCATCCCAAGTCTGTGGTAAGAAACAGTGTATTCCAATTTCACTACTATTGTCCAGTCTTTCTTTAGAAAGAAAGAAAGAAAGAAAGAAAGAAAGAAAGAAAGAAAGAAAGAGATAAAAGGAAAAAGAGAAAGAAAGAGAAAGCTAGAAAGAGGGGAAAAAAAGAAACTTTCTGACAGGAATTCTGGAAACATTTAATCTGAAAAAGTTGAGCATTTGAGATGGTATTCAGTGGAGTACTGGAAGGTGGAGTAAAGGGAGTTTCCTTGCCCAACCTAGCAACTGTCATCATGTTGCTCTAGTGAGCCTCCCACAGTATCTCTTTTATTCTTTCATAATTCACTCTGAGAAAAGTCCTCAAGGCATGGCATGTCTTCTTCTTGTTGCAATTCAATGCAATAAACGTGATAACCACCTATTTTGTCTAAGAATTCTGGGAATAAGAAGTAGTCTTGGGAGGGGGAGGATATAACTTGTGTGTTGATATTAGGAGACAACATGGATCATGATGGTGGAGCATAGGAAACTTCTACGCAAAATGCTCTAGGAAAATTTAAGAGGGAGAAAATATTTTCAACCAAGAGGATTAAAGAAGTCTTCATGGAGGAAGTGACAAATGAGCTGAACCTTAAAGGAAAAAAAAATAACATTTTGATGGATGGAAGTGGGCCAGAGTGGGCTCCAGGCATGGGACCTATCCTAAATGATTTAGAGAAGAACTGGAAAACCATAATGAACATATAGTGCCTGAGGAAGAGCTGCATGAAAGTCTTTTTTCTTTTCCTTTTATTTACTCTGAAATTTCCTATTTTTAGGAACCAGAAAATATCAGAATTAAAGGGCTTTCGTTTCATAAGGCTAGAATGGAAGATTGGAACCAGATTGGATGAACATTGAATAGACTAAGGAATTGATATTTTTGTCTTTAGTCAAGAGAGTCACTGGTGAAGTGCTGTGTCACACATCTTCAGGTGTCTTCATTGACTCCCCAGTGCCTATAAGTTTTCAGTATGACTTTCAGCAACACTGAACTTTTCTCTTAGATGTTTAGATTTGTTATCCATTACTCACTACCACTGTAACCAGACTGACCTCTTACCCATTTCATCTTATATTCTTTTTTAAAATTTTAAACTTTTATTGGTTTTTAAAAATCACCTTAATTTGCCTGGCATCTCTCCCCTTCCCTTTCCTTCTTTTAAAGAGTCATACCATAAAATGATGCTTTTTAAAAAAGAAAAAAGCAAAAAATTCTCATAACTGATCAATATATTGAAAAAGTCTCCAAATATGTACAGTAAGTATAACATTTTTTGGTCTTTCACTTTAGAAAATGGGTGAAGTAGGAATGTCTTTTTTGTATCTTTTCTTTTAAGACGTGTTTGCTATTTGTAATTTTGTAACATTCACTTTTGATTTTTTTAAATGGTTTACATTATTGTAACTATTATGTAAATTGTTTTCTTGGCTCAATCTACTTCACTTAGTATCAGTTAATAAAGCTTTTCCTGTGCTTATTTCTAGTCACAAAATTCATAATTTCTTATAGTATTATTTCCAATGTATCCATATACTACAATTTGTTTGGCCATCCCCATTTGATGAAGACGTCTTTGCTGCCATAAAAAGTGCTACTATTGATATTTTGCTGTATATGGAATTTTCTTCTATCAATGGCCTCTTTGGTCTATAAGCATAGTAAAGGAATCTTTTTATGAAAGGTGCAGATATTTTAGTCACCTTACTTGCATAACTTCAAAGCTTTCCAATATATGTGCACTAATTTACAGCTTCATCAAAAATACACATTTCCCTGTCTTCCCCCAACTTTTCTAATACTGACTCTTCCTATCTTTTGTCATCTGTGCCAATTTGCAAATGTGATGTGAAACCTCAGGGTGGTTTTGATTTGCATTTCTCTTATTGATTTAGAACATTCTTTCATATGGCTAATAGTTTGCCATTCTTCTTTGGAGAACTATCTGTATGTATAGTATATAATATGTGTTTGTATAGGTATACCCATATTTGATATTTTAAAGCTATATCTTTTATCATCTGATTTGAGAATGGATTTAAGTAGAGAAGATTAGAGTTAGAAATGGTTTTGGGGCAGAGAGATCAATTAAGAGACAACTACAACATACCAAGTGTGAGGTAATGAGGACCTGTACCAGAGAGTTGTCTATCTGAGTAGAGATTAGGGGATGCATATGAAAAACATTGTGATGGTAGAAATGACAAGACTTGACAACAATTTGGATATGTGGGTTAAGTGCAAGGGAGGAATTGAGGATGATACTATAACAGGGAGACTAGGTATTGAGTAGGATGGTGGCGCCCTTGACAAGTAATAGAAAAGATAGGAATAGGAGAGGGTTTAAGGAAAAAGCTATTGACTATTCTTTTGGAAATGTTGAGTCTGAGATGCCCATGACATATCCAATCCAGTATTTCCAAACGGCAGCTCATTATGTGAGAGTGGAATCCAGGAGAGTCTAGGACTGGATATATAGATCTGAGAACTATCAGAAGATGATAAAGATAAGTGAACCCATGGGAGCAGGTAATATCTCCAAGAAATATAGTACAATGGGAGAATAGAAGAGGGCCCAGGACAGAGTTATGCGGAACATCCATAGTTAGTGGGAATGATCCAGATGAATATCTAGCCACAGAGATTGAGAAAGAGTGGTCAGAAAGGGAGTAGAACCAGGAGAGAGCAGTATCATGAAAACCTAGAGAGGAGAGGATAATAGGCAGCATCAAAAGTTACAGAGAAGTCAAAAATGAGGTGAATTGAGAAAAGGCTATTACAACTTTGAAAGACTTAAGAACTCTGATTAATGCAATGATCAACCATGGATTCCAGAAACCTGAGGATAAAGCATGGTACTCAGTTCCTGATGATAGACTTCATGCAAAATTAGACATTTATTTTTTTGGACATGATCAAAGCAGGAATTTGTTTTGTTTGGCTATATATCTTTGTTAAAAGGCTTTTGTTTTTATTTTTTCAATGGTGAGGGAAGTAGGAGGAAGATGAAACAGATTTTCATTAATTGAAAAAAATTAGAAAAATGAGAAGCCTATTTGATTTTACAGCTAAGAGGTCATTGGTAAATTTAGAGAGAGAAGTTTCATTTGAATTATAGAGTCAGAAGGCAATATGCTGAATGGTTAAAAATTGAATATAATTGGAGGCAAATAAAGTAGGCAGTTGGGGGAAATGCACATAATGAATAATTATGATAGAATTCAGAGATGGTGGGTGTTAGTTTATTTTTGAGGTTTAAGTATCTTTATAGAAGAAATAGACCAGTCAGTAAATACTGAAAGTAATAGATCCTCCTTTTGAATTTATTTAAAAGAAGGTCCCAAAAGGAATGGCATGTGATTTGGTGACTTTACTAAAAACATTCAAGGAGCAGGAGATAGGGATGATGAGAGACAAGAACTAGGACATTCCAGTGACTCTCTTATACTTACACCTCCAAAACAGGGCAACCTATTGCTTTCCTCATATTGGAATAGGAATGGACTCCTCTTGATTAGGATTGCAAAGGAACAGGGAAAGAGTTGCAAATGAAGATGTTGTTGAGGGCATGATAACAACCAGATCATGGCAAAAGGCTTTTCACAAAACTTAGTGCATGGGCTTTATCATATTTTCACTTGCATTCCTTTTTTTTTTTGGTTTGTTTGTTTGTTTTGTTTTGTCTTATTTGTATGGCTTCTCTTTATTTTATTTTATTTTTTAGGTTTTTGCAAGGCAAATGGGGTTAAGTGGCTTGTCCATGGCCACACAGGTCTATTTTTTATTTTTTTTAGAAAAATTTTATTTATTTTTGAGTTTTACAATTTTTCTCCCATTCTTGCTTCCCTTCCCCCCAACCCCACAGAAGGCAATCTGTTAGTCTTTACATTGTTTCTATGATCTCAGTTGAATGTGATGAGAGAGAAATCATATCCTTAAGGAAGAAAAATAAAGTATGAGATAGCAAAATTACATAATAAGATAATGTTTTTTTTTTTTCTAATTTGAAGGTAATAGTCTTTGGTCTTTGTTCAAACTCCACAATTCTTTCTTTGGATACAGATGATATTCTCCATTGCAGAAAGCCCAAAATTGTCCCTGGTTGTTGTACTGTTGGAATGAGTAAGTCCATCAAGGTTGATCATCACCCCCATGTTGCTGTTAGGGTGTACAACGTTTTTTTGGTTCTGCTCATTTCACTTAGCATCAGTTCATGCAAATCCTTCCAGGATTCCGCTTTTTTTTTTTTTTTTTTTTAGGTTTTTGTAAGGCAAATGGGGTTAAGTGGCTTGCCCAAGGCCACACAGCTAGGTAATTATTAAGTGTCTGAGACCGGATTTGAACCCAGTACTCCTGACTCCAGGGCTGGTGCTTTATCCACTGCACCACCTAGCCACCCCCTCCCTCCTGCTTTCTAATAGAACAATAGTGTTCCATGACATATGTATACCACAGTTTGTTAAACCATTCCCCAATTGAAGGACATTTGCTTAATTTCCAATTCTTTGCCACCACAAACAGGGCTGCTATGAATATTTTTGTACAAGTCTCACTTGCATTCTTGAACTCCATGACTCTAAGCTAATTGTAACTGTATTAGGGGTAGAAATGATTAGAGAAAAGAGGCATTCTTCATTCCTGCTTTGAGAGACAACATACATGTAATTTTAGACTCTCCAAAAATCAAGAAGAGAAATAAACTCTTGAAGATATAATGGGGAAACTAGTTCCTCAACATGTCCCTTGTTTCCACTGACCTTTCTAGAGAATTCAGGGCAATTTCCCCTCGAGTAAGATTGGGAATCCCTCTATTAATTGGTTGTTACATCCAATCAATCCCATTTAAAGAATTTATTCAATCTCATGTATTTTCTGGTATATTATAATTTGTAAACATCTTCAATCTCTGTTTATCAACTGCCTGGTTAAGTTGGTTTACTTGATATTCACTATTTGTGATGGTTTTTGTGTAAAAAGCATTTGTTGAATATCTGCTAGTATAAGTATGGATTATTCTTCTACTTATGAGAATAATGACGAGAAAAGTGAGTGGTTATGTTGTTTTTGTCCCCCTCCCCAAATCATCCCAGCAATATTTGGTGGTGGTGGGGGACATAAAGTTACAATTCCAATTTAGTAGCTCCTCAGCTCCTCTTAAAGGGGAACAGAGCAGTCAGACTCATGGCCCTTCTCCTGCTCATGTCCAGAAAGAAATCAATTTCCCTTAGAGAAGAATGAACAATTTTGCAGAGATGACTCCATGATTTTCTGTGAACCAAATTTGGTTCATTTATGGGGGACATACATATATGTTATGACTATCAAACACCTTTTAGAAGGTTGTGGTTTGATGATCAGTATTTCCCAAAGAGCTGGAATAAATGAAGAATTCTTGAATTTCATTTAGATCATCTGGTGCTCACTATAGAACAAATATTCAATAAGTTTTATTTTCCCTTTTGAGTTGATCTGATCTTTCTGGTCACCACACCATCTAAGTGTTGTGACAGAATGAGGAATTCCAGGGAAATGACAAACAAGATAACTTCTTTCTGGTATCTAGCTACAAATAGTTCTTCCTTCAGTGTCTGGGATACAGATTCCTCCAAATAGTTCTGTGCATTTCAAATATATCTCACCTTCAAATGAATCTATTTTCCTGTCTTTGACTTATCTGGCTCTCCTGAAAATGTATAACAATAGCTTTTAGGTGATGGGATGTGTGGGTCCTTGACTTTTTGTTTTCTCCTGTTTGAATCTTATGGGAGCCATGCCTAAAGGAGATGAAGACTCTATAGAGCTCATTGTCAGATATTCTAAATTAGATGGCAAGAAGACTCTCCTCAGGAGGCTTGCCAACAGTGTCTTTTTAAAATTAGTTTAACTTTTTAAAGATCTCCCCAGGGTCTGATTAAAATTCTTGGGAACTTGTTAGAAAGAAGAGTAAGGAGAAAAGGTTTGTTTTCTTTCCTTCATTCCCATGGGACTTTGTACATCTTTTAAGTTGACATTGAAATTGTGCTTTAAGATTTAGGAAACTTTTTGCATATAATATCTCCTATGATGTAACTATCTAGTAACACTGGTGTTTTTGCTGTTCCTCGAACAATATTCTATTTCCTGATTCCATCAGATTTTCTTGCCAAAGATAATGGAATCATTTTCTCCTCTAATCCCCATTTTACAGAAAAGGAAACTGAGGCAGAACAGTGCCTGCCCTCAAAGAACTTACCATCCAATGGTGGAAACAATATTAAAAAAATTATGTATAAATAAGAACTACAGGCTAAATAGAGACAACTCAGAGGGAAAACATATTAAGAAAAATTGCAGAAAGTGAGATTTTAGTCAAGACTTGAAGGAAGTCAGGAAGAAAAAAATGAGAAGGGAGAGCATTCTAGTCACAGGGAGCAGCCAGCAAAAAAACAGAATCAGGTCAGATTTGAACTTGGAAGATAAGTATTCCTGGCTCCAGCATTTTATCTTCTATGTCAACTGGTTGCCCCCAAGGATACGATACCTGTCTTCAAATATATGAAGGGCTGTCATGTGGAAGAAAAATTCAACTTATCTGATCTGACTCCTTGATTAGAGGGAAAATTGTCCCCAAAGGGTTTGGAAGTTCTTAAGAATGAAATTCTAGGGGAGACTAGGTGGCCCTGGGGCAGCTAGGTGGCACAGTGGATAGAGAACCATCCCTGGAGTCAGGAGTAGCTGAGTTCAAATCTGGCCTCAGACACTTCATAATTACCAAAGAGCTGGAATAAATGAAGAATTCTTGAATTTCATTTAGATCATCTGGTGCTCACTATATAGCAAATATTCGATTTTTTTCCCCTTCTGAGTTGGTCTGATCCTTCTGATCACCACACCATCTAAGTGTTGTGACAGAATGAGGAATTCCAGGGAAATGACAAACAGGATAACTTCTTTCTGGTATCTAGCTACAAATAGTTCTTCCTTCAGCATCTAAAATACAGGTTCTTCCTGTTTGAGTTGCTGTGTGGCCTTGGGCAAGCCACTTAACCCCATTGCCTTGCAAAAACCTAAAAATAAAGAATGAAATTCTAAAGATATAAGAAATGAAGTTTAAAGAGACTGATGTGAATGCATAAAGAACTTATTATCCTACTTAGGTTTTTGTAAAAGACTCAGGATTACCAAGTCAAAGCATTTAAGAAAAGGGTAGCTCTAATTGTAGTGGTTGTGGTGATGGTGGTCATAGTAGAAGCAGAAGATGAATCCTCAGTGCTTAGTTTAATGTCTGGAGAACATAGTAAGCACTTAATAAATGCTTATGGATCAGATGATCAACTGAGTGCAATGGATAGAGCACCAATGCTGTCAGGACTTGTTCAAATTCTATCTCAAATACTTAGTAGTTGTGTGACCCTGGGCAAATCACTTACCCTGAATACCTTAAAAAAAATATTTGGATGAGACCTCAGAGTCCATCCAATCCCACCTGTACCTGCTTTTGATAAGATTTTGAAAAGTTTTAATTGTTAACTTGAGAAGCCAGTTTAGTTTAGGGGTTTTTTTTTTTTTTTTTTTTTTTTTTGTGGTTTTTGCAAGGCAAATGGGGTTAAGTGGCTTGCCCAACGCCACACAGCTAGGTGTCTGAGACTGGATTTGAACCCAGGTATTCCTGACTCCAGGGCCGGTGCTTTATCCACTGCGCCACCTAGCTGCCCCAGCCAGTTTAGTTTTGATGAAGAAGAAGATAGACTCAGGAAATGAATGTTATTCTTAGTTGGTGGTGTTATATAAGGAAGTTCTTTTTAAGTACATTTTAGTACATATTCCTAAATCACAGATCTTTAGTGCAAGATGCAAAATCCTTAGCCTAGTCTTTAAGGTTTCTCTACAATTTGAATCTCTTGTATTTTTATACTATTCCCCCACTTGCCATTGAAAGTAAACTGGCCTGCTGGCTGTTAGACCGTGTTAGGCATTCCATTCACTCCTGAGGCCTTTGTATCAAGAACCTCTGGTTTCCTTCAGCACCCAATTCAAGTGACATCTTTCCCATGGAGCATTTCCTGATTTGAACTTACTATTGTATCCCTCCTCAGAATTATTTAATTTGAGGCCTTTCTTGGTTCAGGATCTACAAACTTGTTGCACACCAGATTCATTCTTGGGGAGTTTGGTCTCTAATAAGAGACTTTTTTTCATACTCTTCAGTTTTTTTAAAAATACCTTTTTTTTCCTGCTCCACTCCCAGACCAACCCCAGTGTCTTGGGGCTAATTTACTTAAAGCTTATGGTTTGTCTGTGTAGAAAGTTACTTAATATATGATATGCATCAAGCATGAAACAGGTATTTATATAAAAAGAAACACTAAATACAAAGCATTCAAAAAAGTGTCAGTAATAACACAGACACACACACACACATATATACATATACATATACATATATATATATATATATATATATATATATATATTCTCATGGTAGGTTGACACATAAACCTCATCTAAACATTAGGCATTTTGTAGAATTGTTGATTGACATTTGAAATTTCACATTGGCTCTGTACTATCCCTTGCAAGATGGATGTCTTCTAGCAAGCTAGGCTAGGGTTTGGGTTCATCCTTTTGTTGGTTGTCTTCTCCAGTTGGAGTAGTGACTTGCCACCAGTCAGTTCTGGTTCAGAGCCACCAAAACTCACAAGGCCCATCAGTCAGTCAGAAAACAGATATATTAAAATAATCATTACATGCCAGAAGACACTGTTATAAGCCTTGGGAACATAAATATAAAAAGCAAAAAAGGGCATTCTCTGCCTTCAAAGAATTTACATTCTAATGGGTAAGAGACATAAAAGGAAGCTGAAAAGGAAAAAAAGGAGAGGCAAAGATGTTTGGGGCATGATGGAGAAACCCAGAAGACTGTAGGAAATGAAGAGCTGACTGTCCTGGGCATCCTTCTTAAATGGACATTCTAGGAACAACTCTCTACCCTCCAATGGCAGGGGGGAACCCTAGGGTCAAAGAGTTGTGGGTTCCAAGATTGAAGTGATCTCAGGAAAAGTTTTCTTCTGAAAGAGGCATGGATGCATCCATCTCAAGATTGATATTTGTCTAAAATAAAGAGTGCAAACAAAGAGGAGGCTGTCTAAAACCTATGATTAGGTTTGCCTAGGAAAGATTCATTGCTGTATACACATGGATGAGAGATGGGACAGAGGGTTGTCAAGGAACAGGTCCATGAAAAAAAATTGCCTTGCTTTGAGATTGAGATTGGCTTTAAAGGAATTCAGGAAAAAAATCAGAGCAATAGGAAGGGCATTTTAAACAAGGAACACAACTGGCTCTTTTTGCTCAGTGATCAATGGAGTGGGATGCTTTGAGCATCTCAGAGTCATAGGTGGCTGAAAGAGTTGGACTTCATTATTACCAAAGCACTAAAATGATGAACTAGTACCTGGAATTTTTGGCCAGAACCAGGAAGGATAACTTTGTGCATCTAAATTCAGTACTGGGGAGCTAGGTAGTATCACAAACTAGCAGCACTAGACTAAGATCAGGAAGACCTGAATTCAATTCCTATTTCAGACACATTAAATGGGTGAGCCTGGCAAGATACATCTCTCTCAACATCCATTTTCTCATCTTCAAAAGAGATAAATCAAGTCAACAAACATTTGTTAAATGCCAGTCATAATAAAAACCTCTACTTCACTGAGTTGTTATGAGAATCAAATGAGATACAGTGTAAAGGTTTTGTAAACTATAATGGGCCAGCTACCATTATTATATTCATTATGTATCCATGCTGTATATACCTCCATTAGAATGTAAACTTCTTGAGGGCAGGAGTTATTTCACTTTTGTCTTTGTATACTCAGCACTTCGTACAAGGCAGAGCTAACAGAGTAAGCATGGGACTTTCCTGCTGAATGATGAATGGAATAGAAATTGAAAAACATTTGTTGAGTGCTAAGCATTGTGCCTATAAATAACCAAAAAAAAGGGAGTCAGTCCTTTCCCCAATGATCTCACCTTCTGATTAGGGCACATATATGCTCTCCTATAAAAGGATTCAATTACAGAGCAGATGGTAAGTCATGAATGGGGCCTGCAAGGATCCAGATGAGACAAATCTAATTCATCCTTCTTATTTCATAGGACCAGTGTAATGGTTAGTAAACCATTCTGTAGTTCTCTGTAAAATGAGAGGGTTGGACTAGATAAGGTCCAGATATAGGAAAAAATCAGACTCTTTGAGGGCTCTACAAGGGGGATAGTGAAGCAGATTGGGAAACTGCAGGACCTTGGAGGCCCTGCTAGTAGGGTTGGGTGTATTGAAATATAATTCCTCCCTTTCAATTCAGTTCAATTTATTTCACTTCAACCAATTCTTAGTGATCTCTATGTACAGAACATTGTGCTCAGGTTTGAGGAGCTACCAAGTTTAGTTGAGACACGATTCTTGACCCCATGGACCTGAGAATCTATTAAGAAAATGAGATACTAACATAGATATTGTATGGTATCACGCATTTTAAAATGTACATTAAAAAGTTACATACTATATGAGATCAGAGGAGGAGGTCTTCCCCAAAGAGGATGTAAGTGAGAGGAAATAGAAACTGATGTGGGAGGAATGGTTTTGTGGTACACAGTTAATCCAAAGTCATCAGTAATAGATGTTCTTGGACTGGGATTCCTATGGGAGCTAGAGGAAGGCATCTTGGATTATTTGTGGAAAAAAGAAGTTGTAAGAAGACAGAGGAGAAGACAGGTTGGGTGGGCATAGACACATGCTAGGAAGTACCTAGGTGTGCCCTGTTTCTTGCAAACAACTGCCAGGGACAGTCAGGTTATGTTGACAAGGATTTAATAAGTGACTACTATGGGCTGTGCAAGAGGCAGATGGTGTGGTAGCCAAGAATAGGAGACACTGAAGTGCTGAAAAGATCTCATTTGGTTGAGAGTGCCCCTCAGTGACATTCTTCCTCATTTGGGAAATTGAGACTCTGAGGAAACTGCTGGGTTAACTGTCCTTTCTCTGATGGTTAAACAGAAAAGAGCGGTTTACTGCCCTTGAAGTCAAAAGTGTTTAGCTCTGGCTGTTCCAGTGAATTGTGCTAGCCACCCTTTCCATCTTTATCCTCTTCCCCTGGAATTTTCTGTTCATCATTTTTTGCAGCTGATTTATCTCACTCTTAGAGAAAACAAATTAGGGTGCTAATCTCATTCTCAGTTGGGTTATTATTTTATGGGATCACAAATGGAAAAAAAGAAATGTCTATTCCCCTCCTGACCCTTCTACCCATGCCTACCCTCAGGAAAATGTGGGAAAGGTTACTCCAGCTTGGGATTTCTTCTCTCAGGGAGGGCCCAAGTCTGCCAATCTTCATTTTCCTCCTTGCACTTCTCACTCTCTGGACTTCAACACCATGCCTATCCCCAGTATTAAACACAGTGTCTGGCTTATAATAAGCTCTTAAGAAATGCTTGTCATTTATTGCCTTGCCTTGAGATTGAGATGGGTCTTGAAGGAATTCAGGAAAAAATCAGAGCAATAGGAAGGGCATTCTAAACAAGGAAGACAACTAGTGCAAAGGTGCAGAGTCAGGAGATGGGTTACCATGTATGAGAAAAATCAAATAGGCCAGTATATCTGAATGATAGACTGTATAGAGAGAAGTAAAGTGAAAGGGGACTGGAAAGGTATCAAAGGAACAAGTTTTAAATGTCAAACTGAAGATCTTAGAGTCATAGGGAAACATGGGGAATCTATTGAGTAGTTGGGTGACATGATCAGATCTGCACTTTAGGACACACATTTTGGTGTGAAGGACACATTAGAATGGGGAGAGAATTGAGGCAGGAGAGACAAGTTATAAGGCTATTGCAATAGAGATGATGATGGCCTGAATATTAAGTGGTAGCTATGTGAGTTTAGAGTGGGGAATATCTCTATGCTAGAAATAATGTGAGACAATGAATTGAACTTAGGGGATGAGAGTAAGGCGTAAAGGATGACATTAAGGATGGGATGCTGGGTGAATGAGAAGGAGAGTGATATCCTTGAAGCTATTAGAGAATGTTCAGAAGAAGAGAGGATAAAGTATTCTTTTCTGGACATAGGGAGTTTGAGGATCCTTCAGGATGTCTAGTTTTTTTTAAAATAAATATATTATTTTCTCAATTACATGTAAATTTTTTATATGTTTTTTAAAATTTTGAGTTCCAAATTCTCTTCTTCTCTTCCCCCCCAGTTGAGAAGCAATTTGATATTGTAGATGTGCAGTCATTCAAAGCATATTTTCACATCAGTCACATTGTAGAAGAAACCCCAGATTCCCCTCCCCCAAAAAACCCTCAAGAAAAATAAAAAATAAAAAAGTATGCTTCAATCTGCATTCAGATTCCATCGGTTTTTTTCTCTGAAAGTAGTATTTTTCCTCATTAGTTCTTTGGAATTGTCTTGGATTATTATATTGCTGAGAATATGTCATTCACAGTTTGTCATTGGATAGTATTACTGTCAGTGTATAAATGTTCTCCTGGTTCTGCTTCCTTCAGTTTGCATCAGTATATATGTTTTTTTCTTAAGTTTTTGGAACTTATCTTGCTTGTCATTTCTTATAGCACAATAGTATTCCATCATGATCATCCACGACTTGTTCAGTCATTCCCCAATTGATGGGGATGATTGATGATTTCCCAGGCATCAATCAATGGAGTGAAACAAGGATGTCTCCTTACTCCCAAGCTTTGTAGCAAGATGTTTTCAACCATGTTATCAAATACTTCACCAAGGATAAACACAACATCAAGGTTAGCTACTGCACTGATGGTAAACTCTTCAACTTGAAAAGACTGCAAGCCAAGACCAAAGTGGAGGGAGTATTGGTGCATGGTGTTCTGTTTGCAGATGACTGTGTACTCAGTGCAGCCTCTGAAGCTAAGATGCAACAAAGATTGGATTGATTCTTTGCTACTTGTCCTAATTTTGGCTTCCAACACCAGGAAAAAACAGATGTTCCATCAGCCAGCATCACAACATCCATATGTGGAACCTTCAGTTACAGCAGATGGAGAAATTTTAAATACTGTGTATAAGTTCACTTACCTTGGCAGCATCCTTTCCAGGCTGTATACATTGATTTTTTTCCTTTTCACAATTTTTTTCTAGATTTATTTATTTTATATTATTACAATAATTTTGTTATAAGAGTAAACATGAACCCCCCTCCCCCACAAGAAGATAAGAAACCTCAAGAATAGTGAGAGAGAAAAAAAAATGTACTTCAGTCTGTGTTCAGATTCCAATGACTCTGTCTCTGGGGTGAGTTGCTTTCTTTATCATAAGTCCACCAGAGAAATTGCTTCAATATTTTTCCCACAGTTCCTATTTCCCTCCACTCTATTCCTCCCCACTCTATTCCTCCCCATTCTCATTTATTCTATTCTCTTTCTCCTTTCATCCTGGTCCTGTCCAAAAATGTTTGTATCTGAGTACCCTATCCCACAATCTTCCCTCTTCTATCATCTATTCTCCCCCCCCCACAATTTCCCCTTATCCCATCCCTTTCTTCTCATTTTTCTCTAGGGTAAGATAGATTTCCTCACCCTATTAAGTGTGTATGTTATTTCCTCTCTGAGACATTTCTGATGAGAATGAAGGCTCACTCATTTCCCCTTGCCTTCCCCTATTCCACTCAATTGAAAAAACTTTTTCCTTGCCTCTTATGTGAAATTTCTTAGCTTCTTCTTCATCTCCTTTTCCTTCCTCCCAGTACTTTCCTTTATCATCCATTGACTCCATCTTTTTACTATATTATACCATTATATTCTGCTCCTTCCTATGTACTGTCTATATATGCTCCTTCTAACAGCTCTTATAAATGAGAAAGTTCATATGAGTTATCAATATCTTCTTCCCATGCAGGAATACAAGCAGTTTAATATCATTAAGTTCCTCATAGTTAGTCCTTCTCATCCACCCCCTCTATGGTTCACCAGAGTCTTATACTTGGAGATCAAACTTTCTGTTCAGCTCTGGTTGTTTCAATAGCAAAATTTGAAAGTCCCCTGTTTCATTGAAAGCTCATCTTTTTGGGGCAGCTAGGTGGTGCAGTGGATAAGCACTGACCCTGGAGTCAGGAGTACCTGGGTTCAAATCTGGTCTCAGACACCTAGCTGTGTGGTCTTGGGCAAGCCACTTAACCCCATTTGCCTTGCAAAAAAAATACCTAAAAAAAAAGAAAGTTAATCTTTTCTCCTGAAAGAGGATGTTAAGTTTTTCTGGGTAGTTGATTCTCAGTTGTAAACCAAGATCTTTTGCCTTCTGGAATATCATATTCCAATCCCTATGAGCCTTTAATGTAGATGCTGCCAGATCCTGTGCAATCCTGACAATGGAGCCTCAGTAGTTGAATTGTTTGTTTCTGGCGCTTTTTGAATTTTCTCTTTGATTTGGGAGCTTTGGAATTTGGCTATAATATTCTTGGAAGTTTTTCTTTTGGGATCTGTTTCAGGAGGTATCTGGTGAATTCCCTCAATTTCTATTTTACCTTCTGCCTCTAGGATCTCAGAGCAATTTTGCTGCATTATTTCTTGAGAAATGAAGTTTAGACTATTTTCCTGGTTATGACTTTCTGGTAGCCCAATAATTTTTAAATAATTTCTTCTGGCTCTGTTTTCAAGGTTTGTTGTTCTTCCAATGAGATATTTCACATTTTCTTCTAATTTTTGGCTTTTTGGGAAGGGTTTTATTTCTTCCTGATTTCTTTCTTTCTTTTCTTTTTTTCCTTTAAGATTTTTCAAGGCAATGGGGTTAAGTGGCTTGCCCAAGGCCACACGGCTAGGTAATTATTAAGTGTCTGAGGTTGGATTTGAACCCAGGTACTCCTGACTCCAAGGCCAGTGCTGCATCCACTGCGCCACCTTGCCACCCCTCTTCCTGATTTCTTGCAAAGTCATCAGCTTCCTTTAGCTCCATTCTGCATTTGAAGGAGTTATTTTCTTCAGAGAGCTTTTTTATCTCCTTTTCCAGCTGGCCAATTCTGCTTTTTAAGGCATTCTTCTCCTCATTTGCCTTTTGTTTCGCTTTTTCCATTTGGACTAAACTGGTTTTTAACATATTATTTTCCGCAGTATTTTTTTTTTTTTTTGTATTTCTTTCACCAAGCTGCTGATTTGGTTTTCATGATTTTTCTGCATCGCTCTCATTTCTTCTCCCAATTTTTCCTCCACCTCCCTTAATTGCTTTTCAAAGTCTTTTTTGAGTTTATCCATAGTCTGAGCCCATTTTCTATTTCTCTTGGAGGTTTTGGATGAGTAAGTTTTGATTTTGCTGTCATCTGAGTATGTGTTTTGATCTTCCATGGGACTAAAGTAATTTTCTATGGTCAGATTCTTCTTTTTCTGTTGTTTATTCATTTCCTCAGCCCAAGACTAATTTACAGCACTTCCAAGGCTTTGGGGATTTTTTTGGGGAGGGGGCCACCCCACTGGGACCTTTATTCCTCCAAGGTCTTATGCTTTCTTGCTTATGCTTTGATATGTAGATAACCACAGCACTCCCCTCTTCCCTGGAGCTGTAAGGCGAGGTCCTACTTGGCTATCTTAGTATGGAAGTCCAAACTGCAACCTAGATCTGAGTGTGGGCAAACAGCAGAGTCCTGCCCCCAGGGAGAGCAGAGAAATTTCTGCAGTCTTCCCTGACCCCATTATGATCTGTGGGCTGCACTTTGGAGATGCAGGCTGGTTTCTCCCAGTTCTTACTGCAGGTTCTGTGGCCAGTGCTCCTCATTCCACACTCATTCTGGTGTAGTAGAATTCTCTCATTGCCCCTTCAAGCTGTTCCCCAACTGTGCTGTGATAGGGGCTTTTTCCAACTCCCAGTCCTGGTGAAACACACCTTTCCCATGGAACTTCTAAGTTATCTTGGACTGGGAAAATGTATCACTCATTCTTTCTGTGGGTTCTGCCCCTCTAACTTTTGGCTAGAGTCATAATTTGATGGCTTTTTGGGGAAGAAGTTCCCAGGAAATGCTGCCTTCACACCACCATCTTGTCTCCGCCCTGCTGTATACATTGATAATGAAGTCGCCATACAAATTACTAGAGCTAGTTAAATATTTGGGAAGTTCTAAAAGAAAGTGGGAGAGAAGAGGTATAAGACTAACTACAAAATGAAGATCTATAGAAACATTGTGCTGACTTCATTGCTGTATGCCTGTGAAACCTGAACAGTCTACCAGGGCCATGTCAGGAAACTGAATAGCTTCCATTTAAATTGTCTTAGAAAGGTTCTGAAGATCACCTGGAAAGAAAAGGTACCAGACCCTGAAGTCCTTTCTCGAGCTAAACTGCTTAACATTCAAACTTTACTACAGAGAGTGCAACTATGATAGGTTGATCACATATTTAGAATGTCAGACATATACTTGCCAAAGAGACTACTTTTGAGAGAATTCACACAGGGCAAGTCTTCACAAGGGGGTTAGAAGACTATATACTGGGACACCCTAAAGGTCTCTCTTAAGAACTTTAGAACTGAGGAAATGAGCCTGGGGGCCTTGGTGCTTGCTTTATTTTAACTTGAAGCAAGCTCCGACAAGACTTTGGAAGTTGAATTTTAAATTCTTGGGCCAGGGCAACGACACTGGCTGAGCTTTGGGAAAAACCCAATCTTCCAGGGCTTCGGGGTGTCTGTAATTGCTTACACTTGGGTTTTGGGGGCACACTTCTGACTTTTTAAAAAAAAAAAAAACTTTTCCATACTTTATTTTGATAGTTTGAGGCTGGGCCTTTCATATTGCTTTGTGTTTGTGCTTGTGTTTTTTTGTTTTTTTTTTTCCCTTTGTGAAGTTAATAAGACAAGAGCTGGGCAAAAAAAAAAACTTTAGAAGTGATTATGCAACATGGAAGACATTAGTATGGGACTGCTCAGTGTGGTGTGCACTCATCAGAGAGGGTGCTGTGTTCTATAAGCAAAGTAGAAATAAAGCAGATATATAGTTTACAGAGTAAGCACCCCAGGTGTTCAAGTGGACTATTTGCTATTTGTGCCATCCTGTTGTAGAGCATGCTGAGCTCATATTGGTCTGAGCAGCCACAGTTGGACACACTGTAATTGTCTCTAACATTGTGATATCATTTTGAACCAACAATCAACAAATGAGCTTCCCCCCAATTTCCAAGTCTTTGCCACCACAAAAAGAGCTGTTTAAATATTTTTGTACATATAAGTTTTTTCCCTTTTTATTTGATCTCTTTAGGATAGAGATACAATACCATTACAAATAGAATTGCTGGGTCAAAGGGTATGCCTAGTTTCATAGCCTTTTGGGCCTAATTCCAAATTGCTTTCCAGAGTGGTTGGATTAGTTCATAAGTCTATTAATAGTGCAATAATGTCCCCATTTTTCCACATCCCTCCAAAATTTATCATTTTATTATCCTATATTATCCAATTGATAGATATGAGGTGGTATCTCAGTTGTTTTAATTTGCATTTTTCTAATCAATAGTGATTTAGAGCATTCATTCATATGACTAAGATAGCTTTGATTTCTTCTTCTGAAAACTGCTTGTTAGAATCCTGTCTTGTTGCTCAGTCATCTCATGTCTGAATCTGACCCTTTTTGATTCCATTTGGGGTTTTCATTTTCTTCTCTAGGTCTTCTTGAAAATGAGGAAACTGAGGCAAACAAGGTTGTGACTTGCTTAGGATAAGAGTAGTAAGAGTCTAAGGCTCTATTTGAACTTAGAAAGATGAGTCCTCCTGACTTTAGAGTCACCACTCAATCCATGGTGCTACCTAGCTGTCTTCATATCCTTTAACCATTTCAGTTGGAGAATGATTCTTATATTTGATTCAGTTCTCTATAAATTTAAGAAATGAGACTTTTATCAGAGAAACTTACTATAACAAATTTTCCTTAGTTTCCTGCTTTCCCTATCTTGGCAGCATTAGTTTTAGCAAAACCTTTTTATTTTAATATAATCAAGACCATCAATTTTATATTGCGCAATGCTCTCTATCTCTTGTTTGTTCATAAAATTCTTTCCTTATCCATAGATCTGACAGGTTAAAGTTCCCATACTCTCCTAATTTATTTATCAAATATATAACCCTTTCAGGACATCTAATTCTAAAGGTCAATAGATATTCTAGAGCTCAGGAAGAGATCTTCCAATAGAGATAATTGAACTAGAACCCAGGATAGAACTTTGGCATGAAGAATGGGCAACCAATTGTGATCCCTTACAGTCTTGAACTGTAAATCTTTAAAAAAAAATTAAGGGGTAGCTAGGTGGTACAGTCAGCAGCCCTGGAGTCAGGAGGATCTGAGTTCAAATCTGACCTCAGACATTTCATACTTACCTAGCTGTATGACCTTGCCAAAAAATAGGGCTAATATAAAATATAGGTTAGACATGAAGTTTTTATTCTCTAGGATTTACCATAAACTTGTAAGTAGAGGTCATTAAGGTAATGCCTACTCCAAGGGAGTATTTATCAAAAACAAAAGGATGGGGGAAATCATTATTTTTCTTGGAGACTTATGAATATTAAATTGCCCAATCACTCCTCAATACTACTTATACAACATTATTTGATGAACTGTTATCTCTTCCTGGACTTTAAGCATGCAATGACAGGTCAAGTTTTCTAGCTACTTTATCTTTTGTCCTCCTGAGTTTATAATTAACATAGGAGGAAATATCTATTGATCTTGACTTCTTATCTACCGGGAAAGGTAAACCGAAGGTTGCATATTGTTCTAGAAAGAAATCCACCTTTTTACTTGGAACATCCTTTGAGAAACTTTTTATAACGTTGACAACTTCCAAAGCAAAAGGCAGAGCAGAGGATGAATAATCATGATAGCTAACACTGAAAGGACTTTACAGGTGTTATCTCATTTTGTCCTCCTGCGCTGCTGTCCTTCCCATGTAACAGATGAGGAAACTGAGGCAGGGGTTAAATTTCTTACCCTGGGTCAGACTGCTAGGAAGTGTCTGGGGATGGATTTGAACTCAGATTTTCTTTGCTTTAGGTCCAGGGCTCTGTTCACTGGCTGCCCTAAATGGATGTGAAGAATATTGCCTTAGATTTGTGGAATGAAAGCCAGAAAAGGGGTGTGCAGGTGGGACCTAGGTGAGGATGGAAAGGTGGGTGGGAAGAGAGACAGATTTTGGGGGTGGAGGCTCCGGAAAAGGTGAGGGAGGGGAGGAAAAGAATATGAGAGGAAGCGCAGCTTGGGGTGTGTAGCCTGGGGCGGCTCTGGGGCCATCTTGGGGCCGCGCTGGGGAGGGGCATGAGGCTCCCATCCCTCCTCCCCCTGCCCTTTTCCCAGGTGCGAAGAGGTGGGGGCCAGGACGTGGGCCGGGCCGGTGAAGGGACTGGGACCAGGGGACCGGGAAGGGCTCTCTGGGAAGTTTCCGCACAGCCACTTTGCCTTCTCCTTCTCCTCCTCCCTCGGAAGGCGGGAAGGCGACCCGAGGACCCGGATGAGCGGAAGTCTTATGAATGCAGCGCCCTTTCCCGCCCCTGGCCCGGGCGGCGCCAGTCACGTGAGGCCCGGGCCGGCCCACCTCTCCGTAGGAGAGGAGGAGGAGGCCGGGGGCGGGGCTCGGCCTCGGGGCGGGGCTCGGGCCTGGGGGCGGGGCTCGGGCCTCGGGGCGGGGCTCGGGCCTCGGGGCGGGGAGGAGGCCTGACCGGCGGGATGGGGCGGGGTCGGTCCCCACGGTGCAGGGCCCCGCCCGCGAGGGTGGGCCGGGCCGGGCCGGGCCGGGGCGTAGTGCGGCGGGCGGAGGCCGCGCCCCGACTCTAGGTGGGCCCGGGGCCGGAGTCCGCCGCGAGAGCTCGGCCATGGAGGCCGGCGGGGCCGCGCTGCCCGGCTGCGTGCTCCTGGCCTGCGCGGCCCTGGGCGCCGTCCTGCTGGGAGCCGCGCATCGCCTGGGCCTCTTCTACCAGCTCGTGCACCAGGTGCCCGGGGCGGGGGAGGGAGGCGCACTGCCCCGGGCCAGGATCCCCCGGGGGACGGGCCGCCGCGCCTGGCCCGGGGCGCGCGTGCAGCACCCGCGGACACGGGGCCGGAACGCCGGCAGTGTGGGCCGGGGCCCGAGGTCGCGCAGCTCGGCAGGGCGCCCGCCAGTGGAGGGGGCATTTCAAGCCGCTTCTTCCCTCCTCCCTTTGCCCTTTCCCTCCCTTTCCCTCCCCCTTTATCTTTCTATCTTTGCCATCTTCTCACTGAACCTGCCCGCTTGCACCTGGCCTGCCCGGGATGGCAGTGGGGCTGCGGGGCGCCTTGGAGAGGTTCTTCCAGTCCCAGGATGTTGTCTGTCACCATTCTAACTGCCCATTGTTCCCTGCCAACTCCACTGACTTCCCCACGAGTTCTAAAGAGATCGCTGCGCCGTCAGTTCTGAGGATCCCCAAACCCTCTTGAACCTTTGGGCAGAAGGGAGGGATGGGAATGAGAACAGAAGCTCAAGCCTGGCCCGCCTGGGCCTGGAATCAATGTCTCTGCATTAGGCGGGCTCTGCCTAGGATTCTAAGGGAGTTGAGATACCTCAGGGAGTAGTCATGGAATGGGGCCACCTAGTCCTCTGGGCCCCTCCTCTGCCTTCCAGCCGAGCGGGGGTCCAGCACTTACTATCTAGAGCAATAGGGAGGGAAGGAGAGGTCAGGAGGTTCTCTGCCATGGAATCCTCTGCAGTTCTTTGGAACAAGAGAGAGTCAAAGGCAGCCAGAGGACAAGGCCATCCCTAGCACCCTGAGTCCGTTTACTCAGTTGAAAAGGATTGTAACCTTCCAGACTCAGATCTTGGCCCATATTCTCCAATATTTCAACCACCAAGCTAGAGTACTAGGTGAATTATTCCCACACTCACCTGCTGTTCTCCCTTAGAACTTTCTTGCTCCCTCACTCCTTACCTCTCATGCTCTAGGTCGACAAATCCAGTTCACGGCATGGTGGGGAGAGTGTGGCAGCAGTTCTGAAGGCCCATGGCGTGCAATTCATATTTACGTTGGTGGGTGGACACATATCTCCAGTGCTGGTGGCGGCTGAAAAGCTGGGCATCCGGGTGGTAGACACGCGTCAGGAGGCCACAGCCGTGTTTGCTGCTGATGCTGTGGCACGGCTCTCAGGTAGCGTCTTAAGTAGGGGAGGGTGAGGGAGGATGGGTATGTGTCCGGTTACTCTGGAGAACGGTGGGTGGGCCCATGCAGTTGTTCCCGTGGTAGGTTTTGAGGAGGAGGTTGGAGATGGATCTGTGGTGCATATTCATATTACAACCTCTGTGAATACTTGTTGAAAGAGTGAATGTTGACTTTGTCGATAAGGAGGTTTTGTCTGTGGCAGGGACTGTGGGTGTTGCTGCAGTGACAGCTGGGCCTGGCCTCACCAACACAGTGACTGCTGTGAAGAATGCCCAGATGGCCCAGTCTCCCGTGCTGCTTTTGGGAGGGGCAGCCAGCACATTGCTGCAGGTGAGGTGGCCTTCAAGGGTGGGTAGAATCAAAGCCTAGTTGACTCTAGGCTAGGTGGGGAGATCTGGCGGTGGCAGGAGGAGACGGTGGTTAGTGGAACCTATAGTGGCCATCTTTCCTTGTGTCAGAACCGGGGGGCCCTTCAGGGCATCGACCAGATGTCTCTGTTCCGGCCACTCTGCAAGTACTGTGCCTCTGTGCGCCGGGTCCGTGACATCATCCCAACTCTTCGGGCTGCGCTTGCTGCTGCCCAGTCTGGTACCCCAGGTAGGCAGGGGATGAGGTTGGGGGGCAGGAGAGGTGGTGGCCGATTAAAGAGGGATTATGCAGTGGGTGGGGTGTATCTGATGGGAGAATGGGATCTTGGGGAGGATGGAGCAGGTGAGGTAGCCTCCTGTGCCCCCATTCTCAGGCCCTGTGTTTGTGGAGCTCCCCATCGATGTGCTCTACCCTTACTTCTTGGTGCAGAAGGAGGTGATGCCCTCCAAAGCCCCCAAGAGCCTCATGGGAAAGCTTGTCTCCTGGTGAGCGCCCCCTGCTTCTCCCTCCTCCTCTTGCTTCCTCCTTCGTCTGCCTTGACCTTTTCCCCAGCCTTCCCAATCAGGATATCTGCAGGCCTTTATAAAGCCAGCTTTTCCTGGCCTATGGGAGAGAGAAGAGGAGGAGACTTGGAGACTTGGTGTTTGTTCTCTGAGTTAGGTCATTGTTTCATTGGGGAGTTGGACTCACTCAGATGAAGCAAGGGGAGAGCTATTTATAAGTTTCAGGGCATATGAGCTGTAGGTATTCAGAGATATCAAAATGGCCTGGAGCAGTTAGGGGAAAGTTTTGTGGAGGAGATAGCATTTGAAGGCAGCAAATCAATTTAACTGCTGTTTAGTAAGCATCTTCTAGGAGTAAGGTGGTTGGGATGTGCAGAGACAAAAGGACACACTGAAACTTCCCTCCAGGCCCTTCCATTCTGTTACTGAGTTGACTTTAGAGTTTGGGTAGACAGATGGAGATGAAGAGGGAAGGTCCATGCAGACCAGGAGAAAAGGATGTGCAAGGCTATATGTGAGAAAGATGCTTTGTTAGAGTTTAAAGAAAGGACCAAGAGTGGTTCGCTTGGATAAAGCAGGTAATGGGGAGCCATTGGAAGTTCTTGAATTGGGTCCAGAGCTCTTTGGAAAGGAGAGACTGGACCTATGTTGTTATTTTAGAGGCAGCCAAGTGGTCCCACAACACACAAGACAACAGACAAGAGTCAGGAAGACCTGACTTAAAATCTGATCTCAGATATTTTCTAGATCTGTGCTCCTGGGCAACTCACTTAATTGTTGTTTGCCTTTTCCCTCATCTGTAAAATGGGATGTAGTGATGCTAAAATGAGAAATTTGTAAAGTGCTTTGCAAATCTTAAAGAGATACATAAATCTTATTTATGTCTCAATTCATTAATTTATTTATTCAACTATTTATTAATTTGTTTGTGTTATTTGATTTCTTTGAGGTTCTGTTGAAGTCCTTGGACCTTTGTCAGAATGTTTTTAAACAGATAAAATAAAGTACATAGCATTTCAAAGGAAATTGATTTTATCAAAAATAGTTATAATACACACGCACGTTCACATCTTAACAAATAAGTTCATAGGCACCAGGTTAAGCACTGGAGAAAAACTAGGTAGAAAACCCTTGCAGTAATTCAGGTATGAGGTAGTGATCTGGACTAGGGTGGTAGCGTCGGGAATAAAAAAGAACATATGAGACAAGAAAGAAGGGTTGCTAGAACTTGGGCTTAGATTGGTCCCAGGAGATAGAAAATGGAGGAGGAGGAAGATTCAAAGTGCCTCTTTAAACTCTTAGTCAGGTGGCTTGGCTGACTTAGATGGGAAAAGGGAGTTGGTTTGGGGGCTAAAGAAGTTTGTTCTAGACCTAATTGAGTTTAAGATGATGCTTGGGTGTCCTACTGGAGTTGTTTTAGAAAGTTAGGAATATGAAATAGTGTATGTAACATATGTTTGTTGAATCATATTGGCATACCAGATAAGAGACTGGGATAGCATGTAGATAGGAAAGCTATAAAATCAGTATATTAGAGCTAGAAAGACTTGTAGGCAGGGAACATCCCAACTTATCTCCTCATCAGTAGATTGAGGCTCAGTTTTTCCTGAGAGGGTGTGATTTTGCAAAGTTCACACTGAGTTAATGCTAGAATCGGAATGAATACCCAAGTCACTTGCTTCTCAGGTCTAGTGAGGATGGTTAACACTGCGTCAGTGATTGATCTCTTTGAAGGAGTGAGGATAGCAAGGGAAGACCCAGAAAAGATGCTTGATTATTGCTGACCTAGGAGAAGAAAAAGAACAATTGGAGGGAAAAAAGATTGGAGGGAAATAGGAATGCCAGTTGAGGATTGAGGGGGTGGACAAAAGTATCAAGTGATGCCAAGAAGGCATTGAAAATGAAGGTGAGAAAAAGACCATGGAAGATGTGAAGGAGAGTAGTATGATAGGAAGAGGACCACTTTCACAGAGCTGGAAGGGACCTGAGAAGCCACCGAATCTAACCTGATTTTATAATTGAGGATACTGAGTTCTAGAGAACTTGAAATGACTTGCTTCAGTTCATATGCTTTGCTATGAGTATTTCAACTGAACCCTAGGTTTTAAGACCCAATTCCGATATGGACTAACTCTGTGACCCTGGGTAAATCACGTTATGTTGCTAAGCCTCTGTTTACTTGTCTGTAAAATAACTCAATGATCCCTAAGACCCTTACAAGTTCTCTTATTTCATTATTCTGAATAAATTTTGCTTTTTCCTATGGCATTCTCCCTTTCTTATCCCTTGTGTTTCCTAATTCTCTGCTTCTCTTTCTTTTTTCCTTCTTGTTGGCTTTTTCTCCAATTTAACCTATTCTAATTTTTTTACCAGGTACCTGAAAAACCACTTGGCTAATCTGTTTGCAGGGGCCTGGGAGCCACAGCCCCAAGGCCCCCTGCCCCTGGACATTCCTCAAGCCTCTTCCCAGCAGGTGAGCTGGGGGTGTGTTTGTTTGTGTGTGTGTGTGTGTGTGTGTGTGTGTGTGTGTGTATTAGAGAGAGAGAGAGAGAGAAAGATCTATCTATAAACAGAAGAATCTTCTCTTTACCCTATCCTGGGTAATCCTTTGACAGGTTCAGCGCTGTGTGGAACTTCTGAGCCGAGCCAAGAAGCCTCTCTTGTTGCTGGGAAGCCAGGCCTTGCTTCCCCCGACCCCAGCTGAGAGCCTCCGGTGAGATTTTCTGTATTCCTCCTGGCCAGAGATTCTGCTGAAGAGCTCTTCCTTTTCCTGACCTCTGTCCACTCCCTCCCCCTCTGCTCCAATCTCCCTGGCTTCCTGTGAGAAGACCTTGCTTCTGTGCCTCCTTTGAGGAATACCCTGCCTCTAATTCAAAGAAGTTCCATCTGCTCTCCCCTTCCAGGGCCTTGGGGAAAAGAATCTACCCTATATGGCCCTGCATGGCTCCCTTTTCTTTAGCTCCCCTCATCCTGGCCCAAGGCAGACTTGGGCTTCCTCTGGCAGGGTTGGGGGCTAGAAATGTTAGGGGATTGAGGTTGGCAAGAGAAACTGACACTGATGGAACTGGTGACCAGAAGGAGCTCCTTCAGTCTCCTCTGATTTTTCTTTTCTTATTAGAGCTGCAGTGGAGTCTCTGGGTATTCCTTGCTTCCTGGGGGGGATGGCAAGGGGACTTTTAGGCCGGAATAGCCCCCTTCACATCAGACAAAACCGCCGTGATGCACTGAAGGAGGCTGATGTTGTCATTCTAGCAGGTACATGGGCTAATCTATGGGCAAAAGTGGAGGGGATAGTTGTCAACGTTTTATTTTTTCAGGTATCCTTGGGTATGGGTCCTGATTGGCATTATTGATCACTTTTCCTGCTGATTTCTTTGGCTCTTCCTCAAGAGAAATTTAGTCATGCTTCCATACTCCTATTTTTTCTTAAATTCCTCTTTAAAAGGTGAACTTTGTTCACCTTTCCACAAAATTGATGATCGAGTTTAGGTATGTGGTCACTAGGTGGCTGCTTTTTTGAAGACCCATTGTAGGCGGTATGTATTTAGCTAAGGTAGGATGAACATAACTTTCCCATCCTCTTTGATTTGATAAAATACATGTTTGGATTGCTTTTAGTAAAACAGTTAAGTTTTGAAACAAAAGCAGTTAAGTGGATAAATATTTGAGAGATAGTTTCTTAGAGAAAAAAGAACAATGCCATCTATTTAATAACAGCTTTCATTTATTTTGTCCTTTAAGGTTTGCAAAATACTGTAATGTACATTCTCAAATATAATCCTTATACCTATTCTATAGGAAAGTATTACAGATGTTATTATTACCATTTTACTTCTGTTGCCAATGACTATAGGTTACAGAATAGTTACTGATCTGAATTAGTAAAAAGTATTTTCTCACTTAAAAGTCCCCCACACTGATAAAACCATAGGTCTGAACCAAAATGAAAAATTATCCTCATTTTATAGAATGAGGAAACTGAGGCTCAAAGAGGCCAAGAAATAATGTGATGTAGCGGATAGAATAGTATCCTTTGAGTTGGGGATACTTGGGTTCAAGTCCTGCCTCTGATTCTTATTGATTATGTAATTATATGTCTCAGTTTCTTTAGCTATAAACTAGATTACAGACCCAGCTTCCCAGGCCTTGGCTTTTGGAATCAATCATGAAGAATAAAAATAAAACTTCTGTTTCTATAGTTGGACAGACCAAGCATTACCGTGTTCCAGAAGATAAACAAGCAAAATAGTATCTCAGAGAGCTTACATTCTGCGAGGGCCTTTATCCTTCTAGTTGATTCATCTGACAGACATTTACTGTGGACTATTAATCCAATCAGTGCTGACTGGCTGCTTCTTCTCAGGAAAAGGCAGCAGTGATTACAGCCTACCATAGGAAGCCACTTTGGGTTCTGGGGCTGTTGGAGATGCCTCTGGTGATGATATAAATGAGTAAGACAGGGTCTGCAACTTGCAGTCCAGTTAATTGTAAGATACAAAGAATAGAATGCTTTTGAAACAAACCTGAACTGTGAATTACATGAAGTTTCACAGTTTCATTATCCTCTCAAGAGCACTAACTAGCCTTCATCACCCTTAAATACTCTGCTGTATTTAAGTTTGTGATGTCTTCCTTAGGTGTTGTGTGTGACTTCCGTCTGTCTTATGGCCGTATCTTAAGCCACAGTAGCAAAATTATTGCTGTCAATCGTGACCGAGAACAATTGCTGCTCAATTCTGACCTCTTCTGGAAGCCTCAGGAGGCTGTGCAAGGTGAGCAGGATAACACCTAGGATCTCACTGATTTATTTTTGGACCATAGAGTTTAGATCTGTGTGGAATCTTAGAGATGATCTAGTACAGTGCTCTCATTTTACAGAGGAAGAAACTGAGAGAGAAAAATTCCTTTCTCTGAAGTTCACAAGATAGTAAACAGCAGGGGCGACCAAGTGGTGCAGTGGATAGAGCACTGACCCTGGATTCAGGAGGACCTGGGTTCAAATCTGGTTTCAGACACTTAATAATTACCTGTGTGACCTTGGGCAAGTCACTTAACCCAATTTGCCTTGCAAAAAAACCAAAAAAAGATAGTAAATATCAGAGCTGGGATTTATACATAAATTCTGACTTTTTAAATTCCAGTGCTTTATGCACTATACTTCACTGGATCTCTGTCAATTCTTTAATATGAATAATGGAGTAGAGCCGGCCTAGCATAGAGATGATGGTTCTGGGCTTAGAATCAGGAAGAAGTGAGTTCAAATCTCATTCCTGACACTAGCTTCATGACTCCAAACAAATCACTTCATTTCTAGGTCTCAGGCCATTCCTAAGGATTGAGCTCTCAGGCCATATTGGGATTAGTGTCTCCCTTCTCTGCAGTGGTTGAGGGTGTAGCCTTGCCTGGGCTGATGAGCAGTAGTTTTGTTAGGAGAAGACTTATGTATACTTACACATGATATATTTCCATACATGATCTCATTTGATCTTGTCCATTCCTCCATGAAGTAGGGGACAGCTCCTCCTTGTTTTACAGATGAAGCAATAGAAGTTCAGAGAGGGTGATACATAATAAGGGTGGAACTGAGAGTTTAAGAATGCTCTACCTTCTTTCTTCTGGTCTTGCCGTTGTTGCTCTGGGCTTTTTGTTCCATGTTTGATTGCTCCCCTGTGGTGTTCCTTGTCTCTTGGTTCTCAACAGGGAGGGATAATAGGAGATAGAGATTTAGTATTTATATAGTCTCTTCTGTATGAGCTGCACTAACAACTGTACAAATATTACTTCATTTGCTCCTCAGAACAATCCTGCAAGGTGGGTGTTATTTCCAATTTTAAGTCGAAGAAACTGAGGCAGGCAGAGGTTAAGTAACTTTCACAGGAAAATATAGCTAGTAAGTGTCTGAGGCCAGATTTGAACTCAGGTCTTCCTGACTCCTGACTAGGAGCAGGTAGGTGGTGTGGTGTTGGCCCTGGTGTCAGGAAGACATTTTCCCAACTTTGGATCAGGCCTCAGACACATTAGAAACTTGTGACCCTGGGCAAGTCACTTAACCCTGTTTTGCCTCAGTTTTCTCATCTGGAGAAGGAGCAGCAAATCACTTCAGTATTTTTGCCAAGGAAACCCCAAATGGGGTCACAAAGAATCAGACAAAACTGAAAATGACTAAATTCCTTTTTTTAGACCTAGCCTTCTGTCCATTCCACCACATAGATGCCTCAAAAGGCCTTCTCTGTCTGCCCTTCCTTTTGAACCTTTTTCCTTCCTGTCCATTGAGGCAGTGAAGGCCATCTCAACATGTGAACCCAACCCCACCATTATTTTCCTCTCAGGAGATGTAGGCTCCTTTCTGCTAAAACTAGTAGAAGGGCTTCGGGGCCAGACCTGGAGCCAGGAGTGGATTGAACAGCTTCAAGAGACTGACCGGAAGAAGGAACAGGCCAATCGGTGGGTGTTGCAGGGGTTTATTTATTGGACTCAGGTGCCTACAGTGTAGGGGGAATGAGCTAGTGTGTGCTTGGGGAAAGAGGGTTTTGCAAAGGCCAAGGAATTTGGTCCCTAAATATGGGTAGATTAGAATGGTAGGAGAAGTATTTCTTGCAAGGTACTAACAGGCTGACTTTTCTAGAGAAAAAGCATCAGTACCCACAACCCACCACTTGAATCCACTTTGGGTGTTGGAGCTGATTGAGAAAACCTTGCCAGATAACTCAGTGCTGGTGGCAGATGGTGGAGACTTTGTGGGCAGTGCTGCTTACCTGGTTCGACCCCGAGGTCCTTTGGGCTGGCTTGATCCTGGTGAGTAGGAACCAGGAACAATTGTGTCCTTTCCCCACCTTTCTTTTTGGGAGAGATACCTAAAGAGAATCCTATAGGGTCTTGTGTATTTGAGCATGCACTTGTCTATCCTCTTTTTCCTGTACTTGTTTCTTCATAGGAGCCTTTGGGACTTTGGGAGTAGGAGGAGGATTTGCACTTGGTGCCAAGCTGTGCCGGCCAGATGCAGAGGTGAGTTCTGGAAAAAGGTTAAGGAGGGCCAACCCATGGGTTACTGCCTGTGTTGTTTACTTCTCTTTTCCTTAGGTCTGGGTCCTCTTTGGAGATGGTGCCCTTGGCTACAGTATCATTGAATTTGATACCTTTGTACGACACAAGGTATGTGGGCACAATAGGGGTATTCTTGTGGTTCCCTGATAGCAAATCTTGGATTTGGGAGAGAACTGCTCCTTTATGGGGAGGGAGAAATATTTCTGCCCATCCCTTATCCCAATTCCCCCCACCCCCTTCTTTTTCAAGGGATCCCCCACCCCTTTTGTTCCCATCTTTCATTTTCTTAGGTTGTGGCAAGGGGATAGGTTTTGGGATTAGTATTCCTATCCTCATGTTTCTTTTCTTTCAGATTCCTGTTATTGCTGTGGTGGGTAATAATGCATGTTGGATCCAGATCTCTAGGGAGCAGGTGCCCATTCTTGGCAGTAATGTGGCCTGTGGTCTGGCCTACACTGGTGAGGAAACTTTGGGGGAGGGTGGGAGCATAGTCTGTGTTGCAGTAGGGTGGGTAGCCAGGGTGGGTTTTTTGCTTCCTCTTCCTCCACTTGCTATTTCTTTTAAGTCTTACAGCTTCAGTTTTATTCCAAGTCCTGACTCTGTGCTAAAACTATTCTGAGCATCTTCTCATATTGTTCTTGCAGATTATCATGTAGTAGCAGAAGGGCTGGGGTCTCGGGGATTCCTGTTGTCAAGGGAGAATGAAGAGAAGGCAGAAGAGGTGCTGCATATTGCCCAGCAGCGATGTCGTGAAGGCCACCCTGTCCTTATTAATGTTCTTATTGGAAAGTCAGACTTCCGGGATGGTTCCATCTCTGTGTAGGGGGACCTGTAGGGATTCTGCATCTTGTGCCCTGACCTCCTTATGCCGCCTGTTAAAGGGTGACTATCTTGCCCTTCCCCTTTCCTCAGAGGATACTGTTTCAGACAGTATTAGAGTGGGAAGGGAACAGGATACCTGAAAATGAGACACATTCTTAGAATGTGCCTTGGATGATGAGCTCAGCTTCTTTTACTAGGCTAGGTTGAAGCATCCCTGGATGTGATAATGCCCTCTTTTCCCATGAACCTTGGCTCAATAAACATCCCATCCAGACCTTTGGTGGCCCAAGGACTCAGCCCTGGTACCTGTGCATAATGATTTATTGTTCACACAGTGAGGATGGGGTTGAGGGTAATAGGTGATGGTGGGAAGGACCCTAACTTTCCCACCAATGTCTCCTCACAGGTGAGATTTGGGGTCCGTGGGGTTCCACAGTGGTACATACTGGTTGTGGCTTCAGAAAGTATATATCCACTGCTGATTTCTCATCCCCATGTTTTCTCTGACCTAGAGCCCCAGACATCTTTATAAATGTATTTATGCAACATTCTGTCTTAATTCTCAACATACACATATACACGTACACACAAACATTCTCACAGCTGGAGGCAATAAATAAGAGCCTGTTCGTACCAAAGTATACCAGCCTGGCTCTTTGGGGGAAGAATGGGCAGAGAGCCATCCTTCTGAGAAGGATGAAGGGTTAAGTGCTTAGTTTGGTGGGCCTGAGAGGGTTAGGACCTGTACTCTGCTACTCCCATTTGCTTTTCTGAGGCAGTGATTGACTTTCCATATCTGTCTTTGAGAGGAGGAGTTTACTCTTGGAGTTAGGGCAATAGCAATACCAATTACCCTATCCAGATAGCCCTGCCCTGGGGTCAGCTCTTGGACTCCCACAATGACGCAATTTCAGTGCTTAGGGGAGTAGAGGGAGGCAGAGTGCTGTGTCCAAAGCTAATACTGATTTGGCTGGTAGCAGCAAGGGAGGGTGTGATGGGTTATCCTCCTCAGGGAGGTGGATGATCACAGCAAGATAGTAAATCATATAAGATTTTAGAACTGGAAGAGACTAGAGATCATCTAGTCTAACCCTCATTTTTGCAAATGAGAAGGAGCCTGAGGCTCAGAGAGCTGAAGTCACCAGGGTGACACGGTAGCAAGTAGCCTAGCAGCTCTGAGCAGGGGGTTTTCTGACTTGGATTCTTTGCTCTTTCCACGTCACTCTGTCCCTTTCACTTGGAAAGGTGGCTGCAGTAGATTGGTTTCTACCGAGGCCACCAACCTGGCCTCAGAAAAAGAGGGAAAAGGCTACGGCAAGAGGGCATCCATGTTAAGGGCATCTCCTTAGCAACAAGGAGATAGACCTTGGCAACGGAAGGTTGGTCCCTAGCAACAAGGAAATAAAGTGGTCCCTAGCAACGGGAGGCCGCTTTCCAGCCAGGGATCAGAGGCACACGTTGATCTGCTTGGACAGCTCCCTCTCCAGGTCCAGGATCAGGGTGTCAAAATCCTTGAGGTTGAGGCGGGTGTTGAAAGGAGCCTCGGGGTCATCATCCATGAGGGCAAAGTCATCCACGAAGTCTCCGGGTTCCTCTTGTCCTCTGCCTTCGTCGTCGTCGTCCTCGTCTTCGCTGCTCCCGGCGACCTGGTCGTAGTCGGGGCCAGACAGGAAGTCCCTCTCGTAAGACAGGAAGTCCCGCCCACAGATACTCCAGTCGCCCGCGTAGCGGTTGCTAGGGGGGCTCTCGGGCCCACCCCGGTCTCGGGGCCGTGTCACCACTTCGGGCTCCCCCAGCGGCAGGTCCAGCAGGGGCTGCCGCTTCGGGCGGAGGTAGGAGACGCTGTCCGGAGGATCCGGGGGGCGGCGGGGGTCTGCGGGGAGAGTACAAAGGGAATGACTCGGAGCCTGTCAGACCCCCCCCCCCCCCCCGGGCGGCCTGGGGAATGGACTCGGATTCCCGGATGGACGGGCGGGCGGGGCGTTTGGGACCCCGAAGGACTGAGTGGTGGGCGTGGCCTTTGCGAGGCTCGGGCCCGCCCCCAGCTTCTGCTTGGTAGAGGCGTGGCCTCGAAGGCGACTTGGCCTCTCATTGGCCGTAACGCTGGCACGGTTACTGAGGATTGGCCTTCCGGACGGCGGATTGATGGACGCGACCCCTGGGGGATGGGACTGCTGCCTGGGGTGGGCGGGGCCCTGGGGGGGGAGGAGCCTACCTGGCCAGGCCTGCAGCAGGTAGTGCAACACCTCGATGTGGCGCTTGAAGTCCACCGCGCTGGCGAGGCCGGGGCCGGACCCCGGGGCGGGGCAGCCGCCGCCGCGGAGCCGGCTGGGCGCTTGGCGCGGGGGCAGCAGAACAGGCCCGAAGCAGACGGCTAGGTTTTGGGGGGTCATGCGGTTGTGGGCGTGGAAGGAGGAGACCAGGCGCAGGTGATCCAGGAGCAGAGTCAGCGTGGCCTGGAAGGGGTGGGGGTGAGTGTGCTGGGGGCCCCCAGCACGGCCGCGGGGAGGGCCCCCCCAACCGCCCCCATCTCTCCACTACCCCCAGGACTCCTGCCTTCTCTCTCTCTCCCTCCAACCCCGCTCTGTCCCCCTTCCCCCCCATTCCTTTTTCCTGGCTTCTTCCCTTACCTCATCCTCCCATCCTCCCTGTCCCCATCTCCTTAACATCCCAGTTTCTGTTTAGCTCCCGGATACACTATCATTCCCCTCTCTTCTCCTTTCTTCCCCTCCCCCAGCTTTCTTCCTCTAGATTTCCCTTTGACCCCATATACCACCCTTAGCTCCCTTTATTTCCCTTTCCCCACCCCAGCATTTTTCCTGTTCCCTGTGCCCTAGGCAAGATTTCAGTAATGAATACTATTGTCTACTTGGGGTTATCTCTGCAACTTATGTCAACACAAAATAAATGATGTTAGTCCTTGACCATTTGTGAAAAGAAATGTTATAAAGGGTTTATGCCGGTGACCCAAATGGGTGACTGCCTTCCTAGTTTAGCCCAGCTCACTTCCTGTTCCCCTTTCCCTCACCTTTTGTTCTCATTACCCAGCACCAGTGTTTTCTTTCCCTTTCTTCCCATCTTTCCCCCTCTTCCCAGGCCACCTACCCTCTCCACTTCAGGCAGACATTGGAGAAGCTCTCTGGTAGCTTGTGGGTTGACCCTGCTTCTGCTGGGTGGCCCCTGCCTCATGGCTTCCAGGACCACCTGGTAGAGTGGGGGAGTGATGAGGGGTGTGGGTAGCTCTCTTAGGTAGTCCTTGAGGATTCCTACAGAGATGAGCCCCGGTACCAGGTTAGAACTTCCTTGTCTCTTTTTCTGCTGATTGTGCCCTATTCCTACTCTGCCCCCCCATCTCCCATGGAAGAGAAGTTGGATGTAGGGAATGGGGCAAAGAGGGTGGAAAAGAGAGATTCCCCAGCTAATCAGAGAGAAAGGGGGAAACTGGGCTGGTAGAATGGTTCAGTGCTTTATGTGGGAGAAGGTGGAGGTCAAGTGAGAGGGACTTGAAAGTGGAAGTAGGGTGAGAGGAGACAAAGAGAAGGGTTAATGGGGCAGAAGATCTGGGTTGAGAGGAAACTTCTGACCTGTGATAACATTGATATCTGGGTACAACTCCTCTGAAAGACTGACTGCTGCGCTGTCTCGCTCAAAGGCATCCCGAAGTTCCTTCTTTACAGCCGCTGAGCCGCACAGACGGTACAGCCCCACCACCTGGGAAGGGAAGAGGAGCCTTTGATATAGCTACCTGGGACTTAGCCCATCAAGAGAACCACCCATATCAACACAGAATCCAGGAGGGGTAGGGTGAGGGGTGAGAAATTGGGGATCTGGTATAGAAAAGAAAGTGTGATCAGGCCAATGTTCCAGGGCCTCACCCGGAGCCCCCTTTTCTCGATCTGCCCAATGCACTTCTGGATGATGAGGGGCACGTGACCTGGAGCTTGTTCCCGCTCTACAAGCAATGGCAGAGGTAACCCAAAGACTCTGGGTTCCTGGCTTCCTGGGGCTTCCTGCTGTTCCCAGAGTGTCAGCTTTGCATATAGCAGGCCTTGGGGTTCTAGCCTCACTGCTAGCTGCTGGGCCCGGCACCCTGGGAGCAAGATATAACAGTATGATATAGAGACAAGGTCTTGTTGCAGGCTCCTAAGCCTGTGTATACCAGTCCTGCTCCCCATGGTCAGTTCCTTGCCCATTGTTTGACCACCCATTCTGCCCATTTCTTCGGTTCCTATTCCTTGCTGATCTGAGCCCTTGTTTCCTTGCCAGGGAGGCTTGACTCCCAGATTCTGTCCTCAAGACCTTACTTGCTAGATCCATAGGTTTGCTTCCCAATCCATCCCCCCAAACCCCATGCACCTCGAAAAAGAGAGGGCAGCAGCACAGTGCCATGAGCACAAGGCCGGTGGCGTTGAATACAGGGGTCCCAGACCAGGATTAGAGCCCGGAGCAGATGGGCAGCCTCTAGCTCGAGGTGGAAGGTGTGGTCAAGCCTCAGGAAGTCAGTACCACTCCCTCGAAGTGGTCCTGTTCTGGCTCTTGGAGTACCATCCACTTGTAGCAGGCAACAGAGGTTTGGAGAGGTGGGTCCTGGTGGCAAGCGCAGGCCCCCCAGCCCATATAGGTGAAGACTGAGGCGCCCCCAGAGAGCAGAGGGTGAAGCCCGGGGTGGTGGGGCTGCTTCATAGGGCCGGAAGGCATCAGGGGATGGGTGAGGAGGCCGTTCTGGGGAGTCACCATCACTGAGGTAGCCAGCCTGGCCCCCCTGGGCTCCCTCTGTACATCTCTGTGCTCCTACACTGCTGTCCAGGTGGTATCGGCTTATGACTGAGCCAGCTGGGGCTGCCCGGTCCCTTTCACCCTCACGGTCCCGCCCACTTCTGGGACCTCGAAGGCTTAATCTGCGTCTCAGTTCTGGCAATTTTTTCATCTTCATTGAGAGGCGCCTTGCAGGGCCTGGAGATTTGGTTCTCGATGGTTTAGCGGGGGGATTGCTAGGGACAACCTCTGGAGCTGGTCCTATATAGAGGCAGAGGAAAAGTTAGGCACTGGAGAGCAGAGGACTAGGCTTAGGGACCTAGGGACAGAGAATGAATGGGAGGGGATATATTGATGGGATAGCGACTGACATGGGGAGAACTGGGGTGACCCTTCTGAGAATAGAGAGGAAGGGTCAGGAGGGTGGGAATAAGGATAAGAATTTTGGACAGATTAGGGGTTAGGATTCAGGGGGTGGAGAAAAAGCTGGAGAGCTGGGCCAGAGTTAGGGAGACAGAAAGGAGAGTTAACATTCAGACTAGGGAGAAAAGCAGGTCAAGGAGCAGGCAGCTGAATGGAGGGATTTAGGAAACAGATTAGGTTCCAATTGTTTCCTTACCCCCAGGGGCTCCACTCTCGGGGCTGGCTGGAGTGGTCTGGGGTGTGGTCCCCCCAGCTGCCAGGCTTCCAGGCTCCTCTTCTGGGATAGGATTGTACCATATCTCTCCAATTATTTCAGTGGGCCCTCCAGGTCCCAGCATGGTTTCCTCAGGAGCCTTGCTGCCTCCCAGTACCCAGCGACGGCTGCTGGATTCCAGGCTCTGTAGGTAGGCCCCCCGGGCTGGGTTTCTTGACACCTCATTACTAGGTGATTCCTCTTCCCCAGGCCCAGCCACTTCTGTCTTGGGGACTTCGGGTACTGGCTCAGGGACACTGGGTTCTGGGATCAGGGTTGGGCGGCCTGTGGGGACAGGGGTAGATGAGACTGTCCAGAGGAGAGGAGGGGCCCAATCTTAAATCCCCCACCCCCATGTCCACTTAGGGTTCTTAAGGAGAGTCTTACATCAATAGACATGCCCCCCCCCCCACCATCTCTCCCTCCCCCCTTAGCATTCTCCCAGTGTTCTGCTCCCCACATCCCGTCGTCCCAATTTAAAGGTCCCCTCCTCACCGACCTCACTACCCCTTATTAGCTCCCTGTTCTTGGTCTACTTCAAGTAGCAGCAGCCACTCAAAAACTCCCCTGGGATAGTCAGCCGTTCCAACTGTATAACGGTTTAGAGTCCTAGCCCATCCCATCCCACCTCCTGTTCCCCCCTCCAGATTACCACCCCCATTCCATTCCCTGGGGCATCACCTCCTCCTTCCCCCAGACTCCACCTTGGGGTCTCCCCAAGGGGGTAGAGCTGAGTATGGAAGAGATGTCAGTGGTAGCAGTTCTGGCCCTGGGAACTCCCTTTGGACCTCACCTCTATCTTTCACATCCGACTTTTTCCGGGGAAGTTTCTCCCGGCCCCGAAGGCGGGAGAAGGTTTTCCTGAGTAGTGGCTCGGCCATGCTGGGGGCTGGGGCTGGGGGCTGGGCCAGGGTCCTGCCAGGTCAGGCAGAGCCCCTTGCCCCAGGCCGCCCCCTCCCCTCTTCTCCTAGTCTGCCCACCCCGCTTGATTTCTCCTTCCTTCCCTCCCTCCCTCCCTCCCTCCCTCAGGCAGGAAACAAATTCCAGGAATGCTTTGGCCCAAACTTTTTTTTTTCTTCCCTTGGCTAGAGCAGGTGCTGCTGGGAGATGTAGTTTTGGCATGAGGGAGGGGACAGATAGGGTGGGAAGCTGGGGAGAATGGATGAAAAGAGACTTGGGAGAGCTCTTGTTATAAGGAACCCCAGAAGATGGGGACTGTGGGAGGTGTAGGACAAAACTGAATCATTTTTGTCTTTGCAGAAACTTCTGTTTAGCCTTGGGTCAGGTTGCTGGACCTCTTGTGGAGGGTCCTGGGTTTTGGGGGAAGTAAGGTATGTTGAGGGGAGGGATCTGGAGGAAGTCGGCGTGGCATGGAGTGTGCTGGTGTGAAGGGGAGGAGGGACAAAGACAAGATCTCCCCAAGAAGAAAGTAGAGAGAGGGTGTTGGGGGAAAGCCTTTGTTTAGCAGATGCTCTGGCCATTGTTAAGAATAGAGTTAGAGTGATCAGGTCTGTTCATCTCAGGTTTCTGGCCGAAGTTCTCAATTGAGGTTGGGATTTCTGGTCCCATTTGGATTAAGAGTAGGGGAGTGTTGGGGCAGCTAGGTGGTGTAGTGGATAGAACACCGGCCCTGGAGTCAGGAGGACCTGAAGTCAAATTTGGCCTCTGACCTAGCTGTGTGACCTTGGGCAAATCACTTAACCCCATATATATATATATATATATATATATATATATGTATATATATATATATATATATGCAGGACACACTTTTAAGTTTAATAGGCATTATTAACATTTTCTTCATCACTTTCTTAAGACTAGACAATAAAGCAATAAATCAAGCCCTTATTTGTAACATTTCCCAATTTCTGAGGTGTAAAAATGCTCAAGCTTTTTAACTATGGCTTTTGAGTTGATTTCTGCACACCTCTGGAGGGCCATACAGGAAATGGAGATAGATAAATTGAGGAAATTGAATTGCAAGTGGGTTAGTGGAAGACTGGGGATATGGAATAAAAATGGAATAAAAAGGGAGGTGAGGGAAAATCTGCAGTTCTAGGCCTGCTTTTGTCTCTAATTCACTGTGTAACCTTTGCATAATAGATGTAGGACTGGAAAGAATCTTAAAGGCCAGCTATTCCAATGCCCTTTATAGTTTACAGATGAAGAAACTAAGACCAGAGTAATAGGTGATAGATGGAGCCAGAATTTGAGCTGGTTTTTTTTTCCAATTCCAAAGCCAGCATGATTTCCATTGAACCCCACTTCCTGCCTTCCTATGTGTACAAGGTACTATTTAACCCGAAGACTTTCTGGCTCCCAATCCAGTACTCTGTGCTGCCTTGGGTAAGCTGCTCTTTGGGCCTGTTTTTTCATCTGAAAAATGTGGATATAACCTCTGCTTTCCTTACCTTAAAAATACTCAGATAAGGTAATTTCTGAGTAGTTTTGGGAAATTATAAATACTACTCTTTTTCTGCCAAGTTATTATTAAAGTCATGAATTTGAATGTAACATTAAAAATATTTCAGTCCAGCCTCTCCCTGAATCACAAACCCCATTCTACCTGGAGAGGTGATAATGTAGATAAAAGAACTTTGGATTTAGAGGCAGAGAGAGCCAGAGCCAGGCCCAGATCTGCTGCTTATCATGAGGGTGACCAGGTGGTAAACTCTTGTGGGTCACAGTGTCCTGTGTAAAATGAAGCAGTGGGACATGATGGTCTCTAAGTGCCTTTTCAGCTCCAGCCCCTATCTGAATATCTCCAGTAAAGGAGAACTCACTATATTGTACCAAGATGGCCTGTTCTATTTTGGCAAAATCATAATTGTTATGTATTTTACATTACTCTAGATTAAAATCTGCTTATTGGAACTTTCTATCTACTTGTATTTCTGCCTGTTTCACATCAAACAGAATAATTTTCATTTGTCTCCCTTGTCAAATATTTTAAATACACCATTTTGAATACAATCATACTGGAGTAGTGGTTGGAAACTCTACCATTGAACCAGGATCTTGGGAGTCCAGTGCTCTGGTCAGCCACCTAAGAGGAATCCCCTCAATGCCTTAGTATTTTTTTTTTTTTGCAAGTCAATAGGGTTAAGTGGTTTGCCCAAGGCCACACAGCTAGGTAATTATTAAGTGTCTGAGGTCAGATTTGAACTTAGGTACTCCTGACTCCAGGTCTGGTGTTCTATCCACTGCACCACCTAGCTGCCCCTGCCTTAGTCAGTCTTAAGGGACTGGGAGAGCTTTGAGGGTGGGGGCTCAAAACAGTCCTCACTTCTCCCAGTGTGATCTCAGGCTCTGTCTCCCTCTACAGCCTTACCCCAGGTGACCTTGGGCATTCACAAAGATGAAATATTGAGTGTCCAGCTTGGCTCAGGCCATCTCCTTAGATGCCAAGCATCTAGCAAATGGGACAAGTAACAATGACCTTCCAGGGGTATTCAGTGTATTTTAGAGGATGGTTCAAAAGGTGAGAATGTTGCTCTTGACTGGGTATTTGGCCAGTATTTGAGCCTAGTTTAAACTATAGTTTCATGAACAGATAACCAACAGGCAAGGAGACATGGAAGTCTGGGTATTAAGAAGGCAAGTTAGTAGTGGTAGAGTGTGGCCTCATGACCTCCCCATCACCCAAACTTGCCCCTGATCCTCATATCCAATCAGTAGGCAAGTATTGACAATTCCCTACCTCTGAAGCGCTCCTTGCTTCACTAAACTTCTTTCTACTCACAAAGTCAGACTCCCTTGGACTCTTTTTTGGTCTCCTTGCCATTCTTTCTCACAACGTACCTTTCACACACAACTGTCCAGCTGATATTCCCAAAGTATAGGTTTAAACTGTCATTCTTCTGTTCAATCCCAATGGCTCCCAATTGCTCTATGATACAATAACAATTCCATTACTTGGCATTTTAAAGCCTTTCCCAGTCTGGCACCAATTTATCCTTCCATCACTCTATGTTCCAGATCAGAGTTCTATGAATTGTGGGTTGTTCCTTATACTCAGTATTCCATTTCTTATGCTTTTGCATGACCATTTCTCATACTCAGAAAACATTCCTGAATTCCATCTCTTAGACTGCTAGCTGCCTTCAGAGCTTAATTTAAGTTACTACCTCCTACAGGAAACTTTTCCTGATCCCCCAGCTGTTGGTCCCTCTCCATCACTTTGAATTTACTTTGTATATATTTTGTATTCCTTTAAATGTATACTTGTTATTTCTTCAGAAAGAATATAAGTTCTTCAGGGACAGCAACTATATCTTTTTATTTTCATATCTTGAACATAGTACTTGGACATAGTAGGTATTTTATAAATACTTGTTGATTGGTTTTCAGGAACTGCTGGTGTTAATGGAGAGGTTTGAGGGCAGTGGAGAGCAGTTGTGGGATGCTGGGGTCCTTTGGTGTCATTGAGGCATTTTGGATTTAGTGGTTGGAGGATAGGAAACAGTAGGGTTGGTGCTATGAGTCATGTTCATAGGATAGAACTAGCTGGAGAAGACTGGAGAAATTGTGAAGCCCAGAGTTGATGGTAGGGCCTTGAACATCAGTTAGGCAGTAGGTAACAAAGCCTAGATTGTAGATTGTCTGACTCCTAAATGAACTGATCTTTCCATTATGCTACAGTATCTTCCTCAGTACCTAAAATCTTATGTGGGGGTGGGGGTGGGGGTGGGGGTGGGGGAGGAGCAGCAGGGAGAACTTACAGGCAACTGGAGTTTGTTGGAATGGAAGGTTATGGACCATTGGGCATAGAAGGCTAAGGAAGTCTGTGGGCAGGAGAAATGTTAGGAGCTGTGGTGGGGTTGGGGGAAGTTGGGACTAGGCTTATACCAGGGCATGGGGCCTCATCTTGGGTGGCAGTTGGCATCAAGATAAATAGTTCTGAGTACTCACCCTTAGCTAGATGGCATCACTTCCCACTGGTGCAGGCTCCTGAGTAAGTCAACTTTTTAGGAAGCATGTTAAAAAAGTTGAAGTGTAGAGGCAAGCTTTCACCAAAACCATCAGCTAGACAGATCTCAGTGCCCTGCCAGCCTGTGCCTTATGCTTCCTGTAGCCATAGACCTATGGGTTGGGTCTGAGGCTGACCAACTTCCAACCTCATGACATAATTGCTTACAGGGCTCTGCCATCAGGGTGGTCTATATCCCCAGGCAAGTAAGTGTCTTGTACCCTTGGCAAGGGAGCACAAAGCCTGCATTGTGTGGGAGAAAAGGAGTAACAGTGGGAGATAGGCCATTTGAGGAGCAGGAGTTAGGCAGAAGTTAGGGTTAAGGTTAGTCAGTGGATGAGGAACACTTTGTAGAGTGGGTTCTAGGTTTTCAAGTGAATCAAAAGAAGACTGGCCTGCTTCTAGGGATCTGTCCCCCAGATACTTCCCTTCCTTCTTTTTAGCATTTGGTTTTCTTTCTTTCTTTCTTTTTTTTAGGTTTTTGCAAGGCATGGGGTTGAGTGACTTGCCCAAAGCCACACAGCTAGGTAATTATTAAATGTCTGAGGCTGGATTTGAACTCAGGTACTCCTGACTCTAGGGCCAGTGCTTTATCCACTGTGCCACCTAGCTGCCCCAAGCATTTGGTTTTCTGCATCTTTCTGAGGCTTCTATGAGGAGAAGCATAAAGGAGACAGCTGACTAGGGGTGATTCCTATAAGCAATAGAGTAAACCTTTGCTCCGAGTTCCAGTCTAATCTTTAGGGAAAGAAGGGAAATGGGGATGCTCAGGGATTAAGTTTAGGTCCTTTCCCTGTCCATGTGTTCCCCACCCTTGCCTATCTGACTTCCCCTCATGGTTCAGGCCTAGTGGAACTGGCCCACAGGGTCAAGTTAAGAGCACATCACCTTTGGTCTCTTGCCCAGTCTTCAGATGTGACTTCCTTTCTTCTTTCAAGTTCCTCCAATCTGGTCAGAAGATCCTAAAGACAGAACTATTGGACCATAGATTTAGAACTAGAAGGGACCTAAGAAGTTATTTATAGTTCAACTCCCCTATTTTATTTACATGGAAACAGTATCAGGAACTGGACGTAGAAGAGTAGGGGTTTCCTCCCATTCTAAGAGAAGCCTATGGGGGTGGTGAAATGGGAGGAGGAGAACTTAAGAGGCTCCACTGAGAGAGAGAGAAAAAGAGAGAAAGAGAGAGAAAGAGTTTGTGTGTGTGTGTGTGTGTGTGTGTGTGTGTGTAGAGGCTTGATAATTATCCTTGCTCTGACCTGCTTCCTATCCCTCTTCCCCTAATCTGTCCATGTTCTCTCCACATATATGCTGGGTGGGTGTCCTGGATAATTATTCCCATGTGGCAAAAGTTACTCTTGGTAGGAAAATTAGTGTCTTTATGGATCTCCTAAAGTTGAGCAATGCTGTCTCTACATTTTGGAAGAGACTTTGAGAAACTGGCTATGTCCTCCAGGAGGGCCGGGAGAGCTTCTCTTAAGAATTTGAAAGACTATTATAAGGAAGAGGTGTTAGATGCATTCTACTTGACCCCAGAAAGGAGGACTCAGAGCAGTGGATGGGGAAAAAACAAACCACAAAACAACCAAACCCAAAACAACCAAAGAAGAACTCAATACAGGAGCTGTCCACATCATGCAGAGGCTAGGGAGCTGGTGGTATAGTAGATGGAAAAGGAGGCCCTTGAAGTCTGTAAGCCCTGGGTTTAAACTCAGCCTCAGATATTAACTAGCTATGAGACCCTGGGAAAGTCACTTAATCTCTGTCTCAGTTTCTTCATCTGTAAAATGGGGATCCTTATAGCACTTCCTAGGGTTGCTGTGAGAATCATGAGACCATATTTATAGAACTCAATGCAGTGACTGCCACCTAACAAAACACTAAAATATAAGTGTTGACTTTTAGTCTTATTATTTTGTGAAGCCTTGTCCAGGGTGTCATAGAAAGGGATTCCTTTTCAAGTAACGATTGGACTAAATGGCCTAAGAGGTTCCTTCTAGATGGGAACCTGTTTGAGCATAGGTGTGGTAGGGAGGAGTAGGGTATGTTTTAGCTCTTTTTTGGTTTGAAGTATTGATTTAAAGAAGGGGAACAGTGAGTAATAATACAATTCAACAAAAGTCTATAAGTGCCTACTCTCTGCATGGCAGTGGGACCACTCCTGGGGAGTAAATGTCACATAGTGGGAGCTTTCTATATGCTGGTGATTCTTGCTTGTCTGAGATGTTGCAGAAAGTCCCACTGGGAACTTTCCAAGTCATCCTTCCCATTGCCAAAGGGTCTTCCAAAGGCATAGCTCTGAACAACCATTTTCATGTTCAAAACCTGCCTCTAACCCAGCCCATGCTTTTTAGGAACCCATTGTCTATTTACAGTGTGGACATGCCATCTGCCAATAAGCATAGCACAAGTTAAATAGTGTGAACCAGACAAAGTACTCAAGAAACATTTGGATTTAATAGTTACATTACTTCCCTTATAGAATTGTGAGGCAAGTGCATTGTTAACCTTGTATTATAATATCAATAATGTTATAGTTCTTAATAAATATTATATCATATGATCCTTTCAGAAACCCAAGGAGACAGGTGCTATTTTTACCCCCATTTTGCAAATGGAGGAACTGAAATCAACAGGAGTGGGTTGCCAAGGATCACACAGATAGTGTCTGAGGTTGGATTTGTACTCAGGTCTTCCTGTATCCAGAACCGCCTATGTTTCACATAAGTAAAGATGATCATCAACTGAGTACTTAGAGTAATTCATTAAGCACTTAAAGTGATTAAGGAGAGGTCACTTTGACAGAAAAACCCAGTCTTTGGCTGCATTGTATAATTCTAGGAGAGAGGGAGGACTGCTTGGTCTGATCTGTGACTCTTCTGCCTTTCTTGGGTCAGTGACAGGGACATACATCTAAAAGGAAAAATTCAAATCCAACAAAGATTTAATTAAATCTCCCTAGGTGATACATGGTGAAGTTATCTGAAAGGAAGGCCACTAGTTGTGAAAGAAGGAAGGGGCCAGACTAGGGGAGACAGACTTCTTCCCAGACTCTGTTGCTGTATTTCAGATGAGGACCTGGGGACTGGGCTGTGGCATTGGCGCCCCCTTGTGGCCAAGGCCTGTCTCTAACTTCATCTTTGCCTCCCCAGGATCTCTGAGAATATTGCATGTAGAAAGTCCACCATAAACGTTTGTTAAATTCACTTGAATTTCCCAAAGATGGAGTTAATTGAATTAAAGTCCATTGTGTTCTCTTCTACTCACTTTTAAAAAAGTAAAATAACTTTTTATATAAGATAAGATAGCATATGTTTGTGCTAATTAAATGTTTAGCATAAATTTATTCTAATTAAGTGCATTTACCAATTACCATTTTGAAAATTACACAATGAGAACAAGATAAAGTTCATACAAACATCTAGATATCTTTCAACCTAATCTTAATTATTCTAAATCATTATTTACTTCAATTTTGGGTTTCCTCCAAGGTAAATTATGTGAAAAACATAAATTTAAACAAGATGAAAACTGAACCTAGGCGCATATACAATCCCAATTTTGTTTCCCTGGGACTTCAGGGCATCTTGATATCCAGACGTATATTTGTACCAAATACTTTGGTATCAAATGTCAAAACCAAAACAATCAATACTTTGGTATCAAAATTCAACATTTGAGCTTGTTAGCAGAATAAACTTTTCAAATTGACTCCTTCCAATTTATGGGGAAGATAGCTTGATTTGCTCTCTCTGTGAACAATTGGTATTGATGTTTATATTGATCTCACCTATGCTTTTTTCCTCTATCTGGTAGAGCAGAAGAGGGGAAAGAATAAGATAAAAACCCAAGCTGTGTTTGTGTGTGTGTGTGTGTGTGTGTGTGTGTGTGTGTGTGTGTTTTATCAGCTTCTTACATTGGGAAAGAAGTAGTACTTAGGTGAATTCCCTATTCCCTTCCAACTTTTTAAAATTCTATTCCAATTTTCCTATCATTTTTTTCCTAGTAGTTAGTCGTAGAACCATTCTAGGTTAGTCATCTCCCATCAGATCTCTAGAAATTGTCACACCCCTTAATAATGACTATAGATCTCCAGTAGTTCTCATGATCTGGCCCCTGATTAAGATCACATTTCAAATGATCAGAACCAGGAAATCATTGTACACCTTAATAGCAAAATTGTGCAATGATCAACTATGATAGGTTCAGCTCCTCTCGGCAATACAGCCATCAAAGATAATTCTAAAAACCCTGTGATGGAAAATGCCATCTACATCCAGAGAAAGAACTTTGTAATCTAAATGCACTCAAAGCATACTATTTTCACCTTTTTAATATTTTTTACTCCCCCCCCTTATTCTTTAGGTTTTTGCAAGGCAATGGGGTTAAGTGACTTGCCCAAGGCCACACAGCTAGGTAATTATTAAGTGTCTGAGGCCAGATTTGAACTCAGGTACTCCTGACTCCAGGGCCGGTGCTCTATCCCCTGTGCCACCTAGCCGCCTCCCCCCTTTATTCTGATTCTTCTTTTACAGCATGACTAATATGAAAATATGTGTAATATGATTGTACTTGTATAACGTATTTTAGATATCCTAGAGTGGGTGCAAGGAAAGATGAGAGGGTGAAAACCTTCAAAAATTAATGTTGAAAACCATTTTTAAATATAATTGAAAAGGGGCAGCTAGGTGGTGCAGTGGATAAAGCACCAGCCCTGGAATACCTGGATTCAAATCCAGTCTGAGACACTTAATAATTACCTAGCTGTGTGGCCTTGGGCCAAGCCACTGAACCCCATTTGCCTTGCAAAAAAAAAAACCTAAAAAAAATATAATTGAAAAAACTAAATAAAAACAAAATTTTTAAAAAAGGATTACATTGCAACTACCTACAAAATTAAATTCAACAACTATTTCTTTGATAACCTCTGTGTTAGGTACTGGGAAGGTATAAAATTTAGATAAAATATGGCTCCTACCTTCATGGAGCTTACACTTTTATAGGGGATTTAACTCATACATAAATAACTATAATTCAAAATAGTGTGAGATCAAGTTCATCAGAATGGTACAAAAACAGGTGTTGCATAGGATTTAAGGCTTTTGCCAAATGGGGAGACACCTTTGAATTGAGATTTGAATGATGATTTTGTCCTTTTTTTCTTTAATTAAAGATTTTATTTATTGTCCTTCGTTCTTTGTTTTTAGGTTTTTGCAAGGCAAATGGGGTTCAGTGACTTGCCCAAGGCCACACAGCTAGGTAATTATTAAGTGTCTGAGACCGGATTTGAACTCAGGTACTCCTGACTCCAGGGCTGGTGCTTTATCCACTATGCCACCTAGCTGCCCTGAGATGATGCCTTTTAGAAAAGCTTTGGAGCTCCTCACCTGTACTGATTGATGAGACTCCCCTGGATCCAGCAGACCCAGATGCAAGCATGCTATTTCACCCTGGTCATTTTCTTACTTCTTCCTCTCTCTCCATGGCTTGGCAAGTAATTGTATGTAGGGGATGAGGAAGGGTCAAAGACAACTCTGAGGTTTCAAACCTGGGCAACTTGAAGAATAGTAGTGTTCTCCACTGAAATAGGAAAACTAAGAAAAAGAAAAAGTTTTGGAAAAATGAAAATGAATTTAATTTAAGATATATTGAGTAAGAGATGTTGTCTAGTAGAGAGTTAGTGATACAAGACTGGAGCTCGCGAAAGAGGCTATGGTTGGATATATAGGAGTGAGAATCAGGTGACTCCAGAATGATTATGTCACTAAAAGAGCATAGAGGGAGAAGATATTTTAAATTTATTTTTTTGCATAGTGTTTCATTTTTTCCAATTATATGTAAAGATTCTTTTCAACATTCATTTTTCATAAGATTTTTTAATTCAGAATTTTTCTCTTTCCCCTCTCCTTCTCCTTCTCCAAGATAGCAGGCAATTTGATGTAGGTTATACATATGCAGTCGTGTTAAATGTATTTCTACATTAATCATGCTGTGAAAGAAGAAACGAAATAAAAGAATATGAAGAAAAAAGTAAAATGAAGATAATAAGCTTTGATCTATATTTAGACTCCATTGGTTCTTTCTCTGCCTGTGGATAGTGTTTTCCATCATCAGTTCCATCATGGAATTGTCTTGGATCATTATTGCTGAGAAGAGCTAAGCCTATCATAATCAATCATTGTACAACATTGTTGCTGTGTACAATGTTTTGATGGTTCTGCTCACTTCACTCAGCTTCAATTCATGTAGGTCTTTTGAGGTTTTTCTGAAATCTGACTGCTCATCATTTCTTATAGCACAAGAGTATTCCATTACATTCATATGCCATATGTTCATATACAACTTGTTCAGTCGTTCCTCAATTGATGGGCACCGCCTCAATTTCTAATTCTTTGCCATGACAAAAAGAGCTTCTACAAATATTTTTGCATATGCATTTCCTTTTCCTTTTTTAAAAAATTAGTTTTAAAAGGGAATAATTTACATTTTTTTCATGAACTACCACCACATTGCAAGTAATACAACTAATGGCAAACATAAAAGCCTAGCTAGTCAAGGCAGTGGGTGGAAAACTAAACTTAAGTCAGAAAGACCTAGTTCAAATCTGACCTCACCCAAAGGGCAACAAAAATGTGCATACCCTTTGACCCAGCAATACCACTACTGTGTCTATACCCTGAAGAGATGATGATTTTAAAAAAGGGTAAAAACATCACTTGCACAAAAATATTTATAGCAGCCCTGTTTGTGGTGGCAAACAATTGGAAATTAAGTGAATGTCCTTCAATTGGGGAATGGCTTAACAAACTGTGGTATATATATGTCATGGAACACTATTGTTCTATTAGAAAACAGGAGGGATGGGAATTCAGGAAAGCCTGGAAAGATTTGCATGAACTGATGTTGAGCAAGATGAGTAGAACTGGAAAGACATTGTACATCCTAACAGCAACATGGGGGTGATGATTAACCCTGATGAACTTGCTCATCCCTTCAGTGCAACAATCAGGGACAATTTTGAGCTATCTGCAATGGAGAATACCATCTGTATCCAGAGAAAGAATTATGGACTTTGAACAAAGACCAAAGACTATTACCATCAAATTAGAAAAAAAAAAGCGTTATATTATTATGTAATTTTATTATCTCATACTTTATTTTTCTTCCTTAAGGATATGATTTCTCTGTCATCACATTCAACTGAGATCAATGTATAACATGGAACCAATGTAAACACTAACAGAATGCCTTTGGGGGGGGAGGGAAGCAAGAATGGGGAAAAAATTGTAAAACTCAAAAGAAATAAAATCTTTTTTAAAAAAAGACAAAATATAATTCCTAAAATCAAAGGAGAGAGAAATAAAATTGAAATAAAGAGAATCTTTGAAATAATAAATAAAATTAATGTTAAACAAACAAACAAAAAAAAAACCCAAACCAAATCTGACTTACTAGCTGACCCTGGGAAGGACATCTATTTGCCTTATTTTCTCATCTATAAAATGGCCAGCAAAGTGGCCCCTATCACTCAGGGATGGAGCAGTAGACAGACCACTGTCCTTGGAGTCAGGAGAAAGGGAATTTGAATCTGGCCTGTGTGACCTTGGGCAAATCATTTAACTTTGATTAACTTGAATCCAAGGTCTCCTCTTGTCCTGATTCATAACTGGTCACTGGATGCAGATGATCCCAGAGGATAAAGTGAGACTGGTGACTGAGCATAGCCCTCCCCTTCTCAAATCCAAATCATTTACTTGTCATGGCATCACCTCCATGATGCCATGGTCTTCTTTGAGAATAAGAGGAAACATCATCACCATTATCATCATCATCTCCCATGATTCACACATTGAGGTTGTGTGAATCAAATGAGGTAATGTAAAGTGTGAGGCACAATGTCTGGCATATACTAGGTAATTAAACACATGTTTTCTTCTTCTTTCCCTTCACAATGTAGAACCTATATATTTACTCCAATAATTAGTACTTTCTTCTCCATATTCACCCTGAAATAAACAAAAATTGAAGGTGAAATTAAGATATTTATTTATTTATTTTTATTTTTATTTTTTTTTTTAGGACTTTGCAAGGCAAATAGGGTTAAGTGGCTTGCCAAAGGCCACACAACTAGGTAATTATTAAGTGTCTGAGGCTGGATTTGAACTAAGGTACCCCTGACTCCAGGGCTGGTGCTCTATCCACCTATCCACTATGCCACCTAGCCGCCCCAATTAAGATATTTATTACTTTAATGTAATAACTAGGGAGGACTAACATGGATATAGATACTCTATGGGGAGAGAGGGAAGAGGGAGGAGGAAAGATTGGGGAGGATGACAAAGATAGAAGGAGGATAAGAGATCATGGGAAAGGAGGAATAAAGGACAGAAATTAATTATTATATTGGGCATTGACTTGCCCAAGGCCACACAGCTAGGTAATTATTAAGTGTCTGAGGCCAGATTTGAACTCAGGTACTCCTGACTCCAGGGCCGGTGCTCTATCCCCTGTGCCACCTAGCCGCCTCCCCCCTTTATTCTGATTCTTCTTTTACAGCATGACTAATATGAAAATATGTGTAATATGATTGTACTTGTATAACGTATTTCAGATATCCTAGAGTGGGTGCAAGGAAAGATGAGAGGGTGAAAACCTTAAAAAATTAATGTTGAAAACTATTTTTAAATATAATTGAAAAGGGGCAGCTAGGTGGTGCAGTAGATAAAGCACCAGCCCTGGAATACCTGGATTCAAATCCAGTCTGAGACACTTAATAATTACCTAGCTGTGTGGCGTTGGGCCAAGCCACTGAACCCCATTTGCCTTGCAAAAAAAAAAAACCTTAAAAAAATATAATTGAAAAAACTGAATAAAAACAAAATTTTTAAAAAAGGATTACATTGCAACTACCTACAAAATTAAATTCAACAACTATTTCTTTGATAACCTCTGTGTTAGGTACTGGGAAGGTATAAAATTTAGATAAAATATGGCTCCTACCTTCATGGAGCTTACACTTTTATAGGGGATTTAACTCATACATAAATAACTATAATTCAAAATAGTGTGAGATCAAGTTCATCAGAATGGTACAAAAACAGGTGTTGCATAGGATTTAAGGCTTTTGCCAAATGGGGAGACACCTTTGAATTGAGATTTGAATGATGATTTTGTCCTTTTTTTCTTTAATTAAAGATTTTATTTATTGTCCTTCGTTCTTTGTTTTTAGGTTTTTGCAAGGCAAATGGGGTTCAGTGACTTGCCCAAGGCCACACAGCTAGGTAATTATTAAGTGTCTGAGACCGGATTTGAACCCAGGTACTCCTGACTCCAAAGCCGGTGCTTTATCCGCTATGCCACCTAGCTCCCCCTGTCCTTCATTCTTGAAGAAGACCATGACATAAGGGAGGTGATGCCATGACAAGCAGGTGAACTGGATTTAAGTGAGGGGATGCTGTGCTAAACTAAACCTCCAGCTTTACTTTCTCTTCTGAAGCTATCTGGGTCCAAGAGTCAGATATGAATCAGGACAACTAGATGGCCCCTGGATATGAGGTATTCAGGTTAAGTGCCTTGCCCAAGGTCACACAGGTAGTAAGTGTCAAGTGTCTGAGGTCAAATTTGAAACCAGGTCCTCTTGACTCCAGGGCTGGTATTCTATCCACTGTATCACCCAGCTGCCAAAGGATAAGTAGGAATTCAAGAGAGATTCACATCAGAGGACCTTCTAGGCAGAGAAAAACAGGATGAACAAAGGAATGATGATGAGCTAACAATATCTGTGCATGGAGACATGAGCGATACAGTTTGGCTATACCACAGAATTCATGGAAAAGAGTACTGTGAAATATCAGACTCAAAGAGTGGGGTGATTGGAGATTGAGGACGGTCCTGAATACTGGAAAAGTATTTTAACTCTTGCTTGTTTGGGAACAGTGAGCCATTGAAGCATTTGAGAAAGGGAGGGACCTGATCAGGTCTGGACTTAAATAAGGATGAAAGGTGGAGAGAATGTAGGCAAGAAGACCTATTTGGAGATGATTGCAATAATTCAAATGGGTGGCACTAGAATCCTGAGTATGGAAATAGGAAACAGGGAAATAGACTGAAGAAATGGATGTTATGCACAAGAATTGTTCCCTGATCAATTGATATCTTCCATTTATAATTTTATATGACTTTTGTAATCTGGTTGAGTGAGTGCCTTCCCCAATCCTTCCTGGAGAAGAGGATGAGCTCTGACAGTTCCTACTAAGCTGAAATAGTTTCAGGTATAAAACTAATGTCAGTGGGGTCAAGCTAAGGGTGAAGAAGCTTGTTGCCAAAAGACTGTCCATCTACAATTTGTGAAGATCACATCTTAAAGTGTGGAAGGGTCACTGTCTGCTCCAGTGAAGGGAAGTGTATGTACTATTGAACCAAAAATAATAATATAATTAACATTTATATAATGCTTTAAGGTTTATAAAGCACTTCACAAATATTCTCTCATTTCTGAATGAGAGCATCCTGAAAGATGAGTGTTGTTAATATCTACTTTTTACAAATGAACAACCTAAAATTGAGAGAGAATGAGTCACTGTTTAAGATCACATAGTCAATGTTTGAGGCAGTATTTGAACCTGTTTTTCCTGACTCCACGAAATATTAAATGTGTTGATGCTGATGGATTGATTCTTCTTGTAGCTGTGAAAAGTGAGGCTCAGAAAAATTAAGTGACTTCCCCAAGGTCCCAGATTCAGAATGGAATAGAGTCAAGGCTCAAACCAAGAAATTCCAACTCCTAAGTTTTTCCCCACTACTGCCCTATGGTTTCATTGCTTATATGAGAGGCTCTTTGTTAAGACAACAGGATTGCGTGCCAAGGTCTGTCAGGAACTTTGTAGGGGGTTGAGAAATTAGTAGTTGGAGGGTGGGGAGCCTACAAGGTGGATTGCATTTAATTGCTTCAGCCTCAGGGTCTAGAACTTGGGAAAAGGAGTGGATATTATATGTTTTCAGATTTCAGCTCAATAGAAAGAAAAAAATGTTAATCCTTATCAATTTCATCCTGAAGTGGGGAACTCTACCTCCTTTATCACTGAAGTCTGAGTAGAAGCTAGGGAGTCTTACCCAAATCTGATGTGAATCATAAATTTTCTGATAGCCATTCTAAATGAAATTCAGAGACAATAGATATTGCTTAAGGCAAAGAGTTGCCCTAATTGTTCATGATTATTCATATAATCTTATTATTGCTGATGTAGTATAGTCTCTGAGTTCATTCTCTCAATCCCTATTCAAACAATCAGATCAGGTAATCCTGAGGAGTTGGGGGTTAGAGGATGAAATGGTTTCTCTAATACTGTTACAAGCCCCCATCCATTGTGTTCCCTCTTCTTATCAGTTGATCAGTTAAAGAAAGGTCTCTAATATCGATGAACCAATTGATTTTAGCCAGCTTTTACAAAGTGATTATTTACTGAGATGGTAGGTCAAGGATTGAAATATAAAACACAGATGAGGATCTGTTCTTCCTTCTACACACTGATTTGGTTCCTTGTGAGAGTAAACTTCAACTTAAAAGTGATTGTTTCAAAACAAGACCTGGTTCACTTCTGGGTGTGGTGGACAAGGTCCTTTTGCCCAGTAGTGGTACCTTCTTCCTGTCTCAGCCAAGCAGGTAGCATGGGGACTTGCAGTCTGGTTCCTGGGCTCCTCACTAGGTTTAACTGCTATGGCTTTAATCAGATTCTCGTTGTTACAGGTGACTTTTATTGGCCATTTGAACTTTAGAAGCTCAGAGGTTTCAGCCTGGTCCATTCCATCTCTGATCTTCAGTTAGCTTAGATCCAAGACAGAGGAAACAGAGGCACTGTGCATTCATTAACAGGAGGTGGGCCAATCTAGTAATTCACAGCAGTTCTTACATGCTCCTGGGGATGGAGGTGAGGAGTGGGAGAAGTCTTTATACAGCTTCTACTTTGTGGGTGGGGAGGGGAGTAAATACTTCATGTGTCTGACACTTTATAGATATTATTCCATTTGATCCTCTCTGCAACCCTAGGAGACATGGGCTATTATTATTATTCCCATCTTATAACTGAGGAAATTGAGGTGAACAGATTAAAGGATTTACCTAGGGTCAATCACACAAGTAGTAAGTGACTGAATCTAGATTCGAACTCAGATATTCCAGACTTCAGGCTCAGATTTCTATTATCAACCATTTATCTCAAGAAGAGAGAGTGAGATCCTTTGCTTAAACCTTTTGTAAGCATACTTAGTTCAGGCCAATAGCCAATTAAAAAGACTTTTTTTGTCACCAATATAGTAAACCCAGAAAACAAGATGCTTGTGCATGTACTGAATCGGGGAGTTCCCTTCTCTACCCTGATGCCAGACATTTCCAGAAGAAGGCTTATCAAACCTCCAAGTAGATTGGCAGTAGACAGAGCACTTTTACATACTCTGAAGATTGGGTTTTCATTGATCTATTCCCCTCATTGCATGGACAATGGAGCAATGCTTAATCTGTAACAGGCTTTTTTCCCTTCCTTTCTTTTTCACTTGGAAATTCCTTCAATAGTTCCAAATCCTCCTCTTTAGCTGCTATGGGTGCCCCCAGCGTTCTGTTCTACACCCTTTTTTCTCTTTACTTGGTTATCTCCTCAACTCCCATGGATGATCAAATCTTTGCTGATGATTCTCATATTTACTTATCTTACCTTAACATTTCTGCTGACCTCCAGACTCAAACCTCCAACTGCCTATTAGGCATTTTGAACTGGATGCCCTGTAAACATCTTAAACTCAATATGCTCCAAAGAAACTCATCTTTTCTCAACAAACTTCTCCTCTTTCTCACTTCTCTATTTTTGTAAAGGGTACTACCATTCTCCCAGTCACTCAATATTTCATTTAGATTCCTCACTCTCTCTCAACTTCCCTTTGCCAAGTACAACTGTTGCAAAGGCCTTTGATTTGACCTTTAATTACAAATCTGAATATGTCCCCATCTCTCCTTTGATACTGCCACTACCCTAGTGCAGGCACTCATCAACTTACACCTGAATTCCAGTAGCTTTGAAAAAAAATGTTTTCTGTTTCTTATTTTACCATGGTATCCCATGTATATCTCCACTTACTTCTAAGAAGCAATCCCAAATGACAAACATGACAATTTTTTTTAAAAAGAGTAACAAGGGGCAGCTAGGTGGTGCAGTGGATAGAACACCGGCTCTGGAGTCAGGAGTACCTGGGTTCAAATGCGGCCTCAGACACTTAATAATTACCTAGCAGTGTGGCCTTGGGCAAGCCACTTAACCCCATTTGCCTTGCAGAAATCTTTTTTTTTTTAAAAAAAGAGGAACAAAAGTCAACATAAGTGATTACACATTGAGAAAGTCTGAAAATGTGCAATGTGTGATACCTGTGGACCTCTCACGTCAAACTGAGCAGTAAATTGGGAAATCTCATATTTCTTGAAGTCCCATTTGACCTTTATAATTTTGTTGCATCTACTTTTAATTTTTGTGTGTCTTAATGTTTCCATTTAATTTAATGTTGACTTAAATTGTAATTACTATGTATATTGTTTTCTTGATTGTTTACTTCATTTTGCAACAGTTCATATAGATTTTTCTATACTTTTCTGTTTTCATCACATATCATTTCTTGTGGCACAGTAGAATTCTGTTCTGTTCATATACCACAATTTGTTTATCCAATCTCCCAAATGATGGGCATCAACTTTGTTCCTACTTCTTAGTTAACACAAAAAAGTGCTACTATCAGTATTTTGGAATAAATGGGGACTTTTTTCTTATTAATGATATTCAGTCACCTCCTATCAGAATAGAGGAAACAGAGTCACCATGCATTCATTGACAAGAGGTGGGCCCCATCTGGCAATTTACAGCAGTACTTTCTTGCTCCTAGGGGTGGGGGTGAGTTCACAAAGAATGGGAGGAGCCTATATACAGCATCTACTTTGTGCCAGGCACCCTCAAAAGGGTAATGGAGCAAGTAATGGAGCCTGTGGTTCAAAGGATTCAAAGGTATTTTACTTTGTTTGCAAAATTACAAATTGCCTTTTTAAATGGTTGTACCTTTTCACAACTCCACCAATAATGTATTGGTGTGCCCATCTTTCTACCAATCTGCCAAAACTGACTGTTGTCATTTTTTTGGTCTGTTTTAGCACCAATTTGTAGAGGGTAAGGTAAAATCTCAAATTTCCCTTATTATTAATGATTTATAACAATTTTTTGTTGTGAATTCTTTGCAATTCTTTTTTTTTTTGAGAACTGTTTATTCACATCCTTTGACCATTTATCTATTGGGAAACAATAACCTTTTGGTGTATCCCCCTGCCTCAAGACTCTTCCCATTCCAGTCCATCCTCTGCTAAGTTGTTAGTGATTTTCCTAAAGCACAGATCTGATTCTTCCTCTCTCTGTCTATCTCTGTCTCTGTCTCTGTCTCTGTCTCTGTCTCTGTCTCTTTCTCTCTCACTCTTCGGTCTTCTGATCCTGGACATTTTCCTTGTCATGTTTGTCCTTCATACTGGAATTCTCTTCCTCTTTATTTCCTCTTCTTGGTTTCCTTCAAGTCTCAGGTAAAATTCCACCTTCCCTAGAAGTTTTTCTTGATCTCCTTTAATTCTTAGTACTTTCTCTATGTTAATGATCCCTAATTTATCCTGTTTATAGTTGTTGTTTGTATGTTGTCTTTTCCATTAGTCTGTGACCTCCTAGAGTAGGGAATGTCTTTTACCTTTCTTTGTATCAATCCCCAGTGCTGGCACATAAGTATTTACCCTGCAGGAGGTGCTGTTCTGTGGATATGGATGGGCTGGTGAGCTTGGTGGGAATATCAGCCAGCCTGCCCATGATTTGTATAGCCTCAGAGGATGTGGTTGTCAAGTAGGTGCTATACTGTATGAGGGGATTTTCTGCCTAAGAAGGGAATCCTCATTATCAGAACAGCTAATATTTATTTCTCTAACATTGTTAGGTTGACAAATTATTGTATGAACATGATTTAATTTGATTCTCACAATTGCCTTGTGAAAGATGATATTTTATCTGCACTTTATGGATGAAGCAATTCTCACAAAGATTAGGTGACTTGTCTGGAGACCCACAGCTAGTAATTGTTAGGGAAAAGATAGGAACCCAGGTTTTCCAAACTGGAATCCCAATAATTTTATTACTGCACTCTTAAGACTTCTGTGGCAAGGTTGAGTTGCAGCAGACTGGATGGAATTGGGCTGAGCTCTGGGCTGGATTCTTTAGGCTAAACCTTAGGGGTTATGACTGGGCTCAGAGTTACATTCCCCTGTGGGGTTGACATATGAATTGAAGAGGTCTCTTGACTGGGTTCAGGGCTACATTGAGTAAGGCCTAAGTCTGGCAGAACTTGAGTCCCAGTGGAGGCACACAATATTTCTCTTCTTATCCCAAAACCCTCACTGAGCAACCCCAGATAGTAGCACTGAGGAATTAGGTTTGAGTTACTCTGCATCCTTCCTGGAAGATGTGGAAGATAGCATTTCTAAGATGGAAGAGGCAGGTTCCCAGAAGAGATAAATGGAAGGATGTGAAGAAGGGCACATGTGGAAGGACTAACCCTGGCAAGAAGAAGGGCCCCCTCTTCCTTAGACAAGGATGTAGAAGAGTTGTGATATAGAGGGGCTTTGGGGTATGGTATATGGGGAAAGAGAGAGTTCATGGCAGAAGATCTCTATTTTCTCAATAAAATAAGATAGTAAATCATCTGTTGAGAGGGAGACAAAGAAGTTTGGTGTAAGAGATTTTAATGTGATAGAAATTAAAAAAAACTGCTGTAGGTCTGGCAGTAAAGTAGACAACCCATTTATGGTGACTTTTTTGTTTTTAGGTTTTTGCAGGGCAAATGGGGTTAAGTGGCTTGCCCAAGGCCACACAACTAGGTAATTATTAAGTGTCTGAGACCAGATTTGAACCCAGGTACTCCTGACTTCAGGGCCGGTGCTTTATCCACTGTGCCACCTAGCCTCCCTTATGGTGACTTTTCCTAGCAGGATGCTACTTCCTGTAGGTGAAAGCAAAGATAGTGTGTGGTAGTAATGGTGGTAGTAAATCAGAGATGGTGTGTGGAAAGAGCTCAGCAGAACATAAGGGAAGAAGGAAGCCAATATTTAGCTAGCTTATCTTGGTAGAGAGGCCACCTCAATTCACACAGAGCTGTTCTGCCTATGACAGGTTCTATGTTCAGGTTCTGCATATGACATGTACTGATTTTATAGCACTGAGTAAATCTCTCAACCTCTCAGTGCTCTTAATCACTCTCTAGGTCTTTAAATTGCAGAATTGCCTTGAGAGAGGGAGTTTCTTCACTAGGAGTTATTCAAAGCAACAAAACAACAGGTCTGGTTAAAAGAAAAGAAAACAAATAAAAAAAAATAACTGAATTAAAAAGATTAGGGAAAAAAGAGGTGAGACTCTGCCAGCCGTAGGGAGAAGTATAGCTGGCTTCAGGGTTCTGTCGTGATGGAGGGTGGCATCAGTTGAGATTCCAGCAAAGAAAGAGTTGTACTAGTATGTAGAATGAATCAGCAAAATCACTGGGCTAGGGACCCCAGGGCTAGACTATAGATTGACACATGCTGCCTACTCCATATCTCAATCAGTTCATAATTTAATTAGTTAATAAGGATTTATTAGCTGCTTTCTATTTGCCAGATTCAGAGATAGTAGTATAAAGATTCAGAGATAGAAATTGAATTAAATTACAAGTCTCTGCTTGTAAGGAATTTATATTATATCAAGGGAGAGAAAGCATATATAAATACGTATACAAAACAGATATGAAATAACTTATGAGGTCATTTGAGAGCTGGAGGAAGTAGGAGAAGGAGGTGGGGGAGGAAAGGTTTCATGTGATGTTTGAACTGATCTTTGATGGAGGTGGAGGTGAGGAGAGAGTGCATTCCAGGGTGGAGAACTTTTGCTTTTGCTCAAATCTGGAAGCATGAAATAGAATATCATTCATTAGGAGTAGTAGGCCAATATGGCTGAATCATTGATTGTGTAAAAAGGAGATGTGTATCTGGGTTATTAAAAGATTTAAATGTTAAGCAGAGGAGTTTGCATGTGATTATTGAGTTGGTAGGGAATCATGAGATTTGATTGAGAATGAGAGTCACATGATGGGGCCTATGGTTTAGGAAGATCATTCTGGCAAGTGTGTAGAATATAAGCTGGCTGGAGGAGAGAGGAGATAGAGAGAACAAGTTAAGGCCCTTTTAGTAGGTCAGGTGAAAGACCAGAAAGGCTTAAACTAAGGTGGAGAGAAGGGGACAAAAGTGAGAGAACTTGTGAAACTACGAATTGAATGATTAGACTCAAAGAAGAATAATTTGATGCCATCCTAGAGCAATAGTTCTTAATCTGGGGTCTGTGAACTTAAAGTAAAAAAGTAGCCAAATAACTGTATTTCAAACCAGTTTTAGATTTCCTTTGTATTTCTCTGATACATCTGCCAGGAAAGATACAAGAAAGGGAAATATAAACCTAGGTAATCAGGAATTAACTAAATAATAATAGCTCTTGTTATATATCACAAAGCACTTTATATATTGAACATTTGTGTTGAACAAATGTATTTGTATTTTTTTTTATTCCTTTAAGTACATTATTTTGATAAGGGATCCATAGGCTTTACCAGACCAAAGGGATCCTCTGGAGGGAGGTTTCTGATAGAATATCTCAGGGATCTTTTCTTGGGTCTGTTTTGTTAAACCTTTTTTGTCAGTGATTTGGATAAAGAAAACAGTTGGCTTACTCCTCGACTCTTTGAATGATGATGTAGAGCTGGGAGGGATCACTATAACATGTTGAGTGACAATCAGCACTTTCAAAAGAATTCACAGGCTAGAATGATGGACTTACCTGAATAAGATGAAATTTATTAGGAATTATTGGGTTAAAGGAAACGTCAGAAGACGGGGGAAGTAGGCCTAGAACAGTAGTTACATCAAAAAAGCATCTGTGGACAGCAAGGTTAGTGAATCCAGAGTGTGATATGACTGCCCACAGTAGGTCACTTTCTTAGATATTAATGGGATTAGGGTATCTAGAACCAGGAAGATGGTTATCCCAATGTACTCTAAATAGATATGTCCTGTACAATCGATTCTAGTTCCAGTGATTTGTTTTCTGAAGGTCATTGGCAAATTGAATACATGCCAAGGAGGGCAAGCAGAATGGTTAGAACATTGAAGATTGGCCATACAAGGATTATTTGTAAATATAAAAGGGGATATTTAATTTGGAGAAGACTTGGGGCTAGGGTGGGGAACACATGGATATGATAATTGTCTCCAAGTTTTTGAAAGGAGTTTAGTCTTGTTCTTACCTCCAAAAAGGCAGAGTTGGAAACAATGGAAGGAAATTGCAGATAGCCTTCTTCCTTGATGTAAGAAACAACTTCCTAACAATTAGAGTTGTCCAAAAATGGAATGGGTGGCCTCAGGAGACTATGAGTTCTCCAAAACTGGAGCTTTTCAGGTAGATGTTTAAGATGTCTTAGAGGGATTTTTGGTGAAGATATTAAAAAAATATGACGTAGAGCTGCCAGTCATTGATTTATGGAACTCTCAGTGAAGAAATGCTTTCTACCAATACTGAACAACAGTGACTCTGCAACTTTGTGGCTCAACAAGTTTTTGTTATTGAAGTAGGAAACATTGTTAAAGATTGAGAACTAGGTTTGGAGTTATGAAGATCCGAGTCAAAATCCTACCTCTGATGCTTATTAACTGATTAAGGATATGCAAATTATTTAATCTTTAGATATCTTCCTGAGGACTTGCCTACTGAGGCAGAGGTGGATTTCAGTTCCCTACCTTGAACTTCCCCAGGCTGATGTCATCATTGATGCTTCTTGTACTTATGTATGGATAGCTTGAACTAGATGATCTTTGAAGTTCTGTCTAACTCTGAGAGAGATTACTTGTGATGACTCTAATAATCTCTCTTCTACTTGAATCCCTTGGACACTCAAAACCCAGCTATTATGTCTCCCTAGATCTTTCTTCTCCAGGCTAAGAATTCTTAGTACCTTAATCTGATTTCAGTTGTTCTTTCTTAGATAATCTCCAACTTGCCAATGTCAATCTGTGATCCTCAAGTCATAACTAATGTGGAATATTTTAAGACCCTGGGTGGTAGCAATATAAGTGACCAATGTTAAAAACAGTAAGATGCCTTCCTTAGGTTCCCTAGGTCTTATGTACTTTCCAGGTTTGTGGCTCCATTACTCTGAGGGTGATGTTCTGCTGATCAGTTTCCTTAAAGCACTCTTCATATCCCTATTTCTCAGACTGTAAATAAAGGGATTCAGCATGGGAATGACTACTGCGCACATCATGGCAGCTGCCTTGTCCTTCTCTGGAGAGGTGGGTCCTGAGGGTTGTAGGTACACAGCAAAAATGGTTCCATAAAAGAGTAAGACCACAGTGAGGTGAGAGCCACAGGTGGAGAAGGCTTTCCGTTTTCCCTCGGTAGAGGGAACCCGCCAAACGGCACTGAAAATGCAGATATAGGAGAGAAGAATGCACACCAGGGGACTTATGCCCATGAAGATGCCAAAGACTAAAACTACCAGCTCATTGATGTGGGTGTCAGAGCAAGAGAGCTTTAGGAGGGGCATGAGGTCACAGAAGAAGTGCGGGATTTTGTTGTCTGCACAAAAGGTTAACTTTGCCATCAGGGAGGTGTGCACCACTGACTGGAGGTTGGTGATACCCCAAGGTCCTCCTACAAGTAGGACACAGAGCCGAGGGCTCATGATAGTTGCATAGCGCAGTGGATGACAGATGGCCACAAAACGGTCATAGGCCATCACAGCAAGGAGAAAACTGTCCATGGTACCAAACAAATGAAAAGAATACATTTGGATGAGGCAACCAGCATAGGGGATGGCCTTGTTGTGTGTAAGGATATTTATCAACATTTTCGGCATTGTGGTAGATGCCTGGCAGAGATCAACAAATGATAGGTTGGAGAGGAAGAAGTACATGGGGGTGTGGAGGTGGGAGTCGAAATAAATGGCCAGAATGATAAGCAGGTTTCCAACTATGGTGACCACATACATGCTCAGGAAAAGCCCAAAGAGGAGCAATTGTTGGTCTGGTCTCTCCAAAAGTCCCAGAAGGAGGAATTCTGATACACTTGTGTGGTTGTCTTGTCCCATGTAACTGATGTGTCTGTCAAGAAAGATACACAAAATGGAAATATAGGTACCCCTGAGAAATCAGCAACTTTAATAAAATAGTAATAACTGCTCTTGTTTCTATATTGCAGAACCCTTTATATCATTGAACTTGGTCAGTTTAACACATTTATTAACCACCAACTATTTATTCTTAGTGGACAAAACTTCCACAAAGATAAATATGACAGTAGGATATACCATCAATGTGTGATCTAAACTAATAGAAGAAAAGTAAATACTATGCAAAGCAGTGTGGAAGTCCAGCAAGAAGAATTTTCTATCACAGCATGAAATAGCTTTCACATATTATAATGGGAACAAAACTGAGTTCTAACAGTTCCTGAAAACGTAATCTTGGAATGCTCTCAGAATTGAGTAATTTAAGCCAGATTGACATTGAGTTTAATAAGTTAATTAAGCATGATTATTAGTCATGACATTGTTGACTTGCCTTTCGTGTAGCAATTGATGGACAATGATGACATTCAAAATGATCAATGCCCAATGTAGACTTTTGAATACAAATAGCAAGGAATGTCAAAATTGGGAGATATATGCATGAAAATTTTTTCCTTTTAGATAATTTGGCAGTATATTTAACTAGACTATTATCAAACTAAATGTCACTATACTTTATTTGTTTGTAAGATTATTTTATGTTGTAAATTTCCAGCATTATCATTTTGAAAAGGACTCTAAGACTGTGTTCTTAATATTTTCAATTGATGCCTATTATAGACTTATAGGATTGAATCCTCTTTGATGTGAGCACTGTGATTACTTCATAAGAACTATCACATAGTAGAAATATTAGTCTGGGGGACATGGTGCTCTAACTGCCTAATGATTATATAAATTTATGTGTGTATTAAGAGATAATTTGTTTTTGGAAAAATAATACAAATGACCTTGAGAAATTGAAAAAAAGGTAAAAGTGTAAAACAAGTACTGCTTAATGATGATCCCAAACTGGGGACTTCATTTTCTGGTTCTCTAAAGGCAGGGAAAACAAATATCTCTTTATATCTGATAAGATACAGAAAAGGTAGTTGAAGTAGCTGAAAATGTTGTTGAACTTTTTTTTTTTAGGTTTTTTGCAAGGCAAATGGGGTTAAGTGGCTTGCCCAAGGCCACACAGCTAGGTAATTATTAAGTGTCTGAGACCCGATTTGAACCCAGGTACTCCTGACTCCAAGGCCAGTGCTTTATCCACTAGGCCACCTAGCCACCCCTCCTATTGTTGAACTTTGAGCCTAAAAACTGCAATCTGAAATGAATTCACTTTGAAGGGCTTCTGAATATGATAATTAAAAAACTGTATTTGGATATTAAAACTTCAGATTGTCAACATGGATTTTTATAAATTTATATATCTGAATATTAACTTGTTTTTTGCAAATTATCTAAACATATTTGAATCCTGTTCCTTCCCTCCCATTAGATGGGAGTATGATACTTTGGCAAATTTGCATGCAATTTATTAAAATTTTTAAATGGCAGTTATTAAAGATTTTGTTTGATAACTTGAAGGAGTGCCAGTTGAAGAACTTAAGGAAACAATGAAGTTCACAAGACTTAAGAATATTTGGAATAGTATTAATATGGTAAATTAAATTTCCTACACTGTTTTTAAATAATGAATTTAGGGATTCCCCCCCCCCCCCCCCCAGATGTAAGCCTTATTGAGCAAACCCTAATGCTTATCATATATTATGCAATAGCTGTAAACAAATCCCATTACCTTTTGGTATTGATGTGGATTTCAAGAAAATTGCATCTTTAATTTTAAGCATTGGAACTTACTGGTTAAGGTGGAATATCTTGGAGCTATTGATTGATTTATATATTCCCCATGATTTCACTTTGATTCTGATAAAAGCATTTGCTGACAAATCAGGCTATTTAACCACACAAAGGGAAAATGTCAGTGGCTTCCCACTGGTGTGTGCTAAATAGAGTATCCATAAACTAGGACCAGATAGATGAAAATTGTGATGGTCAAGTTGACCGTTCTTTTTCTCTGCTAGGAATGGGAGGTTTCCTACATGTCAGTCAATGAGTTTAATGATTATAGAGTGAATTAGGTTGAAGTTAGGAGAGGGAGATGGACAGGATTGTGAATTCACTGGCCTATGCCCTACCAATACAAGTTGTCACCTTCTCTGCAACAAGTTTCTTAGAGTTAAAGTGACTTGCCCAGGGTCACCCAGTCAGTCTGTATCAGAAGTGGGACTTAAGCATAGGCTTTAATGGGAGCCAGAGGAAAGAGAAGAGAAGAGGCATTTATAGAGCTTAGCACTATTTTACAACTGTCATCTTGTTTGAAAAAAATATATATTTTGAGACTTCTATCTACTGATCCACAATGTAAAAATCAGCAGCTCCAAAAAGATGCCTTACCTTTACCTGGTATCAGAGTTAAGGGATTCTTGTCTCTACATACCTAAGTGAAGTTCATTTGTGTGCATTTTAGACCAAGACCTGATAGAACAGTTTAATGTACAACAACCTACATTTTGCCCCTCTTTAGAATGATTAAGTTCAATAATATCATGTGTCCCTGATGCTGTAAGTGATAGTTATACTGGGATAGAATTGCTTTCCTGTAAACATCTGAGGGGTAGTATCTGCCAGCCTCATTATCACTCACCTCATGAGGTGAGCACATCAGGGTGTGGAATATCTCTTTCTGCACCTTGCCCCACACCTTTGTCTCTCCCCTCCCTAAGGACCAACTGCCTCTTTTGAGGATGTTCTTTAAGATCAAGCTCTAGAAACTGGAGTAAAGGGAGAGGGACAAATCTTAGAGTATGACAGAGTGCATTTCATACACTGAGCCTATATGGTCTAGGGTTATACCCTTGCTCCTATACTCCACAGTATGGCAAATGACACTGTGCACAGAGTCCAAAGTAGGAGGATAACCACCATGGTCTAAAGAGATGGGTCTGCCCCTCATTTTCTTCCTCTGTACCTACCCAATCTACTTGTTTCACAACAATGGCCAGCAGGTAAGGACCACTCCTGCTGCCCACTTCTTTCCTTAGGGACCTTTTGTAAGCTTGCAGATCAATTTCATTGGGTTACCTAAGGGTTGTTCTTGTAAGGTTCTCTTTATTGACATGTACACTGCGTAGCTGGGAACCAGGTTTGTGTTCACAGAGACTCCATTACTATTACTTTAAAAACTCCTTAATATTCCCAGATTCAGGTAACTACTTACACTAGACAGGGATAGTTATGCATATTCCATCAGTAACAACAACAATAATAATAATAATAATTAGCATTTATGTAGTACTTCAGGGATTGCAAAGTATTTGACAAACAATCTTATATGACCCTCACAATTGGTGTTTGTTATTATTTTCATTTTTCAAATGAGGAAATTGAGGCAGATAAGTTAAGTGACTTGCCTAGAGTCACATAGTTAGTGCCTGAACTCACATTTGAACCCAGATCTTCCTGACTTCACTGCATTAACTTGACATATGTATGGCATGTAGCATACAGCAATAGCTGGTTTACAGCTACCACCCAGAATTGACATAGAACATAAAAAATTCATGAAATTGTCCCTAAATGATCTAATGTTCCTCCTATAACTTTCCTGCACAGTAGGAATATCGTAAATAGAAATCATAGCCTAAGACTATAAAAGATTCTCATGGCATACCTTCAGTGAATGCCAACTAGGCTTCCAGTTTCTCCATACTAAACAGACCTCAAAGATGAGATTCCTGTGTCACTGTAAATACTAATGAAATCTGGAAGCTATCAGCTATCAGAAATCCCACCCTGATTGCCCAAATCTCTCTTCCTCAACTCCCATAGAAAAGAGGTATTGATTAAAATGCTTTTCCCAGACATCTGGTTCTTCCTGACAGCTAACAACTCTTCTCACTTCATGAATATAGGTTTTACATATCCTGGTGAGTCCTTGAATCTTAGAAGATTAATTTCTTTTGCATTTATCTGACCTACTATACTACAATTGGATGTGTGAACTCCAGCCCCCCCATAGCCTGATTTTCTAACAAATACTCCTTTTCAAGAGAGCTCATTAACATGCTTTGGCAACTATCTTTTCTAGAGTATAGCTTTACTCACATTTCCATGATAGCTAAAATTGCTCAGGGAGACATCATTTGTTAACTCCACAGATTTTTTCCCTATGGCCAAACTCACCTTCCTTCAATTTTTCTGCTTTCTCCTCCCACATCTTTCCCTCCCCCACTTCTCCCCACCCCACTGCAATTCAGTCTTTCCATTAGCCTAGCTTAATGTTAGCCTCTTTTAATCCATTTTATTTGTTCAAAGATAATTTTTTTGATTGAAGATGAAGAGCCCATGATCACCTACTTGGGACTTATCTGGTACCAACTTGGTGAACTATATCTCTCCTTTACATGACCTTTCATTCTTCTCATATAACTTCAAGCACAAAGCACTCCTAACAACCAGTAACATTAAGGACCCCAGACCAAAACATCAGTGCCTTAGCAACTTTTTGCTTCACAAAATGGAGTCTTTTTCTAATCAATGCCTCCTGCTAAATATGGAACTATAGAAACTGCTCCACTCAATCCAGGACCTTCTGACCTCTTTACCCTGCTTGCCAACTGAAGACATGAGCTATTCCTTGGATTCTCTCAGACAGGCATCTTAGGTCAGTAACTTCATCAAGCATGAATTTCTGTTTGTTATTACCTTAGTCTTTTTTCTGGTTTCAGACATGGTTCCCACATATGTACCCTTCTATTCCAGGGCTAGCAACACCATTTAGCTGCTCTGCCTGACTCCTACTTCACTGACCCTATGCTTTTTCTCCATTTACTCAGGGATTAGAGGTGGGCATAATTTAGTGAAACTACTAAAGTTTCTTGTGCCTCCTTTTTTCTCAACATGAATCAGCATCTATTTTAGGCAAAACAAACAATCACATATAATTCTCATATTCTGGGTTTACTCCAACCCATCATACAGAAAAAGTTTACCATACTCTGCTTCCAAGGCCAACCACAAAGGGAAATAAGTTGCCCTGTTCAATTTTCAAGGCTGACTATTTGGACACAAAACCGATTTGTTTTTCTTATGTATAAAAGCCAACTGTAAACTCAGTTCATTGGGATTCTCCATCTGATTCATCCTATAATCATAGGTTTCAGAATAAAGTTTCCTCTGTCCTGAACCTGAAATTATGAGCTGTGGTTTTTGCCACAAGAACAGAATATGGCAAAATTTATGCAAAAGTATTCTAGGGAAATTTCAACTTCTCAGGGAGTGGAGGTAGGGATGGAAAATTGGGGAAGACTTTGTGGAGGAATAGACATCCTGAGAATTCATGGAGTTAAAGTGACAGTAGGATGGGACTAGAAAATATATAATAGTCCAATTTAATAGGAGCCATAGAGTATATTCAGGGGAGTTAGGGTGCAATAAAACTGATAAAGTAAATTAGAGTTAGATTGTGGAACCTGAAATTTAGGCTGAGTTTGTATTTTGTTTTCTAAGCCATGGGAAACTAATGAAGATTTTCAAGGGATAGTTTTAATCCTCTAAGGTAGATTTATTTGGCAGTTGGTTGAGAGGAAGGTTAGAAGCGGGAGAGAAATCATGTCAACCAGAATTCAAGGAATGAATGTCATAAAATTTTTCTTGAAATCAGTATTCCTTGGACATGAAAATTTTGGGGATCTTAAAGTTATTTATTTTCCCTAGTTGGATTAAAAAAAAAATTAATGTTCTTTGGAAACCAGAGTTTGTCAATCAGCCCTTTCCTAAGATGTAGTACCCAACAATCCCTATATCAGTTAATTAAACTAATCTTTATATTAACAAGGGAAAGGAATAAACTTTTCTATAGTGCCTACTATTTGCCAGGTACTTTACAAATATCTTGTTTGAGCCTTCCAAGAATCAACCCCATGAGGTAGATGGAGTTATTATCCTCATTTTGCCTTTGAGGAAAATAAGGTAAACAGAGGTGAAGTGATTTGCTCAGGGTAGTGTCTGAGACAATCCCATCTTCTCAGTCCCTCAGATTTGCCATCAAGGACTCATCCTGAATTGCTCACTGTTTCTCACAACCCTAGAATTCTCTCACTTTTTTCCTCTTCCACTGGCACCTCTGGTGTGAACCCTCACCACCTCACACCTGGACTCTTGTATTAATGCTGGTGGATCTGACTGCCTCTAGTCTGAACCAATTTAACCTCCATTCAGCTGCCAAAGTGATTTCCCTAAAGTGCAATTGATCATGTCTCCCCACTACTTAGTAAACTCCAGTGGCTTCCTATTACCTCCAGAAACAAATACAAAATTGTGCTTGAAATTCCCAGTCCTTCATAACCTAGCCCCCCTTAAATTCCAATCAGTCCTCTTACACCTCACTCCTTGACACATATTCATTAATCCAGTGACACCGGCCTCCTGGATGTTTCCTGAACAAGACATTCCATCTCTTAGTTCTGGGCAGTTTCTCTCCTTCCTCCACTCCAAATATTGACCTTCCTTTAAGTCCCACCTGAAATTCCCTCTTTTATTGGAATTCTTCCCCAATGTCTCTTAATTCTGATGTGTTGTTCTCTCTGTTAAATATCTACTAATCCTGTATATGTATAGCTTGCTTTGCATATGTATTTGCTTGTTTCAATTAAAAACTCCTTGAGGGCAGGGACTTTCCTCTTTTTTTTCATTCCTACAGTTTAGCACATGGCCTAGTAGGGACTTAATAAATATTTATTGGATTCATTCCTGTTCAGACTGATTTTGTCAGACATCAGATGTCTTTTCAAAGGAAGGATGTAAAGCTAGGTGTGCTTAACTCAAAATGGGTTCTAGTCCCATATCTGTAACTACTGGCTATATAATCTAGATGAATTTTGTCAACTTTTTGGAGCTCAAATTCCTCATTTATAAAATGAGGCAGCTGTATTAGATGACCTGCTCTCTAAGGTTCCTTCCATATCTAGAGTTCTAGAGTTTGATGGTGTAATGTTTTAGACCTTTAGTTTCCTCTGATGCTGCAGCTTCCTGCCCAAAATCCCATGAGAAGGTTTACATTGATGTGGAGTATGACAAGTTGCCTATTGGTTACAATCCATTGGAATCTCCTCAGTAGCAAAGGGGACAACTGATGTTGATGGGCATTTGACTCATCTAGAACTTAAGCAAGAATAAATACATCATTGTTCCAATATACTAGAGAGATTAGGGATTTATTTGATGTGGTCTTTCCCCCCCAAAGGTGCTGATTGCAATTCATCCCTTCCTGACTATGTACCTTCACTGTGGGAGGTTCCCCTAATGTTCTAGAGAGGCCTTCTTTGAGATCTCCTGATATTTTGAGCTTATCAGTAGAACATATAGGCTTTCCTTTGGATATCCTGTACTCTCAATGTCAGACCAGGTCATACTTTTTTTCACTCCCTGATCATATATTTCTTTGAAGACATTCTTTAGTCATCTTTTCTTGGACAATTCTTTGTTTTTAATGTGTTGCAAATTGCTCATTGCCATCACATGCCTCTCCATCATTCTTTGGGTAATTTTTAGCTTCAAATCTTCAGAGACTGGAGTATTTTATGATTCAAGGACCCATACTTTTATAGGAAAAATACCAGTATTGCTGCTTCCCCATCCCCTTTTTCAGGTAATAATTTGAGGTCATTCTAGTGACTTGGCAGTTTCCTAAAGGCAGTCCAACCCACTGTGTTTTGTTTTTTTTCTGTTCAATTCTTGGCTCAGTTCATTATCCATTTGCAGAGTCTGGCCTTCATGGATGTGTTGTGGTATGCTGGTAAATGTCTAAGTATTGGTTCTCCAGAAAAGAAAAAACAGTATGTACAATACATTTTTAAGGTTAGACTAAATTATTAACATTTTCTCCAAAACTTTCATAAGTTTAGACAAACAACAGTTTGTCAACAAAACAGTAAAATTATGATTTATAGTGTCTGCTAAATTCTAAGCTGTAAACACTAACACTGAAAATTTAACAATCAGCTCTCTTGAGCTGGTATGAGCTATTTCCAGCACATCTCTTGAGCTAGCATGAGCTCTACAAGTTGTCCATTTAATGGCATTTTTTTTTTTAGTCTGGACAGTAGCCATTCTTTATCCATTTACTTTTTTCTGTGTGAATAGTTAGGTGACACTCTTTGAAGTAGTTTCATAGTCAAAATCTGCTAGAAGAGAGAAATAGCATGCCAAAGAAGATCAGTAGAAGTAGAGGCAGTCCTAAGTCACCACAAATGAACAGGAAGATGGAAACAGAGATGAACAGAAAGATTTGACCAAGGTCAGAAGAAATTGAAGAGGAATAAACTCAGGACCAACCATTAAAAGATAATGTGCTGACTTCAATGTGTGCTACACTATATTCTTTTAATGGCAGATTGGCACTTGATGGTGTATTTTCTTCTACTACTTAAGGGTAAAACCTATCAGAAACTACCAAGATCCTGGAAATTTCATGTCATGACCTCTTAAGAGAGAACAAGGAACAAGTGGCCTCAGAATATCAAGAATGACCAACATCCATGGATAAGTTGTAGGCAAATAACTCTCCTCTTTATACCTCAAACTGTTTTCTCTGCTCTTTGTTGACCTCTCCCCTTTGAACCATGACATTGATCTTATTTTTTTGCAACTCTGTTTTCACTCCATCTTTATTTCACAATCCATGGACGTGAACCAACTTCATGTCCTTTGACTTTGAACATGAGATGCCCACCTTCCTGATTGTCCCATAACCATAACTACAACTGGGCTGGAACTCACTGCCCTTGGAGATTTAGAAATTAACCTGTTCTTGCTCAAGTGATGACTTCAAGTCAAGGCAGTGATCCTTATAGGACTTGACAAACTCCATAGAAATTTCAGGGTGGGACAAGTTACATAGTGATAATAGGGTGTGACCAGCTCCATTGGTGGCTACTGGTTTTGACATATTTAGGGTGTAGCACAATGAATAAAATCTGTTTCATTTTTTTGGTTTTCTCCTAAGCAATAGACAAGTATTAGCCAATTACTATGTTCAGAGTACTTTGGCTTATATTGGATAAAAGATGCAAAGCTTAGATAAGGTACAGCCCTAGGTAAGAAGCTTATAGTAGTAGAGAGTTAACCAACACAGATACAATATTTATAATCTCCTAATTGTCAAATCTGATGATATATTTTTTCAAAATTTATTCTTCACTAGGGGACCAATTTCATGCCCTTGGACTTTGAACATGAGATGGTGCTATCCATTGCCCACCTTCCTGATAGCCCTATAACCACCATGACTACTACAACTGGGCTAGAGTTCATGACCCCTGCAGAATATGAGTTAACCTCTGCTTGCCCAAATGATGGCTTCAGGTCAAGGCAGTGATCTTTATGGGGGTGTGACAAACTCCACAGAGATTTCAGGGTGGGACAAGTTCCATAGAGATTGCAGGGTGTGATCAGCTCCAGTGGTGGCTACTAGTTGTGACAGATAGGCAGGGTGCAACACAAATAAAAAGCAAAACAAAACATTCTTTGCTTTTCTCTTAAACAAGTCAACATATATTAAACCACCTGCTATGTGCAGAGTCCAGTGGCAAATGTTGGGGGGAAGATGCAAAATTTAGATAAGGTACAGCCCTAGATAAGAAGCTTACAGTAGTAGAGAGATAACAAACATCTACACATTATTTGTCATTTCCTAATTGCCAAATCTGATGGCCTTTTTTCCACATTTTATCCTTTATCCTTTGCCAACCTTTCCTCATGGATATTCTTTCTTTCCTGAGGTTTTGTGTCACCAGTTCCTCCTAGTTTCCCTCTTGCCTTTTCTAACTTCTTTACTGGCTCCTTTGTTGATTCATCATGCAGACCATGCCCTTTAGCAGTGGAAGTCCCAAGAAGTTCTGTCCTAGACATTCTTTTCAATCTACATTTTCTTTCTCTTGAAATTTCATCAGTTCCTATGGGTATAATGATCATCTCTATGCTCATGGCTCTCATATCTATTTATCCCTGCCCCAGTCCTTTCCCTGTATTTTAATACTGTGGAGGGTTCAAACAGTTTGTTCAGAGGATCAAATGACTCATCATGGACTGCATGCCAACACAATTACATATGTGCCTAAAGAAATAAAGTATAAATTCTCTTCTTTCCATCTGTGATTTGGAAAATAGTTATCAGTTGGGAAGTGGAGAAGATTGTAAGGGTGTTATGCCCTTAAGACCAACTCAAAGGGAGAATACAAAATCATGAAAAGAGGAGGGCAGAGGAACTTATGGGCAAGGACTCTTGGCCAACCTAGCCAATTGGGGCAGCTTGCAAGGGGAAACTTTAAAACTAATCATTGGACAATTAATGAGGATTGAGAGCAGTAATGGGATAGGAAGGAGAAGAAAATTAATTAAATTAAAACTACCTATAAGTGGGAAAGATTTATTTTCATTTTAGTTGTTTTTTGTGGGAGAGGCAATCAAGATTAAATGACTTATCCAAGGGTCACACAGCTAGTAAGTGTCTGAGGCTAGACTAGAACTCAGAATCTCCTGAATTTTATTCACTGTACCACTTAACTGTCTCATATTTTCATTCTCAGTTTTTTTAAAGGAATATTCTATTTAGTTTTTCTTTTTCACCAAGGAAGTGCTTTGATGTTGAAGCCTGGCCATGTGTTCAAGTCCCAATATCAACATTTCCCATCAATACCTGTGTGACTTTGGACAAATGACTTCCATCTCTGTGTATCAGTTTTCTTATTTGTAAAATGGGGATAATCTCATTACTTCTCTTACATAAAATTGTGGGAGAAGTGCTTTTTTTTTGTTTTTGCAAGGCAATGGGGTTAAGTGACTTGCCTGAGGCCACACAGCTAGGTAATTATTAAATGTCTGAGGCTGGATTTGAACTCAGGTAATCCTGACTCCAGGGCTAGTGCTCTATCTACTGCGCCAACTAGCTGCCCCCAGAAGGAGCAGAGAGAGGTTCAGGTCAGAGGACATTCCAGGTAAAGAGAAACAGACTGAGCAAAGAAGAATTGATGATTGAAGATTGCTTTTGACATCTCAGAGTACAATAATAATAGCTTTAAGATTTGCAAAGCATTTTATGAATATTAACCCATTTTACAGATGAAGAAACTGAGTCACAGGTTAAGTGACTTGCCCAGATCACACAGCTACTATCTGAGGTCATGTTTTAACTTGGGTCTTTGTGAGTCCAGGAATAGTGTTTTATCTCCTGAATCATCTAACTGCCTATAGAACACAATAGTTAGATATTATCATTTTTTTATTTTTATTTTTTATTTTTTGTAAGGCAGTGGGGTTAAATGACTTGTCCAAGGTCACATAGCTAGGTAATTATTAAGTGTCTGAGGCCAGATTTGAACTCAGATACTCCTGACTCCAGGGCTGGTGCTCTATCCACTGTGTCACCTAGCTGCCCCGATATTATCATTTATTGAGTACTTGTAGTAAATTTATTATGCACTTAAAGTTATTAGAGAGAGAAATCACTTTGGCAGAAAAACCTAGTCTTTGGCTGCATTGTATAACTTGAAGAGAGGGAAAAGTTCTTGGTCTGTTCTGTGATTGTATTTTGCCCTTCTGGGGTCAGTGGTAGGGACAGATATCTAGAAGGAAAAATCAAAACCTAGCAAAGCTGCAGTTCCCTTAAAGAATAAATCTGGGGGGAAGTTAGGTGAATGAAATATAATAGAATAAATGCAAATGTATACTTTGGTCCAAAAAATCCACTTCACAAATCCAAGATCTTCCCTGCCAAAAAATTCTTGGTCAGGGACTGCTAGGTGGTGCAGTGGATAGAGCATGGACTGTGTGTCAACACAATTGCATATGTGCCCAAAGAAATAAAGTATAAATTCTCTTCTGGAGTCAGGAGGACTTGAGTTCAAATCTGACCATAGGAACTTAATAATTACCTAGCTGTGTGACCTCGGGCAAGTCACTTAACCCCATTGCCTTGCAAAAAAAAAAAAATAAAACTAAAAGAATAAAACTGCGTAGAATCTCCCCAAGTGGTTACTTGTGGCATAGATAAAACTATCTTGAAGGAGGGTAGCTAGTTGTGGGAGAAAATGCAATAACTACTAGGTTCTTTCTAGATTAAATTTTGCTAGCTTAGATTTCCAAGAAATTTTAGATTTCCAACCAAGCTCTATTCTTGTTCTTCACATGAGGACAATGAGATTGGACTGTCCTTGGAGCCTCCTTGTGGTCTGGACCTTTGTCTAACTTAATCCTTGCTTTCCAAGCACCTCTCAGAGTGTGTTTGTTTTAAGGAGAAGACCCAACATATATGTTTATTGAGTTCCGAACTGTATTAAAGACAACCATGCTCTTTTAAATTTCATTTTTTTAAAATAAGAGGAACTTTTTATTAAAATAACACAGTAGAGGCAGCTAGGTGGCATAGTGGATAGAGCACCAGCCCTGAAGTCAGGAGTACCTGGGTTCAAATCTGACCTCAGACACTTACTAATGACCTAGCTGTGTGGCCTTGGGCAAGCCACTTAACCCCATTTGCCTTGCAAAAAAATCATAAAAAATAAAATAAAATTTATTCTTTTTAAAATTTCACAATGAGAGTAATGTTTAAAGAAATAGAAATATCTAGCTCTTTCTCCCTAATTTTAATTATTCGTGATCACTAATTTTTCTAATCTTGGCTTTCCCTCTCCAGGTTAGAGTAGATCGTAAGTAAGTTTTTATTTTCCTTTAAAACTTCACTTAGAGTTGAAAGTTAATTCAGGATGTGCAAACAACAATAACTCTGACTCCTACAGGCTTCAGAGTGTCTTGACATGACATGTTCTTAAGTAAATATGAAACAATACACAATAAAGTTCATTAGAGATATGCTGCGCAAAGTGGTACGTGACTGTCAAGGTCAGCACCCACAAAGACGGGGGAGGATTTTTGAAGGATGTGACATTTGATTGAGATTTAAATGATGAGGAGGAATTCAAGAGAGAGAGGTTCAGGTCAGAGGACATTCCAGGTAAAGAGAAACATGCCGAGCAAAGAAGAATTGATGGAAAAACACAGTGTGGCTGGCCATGGGGACCCAAATAAAACAGTTTGGCTTAGTATATAGCATACATGGAAAGGGGTAGTATGAAATAACTGGCTCAGAGAATGGAGTGGTGGGAGATTGGGGAGGATCTTAAATGTAGGGAAGAAGATTTTAAACCTTCCGTCAGTTGGGAATTCTGAGCTCAGAAGGGTTTTGAGAAAGGGAGAACCTTGATCAGGACTAGATTTAAGGATGCTTAGATTGGGAGAGAACACAGACAAAAAGACCTTCTGGGAGATGATTGCAATAATTTAAGTGACTGGTACTAGAGTCCTAGATAGAGGTGGAAATAAGAAGCAGGGAAATAGATTGAAGAAATAGCTGTTCTGAAGGTGGATCTACAGTACTTGGTCCCTCCTAACAGATTGATTTCCCCATCTTACAGGTGTATTTTGCTTCCTTATTCTAGCTAATGTGAAACCCACAACTCTTCTGCTAGAGGAGGGACGAGCTCTGTCCTACCAAATTGAAACAATTTCAAGTATGAGGTCAGTGGCAGGACACCAAGCTTAGGGTGAGGAGACCCATTTCCAGAAGGTTGACCACAAACCAGGTGATGATTTAGTTTTGTTACAACTTATGAAGAATACCATTGAAGGTGTGGAAAGTTGCTATCTGCACCAGGAAGGGTGGGGTGGCCACACTCATGAAATAATGACAATAGTAATAATAATAACTAGAATTTATATAGCACTTCAATACTAGCAAAGCACTTATGATATTTCACTTTTATCCATACAACAAATATGGGAGATGGGTACTCTATTTATACCCATTTTACAGGTGAAAAATTGAGATTGGTAGAGATGAGTAACTTGCTGAGAGACAGCCAGCCAGTAAGTATCTGGGTCAGTATTTGAACTTAGATCTTCCCAACTCCATGAAGTGGCATTTATTTAAAGATGGAGCTGGGAAAAGGGAGGCTCAGAAAAGTTAAATAACTTTCCTGAAGGTCCCAAACCTAGAATGTGACAGAATCAAGCCTCAAACTAAGGTCTTTTGATTCAAAGTCACATTATTTTCTTTTTTTTTTTCTTTGTACAGTCCCACGGTTCCATTACTTATATAAGAGACACTTTTTTAAGACAACAGGGTTATGTGCCAAGGCCTATCACAAGCTGTGTAAGGGGTTGAGAAATTGGTAGCTAGAGTAGGTGGAGAACCCTGAAAGTGAATTAGGTTTATTTTGATTAGTATTTTAATGTAAGTCAGGCAAATTTCAGTTCCAGAAACTTTTCTAATAGACTGCTATCAAGGTGGGATGCCCTAACTCTGGAGGAAGCAGAGTCCCTAGTACTTTAGTCTTTGAGTAGAAGCTAGACAAACACTTGTGGAGGAAGAAATTACAGAGGGGCTTCCTGAGTTCAAATGTAGACTCAGATACTATCTGTGTATAACCCTTGACAAGTCATTTAACTCTGATTGTTTTAAGAATAAATCAGAAGAACAAAATAAACAATAGTTCTCCCTGACTTTTATGTAAAGCAATATTATTTGCTCAAGGTTTTCTACACATTCTTATTTGAACCTCATAGCCCTGTAAAGTTGACAGTACAGGAAGTTATACCCATTGTGTGGTTGATAAAAATGGGACTCACAGAGTTTAAATGACTAACTCTTCCTCCCCACATGGAATGCTCTCCCTCCTCTTCCCTGTCTCTTGACTTCCTTCACAGCCCTTCAAGGTAAAATCCTGTCTCCTCTTAATATCAGTGCCTTCCCTCTGTTGCTTATCTCCGATTTATGTGATCATGATGATGATGATGTTCGTCCTTTCTTCTCGAAGAAGACCATAATGTTAGGGACTACTGAAGATGGTCCAAAATGTGAGGCTATTAGGGTTAAGTGACTTGTCTAAGGCCACAGCTAGTAAGTGTCAAGTGTTTGAGGCTGGATTTGAACTCCCACCTAGCTGCATTCTTATTTATGTAAACTATGTCTTGTTTGTACATGGTTGCATGTTGTCTTTCCCTTTAGACTCCTTGGGAGCTCCTTGACATCAGGGATTGTCTTGCTTTTTTAGTGCTTAGCACAGGGCCTACCTATCACACATTGAGATATAGCCTAAAAGTCTCAGAAGTGGGATTTAAACCTGGGTTTTCCTTACTTCAAATCTGTCACTTTTTTCATTATTCTGTGTTGCTTCCTGACTTAAAGTGCAAAGTTGGTGGGTATCAGGCTGGTGAGTTGGACTGAATTCTAGACTTGTTTTGGGGTTTAGGCTCAGATTCAAGGTTTACAATGATGGTAAGAGCTTATGTCTGGGCTGAACTCAAGGCTACACAGATTTGGTGGGCAGAAGCAGGACTAAGATCTGAGGAAGAATAGTCTCAAGGCTACCCAGAGCAGAAGGACTGATGTATTGGATGGATTCTGGTAGAATCTTCTTGAGGAATAAAAAAGTCTTTCATATACCTCACTGAGCTAGCTACCCCTGTTCCCCTAGATAGGATCGCTAAAGGGACAGGCTTACCTGGCTACTCCTCTTTCCTGAAGGATGTGGAAGACATCAACTGTGTCCTTCAAAAAGGAAAGAGTCAGTCTTGGGTATGAGTCCCCCAGTCTAGACTGATGTCTCTGGGAGGCACAAATGAGTTCCCTCTTGGTAGATGAGATGAGAAGCTTGGGGCTGGGTGGAGGTCACAGAGGGGTTAATTAGCTTCTAAGTCTGTGGAGCCCAATTCCTATAATTCCTTCTATTAAGGATGTTACTAATGATTAAGTTTCTAACTGTAATCTTTAGAGATTTACTTTCTTGGGAATTTCCCACTCTTTTACTCTGAGAGCCCTTAAGTCTCTCTATATCACTTCTGTTCCTCACCTTGTCTCCCTTTCTGCTCCCTGAGTATATACTCAGAAATGAAACAGTTGAGTGGTCAGGACTATAGAGTGGGTCATCTGGAAACCTGAACTATGGTGGAGTAGAAAGAATCTGGAGAATCTGGATTCTAATTCACCTTCTACTTGGGCAATTCACTTCATCTCTCAAGGTCTTCATTTCACTCACTCTAAAAGTAAATGGAGGCCCTGGAAAATCTATGAGTATTTCAGTCCAATTTGAAGTCTTAGCTGTCTTCAGATATCTGAAGAGTTCTCAGGCTGAAGAGGGCTGAGACTTGTGGAACCAGGAGTAATAGTAGGGAATGTGGTGGTGCTGTTTGTCTTTCATTCCTTTTTTTTTTTTTTTTAAGGATTTTGCTAAGCAAATGGGGTTAAGTGGCTTGCCACACAGCTAGGTAATTATTAAGTGTTTGAGCTTGGATTTGAACTCAGGTACTCCTGACTCCAGGGCCAGTGCTCTATCCACTGTGCCACCTAGTGCCCCTTGTCTTTCATTCTTTTTTTTTCTTAGGTTTTTTTTTGCAAGGCAAATGGGGTTAAGTGGCTCACCCAAGGCCACACAGCTAGGTAATTATTAAGTGTCTGAGACCAGATTTGAACCCAGGTACTCCTGACTCCAAGGCCAGTGCTTTATCCACTACACCACCTAGCCTCCCCTGTCTTTCATTCTTGAAGAAGATCATGACATTAGGGAGATGATGCCATGACAAACACATGAATTAGATTTAAGTGAGGGGATGCAGTGCTAAGTCACAAGCCTTTTCTTCTCCAGAGTGATCTGAGTCCAATGGCCAGATCAGGATGACTGGAAATGATCCTGGATATGAGACAATCAAGGTGAAATGACTTGCCCAGGGTCACACAGCTAGTTAGTGTCAAATGTTTGAGGCCAGATTTGAGCTCAGCTTCTCCTGACTCCAGGATTGATGCTCTATCCACTGTATCACCTAGCTGACCCTCCTTCCCTTCCTTCCTTCCTTCCTTCCTTCCTTCCTTCCTTCCTTCCTTCCTTCCTTCCTTCCTCCCTTCATTCCTCCTTCCTTCCTCCCTTCCTCCCTTCCTTCCCAACCCATCACTTGTTCTGTTCTCTCCCTCCAACTCAACCAGAAAAAAAAAATGAAAGCAAAGTCCTTGTATCAAATATTCATAGTTGATCAAGTCCAAAACAAGGTCTCATTTTGTGCCTTGAGACCAAACCATTAGCTTTCTATCAGGAAATAGGAGCATGTTTCTTGTAGAGTCATAGTTGGTCATTTTATCAATCAGAGATTGAGAGTCTTTCAAAGTTTTTTTATTACAATGTTGTTTTAGTATTGTAAATATCATTCTCCTGATGCTTCTCATTTCATTCTATATCAATTCAAACAAATCTCTATAGGTTCCTTGAAACACTCTTTTCATCATTTCTGGCAGCACAACAGAAATCCATCACACTCATATACTATAATTTGTTCAGTCATTCCCCACTTGATGTTCACTCTTCAGTTTCAGTACTTTGCTACTACAAAAAGAGCTACCATAAATAGTTTTGTTTTTTCCTTTTTCTTTGATATCTTTGAGATATCAACTTATTAACAAGATAACTTTGGGGTTATATTTCCCAATCATTTTCCCAGAACGACTGTCCCAATTCAAAATTCTATCAACAGTGCTTTAATGTGCCCGATTGCCCTCCAGCATGTATTATTTTCCTTTTTTGGTGAACTTTACCAATCTGATGAACACCAGGTGGAATAGCAGAGTTGTTTTTATTTGCATTTCTATAGCTATTAGTGATACAGGGGAAGGGAATAAGCATTTATATGCTACTTACTATGTTCTAGGTGAACAAGGTATTAAGTGTTTTTTACAAATATTTTCTCATTTGCTCCTCACCACAATCATGTGAAATAGGTACTATTATTATCTCAATTTATTTGAGGAAACTGAGGCAAAAGGAGGTTAAGTGAGTTTTCCTAGCTCTTTAAGTAATTCTTTGATTGTGGATTGATATTGCATTAATACATAAATTAATTTGTAGTATGTCATATGATCACTTTTACCATAAAGAATATTTCTCCAAATATTTATATTTGTATTTACTTTTTCAAAGAAAGTTTTATAGTTCTATTTGCATAATTTCTATTTATATATTATAGGGAGACATCAAAATATTACATATATTTTCTAGTTACTTTTGTAATGGGAAACTAGCCAAAGAACACATCTTTACTCTGGAGGTAACTTCTTTGATCTATTAATAACATGGTGAAGAGGGAATGTTTTGATTATTTATGGAGTCAGACCTACTAACATACAAAATGAACTAAGCAGGTCACTTGATCTGGCTCTTTGTTTGAGGGTGAAGAACTAATATGGGCCTATAGGTTGAGTAGGGTTCTTGGTTTCTGTACTTCATTGAACTGTAGCATAAAGCCATTCTGTTGTTTCTAGCTGTGTTGTGTTATTTTCCCCCTGATTTTAGGTGAAAGTATATTGGAAATGTCTATGACTTCATGAGTGTCAATAGGTCAGGAGAATGAGTCACCAAAATATCTGGGAGCTAGAGTTGATGCTGGAATTTTCCAGGAGTCAGACTATGAAGTATAAAGTCTGGAACAACCTGTTCAACTCAGTCTAATAACAACAGAGAAGTATACCCTTTTCATTCACCAGCTATGCTGCATTTGGAAGGAAACTTGAGGAGGCAGATGCAATGTAAAAACTACTTTTAAATTTGAAGTTTAGAAGTTGAGTTAATATGGGGAGAATGTGCTCCCAGGTACTAAGAAGAAGAAAGTTTATACTTCTGTCTTTCTCCAATATCTTTGTAAAAACTAATTGATACTAATCACAGATAGTTAACAATGAAGGAAATACCACAGAATCAGAACTGATAGTATTAGAGAAGAACCTGGAGGTGGGGTGGAGAAGTTTAGACAACCTTACTCTAGGAGAGTGAGTTCATTGCCTTTGGATGAAATTTTGATTTCTATTTCTGATGGATTTTTTTGGGTAATATACAAAAATGTTGATCATTTATGTGTTTATTTTTTATGCTGCAAATTTAACTGAAGTTATTATTTTGATTAGCTTTTTAATTGATTCTTTATAGTTCTCTAGGTAGACCATTATATAATTAGGAATTCTCTTCTTCTCTAGCCCTCCTCTACCCCAATAGCGTTGTTTTCTCTTTGCTTAAGCATATTTCCTTCAATTTTTTTTTTATCATTTTGCCATAGTTATTGTTTCTGTCACTACTTTTGATATTAGGGGTAATAATGCGCATTCTTATTTTACCTCTGATCTTATTGGAAAGAATTCTAGTCTTTTCTTGTTACTAATCATGTTGGCTCTTGGTTTTAGATATATACTATTTATCCTATCAAGGAAAGGCTCATGTCTATTTATTCTCATATGTTTTACTGTATTTTGTTTTTGTTTTTGTTTTTTTGCAAGGCAGATGGGATTAAGTGGCTTGCCCAAGGCCACCCGGCTAGGTGTCTGAGACCGGATTTGAACCCAGGTACTCCTGACTCCATGGCCGGTGCTTTATCCACTGCGCCACCTAGCCGCCCCTGTTTTACTGTATTTTTAAAAAACGAACCAGACGATATTAAACTTTTACAAAAGATTTTTATTGAACAGTTATTGATATCATCATGTAGTTGTAAAAATTTTATTATTGATGTGATCCTTTGTATTTATCGGAAATAATTTCATTTAATTTAACATTGTTTTATATCCAAGCATTCTAGTTTTACTGAAGAATGGGCCATGTTAACATAGTTGCTTCCATGCATGCAGACATCTCTGAAATGAGTTGTAACATTTGTAGGAAACTTCAGCAGGAAAAAAAATGTCATATGTTAAATTATAGTTTGGAAGTATTTTTTTAAGTTGTGGCAAATGATTGGAAATTGAGGAGCTGTTCATTAATTAGAGAATGGTTGAATAATGTACTATATATTGTGATGGAATAATATTTTACTACAAGAAATGTTGAGCATAATGCCCACAGAAAAACCTGAAAAAATTTACATGAACTGATACAAAATGAAATAAGAAGAACCAGGGAACATTGTATACAGTAATAGCAATATTGTATGATGATCAATTGTGAATGACTTAGCTATTCTCAATAATACAATAATCCAAGGCAATTTCAAAGGATTTATGATGAACAATTCTATCTATCATCAGAGAAAGAACTGATGGTACTTGAATGCAGATAAAAGAATATTATAAATTTTCTTTCTTTTTTAAAATGTCTTTTCTTCACAATGTGACTAAAATATAGAAATATGCTTTGCATGACTATACATTTATCACCTTTATAAAATTATTTACCTTCTCAGTGGGGAGGAGGGAGAGGGAAAGAGATATAATTTAGAACTCAAAGCTTAATAAAAGAATGTTAAAATTATTTTTATATATTATTGGGGAAATAAAATATTAAATAAATATAATAAAATATATTGAAAATAACAACAAAAATAAAATACAGTTTGGAGTTAACATTCCAGAACAGTAGTCATTTAATCTATGGAAACTTCTAGACTTGTTCTTTACCATTCTTTCAAGGATTGAAATGACTTCTTTGATCATTATTTTAACCTTTTGCGCTCCCCTTATGTGGATCATGGGACTAATCATTTCAGGGGAGTGGAGAGGCAAACGTTTTATCTAAAGAAGAGATAAATTTAATTTCAGCTCTTGATCCTTTTCTTGGCACTTTAGATTCTATTCTACCCAGTTTCCCAAAGGAAAAGAATCTGGAAAGGAGTTTTAAATTATAGAAATTATTTATTTCTTAATATTTTTAAAGAAACTGAAAAAATATTTAAAATTCCATATTCTCATACATTTTCTAGCTTCTTTAGTTGCACCCCTAATTCATTGATTTGTTCTTTCTCTTGGTGAATTTAGAAAAATACATTTTAACTTATGAACTACTTTCAGCTGCATCTTAAAATAATAATCTCTTAGTTGATAAATTTCATGGGAGTTTTCTCAGTTCTTTTCCTTTTTTGACGTCTGTAACTTAAGGGAGTAGCCTGGTGGCACAGTGGATAGAGTGCAGGTCCTAGAATCAGGAGGACCTGTGTTCAAATATGACTTTGGGTAAGTCACTTAACTGTCCCAGTTTCCTCATCTGTAAAATGAGCTAACAAAAGCAAACCACTCCAGTATCTTTGCCAAGAAAATCTCAAATGAGGTCACAAAAAGTCATACATGACTGAGCAACAGTAAGTATTACTATGGAGAAATTGATAGCTTATTGAATTTTCTACTCTCCTTCCCACTAAAAAAAGGCAAAAGGATAGAAGTGAAAACCACTTTCAAAGAAATACATCAGAAATTATAACAGACTTAAAGGATATAGAAGCTTAGAAGCAAAATACCCATCATTTGAAGGCAGAGGTAAGACAAAGAGAAAAGTGCAATTTGAAGCACATTACCATTCCAAGTAGCCTTTTGGGGACAAGCAGTTCAACCACATTTTTTCATATTATTGTTGATAGTTTGCCTTCTTTTGAGAACTTATTGTTCCTGTTCTTTTGAAATATTATTCATATCTGTGGATGAATTGTTTCAGTTCTTATATATTTGAATCAATTCTCTATATGCCTTGGTTATTGATCATTTATCAGAGAAATTAGCTGCAAAAGTTCCCTCCCCTCAAAAAAATTAATAATTTCCCTTCCAATTCTCATTGTGTTGATTTTTTTTGTTAAAAAATTTATGAAACTAAGTTGTCCATTTTCTTTCCTGTAACTTCTTTATATCTTGTTTGATCAAGAATTCCTCCCTTATCTATATTTATATGGATATGTATGGAAAGGTAGAAAGTAGCTAGATTGCAGAGGAACTTAATAAATATCAAGCTAAGAAACATGTATAGCCTGTATCTCAAAATCTCTTGGTATAAAACTCCCTCCTCCTTGGTGGAGATCAGTGCCTCTTCCTGGGTGAGAAGGTCAGGTTAGAGTTTTCAGAATTGGAAGAGAAGACAGCTTTTCTTTAGTTTCTTCCTATCTAGTTGTAGAGAGTTTTGTCAGTGACAGGAGAACTAAGTCCCTTAGTCTAATCACTAGATCAAATTATAATTATATGGGTAAACCTGAAAATATAATTATACATATATTCTAATGACAATAATAGAAATTGCCCATATGAAAAGTGCCTTGCATGTAATTACATGTTTACTGCTGAATTGTGAATTGTTTCATATTTGAATATTTAAAAAATTGGTTTTATGTTTAATTAATAACAGAATGGATAACATTCATATAAAATTTGTTGTGTATCTATCACTGTGCTATATACTTTAAAATTATTATTGTATTTGGTCCTTATGACAATCCTGTGAGGTTTGTTCTATTATTATCCCCAATTTACAAATGAGGAAATTGAAAACAGATTTAAGTGACTTTCTTAGGGACACATAGCTAGTAAGTGTCTGAAATCAGATATGAACTCAGGTCTTCTGATTCTAAGTCTGGTACTCCATTGACTATGCCACCTAGATGCCTAATTATATTCATGCTATAGCAATATGTTTATTATTTTGTGACTATGCTATTATTTATGAATATGTTATATTTTATATATAGATCTATTGATAGCATTATTGTTGCAGCTAGCTAACTTGCCTTGTTCATTATGTATGCTTATTGCTTTGATTGCTGCATATGGCAGATATGTATTAACTTTTAAAATGTGCATATGTTATATATATATATATATATATATATATATCTTATATATAGGTAGTTATGCTGATTCTTCAGTATTCTCACAAGTGCTGGTCTGTATAGCAACAAGTTGACTTTATGTATTTATGTGTGTTTTAGTTTCAACAGTTTGGAAGGTTGGTTACCTGGCATGCCAGGAAAATCTCTTGATGTTTCAAGGTATTGATACTTGTATTTATACTTTATACTTACAGATTCTGGATTTGTCCCAGCTGATTTTTTCAAGGAACTTCAAGGGGTTTCAGACCAAGGGAGGAATGTAAACTGAGTCCCCAAAACCCATTGGAATGAGACTCTTTTTTCATTGATGGAGATCAATGCCCCAAATCTACATGAAGGCAGGGTAGAGTTGGCAAGAGCTGGAGAGAGATTTTTTTTTTTAGTTTTTTCAGGACTCTTGGAATTTCTTCAGGTCTCTAGGAGTTTCTTCAGGTTCCAGTTAGGAGCAATAAGATAGATGATACCAACCTCACTTCATATTGCTAAGTGGAAAATAAAACTGGGAAGAAACCAAAATGAGAAGATACAGAAATCTCCATCATGTCTCCCCCCAGCTTGCTACATCTCATCTAATGTTCTGGATCATTACACCTTGGCTGTTTCAAATCACTTCACTACCCATGCCCCCTGCAATAGTCTCCTTTCCATTTCTTAAGTAGAATACAGCTATCTTTTGCATGTTGTAATTTCCCCCATCACAGATTCAATATATCTCAAGTCAGCATAAGAAATTAAATGGGGAATTTTGGGGAGTTTTGCAGAAGCTGCAGATTACACACTAAGGCCAGCAGTTGACTTAGACAAAGTTTAGAAATCCAGTCATAATAATTTAGATTTCTTCTCTTGTATGAAGACTCAAAAATTTTATGTAAATATTCCAGATCATGGGGACATTGCACCCTTAGCTCTTGAGAATTGAAAGGGAAATGAGAAAATAGAGGCTATTCAGTTTAAACTTTCTTTCCCTCATAATTAATTCCAAAACTGCATTTTCTCTGCCTATGCTCCCATCTTGGAGGAAAAGGTCCTTATTTTCAGAGCTGAACAGTCTACATGTGCCCCTTATTTCCTTCTCATCCTCATCCCATCTCTTTGGTGAATTTGTTTGACTATTCTTTCATATTCTCTCTCTATTGAGTACTCTGCTCCCTACAAATATGCCTGTCTCCTTCAGCCTTAGAAAAAGACTTGAATTGTCCATGTCATCCTTTCAAGCCATCATCTTGTATCTTTTCCCTGTATCATAGCTAAATTCTAGCAAAACAAACAAAACTTCCTAAATGGGTTACTTCCATTTTCTCATCCTCCTACTTCTCAAACCCTTGCTCTTCTGACTGATCCCATGACTTCATGTAAGGGGCTCTACCAAAGATTACCAGGGATCTTAATTGCTAACCCAGTGATTCTATTTTGGTGTTCATTTCCCCTTGACCTCTCTTCAACTTTTGTTATTGTTAGGCAGTACTTCTTCCTTCTACAATACTCTTTCCTTCCTTAGATTCTGTCTTCTTTTTCATTTTCTTCCTAGCTGACTAATTCCACTGTGTTCCAGTGGAATCCACTGATTCTACTGATAACAGACAGTAGAATTATCCCTAGCTGATTCTCAAGCTGACCTGCTTCCTTGGCCTGAGTGTCCTTCCTGGACTTTTTTTATTTATTGTCTGTCTTGGTGATCTCATCAGCTCCCATGAATTCAGTTAGCATGTCTGTACAGATGACTCACAAATCTTTATATTCAACTCTAATTTCACTCTTAAAGTTCAACATTGCCAGCTGCCCATCATATACATATACATGCATATACATACATATACATATACATAGCAGCTGGTGGTACAGTGGACTAGGAGTCAGGAAGACCTGAGTTCATATTTAGCCTGACTAGCTCTGTAATTCTGGATAAGTCATTTAATAACTAATTTTAACCTCATTTTCCTAAAATGTAAATAGGATAATAATAGCACCATACTCTAACAGGATTGTGAGAATCAACTGAGATAGAACAAAGTTCTTAGTGTCTAACATATAGAGGTGTTCTTGGAATTCAACTCAATAAACATTTATCAAGTGCCTACTGTGTGCTAAGCTAAGTGCTTGAGATACAAATAAAAAAAAAAAGAACGTCCCTGTAAGGAGCTTGAAATCTAATAGGCAGTTGTGTGCTGAAAAGTTTGAGTGAGGAGGGGGAGGTACTCCCCACAAGTAGGTATGATGTTACATGGATTCAAAACCAGACAGAACTGAGAATGCATATTTATCTGAGAAGTTCTGAGCCTTCTGTAGAGGAAGGCTTTAGGAAGAAATTTTTGTTTTACCCTCTAATCCTCCAGTCAGAGGAGAGAAGCAACTGAAGATGAGTATCAAAAGGTGTTGAGAATTAAACACTGAGTCTCTGGGATAGAGATGAGATTTCAGGTGATCAGCTTGTCCTAGGGGAGGCTTGATGTTTCTTGGAGCCAAAGCCAAACAGAGTTGCTAATTCCCCTCTTCTTCCCCCATCTACATCTGTGTCCATGGCACACTTGCCCTCACACATATATGCACACAGAATCACATGGAATCGGTGAGTTAGAAAGGATCTCAGCAGTTATGTAGCCTAGCAGACCAAAAGAAACCCCCTTTAATAACATTCCAGATAAGGGATCATGCAGGCTTGGCTTGAAGAACTCCAAGGAGGGGAAATTTTCTAGATGGTTCATTATAACAAAGACAGTTCTAATTGCTAGTAAGTGTTTCCTGATATTGAACCTAGATTGTCTCCTTGCATCTTCTATTCATTGCTCTTGATTCTGTCATTTGGGCTTAAACATAATGCTTCTAATTCCTCCTACATTTGTCAACCCTTCAAATATTTGGACACAATCATGTCTGCCTCCTACTCTGTCACCCTTGAGGCTTCTTTTCTCTAAACTAAACATGTTTGGATTCTTCAGTAGATCCCCATGTATCATAAACTGAAAGGCCCTTTACCATCTTGGTCCCTGTCTACATACTCTCCAAATTATCAATGTCTTTCTATGTGGTTTTTTTTATTTTTAAAATTAATCAATTATAGGGGCAGCTAGGTGGCACGTGAATACAGCATTGGCCCTGGAGTCAGGAGGACCTAAGTTCAAATCCAGCCTTAGACACTTAATAATTACCTAGCTAGATGACCTTGGGCAAGTCACTTAACCCCATTGCCTTGCCAAAAAATCAATTTAAAACCATTAATTTTCATTACAAATTGTATACTTTAAAAAAAGCTAATTTTGTGATAAATGCTGCACAAAAGCTACCCTCCTTTTCTGTGTTTCCTTCTATGTTTTCTTTTGTTCTCTCCTGTGCATTGTTTATTTTTTTCCTCCCCTTCCCACTCTAGAGGAGGCTACAATTAAACTCAGATCTTTCTATCTATATATGTTAACCATACTTTACATACTTCTATTTATCTATTTTGTGTGCTATACACCTTCTTTGGAGGTGTATAGCATCTTCATTCTTTGGTCCTTTGGATTTGCTTTGAGTATCATATTGAAGATGAATTAGTTATTCAAAGTTGTTCTTAGGACAATATTTCTGTTACCATGTATAACGTTCTCTTGGTACTGTTCGTTTCACTTTTATTATTTCATTATTTCTTTCCTTTTTTTTTTTGGAGGCAATTGTGGTTTAAGTGACTTGTCCAGAGTCACATTTGAGGGACAGATTTGAACTTGGGCCCTCTTGATTCTTGCACTGGTGCTCTAACCACTGTATCACCTAGTTATCCCATCAATATCTTTTATTTTTATTTTTTTAGTTTTTTGCAAGGCAAATGGAGTTAAGTGGCTTGCCCAAGGCCACACAGCTAGGTAATTATTAAGTGTCTGAGGTCGGATTTGAACTCAGGTACTCCTGACTCCAGGGCTGGTGCTTTATCTACTGCGCCACCTAGCCGCCCCTAATCAATATCTTTTAAATAGTAATATCCACAACTGAACCCTGCACTCCAGATGAGATTTAACAATTGGGTGGAATACAGTGGAATTATCCCTTTCCAGTGCTGGAGATGACTTTTGCCTCTTTAATGTATTGTAGTTATTATTGTGGAGTCATTTAGTTGTGTCAGACCCTTTGTGACATTTTGTTATTGGTAGAGATTCTTGAATGATTTGCCATTTCCTTCTTCAGTTCATTTTACAGGTGAGGAAACTGAGGCAAACAGGATTAAATGACTTCCTGAGGGTCACATAGTGAATATCTGAGACTGGATTTGAACTCAGGAAGCTTAGTCTTCTTGACTTCAGGCCTGATTTTCTATCCACTACACCCAGCTACCTTATGCTTTTTTTAAATGTAGCCCAAAATCACTCATATTGAGCTTGCAGTCTCTGAAAATCCCCATATCTTTTTCAGAATAATTGTTCTCTATCTCTGTCTCCTATATCTTAAATTTGCAGAACAGATTTGTTTTTGTTTTGAACACAAGTGTAAGACTTTAAATTCAACCTTATTGCATTTCATTTTTTAGACTTATTTCAGTGATCTAGCCTGTCAAGATCTATATGGATGCTGATTTTGTCATTTTGTTAGCTCTCCCTCTCAGCTTTGGATCAACTGCAAATCTGATGAGCCTGCTACCTGGTCTTTAATCCAAGTTCATTGATAAAAGTATTGAGGTCAAGAACAGATCCCCACAGTACTCTACTGGAGACATTCTTCCATGCTCACATTAAGTCATTAACAATCACTTTTGAGTCCAGCTAACTCTGGATCTATCCAATGTTTTTATCATCCCATCCATATCTCTTCCTCTTCTTCACAAGAATAGTATAGCATCACCAAGATATCTCATCAGTATATCATACTCCACATTTCCAAGACAAAGCTGAGTAGCAGAGATTTAAAGCTGAAAGTTTTTTCTAATTCAATCCCTTCATTTTAGAAGGAGGGGAGATTTTAATGTTAGGGGACTTAGTTTGAAAATTAAAGGCTCAGAACAGCTACAATTAGGAATGTGATTGTCTCAATTAAAATAGTATATAAAGTTCACCTTTTATAGGCAGTACTGATGACCTGGTTGGGTATAGATGAATTTGTAGTAAGTATGAATGTGTAGTTTCCCTAGGAGAGTTCAAGTTAGAGCAGAAAATGCAGGAAACAAGCATTTATTAATTGCATTCTATGTGCCAGATACCATGTTAGCCCTAACTCTTGGAGGTAGGTCCTATTATTATCTTCATTTTACAGTTGAGGAAACTGAAGTAGACAGAGCTTAAATGACTTGTCCATGTTCACACAGCTAGTAATTCTAGATTAGTGTTTGACATGGCATGAGTGGTAATAAGATAAAGGAACAAAGAAGTTGTGAATAAAGGACAGGATATAGTTGAATTGATTATTTGAACCTTTAATTGAATAGGGTCCAAACTGTGAAGGGAGATCAGTCATAGTTGTGTTAGTGAGGATGAAGGCAGAAAGTGAGGTGTTTTATGATCAGACAGAAGAATTTCAGTGTTTTAGATAATAGAGATAGCAAGGTTTTGAATGAAGGTGAGATTTGGAGAATGGTAATATCCATGGGTGGATAGGCAGGTGGCATAGTGGATAGAGTACTGGCCTTGGAGTCAGGGAGACAGGGTTCAAATCTTGTCTCAGACACTTAGCACTAGCTATAAGACCTTGGACAAATCGCTTAAACTTGATTACCTCATACATGGCTATCTTTAGTTCTGATTCATATCTAGTCATTGGATCCAGATGACTCTGGAAAAGAAAGTGAGTCTGGTGACTTAACACAGCAATCCCCCACTGAAATCCAGTTCATGTGTTTGTCATTGCATCACCTCCCTGATGTCATAGTCTTCTTCAAGAATGAAGGACAGACATCATCATCATCTGTGAGTGACTGTGGTAGAATGAAGATGTAGACTGAGGAGTTGGGAGAGTTGAGGAGTTAAAATAAACTGGGAGGCTAGGGGCTTTTGGGGTACATCCCTGTGAATATTGAAGTTCCCAGGTTCACTCAAATTTAAGACAGAATTCAGGTGAATAGCATACAGCAACACCGGGGATGGATTAGAATGATTTTATCAATAGTCAATTGTAGTATAGAAAAGTATAGACTATACTATACTGTATACAGGAAAGATTCAAATATGTCCTGCTTTACACCCCTTTTTCCAAAGGGTAACAATATTGGATGGTGTCAAAGTAAAGAGTAAAGAGATGACTCAGGTTGAAGGCCCAGAGCTGCTGGGAGCACAAAAGGTCTACTATAACATCTATCATGTAGTTGGGGAAGGGATTTGATGATGTCAGGTATCGTGGGCCAGTAACAAAAAAAGGAGTTTCTAAAAATTAACTAAGAGGGCTTGCTCAGGATGAGTTTATAAATATGCTACTCACCTGCTTCCTGACCAACTTTAGCAGCTAATTCTAACTAGAGCTGAATCAGTTTAAGTTTTAATTCTACCAGAGTTCTGTAATGAGAAAATAGTCCTAGGAGAATAGGATCATAGTTTCATTTGACTTTTCACTAGTTATGAAATGGAGAGAACAAAACTGTGAGTCTGGGCTGAACTCTCTAAGAAAGGCTAGAGAATAGCCTGTAGGTAAGAAATGGATAGTGAGATAGACCTGGGCAGAGTAATGGACAGTGATGAAGGAAAAGTTGATAGTGGCAATGAGAAACATGAAATATGTTTGCCACTGTTTTGTAGAACATATGTGCTCATTGAATTGAATGGGAACTTACTAGCTCACTACTGGTTTCATCCTGAAACAATCTATACTAATTAACTTCTTAAGGACTAAAATTCCTCATGGTTACCAGAAACTCAGACAGCTCTTGATATAATGGAATCAATCTATCTTAGAGCTGGAATGTCTGATGCCAGTCACTGATAAAACATTTGTGGTAGACACAGAGCTCTGCACATTCTAGGTCCTCAATAAGTGCATATGGTGATACCATCATTTCTACTTTATTAGCCCATTCTTCAGTGGTCAGAATCAGACCCAGAACTCTGATGATAAAAATATAATGGATTCTGCTGAGGCAAAAAAAGGAAAAACCATTTAAAGAGACCACTTAGTTAAAACAGCGATCAATGAGGGATTTAGGGTTGAAACAGGTGATTGATGCATCGGTCAACATGGAGTCATAGTTCTCATGCAGTGCTCCAGGGACTTTTGTAGAACTGATGGTACCCATGGAAAGATCAAGAAAGTTTATTCCTGGAGATATGGAATAAGGGGCAAGGAATCAATTTGTAAGACCATAGGACAAAATGATCCTGGAAAATTGTGGTTCTTGGCAAAGGATTCCTAGATACTAGCCTAATACTCAGTACATTCATCTAGGAAATTATTCCCTTCTCCCTATTCCATTCCTGGAATAACATCTCTTTCTTCTACAAGAATAAACTTAGTACAGTCAGAAAAGTTTTCCTTTACATTTAGTCCTCTCCTCTCACACAGCCATCATTGAAGGAAAAAGCTCAAATCACCTGTTGCCTATATTTACTGCAATAGCCTCTTGATTAATTTCTCTGCTCCAAGTTTTATCACCACTCCAAGTCATCCCTCATTCAGTTGTCAAAGGGATTTTCCTGAAGTTCTGGTCAGACTATGTTATACCTTTCCCTGATTATGTCACTCTTTTCTCTCCTCTCACAGCCACTCAAATTGTTGTTCATCCTTTATTCTGGAAGACAACCAATGACATCACTTAGGGTGATGTCTTGATTCTGAGAATTGAACTTAAGTTAGGGAGAGCTACACAAAGTCATCAGTCTCGTTTTCCCCTCCAGAGTCATCAGAATGCTCCACTGGCAATATTTAAAAATTGGCATTTAAAGTTCTCTATTTGGCATTTAAAGTTCCTTAGAACCCAACTCCTTCCTATCTTTCCAGTCTTCTTACACTTTACTCTTCTTCACATGCTCTATGATCTAGCAACACTCCATCTCCTACCTTGCATATGGCACTCCATCTCCTGCTACCATGATTTTTCTCCACTGGTTCCCCTTCCTCTCCCCGATGCCTGGAATGTTTTCCTTCCTCATCTAAGAGATAGCTCTTAGTTTTCCTGGCTTCATTCTAGAGTCGAAATCCTTTCCATCTTCTGCAGGTTTTTCTTTGTTCTTCCCATATCTCCAGTGGACCCCCCCCTCCCTCCCCCAGGACCTTCCCTCTGTGATTATCTTCCATTTACACTATATATAAACTATATGCAATATACATTCTGTCTCCAGCATTAGAATGTTTTGTCTTTGAGGGTAGGGATTGTGTTTTTGCCTTTCTTTGTATCTCCAGTGATTAGCACAGTGCCTGGAATATGGTAAGCACTCAAAAAAAAAAATTCTCAGTGACTGATTTTTTCTGTCTTACTCTTTTCCTGAGGAAACATTTGATGATCTCAAGGTCTGAGTTCAGCTCTGAAATTCTATGGCCCTATGACTCTGAGAGCCCTTTAAATATGAACCCAGAATTGAACTTAATTCTCTAGCACTGTTTTTTGAATTATTGAATTGTAAAAACTAGCAGAATGGTTGCATGGAAAAGGTATTGGACTTAGAATCAGAAATAGTCAGAAGAGACCTGAGTTCAAACCTCAGATTTAACACTTAACTGGATGGGAGACCCTGAATGAGTCACTTCAAAGCTCTCTGAGCTTTAGTTTCTTTAACTGAGGAACCTTCCAGGGACAAGAGAAGAGAGGAGAGCTGTTCTATCCATAATCATATGGGAGGTCTTTCTGGAAGGAGGTGGTAATTACATCATCTTTAAAGTGTTCTTGTAAAGGAAAGCATTAAATAACTGAATTGTTTTTATTGTTGATTATACATATTATATATAATGTAATATAACATGTAATATATATATACATATATATATATATATATATAATATAGGTATTGGTCATAATTATAGAATGATAGGAGAATTCTTTCCTTTAAATTTAGACCCTGAGTCTAGAGTATAAGCACAACTGTGTATGTCCATTTTTCATGATGTCCAAACAACTGAATGAACATTTCAGTTCTGTACATGTCACTGTTGTGTGGGACAAAGACCACTTAAATAAATTTCAGAGATCTCTCAACGTGTGAAAAGAAGGCTTTATTCGTTTCTCGAGAAACGGGCCACAATCAATTAGAGAGATTGAGGCAAAAGTGAAAGCTTCAAGAATCACATTTATCCTAACTTGATCCCCCCCCCCCCCAACTGACCCACCCTCGTTAATGAGGAATGTGGTTTTACAGTCTAAACAGGAAAACTATGATTCAATCTATAATTTTTTACTGAAGAAATCTCAAAACTTTATCCCACACACTGTCTACATAATGTCAGCCTCTTGATATTTAACAACTCTGAATGATTGGATTTTGATTTGATACATAGATATTTTACCTGATGATATTTATAATTTAAAATTTTAAATCCCTTATTGGGATTAACTGTGATACAATAGAAATCTTAGACCTGTTACAGTCTAACAGTATGATTGCACAGTTATAATTATAATTTAACAATATGATACAGTGTAACAGTATATGTTGAACAACTGTATTCCTTTCTTCCTTTCCCTTCATTCCCCACCCTTCCTACAGGCTGCCCAGACCCTGATCCACTGGGAGTAACAAGAAGACTTACACTGCTTGGGATGAGATGGAACCTACCTTCTCTAATCCTTCCAGCAAGATGGATTAGATTTAGCAAGATGTCTAATGTGTCCTTACTTTTTGTCTTGCCTCTATTTCCTCTAGATCCTAGGTCCTTGCTATCTGTCTTATAGCTGAGTCCTTAGGATTTAGGGGACTTTCTATTTACTCTACAAACTCTCTTTCACGTGTTTCCCCCCCCCCCCCACTTCCAGTTTCTACCCCCTTATTATTAGAATGTGAACTCCTCTAGAATATGGACTGTTGCTTTTTTCCTTGCTTTTTCATTAATCAAATTCTAAGCCTCTAGAGCTCATTTCTAAGGTCTTTTCATGTTCTTAATATTCTGCATTTAATGTTCTAACTTCCTTTCTGGGTCTGATAACTCATATATTTTTTTCTCAGTTCCTTCATAGTTCTAACTATTCTGTGCTCTGTTCAGTTTGAACATTCTGTATTTTATGTTCTTAGACTTATTGCATTCTACATTCTGTATTATAAGGTCCCTTCAGCCTCTAAAACTGGGATTCTAGAATTTTTGAGAACTCCTCTGCTCAGGTGTTAATTCTTTTACACCCTTCAACAACTCTGTTGAAGCTATGCCCTGGAGGTATCTGCAGGTGTTTTGCAGCCTTAATGTCTTCTCCACTAAAACGGTGGACAGACACTGTTTGCCCAAATCACTTTCCCTTTCCTGGAGAAGCCCCAAGGACTAGTATCATTTTGATAGACTTGGTGTGGGCAGGAGCATGAAGATTTTATCTTCACAGAAAGAACATTTCTAGAATCCCCATTTTTTTAACTGTCTGGGGAAAAAAACCAAAAAACTTGTTCCTAGTATTGGTGGTCACTGCATTTCTCTGCCTGGGCCCTGGGGAGGAGGAAGAACTGCTGGCATGACTCTGGAATAGGAGTCTCTAGACTCAATCTACCACATTGCATGCCACAACTGCGAGGCTCTTATTGCTTCTTGACTATTGGCTCCTACTGTTCTAGAGAAAAAAAACACACCTCATTATTTACAACTGCTGCATAGGTTAAAATCCTTTGTCCAAAAACAGTGACTACGGTTTGGAAATTAACTCTTCTTTTTTGGTATTTCCAAAAAATTCCTTTCCATCTGAGACTGACTCTAAAAAAAAGATTGATTAATAGATCATGTCAGCATGGAGTGCCTTGGAACTCTTTCCTATTCAAAACAGGCTCATTCTGTTTAGACTTGAATAGCCTTTAGAGATCATTTTTGTTGAGTAAAAGATCTGGCATACAATAGATACAATTCAATCTATTGTTTAAACAAATTAATTGATTAAATTGTAAGATCCTTGAAGATAGGAATTGTTTTCTTCCTCTTTTTGTATTCCTCACAGCTTAGCATATAGGAGGTGTTCATAATTTTTTTGACAATTCAGTATTGAAAAATGTGAAATATTAGAAGTGACATTCACATGGATTATAATTAATTTCATAAAAAAGTTTAATAAAATCAGTTACGACCAAAAATGTACAATAAAACACAAATAAATCACCTTAGTCAGCGAACACTTGATATTTTCCAAGAGGACAGAGATGCCTTCTAAAGGCCATACCCATAGGAGCGGGTAGGTGGCACAGTGAATAAAGCACCAGCCCTGGAGTCAGAAGTACCTGGGTTCAAATCTGCTCTCAGACACTTAATAATTACCTAGCTGTGTGGCCTTGGGCAAGCCACTTAACCCCATTTGCCTTGCAAAAACTTAAAAAAAAAATAAAGGCCATACCCATTTAGAACATTAGGTCATTTGTAAAATCTCTTGAAGAAGGGACAATAATCAATAAACATTTATTTAACACATACTACTATATAGTAGACATTGAGACTTAAGATTGATCCTTTGATTACACTAGTACAAAGAACTGTTAGGTGAAGACACTCTTCTTTCTGATACAAGCCAACACTTCAGAGACTTTTAATCTTAAAGTTTCCTTATAGCACTGAGATTAAGTGATTTGCCTGGTCATGTAGCAATATAAACCAGAGGGAGATCTTTATTTTTTTTTAATGTAGATTTTTTCAATTTTTATTTAAAGTTTTGAGTTCCAAATTCTATCCCTCATTCTCCTTCCTCCCTGTGAGATGATAAGCAATTATGTGTAGTTTGTACATGTACAATTATTTAAAACATTTCCATAATAATTTTATACAAGACCACCAACTAAAAGAAAAAAATGAAAGTGAAAATACCATCATTAATTCTTTGGCATTATCTTGGATTGTTGTATTATTAAGTGTGAGGAATGTAGGGTGTTGGTCTTCACAGGGTGTGGAGGGGAGCCCTTAGGGAATCCATTACAAAGTGGGAATGTCCCAGCCAATTGAAAGACTGGGAGAGTTTTCCTAATCCCATTCCAGGGATAGCAGACCCCAAACTGGTTCTCAACCAGTCAAGAGTGACCTAGAGGTCTTGACCTAATGCAACTGAGTTTGCATTGAATATTAACCCACACAACCCCTGTGATGATTGGTTCATTAGCATATCATGCATGGTATGATGTGTGTGTGTGGGATCATATTAGGGGTATGTCATGGAATGGGTGGACCTCTTAGATTGTAACTCAAACTCTGAGAGCCTATGAAATCCAAGAGGGAGGGGAAAGAGTTTCTGAAGACTATAAATTACCTGATGTTCCAAGACCAATTTGTGCCTCACTCCGGGTGAGGTGACCCATATCTTGCAAGGTGTATCTTAAAAGGTTTGTGAATAAAATGTACAATTTTCTCTCACTCTAGTAGGTTTTTCTTTTCATTCATTTATAACATTAAGAATAACTAAATAGTTTACTGATCTCTAGTTTCTGTATACAATGTTCACTTGGTTCTGCTTATTTCACTCAGTATCAGTTCATTTAAGTCTTTCCAGGTTTTTTTGAAATCATTCTGCATTTCATTTCTTAGAGCACAAGGATATTTCATTATAATCATATATACCATACCTTGTTTAACTGTTCTCCAATTGATGGTCATCCCTTCAATTTTCAGTTCTTAGCCACCATAAAAAGAGCTGCTAAAGTATTTTTGTACAAATGGATACTTTTCCCTTAAAGAGAGGTCTTTAAATCAGCTCTTTCTAGAATCAAGGTTGACTTTATCTACTAGCCAAACTATCTTTCTCTCAAAAAATAGGAAAGGAAAGAAAAGGAAAGGGAAAAGCCTGTAGCACCCGATAATCCTAGATAGTCTCCTATTGAGGTACGAACCAAGCTGTTCCTGGTTTGGAGACCAGATGAGATTGCCTTGCCAGGGTGATATGGAGGAATGTAGGGGTGTGCATCTATAATTTTAGCTTCTAAGAAGTATGAGACTGCAGAATTGTTTGGACCTAGGAAAGTTATTCAGGTTCTAGTTTTCAATGCAGTTCAGCATTGTTCCTGTGAGACAATTCATATGATACAGCAGAAAGAACTAGAAAAATATTCAATGAATTCAGCATTAATATAGGGAATCCCATGGAATGCTGCACCACTAAGTTTCCTAAAGAGAAATGATCTAGATCACAAATGAAGTAGGCACTGGGGATACAAAGAAAAAAGAATGAAACAATCTCTGTTCTCAAGGAACTTCCATTCTCTCTGGGAGATGACATGGAAACATATAAGTAGATACAGACCAAAGACGAAATATAGTAGTCAAACATAAGAAGATAGGGCTGGAGGGTACCATATAGTTAGAGATATTAGGAAGATTCAATGTAGAAGATGATGCTTTAGTTGAGTCTTGTAGGAAATAAAGGAGTAAGGAGAAAATTCATTCTAGGCATGGAAGACAGCCAGTATAAAGACAGGGAGATGGGATATGAACTGTTGGATACAAGAAACTGCAAAAAAAGGAAAGGAGCTAATCTACAATGAAGTCAAAAAAAGATAGGTTGGGGTCAGGTTATGAAGAACTTTATTTTTTTTTAAAGAGTTTATTTATTTTGAGTTTTATAATTTTTCCCCCATTCTTGCTTACCTCCCCCCACCCCCCAGAAGGCATTGTTAGTTTTTACATTGGTTCCATGTTATACATTGATCTCAGTTGAATGTGATGACAGAGAGATGATATCCTTAATGAAGAAAAATAAAGTATGAGATAGTAAAATTACATAATAATATAAGGCTTTTTTTTTTTCTAATTTGATGGTGATAGTCTTTGGTCTTTGTTCAAAGTCCATAATTCTTTCTCTGAATATGGATGGTATTCTCCATTGCAGATAGCTCAAAATTGTTCCTGCTTGTTGCACTGAAGGGATGAACAAAATGGTGCACCAACTACTTTGAGTTCTCTGACCAGAAAAGAACTTGTTCTCAGCTATAGTGAAAGGATGAAAGATGAAAGACAGGAGCCTCTTTTTGTAGGAACAAAAGACCACTTTATTCAGTATCCTTAACCTCTATATATCTTACCAATGCCCTTGGACAGCACAAACATATCTCGTGAGATAATCAGTGGGAGCCATACATACAAAAAGATCATAAAATTGTTTGCCTAAATTCTTGTCATACTTCCTTATCTTTACAGTTTTGGTATATATTATCCTGTTATCTCAGGATGGCTTCCTGGGCAAACACAAAAGTAGGAGAATGAAGACATCCTGAGATACTGAGCCAGCAGTATTGCAAAAACAACAGAGGGGCAAGAGGATCTTGGAGACCTTTGTCCTTGTTATCTCACAGCTGTGATCCTCAAGGATCACCAACACATCAGGGTTGATCATCACTTCCATGTTGCTGTTAGTGTGTACAGTGTTTTTCTGGTTCTGCTCATCTCACTCAGCATCAGTTCATGCAAATCTTTCCAGGCTTCCCTGAATTCCCATCCCTCCTGGTTTCTAATAGAACAATGACATACATATACCACAGTTTGTTAAGCCATTCCCCAATTGAAGGACTTTCACTCAATTTCCAATTTTTTGCAACCACAAACAGGGCTGCTATAAATATTTTTGTACAAGTGATGTTTTTACCCTTTTTTTAAATCATCTCTTCAAGGTATAGACTCAGTAGTGGTATTGCTGGGTCAAAGGTATGCACAATTTTTGTTGCCCTTTGGGCATAATCCCAAATTGCTTTCCACAAAGGTTGGATGAGTTCATGGCTCCAACAATGTATTAGTGTCCCAGATTTCCCACATCCCTTCCAACATTAATCATTGTCCTTTCTGGTCATTATTTACCAGTCTGAGAGGTGTGAGGTGGTATCTCAGAGATGCTTTAATTTGCATTTCTCTAATAAGTAATGATTTAGAGCAATTTTTCATATGACTATGGATCACTTTGATCTCCTCATCCGTAAATTGCCTTTGCATATCCTTTGACCACTTGTCAATTGGTGAATGGCTTGTTTTTTTTTAAACTTGACTCAGTTCTCTGTATATTTTAGAAATGAGTCCTTTGTCAGAAATACTAGTTGCAAAAATTGTTTTCCAATTTACTATATTTCTTTTGATCTTGGTTACGGTGGGTTTTGTTTGTGCAAAAGCTTTTTAATTTAATGTAATCAAAATTATCTAGTTTGTTTTGAATGATGTTTTCCATCTCTTCCTTGGTCATAAACTGTTTCCCTTTCCATAGATCTGACAGGTAAACTACTCCTTGATCTTCTAGTTTGCTTATGATATTGTTTTATATGTCTAAATCCTGTATCCATTTGGATCTTATCTTGATATAGGGTATGAGGTATTGGTCTAATCTAGGTTTCTTCCATGCTAACTTCCAATTTTCCCAACAGTTTTTATTGAAGAGAGATTTTTTATCCCTATAGCTGGACTCTTTGGGTTTATCAAACAGGAGATTACTATAATCATTTCCTGCTATTGCACCTAGTCTATTCTACTGATCCACCACTCTATTTCTTAGCCAATGCCAGACAGTTTTGAGGACTGATGCTTTAGTATAATTTTAGATCTGGTAAGGCTAAGCCACTTTCTTTTGTAATTTTTTTCATTGAATCCCTGGAAATTCTTGACTTTTCATTTCTCCATATGAATTTACTTACAACTTTTTCTAACTCATTAAAGTAATTTTTTGGAATTTTGATTGGTAGGGCACTAAACAAGTAGTTTAGTTTTGGTAGAATTGTCATTTCTATTATATTAGCTCTCCCTATCCATGAACACTTGATGTTTGTCCAGGTATTTAAATCTGATTTTATTTGTGTGAGAAGTGTTTTGTAATTGTTTTCAAAAAGTTTTTGAGTCTGCCTTGGCAGGTAGACTCCCAGGTATCTTATTTTGTCTGAGGTTACCTTGAATGGGATTTCTCTTTCTGGCTCTTTCTGCTGAATCATATGAAGAGCTTTAAAGGCAAAACAGAGTAAGCACTCATTAAGTGTGCTTAGAGGTTTAAAAATTTTATTCTATTTGGTCCTCCAACAATCCTGGGGATAGATACTATTAGTATTTCCATTTTTTAAATTGAGGAAACAAAGATAAATGAGGTTAAGTGACTTGTCCAGAGTCACCTGGTAGAGGCAGGTTTTGAACTCAGGTCCACTGCTCTATCCATTGTGTCACCTATTTGCCTCTCTTAGGAAGAGGGAGGGACTGTGTATGATGTGGTCAGCCTTGAACTCAAGGAAAATCACTTTGGCAGCTTGGTGTAGAACATGTTGGAGAGGGGAGAGACCTGGAGACTACTGCAATTTTTCATTTGAGAAGTAATGAGGGCATGGGCTTTGATGGTGGCTATATGAGTAGTGTAGAGTCAGATATGTGAAATCTTACAATCTAGAAATGATGAAATTTGACAATTTTTTGGTTGCATAGGAGGAAGGAAAATGAGAATGATGTCAAAGGTGTGAACCTTGGTAATTGGAAGGACAGTGGTGCCCTTGACAGAAACAGGGAAGTTTGGAAGATGGATATGGAAGTATGTGTGTGAAAGATAATGAATTCAGTTTCAGGTTCAACATTCAGTCACTTAATGAAAGCAATACATTTACAATGAAAGCACTTACAAAAGTAAATCATTACTACTACAGAAATAGAAGTTAGTATTTTCATTATTATTATTGTTAGGATGCATAGAGAAAACCATTTAGCTTATAATCAAGCTTGTAGTGTGACTAGAAGAGGACAGACTCTATGAGTTAAGTCAGAAGAGAGGATCATCATCATGAATTGAAGTAGTCTGGGAAGGCTCTGAGGAGGTACGGCCTGAACTGAACTTTGGAAGATAGATAATTCAGCTCAACAAACAATTATTAGACACTGAAGATTTGTTAGGCTCCATGCTTAGCCCTGGGGATGCAAACATACACAAAAAAAGTAAAAATTCTACTCTTGAGGTTGCATTTTTTCTGTGGGGGATTCAGTTGGCACACAGAAGTAACCAGCCCACCTGATGGGGGAAATATGGTAGACAAAGGTGCAGAGGGCAGAAGTAATTGCAATATGGAGGCGACTGAAATAGAGGGTGCTTGCTGGAAAGGAGGAAGAAGATAAGGTGGCAGATCAAGGGTAGGGTCAGTTTGTGTAAGGCCTTAAAAGCTAGACTGGGGAATTCTGACTTGATAAAGTCATGTTTTAGGAAGATGAATCTAATTCTGATGCTTTGCTGTGCCTTCTTGAAGGCTGTTTGCTGACCACAAGGTGGAGAGGGTCTATTAAATATGTGCTAAGTTCCCTTACTATCAGAGAGTCCTATCACCAAAAGTTTAACAGATGTGTTTGGTGGTGATGGTGGTGGAGGAGGTGATTGTTGTTTTTGTCTTATCAATCTGCAAAAATCACAAATATACTGAAGTTTTGATGTGTCTCCTTGGTCTTACTGGTTATGCCAGTGGAGTGCATGTCCCGGAAAGTTTTACCAAGCAGGCAAATGCTTTGAGTACTGGTCCACTAGTGGCTGTTGGTCTTTTGTCCCAGAATTTGCCTAGCTAAGCGCAGAACCTATCACCACAGGAATGGCTTTCAGGAGACAGTAGAGAGTCAAGAAGACGCTCTCTCCATTAAGGTAAGATATAGTAGGGATATGGGTAAGTGTCTGTGAAATCACTGATCTTTGAAAGAACCCTAGGATTCTATGAAGTGGAGACCAAGGGCTCTAGCTGAACTCCCCCCACCCCAAGATCTCAAGCCCTCTTCTATATGGGAAGTGATAGATAGCAAGTGGAGGGGGTAAAGCAAGTAAGAGATTAGGATCTGAGCCCAAGTTCTTGGTGAGTCCAGTGGAGTAGGAGGATGGCTACCACCTAGGCATGGAGGAAATGAAAGAGATGGGCACATTCCAACTTCTCTGACTCTCCAAGGCTCTGGGCACCAGCTCTTGAGCTTATTGACTCTTCAGGTCAAAGACTCTTCAATACAAAATCCTTTCCCACTATTGCAGATACAGCAACTTTCGGAGAGTGCTCTGGACCTCAGGGTTCACCTTCCTGAGCTTGCCTCCTTCCAGCAATTCAGCATCAGCCATGATCCGGGTCACCTGTATGGATAGTCTTATTGTACCTTGTGTCCCAACATACACTCTGATTCAGTGACATTGACCTCCTGACTGTGTCTCAGTTCTGGCATTTTTTTCTGGTTATCCTCCTTGCCTGGAACCCCTCTCCCTCTTCTACTCCAATGATTGACCTTCCTGGTTTCTTCTAAGAATAGAGTAACATCCTACCTTTTACTGGAAGCCTTCCCTAACTCCTCTTAATTCCTTTGCCTTCTTTTAAAAATCAATTCCTATTTATTCTGTCTTCATCTTGCTGTGTAGATATTTATTTGTCTCCATTAGATTACAAATTCCTTGAGGGCAAGGGATGTCTTTTGCCCCTTTTGTATCCCCCAGGGTTTAATTGGATACTTTTGGAATATCTGGAGAGGTTGGGGCCAGAGGGGAGGGATGCTGGAAGGAGAGGTGAGGATTGAGGACAAGGAAGGATTCTTCTAAGGATGGGAGCTAACTGGGAGAGCAATGGATTAATGGGATTTAAAGCTGGACTCATATCTCCATTTTATAGATGAATAAATGAAGTGACTTGCCTAAGTTCACATAGCTAGGGATTACACAATTGAAGTCTGAGCTTCAGATCTAGTGTTTTCTTGTTTCTTTTTTCTTCTTTCAGCTCTCTTCAGTATTCCATTTTTTTTGTCATGTTCCCTAACCTCAGAGGGGGCAGGATTTCTGGTTTGAAAGGCTAAAATCTCAAAGGAAAGGAATTATAGGTTGGAGGGCTTAGGAACTGATCAGCTCCTCAGTCTCTCACCTCAGTTAGGAGATCCAAGATATGGCCCTTCATATTTGTGAACACGTCCGTCAAAGTCTGGATGAAAAATGAACCATCCTCCTCATGTCGGTAGGCAATGTATCCTGGGAAACCCAGGAAGATAATTAGTATTATGTAAGGACCAGCCCAAGAGGGGAGGTTGTATGAGGGAGGTTGTATTGGATCTCAGAGGGAAATATAGGGGAAACCATGGAGTCATCCCTTGTTTGGCAGGGATTATGGGAAGGAAGCCAGGGAGACTTAGGAGAATTATGAAATAGAAATGGGGAAGTCCATGAATAGGAAAGGTAGAGAAAGGACATCAGGGAGCAGATGATGAGCCCCTACCTTCCACAGTGGCAAAGACATGCAGGATGTCAGTGAAGGTTGGGAGCTTGGGAAGCTGTTCATTTGACAAGAGGACAGTTTCTCCGCTCTTTTCTGGTGTCTCTGCTGGCGGAACCACCTCACCAGTATCTGTCCGATCTAAAAGGTAGAGGCAAGATTTTCAGGAAGAAGTCTCACAGGGTGAGAAGTAGGAGGAGAATAGCTCAGTCCTAATAGGGCTCAATTACCTAAGACCAGGGAAAGTAGGATGTAGGAACAAATTCTGGGCTTTGGATTGTGTTGGGTCAAGGTGGTAGGACTATGAGTTCTCTGTGTCCTAGGATTAGGTCTTGATTGGGTTCTGAGCTCAACAATTTGTGAGATCCCTGTGGTTATGGAGCTAGGCTCTGGGCTATGGGCACTGGAATCTTTAGGGTCTGGTCCTGGGTGGGCTCTGTTGAGCTCTTTGCTATGTTAGACCCTAAACTCTGTGCTCTGGGCTTCAAGCTGGACTGGGCAAGTTAGAGAGATCCTGCCTCCTCCTCTTCCTCCTCTTCTTCTACTTCCTTTTTTCTTCCCCCTTCTAGCTTTCTCTTCTTTTTCCCCTTCTCCCCTTTCTTCTCCTCCTCCTCCTCTCTTTCTCCTCCTTTTCCCCTTCCTCTGTTTACCTCCTCTGCAGGCTTGTACTATGAACACCTTAGGTTTGCCCCTAAGGGCCGGGGAGTTCTTGTTAGTGAGCATAGAAAAGAGTTCCTCCAACTTAATGGTTTGACCATCGACTCCCAGCAGTATGCCTTCCTCGCCATGGGCCATGAGCACCACAAAGCAGCAGCTCACTGGCTCTTCCATCTGCTCCAAGTCATCTCTGAACTTCTCCAGCTCCTCCCAGAAACCCTGTCCAGGAGATATTCAAGTCCAGGAATCTTGGCTGAGCCAGACCCAAAGTTTCAAGGGGATATGCAATGATCTGAGAAGGGAGAAGAAGAACAGAGGAACCCTCCCCCTTTCCCCTTTGGCCCGACCCATACCTCACCAGAACCTGGGGGGGAGGGGACTGGACAATGGGGCTATACCTTAGCTGGAAGGTTCCTCCTCACTGTGCTCCTAAAGCCTAGGGCCTTGTACATCTGCTCCAGGGCCTGCACATCAGTTTCCGATCCTGCTCGGTTCTTGGTGTTACACAGGGTCAGAGCCAGACGGGCATGTGACATGTCATAAGCATCCTAGGGCCCAGAACAGGTCATGGGTCAGGAGCACACTGGATCCAGGGACCTTTGTCCCCTTGCCAACTTAAAGATTTTACTTCATCCCTTTCCCCATCCTCAGTGGGATCATTCCCATCTGTACCTCCCCCCACCCCCAATTCCCTCACCCCACCTCCACCTCTACCTCATTGGATGAGCCATAACTTGTCCCTTCTTGAGCCTGTGTAAACACACCTGATCTGTGGATTGTTCCGTTTCTGAATCTGTAGACTGCTGGGGCTCTGAGCTCATGTTTCCTCTCTCTTGTTCTAAGGCTCAGGGCCTTCAATTGGATCCTAAGGGATGGTATGTGTTGTGGGAAGTGGAGGTGGAGCTGGTGCAGAGGAATCAGATGGAGGCTCTCCTGGGGAGGGATACAGGGACAGGAAATGTTTCCCACTGCATTCATCAGGGGAGGTAGAGTTGAAGGATCCCAAAGTCAGGTGATACCCCTCCCCTCTTCTGAGGAGAGATCATGCATAGTATAATGGAAAGGGTACAGGGCTTGGAGTCAAGAGACCCAGATTAGAGCCTCATCAATGCCAGATCCTGCCCATGTGTGACCTTCATCACCCTCCCACTATTCATTTATTTATACATTACTACATTATACATTACTTGTTGTAAAAGTAAACATAATCCTCCCTCTCCCCACAATAATAGAGAAACTTCATGAAAAATAAAGTGAGAGAAAAAGGAAAAAAATTGTACTTTAGTTGACCTTCATTTTTCTGGGCTTCAGTTCCCTCATCTGTTAAAAAAAGGGGGAATAGATGATTTCTCATATTCCTTCCAATCTGATACTGACTCCATGATCTCTTCTTCCATATTAGAGAGGAAAATGTCTGATGAGTGACAGATTGTTTTGTCCACTCTGGACAACTGGTAGGTGCTAAGCAATGGGGATGCAAAGAGAGGCAAACTGCAATCCCTTCCCTAAAGGAGTTCCAATTCTTTTTTTTTTGGTTTTTGCAAGGCAAAGGGGTTAAGTGGCTTGCCCACGGCCACACAGCTAGGTAAGTATTAAGTGTCTGAGGTCAGATTTGAACTCAGGTACTCCTGACTCCAGGGCCAGTGCTTTACCCACTGCACCACCTAGCTGCCTCAAGGAGCTCCAGTTCTAATGGGGGAAATTACATGCAAACAAGTATGTACATACAAGTGTGGGCATGGAAGGCAATATCAGAAGAAAGGCACTAATCCTGAGGGGAGAGGAAGAATTATTGAAGGCTCCTTATAAAAGATGGGGTTTGAGTCGAATCTTGAAGGAACCCAGGAAAGCAGGTAGAGGGGGGGAGACTTTAGAGTTAATGTAATCTCTGTCCTCTTTACAGACAGGAAAATTGAGGTCCAGAGAGGAGAAAGTAACTTGCCCAAGGTTATATAAGTAGGAAGTAGTAGCTAAACTGAGGTTCTTTGACACCCTAGCTTTTGTGCTCTTCCTAAGGTGTCTTTCTGGGTTCTAGGAAATTCCTTAAAAGGGTAGTAGTAGGCAAGATGGCAAAACCTTTAGGTGAGATTCTAGAAGCTGCAAATGATTATGATGAAGAAAAGGGGGAAGCATCTAAAGAGAGAGGGAACCGAGATTTCTTTTTTTCCTTTTTGGTTTTTGCAAGGCAATGGGGTTTAGTGGCTTGCCCAAGGTCACACAACTAGGTAATTATTAAGTGTCTGAGGCCAGATATGAACTCAGGTACTCCTGACTCCAGAGCTGGTGCTCTATGTACTGCGCCACCTAGCTGCTCTGGAACTGAGATTTCTAAAGGACACATTTTAAGAAATAAAAACAATGGCAGACAAAAGGATGAATCAATCAACCAGCACTTATTAAAGTGACAAGCACCTATTAAAAGCCATCATAGGCAGGGTCCTAAACCAGGCAATGGAGATAAAAAGACAAGACTCTGTTTTCAAGGCACATAAATTCTAGGGAGTGGTGAGGAAAGTCTGCAACACTATATAAGGGTGTGCAAAATAAATACAATTTTTGGAAGCAAGGGCACTAGTAGCTGCAGGAAGGTCAGGGCAGAGATTAGTAATGACTATCTCTAGATGATGGTGCTTAGGATAAGTTTCAAAGGAAATAGCATTCTCAGAAGGAGCACCTGTCAAAATGAATTTCATAAAATGCAGATCTGATCAGGGCACTACTCCCCCCAAATTCTTTTGGTTTTTAAAACCCTTCACAATTGGTCCCCTTCCTACCTTTTCAGTAACAATGATCTTATTGCTTTTTAACTCAGTCCTAATATCTCTTCTCTGGACTATCCCTCTGACTTAGAATGCCCATCTTCCCCCCCCCCCCTTTCATCTAGCTTTCCTGGCTTTCTTCAAGACTCAGCTGAAATCTGGGCATCTTTAGCAGACCATATCTCCACCCTGTTTGCTTTACTGCATCTCTATATTTTATATGGACAGTGTCTCCCTCATGAGAATGAGAGCTCCTTGTGGACAGGGACCATGTTTATGACTGGCTTTGTCCATCTTGTCTGAAACATTGAAAATGTTTAACTTTCAGCTTGACCAGTTGAATGACCGAGAATGAGGGGAGGGAACATTTGGACTTCAGGACAATTGAGACAAAGACACAGGGGAAGCAGATAGAGGGTTGCTCATGTGAAAATTAGGAAGAAGGCCAGTTTAATGACCTCAGAGAGCTTGTAGAGTGCAGGAATGTAAAATAAGGCTAAAAAATATAAGGACAAAAGATACAAAAGAGATGCATGGTCTTGTAAGAATGTTGGGAATGCTAAAACTTCAAGTGAACAGAGACCATGAATACTGAGGACAAGGAAAAAGTAGCTTTAAAAGATATTTTGAAGTATTTACCAGAATGTTTGCCATCATGGGGAGGGGGGAGGGAAGGGAGGGTGGCATAAAAATGTGAAACTCATAAACTTAAAAATGATGAATGTTGTATGTAATTGGAAAAATATAACATTTCAATAAAAAAGATATGTTGGGGGGCAAGGTAAGGATGGGACAGTCAGAAGAGCATCTTTGGGGTTCAGAGTCATATCCACTCACTTCTGCTTCCTCCAGGTCACCAACATAGCCTCAGCTTCCTCAGCCTCAGGGGACATTTGTTGTCCTTCAAATGACCACTATAGCATTGGTACATGCTATCATTCTACTTTCAGTCCATTGTCACATCCTCCCCATTGCATCTTTGACCTGACAATACAATCTGTCACTTGCCCTAGGAAGCTTCCCAGACTCTTCAGGTTCAGACCCCTGAACTATCTGGACCATCTGAATCCCCAGAGCACTCTTTGAATCTCCAGTACACATCATCTCAGTCAATTTTGCATTGTATGATAGCTCTGTGTAAAGGAGAGACTATGCCTCTTATTCCTCTTAGTCTCCTAGAGGACCTAACACAGGACCCTGACCAGAGGAGGATGTCAGTGAGTACATACTTTTTGAATTAATGAGTGAATGAATGTCTTGCTCTGACCTTGATTTAATCCTGTCAGAGAATGAAGCTGTTCCTGTAGGGATTAAGGGAGAGAGAGAGAGAGAGAGAGAGAGAGAGAGAGAGAGAGAGAGAGAGAGGAAAGAAGAGAAGAGAAGAGAAGAGAAGAGAAGAGAAGAGAAGAGAGGAGAGGAGAGGAGAGGAGAGGAGAGGAGAGGAGAGGAGAGGAGAGAGAGAGAGAGCGAAAGCAAGAGGAGAGATGAAAAATAGAGGAAGAAAGAAAAGAGGGAAAAGAAGAGATGAGATGAGATAGATGGTGAAGGCAATAAGAGAAATGAAGGGACAGAGGACAGGATGAATAGGACAAGATGAGGAGGAGAGGACAGAAGGAGGAAGTATAGTGAAGGGAAGAGGCAGAGAAAGAAGGAAAGGGAGAAAGAGGGATGGGATGGAGAGGGAGAAGAGGAATAAGAAAGAAGAGAGAAAGATAGGGGGAGGAGTATGGGCTAGATGAGAAGTGAGAGAGAAGGAAATATTGTTGGTGAGAGGTCACTGGGGCTAATCCCTGGGAGCCAGGATTTGGGTAAATCCCAGTGTGGAGGGCAGGGCTTACCCACTCTGAAAGCAGCAATCCCACAGCAGAAGGGTCAGGAGGATGACTTCTTGGAGAAGGAGGAAGGAGGGTTCAGTCCTTGTCCTGAACCCAGGTTTTCAGCATTGGGGATGGTTCAGATCACAGGTGCATCAGCAAACTCCTTCCCTTCCCTTTTGGCCACACTGGGCAGAGGAAATGTGCTGTATGTGGGGAAGAGAGAGCTCCCTTTTTGTCAGGCTAGCTGTCACCTTGACTGCCAGTGACTTGAATGATCTTCCTGACTTCCTTTTGTATTGGTGTATAGAAAAGGAAACTCCCTTCCTGCAGACCTGGGTGAGGAAATTTGGCCAAACATCAAGGCATGCCTATCCTTGACACCACCCAAGCAAGGCTCATCTAGGAGCTACTGCCTTCAGGGAGATGAGCAACACTAGGAACACCAAGGCCAAGATTTTGCACCTCAACAATCCATAGACAACCTTCTCAAGTTGTCTTCTCACCCCTTCTTGATCTTCCTCACTTCTCCAATTTTTCCTCTTTCCCCCAGCTTCTTCTTTCCATTACTTTTTCATACCTAACAACTCACCCCCATTTCACTTAATGAAATTCTTCCTAACCTTTGAGATTTTGGGTACCATTTTTTAATGATCCTGCTCAACTAAAGCACTTCTACCAATCTGGTCATCAGTACACAATTATTAAACATTCCTTGTATGCAAAACTTTCTTTACTATCTACTCAGCCTCTCCCATTCTTATCTTTTTCCACCTTTCTTACCTTACATCTTCCTACCATTCTTATCCTCATCCCCTCTTAGCCTTATTACCATCCTCAACATCACTCCTAATATCTCTCTCACATCCTAATCCTGTGCATATTTATTCTCACCAACATCTTCACTCTGGGAACCTTGTCCTTACTCTTCTCATCAATCTTATCCAGAATCACAAAGAAGTTAAATAGGTAAGCCTTTCCCCTATCATTTCTTACCATCATCATATCTATCCCTGAATAAACCTCACCCCTTTATAATCTTTCTCTCATCTCCAATTTTTCCTCTCTTCCCCAGCTTCTTTTTTTTCATTACTTTGTCTTTTATACATAACAACTCACCCCCATTTCACTTGATGAAATTCTTTCCAACCTTTGAAGTTTGGAGTACCAGTTTTTAAATGAAGTTATTGGTAAACCAGCACACATCCAAACACAAACAACCAAATTAACAAAATGATTCAATATGATAAAGGAACTGGGAGTGTTTAGTCTATGGAAATCAAAACTTTGTGGGAGACATGACAATCATCCTCAAATATTCTAAGGGTTTAGATTCATTCTGCTTAGCCTAGGAAGTCAGGGGGAGGAGCAGTTCATTTTACAGGTGAGGAAACTGAGGCAAACAGGACTCAGTGACTTGCCCAGAGTCACACAGTAAGTGTCTGGAGCCAGATAAATCTTTCTGATTTATCTATGTCACCTAACTGTGCTGACCTGATGGTAAAGGAAGTTTCCTAATCTGTACCAATGAATCCAGATCCAGTCTTTATCCTATCTTTATTTCTAGTTCTTATTTTTTATGAGTACCTATTTCAAAGTTCCATAGTTTCTTCCATGTGGGTCTTCCTTCTACTCATAACGTACTATGAGGACCTCAGTTTACATTCTGACTCAGCTATTCACTAGTCCTGTGAATTTAGGCAAATTACCTAACTTCACTGGGCCTCTGTTTCCTCATTTATAAATGAGGCAGTTGGATTTGATCACATATGAGGTTGTTTTTAACTCTAGGTTTATGATCCTATGATCCTATCACTTAACCCCTGTAGACCTTGGTTTCCTCATCTATAAAATGAGAGAGTTGGTGGTTCCTTCCAGTTCTTAAAAATACTAAGGTCATTTGCTCCTTAATATAGAGATTATACTTCTAAAAAATTCCTTTACTACATGGTGATTAGTTTTCATGAACCTAGCCAGGTTGGTGCTTAAATGACAGACACACCATCTAGTGTTGAACTTGTAGTCTTTCTAACTTAGTAGGACTTGCCAGAACTTGTGCTTCTAGAAAGTTAACTCTTGTGGTCTGGAGTTTGTGTAAATGGAGTAAATGTGTGGGAGGGTGGAGAAGGGAAAGAATGAAGGCAATGTCGAAACTAAGGTACCTGGAGAAAGTGACAGAAGCTGAAGTGATGGCTCAGAGAATTAGGGATCAGGTAAATTGATCTCAAAACCCCAGGAACCAAGAGAGCTGGGCTTGGAAGGCTAAGCATCTTGATTTTAGGTTCAAAGGTTATGGAAATACAGAAAATAACAAAAGTTAGAGGTCCTAGAGCTAAGGTAATGCTTCTAAATAGAGGTACTGATGCTCAGAGAAGTTGACTAGTGGTAATTAGAACCAGATATGGCTCTATAGAATCACTAACATTCAGAAACTAGTCTCATGACCCATTGGAAAGAAAACTGCAGGTCCTGCAGAAGATGAATGTCAGGGTCCCATAATCCCTGATTGTTGGCATCCCATGACTTCTTACAAGCATGTTCAAGAGACTATGCAGGGTTTAACTAAGCCATTCTGCTGGAGGTATATGTGCACCTTAAGACCTCCAGAAACTTCCAGTATACCCCACTGTATATAGCTTTCCCCAGGGAGATACAACATAAGGAAACACAAACATAGATATAGAGGAAAATATCCTATGTACAAAGACTCTCCAGAGTCTACTGAGTTCTTGCTTTAATCTCTGACTTTCTATGACTCTCCTTCCTGATAACCATGAAGTTTTGAGGACTATCTTAGGAATACTAGGTTATTAGCCTAGGTTATCTTTTTTTTTTTTTTTTTAGGTTTTTGCAAGGCAATGGGGTTAAGTGGCTTGCCCAAGGTCACATAGCTAGGTAATTATTAAGTGTCTGAGGCTGGATTTGAATTCAGGTACTCCTGACTCCAGGACCAGTGCTCTATCCACTGTGCCACCTAGCCACTCCTAGCCTGGTTATCTTCTAAGGGAAGTAAGGCAGTGCAGTGGATGAGACGAAGAAGACCAGAGTTCAAATCTGGCTTCAGATACTTCTTTGCTATGTGACCTTGAGTGAGTCTTAACTAACTTAACTTAGTTTAACAATTTAACAACTTCTCTGATTGCCTCAATTTCTTCAGTGGTAAAATGGGGATTATAAGGACCTAACTAGCAGGAATGTTTGAGAACTGAATGTGACAATATTTGTAAAGAGGTTAGCACAATGACTGGCACATAGTATAGAAGTTAACAAATATAAATAATTTATAAATAAATATTCTTTCCTACTCCCCCTCACCCACTAGCTCTATTTTTATACTCTTCCTATAGAGGAATATAGAGGCTAGTGCTCTCCTCAGGAAAAGTTAGCAAAAAAGTTTACCCTCTAGTTTCTGAAGTTCAGTTGTTCTGCCTTTCTCATTGAGATAACAGAACCCAAGAAAATGAAAGACCAAAGCCAATGGGAGGAAAGAGAAGCAAGGATGAATGCTGTATTGCTGTGTGAGTCAGCTATGAGAACTGTCCAAGTATTTGTCCTGTAATTTCTTACCCCTTTTACTTTCCCCATTTGTTTATCCCTGTTAGAGTAAGGTCCTCTATAGCCCCTTTGGATATCAACATATAATCTGGACTTGATTGTGCACTTTTGATTGTGCTATTAGGAACTGTTTACTGAGGAAGGAAATTGGATATTTTCAATACCTGAATTTCTATTTATTTTTATCAGTGACTTGGATAAAGCTGCAGAAGGCATATTTATGGAATTTGTAGCTAATATAACTATAGGAAGGATAATTTATGTATTAGAAGACAGAGTTAAGATCTAAATAAACTTAAACCAATTATAGCAATAATAAAAATAATAGTAACAATAATAATAATAATTAACATTTATATATGTATTTAAGGTTTTTGAAGTGTTTTACAGACATGATTAGCTTAATAGAATAAGATGAATTTTAATAAGGCTAAATATAAAGTTGGGCTGGGCAGTTCAGTGGTCCAGTGGGTAGAGTGCCTGACCTGGAGTCAGGAAGGCTCATTTTCCTGAGTTCAAATTGTCCTTAGACACTTACAGGCTTAAGTCACCTTGGTCTGTTTGCTTCAGTTTCCTCATGAGATGGAGAAGGAACTGAGAAACCTCTGCAGTATCTGTGCCAAGAAAATCTCAAATGGGGCCATGAAATTTAGACTTGACTGAATAACAAAACATTTTGTGCTCCAAAAACATCAACCAATACAGACTGAAAAAGGTGTGATCAGGTTATATTTCAGATGAAAAAGATTCAGGCATTTTAGTAGACCACAAGCTTTATTTGAGTCAGTAGTGGGACCTGACCAAAAAAAGAGCTAAGAGTCTTAGACATCATTAAGACCACATTTGGAGTTTCATATTTCAGTCTGGATACCAAATTTAAAGAAAGATACTGAAAAAAATGAAGTATGAGAAAATAGTAGTAGTAGCAATTGTCCTTTGGTATTGAAGAAGATCATGACATCAGGAAAGTGATGTCATGACTTATACATGATATTTACATGAGGAGGAGTGTAAAAATGCCATTCTCTAACCTATGTGAACCTAGTGGCCTAACATAGTTAGATCAGGTCAGTTGATCATCAGTGGGAGACTTTGATCTTTTAAGAGTTAGATGGTAAAAAGTTACTAAAATGTGTGTATCTCTTGACCCAGTAATACTGCTGCTATTTCTATACTCTAAAGAGATTACCTCACATTCAGGACCATCTCCAGTTGTCTTGATTTATATCTGGCCACTGGACCCAGATGTCTCCTGAGACTGGCGACTTATTATAGCCCCTCCTCACTTAAATCCAATTTACAAGCATGTCATGGCATCATCTCCCTAATGTCACAGTCTTCTTTGAGAAGCGTAAACATCATCCAAAGAGATCAAAGAAAGGGAGAAAAGGTGCATTTATATAAAAAGTATTTCTAGCAAGTCTTTCCATAGAAGCCCCAAACTGGCAACTAAGAGGGGTACTACTTTGTTGAAGAATGGCTAAACAAACTGTGGTATATGAATGTCATGGAATATTACTATGCTATAAGAAATGATGAAATGGACAGCTTTAGAGAAAACTGAGAAGACCTTTATGAATTATTGTAGAGTCAAGTGAACAGAGCTAGAACAATTTATACAATAATAACAAAATTGCTGAGAAAAACAACTTTGAAAAAACTTAAGGACTTTGTAATATGAAACAAATCACAAGTCCAGAAGAGTGAAGTTAAGAAATATTTATTAAGCCCCAGTTGTGTGTTAGAATACAAAGAAAAGGGGCGGCTAGGTGGTACAGTGGATAGAGCACTAGTCCTGGAGTCAGGAGTCCCTGAGTTCAAATTCAACCTCAGACACTTAATAATTACCTAGCTGTGTGGCCTTGGCAAGCCACTTAACCCCATTTGCCTTGCAAAAACTTAGAAAAAAGGGGAGAATACAAAAAAGGTAGCAACAGCAAGAAAAACACAAAGTGAACACTGAAAATGAAACATGTCTCCCACCTCCTGCTAGAGAGGTGATGAATTGAAAATGAAAAATGAAACATACACTGGCATGGCCCACGTGGGCGTTGGGACTATGTATATTTGTAGGAGAGTTCTATTATTTATATTCAGGGTGAGGGGGCAGGAGGAGGGAATGGAAAGGAGAAATAAATGATTGTAAAAATATTTGTTTGGATGATGAGGTTCAAGTAAAGGAGTGAAGGAACTGAGAAGCTAATGATGTTTTGTATGGAGAGATGTTTTTGCATGTGAAAGGTAGAGACAAACTAATTGTCTAAAGTGGATAAAACACTGGTATAAAGTCAAGAAAGGTAGTTCAAATCCAGTCTCAGATTGGATATACTAGCTGTGTGATCCTGGACAAGTTACTTACCCACTGTGAGAATCAAATGAGATATGTTTTTTTTTTTTTTTTTTTTTTTTTTTTACAAGGCAATGAATGGGGTTAAGTGGCTTTCCCAAGGCAACACAGTTAGATAATTATTAAGTGACTGAGGCTGGATTTGGACTCAGGTACGCCTTACTCCAGGGTCAGTGCTCTATCCACTTCGTCACCTAACTGCCCCACAATGAGATAAGTTTTGTAAAGCCCTTAGCATTATGTCCAATTCATGGTAGGCACTTAATACTTGTTTTTATTTCTCCTTTCAAATATTCAAAAAAGACTGCACTGAAGAAAAAAAATCAGTCTTCTTTCACTTGACTCCAAAAGTCAGAACTAGGAAGAGTGGGTACAAGTTCCAGATTTAGGTTTGATAGCAGGAAAAACTTCCCAATAATTAGAACCATGTCAAAGTGGAATGGGTTGCCTCCACAGAGAGTAGATTTTCCATCATGGAGCAGGTTAAAAGACCACTTGGAGGATGATTAGAGAAGGGAGTCTAGTTCAAATCTAGTTTAGAGGCAATGGCCCTTCTAGTTTATAATTTCTCCCACCAGTTCATCACCTCCTTCTGTCTTTCCGAGAGCTCTGATTGCTGGGGCACTGGAAGGAGATCATGGAGAGATGGCTAGAATGCCTAGTCTCATAGAGTTGACAGCACTTTCATAGGCTGAGAATCATGGGTAGGGCACTTCTGGCAAGACAAGATGGTAACATGTGATGACACAGAAGTGAAGTTGAACAGGTGTGTTCTCAGTACAATAAAATCAACCTGCCCAACAGGAGTAGATAAGGAGATGCTGAGAAATGAGGTCAGGCAGGTGGGGTGGAGTAGGTTTATGAAGGACCTGAGAAGTTAGACATAGATGTTTTAATCTGTAGTATTGGGGGGGGGGGGGGAAGCCTCCAACCCCTAAAAACTGGACTTGGAGTCAGGATATCTTCAATGTGCTCTGTTACTGACAGGCAAATCATTGTTCCTCTCTGGGCCTCAGTTTCCCCATATACAAAATGAAAGGGCTCAACAAGATCTCTAGGGAACCTTCCAGTGCTGACAATTTACCTTGCCTCTTTTAAAAATAGAGCTAATGATAGACTCATGTTGGAGTAGAGGAGGGACGTGACCATTGCAGTGCTTTGGGAGGATGACTCTGGAGACCTTATTAATCTCTATAATTACCTCCATTATCATGCATTCTGAGAAAGAGAGGAAGAGTAGAGGGTAGGATTGGAAATGGGAGTGAAGGAGCTCTGTCATCATGTCAAATCTGCCTCATGTAGCCATAACATGGGATGCTACTAGCTCCAAATGATGCCTTTACTGGTAGAATTCCAGAATCTCAGAGTTAGGAAGTACCTTCCATCATAAAAGAGGACAAGTCCAATCTCTGTTCATATATCTTTTGATCCTAGAACATGCTTTCCATTCTAATTCAGGATCTTCCACTGACAGTTCATCCTTCTCTGACCCCAAGGCTTTTTTTTTTTAAAGTTTTTGCAAGGCAAATGGGGTTAAGTGGCTTGCCCAAGACCACACAGCTAGGTAATTATTAAATGTCTGAGACCGGATTTGAACCCAGGTACTCCTGACTCCAGGACTGGTGCTTTATCTACTGCCACCTAGCCGCCCCCAGACCCCAAGGCTTTTCAATACATTTTTGGTTCTCTTGATATAGCACTTGGGGCTCTAATCAGACTAATAATAATAATCTTTTTGACCTCAGCTCCCAAAGTCCTTTGGTGCCTCTAGGGATCTATGTGGAGGAAAGACTTTAGCAACTTTTCATATAATTGCCTCCTTTCATTCATCCTGCGAACTTACTTTCACCTTTTTTCCTAATCCCTACCATGGCCTCCATCCTTGGGTCCTTAGATTCTCTTCTCTTTTTTTTTTGTTTCTATCTTCCTTTCTGGAGAGCCTCAGAAATCAACTCCTTCATATATGGCAAGTAAAACCCATCTCTACAGGGACTTTCTCCAGATATGAAAAATTTAAGCCTATATGATCCTTTCCCAGGGAATCACCTTCTAGGGACATTCCAGATAACTCAAATGTACCTTAAATTATCATACTTAAATCTTCCTTAGTCTTGGATTGGGAATGTGAAGTAAATGTGGTTTTCATGGGATCATAGCTTTAGATTTAGATACGGAAAAAACTTTGGTGGCCATATAACATAATTGTCCCCTATGGGGAAACTGAGGCCTAGAGGAGTTAAGTAACTTGCTTAAGGCCACATAGGTAATGAGTAGTAGGGACAGAATTCACACTCAGGCCCTCAAAGCTCTTTCTGCTATCTCACACTGTCTCTTACATCAAATCACTTGGAATCAATCCAGATTTCTTATTTGCCCCTGGAAAATGTAAGAGCATTGAAGTGTTTGGTTCATATTAGAGATTAGAGGTTCAAGTTTGGGTGTAGAGACAGAGAAATAAGAGTGATGTTGTAAAAAAAAGAAGCCAGGATTTGTTCCCAGAACTGGATAAAATCTTTCTCCTACTTCAAACTTAGTTGACCTTGGGTCAGTCTATTGCAGTTTCCTCATCTATAAAATGAAGTATTGTTGAACTAGACATACTCTGAGATCTCTATTTAGCTGTAAACACTTTTATACTTATTACTTCAATTAATCTTCACAATAGTTCTGTGAAGTAGGTACTGTTATATTTATTGATGACTTAAATCATGTGAAAGGATGAATATAGAGGGAGAAAGAGCAGAAGGAACTTCCCAAAGATTGAGTGCTGAGCCAAGTTTGGGGGCAATGGAGGTGGCAAGCTGTAAGACTGTAGTGGTAGGAAGATAATGAAGAGAATCTTGGTGTTAAAAGAAATGAACTGTCTCAATGTAGTTCAACAAGGACTTTAGTGAGTTCAAATCTTAAAAACAATTTCAAACTTTAAAGATTTGAAGAGGACATTTGGATAGCACAGTGAAGCTGTGCCTCAAGTCAGAATGATTCATCTTCCTGAGTTCAAATCTGACCTCAGACACTTATTATCTGTGTGATTCTGGGAAAGTCACTTAACCCAGTTTGCCTATATTTCCTTATCTATAAAATGAACTAGAGAAGGAAAAGGCAAACTATGCCAGTATATTGTCTTTTTTACTACTAATAATGTACACCTATTAAATGAAAGACATTTAGCCATAAAATTTGAAATGCAAAAATGAAATAGTCCTGCCCTCAAGGAATTTGCATTATAGTAGGGAGATGAGACAAGTCCAGAAATGGATATAAGATAAAATGAACTTACACACTTAACTTCCTTATTTCACTTCAGTGTTGGGAGAGGTTCAAGAACAACTAAATTTGATTGTTTATTGGAGTGAAATAATTTAGTGAAAGATTTAGATTTAGAACTGGAAGAAACCTTATAGATCATTGAATATAACTTTCTTCTTTTACAGATAGGAAACTGAGATCTAGGGGAGTTAAATGATGCCATGACCTGCTGTGGCAGAAGAGGACTGAGAAAAAAAGTTGGAAAGAGACATTAGAGTAGCATAGTGACAGGAGATTTCTTTTCAGAGAAGATGGATCTATTGAAACAACTACAGAATTGATAGGTCTGGCTGAGACTGAGAAAATAACTGACTATGGAATCTTCTCTTTTTTTCTGTCACTGAACTCCCCAAACTACTCCCTTGCCATGATTTCTGAATTCAGAATTCCTTCAGAGTCTTTGTGTCTTTTTCTAATTTATTGGTCCTATTGGATATATAAATAGAACACTGAGAAGGGACTTTGTCATACTGTCTACACTTTTGTCCATTCTCAGGGATACTGCCTTGCAGAGCTCACCTAAAAGAGGTGCCCAGGGGAAAGCTAGGTGGTGCAGTGGATAGAGTACAGGGCCTGGAGTCAGGAGGATCTGAGTTCAAATCTGGCCTCAGATACTTAATAATTACTTAGCTGTATGACCTTGAGAAAGTCACTTAACCCCATTGCCTTGCAAAAACCAAAATAAAAAAAAGAGGTGTCATGACAGATTAAATTTTGGACTTGGTGTCAGAATTACCTGAGTTCAAATTCAACTCCAGATATTTATAAGCTGTGAGAACTTGTGGAAATCACTTAATCTTTGTCAACCTGAGTTTCCTCATCTATAAAATAACAATGCCTACTTCACAGAACTATTGCGAAGATTAAATGAGGTATTAAGTGTAAAAGTGCTTTATAAAATTTAAAGTATTATACAAATGCATACAAATATTAACTTATTATTAGATGATGATAATGATGGTAATTATGATGATAATGATGACAACTCCTGGGTTTGGAAAAAGCTATTGGAGATCTTGGAGATCCTGTGAGATTTATTACTGTATATTGCTTTGATTTTTGCTATTTTGCTATTGCTTTTTTTCTTTTTCTTTTTTTGTGTGAGAAGTTGTACCAAGTTATACCATTTGTGTGAGAAGTTATACCATTATACCAAGATCACATAACTGGGGCTTATGGAAATATATCTTGTTAAAGAAGAAATGAGGGTTGCCATTAGGTGGCAGCTCAGAACTGTCTTTTTTTAAAAATTATCAACACATTGAGTTTAATATGGCATACAGTTGCATAAATTTTTACCATTTTTAATTCATTTTCATTTTGAAAATTAATAATTATCACAATAAAGAATTTAATATCACAAGTAACCTTTCCATATGTCAAAGGAGATACCTTTGAAACATTTTGCTTGTCTTCTGACAAGAAGTCCATAGTGTCATTAGAATTATAAGTAGAAGAAACCTCAAAAGTCATCTAGTTTAGGTATAGCCATTCCCTCTACAGTATACTAAACCAGTAAATTTGTTCAAAGAACTCTAGTAAGGGGGAAAGTCACTACATTCCAATAATGCAGACCATTCAACATTTCCATATTTCTCAATCTTGGAAAGTTTTCCCTTATATGTAATCAAAACTTGCTTTTATATACCTTCCATTCATTGTTTCTAGTTCTACCCTCCGAGGCCAATTAGAAAAAATTAATCTTAGAGCTGTTCTAATTGGGTAAATATTTCACACCCACTACAACAGAAGATCAAACATAGCATAGGCCCACAACATTCCGGAGTGAGGCCTGAGCCAGATTAAAATGCAGATCCTAGGGGTGGAGCCAAGATATTGAAGTAAACTGAAGAACGCACCCAATTTCTCCCCCCCCCAAACTCCTCCAAATAACTTTAAATAATGATTCTAAACAAATTCTACAGTGACAGAATCATCAAAAAGACTAAGTGAAACAATTTCCAACCCAAGACAATTTGGAAGATCAAGTGGGAAGAGTCTAATTCATCAGGGTAAAAGAAGAGTGCAGTGCAGCCCTGGCAGAGCTGTGCAGGAGCAAATTGTCCCCAACCATCCAGGAAGAGAGAGTGAGCACCTGGGTCAGTAGCTGCAGAATTATAACCAAGAATCAATTATCTACAAAAATGAACATACTCTTTCAGGGGAAAAGATGGATATTCAATGAAATAGGATTCAAAGTTTCCTGATGAAACATCCAGAGCTGAACAGAAAATTTGATCTTCAAAGATAAGACTCAAGTGAAGCATAAAAATGTAAATAGGAAAGACAAATCCAGACCTCTCATCCTAGAGATTGCCAAGGACAATTTCCAAGGTCAGCAGAAAAACTCTGCTGCAAGAGGATGAGAGTAGAGCCCAGTCCTTCACAGGCCTCAGCAGTGCAGAACAGACCCCAGCAGACCAGGAGCAGCCCTTTGGAGTCACTGAATTAGCAGAGGCAGCTGATTCTGGAACTTGCAGTCCATGGATAGTAAGGGATTCAGAAGGTTATTAAAGAGGTCTCTTTACTATCCCTGAGACAGGACAGTATTGCTTTGCCCATACTCAGATCTAGGTCACAGCCTGGGGCCCCAATGTCAGGATGAGGAGCAGAAGCACAATAGAGCTTACTGCCTCAGAGGAGCAGGGACTCTCCTCACACAGGTCCAGGGGCAGAATGGAATGTTTGTGGTACCTATACTCCAGAGCATAGGCTAGGAGAATAGTCATAACCTCTCCTTAGATTATAAGGCCTTGGAAGAATTGAAAACTTGCAGGTCCCTAGAAGTATTTCTGAAAACTGCTGCAAAAATCTCCTAAAACTTGGGACATGCACCCTCTACCCTGGAAGTAGAGCCCCACTTTAACAAAGAGTTAAAATCAAATTATAGGCTGAGGAAATGATTAAACAACAGGAAAAAACTGTTATTAGACATTTACTCTGGTCAAGAGGAAAATCAAAATATACCAAGAAGAAGATAACAAAGTCAAAGCTTCTACATCCAAAGCCTCCAAGAAAAATATGAATTGGTCTCAGGACATGGAAGAACTCAAAAAGGATTTTGAAAATCAAGTAGGAGAGATAGAGGAAAAACTGGGAAGAGAAATGAGAGTGATGCGAGAAAATCATGAAAATTGAATTAGCAGCTTGGTGAAGGAGATACCAAAAAAAAAAAAAGACCACCAAACCAAACCAAAAGAAAACCTGAAGAAAATAACATCTTAAAAATCAGCCTGAGTCAAATGGGAAAAGAGGTCCAAAAAAAGCAAATGAAGAGAAGAATGTTTTAAAAAGCAGAATTGACCAAATGGAAAAGGATATATAAAAGCTCACTGAAAAAAATAATTCCTTAAAATCTATAATGCAGAACAGGGAAGGTTATGACTTTGTGAGAAATCAAGAAACAAATAAAATCAAAAGAATGAAAAACTAGAAGAAAATGTGAAATATCTTATTGAAAAAAATAATTGACCTGAAAAACAGATCTAAGAGGGATAATCTAAAAATTATTGGACTACCCAAAAGCCAGGATCAAAAAAAAAAGAGCCTAGATCTCATATTTCAAGAAATATCAAGAAAAATTGCCTGATATTCTAGAAGCAGAAGATAAAATAGAAATTGAAAGATTCTACAGATCACTTCCTGAAAGAGATCCTAAAATGAAAACTGCCAGGAATATTATAGCCAAATATCAGGGTTACCAGGTCAAGGAGAAAATATTACAAGCAGCCAGAAAGAAACAATTAAATTATCATGGAAATACAGTCAGGATAATACAAGATTTAGCAGCTTTCACATTAAGGAATTGTAGGGCTTAGAATGTGATATTCTGGAAGAAAAAAGAACTTGGATTTCAATCAAGAATCAACTACCTGGGCAGCTAGGTGGTGCAGTGGATAGAGCACTGGCCCTGGAGTCAGGAGTACCTGAGTTCAAATCTGGCCTCAGACACTTAATAATTACCTAGCTGTGTGGCCTTGGGCCACTTAACCCCATTGCCTTGAAAAAAAAAGAATCAACTACCTGAGAAACTGAATATATTATTTTAGGGGAAAAGCTGGACATACAATGAAATAGGAGACTTTCACACTTTCTTGATGAAACAATCAGAGCTGAATAGAAAAACTAATCTTCAAATATGAGACTCAAGTGAAGTATAAAAATGTAAATCCTCCATAGGAAAATGATGCTGAAAACTCATATGAACTTTCTCATTTATTATAATGGGCAGTTAGAAGAAGAATATATAGACAAGGCACAGGTGGGAGTTGAATTTGAGGGGATAATATATTAATAAGATGTAGTTAATGGACAAGAGAGGTATGTACTGGGAGAAAGGTAAAGGGGAAGGAGAATGGGATAAGTTATTTCACATAAAAGAGGCAAGAAAAAGCTTTTGCAGCGGGGGAGGTGAGGGGCAAGTGAGTGAGTCTTATCTCATTGAAATTGTCTCAGAGAGGGAATAACATATACACTCAATTGGGTATAGAAATCTATCTTACTCTAGAGGAGAGTAGGAGGGGAAAGGGATAAGGGAAGGGGGTAATAGAAGAAAATTAGAGAAATTTATAAGGGTGTGTAGTCAGATGCAAAACACTTTTAAGGAGGGACAGGGTAAAAGGAGAGACAGAATAGAATAAATGGGGATGGGGGAATAGATGGAAGAAAATAAAGTTAGCAATAGTAACTGTGTGAAAAATATTGAAACAAGTTTCTCTGATAAAGACTTCGTTTCTCAACATAGAGAACTGAGTCACAGTTATAAAAACTGAGTCGTTCCTCAATTGGTAAATGAGGAAAAGGTATGAACAGTTTTTAGATGAGGTTATCAATACTATCTATTTAAACCATTTTAAAGCATTTAAAAAAAAAGTCCTAACTTGCTATTGATAGGAGAAATGTGAGTAGGAACAATTCTGAGGTAATACATATTGGATTCACTAATAGGACAGAAAGAGATGGTGACGAATGTTGGAGGGGACGAGGGAAAATGAGATTAAAGGAGGAGTTGTGAAGTTATATAACAATTCTATATTGTAACTATGCCCAAAGGGCTATAAAAACATGCCTACCCCTTGACCTAACAGTGCTACTAGTAGTCTATATACCTTAATAGATGAAAAACAGGAAGGAAAAGGACCTATATGTATAAAGATATTTATAGAAGCTCTTTTCTGGTGGCAGGGAACTGGAGCTTGAGGGGATGCCCATCAGCTGAGGAATGGCTAAATAAATTGTGGTATGTGATTATGCTGAAATGCTATTCTGTTGTGGGAAATGATGAACAGGAAGCCTGTTCTCAGAAAAAACTTACATGAGCAGATGAAATGTGTACAAACAGCAATGTTGATAGGATAATCAGTGAATTTTCTCAGCTTGCTGTAACCTAAGACAACTCTGAAGGACTTATATGGTAAATAATAAAATTCATCCCAAAGACAGAGTTGGTGGTGTCTGAATACTGTTTTATGCATACTTTTTCCCCCCACTGTATTTTTCTTGAGATTTCTCTTTTCTTGGGGGTGTATTATTTTTACTCTTACAATTAGAATGTTGTGGTAATATTTTTCATGAATGCATATTTCTTTTTTTCATTATATATGAAAACATTATATAAATATTTTGTTTTCCAATTACATACAATGATATTTTCCTCCAATCATTTTTTTTTAGATTTTTGCAAGGCAAATGGAGTTAAGTGGCTTGCTCAAGGCCACACAGCTAGGTAATTATTAAGTGTTTGAGATGGGATTTGAACCCAGGTACTCTTGACTCCAGCACCTGTGCTTTATCCACTGTGCCACCTAGCCGCCCCTTCTCCAATCATTTTTGCAAGGTATTGAGCTTTATAATTTTTCTCACTCCCTTCCTTCCCCCCCCATCAGAAGATAATTTGATAAGAGGTTTTACATTTGCATCCATGATAAGCATAGATGGAAATTGAATTTGTTTTGAGAGATGAATCAGATCCAAAAGGTAGAAAGAAAACATTTGTGTTATCAAAATTACATGTCACATAAGAAAACTTTTAAAATTGAACATAACAAGCTTTGGTCTTCATTTAAACTTCAAAGTTTCTTCTCTGGCTACAGATGGTATTCTCCATCACAAATCCCCATGAATTGTCCCTGTTTTTTTTCATCCCATGTTGTTGTTAGTTACATATTTCTAATCTATATTAAATAACTTGATTTCTCATTGAGATGGACTGGGGTGGGAAGAAGGGAGAGAATTTGGAACTCAAAATTTTAAAGTGAAACTTGTTTTTGCAGGTAACCAGGGAAAATAAAATAAACAAAAATCAATGTAGTTCCTATCTGATTTTAATGTGTTGATGTAATAATATATATATATATATACATATATATATTTATATATTTATCTGTGTGTATCTGTGTATATGTACACAAATATATAAGTCATTAAGTGGTCTACCTTATGGTATGGTTTAGTGGCCTCCATTTCAATTTGAACCTAACACCACTGAACTAGACAGTCTTTTAGTACTGACCCATAGAGGTAGAGCAGAGAGATAGAAAGTTGTCTATTCTCAGAGTTTGGAAGAATTGGCATGATACCATGTTATATTCAAAGGACCACAGTTCAATCTTGCCTCTGTCTACCCATGTGACCTTGGATAAGTCACCCAACCTCTCTGGGCTTTAATTTTCTCATTTATAAAATAGGGTGGGAGTGGACGACCTTTAGGGTTCCACACAGTTCTAGATTCTATGGTCCTTCTTAAGCTCTTCTGCCCAGGAGGGCAGATGCATTGTAATCATTAGAGTACATGTAGTATAAACCCAGTGCAAGATCCTTGTTTTCCTGATTAGGATCAGGGTTTAAGCAGTGGTTAAAAATATTAGAAAATAATGAAATACCTATGAAAAGGGGCCTGAGAAATTTAGGAAGAAAGAGTTCAATTTCCTTATCTATGAGGTTAGAACTCTTGGATCCCCTCCCAACCCCAAATCCCATGACTTCTAGGGAAGGTATCAAGGAGGAGGTATTAACTGAATTAGACTTTGAAGAAAGTGAAGTTTAACAATAGGTGGAGATGAATCCAAGAGAGATTGCATTAATAAGTGTATATTGAATGAATGCAGGTGTAGGGTGTGTTCAAGGAAGACTAGCACTCTGGTATGAGGGCTGCCAAGACCTTTTCAGGACTGCTTTCAACCTTTGATGTCCATCTGAGCCACCTCTCACTTATGGTTTCAAGAAGCTGTAGTATGCTCAGTGGCCACACACCAGTAAACTGTTTCAGCAGGCAGGTTAAACCAGGTTGAGGTTGAGGGTAACTGAAGGAGTCTCAACCTCAACGATGAGCAGTGGCGGGGGTGGGGGGGTGTCTATCCCAAGTATGTGAAGTCTTCTACTGGTGGAATGGTCAGAAGAGAACAATTTGTTCCAATGGCCATGAAGCCAGCTGAACAAGGTGCCATGGAATGATTAGAGCTTGGTTAGGTATTAAAGATTCCAAGGTCATCCACTACATCTTGAGCCATCACCAATTGTCTTCACTCTGCCTTGTCAGCCTGGAGCATGATGACTTTGGAAGAGAGAGTGAGGCAGATAACATCAGGTAACTCTGCCTCACTTAAATCCAATTTACACATGCAACAAAAGACATCATTCATAACCATTCCTCAAAGTCCTGTGGTGACAGGCAAGTGATGAAACATCAGGTGCAGATACACTGGGAACTGTACACAGCTCTCACACAGGTGGCCCAGGCCATAGGGTCATTTCCTCACTAAAAGCAACAGTGGGATTCGACAACCCCCTGGGTGACTGAGTAATGCCTTTAAGGATCACACTGCTCACCTCCTGATGTGAGGAAGGGGCTAGAAAAGGTGCTGTAAAATTGTCTGCTTACCCAACTTTGACCTGATAACCACAGCAGGTGGGGAATCCCACAGTGCAGTCAAGATGCAAAAATCTACAAAAATTTCTTCAAAAAAATCTACAAAAACTTCACCATTGGCACATGGAAAGTGCACATCCTTATAGACAACACAAGATCTAATAGACCTGAAAGATGAACAGATCTTATTGCAAGCACGTATAATATCCAAATAGCAGACCTGAGTGAAACAAGGCTGGCAAATAAAAGTCAGCTTATTGAAATTGGAGTTGGATACACTATTTTTCGGGAGTGGCCACAGTGAAGGGAAACGCTGTGAAACTTGAGTAGGTTTTGCAGTCAAAACTAATCTAGTCAACATTCTTGAATGTCTCCAAAGGGAGTGAACAACAGGCATATGACAAGGAACCTGCCAATTCTAGGAAAATGGCATGCCACCATCATCAATGCCTATGCTCCCACTATGATGAACACTGATGAAATTAAAGAAAACTTATAAAAAGACCTGGAAACCCTCATTATCAATGTACCAAAAGAGGACAAGCTTATAATTTTGGTGACTTTAATGCTAGAGTAAACAAGATTATGAGACATGGCAGGGAGTCTTTGGGAGGAATGAAGTTGGAAACAGCAATAGCAATGGTCATCTACTACTGAAGATGTGTGCATCTCATGACCTCATCACAAATAATGTCTTCTGTTTACCTAAATGCAATAAAACTTCCTGGATCCATCCTCATAGCAGACCTTGACATTATTAGACTATGTGATCATAAGGAGAAGAGATAGATGGGATGTGAGAGTGGCAAAGGACATGTATGGTACAGAGTGTTGGACTAATCATAGGCTCATCCTCTCTAAACTAAATATTCAACCGAAGAGGCTGCCCCAAAGGCAAAATGAATACTAGAAGAATTAATGTCAAGAGATTAGAGTGTCAGAGGAGTGGGAACAGACTGTTGCTAACTTAGAAGGAAAACTGAACCAACATACAATTGGCAACAGTGAAGCAGAAAAGGAATGGGCAGCTTTCAGAGATCTGGTGTACAGCACTGCATTTGCTCACCTGGCTCAAAACACTTGAATATACCAAGACCAGTTTGATAAAAAGGACAGGGAAATACTAAAGCTGCTAAATGAAAAACAAGAATGCCAGTTGATTTACCAGAAGGATAGTTCTTCCATTTCTTTTTTAAAAATTAATTTATTTGCATCCATATTCTCATGTATATTTTTAAGTTACAAAAATTTCCTTCCACCCTCACTTCCCACCTCCCTCCCCTCAGCAGCAGTCAGGTTAGCATTGAACATACATATTTTGATAAACATGTTTACAAATTAGTAATTTTCAGTATGAGGAATTGGGATTAAGGGAAAGAGATACATAAGAGATAATTTTTAAAAAATGTTCATCAAATTTGGAAAGGTTGGTTTTTTGGGGGTGTGTGTTTTGTTTTGTTTTTCTTTCTCTGGATGTGATAACATAATCATAGCTCTCTGGACTGCTGAGAGGAGCTGCTTCTATTGTTCATCTCACAATGTTGTTGTTGATATTTATATTGTTCTCTTGGTTCTACTCTCTTTGCTCAGCATCAGATCCTGTAAGTTTTTCATGCTTCTCTAGAGTCCAATCATTTATGGTTTCTATAGAACAATAATATTCCATAGTATTCATGTACCATGACCTCAATTTCAATTCTTTGCTACTACAAAAAGAACTGTTATGAATATTTTGGAACATGTAAGACTTTTCCCTTTTTTAAATAATTTCTTCTGGATATAGATCTAGAATTAGAATTGCTGGGTCAAAGGGTATGAACAGTTTTATTGCTCTTTGGGCATAGTTCCATATTGCTCTCCAGAAAGGTTGGATCCGTTCACAACTCCACCAGCAATGCATCAATGTTCTAATCCTCCCACAGCCTCTACAACATTAATCATTTTTCCTTTTTCTCATCTTGGTCAATCTATAGCAGGTGTGAGATACCTCATTATTTTAATTTGCATTTCTTTAATCAATAATGATTTGGAGCATTTTTTCATATGATTATATATACTTTAGTTTTTTCATTTGAAAACTGTTCATATCCTTTGACCATTTATAAATTGGGGAGTGACTTGTGACCGTATAAATTTGATGCAATTCTCTATATATTTTAGAAATGAGAACTTTATCAGAACTCCTGGTTGTGAAGATTTTTTCCCCAGCTTTCTGCTTTCCTTTTAATTTTGGCAGCATTGATTTTATTAGTGCAAACCCTTTTTAATTTAATATAGTCAAAGTCATTCATTTTGCAGTTTATAATGTGCTCTAATTCTTGTTTGGTCATAAATTTATCCCCTTTCTAGAGATCTGGTAAATAATTTTTTTGTCTATTAATTTATCTATGGTATTGTTCTTTATATCTAAATCCTGTACCCATTTTGACCTTATTTTGGTATAGGGTGTGAGATGTGGACCTATGCCTAGTTTTTGCTATACTATTTTCCAGTTTTCCTAATAATTTTTGTCAAATAGTGAGTTCTTATCCTAAAAGCTGATGTCTTTGAGTTAGTCAAATAGTAGATTGCTGTAGTCATTTACTGTGACTATTTTGACCCTAGCCTAATCCATTGATCCATTACTTAACCAGTACTAGGCAGTTTTGATGACTGCTGCTAGTATAGTTTTAGATCTAATAAAGCCAGGCCACCTTCCTTTACATTCTTTTTTCATCAGTTTCCTTGCTATTCTTGCTCTTTTGTTGCTCCAGATGAATTTTGTTACTGTTTTATTTAGCTTGGTAAAGTAGTTATTTGGTAGTTTGAATAAGTAATTTAATTTGGGTAGAATTGTCATTTTTGTTATATTAGTTTGACCCAACCATGAGCATTTGACATTTTTTACAATTATTTAGATCTGAATTTATTTTATAAATTATAATTGTTTTATAATTTTGTTCATATGATTTTATAATTGTGTTCATATGATTTCTGGGTTTGTTTTGAGAGGTAGATTCCCAAGTATTTAATGTTGTCTATAATTATTTTAAAATGAAATTTCTCTTTCTATCTCTTGCTCTTAGGTTTTGTTGTTCAAATATAGAAATGCTGATGATTTATGTGGGTTTATTTTATATCCTGCTACTTTTATGAATTTGTTAATTGTTTCAAGGGTTTTTTAGATGATTTTCTCGGGTTCTGGAGGTATACCCTCATATCATCTGGAAACAGTAAAAGTTTTGCTTCCTCGTTGCCAATTCTGATTCTTCATTTTCATTTTCTTCTCTTACTGCTACTGCTAGTGTTTCTAATACAATGTTGAATAGTAATGCTGATAATGGGCATCCTTGTTTCACTCCTGATTTTACTGGAAATGCTCCAAGTTTATTTCTATTACATATAATATTTGTTGATGGTTTTAGGTAAATGCTATTTACAATTTTAAGGAAAACTCCATTTATTCCTAAACTTTCTAGTGGGTTTTTTTCATTACAATTTTTCAAGGCAAATGGGGTTAAGTGGCTTGCCCAAGGCCACACAGCTAGGTAATTATTAAGTGTCTGAGACTGAATTTGAACCCAGGTACTCCTGACTCCAGTGCCAGTGCTTTATTCACTACACCACCTAGCTGCCCATGCCCTAGTGTTTTTAAAAGGAAAGGATGTTGTATTTTATCAAAGGCTTTTCCAGCATCTATTGAGATAATCATAGGATTTCTGTTGGTTTTGCTATGTTGAGTGTTTTCCTAATGTTGAACCATCCCTGCCTGCCTGTGTAAATTCTACCTGAAGACGGTGTATTAGCCCATTAATAATTTGCTATAGTCTCATTGCTAAAATTTTATTCAAGATTTTTGCATCAATATTCATTAGGGAGATTGGTTTATAATTTTCTTTCTGTTTTAGTTCTTCCTGGTTTAGGTAACAGCACCATGTTGGTATCATAAAAGGAGTTTGGCAGAACTTCTTCCTCTCCTATTTTTAAAAATAGTTTATATGGAATAGGAATTAATTGTTCCTTGAATGTTTGGTAGAATTCACTTGTAAATACATCTGGACCTGGAGACTTTTTCTTTACTGAGTTTATTAATGGTTTCTTCAATTTCTTTTTCTGAATGGGGTTATTTAAGTAATTTATTTCCTCTTCTGTTAGTCTGGGCAGTTTGTATTTTTGTAAATATTCATCCATTTCACTCAAGTTGTCCAATTTATTGGCATACAGTTTGGCAAAGTAGCTCTGAATTATCTCTTTAATTTCCTCCTCATTGCTGAAATTCCTCCTTTTCATTTTTGATACTAGTAATTTGGTTATTTTCTTTTTTTTTAATCATGCTAAACAAAGGTTTGTCTATTTTATTGGCTTTTTCATAAAACCAACTCTTAGTTGCTTTCAATTTTATTAATTTCTCCCTTGATTTTCAGTATTTCTAATTTGATATTTAATTGGGGATCTTTAATTTGTTCTTTTTCTAGCTTTTTTTAGTTGGATACCCAATTTGTTGATCTCCTGATCTCTATTTTATTCATAAAGATATTTAGAGATATAAAGTTTCCCCTCAAAACTGCCTTGTTGCATTCTACAAATTTTGGTATGATGTTTTGTCTTATCATTATGATATCTTATCATTTTCTTGGAAATAATTATTGACTATTTCTATTATTTGCTGTTTGATCCACTCATTATTTAAGATAAAGTTGTTTAATTTTCAATTAGTTCTTGGTTTATCTTTTCATGATCCTTTATTTTTTTTGGTAATTTTTAATTTTTATTGCATCATGGTCTCTGAGAAGTGTGTATTTATTAATTATTTGTGCCTTTTTGCATTTGATTATAAAGTTTTTGTGCTCTAGTACATGGTCAGTTTAGGTGTAGGTGCCATGTACTGCCAAGAAAAAGGTATATTTTTTTCTATCTCCATTAAGTTTTCTCCAGAAGTCTATCATATCTAGATTTTCTAAGATTCATTCATCTTCTTAACTTCCTTCTTGTATATTTTGTGTTTAGATTGATCTAGTTCTGAGAGAGGGAGATTGAGGTCTCCCATTATCAAAGTTTTACTGTTTATGTCTCCTTGTAATTCGCTCAGCTTTTCCTCTAGGAATTTGGATGCTATACCATTAGGTGTATACATGTTTAGTAATGATATAGCTTCATTATTAATGGTGCCTTTTTTAAAGGTTTTTTTTTTTTTAGTTTTTTGCAAAGCAGTGGGGTAAAGTGGCTTGCCCAAGGCCACACAACTAAGTAATTATTAAGTATCTGAGGCCAAATTTGAACTCAGGTACTCCTGACTCTAGGGCCAGTGCTCTATCCACTGTGCCTCCTAGCTGCCCATCAATAGTGCTTTTTAAGAAGATGTAGTTTCCTTCCTTATCCCTTTTAATGAGATTGATTTTTGCTTTTACTTTATCTAGAGATTAAGATCACTACCCCAGTTTTTTTTTACTTCAGCTGAGCATAATATATTTTGCTCCAACCTTTTACCTTTACCCTGTATGTATCTCTCTGCTTCAAATGTGTTTCTTGTAAACAACATATTGTAGGATTCTGTTTTTTAATCCATTCTACTATCTGCTTGTGTTTTCTGGGACAATTCATCCCATTCACATTTACAGTTAAGATTACTGATTCTGTATTTCCCTCCATGCTTTCTCCATTTATATTTTCCCTTTCCTTTTCTCTTATTTTTCCTTACCAAAATTTTACTACCTTTTCCCTTTGACTTTTCTTTTAAAAATTTAACTTTCAGTTTATTTTCACTTATACCTTCACCTTCCCTTTTATCAATCCCTTCTTTCCTTATTTTTCCCTTTCCCAGCCCCCCCTCCCTTCCCTGTGGATTAGGGTAGATTTTTAAATCCAAGTGGCAATGTATCTTATTCCCTCTCTGAACTAAATCTATTGAATAGAATTTATTCAACATTCACATTTTCCCTTCTCTCCCTCTAAAATTATAAGTTTTTTCTTCCTTTTCCCTAGGTGTTATTTATCATTATACTACTATTAATCAAGTATTGTCAATCACATTTTAATTATTTTATTCCTTGATAAACTCATATCGTTATCATGGTATCATCACAGATTGCTTGACTGCTTGATAAGCAACATTGACACAAATTGCAACAAATTATAATTATAATCATTTTTTACCTTACTCCATTTCCAAGTACACACAATCCTCATGAGCCAAAGTACCATCCAAAGTATATCATTTTTTGAACTATTTGTGCCCCTCCCCACCCCAGGCCTATTTTCTCTCACAAATTACTGCCCTTCCTCCTCCTCTACCCAGGGTCAGGGTAATTAACCCTTTGTTAAGTGAAACAAGGCCTATTTTCTTTCAGCTTCCCCTGCCCCCCCACCCCCAGTACTTAACCCCTTCTTAAGTGAAGAAAGGGTTAAGTTGAACCCTGATCTAATTAACTGCAAAAATCTTAAAGATCTCCAAGTACTGGGAGGCTCTGGCAGTCTCACCTGAGAACTTTAGAAATGATTATAAGTTAGGAATGATTGTAAGTCAGGACCTCAATTTTATGATGCTCTCATTAGACAATGTGCTAAAGCACAGTAGAATTAAAGTGGGTCAAAGGATAATAGGACACTTAAGTTTAAAGTTAACACCACTGCTTTTCTTCAGGGCTTTTTGGTCTCAAACATAATGATGTCATCTTGAACCTCTTCAATGGAGAGATAATATCCAATTATACCCATATTCTTTAGGTTCATTCTCTTCAATTATATTCTACCATTTAATTACCCTAAGAGAAATCTAAAGAATTAGAAGTGTCTATAATTTCATGATCTTGGCCAACATTTGTTTTGTTTTGTTTTTTCCCTTCCCCTTTTCATTTACCTTTTTTTAACCCAACTCTTGAATCGTATATTTGGCAATTGAATTCTCTTTTCTGTTCTGGTCTTTGTGTCAGGAAATTCTAGAAGTCCTCTATTTCATTGAACATCTGTCTTTTTCTCTGATGATATATGCTGAATTTTGCAGGGCAGTACATTCTGGAATATAATCCTAGGTCTTTTGCTTACTGAAATATGCTGTTCCAGGTCTTCTGATCCTTCATATTGTGTTTCCTTTGTATTTAATTGTTTTCTTTTTGCTGCTTGCAATATTCTTTCCTTTATTTGAGAGTTCTGGAATTTGGCTATTAAAGCCTTTGGAGTTTTTATCCTGGGGTCTCTTTCTTGGAGGGATTCTGTGGATTCTTTCAATAGTTATATTGTTATCTTGTTCTAGTAAATTTGGGCAGTTTTGCCTTATAATTTCCTGCATGATGTTTTTCAGGTTCTTCTTTTGATCCAGGCTTTCTGGTAGTCCAATGATTCATAGATCTTCTATCCTGGATCTATTTTCTGCGTCATTCTTTTTCCCTAAAAAGGTACTTTACATTTTCTTCAATCTTTTTATTTTGTTTGATGGAATCTTGTAGCCTTGTAGATTCATTGGTTTCTCTTCGTTCAATTCTAATTTTTAGGGTTTTATTTTCTTCAATTAGCTTTTGTGTTTCCTTTTCCAGTTGGTTATTTTTACTTTCAACTGCATTGATTTCTTTTCATAATTTCCTGCATGACTTTCATTTCTTTTTTCCATTTTTCTTCTCCAGTGAACTTTTGTATATGAATTCAATTTATAGATTGTTTTGATACTTCCCTTTTGAGTGATTTTTTCACTGCTTTCTTCTTCAGACAAGGCATTGTTGTCATCTTTGTCAGTTAAGTAGTTTTCTATGGTGAGCACTCTTTTTGCTTTTTTGTTCATCTTTGCTGTTTTAGTTCTGTTCCTGGGATATAGGTAGTATAGATCCAAGATTTTTTTCTTTTTGGCTGGGGCTGGGGTCTGATCCCTGACTTGTCATTGGCCAAGATGTTGCCTATGCAGTTCAGGCCTTGCCTTTGCAGAGGTTGTTTTCCTTCTTTATGTCTAGGTTCTGATTTAACAGTAGTTTGTTTCTGACCCAGTCCTGTCTTTTACCCCAGTGTTTTCAGGGCTCAGACTTTGTTTGGGGTTGTGGTCCTCCCTGTTGGCTTGCTATCTAGGTGCCAGGACTGCTGTTGTTGACAAGCTGTTGGGACCTCATTGCACCATGGCTAAAAGCCTCCTGCTAACTTTCTTGCTCTCTTGCCTCCTGGACTTGAGTTTCCCTTCCCCCCCCAAAGAGACAGAACTTCACTGAAGATTCTCCATGATGTCTATAGTTGAAATTTTTTTGAATCTTCTCTTTTTCTTGGTGGGATCTGTAGTGTGAATGTCAGAGTAGAGGCTTCATCATTTATCTTTAGTAGGAAAGAGCTCTGGGAGTATGTTAGCTTCACACAGTCATTTTGACTACCCTGGAAATCTTTAGTTCATCCATTTCTAAAAAGTCAGCATTTAATTCCATCAAAATTAAAGTCCAAGTGAAGTTTGGAGAGATGCAGGACTCTTGGCTCAGTAAGAAGGCAGATGAAATTTAATTATGTGCAGACAGTAAAACAAACCAAAATGCTTTTATGATGCCCTGAAAGCTATTAATGGGCCAAAGACTTATGGTGCATCTCAGCTACTCAGTGCTGATGGATCCACATTGATTAACTATAGGGACATGATCCTAGAGAGATAGGTTGAATACTTCCATGGTATTCTTAACAGACCATCATCAATTGATGTAGAAGCCATTGACTACCTAAAGTTGAAGTCCATTAGTCACTAGCTAAAGTTCCAAGTGAAGAAGAGGTTTTGAATGCCTTTAGGCTCTTTTCAAGTGGCTAATTCTATTGCAGCTGATATCTGCAAAATGGGGGTCCATTGCTCATCCAAAAACTGACTTAAATTTTCCAGGTTATATGGCATGAAGAGGTTATCCCCCAAGAATTCAAGGTTGCTTCCTTTGTCTATCTTTATAAAGATAAAGGGAATAGAGTGTCCTGTGAAAAATCATGGGATGTTTCTCTTTTAATCATTGCTGGGAAGATTCTTAAGTCCTTCTTAATAGGTTGATCCTTCATCTGGAAGATGGTTACCTCCCCGAGTGCCATTGTGGCTTCAGAAAGGGTCAAGTAACAGTTGATATGATGCTTGCTACCCAACAATGCCAGGAAAAATGCCAGGAGAAGAATAGAGGTCTGGATACAACATTTATAGATCTGAATAAGGTCTTTGATAACATCAGTTGTGAGGGGTTATGGAAAATTATTTCAAAATTTGGTTGCCTGGAGAAGTTCGTCAGAATTATATGTCAATTTCATGACATCATACATGCCCAGGTTTTAGGTAGTGGACAATGTTCTCGAGATTTCTCATACTTTTTGGCATGATGTTTTCAGCTATTATTACATGTCTTCACTGAGCATGAACATCGCCTCAAGATCAACTACAGCACTGATGACAAATTCTTCAATTTGAAAAGACTACAAGCCAAGACTAAAGGAGAGGGAGTGTTCATGCTTGATCTTCTGTTTGTAGATGATTGTGCACTCAATGCAACCTCTGAAGCTTAGATGGAACAAAGTATGGATCAGTTCTCTGCTGCCTGTGCTAATTTTGGTTTAACAATTAAAACCAAGAAAACACAGCCAGCACCACACCATTGATATGTGGAACCATTTCTTACAGCAAATGGAGAAGTTTAGAGTACAAGTTCACTTATCTTGGCAGTTTTCTTTCCAGGGAGGTATACACTGACAATGTGGTTGACACTCTCATTGCCAGAGGTAGCTCAGTATTTTGGAGGCTCCAAAAGAAAGTTTGGGAGAGAAGAGGTATTAGACTAACTACTAAACCAAAGGTCTACAGAACTGTTGTGCTGGCCTCATTGTTATATGCCTGTGAAACCTGAACAGTCTACCAATGCCATGCCAGGAAACTGAATTGCTTCCATTTAAATTGTCTTAGGAAGATTCTAAAAATTACCAGGCAAAAGATACCAAACACTGAGGTCCTTTCTTGAGCCAAACTGCCTAGCATTGCAACAGTACTATAGAGAGTGAAAATACAATGGGCTGGACACATTGTTAATATGCCAGATGTGTGTTTGCCAAAAAATAAGAAACTATTTTATGTAAAACTCACATAGGGCAAGAAGTCACAAGGGGTCAGAAGTAGTAATACTGAGATACCCTGAAGGTCTAATTGAAGAACTTTAAACTGATTGTATAGCTTGGGAGACACTAGCATAAGTCTGGCCTGTATGGCTCGTCCTCATCAGTGAGGGTGCTGCACTCTATGAGGAAGGCAGAAGTGAAGCAGCTCAAAGGAAACATGACACCTATAAGTTTAGAGTACCCACCCCAGGTGTTCAAATGAACTATTTGTGCCTGACCTGTGGTAGAGCATTCTGAACTTGTCTGATCAGCCACAGTCAAACACACTGTAATTTGTCTCAAGCATAGTGATGTAATTTTGTTCTTCTTTGATAATGAAGGACAAAAACCAGTCAACTAACCAACCACTGAATGAATGAATGAATGAATGAATGAATGAATAAGACTTGAAAGGTAGACTGGAATTAGTTCAGAGAAGGCCTTGAATGCCAAAGTAAGGAGTGTGAATTTTTACACTGGGGATTTACTGAAGATTTTTGAGCAGGAGAGGAATAGTAGACAATGACATCAGGAAGATAACTCTTGTCAGTGAGTGAATTATACTAACTTTATATAAAAGAAGAAAATGGAAAGGTTATTGAATATTGGATGCACTTGGTAGGAACTGAGAGGACAAATTTCAATAATGATTTCGTAGATGTGTCTTCACTAGGGCCCTATCCAAGATGTTAGACACGATCAGGGTTTAAAAAAAAACCCAAAAATATTCAGGTCCTTCTAAGACTCAATAGTGGTAATATGTTAGTTGTTGAAAAAGCAGAGAGATTATGATTGAAAAAAATACCAAATGAGAAGTGAGTAGAGATGGTAATTCCATCTTTGCTTTGCCAGTTTTCTTTTGTATAAAAATGATTTTGTGTTTTCACAATTTTCTGACTCCTGAAGATAGTCATCTCTATGTGATTGCCTCCAATTTCTCTCCTCTCACTCTCCCTGTGCTCTGGTTTCTGATCTCATCACTCAACTAAAACAATGAAATTTATTGGCCTCTTCTCTTTTGTCTTGCTTATTGACCTCTCTGCTTATTGACCTCTTTGTTTTGTTTTGGATTTTTGCAAGGCAAAGGGGTTAAGTGACTAGTCCAAGGTCATACAGCTAAGTGTATTAAGTGTCTGAGCTTGAATTTGAAGTCAGACCCTCCTGACTCCAGGACCAGTGCTCTATCCACTGCACCACCTAGCTGCCCCTGTCTACTCTCTTCTCCTGGATATTCTTTTCTCTCTGTTTTTTTTTTGTGACACTGATCCATCCTGGTTCTCCTTCCACGTATCTTACTGTGCTTCCTCATTCCTATACGTGTCATTTTCCACTACCTATGTGTAGTCTCTCAAGACTTTTCTTTTCTCTCTCCACTTATTCACTGTCAGTTCTCATGAATCAAGGTATCATTTCAATATAAATTACTTCTCCATCAAATTTCCAGTCCTAGCCTCTCTTCTGAGCTCCATTTTCAAATCATCATTTATTTTTTCAAAATAGAAGTCACAGAGTCATCTCAACCTCAACAAGTCCAAAGCAGAACTCCTTAAATTTCCTCTCAAACCAATTTCTTTTCTGATTTTCTTTGTTGCTGTCTAAGGTGCCACAATCCAAGTCACCTAGGTTTGTAACCTCAGGGTCATACTTGAGTTCATGGCCCACATCCCTTTACTTGACATATTCAATCTGTTGCCAAATCTTTTCATTTCTAGCTTCACAACATTTCTTGCATTCATCCTCTCTTTTCTCCCCACACAGACATCCTACTGGTTTAGGCTCTCACCAACTCTTAAATGTACTGTTACAATGACCTCCATGTTGGTTGGGTTTCTAGCTTCAACACTTTCTCTTCTCTAATACATTTTCCACAAAGTTGTCCAAATGATTTTTCTAAAAGCACAAGTCTAACCATGTCATTTTCTATTTAATAAGCTCCAGTGGTTCCTAATCACATTTGAATTCCTCTGTTTAGTATTTAAGGTACTTCATAACCTGGTCACACATTCCATGATTTATCCATCATGGCCTACTCTCTGTTCTATACTCTGTGATTCTCTAATTCTAATTCTTTTTCTTTGCACTGTCCCCCATTCCCAGAATCCTCTCCCTTTTTACTTCCAACCCCTTGAAATCCCTGGCTTCTTTCAAGACTCAGATCATGAGCTATCTCCTCCAAGATGAAACTTTTCCTCCTTATCCTTCCAACTGCCAGTCTCCCCCTGTCGTGTTTATCCATATTCATTTTGTATATAGTAGTTCTGTGTTATCTCTCCTATTAGAATGTGTGTTCTCTGAGGAAAGGTAATATGTTTCTTTTTGCCTGTGTTATATACAGTGATTGGTACATGGTACATATAATTGATTTGCATAAATTCATATAAATATATTGCCTCCCCTCATAGAATCTAAGCTCTTCAAGGGCAGGGATTGTTTAATTTGTGTCTTTGTATTTTCAGGGTCTGGCACATAGTATAGTTCTTTTTTATTAAAGATTTTATTTGAGTTTTGAGTTTTACAGTTTTTGCCCTAATCTTACTTCCCTCCCCCTGCTACATAGTATAGTTCTAAATCATTTCTTTATATAGAATTTTTCAAGTTATTCAAGTTATTCTAAAATGTAGTTGTGTTTGGCAGCCATCCCTCTCTCCTCTTGGCAATGTTTGCTGATCAATAGATTAGTAATAACTGATTTTGTATCTTGAGTGAATTATTTCCTTTGAACCTCTGTTTCCTAACTTGTAAAATGAGGATTCTTACCCTGCCTTGACTCTCTTACAGGGAGGCTGGGAAATGGATATGAGTTGGGAAGTGCTCAACAGATGGAAATCAATCAAAAGATTAACTAAGTTTCCAAGAGTAATCAGATCTTATCAGCAATGGAGGAGTTGAGGCAGCTGACATGTATTGAGTACAGGAAGACAATAGAGGCCAAACCCTCATTCAGTGCTTGCAATCGTTTTGCAAGGTTTCTGGTGGTAAGAAGAAATTGCCAAATTGCCAGTCAGAATCAGTGGTAGGTGGAGGGAGTGGAAAATGGGGGGAATTATCATTTGACAACGTGTTGAAAACCACCTGCCTGAGAGAAAGGAGGGAGATAGCTAGAGGCCTAAAATGTCAACAGGTTGGAGGCAACTCAGAGCCTGGGTTGGGAAAGTTTCCACAGTGGAGACTCCTTCTGATGGAATGCTCACGGGTGAAGATGGTGTCTTCCTTTATTGTTTTCATGCCAAGTTCTTCGGTAAATTGTCAGAGGTTCGGTAGTATCATTAATCATAAATACTAATGGTCTCATTTGAGCACAAGGTCCTGCTTTTCACACCTGTTGTCACAGTAGTACAGAGGCTCAGGTTTGGAAGGGATCTGGTAGTACAGGTACTTGACCAAGAATCAATCCCCTCCATAATGTCCTTCCTTGTTTTAAAGAGCTCCTGTGATGGGAAGTCTGTGACTTTCTGAGGCAGCCCATATGGAGACTGCTTTGTTAGGCAGCATTTCTGTTCATTGCCTCCTTATAGCTTCTTGTTCTTGGTTCTGCCTTCTGAGGCCAAACAGAAAAAAATTTTGTTCATTATATCATGGCCCTTCTCATACTTGAGCACCATATTCTTGCTAAGACTAGAGAGCCCTTTGTCCTGGTTCTGTTTCTGACTTTTTGGACTTTGCCATTCTATCTCAGTTGCTGTATCACCTTGGAAATTTCCTCAGTGCAAAATAGCATCTTCTTACTCAGGAATATCCATATGTCATTGTGGTCTCACTCTGGAGCATCTTTTTATTATGCTGGCCCCCTTCTCCCATTGGTGAGTTCCTCCTGGGGCCTTCTCCTCTTGACTCTGCTTCTGACTTTCTGAACATTGCCACTGTGCTCCCTAAGTGAGTTTATTTCCCCCACACATATTTTTAACTTTTTGGAAAGAATACTAGGCTTGGAGTCAGGAAAATCTGAGTTCAAATCTGGTCTCAGACACCATATGATACTAGATTTTAGAACATAAAACTGCTATCTGCATCAGTTTCATAATTTGTAAAATGGGGGTAACAATAACACCTACTTTCCAGGGTTGTTGTGAGGATCAAATGAGATAACAATTGTAGAGTGCTTAGCACAGGGCTTGGCTATAGTAGGTGCTATATTAGTTATTATTATCATTGTCTTCCTCATTACAATTTAAGCTCCTTGAAGGCAGGGACTGCTTTTCTTATTGTTTGTAGTTGCATCCCCACCACTTATCACTGTATTTGGCACCTGATAAGCGCTTAATAAAGGATATTGTTTTGCCCTTTAACTGATCCTCATGTGACTTATTCTCTTATCACCTTATTATCCTGGTGATCTTAATTCTCCCTTCCCAAATTCCACCTATAATGATTTTATCTACTTTGTACCTCATATACAACATCTTATTTGTACTCCCTTGATGCCTTTATGTAATACTTTTTGTGGATGACGCAAAGAGCATAATGGACCTGAGTAAGCATATATCCAGTGATGACTGGTGTGGAAAAAAATGGCTTAATGGGTACCACCCTGGAAATAATTGATCAAAGAAGGAAGTAGTCTAATCATGTGTCAAGAATGACGGATAAAAGTCTAAGTTCTGTACTCTTACCCAAGAGACATCAAAAAGTCTAGATGAGAGCGTTGGAAAATTTCTATGTAAGATATCTGGAAGAACAAGAACAAGACTAGAACCAGCTCAAGAAACCATTGCTAAATATTCAGGGTGAGCCTTTATACCTCAGAAATAGCAATCATTACAGATCAGAGCATGATTTATTGTTTTGCTGATTATATAGACTTTAGAATGATTAATAGGTGGTGTAGTGGATAGAGCACCGGTCTTGGAGTTAGGAGTACCTGGGTTCAAATCTGGTCTCAGACACTTAATAATTACCTAGCTGTGTGGCCTTGGGCAAGCCACTTAACACCATTTGCCTTGCAAAAACCTAAAAAACAAAAACAAAAAAAAAACTTAATAGTTTGCATTTAGTTCAACATTAGGAAAACAATCAACATGTTTTATTAAAATCCTAATGATTATCTAATGATTATTTTGACAGATGCAAGAAAAGACTTTAGCAAAGTAAAACAAATTTTTGCTAAAAACACTATAAATTATATACATAGAGGGATAATATTCTTAATATTACAAAAATCTATTTAAAACCAAAAATAAGAATCATATTCAGTGGGGTTACATTTGAAACTTTTCCAATAAATACAAGAATAAAGTAAGGCTGTCCACTTCCCTCATTATTATTTGTTATAGCTCTGGAAATGATAGCAAAAGCAATAAGTTAAGAGAAATATATTAAAAGAACAAAGAGAGGTTAAAGAGAAGGTAGAACTATCCCTATTTGCTAATTATATGATGATATACTTGGAAAATTTTAGGAAATCAGCAAAGTACTAATCAAGACAGTAAGGGTACAGGCTATAAAGTAAACCCCCCAAAATCAATTACATTTCTACCTAAAGATAGCAAAATCCAAGAAACAACAGAAAGAAAAATTCCATTCCAAATAACTACCAAAAACACAAAACATCTGGATTGATCCATCAAAGTACAAAAAGGCTTGTACAAATTCAATTGCAAAGTTTTCCTTTAAAAATAAAGAACAGGGGCAACTAGGTGGTACAGTACATAGAGGACTGGGCCTGGAGTCAAGAGTTCAAATCTGGCCACAGACACTTAATAATTACCTAGCTATGTGACCTTGGAAAAGTCACTTAACCCCATTGCCTTGCAAAAACTAAAATAAAAAAATAAAAAATAAATAATAAACTTAATAGCCAAAGGAATATCCAGTGCTCACATTCTAGGCCATGCCATTATAAAAAAATACTAGCAAAGTTAATTTAAACTTTTCATGCCATACCAATCAAATTACCAAAGGAGTTCTTTAGAGAACTTAATAAAATAACAACTTCTTTGGAAAGAGAAAAGATCTAGAATATCAAATGAAATGTGAAAAGATATAGAGATGTAGAGGGAATAGCACTTCTAGACTTTAAACTATATAAACTCAAGGGGAAATCAGAAATGATGAAATTCAGTAACTCAGTGTTGCTAAAATGGAGAATCCTAGAAAAATGTCCTTATTTGATTAAAAACTGCTGGAAGAACTGGAAAACAGAAATTAGGTTTAGACCAACACCTTATTTCATACTCCATGGCACATTTTAAGTGAATTTTCAGCCTTAATATTAAAGATCATACTATAAAAAAGAAAACAAATCATACACTTCTCACATTATGAGTAGGATATTCATTTTTGCAGTTAATATTATTTTATTTTTTCTAATTCCATGTAAAGATAATTTTCAATTTTGTAAGATTTTGATTTCCATACTTTTCCCCCTTCCTTCACTCCCCTTTCTTGGATTTGAACTCAAGTCCTCCTGACTCCAGGGCAGTTGCTTTATCCACTGCACTTTATCTACTCCCAAAAGATAGCAAATAAGGGATAAAGGCAATTACAAAAGATAAAAGAGAAAATTTTGATTACATGAAATGGAAAGCCTTCTATACAAACAAAATTAACGCACAGAGGGTATCGAATTGGATGAAATCTTTGGGCCAAATTTCTTTGATAAAAGTTTGATATACAAGCTATATGAACAACACATATACACATAAACACACACGTATACAAAACTAATAGCCTTTTGCCAATAGGTATAAGTGGTCAAAGGATTTGAACAAGCAGTTCTCAAAAGAATTGTATATTTACAATCACCTGAAGTAATGCTCCTAATATCTAATAATAAGAGAAATGCAAATAAGAACAACATTGAGGTTTTCCTCATGTCCTGAAAACTCACGAAGATGACGAAAATGACAATACTTAATGTTGTAGGGGTTGTGGAATGATAATCATACCTATACATTGTTGGTAGAGTTGTGAAATGATACAATCATATTGGAAACAGCTTGTAATCATGTAAATAAAATTATTAAGTTGTTAATCCCCTTTGAGAAAGATATTAAATACCAAAATAAACATCTTTGAGAAAGATATTATATATCAAGGAAATCATTGGTAAGAAGGAAATAGTATTTTTTTCAAATTATTTATAGCAGCACTTTTTGTGATAGCAAAGAATTGGAAACAAAGTAGGTACCCATCAATTAGGGAATGTTTAAACAAATTAGGTGAACAGAATGAAATAGTTCTGGGCTATAAGAAATGATGTATGATGAATACAGAGAAGCAGACATAGAATACATAGAACTAATATAGAATGAAGTAAGCAAAGCCAAGAAAACAATAAACACAATAACTACAATAATGTAAATAGAAGAAATAGCACACACATACAAATCAAAGAGAATGTAAAAAAATGTAAAGGACCTATATGTACAAAAATAATTTTTTTTTAGTTTTGCAAGGCAGTAGGATTAAATGACTTGTCCAAGGTCACATAGGTAATTACTAAGTGTCTGAGACTGGATTTTAACTCAGGTCCTCCTGACTCCAGGGCCAGTGCTCTATCCACTGTTCTACTTAGCTACCCATATGAAAATAATTTTAACAGTTTTTTTGTGGTGGCAAAAAATTGGAAATGGAAAGGATGCCTCTCATTTGGGGAATGGTTGAACAAATTATTGTGCATGGCTATAATGGAATGCTATTATACTATAAGAGATAATAAGCAGGATGTTTTTAGAATTGGCAAGATTTGCATGAACTGATACAATGAAATGAAGTGAGCAGAATCAGGAGAGCATGTACACAGTAGCAGCAATATTATATGGTGATCAAAAATGAATGAAAAGCTATTCTCAAAAATATAAATATCCAAACTAATTCTGAAACTTCCATGATGAAAAATGCTATTCATTTCCAGAGAAATAACAGGTAAAATATGAATGCAGGTTGAAGCATACTGCTTTTTTTTTTAGCTTTTTTAATTGAATTTTTTAGTCTGTTTCCTTTTTCAGCATCACTAATGTGGAAATATGTTTTGCATGGCAACACATTTATAGCCTTTATCAAATTGCTTGACCCCAGTAGGAGAGGAGAGAGGTTAGGAGAGAATTTAAAACTCACAATTGTGAAAAAAAGGTTAAAATGATTTTTATTTGTAATTGGGAAAAATATTAAAATTTAAAAAATGATTATAACAAAAATACAGCATGACTGGAGTGATGAGAAATGAAAAAGAACTCCAACCAACTCCTTTGAAGAGATGGGAAATACACAGTATTTTGAACTCTTTCAATGTATTTGTCAGTTGTACTAATTTTTATTCTCTTTCTCCTTCCCCCACCCCCTCCCCTTTTGTTTTTAAAAATGATTGAAAGGAAGGGGGCGGCTAGGTGGCCTAGTGGATAAAGCACTGGCCTTGGAGTCAAGAGTACCTGGGTTCAAATCCAGTCTCAGACACTTAATAATTACCTAGCTGTGTGGCCTTGGGCAAGCCACTTAACCCTGTTTGCCTTGCAAAAATCTAATAAAAAAAATGACTGAAGGGAATTCAAAAATGTTGGAGGAGATGTGGAAAAATGTATATTTCAAAAGAATTGTGAGCTAACCCAATCATTTTGGAGAGCAATATACAGCTATTCCCAAGGAGTTATTAAACTTCCTATGCTTTTTGACTTGCAGTAGCTCTAGTAGGTCTATTTCCAAAGCTGATTAGGGAAAGAAACTATGTTCTAAAATATTTTTTAGCACTTCTCTTTGTTGTGGCAAAGAACTCGATACTGTGTGGATGCCATCAATTGGAGACTGGCTGAACAAGTAGTATAGGATTATAATGGAATGCCACTGTACTATAAGAAATGTTGAACTTGCTGATCTTAGGGAAAAAAAAACAAGGAAAGACTTGCATGAAATAATGAAGAAGGAGTTGAGGAGAAACAATAGAACATTGTATTTAGTAACTACAATATAGTATTAAGAAAGACTTTGAATATTTTTTGACTATTATAAATGCTGAAATTATTATAAATACCCATATGAAGAAAGATACTATCTGTGTCCAGAGAAAGAAATGATAAATGGAAGTATGCATAGGATAATTTTAATGATGGTCATCTCCAGGATGACGGGAGGAGGTGGAAAGAAGAAAGAAAGAACTTTATATGATAACTTTTTTGTATATTTAAAAGGCAAAGAACATGCCTATAAATAATAGTAGGTTTTAAGTTTCACGCGCAATCATATTTTTTATTATACTATGTTATGGAAGTTCTTGTTTTATTCCATGAATTAAAATAAAATCAATTTAAAATACTATGTATAATATTGAATGGTTCTCTAGGAGGGAAAGGGAGAGGAATACTGGGGATAACTATGATAATGTAATAAACAAAAGACATCGATATAAACTTTTCAAAAGTGTATGTTCCTATGTCACCACCCAACCTTCTCCTAGTTGTTAAACATTTACTATAACACCTCTGAATTGCTCAATGAACTTTGCTGGAGCCCAGCGGGAAAACAGTAGGTGATTCAGTCAATAAAGTCATCACCAGACTGGGGACCTGGTGACTGTAGGCTAATAAATAATAGCAACTGGCATTTGTTCAACATTTTTAAGTTTGTAGGTGATGTTGGATAGCTTGTGTTATGTAACATTAGAGGGAATGCCTAGTTTGATGAACTCATACATCTCTTAAAGTATTGAAAAGATTTTGAAGCATAGTACAGAGAATTGTGTTTCTGACAAATCTGCCTCTTCGATTGCCAGCTCCCCAAGGAAGCATAACTGAACCCAAATTTTGTATCTCTGCCAGTGCTCAGCTAATAGATACTTAACATTTTATCTAATTGAATCAAATGACTTCCATTTTCCACAAAAAAGTATGGAAAGAGTACTGTTCCATGAGTCCTAGTTCTGCCACTTAATTATGGCCTAGGCAGAATCACTTAGCTGCTTTGTGTCTGTCTTGTCATCTATAAAAGGGGAATAGTAATGCTTCTGCTACATAACCTTCCATATTTTTATGAAGCTGACTTGTTCTTAAAGCTCATTGTGTATGTGTTTATGAATTTAACAGTACTATAAAACAATACTATGCTAGTTTTGAAATGCAACCAATATCATTAGAATACTGGCCTGGGTGTCCTAACTCCAATATTTATTTTCTGTATTATTATGGAGAAATAATTTCAAATCTTTGGCCCTTTTCAATAAAATAGGGATATTGAATTTGTACTTGTTATTTCATAATTTGGGGGGATACCAAAGCTTTTTACACTCTAACATGGTATGGATTTAATCTATTATAATGATGATGACTGATATCCCTGATTTCTCTCCTGATCCTATTCCCATCTGTGAACTACATGCTTTTTAAAGTCCTTTCCAAGACTGTTTTTTTCCCTGAATGCCCTTGTGTAACCTCAAATTCAATACATCTTTCCAACATCTCCTATTCATTTCCTTTTCAATCTTCCTTTGCTCTCAATGACCCACATCTCACTGCCTAAGTCTGAATAAATCGCTTCATTTGAACCTTAGTTTCCTCACTTGTAAAATGAGGATACTGATCCTTGCTCTGACTTGTCTGTCCTACAGGGCTTTTGGTCAATGATCCTCTCTCTGCCAAGGACTCTTAAATCTGTGTAATACTTAGTGCAATACTATTTATATAGTGCTTTAAGGTTTTCAAAGAATTTTATAGATACTTTGTAAGTACCATCTCAGTTTATTCTCATGACAAACTTAGAGGTTAGGTGCTGTCATACCCATTTTATGGTGGTTACATGATTTGCCCAAATCAATTTACTAGGAAATGTCTGAGGGAGGATTTGAACTCAGGTCTTCCTGACTTCAGGTCCATTGCTCTATCCATTGCACCACTTTTGTGGTAAATATTGTCCAATAATAAAAAGTGAATGCTGTAGGGAGGACTACGAATAGGAGTACAAAGATAAACAATCTTCTAAACAGAAAAGTCAAACTAAAAGATTATATTAAGGGAAAGGGAAGTATATGAAAGAAGGGTCTTGGCAGGTCTATGAGATCTAAGAAGAATGAATCAGGAGGAAATGAGGAAGAAGAAGAATCAATTAATAACCTGCATCAAAGATATGAATCTGTGAATATTCTATATTCTTTTGAATTCCAGTACCACATCACCAACTCCTTGGATGTCCCATTGGTACCCCACCACCTGGATGTTCCATTGAAATCTCACTACTTATTTATCCCATTGGCTTCTCACCACTTATGTTACATCTTAGCACAGGGGTGTTCTATTGCCATCCCACCATGTGGCTGTTCCCTTGGCATCTCAAACTCACTACATCAAAAATGGAACGCATCTTTTCCCTCCCTTCACATCCTCTTCATTACCCCAAAATTCATAACTTTAGTTATTTTTGATTCTTTCTCTCTCCTTCACATTACACATACATCGTTGCCCTATGTTAAGAGAATTTTTACTTAACCAGTTTCTAGTCTGAGCATGACACAACAAGCCAGAGACAGAGTGCCAGTGATCAAGTAGCAATTTGAGTAATTGCTTTCATTGCAAGGAACAGATTTGCAAATCAGGATTTCTCCTGACTGTAGCTTCACCTTTCTTTAGTGGAAGCAAAGAATATGTACATGATCAAAAGGGAAAAGATGGGGGTAGGGGGTGGGCAGGGGCGGGGTGGAAGGTAGATCAAAGAACAATCAGTTTTGAGGCTTGAGTGATCTTCCCAGGATAAACCCATCAGAGCAGGATAATACAATAATCACAAGTTTTGGGAGTTGTGGACCATCCAAGTAGGACAACATAGGTGTATGAATTTCTGTAGGAATTGATTATTTAATGTTGGGGGGTATTTTTTATTTTGCTTGAGTTTTATTGATTTACTTCACTTAGTGTAGGCAAGTACAGGCCAGGAAAAGAATGCAATACTTGTGAGGATTTAACAAATTACTCTGAGTGCTTTCTTTTTTTACTGATTCCCAGAGAAATCCAAATTAGAATAGTCATTATAAATATCATATTATTAAAGTTGTAATTCTTTTCACACCTATATTACTGATTTTAGCTCTCTAAAATGTCTTGCTTTGGTCCCCATCTCTCCCTCACACAACCGCCTCTAAAGTTCAAGCCCCCCTCAATTCTTTCCTGTAATTATTAATTTCTTAATTGATTTCTGTGATTTTTAGTCCGTCGTTCTACAATTTCATCTTCTAGGGCAGAGAATTCCTAACTTCTTGTCTCAGGGTGCTCTTGATGTTTATAATTTTTCCAATGTAACTATGGGCAAAAAGAAAAGTTCCATTAGTTTAGGAGTTAGTTTGAAAAAATTTAAATATCCTGTTGTGTCCTTATGAATTTCTTGTGGTGCCCTTTAGTTTGGGAACCAAGGTGATGCTAATTATCAAAATAACCTTCCAAACACAGTTCTCAATATGTTATGCTCACCTCCTCAAAAGAGTGAGGACTTCCTATGACTTCATTTAAGGTCCTGTGCAACATGATCTCAAACTACTTTATTTTACAATCTGCTTCCCATACTCATGTCAAATTGGATTAGCTATTCTCTGAACTCAGTGTTTCATTTCCTTGCATTCCCACAAACTTGTATTTACTTATCTGAGTATATTATATTACCTATGGAATGTAAACTTCTTAAGGGCAGGAACTATTTCATTTCTGTCTTTGTATTGAATTTCTCTATTTCTTTATTGGTATCCCCATCCTTTAAGTCAATGAAACTCAAAACTCCCACTTCCTTGTCCTATCCTCTCTTAAATTCCCCTTCATCTAACCAGAAATGGCAAGTACCTAGACTATAGAATGCCATAGCCAGAAGGTACCCTGAAACACAGAATATAGATGAAAAGAACTTTAGATCATATAAAGTAAAAAGTCAGAACTGGGGGAGGTACATTATTAAAGTCCTTAGGAGGAATCTGAGGTCCATAGAAGAGAAATGAATTTTTTAGTGTTACAGAATTAACTTAGAGGTAACAGAACATGAATTATATTTGAACCCTGTCCTCATGAAATCAGTCCAGGTCACTTTACATTAATTTTCAGTCTCCCTTGAAATCCCTAGAAAATTCCAACTGTCAGGGGAAGCTTTTCCCCAATGATGCCATTTCACTTTTTGTTGTTTTTGTTTTTGTGAGGCAATAAGTGCCCAAGGTCACACAGCTATTAAGGCTCAGTACTCTATCCATTGTGCTGTCTAGTTGCCTTGATGCCATTCCATTTTAATAATTTCTCATCTCCCTGTCACCAATATTCCTATTATATAGTCTGTGCTGCATTCATTCCACTGTTTGTTTTGACCATTTCTGGTCATGTAAAATATGTAAAATCAATGGTTTGGTTAATTTGGGGTCTGTGAACTCATCTTTAAAAAAATATTTTGGTTGGAATGACTAGGAGGCACAGTGGATAGAGTACTGGCCCTAGCAGGGTTCAATTGCTGTGTACCTTGGACAAACCATTTAACCCTGATTGTCTGCCCCCCTTTTTAATCACTGTATTTCAAAGTGGTTTCCTATGTAAACCTCTGTATTTTATTTTATACTTTTTAAAAACATGATTCTGAAGAGGGTTCCATAAGCTTCTCCAGACCAATTGCTCAAGGGTCCAGAACTTGACTTAGATAATCTTTAAAGTCCTTTGCAGTTCTAAAAATTCAGTGTTCCTGAGTCTTAAACTGGAAATCTTAGACCTGTGTTATAGTCACATTCCCATAGACTTCCATTGTCATCTTGAGGATGTTTTTCTGACCCTCAAGTTTCCCCACCTGTACAATGAAGGGTGCCTTCCTGTTCTTTTCTGTGATAAGATAGCAGAGTTAGAGGCACCAAACAGCTCATTCTATCTTCAATCTGACTTTTATTGGAGAGTGGGGATGGGGATAGGGTCAATAGCGGTACAAGCTCTGAACTTGCTTGTAGAGTACGTGAGGGTGATTCTGGCGAATGAGCAGGTACAGCAGGTAGTAATCCACTTGGTGCCCGATCTGTGAGTCTCAACTTCTCTAGGTCCTTTTCCATCTTGATGGAGTGATGTTTCAGCTTTTCAGAACACTGTGGAAAGGGTCAGGGTGGTGGGAGAGGGAAACACAGTGTGAGCATTGGGCAAGGAGGTAGGAGACCCCCTTTAAATGAAGGATGGCCCAGAATGGAGTGGAGAGAAAGCACTGCAGCTAACCAGATGTGTGATTTATGGAAAAAGGGAAGTGATTGCTAGTAAAGAGGCAAGTGTCCTTGTGGCTAGAGGGCTGGATTGGGTGCTAGGAAGATCTGGGTTCAGATCGCAATGTGTGACCCTGAAGAAGTCACAACCTCTCAATGACCCTTGTTACTCTTAGCATTGCAATGTGGTATCTATCCACATTGATAGAGGGAGTAAATTCTTTGGGTATGACCACAGGTCTGCCCCTACCTTTCCAAACCTACCAATAAGCAAAAGGAACTCTATATCTTTGTTCCCTCAATAGCAAAGTGGAAAGGCTTGGATTCTGTCAGATCCTGTCTCCAACATTAAATAGTTGTGTGACCCTGAGCAAGTCACTAAACTTTTTCCAGCCATTTTCCTGATCTGTAAAATGGAATAATAGTATATACCTTATAGGGTTGGATTTCTCTCTCTCTCACACACACACACACATACACACACACACAGAGGGGGGAGGTTTTGTTATCTCCATTTTACACGTGAGGAAACTGAGACAAATTAGTTGACTTCCCTGGATCATACAAATTATAAATATCTGGGGTAGGATTTGAACTGAGGTCTTCCTAACTCCAAGTCCAGTAATGATGCCAGAGATCCATGTTTCTTCAGTTTCCCCATCTGTACAACGAGGTCCTTTCCTGCTCGGTCCTTTGACAAGTCAGCAGAGTTAGAGACATTGGGCGACTCTTTCTAGCTTACATCTGACTTTTATTGGGGAATGGGGTGGGAATAGGGCTAGGGGTGGGGATGGGGTGGGGGTCAGTAGTGGTACAAGTTCTGGATTTGTTCGTACGACACGTGCGGTTGGCTCTGGCGAATTCGCAAGCGCAGCATGTCATAATCCACTTGGTGACCGATCTGCTTGTCACGCAGGCAGGAGTTCAGGTGGTCCTTGGTGGATCTTAGCTTCTCCAGGTCCTTTTCCAGCTTGATGGACTGTTGCTTCAGCCTTTTGGAACCCTGTGGGATGGGAAGGATGGTTGTGGAGGGAGACATAGTGGAGCATCGAGGCAGGATGTAGGAGACCCCCTCTACATGAGGATAACCTGGGATGGAGTGGAGAGAAAGACCTGTGGCTAGCCAGGTATTAGACTTATGGAAAAAAGGATGAGAGTGATTGCTAGTAGAGAGGTCATGTGTCTTTGTGGCTAGAGAGTTGGTTTGGGTGCCAGGAAGACTTGGGTTCAAGTCCCACTATGTGACCCTGAAGAAGTCACAACCTTTCAGTGATCACACCTATCTAACAGTGGTGGATGAAGTATCTTCATTGGATGTGACCACAGGTCTGCCCCTGCCTTCTCAAGCCAATCAACAAACGAAAGAAACTCTCTTTAGGTTTAATTCCTGTCTCAGATAATAACTAGCTGTGTGAAGGTGGGCAAGCCACTAATTTTTTCCCAGTCTCATTTTCCTTTTATTTAAAAGTATATACCTTACATGGGTGTTGTAAGGATCAAATTAGAAAAACACATAAATCATTTTGCAGATAATAAAGTGCTTCTTTCTCTCCCCCTCCCTTTCTTCTGTCCTGTCCTCTCCTCCCCCCTCCCATTTTATACATGAGGAAACTGAGACAAATAGGTTAAGTGACTTCTCCTGGGTCATACAACTTGTAAATATCTGAGGCAGGATTTGAGCTGAAGTCTTCCTAACTCCCAGTCCAGCAATTTATCTGCTCTGCCATCTGTCTCCTCTTAAGATGCCAGAGATCCAAGTTTCTTCCATTGTGGAACAATCACACTGGTGGAGGACGACATTGGTATAGGCACACTAAGGTTCCAAAGAATCTAAATGTTATCAATTGCTAGGGAGGTTTAGTTCTACAAATTCTTTATTGACTTATCTATCCTGAAGAGGCATGTCCTATCAGTCTAACTTCTATTATACTGGTACTCCAGGTTCACCTGTTACTGCTTTAGGTGCAAGGGGTGGGCCTATGCAGTCTCTCTTCTTATCATCTATATTCTCCCACTCCCAGTTCAGCTTTGGCCTTGTTCCTATGTCAGTTTTATTCTTTAGAAACTCACTGGTCTCCTCACACTTTTCAAGCAACAGTCTTTTTGACTCACTTTGAGAGAAACTTGATTCTTCCATGAGGACACCACACCCCTCATGGACTTTTCTAATGATAGCCATTTGTCCTGTTATCCTGTTTTCAGATCCCTCCTCCATCATGTTGATTTTTTTTTTGAGATTCAGTCCATATCTATCTTCCTGTTGCTATCAACCCCTGTTCCAATTCACTTGCTTGTCATGGCATTAATCTTCCTGATGTCATGGTCTTCTTTGAGAAGGAAGGGCAAATATCACAGTTGATAGCTTGACACCACTACTATCAACTGATGACCCAGTAATTTTGATAAGGGGATAATCCCCAGGACTCTGGAATAGTAGTGCCTCTCAAATACTGGCCCTACTTCCAGTCCAGCCTCCAGATCCACTATCTAGAAAGAGCAACTCCTTTGGAGAAGGAATTAGCTATCCTCACCAAATGCTCCCCACAAAACAAGCAAGCCCACCTCAGTGAAACAGTGAGGCACCCTCAAGTAGAAACAAGAGACAGCAAATACTAGGTGAGTCAAACCACTTCCATCACCTTAACTACCACCTCATCTCTTTAGATTCTAGGACCTTGAGACAAAGAGCCTTGGAGGGGTGTTTCACCTTCCTACTAACTCACCAACCCTATTAACAATTTAATCCTCATACCCAGATCCAGAGAATCCTATGTAGATGTGACAAATAAATCTTGTGGAGATGTGACCTGGAAACTACTATTTCAACCTCTTTCTCCTCAGCAGTCTCAGTTACAGTTAGGGAAGCTAGGTCACTCAATGGATAGAGCCAACAGCCCTGGAGTCAGAAGGACTTGAGTTCAAATTTGACCTCAGACACTTGACATGTACTAGCTGTGTGACCTTGGGTAAGTCATTTAACCCTTATTTCCTTGCATCCAGGACATCTCCAATCATCTTGATTCATATCTGGCCACTGGACTCCAATGGCTCTGAAGAAGAAAGTGAAGCTGGTTTAGCATAGCCCCCCTCATTAGTTCACTTGCTTGTCATGGCATCAGTCTCCCTAATATTGTGGACAAATATCATAATTATTGAAGACCCAGTAAAGACAATTCTTGCTACTATCAAATAATTCGACATCAGAAACTGATATGATTTTTATATAGGAAGTAATTAAAGAAACATTAACATCAACTCAGACACTGAACTCTAAGGACCCTGAGATTTTACCTCTCACACACACAGCTGAATCCTCCTATATGTGCTGTCTTTCTTTGTTAGAATGTGAACTTCTTCCTAACTAAGCACAATGTTTACATGCAGCGAGCACTTAATAACTGCTCATTCATTCATTTATGCTATTGACTTCCAAGTTATTCTCCTAACTTTTTAAATAAATGTATCTGTATCAAGCTCACGGTGTTCCTCTCCACCCTATCTCTTCCCATCAATCTTTTTTTTTTTTTGGTTTTTTGCAAGGCAATGGGCTTAAATGGCTTGCCTAAGGCCACACAAATAATTATTAAGTGTCTGAGGTCAGATATGAACTCAGGTATTCCTGACTCCAGGACTGGTGCTCTATCCACTGTGCAACTTAGCTTTCCCTCTTCCCATCAATTTTTTTTTATGTTTTTGCTAGGCAGTGGGTTAAGTAGCTTGCCCAAGGCCACACAGCTAGGTCATTATTAAGTGTCTGAGACCGGATTTGAACCCAGGTATGGTACTCCTGACTCCAGAGCTGGTGCTTTATCCACTGCACCACCTAGCTGCCTCTCTTCCCATCGATCTTAAGGACTTTTGTATTTATGCTGATGATCCTTCTAACCATGTAACCTCTCAATTCTTCTTTTCAGTTCCTTTGTCCTATTTTCAGTTATACCCTGAAATGAACACATTGCTTACAAATACAAGCTAATTTGTGGAAGGCCAATGATTGGGGGGAGGGTAGGGGCAGGAAAGGCTTCTTGTAGAGATAAAACCTACACTGAGCATTGAAGGGACACTTAATAAATGTTTGACTGAAGCAAGTTTAAGATGCTGAGAGACAGTCATCTAAGCCTGTGCCTATGCATTTTAACTCTCCTTTTCATTCATATTAAGACTATCAGACCCTTTACTGGTTTGCTTTTTCCCCAGTCCCACTTGCTTCTATAACTGGCCCAGACCCCAGATTTTTAGCTCATAGGCTACTGCCCTAGAAAACTTCACTTCATTCTGCTTTTCCCAGTCTATCAATCCTCATCACTGGATGAACTCCATCATATAATTTCTTCACTCCTGATTCAGGGCTGCTGAGCCTAGACAGAATAAAAAGATTCCTTGTACTTAACCTCAACTGGACCCCTGATGTTGCTTAATAATCTTTTTTGGAGTTAACTTTTTTTTTGAGTCATGGACTTCTTTGGCAGGTTGCAGAAGCCTATGATGCTTTCTCAATATGTCTTTAAATGCATAAAATAAAATACATAAGATTACAAAGGAAGTTCAAAGTTCATGAAAATAAAGATGTAATTCTTTTGCCTATAAGGACCCCTAAAATCTATGATAGATAGGTTGAAAGACATCAGCTCAGGGGGGCAGCTATGCAGTATAGTAGATAGAGCACCAGCCCTGGAGTCAGGGGGACTTGAGTTCAAATTTGACCACAGACACTTCATTTTTACTTAGCTATGTGACCTTGGGCTAGTCACTTAGCCCCACTGCCTTGCAAAAACAAAACAAATTTAAACAAAAATTCAGCTCAAATTGTGAACTATATTACCTAGACAAATACCTTAACATGTTTGTCTTGAATGTACAAATATAAAACGATTCTGAGTTCTGTACAGCCCCATTCCACTTCCAGAATGATGATTTTATAGTTTTGTTAGCAGATACTAGGAATCATATGCTAATTTAGGTTATTTACAAACATTGATTTAACTGCTGGTAGTTTTAAATGGGACAGCATTATCCAGAATTAATTTTTCTAGAAGATACAAACCAAGTGAATATTGACATTTTCACCTTAAATCAAATCAAAAGACAAAAAGGAAGATGCTCCTTTATGGAAGGGCATTCCTAGAATCTCCTCAGAGAGGCAACTAGATGAACTCGATTAGTTGGTTTCATCGTGAACTTAAAGGCAATACAAAATGTCATTTCATGGGAGATGTGACCACTCAAATTAGCAGTGCTTATGATGAATATAAGAGAAAGGACCAACATGAAAAAAAAACTACTTACTGTGGACAAATGATTATGTTGGGAGTATGAAGACAAAAGTATGTCAGTGTGGGGGGAGGTAAGTTATAGAGGATTTTGAACATCAAATAAAGAATTTTCAATTTGATTCTGGAGGCAATATGGAGGCATTAGAGTTGTTTGTGTATATGTGTGTCTCTGTGTGTGTGTGTGTGTGTGTGTGTGTGTGTGTGTGTGTGTGTGTGTGTGTGAGAGAGAGAGAGAGAGAGATGGCTAAACCTAAGACTGAAGATTAATTTGACAACTTAGTGGAGAATTAACTGGAATATGAAGAGATTTGAGGTAAGGAGACCAACTAGCAGGCTTACTGAAAATTGTTCTTGAGTAAGGTAATGAAAGCCTGCATCAGAAGAGACAAAGAAGCATTTGACAGTGAGGGTGAAGAGTAAAGGATGTCTAGGTAACGGGAAGATGGTAATATATCAATAGTAATAGGGAAGTCTGGAAGAGAAAAGTTTTTAACAGTACTACAGAAATGCTAGGCATTATTATTATTACTGTTATCAATATTGAGTGAAATCTAAGAGAAGTGTGTTTGTCAAAGGGGTCACTGTTTCTAAGAAAGCTTCTAGATGCTCCTGTTTTTAGGTGATGTAGCAATAAAATAAACTCTAGAACATTACTGGGCTTTCTTATGAGACCCACAGCTACTTCAAAAAAAACTGACCTACTAATCTATGAAAGGAAAACTATGTGGCTAAGAATACATATGACATGCAATTATTCAGAATGAGTTAGTCATCATGACATGACAATTAAGTACGGATGAATCCCAGTTCTGCTTGACACATGATGTCAACTATTCAATAAGCTAGTTGGAGTAGATGACCTTAATGGTCCCTTCTAGGTCTAAATCTAAGATCTATGATCCTATACTTCTCTCATATCCAATCAATGACTAAGTTTTGTTAATTCCATCTGTACCACATCTCTCCATTATCCTCTCTCTAGATTCATTGCCATTATTCTAGGATAGGCCTTCATTTGCTGCCTGGACTTTTGCAATACCTTTCTTTTCTTTTCTTTTCTTTTCATTTTTAGTTTTTTGCAAGGCATTGGAGTTAAGTGACTTGCCAAATGTCACACAGCTAGGTAATTATCAAGTATCTGAGGTCAATTTAAACTCAGGTCCTCCTGACTCCAGGGCCAGTGCTCTATTCACTGCATCACCTAGAGCTGCCCCTGCAATACCTTTCTTATAGGCTTTCCCGTATTTTTGTTATAATGACTTGTTGGTAAGGAGAGAAAAATTAGGAAATATATATATATATATATATATATATATATATATATATATAGTATTTCCCCCTTCCTATCCATCATTTATTCTATCCATCTTCCATCTTGGGATAGTGAGGGGTGTGTGGTAGATAGAGCCCTAAGATACTAGCTGGTGAGCTTGGGTCATCACTTAATCCCTATTTGCTCCTCATCTATAAATTGGGTACATACTGGAGAAAGAAATGGTAATTTGCTCAGAAAAGCCCATGGACAAAAATGGACATGGTGTCATGTACAGTTGGACATGACTGAACAACAAAAATAACCATTCTTCACACTGTTGCTAAAAGAACCTTTTCCCCATTAAACCTGGCTATATTACATCTTTGCTCAAAAATCTTCAGTGGCTTTCTATGTCCTACTGAGTTAAGTTCGAGCTCCTTACTATGTGAAGGACCCTGGCATCATTAAAAATCCTCCATAGCTTATTGCATTAACTTAATGTTCCAAACTTAACTTATGACTACTTCCTACATAGTCTATGTTCCAGTCATATTAGACATCACTCTGCTCCATGAAAATCATACCTGTGCCCTCACAGGCCTCCATGCTGTTATTGGGGTGCTTCACCATACCTGTAATGCTTTCCTCCCTCTTTACCTATCTTTCAAAGCTTACCTCAAATGCCATTTTCTCCAGAAAGCCTCATAGATTCTCCCCCATGCCTGCTGCTGTTAATGATTTTCCTTCCTTAGACTTCATCAGAGTTTTCACCTGTCTAATGTACTTGCCTCAGGATATATATTGCAATTATCTGTGATGGAAAGGATCATTTCTCATCTAAACTTTACACCACTCCTAATGTTTGCTAATGGGTCCTTCACAGAGTAAACATTTGATAAATGTTGATTGAGGAAGAAAGAGTTTGAGGAGAGGAAAGAAAGGAGGTGTATGGGAAAGGAAAGATGAAGGGGAGAAAAATAGGAAAAGGAGTTGGAGGGCAGGGGAAAGAAGGGCAGCTTCTGTAGATGGGAGGGTGAAGTTGTACCATAGAAAGGCGACTGGCTTCTGGAAGCTGGGTGCCAACATGTCTCTGGAACACACGGACCATGGGTCTCAGCAGTTTCTCTCGGGCTTCCAGGTGATTTTGACACAAAGGACCCTAGGGATGGGGTATAGGTTTATTGAGGATTGAGACAGACCTCCTTCCCCACCATCACACATATCTTCCAGTTTCCTTTATTTTCCTCTGCCCTCCCTTTATGCCTGCCATCAAGGAAGATCCCTCTCTACCTTGATGAATTCCTGTGTGATAAGCATCTCTTCCTTGTACTTCCTGCATCGGTTGATGGTCCCTCTCATGAGCCCAGTCATCATGTTCAGCCTTTCCTGAGAGAAGACAGTGTGGTGAAGTGATAGGGTGCCGATCCTTAGATTCAAATATTATCTTATGTAAACTAACTGTATGACTCTAGGTAAGTAACTTAATCCTTTTGTACTTATTTTCTTATCTACAAAATGAGGGGGTTGGACTCAGTGACCACTAAGGTCACTTCCAGTTTTAAATCCATGGTCTTATGATTATATTAAATTATGCAGGGTCTCACAATCAGTTTAATATATATATAGGCACTATCCACCTCATGCTCTTCTTGTCCTTCTTATTGGCTTCTAGACTGTAGAAATATGCCAAGTAATGGGTCCCTTTATTTCCTCTCCTCCTATCCACTCACACTTTTTAGCTCCTTTTTGTATGTGTTCTTTGCCCTTTAAAAGGTATGCCCCTTAGAGTAGCAGCTATCTTTTTTGCCTGTATCTATATCCTCAGCTCTAAGCTCAGTGCCTGTAATCGAGTAAGCTCTTAAGAAATATTTCCTTTCATCATAATCTCCTTCCAACTCCAGTTCCTGAACAGTTCCAGAGGCAGCTCTGGCCATGATCCCATCCCATCACCCAGCTTACCTTGAGTTGCACAGTTTCTTCCATCTTTTTGTGCAGAGCATTCTCCACAGTCTTCTTGACATGCATTTGCCAGGTTTGGGCATGATGCTCACTCTTTATCATGTGCTCCAATATTATTTTTCCATCTGCCAGTAGTCGTTTAGCCTCATTCAGAGTCGAGTTACACTCTGAGTGGACAGAGAAGTGCCTATTGGAAGAGCTTTCCAAGACATCCCAGTTTCTATTATCTTCTTCCCCACCTTCCTCTGTTTGTGTCTATGTAGGCTTGTCTATATCTGTCTCTCTCTCTCAGGTATCTCTGTCACTCCCTTTGTTTTTCTGTAGGTCTTGCAACCACCAGATTTGTTTTCCTTCAAATCTCTACTCTTAATGTATAGGTTGCTTGAACTCAGATAATTCACTTTCCTTATCTTTATTGTTTTGTTTTTTTAGGTTTTTGTAAGGCAAATGAGGTTAATTGGCTTGCCCAAGGCCACACAGCTAGGTAATTATTAAGTGTCTGAGGTCGGATTTGAACTCAGGTACTCCTGACTCCAGGGCCAGTGCTTTATCCACTGCACCACCTAGCTATGCCTACTTTCCTTATCTTTAAAGAGGGTAAGAAATGATACTTTCTACTTAATTCACAAGGTTGTGATTAGGAAAGTATGTGTAAATTTTCTGTGCTATAGAAAGAGTGTTTTTTAAATTAATTATTGTTATTCTTGCTAGAGGAGAGATGACTGAGGAGGAGAAAGTCACAAGCTCCATGGGGGGCATTATTGGAGAGAGTAGTTGCTTCTTGAGTTATTAGGAGTGCTCATAGGATTACTAGGAACATTATTTGGGGGAAGAGGCTCACAGGATCGATGAGGTAGTTTCTGAGTTGGAAGGGACCCTCTAGACCAACCCATCCCTGAAAAAGTATTTTCTGGTGGTCACTCAACCTTCACTTGAAGATCTCCAGTCTGGGAGTCTCCTGAATTCATTACACTAGTTGTCTATTTAGAAAGCTTCTCCTTACCTCACACCTCAGTTTGTCTCTTTGTGACTTTTACCCACACTTTTTTTTTTGTATTCCCAAGACTGAACACAGTTTCTGGCAAATTAAACACTTGGCAAATAGGAAGTGTTTAATAAAAGTTGATTTATTGATGATTGAAGGAACTTGGGATGTTTAGCCTAAAGAAGAAAAGGCTGGGTGGGAGAGAGGGTAACTGTTTTAAAGTATTTCATTTATTTATTTAATTTTATTTTTAGGGTTTTTTTTTTTTTTGCAAGGCAATGGAGTTAAGTGGCTTGCCCAAGGCCACACAGCTAGGTAATTGAGTGTTTGAGACTGGATTTGAACTCAGGTCCTCCTGACTCCAGGGCTGGTGATCTATTCACTGAGCCACCTAGCTGCCCCTGTTTTCCAGTATTTTAAATGTTGCCATGTGAAAGTGTGAGATGAACTTACATTATTTGAGATAACACATAGGCTAAGAATGATATACTTGGAATTAGGATGAACTGAGTTAGAATTCTGCCTCATACTTTTATTAGTCTTGTTCTACTCTTTGAGGCATGGTGACAGCAGCAACAATAGTAATACTAATATTAAAATGGCTAATTATATATATGGTGTTTTAAATGGACAATCTTATCTGGTCTTCACAACAGTGCTGGGAAGCAGTTGCTATAATTATTTTCATTTTCTAGATGAGGAATCTGAGACAAGATAGAGATTAAACAATAAAAATAGCAAATAATAATAAGAAAAGCACTTATATGGCACTTAATATATGCTGGGCTCTGTTCTAAATGCTTTATAATATTATCTCTTTATTATATTCACAGACACCCTGGGTAATAGGTGCTATCAATCATTATTCCCATTTGACAGTTGAAGAAACGGAAACAAACATAAGTTAAGTGACTCAACCAGGTTCACATAGTAAGAACATCTAAGGCAGGATTTTACCTCAAGCCATCCTGTTCTCAAGTAAAGAAACGGCTATCCCATAAAGTGCCTCAAATTTAAATCTAATCTCACTTTCACATGGCAAAATTTTAAAGACCTGAAGGTACCTATCCTCTTCCTTCCTCTCGCCTATCTCAGCCTTCTCTTCTCTAGGCCAACCATCACATGTTCCTTCAATCATCAATAAATCAACTTTTATTAAGTGACTACTATTTGCCAGATATAATGCTAAGTTCTGGGGATACAAAGAGGTAAAAAAAATCCCTGCTCTCAAGTAGTTTACAATCTAATAGGGGAAACATCATACTAACAAATATGTACACAGCAAGGAATATACACGATAAATAGGAAATAATTAGCAAAGAGAAGGCACTAGAATTAAGGCGGATTGGGAAGGGCTTCATATAAAAGATGGGATTTTACTTGGAACTTAAAGGAAGTCAAGAAAATCTGTAGGCAAAGTTGAGAAGAGAGAGTCCTGGAGAGATGCCTAGAGCTGAGAGGTGGACTTGAGACCTTCTCCATTCTGGTGATCATTCTCCCCAGCTTATTAAGATTCTTCTTTAACTGTGATGCCTTGAACTGAATGCAACACTTCAGCTATGATTTTACCAGGAAAAGAGGGATTATGCATTGCTTCCTTATTCCAGGAAGCTGTACCTCTCTTAGGACTTTAAGAGATTATGCTGACTTTTTGCGCTGCCATATCACTTTTGGTTCACAGAGAACTTGAGATCAATGAAGCTCTCAGATACTTTTCAGAACAAATGCTCTCTAGTCATATCTCCCCATCTTCTACTTGTGAAGTCATAGCATCAAAGAATCCATAGATCAAGAGCTGGAAGAGACCTCAGAGGCCATCTAGTCCAACTCCTTCATTTTACAGATGAGAAAACTGAGACTCAGAGACAGGAAGTGTGGCTGGCCCAAGGTTCCACAAGTAGCAAAATTTAAGAAAAATTTAAAATTTAAAGAACAGACACTTTAATTGCAGTTTGGTCTCCTTCTGATGACAACATGCTGTTATCTACCAATGGGTTCTCTATCTTTAACTTCTGAAGTTGATTTCTTGAATTCATGACTAAGATTTTTACATTTATCCCTGGAAAACTCCTGATAGAGAAACTACAGTCATAGTTGCAATTCTATAATCAGTGTGAATGAGTTGCCTGGGCACTGTGACACTAATGGCTTTCCCCCGGGTACATGTTACTAGAGAGGGTCGTTTTGGATATTACTGGGAGAGTAAGTGCTTTCAAGCTCAGTAGAAGTAGTATCATAAGATCATAGGCTTAGAGTTGGAAGAGACCTTACAGGCCTTTTTTGCCCAACCCCCTCATTTTGCTGATGAGGAAGCTGAGGCTCAGGGTCATATCACCAGTATGTGTTTGGTAGAATTTGATCCCAGATTTCCCTGACTCCAAAGCAAGCACTCTCTTCCCTCTGTGATGTTGCCTCTCTAATAATAAAGGGTCACCGATCATGTTATTAGATGCTCAGGGTTACAGGTTGTGGTTAGATAAAGTGGTGTAAGTCTGTCCAGTTCCATGTGAATGGTGTCTCTGGCAGGTGAGAAAAGGGTATCCCCACACTGGGGCAGGACGCACCTGGGGGGTTGACCCCCAAAGGGTTGACAGGTGGACTGGTAGTACCCTGCACCTTGGGAGTGTGGAGTCGGCTGATATTGATCCAGGACTGACGCCCAGCATCCACTAGCACTGAATCTATGCAATGGTTCATGAGATCAACCACCCGGAGCCGTTCTTCACAGCAAAATATCAGATCATCACGGCATTTGGTTAGGGCCTGGAGGAAGGCAAAGAGGAGGGAAGGTCAAAAAGGTCTTTGGGGCAAGGTGAAAGCAAGTGAGGAGAAATCATAGGACTCTCCAGTGGGCATAGAGGGAGAGGTTGGGGTTGAGTAGGGACTTCTGGAGAGAAACAGACTAGGAGAAGATGAGAATCTTTCCCTATACTCCCCTGCTCTTCCTCCTTGGTTACTTTCTTTGTGAGAATGAGAAGATCACCTAACACTGAATTCACACTGGAGCGAGATAGGTCTAGTATAAGGAAACATCAAGAAATGGGAGGGAGGGTGAATGAAAAAAACAGTTTTGGAGTTGATTAAAATCCAGTTTCTCATACTTTCTGACTGTATGACCCTGAACAAATTATTTAAACTCAGGCAATTTTCCAAGAATAAGCATTAGTAACAGGTCCCAAGATAGGTATTAGTGGAGGGAGCTGTTTCAGCAAGTTCCTTAAATTGATAAAGGCTAGCTAGGTGGTACAATGAATAGAGCATTGGCCCTGGAGTCAAGTATTCATATCTAGCCTCAGAAACTTTACATTTTCCAGCTTTGTGACTTTGGACAAGTTATTTAACCCTGATTGTGTCATCTGACCACTGGACTCAGATGACTCTGGAGGACAAAGTGAGGCTAGTGACTTTGTACAACATCCTCTCACTCAAAAATCTAATTCATGTACATGCCATAGCATCATCTCCCTGAAGTCACGGCCTTCTTTGAGAATAAAGGACAAATATCACCAGGTTGATAAAATCACAGTTTTAGATTCCCTCCCCTCCCAATCCCTGACCAAAAAGACACTGGTCTTATGTGTGTGGGTTGTTCCCTTATTGCTACCAAGACTCCACAGTAGACCAGAGTGGTTAGGGAAATGGATACTGAGGGACAATTGAACAAGAGCTTAAGAGACAGCTTTATCTCTGGAGAACAAAATAAGAGGGGCATGGAGTCTTAAGACTTGAACTGGGTACCTGCCTTGTCACTTGATAATGATGTTATTTGTCCTTTCACCCTCAATGAATTCTGCTACTAGACTGTGTTATTTGATTTAGAGGTGCTTGTTCAAAGGAGGACAACCAGGGGCTAGAGACTATTAGAGATCGTACTTCATGACTATTTGGGAATATTTGGTCTAGAAAAGAGAAGACTCCAGGGGACCATTTTAGCTATATTCAAATGTTTGAATAATAATTATAGCAATATCAAACATTTCTATGGTGCTTACTATTGTCCCAGTGCTAAGCACTTTACAATTATTGTCTTAGTTGATGCTTACAACCACTCTTGAAGGCATTATAATCCTCATTTTACAAATGGATCAATTGAGGCAAATAGAGATTAAGTGACTGGGCAAGGGTCACACAGCTAGTAAGTGTGTGATATCATACTTGAATTCAGTTCTACCTGAGTTCAGGACCAGTGTTCCAGCTTGTGATCCTGTGTCACCTCACTGCCTCATAAAAGACTTTGAAGAGCTGCCAAATAGATAAAAGGACTGACCTTGTTCTACTTGGTCTAAAGGGATAGACCTAGTTGCTGCATGTGGAAATGACAGAGTCAGATTTAAGTTTTATATAAGAAAAAACTTGCCACAATGAGAACTGTCCTAAAGGGGTTGGGTGGGCTCTGGAGGTGGGGGTTTCTTTAACACTAGAGGTCATCAAGTGGAAGCTGGATGTTCATTTGGTGAAGTTATCAAAGGTGGATTCTTGGGCAGTTCCATGTGACCCCTTCTACTTCAAAAGTTTATGACTGCTTTCCCACATTAGATTTTTAAACTCTTTGAGAGGAAGATCTGCCTAATAACTGTTCTTATATGTCCTGTGCTGAATGCAAGGCTTTCTACATAATAAGCACTTAATAAATAACCATTGTATTGTATTGATAGAAGGTAAGAATGATGCCTTGTTTGCTTTTTGTGTGTTCAATAGCAATGGGTATTGAGGCACAATAAATATTACTCATAATTACTCCTATTACTAAGACTTACTGGTTCATAAAAGTTTTACATCTACATTTTATCTGATTCTCACCAAGGTCAGTCAGTCAATAAATATTTAGGAAACATCTCCTATGTACTAACCTCTCTAATATGGCATCACTACTCTCAGTTGGCTCAGTGTAATGGAGGAAGAAGGGAAAGGATCATATATGCAAATAACTGTGTACTTACAAGTTTTATACAATGTAAACAGAAGATCATCTCAAAGAGAAGGCTCTCCTAGCTTTGGGGTCTGACCCAGGAAAGCCTTTTGCAGAAGGGGAAGATTTGAACTAAATTTTGAGAGAGAAATTTCCACACAAAGCTGAGGCAGAGGTGAAGAGGAAGCATCTTCTATTTCTGGAGTAGAGACAGTGCAGACAGCATATGGGTGTATCAACTGGAAGGAATGGTACATAGACCAATGCAGCTGTATTTTATTTTAGTTTAGAGAACCTACCTGGCTGGGGTGAGGAAGAGTAAAGTGAGCAAAGACTGGGAAGGGTGTTTTCAATACCAAACAGGATTTTATATTTGACGCTAGAGGTAATAAGGATCCAATAGAACTTACCGAGTAAGGAGGGGATGTGATCAGATCTTCTTTTTCAGGACAATAACTAGGACCTAAGTAGTTCAATACCTAAGTGGAGGCTGAATTGGAGTGGGGAGAGACTTGAGACAGGTTGTCCAATTGTAAAACCGAGAGGTGATGGGAATCTCTACCAGGGTGGTGATGGTAGTATCAGAAGAGGAAAAGAGGGGGGATGCATATAAGAGATACTGTGAAGGTAGTATTGACAATATTTGACAAGAAATTGACTTATGTAGAATTAGTGACAAGGTGGAATTGAGGATAACATTGAGGTTATAAACCTGAGTATTTTGAAGAATGATGTTTTCAGATGTCTAGAGAATGTGTCCAAAAGACTGTTAACAGTATGGGGATGGAACTTAGGAGAGGAATTAGGTCTGAGTATATGGATCTGGGAATCATTATTATGCTTGAAACCCAGGAGGAGATGAGTTCACCAAGTGAAATAGCAAAGGGGCAGAAGAGAATATGGCCTAGTACAGACCCTTCTTATAATATCCGCTTGTAGTGGGTTTTGGCTTTAGCCACTTCCCCAAGGGCCTCCTTACACTGGTTTGGAGTCAGGTTGTGAGAGGACACACACACAGGAACAAAGGATCCCTTTTTAGTTAAGTATAATTATTTGCATTAATAGTTAGAACAGGAACAATGTAAGACAGGTCAGACTGAAAGTTTATCATAGGGAGATATGTCCTTCAATATGACCCTTTCCTTAATTGTCAGATAGCAATTAATGTGTTAGGATCTTTGATCTGTTGCTGCTTTCCCAGAGGAAAGGGTTAGGGAAGTGAACTAAGGGGCCAGGAGTTGTTGATTAGATTTCCAGAGGAACCAATTCTCATTAACAGATCTACTCTGGAAATGAGGGTACTAATTCAGAAACTTCCTTATGCAGGGGAAAAATGGGAGGAATTCTCTCAAGAGTTGCTTTCCTATATCAAAAAGTCTTTCTCAGGAATACAGATTCATAGTTTATCTTATTATAAGGCCAAATGGGAAAGAAGGAATTTATTCAAGCCTATGTCTTAGTCCTGCCAGATAGAGGGAATTGTTTCATGTCTGTATTTCTAAATCTCAAGGTCTTTTTCAGAAATAAACTCCAATCTGAAATTACAGTTTTACCCTATCATACTGTCCCTCCATTCTCTAGGGTCTCCACTTGGAAATTCTATGGGACTGCAGATGTTGGGTCATGTGGGATGGCAATCAGTAATGCTGTCTGGGGGCTGTCACAGGGAAGCAGGTTAAATGAACATGACCTGGATGAAGATACATCAAAAGAGAATTGAAGAGTGAGCTGACAAGCAGAAAAGAACAAGAGAGTAATGTCACAAAAACCTAGAAGGAAAGAATTTCCAACAGGACGAGAGCTCTACTATATCAAAGGGTGCAGACAGGTCAAGAAAGATGTGAATTGACAAAAAACCATTATAAATGACAAGAAATGATTGATACCCGTGGAAAAGCAGTTTCAATTGAATGATTAGTCTGTAAGTCAGGCTGCAGGGGAGCAGGAGAGAGAAAGTGGAGGAAACCTTTCTAAGAAAATATACAGGATGATAGCCAGAAGGACAGATGGATCAAGGAAAGGTACAAAAAAGCAAGGGAAGAGTCAGAGTGCTGTTAGAAGAGGAGAGAGAAGGAGGCACACTCAGGGAATGGCTTGTTTCTTCAGTGAAGTATGCTGGGAGATCCTCAGCTGAGAGGATGAGTGGAGATTTCAGTAGGCAAGAAAGGGTTAGGAATAGCTCCTCTGAGTTAGGGGCTTGTAAAGAGATCAACTTGGTGCTGTGAAGGCTTGCCTGAGATTATGTTACATAAATTTATAATGGACATGGTCAGCACAGTTTCATGAAATTCTTTAGCTTTGTTCAGCAGCACATGGATAAGGCAAGTAACCCCATTTTATGACTGGGGAAACTGAAGCATGGAAAGAGGAAGTCACTTGCTCAAGGTCGCCTGGGCAGAACCCAGCTTTTTTTTTTTTTTTAATTCCAGGGCCAAAGCTCTTTATAGCATACCTTGCTACTGTTCAGGAGCAATTAACTGCTCTTCCCAGGAGGTTTTCCCCTTGTGGGTTGCTAAAAGTAACCTCATATCAAAGGGACTGGTGGAAAAGAGAAGAGAGGAAAAGAGGCCCTACAATTCTCTTACTTTGAGTAAGTTCTCTGAAGTCTCCATGTCCTTTTCCAGTTTCCTTTTCAGGATCCTCAATTCATCTTTCTCCCATATGAGCAGATTGTCAACTTTATCTGGGACCTGGAAAAAGAGGGAGGGAAAAGATATTTCACACACACACGCACACACACACACACACACACACACACACACACACAGATACACATACACACACATAGAAGGGGGAGAGAGAGAGAGAGAGAGAGAGAGAGAGAGAGAGAGAGAGAGAGAGAGAGAGAGAGAGAGAGAGAATCAGAAGGGATGGAAATATGATCTTTTGGGTGCTGCCCAGGAAGATGTGCCCAATCTGAGCATTAGGGAGGCCTCTGGTCTCCTGAGAGACAATTTCATGAATATGGGAGATGAGGATTGATGATTTGGTTCATTGAGGAGGAAGGGTGTTTCATCTCCAAGGGGTTGTGGGTGACTGGCAGGACTGTGTGATGTCCTGGGAGTTTTTTTGGGGGGAGGGCTCTTTTACTTCCTGGAGGCTGTGGGTGCTGAAGCCTTGTTTGTCCTTCTTGGAGGGTTTAGTGTGAGCTGTGAGGTGTTGGGGGGGAGGGTTAGGGAGAAATAACTATTCGATCTTCTGGTTGTTGTGGCTATCTTGAGGGTGACCTCCTGTGAGTTAGGTTGGAATGGGGAATCTGACACCCTAGAATTATGGGTTCTAGCAGGGACTGTCTCCTTCTGGAGTTGAGTGGAGTGTATTTGACTTGCAAGTTTATTGAGGTGGGAATTATTGGGAATTATTGCTGGACTAGTGGGTATTTGGAAGGGTTGGTTGTCTGCCTTCCTGGGAGTTTGGAGCTTGGGACTATTTTGACCCCTTGGAGGCTGTGGGTGCCTCAAGGGTTGGTAGTGTTCTGGCAGCTTTTGGAGGGAATTTTGAGGGAGAGGGGGGCTCACCTTCTCTGAGGCAGGCCGGTAGTGACGATTGTTCTGGCTTTGTTTATTGATGAGCAGACCCTTCCGGATCTCACTGAGCCTAAAGTCCGTGACTTCTCTCTGCCGAACGAGTTTCTGGAGCTGTCCATTGATCTCCTGCTCGGCCTGGCGCAGGCGAGCCCCGAAGAGCCTGGCGCTTCGGGTATAGTTCTGGATATACTCATTAGTCTGCATGGCTCGGGCTTCCCTGTGCAGGGGCAGGGGCAGGGAGGCCTGCCACGCGGGGGGCTTAATCTTCGCCTTCCAAAGGGTGACCCCATCCCCTGGGGGAGGCTGCTGCACCGTCCAGCCGCCCTTGAGCATCTCTACGCGGAAACGCCAGGGGGCCATGTGAGTTTTTCGGCTCTGGGGTGGGGCATTGTTGGGGTCTGGGTTGCTTCCTTGGGGTTGCCACACAGCCACCGCGTCGGCATCGCATTTCTGCGCCAGCTGATTGGCTTTATTCACAGTATCTCGAGTGTGCTGGCGCCATTCTGGGGCGCCCACCCGATCTTCTGGGGTCGGCTCCAGGGGATACAGGAGCACAGGCATGGCCCTAGCTGCCGCCCCCTACCTAGGGCCCCACAGTAGGGGGACGGCACAGATACTCCTTTTCTCCTTCAGATAAAGTGAGTGTAGTACAGTCCTCCCATCACCAAGGTGACTGGGACTACAACTGAGGGATGAGATTCCAAACGGGGGAGGGGACAGTTCCTCAGCCCTCCTACCCCTTTCATTCCCACCCCAGACTTCCATCTCTTCTCGTTTTCTCTCTTCACATAAGTCAGTTGCCTCCCTTTCCTTTTTTTATAATAAATATTTATTTATTTTTCCAACTACAAAGAAGGGTAGTTTTCAATAATCATTCAACAATCATTTCAACAATCATTTTCAACAATCAAGGTTTTGAGTTTTCCATCTTTTTTCTTCCCTCCTTTCTCTTCCCCTTCACCCTGACAGAAAGCAATCCGACATTGGTCATATTTGTATAATCATGCCAAACCTAGATCCGTATTAATTATGTTGTGAGAGAAGAAACAAATCGAAACTCAGAAAAAGAGAGAAAAAACCATAAGGCAACTTTTTAAAATTGAGGATAGTAAGTTTTGGTCTGCATTTAAACTCTTCAGACCCTTCTCTGGATATGGATGGTGTTCTTCATCGCAAGTCTTTTAGAATTGTCTTTGATTATTGAAATGGACAAGTTCATCAGAGTGGATCACCACCAAATGTTGCTTACTATCAGTGTGTAAAATGTTCTTCTGGTTCTGGTCACTTCATTCAGCATCAGTTCAATGCAAGACAACCCTTTTTTTCATTCCTATATCTAATTCCATTTACTCCTTTGTTCTGCTGTCATAGGAAGAGGTGGCCTTTCTTCTTGCCAAGGGGAATCAATTATGCCCTTGATTCCATTTCTGCTTCTCTGTCTCTCCTGGGTGTCTGTCTGTCTCCCCCCCCCCCCCCCCCCCCCCCCCCCGCCATTCCTTTCCTTTCTTTCTGTATATATGCTCAAATCTTCCTTATTCTAAAAACCTCCTTCTGTGGTGTCAGCCAGCCCTTCAAGCTATCATCTCATTTCTTTCTTTATTTCTTCACTGTCAAACTTCTAGCATCTGCCTCCTTTCCTCACCACTCAACCCTTAAGCTAACACTCTCCTCATACAATCTAGGATTATCCTTTAAGCTCTTTTTCAACCCTCACATCCAACCAGGTGTCAAATCTGAGTAGATTCTATAAGTTCATCATTTCATTCATAGTTGAATGAAAGGTAATGTGTCAAAGACAACTTCATGATTATGAATTTGGAAGAATGGGTGAATGATGGAACCAATGACAATGATAAAATCCAAAGGAGGGGAAACATGGGAGGAAGCAAAGTATTGTATATGTGCTCTTTCTCTAATGCCCTTCTCTGATGCCCTGTCATGGATGGGGTAATCCTGGATTCTTGAATTCTACTCTATACTTGTGGAGCCCAGGCTTTGGGAAGTCCTGTCACTTCGGAAAAACTTTGAGTATGACCTTGGTGGCATTGCATGCACCACAATGGCAAAGAAGAACCAGTGAAGAATTTTGAATAGAACAGCACAGTCTTACCAGCACCTTAGCAAATCAAATTTGGCTACCAAGGAAAACAGATTGAAGCGGGGAGTGATTAGAAGTAGGGAGCACAATTTGGAGATTATTACAGTAGTCTAGTTCAGAAATCATGAAGATCTGAAGTAGGAGCCAAGTTGAGTAAAGAGAATGGAGTGGAATGAGGATATGGAGATGAGAGATAATATAGAGTTGGAATCAATTAAACAAGTTGGCCCATTGTACATGGAGAGCTGAGAGGGAAAATTAAAGAATGACACTGTGCTCACAAACCTATATGAATAGGAAGATTAGGAATCCTTTGGCAGAAACTAGAACTTTGGAAAGTTAGGAAAGTTTCAGAGAGAGAGAGAGGACAATGAATTTCACTTTGGAAATACTGAATTTAAGATAACTTTGTAAATATCCAGGAAGAAGTACCCAGTAGGTTATTGTGATCAGAAATTTTAATTCAAGAAACAGAGCCTTGGAGAAACCTGCATAAAGAGTATACTTGAAATTGGGAATAATTGAGATCACAAAGGGGAAAAAATGCAAAGAAGAAAAGGTATCACAGGATAGAATTTTGGTAGACTGCATATTGACTTTATTCTCTCTCTCTGCTCCCCCAGAGCCTGCTCCAGGGGGAGGTGTAGCCTGGCAATCACAAGTGTGTTTGGTTAGAACTCTCCTTGTCCCTCATCCAGAGGATCCTTTCTTTCTCTTGTAGGCTTTTCCTGCACACCAAAGTCTAGGGTAAAGAGGAAGATGTGGTTTAAAGTGTGATTCAGAGACCCCTGGTATGTGACTAGGAGGTAATTTAGATATCCATTGAGTCTGAGAGAAGATCAGCATGTCTTTTGAAGTCCCTGAACAAGAAGGCAATGGTTGGGATGGAGAGGAGAATAGTGAGCCAGGTAGTAAACTCCTTAAGAAAAAAAGAGAAAAATTCAAGAAGGCCTGGATTCAAATTTCCTGTGGACACTTATTACCTCATGAACATATCATTTGTTTTCCTTCTGCCTCAATCTCTTCATTTGTAAAATGGGAATAATATTTTTAAAAGTTCATGTAGCACTTATTTCATAGGGGTATTATGAGTAACAATGAAAACATGTATGCAATGCACTTTTTAAACCTTAAAGTATTATTAGTGTTGTTATGTAATAATTATAATAGCTAACATTATAACTAATACTAAAACCTTTACAATTTATATCTCATTTGATCCTCTCAATAACTCTGGAAGGTTGGTGCTATTATTTTCTTCCTTTTATAGAAGGGGGAAATTGAGGCAAACAAAGCTTAAATAATTTGTTTAGGGTCACACAGCTTGTAAGAGTCTGAGACTGACTTTATATTCAGATCTTTCTTAATCCAAGAATTATCTATCCTTGAAGGAAAGGTTAATGAATAATGGCAGTAGAGGAAGAATCTGTAAGTGGCAGTGAGGAGAGAGAAATTTGCTTATTTATCTTCTTCCTGTCCCATTATGCAGTACCAAAGGGACAATAGGGCAATGGATGGGGATTCAATATGCTCCAGGCACAGCAACATGTCCTAGGGTGCAAGAAGGTGGTTGGAGTATGTGATTTAGAGATTGAAGACCCTGGAAAACATGTGAAGTATAAAGAGTCCAATGAGAAGGGAAGGAAGAGTAAGATAGGACTTCTATAGAGCCTGGTCTGAGGCATAGAGATCAATGCAATGAATCTTTTGTTTAGACTAATATTTTATTTTATTTGTTTCCCCCCAGCATTCATTCATTCATTCATTCGTTTGTTTGCTTATTATTAAAGATTTTATTTATTTTGAGTTTTGCAATTTCCCCCTAATCTTACTTTCCTCCCCCACCCCCACAGAAAGCAAATTGTCAGTCTTTACATTGTTTCCATGTTGTTCATTGATCCAAATTGAATGTGATGAGAAAGAAATCATATCCTTAAGGAAGAAACATAAAGTATAAGAAATAACAAGATCAGACAATAAAATATCAGTTTTTTTCTAAATTAAAGGAAATAGTCCTTGGACTGTTCAAACTCCACAGTTCTTTCTCTGGATACAGATGGTATTCTCTATTGCAGACAGCCCCAAATTGTCCCTGATTGCTGCACTGATGGAATGAGCAAGTCCATCAAAGTTGATCATTGCCCCCATGTTGCTGTTAGGGTGTACAGTGTTTTTTGGGTTTCTGCTCATCTCACTCAGCATCAGTTCATGCAAATCCCTCCAGGCTTCCCTGAATTCCCATCTCTCCTGGTTTCTAAAATAACAGTAGTGTTCCATGACATACATATTCCACAGTTTGCTAAGCCATTCCCCAATTGAAGGACATTTACTTGATTTCCAATTCTTTGCCACCACAAACAAGGCTGCTATAAATAGTTTTGTACAAGTGAAGTTTTTACCCTTTTCCAAAATCTCTTCAGGATATATACCCAGTAGTGGTATTGCTGGATCAAAGGGTATGCACATTTTTGTTGCCCTTTGGGCATATTTCCAAATGTCTCTCTAGAAAGGTTGGATAGACTAATATTTTATTTAAGTTTTTTTTTTACCCCAGCTACATGCAAAAGCAAGTTTCAACATTTACTTCCAAAACTTTGAGTTTCAAATTCTCTGCCCCTTTCATCCCACTGAGAAAGCAAGTTACTTGGTGTAGATTAAAAATAGACATATTGTAAAAGTAAATATAATACATCTTCCCCCACCCCCCCCCCAAGAAAGAGAAACCTTAAAAAAGTAAAATGAGAAAAAAAGTGTGGTTCAGTCTCTATTCAGACTTCTTTGGGCTGGATAGTATTCTTTATCATATGTCCATCAGAGAAATTGCTTCAGTATTTTTTCCCCACAGTTACTGTTGCTGTATTTTTCCCCATCCTATTCCCCTCCACCCCCATTTATTCTATACTCTTTCCTTTCACCCTTTCCCTACTCAAAAATGTGTTGAATCTAACTACCCTCTCCCACAATCTTTTCTCTCTTCTATCACCTACACCTCCCTCCTCTCCCCTATCCCCTTTCTCCCATCCCATTCTCTTCCTATTTTTCTCTAGGGATTTCTATACCCAATTGAGTGTGTATGTTATTCCCTCTTTGAGCCTCTTCTGATGAGAGTACGGGCTCCCTCACACTCCCTCACCTTTCACCTCTTCTACCCCATTCAAAAGCTTTCCTTGCCTCTTTTATATGAAATAACTTAGACCATTCTACCTCTCCCTTCCCTTTCTCCCAGTACATTCCTTTCTCTACCATTAACTCCATCTTTTTAATATATTACACCTTCAAATTCAACTCCCTCCTGTGCTCTGTCTATATATGCTCTTTCTGTCTTAATAAATGAGAAGGTTCATGTGAGTCATCAGTATCATCTTCTGATGCAGGAATACAAGCTGTTCAACATCATTAAATCCCTCACTATTTGCCCTTCCCATCTGCTCTCTCTATGCTTCACCCGAGTCCTATACTTGAAGATCATATTGTTTGTACAACTCTAGTTATTTCATCAGGAAAGTTTGAAAGTCTCCTATTTCATTGAATGTCCATCTTTTTCCCTGAAAGAGTATGCTTAGGTTGGATAGGTAGTTGATTCTTGTTTGTAATCCAAACTCTATTGCCCTACAGAATATCATTTTTTCAAGTCCTATGAGCCCTTAATATAGAAGCTGCTAAATCTCATGTTATCTTTATTGTAGTTCCACAATATTTGAAGTGTTTCTTTCTAGCCTTGTAATATTTTCTTCTTGACTTGGGAATTCAGAAATTTGACCATAATATACCTGATAGTTTTCATTTGGGGATCTCTTTCAGGAGATGATTGGTGAATTCTTTCTGTTTCTATTTTACCCTATTTCTAGATATCAGGGAAATTTTCCTGAAGAATTTCTTGAAAAATGAAGTCTAGGGTCTTTTATTGGTCATGACTTTCAGGTAGTTCAATAATTTTTAAATTATCTCTTCTTGACTCTGTTTTCCAGGTCAGTTGTTTTTCTAGTTAGATATTTCACATTTTCATCTAGTTTTTCATTCTTTTGATTTTATTTTATTGTTTCCTTATTTGACACAAAATCATCAGCTTCCATTAGTTCCATTCTACATTTTAAGGAATTATTTTTTTTCAGAGAGAGCTTTTTTTTAATCTCCTGGCCATCTGCTCGGTTCTACTTTTTTTTTTAGAGTTTTTTTTTTTTTTTTTGCAAGGCAGATGGGGGTTAAGTGGCTTGCTAGGTTAATTATTAAGTGTCTGAGACTGGATTTGAACCCAGGTACTCCTGACTCCAGGGCTGGTGCTTTATCCACTGCGCCACCTAACTGCCCCTCAGTTCTACTTTTTAAGGTATTCTTCTCCTCATTGACATTTTAGACTGTTTTTCCCCCCATTTGACTCAAACTGGTTTTTAAGATGTTATTTTCTTAAACATTGTACACCCTAACAGCAACATGGGAGTGATGACCAATCTTGATGGACTTGCTTATTCCATCAGTGCAACAATCAATGACAGTTTTGGGCTATCTGCAATGGAGAATACCATCTCTATCCATAGAAAGAATCGTGGAGTTTGAACAAAGACCAAAGACTATTACCTTTAATTTAAAAAAAAAACTATTATCTTATTATGTAATTCTGCTATCTCTTAACTTTATTTTTCTTCCTTAAGGATATGATTTCTCTCTATCGCATTCAACTTAGATCAATGTATATGGAAACAATGTAAAGACTAACAGACTGCCTTCTCAGGGGAAGGGGGGGAGGGAAGGAAGATTGGGAGAAAATTGTAAAACTCAAAATAAAATCTTAAAAAAAAGATGTTATTTTCTTCAGCATTTTTTTGTATCTCCTTCAGCAAACTGTGACTTGGTTTTCATGATTTTCCCACATTACTTTAATTTCTCTTCCCAATTTTTCTTCTACCTCCCTTACTTGATTTTCAAAATCTTTTTTGAGTTCTTCTATATGTGAGATCAATTCATATTTTTTTCTTGGAGGCTTTGGATACAGAAGCTTTGACTTTGTTATCTTCTGATTGTGTATTTTGATCCTCCATAGGACCAAAGTAATTGTCTATGTTGGATTTTTTTTTCTGTTGTTTGCTCATTTCCCCAGACTATGACTTGATTTTAACTCTTTGTTAAGGAAGGTCTCTGCTTCCAGGGTGGAAGGCACATTGTCCCAAGGTTTTTACAGCTGTTTTCAGGGATACCTCCCTTCCCTGAATTCCTCCAAGATCTTATGAGAGGCTTTGATTGCTTTCCTGGCCTGTACTCTGGTCTATGGATGGCTACAAGCACTACCCTCCATCCTAGAACCATGAGGAGAGTCCCTGCTCCACTACAGAAGTAAATTTTCTTTTCCTGAGTTTGGGGCCCAGACTGGTACTTGGATCTGAGTATGGGCAAAGCACTAGAGTCCTGCCTTGGAGATGGCAAAGAGACCTCTGAATTCTCCCCAATCCCCTTACCCTCTGTGGACTGAGTGCTCTGTAGACAGCTGCTGGGTGACTCCCTGCCAGGTTGTTCCCTAGACCTGCTCCTGACTCCCCTCTCACTCTGGTGTGGCAGAATTTTTCTGCTAAACTTCCCAGTTGTCCTTGGCAATCCCTGGATTGAGACATCTTGAAACTGTCCTTGCTGCCATGGATCCAAGTGCTCCAAGGGACACGGGCTGTTCTTGAATGACTGGAGCAGGTTTTTTCCAATAAGGCCTAGACTGTGCTGTGGATCCTTTCTAACTCTGGTGTAAAAAAAACCCTTCCTGCGGATCTTTTAATTTGTCTTGTATGAAAAAATTGTTTTACTCAATCTTTTTGTGGGTTCTACTACTCTAGAATTTGGATAGGTTTGGGGGAGAGCTGGGGGATTCCCTGCCTTTACCCTGCCATCTTGGTTCCACCCCCTCCAATGGAATGAATCTTGAAGATATGATGCTGGGTGTTGGTAGTAGGGGAAATATATGGAAGAATCAATGAGTAACAAAGAATGAAAGGAGGGGAGTGAAAGAAAGAATATACATAATCCAATTTCATGAGTGCAAGAAAAGGAAAAGGGAAAATAAGAAGTTTATTAGATTTATGGTTTAGGAGTATATATATATCAGGGATTCCAATGGGATGGAATAGAAAAATAAAGACTAGGAAGGGGTAGCAGGGTAAAGATGAAGCTCTTATAATAGTTTCGGTGGATAATTTAAAATAATTTAAACCAGGGTAGTGGCCATAGAAGTAGAAAGACTAAATTTGATATTAAGTAGGAAACTAAAATCTATAGTGAGAATATATATTCACCTCTGATTTCCATATTGTACAATCACATTGGTCTGTTTGTTTATTTTTTAAAGTTTTTAGAGGGGTTGGCTAGGTGGCATGGTAGATAGAGCACTGGCCCTGGGGTCAGGAGTACCTGAGTTCAAATATGGCCTGAGCTTCATAATCACCTAGCTGTGTGGCCTTGGGCAAGCCACTTAACCCCATTTGCCTTGCAAAAGCCTTAAAAAAAGTTTTTAGAATGCATTATTTTCATATTCATTTCCCAATATTTCTGTTTAAAGAAAAGCAGTTTAATGAGGCAAATTGATGCAGAGATAATATATGCATTAGTCTGTACTTGTTAGTTCTCCACCATTCTGTTTCAATATGTGTCCTCTTCATTACTCTCTTTAGAAATCTTATCCCTTCTTCCTCACTAAAATTGTTTCTGTTTCTATTTTCAGAATTTCACTCTTGAGAACTTCCTGAGACAGAGTTAGCTCTTTATTTCCCAAATTCCAAACATTCTCATTTATTTTGTAACCTTTACCTTTAGATATTGGGAGTGATGAAAATACTAGCCATGCCCTAAAATCTTTAGTTTTTCTCCCAAGATTTTATAATCTTCAGCAATGTTTTCTAGGAATGAAGATTTAAAGAAAGGGTTTTATAGACTGTCAGAACTGGAAGGAATCCTTAAAAGTAATTTAGTATATTTCCCCATACTGCAGATAAGAAAAGAATTAGGTGCCCTGATAAAGGTCACATGGCTGATTGGTTTAGTCTCATCTCTTGACCACTTTCTAGCTACTTCTCCCTTTTCCTTTTCTCTCGGTAAATCATGGAGTTAGCTTCTGCATTGTCCCTCTGCAGTTAATTATCAAAGATTTCTTTCCAGAGCCCCTTGTGACTTCTCTTCTGGGGCATCAGGATCTACTTTTAGGAAATACTTCCCTTTCTCCTTGAGTTAAGCATATTGGTAACTCATGCATTCCATGGGGATGTGACCTAGAATCAGTTCTATCTTTGAGAAATAAGGTCACTTCCCTCAAAAAAAAGTCAAGAGCTAGTGGGGATCCTGTAAGAGCAGTATGGAGATGTAAGATGACTGTTTTGTGGATGGAAAGTAGGCCTACCGACCCCCTCTTGCAGCAGTACAAGGGAGAAACATGTCACTAGTTTTAGATCACAGTAAGGAAACTAACAGAACTTTCAGGTATTTCTGCCCTACCAGTGTTTCTTGTGTTGGACTCTCTGTGGACAAAACATAAAACTAAAATCAGTTTACATCCAGAGTGAGACAGACATGTAACTTGCAAAATTCACAACATGGAGGTTATCTCTTCCTTCCCCCTCATTTCTCACTGCTAGTCCAACACTATGTCCTATCAATTCCATCTCCACAATTGCTTTACAATCTAATCCCCTTCTCTCCCCAGCTTATTACCATAGTTATCATCCAAATTAAGATCTGCATGATCACCCATTAAGACTATTTCTGTAGCTTCTTACCAGGTATTTCTGCCTTCACTTTCTGCTCCTTCAAATTCATTCTTCAAACTGCTGCCAAAATTTTATCTTTCTTACTCCTTGTTTTGGTCATGTCATGCTTAATGTTATTGCCTACTGAGCTCATTTTGGGATTCTATCCTGATGTTCAAATTTCTTCATGAGCTGATTCTAGGCAACATTTTTAACCTCATTTCAAATCATTCCTTTGTATCCCATTCCCCCAATATGCACTCGAGGTTCCAGCTAAACTTGGCTACTTTCTGCACTCTGCATATTCTTATATCTCAGTGAATTTGCTGGTACTATATCCTATGATTTGTTCTTCCTCCAAATTTCCATTTGTTGAATTGTTACTCATTTTTTAAAAAAATCAAATCAAATGTCCCTCCCTATAGGAGAGCTATCCTAAGTCCTTAAGTTGATGATAGCTTTTTCTCTTTGAATCTCACTCAGCATTTTATTTTGTCTTTAATACACATGAGATCTAAGATGCATTACAATTATATGTGTATGCTACTGAGAAAACTATATGCATTGTGAGGACAAGGGCCAGGTCCTAGCCAAACTTTGTAGCTTTCTCATTTGGCAGTGCAAAGCACCCAAGAAGCATTCAAATAAAAGTTACTAAATTGGACCAAATTGCAAAGGTAGATTCCCCTGTGGGCTCACTCCCCCACTCTCACATAGGTTGGCTCCACAAAGGTCCACTCAACTGTGGAAGGTTCCAGGTAACTCCATGGGTGACTACTCACTGTGGTAATAATGATTTCCCTGAACAATTATTCTTTGTCAGAAAATATATTTATTCAAGTGGTATAACAAATGGGTCCCCTCAAAATTCTGGGCATAATGCATAAGGGTTTGTGAGGGAAAGTGGAAGCAAAGTATAATTGTAGTAAGACACTTATCTAAGGAATTCATTTGGTTAAGGCAACTCAACTCTAGAAGAGCAGAGCTTGATGTCTTGTCTCTTTAGATTTCCTGAAATTCACCATGGGAGATGGAACCAATATCAGTGATGCATTAATTGTTTTACTGATGGGTTGTGTTGACTCCCTATAGAATATTACATCTCATTTGGATGGATGATTTAGCTGAGCTTACTCCTCATTGGTTTAGGTCTTTGCTAGATGGATTGATCTTTTTGTCAGGTGTAAGGGGTAAGTAGTTTAGCTTCTGGCTTGACTTCTCAGAGATAGATTCCTTTGCTGCTGGAATAGTTCTTCACAGCATGTTGTATTTGCTCTGGATAGGGAGATTGGCTGGATTCTCTGTTCTTACTCTTCCATGGGGAGCTGCAATAGTGAACAGTATATGAACTTAAACTATAATTATTACCAAATATAATATGAATATATAATTATTATCATTATCTCCATAACCTCCAACCTTAAATTATATTTGATATTCTTTTGGCATTACTATTACTGTTCTTTATGCAGGACTACTGCACAATTTCAGAAAAGGGGGAAACTTGGATTAGGATTGGCAGAATCCTCTCCAGTACAGCTCCCTCAGGGTCTGGTCTCTGAAGGAGATAGGCCTTTATTCCACAATTCTTTCTGGTTCAGTGATAGGTTCCCTCAGTCAGGGACCTCACCCTAACTGTGGTGACCACCCAGTAATTTTTTTATATTTTGTTGGGCCATATGGAAATTAATGAAGCAGTAATGAAGCAGTTAGCCAGAAGGCAAGTTCAGTGTCTTTGATGACCTACATTTTTATATGCAATTGATTTACTCAAATCAAGAACCCCAGGTACAGAATGATTCATTTGCTTCTGAAAAGGCCTTTCCCTTACATTTCATTGTTTATTCCTTTATGATCTTGAATTTTGTTAAAGCCTAAAAGAGGAATATCCTTGTGGAGACATTTTGAGAGACAAGTAAGTCTGTGAGAAATATAATATGGCCCAATATTAAAAACCAAAACAAATAACCTTGCCCTTTTTAGGGATGTCCTTAGAGAGTCTCTGATATACTTGGGAAGAAAGGACTTACCTGCATACCTGGACTTTCACTTGCCTATTTCCATTCCTTAATCTTCGTAGGATCCTAGTATTATAGAATTACATCTCAGATTAATTAAGTCTCTTAAAAACATATTTTTCCTCCTTCCTTTCTTGCCTCAGATCCCTTTGTATTAGGTGAGTAAGCAGAAGTCACATTTAAGTAAATGAATTGGGAAGAATGGCTAGAAGCCAAATATATATAGAGAGAAAATCTGCTGAAAGCAACATGTATTTCTTGACTCTGCTTCTTTGTCAAAGGAAATGCTCTCTCCGTCTCCGTCTCGGTCTCTGACTCTTGTCTCCTCTCCCTTTCTCTCTCCCCATTTTTAAATGGAGGAGGTAGTAGAATCGAGGGTCTGCTGATAATGTCAAAAAAAAAAAAGGAAAGGAAAGAGCACCAATGCAATATTTTTAAAATGCACAGAAGAGAATAGAAAGAAGTTCACAGGGAAACTGAGGTAAGCATGACAGCTTTGAAACTAATTCATCAAATTTATTGTATATTTAAAAACCAATTGTATATAGTAGAGCTTTTTTTTCTGTTTCTGGTGTTTGTCAAATTTGAAATAAACACTTCAAAGATTCTCACTCAAGTTTGGGTTGGATTTATATCCTCTGAGGTGCCTTTCAACTCTAATTCTGACAATTATAACATGTTTTACTTTCTGTGCCTACCTCAAGACTGAGGGATTATTTTAGCCCTGTTGGTTTCCTGTGAATTGTTCATCCTTAAACCTGTTAATAGAAACAAGATAATATATTGATAGCTATGGTATGGAACATGAATCTGGACCCACCAAGTTGCTATTTGGAAGTTGTACCTATCCTAATGTTCATGCAGGTGAGCATCATCTGTAAAATTCAAAATCTCAGAGCTAGGAGAGATTTCAGAGGCTATTTAGTCCAAGCTGCACCTTAAGAGAAACTTCTACATCTGACAAATGATCAACTAGTCAGTGCTTAAAGACCTACATTGAAAGGGAACCCATTATCTCCCAAGACATTTTGGGACATATTTAATTATTAGGACCCCCCCATTAATGTTAAATACACATCCTTGTAGTCCTTTCCCTTCCATTGTTCCTAGTTCTGCCCCATTGGGGCCAGGAATCAACAAACCAATCAACAAACATTATTAAGCAGCTACAATGTGATATATCTTATCCTCCTCCCTTAATAGCCTTCTCTTCTCTAGGATAAGCACCTCCTAGTTCCTTCCTTGTTTGATATGGAAGAGGGATCCAGTATCAACAGGTGTTGAATTGTAGGAAGCTACATTCAGGAATCTTGGTGCCTTGGATTGAGGTTTAGTTAAATGAGTTAAAAGTTCTGTGACGGGCGGTTAGGTGGTGTAGTGGATAAAGCACCGGCCCTGGAGTCAGGAGTACCTGGGTTCAAATCCGGTCTCAGACACTTAATAATTACCTAGCTGTGTGGCCTTGGGCAAGCCACTTAACCCTGTTTGCCTTACAAAAAAACCTAAAAAAAAAAAAGTTCTGTGACAGGTGAAGATAAAGGAAAACAGGAAAGGAGAAAGCCCTGGGGTCAAGGGTTAACTATCCTTGTATTAATTCTGAGAGTGAATTGCATTTGGATAAGCAAGGACTCAGGCTTAGCGGTATTTCCTTCTTAAAGAATCTAAATTCTGAAATCTAGTGGTGCAGTGTATCTTGGAAAGATCTCAAAGTGTAAATAACCAGAAAATTCAGGACCAGATGGATGACAGAGGTGAGAGCTGATGTGAAAGTAATCCATATTGAAGTAATGGGAGTGATTAACTTCATCAAGGGAGAGAGTGAATTGTAGAGAACTGAAGATAGAGACTTCCGGATAGCCAGTTTGGGGTCATGAAGAGATACAGGGCCCAGTAAAGGACAGGGGGAAGGAACAGACAAAGATAAGACAGAGAATAACCTCTAGGAGTGAGGAAACTATTTAAAAATATTTCCAATTAAGACTTTTTTCAAAACTACCGAATGTCCCCTGTCCCTGTATTTTGACTTCAATTGAGGTTCAGGTGAGCCTTCCCCAAAAGATCTAGATGATCATTTCTAGTAGTATAGCTATGAAAGAATGGGTTCTAGGAGAAAGGGAGTCCTTGCAATCCTCACAGTTGCTGAGCCTTGATTTAGCCTCTGGGTTTTGGGTCCCTGGTGGGAACACTGAAAAACCAATCCAACATCTAATAATGAGTTTCTTTCTTTCCTGTAATGAGCTCTGGGGGCCTTAGGGATGGCCCAGATGGAGTCTTCCATAATTAGTCATGTGTCTTTCCCTCTAAGGGAGTAGCCTTAATTTTTTCCTTAGAGTCAGGGACAAATGTCAGGGTTGGGAGTCAGAAGACCTGGGTTCAAGTCCTGACTCAGTCATTTACTGGCTATGTGACCCTTGGCAAATGACTCCAATACTTTGGATATCACAGTCCTCATCTCTGAAATAATTTTGATGTTATCTCCCTCATAGGATTGTTGTGAGAAGGGCAAGTCAGTTAATGTCTTTATACAATTTCTTAGGGTTGGTTGCAGAAGAAATGTCCGTCTCAACTGGTGTAGGAGATTCCTCACCAGGTGTTCTACAGAAATAAAATCATAGATCTGGTAAAAACAAAAAAGAAAACCAGCAACAATAACAACAAAATAAACAAAAATAGCACTGAGAACTGGAGGATTGGAGACAAGAGCCTGGATTTGAGTCTTGGCTCTGTCACTAATTCTATGATTTGGAGCAAGTTTTTTTCCCACTTGTTTCAGACTCTGTTTCCTTTTGTGTAAATGTCTTTTACTGCTCACTTCACAAGTCTACTGTGAATAGGAAGAATTCACTCTAGAGCATTCTAGAAATGGGACTTCTCCTCAGTAATATTCTCTAAGCCTTACTTATGCCCAATGACTGACTCCTAAACTTACAAATACAAGTGGTAAGATGTATTGTCAACTGTGGACCATTTCCATCTGAGTTGGGTTGGTTTGGCTTCTGGGGCAGTGAAATGACTCCTGACCTATGAGGGAATATTTTGAGGGACATGTTTATCACAGAATCAAATGAGCGATATCCCTCAAGTGCCTGTTCTACAGCTTGATCTGAGTAATATCACACTATCAGAGCTTGCTCATCTCTAGTGATCCTGGCTCAGAATCACAATTATGGCAATGACACTTTAAGGTTTACAAATTGCTTTATAAACATGTCTCACTTGATCTTATGAAAACCCTCAGAGGTAGATATTATTTTATCCTCTTTATAGATAGAAACCGAGGCAGATAGCAGTTAAGTTGTCCAAAGTTACCAGGTCATTATCTGAGGCTGAATTTGAACTGTCTTCCTGATTCCAGACCTAGCATTCTTTCCACCATGCCACCAGCTGAAGAGAACTCAAAAGGTTATCATCTAAAACAATTTATTCTTGTCCTCAAATCCCTTTTACACCATACCCAGGAATTACTGTTTAAAGGTGACTATGGAGTGGAAACTCATGACCTCATGAGGCATCTCATTCTTTTAGGTAGCTCTAATTGAGCTCATATTGGCCTCCCTCCAACTTCCTCTCATTGTTCTGTTTTTTTTTTTTTGAGTGAAGTTAGATGAATCTGATCCCTCCCTAGTTCATTGGGTATCATATGCTCCCTGCCTGTGTGAGACTGGCCAACTCACTTCACTTCTCTTTCGATATATATCTTCTCATCTCTAAAATGAAGGATTTGGAGGGGATGATGGCCAACTTCCCTTACAGTTACAAATCTATAACCCTAAGCCTTCATTTTCCACCCCCAATTCCTTCAATGGATCCTTATAATTGAGGAATTTAAGGGCTGGTACCATTCTCTGTACCTTGTTGAATTTATTAACATCTTCCTAAAATGATGTGTAGAATGAAACTCAATATTCTAGAGCAGGAATACTCATTCTGGACATTCTCTGCTTCTCTTAATGCAGTCTAAGTCTGCATTAGCTTTTTTGGTCTACTTGTCACCCATTTTCCCTCCCTTAAGCCTCCCCATCTCCCAAAACAGGTAAGCAGTCAAAATTTGTAACAATAACCCATCTCCTTTGGGACAGAGATTTTTGCAGGGTTCAGATTCAATTTAGGCCATCACCAATTCATGATATAGGAGGAAACATCTCAAATCTGGAAGTCAAGAGACTTGGGTTCTTGACACTGCTGAAAGCTTGTGACCTAAGGTAAGTTACTTTCCCTCTCTGGTCCTCAGTTTCCTTTTCTGTATTTTTTTAGGGAGGATACTAGATGACACTGTATAGTCCTTTCATCTTTGATACTCTATCCTCTATATTGTAAGATCTCTGTCAGATTTAATATTCTATAAATCTATCACTGTGTCCTTCCAGAAAATGGAAGAACATTTAGTTTGTTATTTCCTCCCCCTTCCTAAGAATCTTGGATATGTCTGACACAGCAGTTTGTAGAGGAGAGAGGAGATGAGAGGAAAGGAGAGGAGAGGAGGGGAAAGGAGAGGAGAGAGGAGAGGAGAAAAAAATGAGAGGAGAGGAGAAGCAAAGAGGAGAGGAGAGTAACTGCCAAGGCTTAGCCAGAGCATGAAAACAGAAAGACATCTCCCTTACCACCTCTTTCCCAGTATCAAGGCTTTCTGCCGGCTTACAGGAGAGAGGCCAAGGATCAGGGGTGGGCGGGGGAATCCTGGTCCCCCAGAGTCAGCCCCCCTCCTTTCCTCCCTCCCCCCTCTGCTTACACGTGAGTGCAGGGACAGCCCGGATCATTCCGTGGTTTCCCATTTTCATCTTCCTCCTCGGAGCTGCCCTCCTTCTTGCAGTTCAGCCATCTACAGGGCAGTAAGTCCTCAGCTCTACCACTGCTCAGTCTTTCCCACCAAGTCCCTAAGGCTGTGAACAGCCTACACTGCTGCATCTGGGCTGAGGTTGTCCCCAGGGCACCAGGTGAGTCTGATCCATCCTGGGTTCTGTGAAATCTCACCCTGGGCTCTCAGACTTTGGGAGATGGGAGGATGGGGAAGAATCTGGGAATGCACATGGGCACAACAATGTCCCTTCTTCTTGCTCCTGATTCTTGGTTCCTCAGTTAGTCTCTATCTGTGTCCTCACTCTCATGTCTATGCCTTTTTTCCCATGTCTGTGTCTGTGTTCTTATCTCTGTGTATATGTCTCTGGGTCCCTGTTCCTCTGCCCATGTCTTGATCTTCATGTTTCTATTCCCTCTTTTCTGTGTTCATACTATAGGTGTACCCCCCCAACTTTATCTGAGACCACATATTCATTTCTTTGCCCTTAATCTAATGACTGTGCCTCTGTCTTTGCACCCCGATCTATGAGTCCATCTCTAGTTCTGTATTCCCTCTTTGTGTCTCTGTTCTCATGCTTGTGGCCCCATCTACAAGCTCCATGTTAGAAATCTTTCCTCTCTGACTTGGTGTTTATGTCCTCATCACTGTGTCCATATCCCCCTCCCTAATGTTCAAGTCCTCATCTCCATGTTTATGTCTGTATCCACATCTCTATTTCTTTGTCTCAGTTTCTATGTCTATAGTCCCATCTCTCTCTCTCTCTCTCTCTCTCTCTTCCTCTCCATCTCTCTGTCCTTATTATCTATCCATCATCTATCTATCTATCTATCTAATCTCTCTATCTCTGTCTCTGTCTCTGTCTCTGTCTCTCTCTGTCTCTGTCTCTCTCTCTCTCTCTCTCTCTCTCTCTCTCTCTCTCTCTCTGTGTGTATCAACTTTCTATCTACCTATCTATCTAATCCCCTGTCTCTGTGTGTGCATCCCCATCTCTGCCCTTTTCTTCATGTCCCTATTTCCAGTCTCTGGTTCTATCTTTGGTCCTTATCTCTCTGTCAATGTTCTCATTTCTATGTCCCTACCTGCATCTCTGTGTCCTTATCCCAATGTTCATGTACCCATCTTTTAAGCTTTTTACCCATTTAAGTGTCCTCTTCTCCATCCTTCTACACAATGTCCTTGGGAGCCTAGCTCTATGTTCTTGTCTCTATCCCCATTTCTATGTTTTTGTCTTTCTTTCTTTCCCACAACCCCCTCTATATGCCCTTATCTTTATATTCATGTCTCCATATCTTCAGCTATATCCCTATTGTTTCTATTGCCATTTTGGGGTGTATCTATGTCCCTATCCTGTCTCTATTTCTATGTCCTTAATCCCATATCTATGCCACTTTTCTGTTTTTCTATCCCAAAGTCCACGGCTCTTATTTCTGCCTTTATGTCCCTGTCTCTGTGTTCTTGCTCCCAAGTTGATGTCCCTATCATCCCTGCCTCTATTTCTCTTCTCAGTGCCTCGGGCTGTCTATTTGAAGGAAATTATGGGGCCCGTAGAGGGCAGTAGTCTTAAATAGTTGATATTGCCAATAGCCAAAGGGGTTGGATGCCTGAGGGCTAGGGGGAGGGGATATACTTGAAAGTGTTTGTGTGGGAGAAAATAAATTTAGAATGCCTTAGGGACCCCAAGAACTGACCAGATCTGCATTTCCCAATCCCTAGAGATTTTATTCTTGGAATTTAGATCAGAATTTAGAGATTCTCTTAATTTACAGATTAAATTCTCTTAATTTACAGATTAAAAAACTGAAGCTTGGAGAGGGAAAGTGAATTGCCTAAGGTCACACAGGTGTCAAGAGCCAAGGTGCAAATTAACCCTATATCTACATTATATAATAATGGACTTTCTATTTCTTGGACTCAAATTCCAGGCTTCCCAGATGACCAAGAGAAAATCCCTCTTCAGAGGAAAGTGGACATTGAGAAAAGGAGAATTTGGGAAGGGTTGGAAGTGTGTGGGAAATTCTGGTTAATCCTGGAGGTGGAGAGATCTAATGAATTTTCTGTTTCATGGTCTTCCTCCATACCTTTAGTCCAGTGGGTTGTAATGTTTCCTCTCCTTTCTACTTCCTTGTAAGTCAAAGATCTATAATTTTTATAGAAATGGGAATACTTTTACTAATGCAGTTTGTAAACTGTCTATAATTTGGTAAACAAAAAAGTAGTTCTTAGAGCATCATGTGAGAGTCAGAATGGTTAAACAATTTGTCCACAGCTACATAGCTAGCAAATGTGTGTGTGTGTGTGTGTGTGTTGGGGAGGAGGTGGGGCAGAAACTCCAGTCTCTTAGATTATAAAGCTAGCATTTTTGCTATGCATGCTAACTAATACAATAAGCTGACATTTTAATAGAGGGAAAATGACTGACTACTGATGTGGGAGTCATTTGAAGATAAGTCTCTATGAAGTCAGGATCATGGATTTGAATCCTGACTCTGCTTTTTAATACCCATATGACCTTGGGCAAGTCACCTCACCTTTCCTGGATCCTATTTTCCTCATTTGGCCTAGATGACTTTTTAGATCTTTTCAAGATCTAAAGTCTGTAGTCCTAATATGGAATCAGTTCTTTCTATTCTTCTCTTCAGATGACTATGTGAGTTCCTGGTTCAAGTGTAAATGAGAAAGAGGGAGTAATATTCTTTCAGGCTCTAATTACAAGATAATTGGTGGACTGGGGTATCACTTGGTAGAATGAAAGATCTACAGCCCATAGAAAAAAGCAGGGAATATGAATAGGTCTTCAACCAATAATACCTCCCAAAAAACTTGGAAAGGGAAATATGACAATAGCTTAATTTCTTTGCAATTGGTAATAGAAACACACCGACCAGAAAATAGGTGTTTAATAGAGAGGCACAGCTTTGGATTTATTCAGTTAATACTATGGCTGTTAGAGCCACTTGAAAGAATGGAAAGGCCAAGAGGGTTGGGTATGTGTCAAGAGGTAGTAGTCAGGAGAATAGTTTCCTATGTGATCTAACTGGTAACACATTCTCATGAATGCTCATGAAACAGTTTTTTTTTTTTAGGTTTTTTTCCAAGGCAAATGGGGTTAAGTGGCTTGCCCAAGGCCACACAGCTAGGTAATTATTAAGTGTCTAAGACTGGATTTGAACCCAGGTACTCCTGACTCCAGGGCCGGTGCTTTATCCACTATACCACCTAGCTGCCCCTAGAGCAGGGTTTCTTAACTTGAACTCAGAGAACTTATTAAAATTTTTTGATAATTATATGTCAGTATAATTGTTTTGCTTGGTAATCCTATACATATCTTATTTTATTCATTTAAATGCATGATTCTGAGAAGGAGCCCATGGGTTTTCAGAGACAAAGTAATCTGTGTCTATCATATGAAGGGTAATGAGTTAGAGGGTAAGGGGATAGTATACCAGGATAAATAGAAAAATATGTAGGTTAATGGGAGTATAAAAGGGTGTGTAAATCAAGGGGAGGGAGGCATAGAAAGGTGGGTAAGGTAGGAATTCTTTGAAGGTAGTTGATTAAGAATAGGTGGTTAAGGTAGTTAGTAGAAGTTAAGTAGAGAAGTGAGGAAGGGTTGTTTTCAGGGAATATAAAGTAAGATACAAATCAAATATATATCTATGACTACACATGTGTATATGTAACTATGTGTATGTATGTGGGCATGTGCATATATATGTTTCTCTATATGGATACATATGTATGACTGTGTATACATCTCTCTCTCTCTCTCTCTCTCTATATATATATATATATATATATATATATATATGTATATAAACTTAATTATACCTGTCCTGGAGGAAATGGGAGGAAAAAATGAACAGTGTACAGCAGAGAATAGAAGAGACCCTATAAGGAAGCAAAGAAAAAAATGGACAGTTTTGAATACAATGTGTACTATTTATTATATTAAGCTTTATTGAAATAGAAATTTATTGTTTTATATTATCGATCCTCTCTTATGTTTTGCTGTACTCATGACAATGATTTTATGTTTTATTTTGTAAAATTGAAAAAAGTAGATAAAAAAGGTTATGGATACCTGTTCTAAAGTTCTCTTTGTTTAACAACAGAAACTTTTCTGATGCAAGTGATAATGATAGCATCAGTTCCCCACATATTTCTCAGCATGATAAAGGAAATCTCTATATAATTCCTATTAGAAGGCTCATGTAGGACTCTGAAGACAGCCACTCCATCTCACCATTCTCATCACATACCTCAACCTTGTAAATTGAATTTTAGCTTCAAGTTTCTTCTAAGTTCATGCACCTAATAGCCAAACATAGAGGAGCTTTTCTAGGTTGTCCTCTTTTGTTCTCATTTCTTTCCGCATCCCTCTCCACCTCCTCACCATGGCTGCCCTCCTTTCAGCCCTTGCTCTTTTCTTCCCAGAGCTGGGGCTCCCTGTGTACTTGCTCTCCAAAGTCTCCACAGGCCTGAGCACTGGTTCTAAGGATGAGTAGCCACGCAAACAGCCTTTTCCTGAGGGAAAGTGTTTCCCAGCGTCTTGGGAGGCAGAGTTGGCTACAGAGTTTCCAGGACTCCATGCAGCAGCGTGCTGCCAGAACCCGACTGCAAATCCAAATGATGAACCGGGAGCGAGTGTTCCGGTTCCTGCGGAGAAATGCCTTCATCCTTCTCACAGTCAGTGCTGTGGTCATTGGTAAGCACGGCAGAGTGAATTACAGACACTACTGTCAGGGGAGTGGGTGTCTATTGGATGGATGATTTAGAACAAAGTCTGTGTTGATGGGGTTTGGGAAGTAGTTCAGGTTGAGCAAAGGTCTAGAAGACAATCTCCTTGCCCTCAATACATTCATATGGGTCTTGTCTAGGGCTGTCCTGTTGATGGACTGCAGCTTGGTTACCTTTGAGCAATAGGAGACCTACAGTCCCTCATCACTTTTATTTCCCACTTTTTTTCTCGGCCCTTAGGGATCAGCCTTGCCTTTGCCCTGCGCCCTTATCAGCTGACCTATCGTCAGATTAAATACTTCTCATTTCCTGGAGAGCTGCTGATGAGGATGTTGCAAATGTTGGTGTTGCCCCTCATTGTATCCAGCCTAATCACAGGTAAGGAGACCCAAATCTTCCTCCAAAACTCTCTTTCTAGCATCCCACATGTGAGGATATTATCTTGGCCCATGTCTGCATGCACATAAGCATGACCTTGGTCCAGATCCTTGAGTCCAAAGCCATCACTAACCTGGAATGAGACTGTAATGCAACCTAGAGTAATTATTCTATCTAGGGATTCAAGTTTTCCTATTCAAGTCTTTACTCACACCAACTATTCAGACCCACTGATCCTGACTCTTCCATTGAAGAGTCAAACTCAGTTTCCTTTGGCTCTAAGGAGTTACCTCCTTTTATTTGTTGTTCATCCCACATCTCTTTTTTGAGAGCATGTGTGGGCTAGATTTTCTTTTCAGAGTGGGACAAAAATGGAAGAATGTTGGACTTTGTGGATGCAGCCTTGTTATGGGGGCAAGAAGTCAAAAGAGAGGGGAAGGTTGGTGGGGGAATAAGGGGAATCAAAAAGAAGCTTTCAGATGTTGGTAGTCAGTGATAGCTTTTATTGGTGGTGGTGGTGGTGGTGGTGGTGTGTGTGTGTGTGTGTGTGTGTGTGTGTGTGTGTGTGTGTGTGTGTGTGTTTATGATAAAAGTTTGTAAAACAAGATTGGTTTTATGAGATTGGGATGGGAATATGAATGACCAAAAAATATTTACATGTGATTCCAACAAGATTTTTGAACTGGAGAATGCCAGTCTAGGGCTCTCCCTATTAGGTAATTCTGAGTGCCAGAAAATTAAGCTCTAGCTCTATGTACCTAAAATGACCAGGTCAATGACCATATGGTGAGTTCTTTTGTAAGACCATCTAGGACATGTCCCCCACAACTGCCCTTTATGTCTAGGGAAAATTGGAGCATGGCCTGCTCTGCTTCTTGTGCCAGGAGAGAATACTTCCTAGAGCCCAAAGTACCATGGTATATACTTTGGGCAACAGAAGACCTGGAAAGTCTAGAGATAGGAGGGGATGATAATGGTGATGTAGAAGTGTAAGGTTATGTAGTAATGATAATGGTAGGTAATCAGTAGGAGAATCAGTGGAAAGGGGATATAGTTGGAAGGCAAATCAGAGGGGAGCCAATGAAGAAGGGATGGAGTGGAGTTTGAGGAGTCCTGTGAAGTTTGAATTGGGTATAGAAATAGAGTTGTTGGGATAGGGAGTCAATAAAGAAGGATATAAATGGTGGGTGGACTAAAGGGAAGTAAGGTAGGTGTCATATAGAGGAACTGATCTGGTAGTGAGGGTGAAGCAGAGTGCTGAGCTGTATGACTTTTCCCAGGTATGGCATCTCTGGACAACAAGGCTTCGGGGCGGATGGGGATGCGGGCCGCTGTTTACTACATGGTGACAACAATCATTGCTGTCTTCATTGGCATTCTCATGGTCACTATCATTCATCCTGGGAAAGGATCCAAAGAAGGGCTTCACCGAGAGGGCCGCATTGAATCTATCCCTACAGCTGATGCCTTCATGGACCTTGTCAGGTTAGTGTTCTTCTTTATTCCTCTCAGATCCAGAAACACTCCTGTCCTGTTGCCCAACATCAGCAGACTTATGTCTCTTTCCTTCTTTCTTCCTTGCTAGTTGAACTCACACCTTGGGAAACTAGTCTTACTGCTGTTCCTTAAGTTCTTTATTTCATGAGGTAGTCATTTCTTCAAGCCTTCTGTAAATACCTTGAGGACAGTTAAGAGTCTCATGTTTCTCAGTACCAAGCATAGGGATAAACACAAGAAAATAATTCATGAATACTTTCTGCTTAATTGATGGTTTGATTCTATTCTCATTTGTGACTCTGAGCAAGTGACTTCACCTCTCTGAATCTCAATTTCCTCTTTTCTAAGGCAGAATAGTAGGAGATTCACTGCATATCTCACTGGAAGACCAATTCACTTTTGCATGACTCTAATTATTAATAAGTTTTCTCTCATATTGAGCTGGTATATGTCTCTCTTCAATTTACTTTTAATTCTACCTCTGAGACAAGAGGAAATCCAATCCTATATCCATATAGCAGTTTTTCAGATGTGTAAAGAGAGCTATCATGTCTAGTCTCATCTCACCCACTTCAAGGTAAGAGATTTCATGGGATGGAACATATGTCTAGAATATAACTATGGAAGGGTATACTTAATTTTAAAAGAACAGAATAGGGAAAAAGAAAGACCTACTAGTCCAACAACTCATTTTTTTAACCAAGGGGAAAATATGATGTAATTTCCCTAATGTTTCATAAGTAGTTAATGGCAATCTCAGACCTAGAACCGAAATCTCACAAGTTTTATAGAAAGTATGTCAATGGATCTGAGACCTCGTCAGTATGGTGCTTCCTCCATCACTGAAGATCATAACTCATCCAAACTTTCTCATCTTAAGTGATTCCTGTCCTTCTTTTCCCATAAATTTCCACAGGTCCACCCCCCCACCACCCCTTGCTACAGAGCTCCCTCTAGGTTGCTTGCCATTGCAAGTATATCATCAGCAAAGCTTGTTGATCATTCTGGGTCCAGGAGACTGAACTCCTTGAGAGCAGAAGTATTTTATTTTTTGCTTTTCTTCATATCCCCAGCATTTATTACCTGGTAGAAATTTAATAAATACTTTTTGACTGGATAGCTGGCTGGCATGAACACCACACCTTCTTATGACATTCTTTACAATATGTATCCTAAGAAATTTCTCATGGGTAATATGTTGTATCTAATTTTTGACTACCAAGTACAATGTTCAATGAATCAAAGCTATACAGCATCACCAGAAGAATCGTTTTAAAAATAGATTTTGTTTCCTGGAGTATGTAGTCACTTAAAAGCATTACACACAAAAATTGACCATGTACTAGCCATGCTTGGCTTATTGTTCATTTACGGTGACTGTCTAAGGTCTATGTTATGAAAGATTTGTGAGTTTTGTATCCAATTGCTTCACATACTCTGATCAACAGTCATTCTTCATCTACTTGGTTTTTCCTGTATGCATAGTTAGGGAATTATCATCACAAAGATTCTTACTTTTAGAATTGGAAAAAATTAGAAAGATTATCTAATGGAATTATCTCACTTTATATATGAGGAAACTGGGGCCCAGAGTAATGAAATTTCTTAGAATTTTATTCAGGTAGTAAGTAGCAGAATTAGGATTTGAACTCAGATTTTATGTCTCTAAAACAGATCTTATCCTCAAGGATCTTACAACTGAGTTTCTGAGTAGGTAAATGAATTGCCCATGGGCTCAGCTAGTTAATAGTGGAGCTTGAACTTTAAATCTAGATATTTTGACTATTTTATTTAAATTTTTTTTACTGATACTAAAAAGCTGTTTCTATCACTTAACATACATTCCCCCAACCCATAGAATCCTCCCTCACAACAAAGAAGTCTTTTGATTATCTAAATCTAATGACTTTTGAATTAATATAGAGAGAAAAATACAAATGGAGGGAAGATATCAAGGAGGGCCATAAAGAATTAGTAATTATAAATTTAAATGTGAATGGGACGAACTCTCCCATAAAATGTAAGTGAATAGCAGAGTGAATTAAAAACCAGAATCCTACAATATGCTGCTAACAAGAAACTCATTTGAAGCAGAAAGATACATATAGAGTAAAGGTAAAAGGTTGGAGCAAAATATATTTTGCTTCAGCAGAAGTGAAAAAAGCCAGGTTAGCAATCCAGACAAAGCAGCTTCAAAAATAGATCTCATTAAAAGAGATAAGGAAGGAAACCATATCCTCCTAAAAGGTACTGTAGACAATGAAACAATTTCAATACTAAATATGTATGCATCAACTTCTTAGAGAAGTTGAATGAGTTACAGGGAGACATAGAAAGCAAAACTCTACTTGTGGGAGACTTCAACCTCCCACTTTCAGATTTAGATAAATCTAACCATAAAAGGAACAAGAAGTAAGTTAAGGAGATAAATAGAATGTTAGAAAACCTAGACATGAGAGCTTTGGAGGAAATTTAATGGGACAGAAAGGAATATACTTTTTTCTTGCAGTACATGGCACTTACACAAAAACTGACCATGTACCAGGGCATAAAAACCTTATAATTAAATGCAGAAAGGCAGAAATAGTGAATATATCCTTCTCAAATCATAATGCAATAAAAATCACATTCAATAATGGGCCATGGAAAGATAGACCTAATTGGAATACCTAATTTCAATTAGGTCACTAATTGGAAACTGAATTAATATAGAGGCAAATATATTTACATATACATATAAATAAACATATATATGTATATATATGTGTATATATATGTATATATACACATATATATACACATATATATTTGAGAGAGAGAGAGGAAGATGAAAGCAGCTTGCAAAGGATTACTGTATTGTAAAGAAAGGAAGGACGGTAGAGTAATGAACTGCAAAGATCCTGTCAAGGAAACTTGATGGAGAGAGTTGGAGAATAGATAAGCTGTTTAGTCAGGTAACTGCTATTCAGGAGTTATTGTGTGATTGGAGACTATGCAAATCACAGATCAGATAAAGCTTTAGCTAGCAATTTTGGCATTGGGGAAAGCATCATGAAATACCTTAAAACCAGCTTTTAAAAACAAATTTAGTTGAAGGGGAAAAGAGACAGTAGCAGTGACACCATAAGCAGGAATGGGTTAGTCCATGAAGGAACTGCAATGCTTCTTTCACTGTAGCTTCCTATTTAATTATTTTTGTTAACTAGGTGCTAAACACAATTGTTTCAACACTGCTAATGAATTGCAGACACTATTAGCATTCTCTAAATTTTGTTGTTCTAGGGTAAAGTCCCATTCATCTCAGTCTTGTAATAGCTGCTGTGAGGTCAGAGCTGTTAGGTTCTTGGCTTTCTTATAGCTAGCATTATCTACAGCTCAAGTAATGTAGGCAATGGAGGTAGATGTTAGCATGCATGATCAGAGAGGGGTTTGTGTGTGTGTGTGTGTGTGTGTGTGTGTGTGTGTGTGTCTCCCCAACTAGGATATTCTAAGATACTTTCAGCTAGGGATAATCTACTTCCTGCAGTTCTTTCCAGTTGTGTTTCTTAATGTTCTTTGTGGCAAGGTCTTATTTACCTCTAAGGTTCTATGTTTTGTGGTGATACTATTCCTTATGTTTTAGCCTTAATGTTTTCCTTTCATGGTTCTTTGCAGGAATATGTTCCCTCCCAATCTTGTGGAAGCCTGCTTCAAACAGGTAAGGGAGAAGGGGCAATGTTTTGTTTAAGGGGTGGGTGGAAGAATGGTGCTCAAGGGGGCCTAGGGATGGGAGGGAAGGAGAGAAGTCCTTTTAGGAGTAAACAGTGGGGCCTGTGTAGGTAAGCATCTATTAATCAAATGTCCAAGTTAAGATCTAGAGAGGTCCAATTTGCCAGGACCTCCCAGAGGGTAACATAAAGTCTGAAGCTTTGGGTTGAGGGAATACTGAAACTTTACAGAAATTCAAAGTTAGAAAAGATCACAGAAGACATTTAGTTCAACTTGTTCTTGGTGGTGGATGTGGCTTGATCTTTTTGATTTCAGTTCAAGACACAGTACAGTACCAGGGTAGTGACCAGGACCGTCATGAAGATGGAAAACAGGACAGAACTGACTACCTCCCCTTCACCACTTTCTCTCCTGGACAATGGTACTGGTGTCTTGGACAATGTTACCCGTGCCCTTGGCACCCTACAGGAGGTATTGAGTTTTGAGGAGACTGTACCTGTACCTGGCTCAGCTAGTGGCATCAATGCTCTGGGCTTGGTGGTATTCTCAGTCAGTTTTGGCCTGGTCACTGGCAGCATGAAACAAAAGGGCCATGCCCTGAAGGTATTCTTCAACAGCCTCAATGAAGCCATTATGAGACTGGTTGGTGTCATTATCTGGTGAGTAAAGCAGAATAGATCTGTTTATAGTTTGAGATCAAAGGGGTTAGGGCTCAAAGCTGGATGGGAAAGATTGAAGATGCTAAAGGGGTACTGTTGATAATCAATCAATTAATATGCATTCGTTAAGTATCTACCATGTGCCAGACACTTAGGGAATACAAAAAGAGAAAAAAAGATGTGACCCGTGAGGAGCTTCCAATCTAATGGGGGAGACTAAATTTCAAACAAATATATGCAAAGCAGGTTATATACAAGATTAAGAGGAAATAAGAACAGAGGGCAGGTATTAGATTTAAGAGGGAGTAGGGAAGGTTTCCAATAGAAAGTGGGATTTTAGTTGAGACTTAAAGAAAGGAAGGAAAGTTAGCAGGTGAAATTGAGGAGGGAGAGTCTTCTAGACCTGAAGGACAATCAAAAAAAAAATACCTGGAAATGAGAGATGGAATGTCTTGTTCAGCTGAGAGGCCATTGTCACTAGACTGAACATTATATGTTGGGGGAGTAAGGTATAAGAAGCCTGGAAATGTAAGAAAGGGGCTAGTGTATGAAGGGCTTTGAACACCAAACAGGAAAAGAAACCAGCTAGAGAGAAGAGACTCACAAGTTGATGAGGTAGGGGTGGAGGTGGGGAAACAACTAGAGAGGGGGGACTTAAATTGGGGTGTAGGGAAGCTAGTTTTAGAGAATACATAAGCTGGATATGTGTCAGAAAAGGAGGATCATGAAGATATATGATTCAGATAAGGAGAGGGTTGTGGGGAAGGATAAAGGGTAGGAGGAAGCTGGCTAAGGACTAGGGAATACCATTCCCTTGGGATATGGCCCCAGTATGGGATAAAATAAGGTCCAGTGGATCTGATGGCTTTGGAGAGTAGATGAGTAGAAAAGTCTTGAAGCATATACATAATGGGGAAGTTATCAGGTGACAGCTCTCTACATGTCCACTGAAAACTTAAGAAACTCCAAAATCATGATAAAGGCATAAAAAGTTCTTGAAAACAGTGAGAGTAACTTTAGGTTCTATCTTGGCTCACTGAATAGGAGTTTAAAATATAAATATAATGATCCTATAATAGTTGACAAAATTATCAAAATTGTCTCATGTTTTCATTTCACATTAAAAGTCTTGTTTCAGGGGTGGCTAGGTGGTGCAGTGGATAGAACACTGGCCCTGGAGTCAGGAGTACCTGAGTTCAAATCTGAACTCAGACACTTAATAATCACCTAGCTGTGTGGCTTTGGGCAAGCCACTCAACTCCATTTGCTCTGCAAAAACCTAAAAAAAAAGTCTTGTTTCATTCCTAGCTTCATGTTACTCAAAGGGATATAGACTTCCTTTATATTTATAGAATGGAATTAAAATGAAAAAGATACAAAATGAAATGGAATTTAGTATAATACAAACAATATTTCATTTGAAGTCATAGGACCTGGGTTCAGATACTTATTGTCATTCTTCTACTATTTGTGTGACCTTGTTTAACCTCTCTGAGTCTGCTTTCTTGTCTATAAAATGAAGGGGCTGAACTAAATGACTACTAAAGTTTTTTTTAGATCTAACTCTATATTCCTTTGATCCAGATGTATGCAAAATGTAGGAATGTGTGGGCAGAAACAGAAAGAGCCTTGAGGCCTTGGGATTAGAAAATGTGGGTTCAGATCTTGCCTCCTTGCCATAATTAGCAATTGCATCATTATGGGCAAGTCCCTTAAACTTCCAAAGATTTAATTTCCTCCTCTGAGATGAGGATAATGCTTGCCCCATCAGTTGCCCACAATTTTTGCCAGATACTTAATAAAATCATCAAATTCTGTAAAAATGAAACATATTATTATTCCACTCTAAAAAAATCTGATGTAAGAGTTATGCTGACTTAAACAGTTTTTCTCTATGCTGATGCCCCTACCACATGTGTGCACAGTAGAGAAAAATAAGCACAAATAATTTAGATTCAGGAAATCGGGGTACAAACCCTATCTTTGTATCTTTCTCCTAATGTGACTTTGGGCAAATCTATTGCCTTCTTTGTGCCTCTTTTTCCTCTATCTGTAAAAGGAGGGGATTGCATTAGATGATCTTTTTCTAACTCTAAACATGAGATGAAAAACCATCCTTTAAGAACACGTATTTCCTGGGGTTGTGTTTGAAAATAGCTAATAGAAGCACAATATCTGTATGGACCACTAGAGGGTGTTCAGAGTCCAAGTTACTATCTCAGAGGTGCATATTTGCACAGATTGAGTTCCTTACACGGAACATTGGATCAGGATTGGGGAGCACTCATCCTGCCAGACTGTCTAAGTCCTATCTTAGTTCAATTAATAGAGAATTTAAAATGTAAAGACAATTGTCATAAGATATTTCGTAAATTTTTCAAAATTGACGCATCCTCCCATTTCCCATTAAGATTCTTATCTCTCTCCTAAATTCTTTGACCTAAAGAAATAAATGTTTGTATTATAAAGTACATTTATTGAAAGGAATAACAATTCAAAAGAGGCATTTTTAAAACTCCAGGCCAAATCTCTCACTGTGGGAAAGAACTGACCTTCCCTCCTTCTTTTCTTCCCCTTCCTCCCTCCCTCCCCTCCTAATCTTTTGCTGAGCATTCCCAGATTTCCTTTAAGGAAATTGGTATTACTGCCCTCTACTTTCAAAGCAAATGGGAAATTCTTTTACCAGTCAACTCCTGATCCTTCTTAGCTGATTTCCAGATCATCATCCTTTCCTCTCAGGAAACTTCTGCAAACTCAAATGGCAGAATCACCAATTGGCTTGCCTTATATTTTCATCTTGCCTTCTACTGCCATGCCCTAACCAATTAGACTGAGAGAACATCATTTGCTTCAATGCAAGTTTAACATCCCAACTAGATGGCATTCTTGGTCATTTTCACTGCTTGTCCACTTGGTCATTCGTTGAGCAGTCTATTCCCTTCATTTTATTCCATGCAACATGAGATAACCTTTCAGAAACTCCAGAAGGTCATTTTTATTAGTTTTTTATATATAGATTTGATTATATTAATAGTTCCTGACAATTTGCTTCTAGACCCATGAAATCCTTCTCTTTTATGGCATCTAATAGATGCAGGGGAATGTTCAGGGGTACAGAAACGTAACTTGTTTCAAGCCCAGCTTACATTGATAAATGCTTTAGTTCATCAATGAGTCATTTCATTTCATGAGATTTACAATTGGAAAGAGACCTTAACTTTCATTTAGTTCAGTGGTTCTTAACTTTTTTCAAATGTCACGGACCTCATTGGCAGTCTGGTGAAACCTAATATTCTTGTGGTTTGTTGCCAACATTCATATTGAAGGGAAATGCTAATTTTATGTTAGAGATTGGTGAAAACTGATATTACCTTTCCCAATTTCATAGACCTTCAGTTAAGAACACCTGATCTAGTTCAATCTTCTCTTCTTACATGTGAGAAAAACTGAGGTTCATATAATAATTAGTAATAATACTAACAACTAGCTTGTTACAGAATTTTAAGGTTGGCAAAGCACTTTACAAATATTCTCATCTGTAAAATAAGAGGGTTAGGCATATGGTTGTGAAGATTTTTTCCAGTTCTAAATCAATGATCTTGTTTCCCTTTCTTGCTTTTTTTAACTAATAAAAGTTGCAGAATAGTTTGATACAGCAATTCTAGAGACAAAGACCCCAACTGAGGAAACCAGTTGAATGAAACTCTGTAGATAGGGGCAACCTCTGTTTGAGGGTACTTTTATTCTCACTACAACCTGGAGATGATTGCTATTATTATCTCCATTTTGCAGATGAAGAAACTGAATCAAACAATTTAAGTGACTTGTCCATGGTCATATTGCTAGAACATGTCCTGATGATGTGTTCAACACTACATCTACTGCTCCATCAGAGAGAGGAATTGACTTGCTTATGGTCACATAGGTAGCAAGAGCTGAAATTTAGGCTTAAGTTTTCTGGCCCCAGAATCAGTAATCTTTCCACTCCACTATTTTATTAAAGAAAAATCCAAGCCAGAGATAAAATTATGCAGTGAAAAGAACACAGGATTTGAAGCAAGAAGATAAGAGTTTGAAGCTGGCAGTGTTGGTATGAGAGACTTGGCTAGGCAGGGCCAAGAAGAAGGGGAGAGGAAGTCAAGGGGAAAGGGTAAGGGAACCAGGTCCTATAGTGGAGAATGGACAGTGTGAGTTGGGTGCTTCTGAAAACTATGCCTGACTCTGCTGCAATCAGGAAGCCTTGGCAAGAGATATATTGGATGAGGCAGGACCACCCATTTGGATGATTCCCCTGTATCAATAATGACCACTTAAAGTTCAGCCCAAATTTTTTAGCCTTAGAGTTTGTAGCACTCTCCTTCCATTGAAGAACAGAGGGGCAAGGGAGAGAGGAGAGTAATGGATACCCAGGTACTGGAGATGGCCCCAGGTCCAGACCTGGGTAAAGTGCCTTATAGGAGAATAGCCAAAGGAATTGATGCTCTTGGCTTTGGGTCCTGGGGAGCTAGACTAACACAATTTAGTAGCAGTTTCCCTAAAAAAAAACTTGGCCTTGACTAGGGGTGAAACCAGGGAGCTTTATGACACATATACTTTGGTCTGGGATCTAGGTATGCTCCTGTGGGTATCCTGTTCCTCATTGCTGGGAAGATCCTAGAGATGGAGGACACAGCTGTGGTTGGTGGACAGTTGGGCATGTACACATTGACTGTCATCGTGGGCCTGCTCATCCATGCTGGTGGTGTTCTCCCACTTCTCTACTTCCTCATCACACACAAGAATCCTTTCCCCTTCATCGCTGGTATGCTGCAAGCCCTCATCACAGCCATGGGCACTTCCTCCAGGTACTGACTCCCTAGACAAAATCCCCATCTCCACCTTCAGTCCCAACTTCCATCTGTCCCTTCTAGTCATCTAGAAGGCCCTCTTCAAGGCTCCCCAGGCATGATCCATTCCTGGAATATTGTATCAGATTTTGAGTGTGACATTTTGGAAAGATATTGGTAAACTAAAATTGACCTAGAACAGGGTGACCAATATGGCAAGAGACTTGGATCCCTTAAATAATATCTGTCTAGGCTAAATAGCATTATGGCACAAATATAGATGTGTTTGTCTGTATATGTATGTGTATGTGTGTGTATGTAGTGATTTAAAAATCATAAAGCATTTTCTTGACAATATATAAGCTGGGTAGAAAGAGTTTATTTTTACAGATGAGAAAACTGAGGGCCAGAGGAATTCAGTGACTTGCTCAAGGTCATTTGGTCAAATATCAGAGCAGGGATTTGAGTCAATGTATCTGGATTCCAAGTACAATTCTTATTCCACCCTCTCTGCTCCTGCATTTTTTCCTACTTGACCCCCTTTTCCTTCCTTGTTCGTTATCCAGTTATTCAGAATTCAACACCTCCTTCTCTCCTAATACTCTCTATATCACATCCCAAAGTATGAGTTTTTTTTAAAAAAGCTTTATTTACAAGAAACACCCCCCCGCCACAGTTATCTTGGTATGTCTTACTGTGGTGTGATACTGATCACACGTTCACCCCACTGGCAGCTCTATATTAGAGAATCAGCTGAATGAAAGGTTGAAATGTCCAAGGATGAATTGTGATGATAATTTATTTTGGTCATAGCTACTCATGAATTTCATATAGTAGAGATAGGAAGAAATAGATACAAATAGATGAAGTAGTATAGGGTTCATATCATCTCAGAACCCCAAATTCACAAAAAAAGAGTTCTGCTTCTCTTTCCAGGGTAAAAGGACAAAACCTCTAGGACCCCCACTCTTGGGGAGTCTGTTCAAAAGCTTGGGCTTTAATGGACTCTTGGGTTTTGTAGGTGATACCATGTGGGTCATTCTATAGATCTATTGGAAGGAGAGTCTTAGACTCAAATCTTATCTTTGCACTGATCTGCTGTGTGACTTTGGGCAAGTCACTTCCTCTGCCAAGGCTTCAGTTTTTCCACTTGAAAAATTAGTGTGGACCCAAATATATTTAGGGTTTTTTACACCTCTAATATTTTTGAGATTTTAGGATTATATAACCCCACTAGGGAGTCAATAACCTATGGCACTGGGTTTCCTGAATTCCCACCTGGTTAGTTAGCTTTGATTTTCTCTTACCACCCTCTTTCTATGCCTCAGTTCCACTCTGAACTCTCAAACTCCCTCAAACTGTCCCTCCCTAAGTCTATCCTCTCCAGATAACCTTTACCCCCACTTTCCTCAGGATCCTGTCCCAAAGAAGAAATAAAAGAATTTTACTAAAGTGATGAGATTTGTCTGTTCAGGTAATAGAGAATCCTTTAGATTGGGACTTTTCAGAGGCAAAGGATGAAAGATGTAGAGATCTGAGACTTCTGAAAGTAATGAAGGAGATCTTTCTGGGATGTGAAAGGCCTCTCTAGCATCCATTCATTCACAGCACACTGATTACTAACTACCTCACCTGCACAAAGGGCTAGTTCAGGTTCCCTTCTGGTCCCCAAATTACTTTATTCCTTTATAAATTGAGTCTATAGGATTAAAATGTGTTTTCTTAATACCAGAGAATCTGGGCTTTTAGTCTCTTCTTGGTCCATGACCCTCCAAAGCATTCTGTGGCCCCTCCTGAGAGGTGTCCATGAAATGCTCCTGGAGTCCTATCTCTCCAGCTCAGCAACTCTGCCTATCACCTTCCGATGCTTGGAGGAGAATCTTGGTGTGGATCGACGCATCACCAGGTTTGTGTTGCCTGTGGGGGCAACCATCAACATGGATGGCACTGCCCTCTATGAAGCCTTAGCAGCTATCTTCATAGCCCAGGTCAACAATTATGAACTCAACTTGGGACAGATCACTACCATCAGGTGAATGCTACTGTTGGTCCTATGCCTGATATGAGGGAGGGGCTTCCCTAGTGGTGGGAGTGGGAATATGGACCTGTAAAAAGGGAGAGCTTTTTACTGATTGATGGTAGTAGGGAATGGGGTGGAATTGAAGTTAGGATGAGTAATGGGAGAGTGGAGAGAGGATTGGGTAAGTGATAGGACACTGAGGGGATGAGATTGAGAGGGAGGGTTAAGAGGTTACATGTATTGGGTAGAGGGGAAGGCAAAGAGGTAGAAGTAAAAGGATTCACTATTTTGGGTGATAGTGAAAGGAAGTCATGAGTGATAGGGAGCCCAGGGATGAGGGATATTGTGAAAATGAGGAGTAGCCATACACTTCTTCAGGATGGGTCTCATTGTGTTCCCCTGAAGCTTGATAAGTGGTTACTGTCCAGGATCTTTGCTACTTTAGGAGTCAGTTTGATTAATTGTTAGATTCTAGATGACTGTTTTCCACTTATGAGAGACTGATTCATAAACCAGATGCTGTATAATTAATTCACAGTAAAAAATAAAGAGACCTGGGCAGACTGAGCTGGATGCTCATACTTGCTGCTTAGGGAATACCCTTCCCAATGTCAAATCTCAGAATCTTACTGCTGGGAGGGACATTAAAAGCCATCTCCATAGGGCAATCTTTGACCCAATGCTGGTTCCTCTTCTCCAATCACCTTGACAAATGGTCATCCAGCATCTGCTAATGACCACTAGCACCCTGCTTTTTACTTTCTAGACACCTCTCATTCTGAGAAAACTATTCTTAATCTTGACCCTAATTTGATCTCCCTGCAACTTAAATCTGTTGTTCAACCTTTTTTTTTTCTACTTAAGGCAAAATCAAACCAGTCCAATATCCTTTAACATAACAATTATCTTTCTGCCATGATAGTGATCTTGTTTGTGTATGGGTTAGACTAAATGCCTTATAAAATTCTACTCAGCTCTGAGATTCTATGAAATCATAGGCGTTTATCAAGGGAAAAGGAATCTCAAGTGTACACAAGTGATCAAGAAATGTTTTTTATTCATGATGTTTTATGCTCAGGGAAATGTTCCCAGAAAAATGACCTTTTCCCCTACCCTCACCTTTTTCTTCCTTCTTTCTCTCTTTCTATGTCTCTTTGGACTTGTCTCCATTTGGCAGCATCACAGCCACAGCCGCCAGCATAGGGGCTGCAGGAATTCCCCAGGCTGGCCTTGTCACCATGGTCATTGTGCTTACATCAGTTGGACTCCCAACAGAGGACATCACACTCATCATAGCTGTGGATTGGTTCTTGTAAGTACACATTGGGGTGGCATCTTGCTTCCCTTATGTCCATTGGACTTCACTCTCTAGGAATCTCCCACTTCCATTTCACCAAGGACATGGAATGTCAGGATTGGAAGAGACCTTAAAACTTAAAACAATGGATCTCAGAACTTGACATTAGAAACAATCAGGAAGGAAATTGAGACCCAAAGAGGAACCACAACTTGCTCAAGATTACAGTGATTTGGTACATCCAGTTTTTATTCTTGGCTAGTTAGCTGCATAATAGATTGTTTTCATGTTCCTAGCTGTATAATATGGAGCAACCTAGATTTGTCCCCCTGCCTCTTCCCAACTATTGCTATCTCTTCAAACCCCATATCTTTTCCCAGTCTATGGGTTTTCTGCATCAATGTTCTTTTCTCTTCCCTCAGGGACCGTCTCCGAACTACCACTAATGTTCTGGGGGACTCAGTAGGTGCTGCCATCATTGAGCATCTGTCTCGGAAGGAGCTGGAGCTGCAGGATGCTGAGCTAAGCCTTCCAAGCCTTGGAAAGTCCTATCAGCTCATTGCCCAGGAGAAGGGAGCCAATAGAGCTCGGGGAGGCAATGAAAGCAACATGTGAAAGACTAATGGGTCCCCAGGCTAGAGCCAGAGTCAAACTACCCAAAGCTGGAAGAGCTAGAGACCCAAGGCAGAGGGGTTCCTGGCCCATCTTACTTTGAGTCCAAAGGTACCAGCTGCTTGGTCCTATCTGGATCCTTTAGAAGAAACAAAAATGAAAGTTTATACAAGGCTTCAGTTTCTGCTCAGTGTGTTGGGAGTTAACCTTTATAGCCTGGGCTCCATGGGGTGATATGGATATGGATAAGAAACAGAGCCCATTCTAGGATCTCTTGGGAGGGGGGAGGGAGGGAGCTGCCCCTGTTCAAATGTTTCCTGGGTGTATAAGGGGAAGGGAAAAGTCTCTGTCCCTATGATGCTGGAGAGGGGAGGGGAGTGTCAGTGTCCCTTATGCCAGTGAAACTAAAGAAGAAAGAGAAAGGGAAGGTTGTAGAGTATCTCCTGGGAGGTGAGAAGGAGGAGTAGAGAGACTAGTTAGCAGAAATCCCTAGTCTAGTGTTCCTTGAGAAGTGAAGGGAAGTGAAGGTAGAGAGCAATACAAGGAATGGTTTTTGTCTCTCTGAGGACTCAGGTTTTCTGTTGTATAGACTTCTCTCCCCTGAGTCTTGGTCCCAATTAAATCTCTCCTATCCACGTTCCCATGTGTTCTTTTCTTTATTCCCTATAATCTAGAGCCTTCAAATGCAAGGTGAAAGTGTACAACAAGACGTATTTACTTGGTCATAGGCTGAATCCTGTGACCTTCCTTAGGCTTCCTGTCACAGATCACAAAGATTCTTCTGTGAGCTTTCTTAGTCTCTCAGAACTGAAGTCATCGATACTTCAATAAGAATCCTATCTTCTATCCCTGAACTTCCTAGCTCTTTCCTCTACCTCCTGCCCCTCCAAAGTCTTTCAGTGTGCAGTAAGGTAAAGGGGTCTTTGAGAGAAGAAAGAATCTTGGGGTTATAGTTTCAGGAAAAAAAAATGCTTTACAGGTTCTCAAATTTAGAGCTGGAAGGGATATTAGGGGTCACCTGGTCCAAATCCCTCATGAAAAGGTATGAGTATTGTTCCTTTTTCTACAAACACTTTCCTTCCATAGACCCTACAAGTGGATAGGCCAATGAGCTGGGCTAGGATAACTACTCAGAGCCAAAACAAGGTAGTTTGAACTTGAGATGTTTTGGTTTCCTTACCTCTGCCACATATGAAAATACTGAATCCCAATCTGTTAATGCCAACACTCCATTATGTCTTGCTTAGTTTAGACCAATGGGTTTCAAATTGTGAGACCCTTTCAGTGGTTCTGTGAGGTAAAAACTATTTTCATAATAATACTAAGACTTTTTAATTTCTAAGTTGATGAACATTTAAGATATAATTTGCCCAAACTAAAGCTTTTTAGCATTCTCCATAATTTTGAAATGTGTAAAAGTTTCCTAAGATCGAAAAGCTTAAGAACCACTGTATCTTATATCTTTATAAAAATCTTACCCCACTGTTCTTGGCTCCTTTCCAACTTTATGTGACTCAAAGGATTCCACACTAACAGTGTAGGGTAGAGTCCATTTAATGAATGGTTTCAGGAAAGAAAACCATGACATAAAATGTCTTCAGCCACTGACAAATGACTGCATAGGTATGGCCTAAAATCTATATATTTTTTCCCCAGTCCTATGTTCTTCAGCCATGTATTTTAGGTACACCTGGATCATCTTCGTAGAAGTACTTTTCAGCATACCATTTTAAAAGTCTATAGGTGATGGAGCAGCTTGGTGGTGTAGTGGATAGAACATGGAATCAGAAGGACCTGAGTTCAAATCCTGCCTCAGACATTTAATAATTACTTAGCTGTGTGACCTTGGGCAAATCACTTTAATTCCATTGCCTTGCAAAAAAAAAAACACATACAGAAAAACAAAACAAAACCTAAGAGTGGCGGAAGGAAAGGTATTGTTCCATCAACCTTTACTTCTGCTTCCAAAAGCATGCAACCAGAGTACCCAGGCCATAATGATATTCTCCCAGGGAATTTAGCTCTTTTTTCCATCATTCATCTCCAACTTCCCCCTCAGTATTTGCTAAATGCATTCTCTTTCTGGGTCTCTCCTGCTGCATTGACTAAACCAACAGCCATGGCAATTCAAAATCTAGCAGAAGTGGATAACTACACTCTGCCTTTCTCTGTCCTCTGTAACACCCCCCTCCCCCACCCAAGTTCAGTCTCCATGATGTAGTTGGAAATGACCACTACTTCCAAAGAGTAGTCATAGGATCATAGACTTAGAACTGGATAGGATCACAAAGGTCATCTAGTGGAATCCCCTAATCTTATAAGCAAAGGAAAAACAAGACCCACAGAGATCAAGTGACTTGTCAAAGAGCACACAGATTGCAAATGATTATCAGAATTGGGATTTGAACCTAGGTCCTCTGACTCCAGAGAAAGGGATCTTTCACTGTAGCACACTGTCTCTTTGTTTTAAATACCTCTACTTCTGCAAATACATTGAAGGTAAAACCCAAGCAATTAAACTTGGGTCTATGGCATTTCCGAATCTCTCTGGCACCTGGAAATGGCAAAATAATTGCAAGGGAAGTCCTTCATGTTTTCAAAATCCAGATGAGTACATACTGGCACAGATGAGTGAACTGTCACAGAGATATTAAAGTTATATGGGTAGTAAAGATCTGAACCTGAGTCATCTGACTCCACATTCTGAATGCATCTTCCTATTTGCTGACTCTGGGGCATTTAATAATGACAATAGCAGCAACAACAGCAACAATAACATTTATATACGTCTTTAACATTTTCAGTGTATTCTACAAATGTTATCTTGTTTGATCTTCAAGACAATTCTGGGAAAGAGGTGCTATTATGATCCTCATTTTATAGTTGAAGAAACTGAAGCAGTTAAGAGGTCAATTCACTTGTCCAGGATCATTCAGAAACCAGGGAACTCAATTCATTTCAATAAAAACTTACATACCTGCTATCAGCAAAGTTCTGTACTTGACACCAAGAAAATAGCATATTTTTTAAGGTTTTTGTAAGGCAAACAGGGTTAAGTGACTTGCCTAAGGCCACACAGCTGGGTAAATATTAAATGTCTGAGACTGCATTTGAACCCAGGTACTCCTGACTCCAGGGCTGGTGCTTTATCCACTACACCACCTAGCCACTCCATAAAATTTTAAAAATAAAAAAAGATACAGTTCATACAAGTAGGGAATGAAGGACAGGGTGTGCAACATAACCAATAGAGAAGTTATTCTAATACATAAAAATACAAAAAAAGCCATGGGACTAATAAAATTTACATAGATTTCAAGGAAATGCATTTGATAATGGTATCACATACTATTTTTGTTCCTAGACAAGATAGCAAAATGTGGAGTAGCTGACACACAGTTTACATGGATTAAGAACTATATGATTGGTCAGATTCTGCTTAGACTTTTAATGATTCAATGATTAGGAAGAGGTCTCTGGTAGACTGTCACAGGGATCTATGATAGGTCCTGAACCATTTAATATTTTTATCAATGATTTGGGCAAAAGTCATCAAATTTGCAGGTGGCATGAAATTGGGAAGGATAGGTAAAATTATATGATAGAATAGAGAGGCAAAAAGATTTTTACAACTGAGAGCACTGGGTTAAATCTACTAAGATGAAATTCAATAGGCATAAATACAAAGTCTTACAAGATGGGGAAGGACTGGTCAAACAGTTTTTATGAAAGACCTGTGGGTTTTGTTGAATGCAAATTCAAGACAAATTTAATAGTATTATGTGGCAAATGCAAAAGCTAATAAAATCTTGGGCTATGATAAGAGAGACATAACTTCCAAGAAAAAGAGATGGATCATCTTTCATCAAGCCTCATCAGAAACATTTTGTTCCATTCTGGACACTATGCTTCCAGGAAAAAAAAAAACATTGACAAAATGGAGAACAGGCAAAGGAAGACAAGCAGGATGGTGAAAGGTCTTGAATTTATGTCATATGGGTCTGGTTGAAGGAGCTGGGGACGTTTTGCCCAAAGACGATGGGGAACACCGTTACCTCCAAGTATCTGAATGGCTGACAAATGGAAGAGAAATTAGATTTCTTTTGTTTGACCTCAGATAGAAGAACTAGGGATCACCAGAGGGAAAGGAACAGAGGTTACAAAGAAGCAAATTTGGTCTGGTTGTTAGAAAAAGATTACATATAATAAAACTGTCCAAAGGTTTAAATAGAATGCCTCAGGCTATTTACCCTATATTCAAAATCTTTAGGCAGAGAAAGAATAATTATTTGTCAGCTATGGAATAGTTGGGATAATTCTAGGTCTTTGAGGTTCCTTCCAATATTGAAATTCTGTGATTCTTTGATCCTGAGTTGATTCTATCATCAATAGAGAAAGCAAAGTGGAAGAAGCAATGAGTTCATGCATAGAAGCCTGGGCAATACCCACAATGAGGAGACAGGAGGAGAAATAAGAGGAGCCAGAAAAGGAAACAGAGAAGGATCAGCTAGAGATGTAAGAGAAATAAGTGAGTAGTGCTACAAAAGGAGAAAGGTTTGGCTAACAGTGAAGACTGATCATTTGATTTGATCATGGAGAGAGTAATTGGAAAAAGAAATGGTAAAAATATAAGATAGATTGTAAAGGCACATGGGAGGTTAGTGAATGGTTAGAGATTCTTTTTTCAAGAAGTTTGAGAGTATTTAGATTGAGGGGTAGCCAGATCAGAGAGACATTTCTTTTGGTTAGTTGAGATTTAAACATATTTTTATGCAAAGATCAAGCAGCCAATAGAGTCATGGAGGCAAAAGAAGAAAAAGGAGAAATAGGGAGGGTTAGTAGAAAAATGACTCCAAGAAAGGTAAGAAATTAGATCAAGGGCATAGATGGAAGGACTAGTCTTGGCAAGCAAAAAGATATCTCTTCCCCTGAGATGGAATGGAAGGAAAGAAAGGGTCAGAGACCAGAAGTTTTGAGATGTGGAGGAGAGGAACTGAGGAGGATCACTTCAGATGGTCTTGACTTTCTCCAAGCAACATAAAAGTTTATTAGCAAGAAATGAACTTGGTAATTAAGTAGACCAATGGATGCCTCAGTTAAACCAAAGACCCCAAATTGGAGATGCAACTTTTCGTTGAAAAGAACAAGGGAATAAAGTAGGTGAGAAAAATAATTCAATTGGTTGCCAGGGTGACAGCATTATGTGAGTGAGGAATTATGATTGGTTCATTAAAGAAAGAGGGGCTATATCTAGGTGGGACTGTGCCCAACTCTCTTAGTCTTTGAGGAATGCTTTATTGATTTATGGAACCCAGCTACATCCTGAGACCATTGACTGTGAACCAGTCTCACTGGTTCCTGGGAATGAGATAAGACCACTTTTACTTGGGCAAGGATGGGCTAAAATGGATCTGCTCTTAAGAAAAACAAATGTCATGGAATGTCTCAGAAGCTGAAGTTATGAAGGACAATAGGTTTCTTTGACACAAAGTGATTTGCAGGTAGTTGGTGCTAAGATAACATTCCCTTGATTAAAGCATTTTATGAAAGTGCTGGATTTTTTAAAGATAGCTGTGTTATTTTTTAAAATTTATTTGGTATTCAATTCCCCCCATTTATATGTAAAAACAATTTTTAACATTTTAATTTTTAACAATTTTAACAATTTCAAACTTTGAGTTACAGATTCTCTCCCTTTCCCCCTTCCCATCCTGCCATCATTTAGAAAGCTAGCAATTCTATATAGAATATATATAGTCAAGCAAAAACATTTTTCATAATAGTCATGTTGTGAAGGAAAACATAGATAAAAATACAAACCTGAAGAATACTAAAGTCAAAAAATTATACATCAATCTGTATTCAACACCATTTGTTCTTTCTCTGAGATGGAAAGCATTTTTCATCATAAGGCCTTCAGGAGTTGTCTTGGGTCATTGTCTTCCTGAGAAAAGCTAGGTCATTCACAGCTGATCATCTTACAAATATTGTACAAACTTTGTACGCAGTACATTTCACTTTGCATCAGCTTATGTAAGCCCTTCCAGGTTTTTCTGACAGCATCCTGCTTATCATTTCCCATAGCAGAATGATATTCCAACACAATCACAAACAACAATTTGTTCAGTTAGTCCCCAATTGATGGGCATTCCCTCAATGTCCAATTCCCTGACTCAGAAAAAGATCTGCCACACATATTTTTGTATATATACATCTTTTATCTTTTATTTTTTTATGTGTTTTGGGAAAACCTAGTAATGACATTGCTAGGTCAAAGGGTATACCTTTTGGGCATAGTTTCAAACTGCATTACAGAATGGTTTGGTAAATAAGCAAAGAACAGAAAAAAAATTACGACCATAGAAAACTACTAGAGTGACAGGGTAGATCAAAATACACACAGAAGAAGAGAACAAAATCAAAGCTCCTACCTACAAAGCCTCCAAGAAAAATATGAATTGGTTTCAGGTCATTGGAAATACTCAAAAAGGAATTAAGAAATCAAGCCAGAGAGTTAGAAGAAAAATTGGGAAGAGAAATGAGACTGAAAGAAAATCATGAAAAATTAGTCAATAACTTGATAAAGAAAGCATAAAAAATACCCTAGAAAATAACACTTGAAAGCAGAACATTCAGAGGTCTAGTCCATGTGTTTGTAGGATCATTTCTTCACCATGTCTTCTATTTGACTTTTTTTTAGTTTTTTTTTTTTTGTGGGGCAAATGGGGTTAAGTAACTTGCTCAAGTCTACACAGCTAGGTAATTATTAAGTGTCTGAGGCCAGATTTGAACTCAGGTATCCCTGACTCCAGGGCCAGTGCTCTATCCACTGCACCACCTAGCCACCTCTGTTTGACTTTTCTTTTACCCATATCATCTTGTACGTGTTTAGGAAAAAAAAAATCTCTTATCTTTCTTTTGTTGTTATTACTGTTATATTTGTTAGTCTTTTTTGTATCCCTGTTGACTGGGGCATTGAAGAAGCAAATAATTGATCAGGTCTGGTTTTCTATCTTGGAATGTTTTGAATATGCCTTTTTATTGCATGTTCATTTTTTTCCATTAATGGATAGGCTCAGATTTATAGATGGGTGACCTGAGCTTCTATCGTGAGCTCTGTTGCTTTACAGAACAATTTTTTAAAATTCTCTCTTATGGTTGTGCAGAACAGTCTTGTGTTTTTCAAATGTTCTTTCCTTTATAGTTGAGGTTGTTTCTCTTGGTCACTTGCAGAATTTTTTGTTTATCAGAGGAATTGTTAAATTTAATCACTGTGGTGTCTTGTAATTTTCAGCTTAGATTTAGAGGTGATCTGTGGATTCTTTTGATTGGTATTTTATTTTCCATGTTCAGAAGTTCTGGGTATTTTTCTGGTAGCATTTCTTTCATAATCATATTCAGGTTTTTGCTCTTGATGTGTTCTTTTGGGGGTTCCTTAATACTTAAGTTGTGCCTATGCATCCTGTATTCAAGAGAAAGATATTTTGCTCATGTGGATATCATGCTTTCTTTTCATGTTTTTTTAAATTTTCTTCTTTCAGATGCTTCACTTCAGTATATTTGCTTTCTTATTCACCTATGTTTGCCACTGTGGATTCTGTTTTTTTCTAGTCTTCAAGTTATTTGGTTGTTCAATCCATAAATTCTGTTTTTAAAATTATTATTTCTCATTTAAGCCATTCAAGAACAGCCTTCTGTGATATTAAATTCACTTCAGAATCCATAGTGTTCTCTGCCTCATTAGATGTGGATTTCTTGGTATTATTATATTTATTCTTAGATATTTAAACTCTTTCCCCTGATTTGGAGAATATTTTCCCCTTCTATATTTTAATATTTTTGCTGTTGGTTTATCTATTTTTGTTAAAGTTCTTTAATGGATAATTTGCACCCTGAGATCTGTCATAATTTCAGTCTTTTTTCTTTATTTCCTTCCATTTTCAGCTTCTGAATTTCTCCATTTTGATGACAATTCACAGAAGGCTCATCTTAAAGCTTCTTGAGTCTCCTCCACTTTGGGCAATTCATAGTTCATCGACCTAAATCTCTGGCTCAAATTAATTCCTGGATGTCAGAACTAGCCTTCTCTGATTGTTGGGATTGTTTTTCCTTCAGCATTGATGAAATGTCACAGAGACCTCCTCAACTACAACCCTCTCATGTCGCTGGTATAAGTTTACACTGTTCTTCAGGTCACCAGGAAAGCTCTATTGTGACCTAAAGGGATGTTGCAGTGCAGAGAGATGCCATTTCTTGCTGCTATCTCATTTTTAAATGCTGCCTCTAGTTGAGTTAACATCTGTCACTTAGATCTACAAGGTACTGGAAAGAGTGGAGAATTAGCCTCCAAAGCTGAGTTCTTTTGAAAGTCCAATATGGGTCTGATTATATATCCCTGCTGTTTGATGATCAATGGGGTAAAAGAGTGTTATGTCAGCTCATTGAAAGTTAGAGATTAGTCTTCTCTATTGTTAGTTACATTGCGTTTTTACTGTATTTGGTTTCTTAGTCCTTCACACCATAGGGAGAGTGGAAACAGCTTTATCTCTAGGTCATAATTCATATTTTGGAGAGATTTGAGAGATTCTAAGCTTCTGAGTAAAATTTGTTGGTTGTTACCTATAATCGAAGTTCAAAGGATGCAAAAGGAGAGGAATTGTGGGTGTTGCACCTTTAATATATAAATAGTTTGAATGCTGAAAGGGGATATAAAATAATTTTTGTGTAAGGAAAATGGATAAATTGAATTTATAGAGTAACAGAACTCTTCAGATAAAATGATAGAGACAAAGACTCCCCTAGGAAAAGGGAACTACCAGGAAACTACAGGTAGCTCGACAGGGAACTATCCCTCAAGTGAATGTATTGAGAGATCCTGTTTGAGGACCAAATAACAGCTCCTTCATGGTATTGTGATTATTCAAAATTTACATGTAAGGAGAATATATGAATATTAAGAGAAGAAACTTTATGAAGAAAATCTCAGAAGTAAGGAGAATAAAACTAAGTGCAGAGGAGTTACAAAAAGTCAGAAATTGAAAACAACCTTTCATCTGAGATACTTTGGTTAATCTTTTCTGAAATTTTCTTATTAAAAAAGAATCATTGCTTTGATGATTGTTTGGAAAATCAGGGGATTGTTGTCTCCTTCAGGGCATCAGAGAGTTGCATCCTAATGTTTTGTGAAGAGCTATTAGACCTTATTGCTCTTATGTTATTTTTTGATGAGGCAGTTGGAGTTAGTTGAATAGCCCAGGGTCATACAGCTAGTAAATCTCAAGTGTCTGAGGTTAAATTTGAAGTGACATCATACTGACTCCAGGGTTTCTGTGCTACCCACTATGCCACCTAGCTGCCCTTGACCATATTGCTCTTGAATGGCATTTACAGCTGTAGAGAAGGGAAGTTTCTTATGGTGGGGGAGAAGGGGGGAGGTCATCTAGATGGCCACTTAACCCTGATTGCCTTGCATCTAAAGCAATCTCTTGTCATTCTGATTCCTTTTTGGCCATTTGACCCAAATGGCTTCAGAAGAGAAAGTGAGACCAAGTGGCTTAGCACAGTATTCCCTTTCTCAAATCCAGTTCACAGCTTGTCAGGGCATCACCTCCTTGATGTCACGTTCTTCTTCCAGAACAAAGGATGACAACAACAGATTTCCCTCTCACATCCTCTTCAGTGAGAATAGTTTCTTCAGTTAGAGCCAATTGATCCATAAAAGTTCAATGGATAAATTTCAGGTAGCTTGTGAACTTTCATCAGGAAAAATTATTTTTGTTTTTACTGACCACTAACTAAAATTTAACATTTATTTCAATTATTAATGTTGTCAAAGACATTTTAAGAATGGATTTGTAGGTTTTATTAGACTTCTAGAGAGATTTGTGACACAGAAAGGGTTAAGAACATCTATGTTATAGGGAAGAACAGGGAGAAAGACATTCTGCATATGTTTGCTGTCAATTGTGCTTTACTATGAAAGAAGTCTTGGAGTTAAATAGATAAATGATCTTCTCTGGTTATTTGTAGATCAGAGGAGTTTGGAAATTCCAGATTAAGGGAGTTTCTTGTCACTAAAAGAGAAAATATATTTTCTTAGTGCCCTCTTAAGGATGACTGGGGTAACAAGAGCTTGTCACAGCTCCATCACCTTGAGAGAGAATGAAGTTACAGTCTCCTGGCAGAAAACAAGTTGGGATCAAAACAGGATCAAGTAGCAAATAAGTCATTTTATGTGATGCATTTTTCCCTTAAAAGGGCCACATTTTTCAAGACCTGCTGACCAGAGTTGTGAGTAGTCACAGGCAGCTTCTTCTCTGCTAGGTATTTTAGAGAGTATACTGACTTTCTACACAGATACTGTGTACATTAAAGGAGAATTTGACCTAGGTTCATGGGCAGAATGTGATGTGATTATTCCAGACTTTTGTCTTCTAATCTTCTCTTACAGAAAAGGTTTTATGTTTGAGTTAATGGTGTGATAGTCACTAATTTTGTGCAGATAGGAAGTATACACTAGGGAGATCAGTAGATAAAGTAGAAAGTATTAACATAGTTATCCCTTCCACATCATGTAGCTTAGATGCATGGAGCATTCATAATCTGAGAAATTCACATACAATTTTTTGTTCCTCCCTTCATACTAGAGAAGAAGTCTGACCATGAATATTATGGTATTAAAAGATAAAATATGCTGAAATTATACAATACTCTACATATATTTTATGCATTTCTGAATTTCTATACATTTTCTGTGTCATCTGCCGGCCTCCATGTGTTGTCTGTGGCTTACACAAATCTCTTACCTAAATTCCCATTTAATTTCTTATGCTGATCCATGATAAATCAAAACTGATATTGAGGAAAGTCATGAAGTGGAAGAGATAAGTAATTTATCCCTCCCTTTCACCTACAAACCATTATTACATCTAAGACTTTGAAAGAGCATAATCAGTTGTAACCACATGATTGTGGCCATAGTTGACCCCATGGTTTGAGGACAAACCCCAGAACTTCTGGACTAGCATCGGAGGGGTGGGAGACAAGGAAGACAAGGGTGACAAGTATTCCATCAAGATTCCCAAGTGCTCCAAGTGCTCTGTTTATTTGCCAAAACACCAGTGCTTAAATACCTTTCCAGTCTCTAATCTACTCCCACTCCCATGGCACTTAGCTAGCCAAGACTCTGGTGTTCAAGAACACCAAGTGAAGATAATTCACAATACTTCCATACACAATGGTTCCCAACAAATCCCCCTTCTTGTTTTTGAAATAAAATTATTTTATAATGAATGCCACATAAGTTGTAAACAAAAGTTCAAAAATAGCATATCCAAATATCAATTTAACAAAACCAAATTCCTTGAAATACATTTTATCCACAACTTACAAACAGAAAAAATTACAAAGTTTTTTCTTTTGCCAACAAAAACCCTTTCAAAGCAATCAAATTCAAAATCCAAACTAAAAGGAGTAACTTTTAACTCAGGTAACATTTAGCTATTTCAGATCTGAATTACACACACACACACACACACACACACACACACACACACACACACACACACACAAACATATGCAGGAGTTTAGACACTAACAGGAGCCAGAAACAACTCTCTTGTATCACATTTCCTAAGCTGAGACTGATACTCTGTCCAGTACCAGATCTCAGAACACAGAATCATTTTCCCATCTCTCCAGGACAGTAGAGAGATGTAAAATGCCCTCTAGATGTTTAAATACACACATACACACATAACCAATCAAGACTGGTCAGCAGAAATATAAGCCATTGGCACAGACTTCATAAAACAAAATTCAAATTTCCCAATTCCAGAAAAAAATCATCTTCCTTTTCTCTTAACTAATTGAACCACGAAACTTTCCAATCAATAACCGATTGAAAAACATAGTCATTGCCCACCCCGCCTCTCCAAACCAGGAAGAAGGCATGGGGGTTCCTTGATATCTAAAATAAGTTTTTGGAGGGATCGTGTCCTTGTGGCAAAGCCTGAATTCCATCTGAGGCATAAGCTTGAGTTTTGAAGTTCCCAAAAGGAAGATTTCACTTCTCCCTCCACCCTCCTTCTGCAGTGGGTAGGAAGGGCAGAGAATGAGAGAGAGCATTTGAAATCATCAAAGCTGTTAACACCAGTACAACTTGGAGTTGCCACACCTTGTGAACAGTAGCCATCACCACAACAAACTGTCCAACAACATTTCTCTCTCAATGCAGGAAGTGAACAATTCACAGCCCTCTGCTGCTGGAGCAAAGATCTTGAGCTTGAAGCAGGGGGCTGTAGGCTGAAAAGTGAAACTAGCTGTATTTGTGTTCCACTTCAGGGTCTACATCAAAGTTTGCTTCAAAGTCAGGCTCTGTGTCAGGGTCTTGGGCAATGACGAGAAGTTTCTTAAGTTGCCTGTAGGTTTAGGGGTTTGGATTGTGCTTAACTCGAATAATGCAATAAGGCTGACAGCCTTGGCCAAAAAAGAGCAGAAAGCAGGTGCTCCACATCCTGGTTCATTGTGTTGGTATGAACTCCCGCTAGCAAGAAGCTTCATCCCCTGCTGCACTGCCTCAGAGATTCCACTTAAGCTGATTCCTCAATGTTTAATTCTTTCCACTTTTGCTTTCTATGGGGCTGACACTCAGAGACAGGCTGCTGCTTGAGGAAGCTTGGTTACCTGGAGGGACTGCCTCGGAGACTCTACTTTCCAACTCAACAGCAGCCCGAATCAGAGAATCTGTGCTAATTCTATCCCTAACTGATATATTTCTTCCCCATAAACTGTAGGGAGTCCTTGAACTATGAAAGGAGTGACAGTCCATGCTTTATCTTCTTTTCTCCATTTCAAGGATTGACAAGAAATTTCTGTTTTCTGTCTATCTCCAATGCCTACTAGGTTAGTGTAAGCAGCCTGTTTAGGCCAAGCTTGTGGCCAGTTTTATGTGGGGAACACAGTCCGATCTGCCCCAATGTCAATCAAGCCTAAGAAAGCAATTCCTTCTATTTGGATAATACAAAGAGGTTTTTCTGAAGAAATTGTAGTTGCAAATATAATTTCATTGTGGTTTCTCTGTTCTGACCCCCTTTTCAACTCACTTTCCTTCCTTTTTACACCAGGTCTTGAAAAAACACATAACTGAGCTATGCGTCAGTTCTCATATATGTAGCTATCATCATCATTAGCATTCATTATGATAGCGAAAATTTCCTCACTCACGTGCTTTGCTAAAGGTATAATGTGAATATACTCTGGATTAAGTAGAGCCAAAATGATTATAAACTCCTCATCTATTAATCATAAAGGATGAATAAGTACTTCAGTAGAAGCATGGGGAGGCACCCTAAATTTCCCATCACTTTTGACCATCAAAAGTTTGATATGGGTTGGCTTGCTGCCAACATTGCATACCGGTTTTTCCATTCTATTCTCCTGCTGGTCCTGAACTTTCATAGCCCATGATTATTTTTGAGGGGTCCATGGGAGAGGGCACCTTTCTCCATTTAAATTTCCTTGTCTACATTCTGATGCCCAGTGTCCTGCCTTTTTACACTTTGGGTACAGTTAGGATGATATGCTCTGACCTTTCTGAGTTTAGCTCCTTGGGTGTGCCAATAAGCTTTCTTAATGTCCAGGTTTTCCACAAACAAAGCAAGTCCGTTTCTCTTTATTTCTCATGTGCTTATTAGCAAATGCCTCTGTCATTAATTCTGTATTATATACTTGAGACCCCACTCTGTCACATCTTTGAATCACTTTCTCAATGATGGCATCCCTTCTGAAGCCAATCATTGCTTTCTGACAATCAGCATTTGCATTAGCCCATGCTAATTATGTTATTAATACATTGATTCCTACTATATCTCCTAAAGTTCTTCCTATTGCCTCCTGTAACTGGGCAAAGAAATCTACAAAAGCCTCATAATTTCTTTGTCTAATAAGTGCAAATGGTTCTTTCTTATCATTTTGTATCGGAATACATCCCTAAACATTCTTTACACAGGTGGCAATTCTTTCATGTGTCTCTGATCCATAACATAGTCTGCATTGTTGAAAAATTGACCTGTGACATTTAATTGTTCATAATATGTGGTGGAATTGGGACCTTGTGTAGGTCTCAAAGCCATCTGTCTACATTGTTCTATAAACTCCATCATCCAAAGAAAAAAACAGATTGTCCAGGTGACAAACATGCTTCCAATCATTAGCTGTTAATATGGAATATGCGAGAGTATCCAATTGTAGCTGGACAAAAGGTGATCTTGCCCTGTATTCCCCCCACTGCCTTTTTTTAAGTCTCTGACTGCTTTTATATCTAGTGGCTTATGACTTCATCTAAGGTTTCCTGAATTAAAAGTATCTGGCTCCTCAATAATAGGATATGACTGAAACTTAGCTCCTAGATCCATCAAACTGTCTCCCTGATCTTTTGCTTTTAAGATGGTCTTTTGTACTGCTGAAATCTCTTCCCGAGGTGCTGTAGGGCTGATCCTAGGCTTTTATTGATAATACTTCTTTATTTCTTCTGCCTCAGGCCATGGAAGCAAATGCACTTTCACTTTATCTCTTTCACTCTCCTCCATGCTTCCTTGTTCCAACTTTCTTAACAGCCCTATGGGAAACTTGTGACCTTCTCTAAAGTATTTTGCTCTGGGATGTCACCTGGTTCTCTTGCTTGTATCTGCTATGTCCTTATTCTGGACTTTACTCAGATAACACTGTCTTTATTGTTCCTTTACAGGTGCCATATGTTTAGTGTCTGTTGGATGCCATATGTAGAGTCCCATTCCTGCATTCTTTATGTTGAGTTCTAGTTCTGGACTCCCTCAATCTTTTCCAGGTGTTGGAGAGGCAGGAGACAAGGAAGACAAAGGAGACAAGAACTCTATCAAGATCCCCAAATGCTCCAAGTGCTCTGTTTATTCACCAAAAACACCAGTGCCTAAATACCTTTCCAGTCTCTAATCCACTCTCACTCCCATGGCACTTAGCAAGAAAACAAGAAAAGACTCTGGTATTCAGGGACACCAGGTGAAGATAATCCACAATACTCCCATACACAATGGTTCTAACAAGGGCAGATTGGCAGATTGAAGAGAGTGATGAGAGGGGACACACACACACACACACACACACACATACACACAGAGAGAGAGAGAGAGAGAGAGAGAGAGAGAGAGAGAGAGAGAGAGAGAGATTAAGAGAGAGAGAGAGAGAGAGAGAGAGAGAGAGAGAGAGATTAAGAGAGAGAGAGAACAGTACAAGTGCAATGTCATCCACAGTATGTTACAGAGAATACCTGGGTAGAAGCTGACATATATCCTTTGTTTGGGGAAAGCAAATTCCAAGAAGTTCAGTTGATGAGGAAAAATGAAATTATATTAAAAATGACATGAATGAATGTTCAGAGAACTCACCAACAAACATAAGACAATTTTCTTTCCTGTTTGGATGGAAGTGTTCAGGAACTTCCCTATAAGTTCATGTAGGGAAGCATATTTCTATCTCTCCAGTGTCCTTAATTAAAACTCCTTTTCATGGACCAATGAAAGAAGTGATTCTTCCAACTGAGAAGAGTTTTCTTCAAAGCATCTAAAGCAACCAAACTTTTTGAAAGATGGAGTTACTGAGACTTATGAAGATTTTTTTTTGTTTTCTTAAGATGTTATTCTTAAACTGGATCTGAGGGAATGCCCATCAAATACAAAATAAAGTTTTATTTCCTAAGTTCATCTGTTGATAAAATTTATTACTCTAGGATGAGAAACTTTGTCAAATGCTCTGCTAATGTCCAAACACTATTTATCTCTTTAATTTCTTTTAAAATAAGTTTTTATTTAAAATGCCTGGGCTTTTACATAATTATAGTTTTCCCAGTATCCTTCCCCACCTTTGAGAGAACCATCTCATATTAGAAGATATTATTTTTTACAGACAAAAAAGAGAGAAAAGAATCAGTACAATTGATCAATAAATTGTGGGCCTCCCATCTTCATGAAAGGTTGAGGTGGTTGTATTCTCTCATATCTCATCATTCAAGTCTTGAGTAAACTTTATAATGTTGTTTCTTCATTTCTGATTTTCAGTGGGTGTATGTTTTCATTTACATTGTTATAACCATTGTGTTTATTGTTTTTATGACTGTTAATTAACTTCCCTCTGAATCAGTTTATTTTGATCTTTGATCTATACTACATTGGGTTTTATGTGTATTCAGGAAAGACTTGTACCTCTGGTGTGAAGGTTATTCAGTCCTTTTTTAGGGTTGCTTTCTTCATTTAGTGTCCATATTATTATGGCTCCAAGAAACTGTAGCATGCACAGTGGTCAAACTCTGGTAAAACCATTTTGGCAGGCAGCCTAACCTGACTGAGGGTAACCCTAGGGGCTCAAACCCATGAATGAGTTATGGGATTGTCTATCCAAGCATGTGAATACTTTTCCAGCAGAATAGGTGAATGTGAACATTTCATTTCAAAAGGCCTTGAAGGTGGCTGAAACAGATGTTGTGTAGAACTAAGAACTTGGTTAGACATTAAAGAGACTGAGGTCATCCACTATATCCCAAGTCATCACTGGTCTTCTTGACCTTTTTCTTGCCACTGCACTCTGACGGCTGTGGATGAAAGTGAGGCTAATGACTTCTCACAACTCTGCCTCACTTACACTTAATTTATACATGAGTGAGTGATTTTATCATTTTTACCAGTCTCAAAGTCTTCTGACAATGGGCAAGTGATGAAACAGTAGACACAATCTTACTCACAGGTGATTCAAGTCATTGTGCCATTTTTCATTGAACTGAACTGCAGTGGGATTTGGCAGATCCTGGGGTGGCTGAGCAGTCTTTTTAAAGTCCACACTGCTCACCTTTTAGTATAAGGAAGGTGCTAGAAAAGGTGCCCTAAAAATTGGTTGTTTCATCTACCCTAACCCTGACCTGCTTACCATAGAAGGTCAAAACACAAAACACAAAAAACTACAAAAATTTTGCAGACATGTTTTCACTCATCATTGACACATGGAATATATGCATTCTTAGGGATAACTCAAAATCCAATAGACCAGAAGGATGAACATCTTTTGTTGTGAGAGAACTCAGCAGGTAGTGGATACAAATAGAAGCCTTTAGTGAAATGAAACTGTCAAATGAAGGCTACCTTAGCAAAATCAGACCTGGATACACATTTTTCTGAAGTCACTGTTTTGATGGGCAGCACTGTGAAGCTGGTGTGGGTTTCACAATCAAATCTAATCTAGTTAACAAGCAGGAGAGTACCATATCAATATCATCATTGCATATGCTCCTACCAAGATAAACTCTGATGAGATCAAAGAAAAATATGAAGACCTGGAGCCCCTCATCCTCAATGTACTGAAAGAGTTACAGCTTATAATTCTGGGTGACTTTAGTGCCAGAGTAGACACAGACTATCAAATAGGGTAGGGAGTTCTCATGAGGAATGGAGTCAGAAACAACAGCAGTGTTAAATTACAGCTGAAGACTTGTGCATCTTATGACCTTATAACCAATGCACTCTTTCATTTACCTAAATGTAATGAAACTTCATGAATGCATCTTTTCAGTAAACATTAGCATTTAATATCTTATGTCATTGTAAGAAGAGACAGTATGTTAGAGTGACAAAGGTAATATGTGGTACAGAGTCCTGACTGATCATAGAGTTGTTGTCTTCAAACTAAACATTCATGCTAAAGAAAGTGATGGCCCCAAGGCACGGCAACTATTAGAAGCCTCAGGATCAACAGATTAGATTATTTTTCTGCATGAGAATAGTTTGTTGCTGACATGAAAGAAACCTGAGCCATTATATAGTTTATAACAGTAGAGCAGAAAAGAATGGAATGTTTTCAGGAATCTGAGGTACAGTATACACTTTCTCATCTGTTCTGGAACACTCACAAACATCAGTTTGGTTTTTTTTAGGTTTTTGCAAGGCAAATGGGGTTAAGTGGCTTGCCCAAGGCCACACAGCTAGGCAATTATTAATTGTCTAAGACTGGATTTGAAACCAGGTAGTCCTGACTTCAGGGCTGGTGCTTTATCCACTGCGCTACCTAGCCACCCCTTCAAACATCAGTTTTAATGAAAACTAAATTATGGGAAGGCTACAAATGAAAAATGAGAATTACCAGCAGGATAGTTCATTCATATCTAATAAGGCAGCATTTAACTCCATCAAAAATAAAGTGCAAGTGCAAGTTTAAAGAGATGCAGAATTCTTGGCTCAGTAGGAAAGTCAGATGAAATTCAGTTTTATACTGATAGTAACAATTCAAAACATTCTTATGATGCCTTGAGGGCTATTTATTGGCTAAGGATCTTTGGTGCATGTCAACTACTCAGTACTGATGACTGAATAAAGACTTCATCCTGGAGAGATTGGTTGAACTCATCTTTAGAGTTCTCAGCAGATTCATCAATTTATACTGAAGGTATTGATCACTCAGCTTGAAGTCAATTTCTCTCTAATTGAATCAGTCACTTAGGAAGTGATTTTGAAAGCTGTTAGACTTCTCTCTTGTGACAAAGCAAATGAGAGTGTGAGTGCCATATTTTTTTTTTACCTTTCTTTTACCTTTCCCTCCTCCCTCTTCATGGCAGTGAACAAGCTGATATAGGTTGTACATATACAGCTGTGTTTAATATATTTCAATATTAGGCATGTTGTGAAAGAAGAAATAGAACTAAGGGGAAAAAAGATCATGAGAAAGAAACCATATCTGGCCTCATACACTTAATAATTACCTAGCTTGGGCAAGCCACTTAACCCCATTGCCTTGAAAAAAGCTAAAAAAAATGAATACAGTACACTTAGCTCTTTCTTTGGATGTGGATGGCATATTCCATAACAAGTCTCTCAAGATTGTCCTTGACTACTGAATTGCTGAGAGGATCTAGTCTATCATAGTTAATAATCTCACAATATTGCTGCCAATGCATACAATGTTCTTCTACTTCAGCTCACTTCACTCAGCATCAGCTCATTCAAGTTTTCCCATGCTTTTCTAAAGTCCAGTTACTCATGATTTCCTCCAGAACAATAGTACTCCATAACATTCATTTACCGTAATTTATTTAGCCACTCCCCAATTGGTGGATAACCTCTCAATTTCCAATTGTTTTCCAGTACAAAGAGAATTGATATAAATATTTTGGTATATTTTGCCACTTTCCCCCTTTTATGATTTCTTTGGGATATAGACCTAGTAGTGGTAGTGCTGGATTGAAGGGTATGCACAGTTTTATTGCCATTTGGGCACAGTTCCAAATTGCTCTCCAGCATGGTTGGATCAGTTCATAGCAGTGCCTTAGTACTCCAGTTTTCTTACAACTTTTTCAATAATGATCATTTTCCTTTTTTTGTTATTTTAAACAATCTAACAGGCATAAGGTAGTATCTCAGAGCTGTTTTAATGTGCATTTCTCTAATCAGTAATGATTTGGAACATTTTTTAAATATGACTATAGATAACTGTAGTTTTTTTATTTGAAAATTGCCAGTTCATAATCTTTGACTATTTATCAAAGAGGAATGACTTATATACTTATAAATTTGACTCAATTCTCTATATATTTAAAATGAATCCTTTATCAGAAACACAAGCTGTGAAAATTGTTTCCCAGTTTTCTTCATTCCTTCTAACCTTGGTTGCATTGGGTTTTTTGTGCAAAACCTTTTTATTTCCCTCCATTCTATCTTCCCCTTATTTAATTTTCTTTCTTCTTTCCCCTTATCTCTTTTCACCAGTGTTTTTCTTCTGACTACTACCTACCTCACCATGTCCTTTCCCCTTTTCTCTCCTTTCTTTGGAGGGTGAAATAAACTTCTAAACCCACTTCAGAATGTATATCATTTCCACTTTGAGCAAAATCTATTGAGACTAAGATTTACTTAGTGTTTGCACTCCCCCTTCTTTCCTTCTATTATAAAAGGGCATTTGTGCCTCAAGTGGTGTTCATTATCCTCTAATGCCTTTGCTTTCTTCTCCCAGTATAATCCTTTTTAATGTTTTGTTTTATACCTGTTTGCATCTATCCTCTGTCAACGTATACTTCTTTCAACTATCCTGATATAAGTATAATTCTCAAGAACCATAAACATTATCACCATCATGATCTATTTGCATCCACACCTGCTATTCAAGTGTATATTCCCTTCAACTGTCCCAATAGAACTATAATCCTCATGAGCTAAAGTACCATCTCATCATGCTTAATTTGTATCCCTATTCACTGGTTGGGTACCCTCTTTCCAACTGACCCAATATCTAGAATAGAAATACAACCATCACAAGCTAAAGCAAATCATCATATCAAGTGCTCTGTCTAATTATGATACTTTCAACTCCTAAGAGAAATAAAATTCTCAAGAGTTTCAGGGATTGTCTTCCCATTTATTCTTATTGTCTCAACATGTTTTTTTTTCTTTAGTCTTTTTGACTAACATTTTTTTTCTGTTTACCTTTTTATATATCTTTTGGATCTTTGAAGACCAAAATTTCTATTTAGCTCTTATCATTTTATCAGATAAGTTCTTTATTTTGTTGAAAATCCATGTTTTCCTCTGAAAGAATGTGCTAATTCTTGGTTGTAATTGACACTCCTTTGTCCTCCAGTCTTTTAATGTTGAAGCTGAAAAGTCCTGCATAATCCTGATTATGACTCCCTTATATTTATTTCTTTATTTCTTTCTTAAGGTTTTTGCAAGGCAAACGGGGTTAAGTGGCTTGCCTAAGGCCACACAGCTAGGTAATTATTAAGTGTCTGAGACCGGATTTGAACCCAGGTACTCCTGACTCCAGGGCCGGTGCTCTATCCACTACACCACCTAGCTGCCCCCAACTCCCTTGTATTTAAATTGCTTCTTTTTGGCAGTTTCTGGAGTTTTTATTTTGAGATCTCTTTCAGTGGGGGGGGAGGGGTGATTGCTGGATTCTTTCAGGGACTATTTTATGTTCTAGGATATTAAGAAAGTTTTACATGATAATTTTCTGCAAGATATTGCCTAGCTTCTTTTTCTTATTGTGACTTTTAGGTAGACTAATAATTTATAAATTATCTCTTCTGGATCTATTTTCTGGATGGGTCATTTTTCCTTAGGGTATTTTATATTTTCTTCTAATTTTCCAGTCTTTTGACTTTGTTTGATGGAATCATTAGTTTCCACGTGTCCAATTTTAATTTTTGCAGTTTTTTTTTCAGTTAACTTTTGTGCTTCTTTTTCCAATTGGTTAATTTTCTTTTTCTTTTTCGGGTTTTGCAAGGCAAATGGGGTTAAGTGACTTTGCCCAAGGCCACATAGCTAGGTAATTATTAAGTGTCTGAGGCCAGATTTGAACTCAGGTACTCCTGACTACAGGGCCAGTGCTTTATCCACCCTGTAACTGGTCGCCTCGGTTAATTTTACTTTTATAGGAGCTGATTTCTTTTTCCATCTGATCAATTTTGCTTTTAAAGGCAATTTTCCTTCAGTCAATTTTTCATAATTTTCCTGTAGGAATCATTTCTTTTCTTCTTTCTTTCTTCTTTGGTTTTTTAAAACCCTTTTTGAGCTCTTCCAGGAGGTCTTATTGGATTTGAGATCAATTCAAAATACCCATTTGTGATTTCATATATAGATATTGAATCACTGCTTTCTTCTTCTGAGATGATGTTTTTATTGTCCCTGTCAGAATAGTAACTTTTTATGTTAGTGTTTTTAGTTTTTTGGTTTTGTTTGATTTATTGTTCATTTTGATAGTTCAGCTCTGTTCCTGGGACAAAGGTGGCACAATCCCAAGCTTTTGTGCTAAGGATGGGGGTCTGGTTCCTGACTCACTGTTTGCTAATGGAGTTTCAGGTGTTAGCAATTTGCTCCCTGCATTAGAGTAACCCAACCTAGTTCTGCCTAGGATACCAGGTTTCTTAGGCTCAAAATTTGTCTTCTGAGCTGGTGTTGGGACCCTCACTGCTGACCTGCTGCACTTCCAGCTTGCTGAACCCAGGACCTGTGACTTGACTAAAAGCCTTGGTTTGTCTTTGCAGCCTTCCTTCTTATGCTGGGCTCTACTGCCCTTTTACCCAAGTGAGACAGAACTTTTCTGAAATTCCTTCAACAACATCTTGGGTTGAGAATTTGCTTCACTCTGTTTTTTTGTGGGTTCTGTCACTTTTGGGTCTATTTAGAGGTTTCATTTAAATTTGTTTTGGGAAAAGCTCTGGGAGCTTACTGCCTTTGTTCTGACATCTTGAGTCCACCAAGTCATACTTGTAATTCACAGGAATGGAAAAATGAAGAAAGTAAGACCTGCCCAGAATAATGTTCCTTTGATGGAGGAAATCTTTGAAAGTTAAGGACTTTTCAGCTCAAATCCAAGAGATTCAAACAGTTTAAGAAGGAGTCATGAGAATCTATGCCCTCTTGTTTAGTCAGGATGTGGGATGCAGGGCAGACAGAGTTTCTCTGTCACTGACAGAGGTTGAAGAAATTAGCAATTTCACCACTTACCCAGCTATCAGACAGAGTCTTGTTACTGCTTAAATAATTCAAGGAAATTACAGTCTCAAAGATTGAGTGATATGGGTCATTAGGGAAATATGGTCAAATGAAGGGTATCTATCAGGTAACCCAAGTACTTGGAAGATCATAGAGGAATTTAAGGTGACATTAATGGAGTTGGGCATGTGCCAAGTATAAACTATACTACAGATCTGTTAGAATCCATTTTACCAACAGACATAAAAAAACTCCCAATTGAGGCTCCTTGGGATTGGCAAAGTCCCCTTATTTCTTTCTTAATGCCTCTAATGGGGATTGAGATATTTGAGGGGTGGGAGGCACCAGAAGCCCTGTTTGCTATGGGGAAAAGTAGGGATAAAGTGAGAATTGTTACCAAATACACTAAGGTAAAGAGAAAACACTAAGATAAATGATTCAGAGGGACCCATAGAAATAATCTGTGGTAGAAGGTGGACAGATTTATTAGCTGCAGGGGTTCTTCATGAGGAAATAGTTAGAAAACCTAATGTTGTCTTTTGGATACTACTCCTGGATATTCCTCCTGGATAGATGGAGGAAACTCCTGAGGAATAAGAAAGAACCAATTTCTTCCCCAAGAAGAAGAGGGTGCTCAGGGTACTCCAGACCCCCTTCCTTAGGGAGATGGCCAAGGTTGCTGCCACTATAGGGCCAAAGGGGTGACCAGAAGTCCCAAGTTACTGATTTTATATATATATATATATATATATATATATATATATATATATATATATATATATATAAATATAAATACTGATAAATACTGATATACTGATAAATATAAATACTGGCTTCTTGGTAGTTAATTTATGCTTTTAAAAAGAATTTGTTCTTTTCCTTTGCATTTCTTAACTGGAGTATCTGGGATATGGTTCTTTGCATTACCCCTTACTCTGTACTGGAATGACTAATTTATTATTTTATAACCAGAGAAGAAGTTCGTATTACTGATAATAGAAGTTTTGGGAGCTTTCCAATAAAGTTTGAAGGATTTCATTTCAGAATTGACCTGACAATTAACCCTTTACTGACTTTTGAAAAAAATGGGGGGGTGGAAGAAAATACTTTTGAAAATTGCCACACACTCAAAATGTAATTGAATCTACAATTGTAAGAATGATCATACAAATTAAAATTAGGCATCAATCATTGGAAATGTAACTTTGGAATTAGGATGTGTATTGTAAAAATTAGAAATCTTTCTATAATTTATATGAAGCTCCTATGAATTTTTTTCCTATTTGAATCTTAAGAAATGTTTTGTTACTTTTCATACAATTAAGAAAGCAACTTGAAAATAACTTGTTGCTATTTTTGAGCTTTTAAAAAAATTATTTAAGGCAATGGAATTAAATGACTTGCCTAAGGTCACACAGCTAGATAATTATTAAGTGTCTGAGGCTGGATTTGAAGTTAGGCACTCCAGAGTCCAGAGTCAGTGCTCTATCTGCTGTGCCACCTAGCTACCCATCACTTTGCCACCTATCTGCCCATTTTTGCAAGTTTTGTATTTGTAAGTTGTAATTTTTATAAAGGGTTAAAAAACCTTTAAAGTATTTTTGATATGTCTATATATAAGGAATATTTGAATTTGACAAGGAAAAAGAATTGTGGGGTGTTAAATAAAGTCATGTAATAGCAATATGGTCATCTAATTGGGCAAATTATTGCTTAGAAGGAAAAGTAAGGTTTTACGTAAATCATTGGGTCTGTTTAACAACAATGTATGAGCTAAAAGCATAAAAGTAAATATCTAGTGGAATGAATAAAGTCTGAAAAAAAAGGAAAGGTAAAAAAAAGAAAAAGAATGTTGTACATTCTGAGTAATGGGCTTAAGAGAATAATAAAGGGCAGCAAGTTGAAATGAAAAGGTATAAAGAAGCTTGGGGATTTTGAAAAATAAGTGAGGTATATAAAAATTATAGAAGATGGATTAAAGCATGCTAAGAAGGCTATGTGCAACTTTGACTTTGTATAAGTAAAGAAATTTTGATTATGTAAGTTCTGAAAAATTGATTTGAAAATCTATGTAAAGAGAAAAAGTATAGGGAACTATGTCAATTGATAAACTATGGATTTTTTTCTGGGATTATGGAACCTAGATTTATACTAAATTGAGATATACTCTTAAATGTGATTGGGGTAGAATTAAAAACTTGCATATCTTGGGCAGTGGATTGACTGGAAATAATATGAAATGTTTGAAATATATAGCATTTGTGCAAAATGTAGTATTATTATAATATTAAAATCAAAAATTGAGATTTTGTGCAATGCCTTTTGGAATATGGATGGAGGTTTAATTGAATTCATTTTGTGAATGTGTCTCTCCCAATTTGATTATTGTTTCCCTAAGTGGGTTTAAGTACTACATATTTGAAATTCTGTAATATTAATTCCAGGCTCTTTTTTCCTCTTTAATGTTTTCAGGAAGGCTGATAATTCTCTGATTCTACCATCTTGATCTGTTCTTGAGGTAAGTAGTTTTGCTTTGCTGATGGGGTATTTTACATTTTCTTTTCTTTTTTTTTCTTTTTTGGTTTTGTTTAAAGCAATTTTGTTGTCTCATGAAGTCATTAGTTTCTGCTGATTCCATTCTTTTTTTAAGAGAAGATTTTTTCTTCATTTTTCTTTTGCAACTACTTTTCCAGTTGGTCATTTCTATTTTTGAAGGAGTTTTCCATTTGCCCAAGTGTAGTTTTGAGAGAATCATTTCCCTTTTGCATTTGCCCAGTTGAAGATTTGAGAGGGTTATTCTCATTTTGTATTTATCCAATTTTATATTCCAACTATTTTTTTCTTGTTGTGAGATGTTAATTTTCTTTTGAGTTTCTTTCCCCAATTTTTCCAATTGATTTTTAAACTCCTTCCTGATTTCTTCAATAAAGTCTTTCTGGTCTGGAGACCAATTATATTCTCCTTAGCAGTGCTAGATCTCTCTGGGTTAGAATCTGTCTCTTCTAAGTATTTTTCCATGGGCCCCCCTTTTCTCTGGCCTTTTTCATCTTTATTGCAGGGAGAGCTGGTTTTCAGAGATTTGCTTTTGAAGATCCTAGTGGGGTTGTTCACTTGGCTTAGTAGTTCTAAGGACCATCCAGTAGGGGGTGCTGGTTGCTTTCTCTGGTGTGTTTGAGGTCCTCAGCAACAGGATCTGAATTGACCTTGAACACTGGGCTGGGCCCTGGGGGAGGGAATTAATCTCTTTCTGTTGAGTGAACTCTGTTGCCCTGAGGGAGTGAGGGGGTTGTTTATTGTTTGTTCTGGGCAAAAGGCTCCAATGAAAGTATGGAGCTCAGGTCTGCGACCCAGCTGGTTGTTTTCTAGGCATGCTCTGAGACTCTGTGCTAGAACTCACCCTCCTGTAGCTCCTCTTCCCCTGGCCAAAGACTCCACAGATAAAGTTGGATCTTGCAGTTGGATCTCACACTCGCCACTCACTGAAGTCATTAGGGCCGAGGCTGGCCTTCTGGCTTCCCCAGCTGCTGTCCCAGTGCTGATCCTCTGCTCTGGTTTCCCGGTTCACCTACAGTCCTCTGAGACAGACCTTCTTGGTACCTGTTCTTCTCCTAACTTCTCTTTCTGGGTTTTGTTAATTGAATTTTTGTTAAATGGTTTCTCTCGTGTTGTTTTTGAGGGGAAAGAGGAGCACTTATCACAGTGCCTGTCATCTCTCCAGCATCTTGGCCAGAAGTCTGTCTCTTCTACTTATTAATAGTATAATTTTTCATATTATAGTTCAGTACCTATTTAGACAACTAGGTGGGTCAGTGGATAGAGTACTTGTCATGGCATCAGACACATTAGCTCTGTGACCCCGTGTAAGTCATTTAATCCTTATCTCAGTTCCCTCATCTGTAAAATGAGCTGGTGAAGTAAATGGCAAACTGCTCCTGTTTCCTTGCCAAGAAAACCTCAAATGGGATCACAAAGAGTCAGATAATTGAAAAATGACTGAATCGATCCATTTGAAATGTATTGTATAATGTGGTATTAAGTGTTGTCTTAAGCCTAATTTCTGTTAGATTATTTTTCAGTTTTCTAAAACGTTTTTGTCAAATAAGGATTTTTTTTGCTATGTAATTTGTCTTCCCTTTTATTAAACTTTGTATTTTTGAGTTCTACTATTTCTATTTCTCCTTTATGTAATCTGTTCCACAGATATATCTCCTGCTCAGGCAGGAGAACAGGCAGAGCCACTCCTTAGACAGTGATTTGTTATCAAACACAGATGTGGACAATCTAAAGAATGGGAGTTGTACAAATTTTATGATGAAAAACTTGAGTTCAATAACTTTATGTAATTTTTCAAATTTTGGGCTCTCAAATTAAGGTACATCTTATACATTAGGAAATATGGTTGTTTGAGATCTGGAAGTGCCATCCCTATTTCTTTCCATCACTTCCACTGATATTTCAGAACTTTTTAAATTTCCAAAAAAATATTTTATTAAGTTCTATAATTCATCTCTCTGGAAATTTGATTAGTATAGCCTTAAAAGAATAAATTAACTTTGGTGGTATTATACTGGCATGGTCCAGACATGAGCACTGAATATTCTAGCTGTTCACATTGTTCTTTAATTAAGGACCACTTTGTAATTGAATTTATACAAATTATTTGTGTGCCTTGGTAGATCATTTCCCACATACATTATGTATTCTGTAGTTAATTGTTTGAGATTTCCTTTTCTATTATTGCTTTTTTGTATTTTGTTGATTTTTGAGAGTTTATTTTATAGTTTGCATCTTTGCTGCTGTCATCTGAATTAGTATTTTTATTGATTCCTAGTATTTTCCAAATATATGATCATGTTGTTAAGCCACTTTTCAGTTGTGTTTGACTCTTCTGGATTACATTTGGAGTTTATTGGCAAAAGTTCTGGAGTGGATTGGCTTTTCCTTCTCCAGCTCATTTTATAGATGAAAGAACTAAGGCAAACTGCTAGAGTCACAAAACTAGCAAGTGTCTGAGGCCAGATATCAACTAAGGAAGATGAGTCTTTCTGACACCAGACCCAGATCTCTATTACCTATATAGCTACCCCTTACCATCATAGCTGTATATAAGAATAGTTTTATCTCCCCTTTGAAAATGTTTATTTCTTTAAATTTTTTCTTTTGTCTTATTGCTATATTGCTATCATTTTCAAAACTAGATCAAATATTAGTAGAGAGAGTGCATATACTTGTTTTTTATTTCTATATGTATAGGAAAAGTTTCAAGTGTATCCCCATTGTATATGATGCTTACTTTTGGTTTTTGATATAAGTTTTTTTTTTTTGGGGGGGGTTGCAAGGCAAACGGGGTTAAGTGGCTTGCCCAAGGCCACACAGCTAGGTAATTATTAAGTGTCTGAGACTGGATTTGAACCCAGCTACTCCTGACTCCAGGGCTGGTGCTTTATCCACTACACCATCTAGCCGCCCCTGATATAAGCTTTTCATGATATTAAGACTTCCCTTCTTCCTCTATGTTATTTTATTTTTATTTTTTTAGATTTTGCAAGGCAATGGGGTTAAGTGGCTTGCCCAAGGCCACACAGCTAGGTAATTATTAAGTGTCTGAGACTGGATTTGAACCCAGGTACTCCTGACTCCAAGACTGGTGCTCTATCCACTGTGCCACCTAGCCGCCCCCCCCCCCCGCCATGTTATTTCTTTGTTTGTGAGGCATACATGAGCTTTGTCTTTTTGTCAAAGGCTTCGCCCCCCAGAAGCAGTTTAGATAATCATGTTGCTTTGGGTATTCAGATTTTTTTTAATATGATCAATTGTATTGAATGTTTTCCTGATATTAAAGTATCTTTCTATTCCTGACAGAAATTCAACAAATCCTTTAGAATGTGAAAGCAGCAAGGGAGAAGTAGGAGCTTGACATTATTGGAAAAATTGTGCAACAGCTGCCTTGTGGACTGTGTTGAGGTGTTAAAAAGAGATAGATTAATAATAACTGAGCTCAATTGAGATCCTAGATAAGGTAATACCATTATTCTAATTCAGTGAAAAAGACACCACTTTTGTATATCTCAAATCCAGGACTTCATTGATGTTGGAATAATCTGGGTCTGACTTAGGCAAAGATATCTGGGACCTAGAGAGTAGACATACTCTTCTGGGTGCAACTAGCTAGGTGTTGGTTAGGAAGGAAGTTAATAAACAAGTGTAACTGGGAAGTTAAAGAGGTTCAAACTATATTATAAAAGAAATGATTGATGGAAACAGTGATGTTTTTCCCAAATAAGAAAATAAAAAGGGGGCCATGACGGCTTCCACCTGGATGAAGGATCAGACTTCACAGAATCATTGTCCATCAAAGATGGAAAGATCAGCTTCCATCTAGTTCAGCTCAGAAATGAGAAAGAATTTCTAGAAAAAGAATCATTGAGTGGTTCCTTTGACAAATAAAATCATTAGCCAGGTCAAGAAAAGATTAACTTCTCTTCTTTCAGAAAATAAAAAAAAAGAAACTGAAACAGAAGTCAAAGAAATTGAAGTGTCATCTAATACTTTTGGTCCAATTAACCCTTACTACATATACTGACAATTCTACTTTTATTTTTGCATCCATTCATCTTTATTCAAATACTCTCCATTTACTTCTTGAGTGGCACCTGGATTTCTTTACTAGAGTGTATACAGTGATACCCCATCTCTCATTTTACTTATTCTGTTTCTTTTAAAAAGACTATACCTTTTCATAGCCATATTCCAGTCATGGATTTTCATCCTGACAAGTTTCAGAGAAACCTATGAGGTTAAATTTGCCACGTACTTTATATCTATAATTTATTTTGTTTGCTGATCATACTTGTGCACGTCTGAATTGATATATGAGGAAATGAATCTAATTCTTTCATAAGTAAGACTGTGGGCTTCTGATTGCTTTATTCTTCCAATCGTAGCAAATTCTTTTCCTATTTATCTTTATGAATAGACAAAAAGCATGCCCTCTTCCTTTTTTTTTTAACATTTTATTATTTTTATTAATTAGAGTTTTCTTTCTAATTCCTACCCCTTATGGGGAAAGAGATTATGGTTTAAAATTTCCAAATGAGAACAGTTCAGCTTTGCCTAAGAAGCTGTCAAACTCTGGAGATTTTGGAAAGGTACCCAAGAGGTTATTTGGGCCAATGTGAATAATCTACTATATTCTCAACAAGGTATCTGCCTCTTGGGGCATTCTATTCTAATGTTTAGTGTGTTGATTGAAAGGAAAGTTTTGTTTCTCCTGAGCTAAAATCTGTCTCCTTGTGGATCTCATTTGTCCTCATTCTGACTTCTCAGACTAAGCAAAGTAAGTCCAATTACTCTTCTATATGAGATAATTTAAGTCAATAATGAAACCTCTCAAGTCCAACTGAAATCTACTCCAGAGCCAACATCTTAATATCTTTTAAATGCTTCTCATACATGTTGTATGTTACTTTGCCCTTTAACATTATACTTATAAAATTAATTTGTTTGGAGCAGCAATCTAAGACCACATACTTAATCCAATTAAATTTCATCTAGTTAGATTTAATTTAAAACTAGAGCTGATCAAGATCTTTTAAATATATATATATATATATACAGACAAATATATATACAGACAAATATATATATGTACACACACAAAATGATTTATTAAAGACTCAATATTGAACTTCAAGTCAACTAGTCAAACTTTCTTGGTAACTGTTTAAATAAATTTATTTCAATACACATAGTATCTACAGTTTAGTAGTCATTAGAAGTCTTCTTTGGAAGGAGCATAATATAGTGGATAAAGTCCTTAGTTTTGTTTAGAAAGTTTTGGATTTGAATCAAGACTTAAACACATACTAACTTTGGATATATCTGATGTTCAGTTTCTGAATCTATAAAATATTGAAAATAAAGCCTACAGTAGATTTTTTAAGGCTTAATTAAAATCATATGTGCAAAGAGAACTATTGACTTAAATCTGTGTGTACATATTTTATTGTAATTGTTTATTAATGCTATTATTATTATTATTATTATCATTATACATAATACATTGGCCTTCAAAGTCACCAAAATCACAGGTAATTGGACCAACTGTGGTTGCTCAACCACCAAATATCACTTTTTCTTCTTTTATTTTTCTACTCTGATCTCAGAATTTATTCTTTTACTTTTTTTTTAACTTGTATTTTATTTTATTTTTCCCCTTGGTTACATGCAAAAACAAGTTTTAAAACACTGAATTTAGAATTCTCTCCCTTCCTCTGATCCCACTTCCTTTCATTGAGAAACAAAATATTTGATATAAATTAAAAATGTGCAGTCATAAAAACTATCATAATAGTCATTTCATAAAAGTAAACATAATCACCCACCCCACCAAAGAGATAAACCTCACAAAACAATAAAGTAAAAAGTAAAAAAGGTGTGCTTTAATCTGCATTCAGACACCAATAGCTCTGTCTATGGTATAGATAGCATTCTTCAGCAGAAGTCCTTTAGAGTTCTCTTGAGTCTCAGTATTGCTGAGAACAGGTAAGCCATTCACAGCTGATCATCCTACAGCATTGCTGTTACTTTGTATATAGTACATTTTATTTAGGTTTTTGGAAGGCAATGGGGTTAAAGTGGCTTACCCAAGGCCACACAGCTAGGTAATTATTAAGTGTCTGAGACTGGATTTGAACCCAGGTACTCCCAGTTCCAGGGTCGGTGCTCTATCCACTGCACCACCTAGCCTATATAGTGCATTTCTCGTTGTATCTGTTCATGTTAAGTTTTTCACTGAATGCACATTGTTTATCATTTCCTATAATAGAATAGCATTTCATCTTAATCATTTACCACAATCTTTTCAGCCATTCCTCAGTCAATGAACATTCCCATCAATCTCTAGCACCCTGCTTCCAGAAAGGAGGTACTCTAAATTTTTTTATACATATAGGTTCTTTTCCTTGTTGTTTTTCATCTCTTCTGGAATATAGACCTAATAATGCCAAATTTCTCTACAGAATTGTTAGGAAAATCACCTAAAAACTACTTGAAGCAATTAACTTTAGGAAAGGCATTGGGTATAAAGTAATCTCACATAAATCATCAGCATTTCTATATAATAATAAAACCCAATAGCAAGAAATAGAGAAATTCCATTTAAAATTACTGTAGACAACATAAAATATAAAATACATAAAATAAACCTAGAAATGATATGAGCACAATTACAAAATACTTTTCACATATATAAAATCAGACTTAAACAACTGGAAAAATGACATTTGTTCATGGTTAGATCAAGTTAATATAAGGAAAATGACAATTATAATCAAATTATTTATTCAGTACCATACCAAATAAACTACCAAAGAACTTTTTTTGCAGAGCTAGAAAAAATAGTAATAATAATATTCATCTGGAGCAACAAAATGTCAAGAATATTAAGGGAATTCATAAAAAAAGGCAAAATAAGGGGGGGGGTCTAGCTGAACTAGATCTGAACCTATACTATAAAGAATTAGTAAAACAAAATCATTTCAAGATCCATTTATACCCACGTCCTCTAAGTATACTCCTAACTTTATTCATCCTTTATGAGCTGAAAAATAAGATAAAGCATTAACACTTTCATGATAAATGTAAATCCATACTTTCTCTATAAGTATGCTTCTTTTAACTATCTTAAGAGAGCTACAATTCTCAAGAATTACAAGTTTTGTCCTCCCATATTGGGATGTATACACTTTAATGTTATTGACTAACTTTTTTTTGCCTTTACATTTATCTTTTTATGCATATCTTGAGTCTCATATTTGATGATCTAATTTTCTGTTCAGTTCTGTCCTTTTTAACAGTTAAATTTGTAATTTTTATTATATAATAATAATAAATAATTATTTCATTGGAATTCCATCTTTTTCCCTGAAAGAATATACTGGATTTTGTAGGGTAGTTGATTTTTTTGATTATGATCCAATGTTTTTTGCCCTCCAGAATATCATATTCTAGTCTCTCTGTACCTTTAATATTGAAACTGATAAGTCCTGAATTATCCTCACTGTGGTTCCTTGATATTTCAATTACTCCTTTCTGGCTGCTTGTAATATTTTCTCCCTTAACTGAAAATTCTGAAATTTAATTACAATATTCCTTGGAGTATTTTTTCCCTTTTTTTCTCTTTCTGGAGGTAATTGATGGATTCTTTCAAGGACTATTTGTCTTCTTGATATTAGAAAGGTTTTCCATGATAATTCCTGAAAGATATTTTCCAGGCTCTTTTTGTGATCAAGACAAACTAATTCATAAATTATCTCTCCTAGATCCATTTTCCAGATTGGTCCTTCTTCCTAAAGATGTACTTTACATTTTCATTTATTCTTTCAATCTTTTGGTTTTCTTTGATGGAATCAGTATCTCAGAATCAGTCATTTACATTTGTTCAATTCTAATGTTTATGGTTTTATTTTCTTCAGTTAGCTTTTGGCATTCTTTTCCAGTTGATTAATTTTACTTTTTGATTAGTTTCATTTCTTTTTCAGTTGTTCACTTTTACTTTTAAGGGAGTTGAATTCTTCAGTCAATTCTTTCCACAATTCTGCATGATTCATTTCTCTTCTCCATTTTTCTTCTTCGATTTTTAAAATCCTGTTTTATCTCTTCCAAGAAGTGTTTTTGAATTTAAGGTCAATTTATAAATTCCTTTGAGGCCTCACAGGCAGGTATTTTGTCCCTGTTTCCCTCTTTTGAGATAATGTTTTTATCATCCTTATGAGAATAATATTTTTCTATGGTTACCAGTTTTCTTTCTTTCTCTTTCTTTTTCTTCTTTCTTTCTTTCTTTCTTTCTTTCTTTCTTTCTTTCTTTCTTTCTTTCTTTCTTTCTTTCTTTCTTTCTTTCTTTTTTCTCTGCTTTTGGGGCACAGGGAGTAAGGCCCTAGCTATTTTTTGTCTTGGGTCTGAGAATTGGTCCCTGGCTTTCCCCTGCCAAGGTGTTGCCCATATAGAGGTTTCTTTCCTCTTTTAGGGTAGCCCTGGCTTTCCACTTGCCTATGGTGTGGTCTATTGAGATTTGTTTGCTGTGTTTGGATAACCCATCCCAGTTCAATCTTTTGCATCAGTGTTCCCAGTTTTGAAAAATTCAAACTTTGTCTTCTGGGTTGTAATTGGAACCCTTACTGCTGACCTATGCTAGACTGCTTAGTTTTGAACTGAGTTGTGCTGTAGTGAAGATTCTCCCACTGGCTTTCTAGGCAGAACTTTACTGACATTTCTCCATGATTGAGTTGAGAACATTTCATTCATTTTTTTTGTGGGATCTGTAACTATATGGTCTTTGTAGGGGCTTCATATAATGTTATTTTGAGAAAAGTTCCAGGAGCTTCTTAGCTATGCATCATCATCTTGGCTCCATGCTGGAAGTCATTCCCTGAGTTTTCTAAGGAAACTATCATTTTTTATACTGTGATAGTTATTATTTTTTCTGACTCTATATTATTTTTTTTGGACTTATTGTTACAAGTTGTAGTTGCTGAATGAGGTCAAATAATTGTGAAAAGTGTTTGGACAAACTTTGAATACTTCCCCATTGCTTTTTCTTTGACTATTTTTTTAAAATTTCCACTGAAGCGTAATATATTTTGCTCCAGCTCTGCTTCAAATATTTCTTGTAAACAACATATTGTAGGATTCTAGTTTTAATACATTCCCATTTTTTGGGAAAATTCCTCTCATTCACATTTGCAGTTAAGATTACAAATTCTGTATTGTCCTTCATGGTGTCTTTCCCCATTTATACTTTTCTTTTCCTTTCCTCTTATTTCTCCTCACCAAAGTTTTGGTCCATTTTCCCTTTAACTTTTCTTTTAAATTTTGACTTTAACATTATTTTCAATTTCCCCTTTCCTTTTGTCAATCTCTATTTCCCCTTTCTTTCCCTTTCTCATTCATCCCCACCTCTTTGTAGGATAAGATAGATTTTTAAACCCAATTGGAACTGCATAAATATCCCTCTCTGGGCCACAACTATTAAGTAAGTTAAAAATTCTTTTAAAAAATTTTATTTAAGGCAATGGGGTTAAGTGACTTGTCCAAGGTTACACAGTTAGGCAGTTATTAAGTGTCTAAAGTCAAATTTGAACTCAGGTCCTCCTGACTCCAGGACCAGCACTCTATCCACTGTACCACCTAGCTGCCTCACTATTGAGTAAGTTTTACTCAGTGTTCACACCGTCCTTTCTTTCTTTCTGCTCTAATAGATCTTTGTGCCTCTTCACTTGGTATTAGTTATTCACTAATGCTTAGCCTTCTCTTTTTCTGTCCTGATAGATATTCTATTCTCAAAGGTTGATTTATTGATTGCTTGCTTGATTAATAAGCTGCATTTCCTCATAGTTACTAAATACCCTCCCTTAATTAGAAATACCCTTCTCAAGAGTCATGAATCACATCAAATTATAATCACTTTATATATTACTCCCTTTTCAAGTACCCTCCAGGGATATACAATCCTCAAGAGCCAAAGCATCATGCAAAGTCAAAGCATTCCATGAACCATGTATATCTCCCCAAAGCATACTCTCTCCCACACTCTCCCCTTTAGCTCCCCAAACATGATACTCAAGCCCTTGTTAACTGAAGTATGGATTAGATTAAGATCTCTTCCTCATTTCTTTATGTTTAACCCTTCTAAGTTGGCTCCCAACCTCTGTCCTTAAAGTCACATCTTATTTAATTAACTGTAGAGTGTCTTTCAAGAACTTTATAATTGATTGTAAGGTTGGAAGGCATGGACTTAAGACTGCCCAGCATAAGGTGCCCTCTGCAGAGAAAATGCTAAACTCTATGAACAAGACAGAATTAAAGTAGATCAAAGGAAACTGAGACATATAAATTTAGAATTAACATCTTTAGAATTAACAGCTTTTCAATTGTCTCACACATATGCCATCTTTGTCCTCTTCAACAGAAAGACAAGAATCAACCATACCCATATCCTCTAAATCCAGTCTCTTCAACTATATTCAATCCTTTAACAATCCTAAGAGAAATACAGTTCTTAAGAGTTACAAGTGTTATCCCTTCTCTTATAGGTTTGTATACAATTTAATGTTCTTGACTAACATTTTCCTCCTTTTTATTTATCTTATTATGCATTTATTGAGTCTTGTATTTGGGGATTGAATTCTGTCTTCAGTTCTTGTCTTTTATCAGAAAATTTTGGTAGTACTCTATTTTGATGAACATCTATCTTTCCCCCTGACAGAATATGCTGAATTGTGCAGGATGGTAAATTCTTAGTCATAATCTGAGGTCCTTTGCCATCTGAAATATGGTATTCCAGGTTTTCTGGTCATTCAATGATGAAGCTGATAAGTCCTATGTAAGTCTGAATGTATTTCCTTTGTATTTAAATTGCTTCTTTTTGCTGCTTGCAGTATTTTCTCTTTTATTTGAAAATTGTGGAATTTGGCTATTTGGGTTTTTTTTCTTTTGATGTAATTTCTTTTTGTTTCTTTTTTTTTCAAATTTGCCTTTTGCTTCAGTGTAGATATAGTTTTCCTATCCTTCATATTTTTGTGACTGAAATTTATAAATTCTACTTTCCATATTCTTTCTCATTTACACAATTTAGAGACATCTGTAGTATTATGTTCCCTTTTCAGTCCACATAATCCATCTTCATCAGCTGTGGATTCATTTTCCTTGGTATTATTATATTTATTCACAATAGTATGGAGAAGTCCATAAATAATAATAATAGCAATAACAATAATAAAATAATAATAATATGGAGAAGCAGCAGCAACAAAGGAAGAAGACAATGATGATGACGATGACAATGATGGCGACAACAACGATGAGGATGATGACGACAACGAAGAAGAAGAAAAAGAAGAAGAAGAAGAAGGAGAAGGAGAAGAAGAAAAAGAAAAAGAAGAAAGAACATGATGATGATGAAGGGAAAGGAGAAGAAGGAGAAGGAGAATAAGGAGGAGGAGGAGGAGGAGAAGAAAAAGGAGGAGGAGAAGGAAGAAGAAAGAAGAAGAAGAAAAAAAGAAGAGGAAGAGAAAGAGAAAGGAGAAGAACCACATATTTATTTACTTGAAGGCAAAGTATTGTGAGTCTTAGTGCATATGTTTTTTATGAAGTCTCTTTTTTTCACCATCACTTCTATTTGACTTCTGCTTTCATCCTCATTCTATTGTTTGTATTTCTTAATTCAACTGAGTGTGTGTTTGTTAATTTTAAGCCAGATCTGATAAGAGTAAGATTCAAGCAGTTCTCACCTCCTCTCTTCTTCCCCTCTTTTGCAATAGGTATTTTGTACCTCTTTATGTAATGTGATTTACCCCATTCCATCTCCTCCATCCTCCTGTCTCTTAACTGTCCCCTCCTTTTAAAGGAGATATTGATTTTAATTTATTCTATCAGAGTCATGGATAAGTCATGAGTGTCCATCACTTCTGTTTAAGTATATTCTCTCTAATAGATTTACAGTTTTTGAGAATTATGAGAATCTTTCTCTCAGGTGGGGATATAGCTAGCTTCATCTTATTGGATAGCAGTTTTTTATTTTCCCTTTTTTTCCTTTTCATGTGTCTCTTGAGTCTCCTTTTTAAGTTCAAATTTTCTATTTAACTCTGGTCTTTTCATCAGGAAAAGTTGGAAGTTCCCTATTTCGTTGAATGTCCATCTTCCCCTGGAAGAGAAGGCTCAGTTTTGTTGGAGTGAATTCTTGGCTGCATTCCAAGCTCCCTTGCTCCTTTGATTATAACATTCCAGACCCTTCAAGTACTTAATGTTGATGCAGCCAGGTTCTGTGTAATCCTCACTGAAGCTCCTTGATATCTAAATTGCTTCTTTCTGGCTGCTTGCAGGATTTTCTCTTTTATCTGATAGTTTTGGAATTTGGCCATAATATTCCTTGGTGTTTTCATTTTGGGATCCCTTTCAGGAGGAGATCAATGTATTCCTTCAATCACTATTTTGCCCTCTGGTTCCATGATATCAGGGCAATTTTCCATCACTAAATCCTGTTATATTGAGATCAGGCTTTTTTTTTATCTTCAATGTTTTCAGGAAACTCCAATGATTCTTAAGTTGTATTTCTTGCATCTATTCTTCAGGTCAGTGGTATTGCTGATGAGGTAGTTTACATTTTCTTTCTATTTTTTCAATTTTTTGGTTTTGTTGAACAAATTCTTGTTGTCTCATGAAGTCATTAGTTTCCAAAGACTCTATTCTTTTTTTAGAGAGAAGAATTTTCTTCATTTACCTTTTGCAACTCCTTTTTCCAATTGGTCAATTCGATTTTTGAAGGAATTTTCCATTTGCCCAAATGAGGTTTTGAGAGAATTATTTTCTTTTTTTGCATTTTTCCAATTGTATTTTCTAAGGATTTGTTTTCTTCTGACAAGGTGTTAATTTTCTCTTGAGTTTCTTTCTCCAATTTTTCCAATTGATTTTTAAACTCTTTCCTGATATCTTCTAAGAAGTCTTTCTGGGCTTGAAACCGATTTCTATTCTCCTCTAGTTCTCTCTGAGTTAGGGTCTTTTGTCTTCTAGGTACCTTTCAAGGGACCTCCCTTTCTACTGGCCTTTTTTCATTTCCCTCAGATCTTGTGTTGGGGTGGGGGTGGGGCTGTTTCTCAGACCTTTGGTTTTGGAAACGCTAGAGGCTCGCTGGGTTTAGTAACTCTGAGTGGGCTGGCCAGTAGGGGTTGCTAGATTATCTGTGAACTTGATTTGTTGCCAACTCACTTGGCCTGGGGGTGGGGGTGGGGAGAACAACAGGATCTGAATTATCCTTGAACAATGTGGGCTGTGCCCTTGGGCTATGTAGTTAATCTTATTATTCACTCAGCACTGAGAGAGATCAGCTGCTCACACCTATGCCTGGAGGGGAGGGTTGTTACCCTGTTTGTTCTGGGAAGAGCCACTTTCTCTCACAGGGATGGGGAGAACTCTACTATAAACACTGGGGACTCTCTGAAAATATGGGGCACTTGGTCTTGGCCTTCCTGAATGTCTAGCCACCACCCTGGAGCTCTCCCATCTGCTGTGCTGTTCTGCCTGCTCACAAAACCAAAGCTTCTGAGACAGTTCTGAGTGTAGTCCTGGGTCTCACCCCACTGCCCCTGAGCTTGCTCTCTTCTCTCTGCCTTCAGCTCACCCACATTCCTCTGAGACTGACCTTGTTGGTAGATGTTCTTATTCTTTGATCTTTCTGCATTTTGTAGATTTAAATTCTGTTAAGAGGCTTGGATTCATATTAATTCTGAGGGAAAACCAGGAGACCTTAGCATAGTGCCTGATTTCTCTCCACTATCTTGGCTGGAAGTCAATCATTTTTGGTGTAATGTTTTGAGTTTTATATTCCCCACCCTCTCCCCTCCCCTCTTCCCCTGACAGAATGCAATCTAATATAGGCTACCCATGTACAATCATGCTAAACATGTATCTATATTAATCATGCTTTGAAAGAAGAATGGCCGTCTCATGGAGCAGTTCTGACTCAGTAGTGAAATCTTATATTGATTTTCTTTAATTTTTCTTTCTTTCCTGAAACTATATAATATACAACATGTATTCTAATACACATTCATATACAATGTTTGATTTGATATGGAGAAAAAAATTTTCTGTAGTCAAGAAAGGACTTCCAATTCCCATAAGTACTAGACTGAGGACTAAAGCCTGTCTTTTTTCACTCAATTGAAAGGCACTTTTTGACTTTGAAATTTATTTGAGGAAGCAGGAGATGTTAAAGTAGATGTAATTATGACTGAAATCCCAAGAATAGAGGGCATGAAGCTCAATGTCATTTATGGTCAACAAGAATAGAGTGAGCCAGTAAGGGAGTAACCTTGAGATTCCTGAACCAACATTTATTAAATACCTACAATAATCCAGGGATGCTGCTACTAATTGGAGATGAAAAATGACCCTAAAGAGATACAAAATGACCCCAAAACCCCAATTCCTGACCTCAAGGATCTCTCATTCTAATTGGAAAGACATCAAACACACTGAGCCATACATTCACAAACAAATATATAAGCATGTTATATGTAAGATTAAAAATAAATTATTAACAGAGGGAAGGGACTAGAATTAAGAGAGGTTGTTAAAGACTTGCAATACAAATGGAATTTTAAAAATTACCTGTGACTTAAATGGAACAAAAGAATCCAGTAGGTTGAAGTTGAGTTGAGAAAGTATTCCAGACATGGGGTACAGTGTAAAAAAATGTCCAGAACTAATAAATGGAGTGTCTTGTTCAAGGAACAGCAAAAAGGCTAGTGTCACTGGAGCTAAGGGTAATTTCTGCCTATAGGTCTCATGAAGTCCCCAAGCTTTGATGAAAAGGAGGTTTTTTCCTTTTGTCATGTCTATATATCATTATCATTAACAATTTTCATGCATTATTACTAGTCTTGATCTCTGGGATAAAGCAGATAAAACCCACCTAATTTTTCTCATCCCAGTCCTTCAAATATCTGAAAGCAGTTGTCTCCTTCCTCCTCCATCATAATATCACATATCCAATTTGACTTGTTCCTTAAAATTCTTCTAATCTTTATTCAGATTCCTTCCTCTATTTTTCTTCCCACCCCATTTGTCCCCACATTCTTGGAGGCTTACAAATAAAGTTATGAACTGACACTTGACCAGTCTTTAAGTCACAATATGGTTGCATGTTATAACACCAAACATCCAGATACCAAACATTTTTTGCATCTCTTAATCTTAATGTTGCACCTTAATCTTAATTCTAGAAATACAGATTACTTTGGATGTGTTGTTTTTAGTGATGATAAGTATCATCAGTAGAAGTCTGAACATGCAGAGGAATAGAAATGTGAATAGAAAGTGAAAATGAAGGAGGCTTAGGGATGTTCAAAGATGAGCATATTAGATAAAAGAATCGAATTTCATATAAGTTTGTTTGTCCTCTATCAGAAGCAAAAACAAAAAAGATGAATAAAAAATACCAAGTGGCTAAGGTGGACAAGAGATGACAAAATCAACAGGAATTACATTGGAATAGTAGGTAGAGATCAATAAGAAGTGATGCCTGTCAAAGGGACAACTGCCTCTGATTGATTTAAGAAAGTCTGAAGAATGTGCATAGATTTTGCAGTGATAGCCCATATATTATATAAAAATTTCTATATCAGGACAGCCAGTAATCTGGGTACATTGAAGGATCATACTTCAAATAGTAGAGAGTCTGAACCTGTATCCTTATTATTTATTTCTTCCTAACACTCTCCCTAGGCAGTCCAATTCTTCTTCTGAAAAATCCCCATTATTGACATCCTTTAGGTCACAGGAAATAGTTTGAGCCAACCCATCAGCAACTATTGGAGTATGGAGTCTTTCAGTCACTTCCCCCCACCTGCATCTTCTGCCCTTGAATCCCTTACCTCTTCCTTCAGTGATAACCTCAGTGTACAATAATATTGAGAGGTCTCTAGGGTCAGGGAATATTGGTAGTTTTCATGAAAATGACCTTACAAGAGCCCAGTGTTCTCTTTCTAGGAGTATGGACCTAAACTCTCTGTCTTTATTAGTCTCCCCATTAGTATATCTGAGACTTCCAGTTAAAGAATGTCTCTGATGTTTGGATTATATTTGACTGGACATATTAGACCACAATAGATTCATAGTTCTTCTATTATGAGAAAAATAAAAATTTATCTTTTAGAAATGATTTAGGGTCACCCACAAATAAAACTCTCACCAAGATGATCTCATTTGACTTTCAGAAAAGTACCATTAAGTCAATTATTTTTGATCTCTATTTTGGTCCAGAAAAATATATATCATTAGACCAAGGTCGTATTTCTAATCAATGACAAAAATGAAACTTGAACTTGACTCAAGAGTATCATGTTAATCCTATTCTCCTTTGGTTTTCCTCCAAATCTGATGCCAAGGTGAACTCTGGATTTTTAAATTAATCCTGGAGTGGATGAGGTTTTTTGGTTCTATCACCTGAATAAGCTATGCTGGTGTTGGTAGACTCTCCTTGACTTTCTGAACAACAACAGGCTGCTTCTTTTTTACTTACTACCTTCTCTTTTCCTTTCTCCCTACTCAACATTTCCCACTTCCAATCACTTACTGAATATTACTAAGGGATTAGAAAAGGAGGACAAAGGAAAGCAGAAACTCTGAGCTCCAGAAAAAGTGAAGAGCTTCAAGCTCTTGATCTTATATTTCTTGGAGGCAAAAAAAAAAAAGATTCTCTACTGACTTGGTATCTGAATTTGTGAGGAACAGGAAAAATATTTAAAAATTTCTAGTGCCTTAGACTTGATGGCCCAACTCTTCATTAGAAAGATAACATAATTGCATATTTGATTCTTGTCTGCTGTGGGTCAGGAAATTATGACAGAAAATTTCCTGACAATGAGACCCATCCTACCTTGCCTGTGAAGTTGCTGAATTTTAGAGATATTGAGCAAGAAGGAATCTCAGAGGTTTTTGGGTCCAATCTGAATCATCTACTATTTTCCCAATAACAAATTCACTGCTTCTCATGGCATCAGATTCTTCTGTTGTAGTGTTTTAATTGCAAAGAATTTTTTTTCCTGAACCAAAGTAATCCTCCTTGTGAATTTGCTTAATTTTGTTCTCATTTTGCCTTCTGGGGCCAAACAGAGTAAGTTTAATTATTCTTCCACATCAAATAATTTTAAATCAATAAAGACAGCTATCATGTTCAACTTCAGTCTTCTTTTTTCCATGTCCAATATCTCTAAATTCTTATATTGGTCCTCATACATATTATCTTTGTTGCATTGTTTTCTCCACATTGTACTTATAAAATTATTTTTTTTGTAACCACAATCTAAGACCAGAAATTTATTCTAATTTTCATTCAATTAGATTTGACTCAATGTTATACCTGTTCAAGATCTTTTTAAAAAAATACATAAAAATTTATTAATGGATCAATATTGATCTTAAACTCAACTTACCAAACTTGATAAATCTATTGAAATCAATTCATTTCAATAAATAAAATACAGATAATCTTTTAGTTATTCTAAGTCCTCATTGGGGTCAGTATGGTATAGTGAATAAAGAACTTGATTTTGATTAAGAAGGCAAATATTGCCTTTAATAAATAATAGTTTTGATGTTCTGGACAAGTCCCTTTTTCAGTTTCTCAATTTCTAAATCTATACATTATTGATAATAAATGTTATATTACAGAATTTTTATAACTAATGAAATCATGTATGGAAAGGGAACTAACAACCTAAATATGTATATACATAGTTTATTGTTGTTGTTTCTTATTGTTGCTATGTTGTTTTCTAGAAAAAACTTGAAACAGATAGATATACACAAAGTAAAGTACAGGAGGTAGAGCAGCATCTGTTATGCTCAGTTTAAGCTAAAAAAAAGCAACCCTTTATGCTCAGTTGCTGGTGTATTGCTACCTGTGATTGGTCTGCCTGCTCTAGTCTTACCTGTTATGCTGGCATTTTGAAGCTCAAAATATGCTTTCTGTGCTGGTGACCTGCACATCGAGGGGCCTCGATTCTTGATTGTTTTGCTGCAGCTCTGAGCTTCCTGCTGGCTTCCCCACTACCTTACTCCTCCTCTAATCAAGTGGGACAGACTTTTCTTGCAGTTCCTCCAAGGTAAGTTAAGCTAAAAAATTTCTCCAGTTCAGCTCTTTGGGGGTTCTTTCACTCCAGAATCTTCTTAGAGGATTGACTTAATATTGTTCCTGAGGGAAATGGGAGAGCTCAGGAAGCTTTTTGATTTCTTTCCACCATCTTGGCTCAGCACCTCACCTCCCTACCCTAAGATTTTGTTCTTCATATGTTCTTCTGGGGGCTTGATAATCTTTTGGTTATCCCTATTCATCCTGTCTTCAAGAGTATGATATTATGCATATTTAGAGGAATCATACTTTCTTTTGATGTAATTTCTTTTTGCTTCTTTTTTTTCAAATTTGCTTTTTACTTCAGTGTAGATAGTTTTTCTGTCCTTCAGATTTTTGTGATTGAAATTTATAAATTCTATAATATAAAATCTATAAATTCTACTTTCTCATTTACACAGTTTAGAGGCACCTTCTGTTGTTCCTTTTTCAGTCCACATAATCCCTGCCTCATCAGCTGTGGATTCATTTTCCTTGGTATTACTATATTTATTCACAAATATGTTAACTTTTAACTGTGATTTAGAAAATTTTTTCCATCTATATTTTAATATTTTTCCTTTTGGGTTATTTACTCTTGTTTAAGGTCTTTAATTTTTGCTTTTCCTCCTGAGATGTTACATAACTTTAGTTTTTTCCCCTTATTTTTCCCCACTCCTCACTTTTTGAATTTCTTCACTTTAATGGGAGTTCACCAGAGGTGGGTCGCAAAGCTGCATCAGCTCCCTCCCTTGTGGCATAATTCATGTTTTACTAGCCTAGGTCTCTTCTCCTAATCAAAACTTCTGTACTGGACTCTTTCCTTCAAAATCAGAGGAATGTCAAAGGAACCACCCCTCCCAAAACTCCCTCCCACCTCTGGCATTAGTTTACTCTGTTTCTCAGGTCTCCAGCTGGACTTTGTAATGAAGTAGAGTGATGGTGCAGCACAGAGATCTATCATTCCTTTTCTCTGTCTTTTTACTCACTGCTATATCTGCCTGAGCTGATTTCTATGATTTACTTTTTCTAAAGTACTGCAAAAGTACTTTTTTTTTGACTAAAGTTGAATTCTGTTGAAAGTCATAGATCAATCTCTAATCTCAAGGATTTCCACAGTCTAATTGGGGAAGAAAGCATGCAAGTACATAAGCACATCAGAAAGTTATATAGTTTTAATAGGAAATTATTAACAGAGGAAAGGGATTAAAATTAAGAGGGGTTGGGAAAGACTTCAAGTAAAAATAGAATTTTAAGAAATATTTGTGACTTAAATAAAACAAATGAAGCCAGAAGGTAGATTTCAATAGAGAGAGCATTCCATACATGGGGAACAGTGTGAGAAAAAACTCAGAACCAAGAAATGGAGTGTCTTATTCAAGGAATAGAAAAGAGGCTAGTGTCACTTTGAGTTGAGAGTATGTGGCCCAGTGTAAAGTATTAAGAAGCTGGAAAGGAAGAAAAAGATTAGGTTATGAGGGATTTGAATATCAAAAAAGAGGATTTTGTATTTGACCTTGGAGGCAACTGGGAATCACTGGAATTTGTGGTTTAGGAAGGGTAACAGCATCACACCTGTACTTTAGGAAAATCATTAAATGCAGGATGGATTTGAGTGGAGAGAGAAGTGAGGAATCCAATATTCCTGCTTAACAAATTTTCTTCAGAAGTATCTGTATCCTGTTCTAAGGACCTAGAGCCATCCCTATCACTGAGAGGAGGTGATTCTACTAATGAGCCTCCTAAGAGCATCTTTAATATCCTTATTCCTTAGCGTATAGATGAAGGGGTTCAGCATAGGAGTGACCACAGCATACATTGCAGAGGCAACAGTATTCTTCCAGGAAGAGTGGGTAGGTGAAGAGCTAAAATATACTCCAAAAACTGTACCATAGAATAAGGAAACCACAGAGAGGTGAGATCCACAGGTAGAAAAGGCTTTATACTTACCCTGAGCAGATGGCACTTTCAAAATGGAAAAACAGATCTGAGTGTAAGAGTAAAGGATCCCTGTGAGGGAGGATAAACACACCAGTTCAGCTGTAATATATATTAATACATAATTGATGAGAGTGTCAGAACAAGGGAGTTTCAGAACTTCAGCAAGATCGCAAAAGAAGTGTTGAATTTCATGGTTTGTACAGAAAGAGAGACGTGTTACCATCAGACTATGAAGAAGGGAATCTAGAAAGCTTATTACCCAGGAGAGCAGCACCAGCAGACCACAGAACTGAGGGTTCATGATGACTGCATAGTGCAGAGGGTGACTGATGGCCACAAAACGATCATAGGCCATTGAAGTGAGGATGTAATTGTCCAAACCAGCAAAAGCCATAAAGAAGAACATCTGGGCAAGACAGTCAGCATAGGGGATGTAGTACTGGATACTACACAGATATCCATCCACAAAGGACAAATTGGAAAGGAAGAAATACATAGGAGTGTGGAGGCAATGGCCAACATGATGAGCATGTTTCCAACCACTGTGACCAAATACATGCCCAAGAAGAGACCAAAGAGAGATCCCTGATGATATGGTTTCTCAGAAAAATCACAGGAGGATAAATTCAGTGAATTGTGTTTGGTTTGGAACTGATTTTTTTTTTTTTGCTGGGAAAGAGAAATGAGAAGTATATAACATGAAAATATATTTATCCTTGAGATGAAATGGAAAGAAGTCTGACTCAGATCAAGCTCTGTCTTGGGATTTCTAGGTTCTTTTCCATTTATTACCTTTGTCATCAAGGATAAGTCACTATTTCCACAATCTATCCCATTGTAATATAAAGAACTTGAGCTTAATCACCTCTAAGATTGCTTCTAGTTCAGAAAGTTTTTGTAATACCATCTCCAATTTGCTTTAAACATCAATGGCTATTGAGCAGTGGGATAAAAAAATATATATCCTGATCAGAAGAGGACCATTCCTGTAGATAATAGAAGAGAGAGGGGAAAGAGATCTGGTATGACTGAAGGATTTGGGTTATTTATTCTTCATCAGGAATCATAACATCACGTGGGAATGGAAGGGATCTTATAGGACATTTAGAACAAACCTGTATTTCACCAATATTTCTGTGCAAAAGTATACCTATCTAGTGGCACCTTGCTTTTCCTGGCAAACATCCACGGAAAAGAAAATTCTTTGCTTTCTGAAGAAGCCTATTCCATTTTCCTTTCAATTGAACCAAAATATGACTTTTCAAGTTCTTTCTGAAACTCTCAGTATATTTTCTAAATCCTAGTATAACAAATCTCTTATTTCTCCCATATAACATTTCCTTAATTTTGTGAAGACAGAGCATACTGCATATGTTCTTTCCTTTAGACCTAAAGTAACTCTAGTTCCTTTAGCTGATCTACATAGACACTTCATGATCTTGACTCCTTTGATTTACATCCTTTCCAGATTAACTCTTCCCTTTCTAAGTTTTGGTATTAAGAACTAAACAAAATTTCAGATGAGGTAGGACTATGGTCAAAGATAATGGAATGATCATCTCTTTCTTATTGAAAGTATGTCTCCTTTACTGTAGGTTAAGTTTATTTTAAAGGTTATTTTATCTGCCATATCACTACTGAGTCAAAATAAATTAAATGTTCCCTGGAAAACTCCATATCATTTTCAAATAAATAATAGTTCTCTTTTTTGGGGGGAGGTGTTCTGGGGGACTTTTGTGTTTTTCCCTTTCTTGTATGCTGTAGTTACACATAGCTGATAGTGGATGGAATCAACCTTCAAGTATTTGCTGATCATGTTGCTAAAGCTCCCTGGCTCCCATGATAGTCTACTGCTATATATGTATAAGAGGATTCCTCTCTGAAACTCTTCTCTGTTAGCACTAAAAAGAGATTTGGGAGCTCCAAGCAATAACCTCTTCCATTCTGATCCCTATATATATATATATATATATATATATATATATATATATATATATGCTTGTGGTTTTGAAAAGAACAAAAAATAACTTGCTAGAATGCATGACCCAAGATATTGCAGATGGAATATGTATCCATGTCAAATGGGAGTATTCAGTCTAGAAAGGTGTTTCTAGAGAGAATAAAGTCAGTTCTAAAATATTAGAGTTAACAGTTTCTAATAATTTGAGGCCAGCAATGACCTGCCTAAAAGAGTAGGCTCTCTAGAAGATAAATCCCTCTGAGAATTCCAGAAGCATGGAACCTCAGAAATAAAAGCACATACTGAACTATTTCTCTAATAGTTAAGCAGGCAACATGCATTTATTAAACATTTGCCTATGAGTCAAACACTGTTCTAAGAGCTAGGGGTCAAATTCAATAAAAGGGGGGGGGGAGGCATGGAAGGGGAAAGTACGTGTACAAAAGCAGGGCGATAGATTCTGGAGACTCAGAGATACAGTCTGGAGAAGAACAAAGGAACACAGGAACAAGAATGGAGGATGACATGAGAAAATGATGTTGGAGGTTGAGAAGACCCAGAAACAGAGCAGGGAGAGTGCTGACAGGTTTTTTTTTTAAAAGATGAGAAGTCCTTACCCAACTTTTGCTTGAAAATCTCTTAACAAGAGCCCATCACTTCCTGATAGGGTCTATTCCACATTTGCTGATTTGTTTGTTTTCTTAGATGAATCTAAACTTGTCTTTTTACTGTGTTCTGTCTATACTATTGAAAACAGGTCTAATTTCTTTTGCTATCCCTTCAAAAACTTCAAGATAGTCCACTCCAGAAGAAATAGGAACAGAGCACATATTTACTATATGTGAAGACCAAAAGAGAGAATACTTGGAGAGTCGAAGAAAAGGAATTTCCCCCCTTATTTTGCAGGTGGTCTTGGTGGTAAAAGCAAGACTAGACTTTGCTGGAGTTGATGACCTGTAAGAGAGAAGACTTGCCCCAGAAGTTTTGTCAGACTGAGGTCAAAAACGTCTGTGCTGATTTATGTGTAGAATGTACTCTGGAGTTATTTCCTAACCTACATCCAGACTAGTAAGTTGGATCCATAGAGGACAATAGCTATCTGTCCCCTCAAGCTTTTAGGTGGAGCCAAGGATGGCTTTCTAACATTTATGAACTCATAAACTTGCATATTTATAAACTTCTACTGTTATACTTTATTGATTTTTAAGTTGATATCAGTTAGATAGACAATTGATTTTTAGATGGAAGCCTTTACTAAGGCAGTACAGTATGAAACATTTTTGTAAAATTACCAACCCATCCAAAGGAAAAGTCTACAGTGATATACTCTTCACAGGTACAGAGATCATTCATCAGAAAATGGGATGAAATTTAGAGAGTACTTGTTTCTATTTGTTGAAGTCCTTTTCCTAGATATCCTTTTCTCCCTTTCATGGAGCCCTCATGAAATTCCTCATAGGCATGGTGTCATTTCTTCCTTACTTTCTTGTTACTTTGCCATGTTGTGATTATCAGGAAGTTTTTCTTTGCATCAAGTCTAAATATTATTATCATTATTTTGTAATTTCCATACATTATTCCTAGCATTACTCTCTTGGGTCAAGCAAAACATATCTAATCTTTCTCATTCCAGACCTTCAAATGCCTGAAAGCAATTATCTTCCCCCTCCTTCATCATGATATCACATGTCCAATCTTACCTGTTCCTTGGATTCCTTCTAGCTTTTATTCATATTCCTCTCTCTTTACCTCTCCCCACCCCATTTATTCCCACATTCTTGAAGGCAGATAAATGCAGTAATTAACTGACAATTGATCAGTCTTTAGATTGCAATCTGGTTGCACTGTATACCACCAAACAAGCGATAGCAAACATATTTTGCATCTTAATCATAGTGGAACTCATGAAATACTGGTTCCTTAGGATATGTTGATATTTGTGTCTGTATTATAAGTATCCATAGTAAAAATCTGGGGATAGAAGTAGAAGTAGAATGAAAGGAAGGATAGGAATGGTAAAAGATGAACATAAAAGAATCAGCAAAACCTGAATCTGAATTTCATAACATCTTGCCAATTTCCTGTCAGAAACTAAAAGAGAAGGAAAAAAGACCAAGAGGACAAGGTGGATAAGAGATTATAAATCAATAGAAATTATATTAGCATAGTAGATATAGAACAATAAAAAGTGATAAAGGTCAAAGAGTTTAATTAAAGAGTACAACAGATTGTACATAGACTTTGCAGTGATGCCTCACACATTTTATAATAATGTCTGTAACAGGACAAGTAATCTGGGAACACTGATGGACTTTATTTCACAGAGCATAAATTCTTTTCTGGTGATCTTATTATTTATTTATTCCTGGCAATCTCCTTTAGCAGTACAGCTCTTCCACAGAAAACTTGTATTCTTGACTACCTTCAGATCATGAGAAATGGTTTCAGCCTGCTGTTAGGATAGGGAATCTTTTTATCACCTTCCCTACTTTCACCCACTCTCTATTATGCCTGATTTCTTTCCTCAGTAATAAACCCAGTGGACAATGCCATTCATAGAACTCTGGAATGGGGCAATATAGATGTTATCTATAGTTTGTATATAAAGGGCCTTCCAATAGCCCAGGAACCTATGTCTAGGAGTACGAACATAACTCCTCTATCTTTACTAGACTTCTATTGTTGCATTTGAGACTTCTGACTAAAGATTGTCCCTGGTGTTTGGATTATAATTGGCTGAAGTAGATTAGGCTATAAGAGATTAACAATTCTTTTATTTTTGAGAAAAATTAAAAAAAATATCTTTCAGGAAGGATTTAAGGTCACCCCCCCAAAATCTCATAAAGATGATTTTAATTGACTTTGAAAAATGCACCATGAAGTCAATTGGGAATTTTTCATTTCTATTTTGTGGTTCATAATCCACAAAAAAGTATATCTTAGACTAAAGTCATATTTCTAATTAATGGCAAAAATGAACCTTGAACCTTGCTTACATTATAAGTCTTATGCTTTTCTCTTTGGCTTTTCCTCCAAATATCACCTTGAGCTTTCAAGTTAACCTTGGAATGAATCAGGTTTTTATGTTTTTTTCACCTAGATGAGATTGTGATTTGAACTATGTTGGTTTTTGGGAGACTCTCCATGAGTTTCTGCCCAACAGTAGGCTGCTTCTCTTTATACTTATTTTCCATCTACTCTTTTCCTGTCTCCCTTCCCAACATATTCCCCCCTCCAATCACTTATTGATCATCACCAAGTGAATAGTTTGACTGACTGGTGCTGTTGAAAAGGAGGGCAAGGAAGACAGAAACTCTTGGTGCTGGAAAAAGTTGAAAATTTCAGATAGCTGAATATCAGTCACTAAGATGCACAAGCAGACTCCTTCTTGGTCTGAGATAGGCTATGTGGTCTTGTGGAGGAACTGGAAGAATATTTGAAAATTTTAGTCTCCTAGAGCAATCCCCCAAACTCTTTATTAGCAAAATAGTATAATTGTATTTCTGATTCCTGTCCCCTATGGGGAAAGAAATTATGGCAAAACTTTCTTAACAATGGGTACAGAATCCCTTGCCCTATTCTGGAGATCTTGAGCAAGAAGGGACCTCAGAGGCTCTTCAGTCCAATCTGAATCATTTACTGTTTTCCCAGTAAGGAATTCACTGCCTCTCACGATATCACATTCTACTGTTGTAGTGTTTTAACTGCAAGGAGATTTTTCCTTCTGCTGAATCAAAGTCATCCTCTATGTGGCTTTGCTTAATTTTGTCCTCATTCTGTCTTCTAGGGCCATGTAGAATGTCTAATTATTCTTCCATGTGAGATAATTTCAAGTCAATCAAGAAAGCTATCATGTTCAACTAAAGTTTTCTCTTCTTGAAGATCATCATCTCCACATCTTTAAACTGTTCTTCATCCATATTGTCTTTATTACATTGCCTTCCCCACACTGTAATTATAAAATTAATTCTTTTGAAAACCCATTGTAAGACCAGCCATTTATTTCTTTTAAATTTTGCAATTAGATTTGGTTCAATATAGTAGCTGGTTAAATTTTTGAAATATATAAATAATTAGGGGCAGCTGGGTGGCGCAGTGGATACAGCACCGGCCCTGGAGTCAGGAGTACCTGGGTTCAAATCCAGTCTCAGACACTTAATAATTACCTAGCAATGTGGCCTTGGGCAAGCCACTTAACCCCATTTGCCTTGCAAAAACCTATATATATATATATATATATATATATATATATATATGGAATTTATTAAAGGTTCAACAATGATCTTAAATTCAACTTACCAAACTTCCTTGGCACTATTGAAATAATTCATTTCAATAAATAATCAATAATCTTGTGGTTATTCTAAGTTCTCCTTGGGGTTAGTATGTTGTAGTAGATAGTCTGTTTAGGTTTTTTTTTTTTTTAGGTTTTGCAAGGCAATGGGGTCAAGTGGCTTGCCCAAGGCCACATGGCTAGGTAATTATTATATGTCTGAGGCCAGATTTGAACTTGGCCACTCCTGACTCCAGGGCCAGTGCTCTATCCACTTCACCACCTAGCTTCCCCTAGGCTGTTTAGTTTTGATTAGGAAGTTTTGTGTTCAAATATCTCTTTAATAAATGCTAGTTTTGACTCTCTAGTCTACTCACTTTATTAAATCCTCACTTTCTAAATCTATAAAAAGTAGGTAAAAAGCCTACATTATATGTTTTTTTGTGAATATCAGATGAAATCACATATATACTAGCAGTCTAAATATATATATGCACAAATATAATTGTTATTTCTAATTTTTATTATCTTGTTTACAAGAATCATGCTTGAAGGACACACACAACCAGTAATGGTCAGAGATGGAAGCATGATCACTTATGCTTTAATTAAAAAAATGCTGGGGTAACATTCTTTATCTCAGGCAAAATAAAAACAAAAATAGACTTAATTTAAATGAGGTATAGGAAGAAATTATATCTTGCTGAAAGGTACCATAGACATTGCAGCTCTATCAATACAAAGCATATTTCCACCAAGTATTATAGCATCTAAAATTTTAAAGAAGTTACATGAGTTACGGGAAGAAATAATAAAACTATACTCTCCTCTCTCAGAACTTAATACATCCAACTGAAAAATAAAGGAGAAAGAAATTAAGGGGTAAATAGAATACATAAAATGTTAGCTATGACAGACTTTTTGAGAAAACTAAATGGGATATACTTTTTTCTCAGCAGTACATGGTACATACAAAAAAAACTGACCACACAATAGGGCATAAGAATCTCAAAATCAAATGTAAAAAAGGCAGAAATAGTAATTTGTTTTTATATTTTTTAATGTAATAAGAATTACATTCAAGAAAAGTTAATGGAATGATAGATTAAAGATTAGTTCAAATGAAATATCTAATTCTAAAGTATAAATGCATCAAAGAACAAATTTTAGAAACTGTCAACATTTTCATTAAAAAATATAGCAGCAATAAGACAACTCTAGCAATTTATGGGATGCTGCCAAAACAGTATTTGGGGACAAAATTAATTTATTTCATAAAAAAATGGGAAAAGAACAAATCAATATAGTGGTTATGCAACTAAAAAAACTCAGATGTTGGTCTAATCCAAGTTTTTACCATACTAACTTCCAATTTTCCCAACATTTTATCTTGCAAAGAGATTTCTTATCCCATAAACTGAACTCTTTGGGTTTATCAAACAAGAGATTACTGTAATTGTTTCCTGCTCTCTCTTTTACACCTATTCTTCTTTTTAAGTGAGAAAGAAAAAATGTACTTTAATCTGTGTTGAGAAGACAATGGCACTTTCTGTGGAATGAGTTGTCTTCTTTAACGTAAGTCCACCAAAGAAGCTGCTTCAATATTTTTCCCACTGTAGCCATTACTGTCTGTATTTCCCTCGACTCTAGTCCTTGCTACTCTCATTTATTCTATTCTCTTTCTCCTTTCACCCTGTCCTTGTTCAAAAGTGTATTGTATCTGTGTATCCTCTCCCATGATCTTCCCCGTCTTCTATCCCCTATTCTCCCCTTCCCTATACCCATTCTTCTTTAGCCCATCTCTTTCTTATTATTAGATTTCTATATCGTATTAAGTGTGTATGTTATTTCCCGCTCTGAACCATTTCTGATGAGAACGAAGGCTCAATCATTCTCCCTCACCTTCCCCCTTCCACTGCATTGAAAAAGCTCTTTTTTGACTCTTATGTGCATATCTTAACACCTTCTTCATTTCCTTTCTCTTCCTTGCAGTACTTTCCTTTAACACCCATTGACTCCATCTTTTTACTATATGATATCGTCATATTCAGCTCCTTCCTGTACCTTGTCTACACATGCTCCTTCTCACTTCTCTTATAAATGAGAAAGTTCATATGAGTTATCTCCATTTTCCTCCCATCCGAGAATGCAAACAGTTCACCCTCAACAAATTCCTCCTAGTTAGTCTTTTTCATTCACCTGAGTCCTGTTCTTGGAGATCAAACTCGGGGTTCGAATTCTTGTTGCAGCTGGTTGAATGCAGTCTATCACGATCTCTTATGAGGTTCAAGTGCAGAAATCACCTAAGCTGTCTAGGTGTCGGTTTTGTTATTTGTGAAAACGTTAGTTTCGATCCCTTGCAACTTTCTCTTGCATAAAAGGGGGAGTGAAAAGGTAAGGAGTTCGCACCTTCTTTGTTTGGGCGAGGCTCCAGTTCCTCCACCCCTTGTCTTTCAGAGTTAAAAGCGTCTGCCTTCCTCAGTCTCTCACCCAAAGTGTAAGAAGAGGACTACTAAATCAGGTCGTCTATTTAGCCAGCAGGTTGAAGGGACTAACATCCCATTGCTCACCTAGCTGAGGCTGCTGCTGTCCACTGGTACCTACTTCCCCTTGCTCGTTTTACTCTGCCTCTGCCCTCAATCGTCTCTCTTTCACTGCTATCATGCCCTCCTCACCACTGCGAGTGGCCGTGGTGTGCTCCAGTAACCAGAACAGGAGCATGGAGGCTCACAGACTCCTCCGGAAAAAAGGATTCAGGGTCAAATCCTTTGGAACAGGAACCTGTGTAAGACTCCCAGGGCCAAGACCAGACAAGCCAAATGTTTATGATTTCAAGACAAGCTACCATCAGATGTACAATGATCTTCTTAGGAAAGACGAAGAACTCTATACACATAACGGTATTCTTCACATGTTGGCCAGAAATAAAAGAATCAAGCCCAGGCCAGAAAGATTCCAAAAGTCTAAAGAATATTTTGATGTCATCTTTACTTGCGAAGAGAGAGTCTATGATGATGTGATAGAAGATTTAAATTCCAGAGATCAGGAGACCTGCCAGCCAGTCCATGTGATTAATGTGGACATTCAAGATAATGAGGAAGATGCAACTCTAGGAGCTTTTCTAATATGTGAGCTTTGTCACTGTATCCAGCTAACAGAAGACGTGGATAGTGAGATAGAAGAGGTGTTACTGGAATTTGAGGAGCAAAGCAGTAGGACTTTCCTCCACACAGTCTGCTTTTACTGAAACCCACATTCTTTTCTGAATTCTTTTTTATATTTATTTTTTCTCTTTTTCTACAAACAATGTTTTTACGCATTAATAAAATATTCTTGTTTAAGAGTAAACAGAATACTCCCGCCCCCCACAAAATATAGAATGGCAATAAAGTAAAGGGAAGAGAAAAAATAAAATTAAATAAATAATAGTAATAATTGTAGGTATAGCCAGGTGACTCCATGGACGGAGCCCCAGCCCTGGAGCGGGGAGCACCTGAGCCCATATCTGGCCCCATACACCCAAAAATCACCTAGCTGTGTGTCATGCAAGCCTCCCCAACCCCAATGCTCTGCAAAAAAAGAAAAAAAAAGAAAAAAAAGATCCCAAATAAAATAAAATTGTAATATAGAAGGATTGGCTGGGTGGCGGACAAAGCACCGTCTCTGGAGTTAGGAGGACCCAAGTTCAAATCTGGACTCAGACACAATAATTATCTAACTTTGTCGCCTTGGGCAAGTTCCAATGAACCCCGTTGACTCGCAAGAAGCAAAAAAAAATATCCACATTTTCATGTCTGACTCTGCCTACATTCCTTCTTCTCTGGCCACCTCCATCATTGGAGGCTTCCTGTGGACCATACCGCGGAGGATCTTCTGTTCTAGAATCTCACTCCAGGATTGGTGACTGTTTCTTTCCCAACCATTTTTTCCGGAAAAGCGCAGAAGAATTTCTCTTTACTCCGACCTTTACAAAATCCTCATCGACCTCCTAGAAAGGTACCCTTTTCCTTCTTCTCCACCTCCAGTGCTGTAACCATAAATCAGTGTCAAATCAATTCAACCATTGTCCATGGATGGGGTGTATCAATCCACTTTATCACAGCCCTACTCACCACGCATATAGGTAAATTCATCTCCTTGGTGACAATATCCCTAAGAATAGTGCTTCCTCCATTATGACACAAATTTCTGGAGGGGTGATGCTATTTTTGGTTTTCGATTTGTATCCTCCAACAAATAGCATTGTATATATATCAAAGCACTAAATAAATAGTTTCTCCCCCCATTCTTTTTATTTATTCCCCTTCCTTATTCTACCTCCCTTCCCTCCAATTTCTTTGGGTTATGAATTTCTAAAAAAAAGGAATTGGAATTCCATCCATTTTTGTATCACCAAGGCTGAGCCCTGAGCCTCAGAGTAAGCACTTAAAAATGTTTAGCGTAATCAATTTAAATAAAGCTGGACAAAATAGGTAAAGTGTTATGTAATAGAAAGAACCTAGATTCAGAGTTGAGAGGATCTGTGCCATTTGTGTGACTTTAGTCAAGCTCTTCCTCTGTGTGTCAGTTTCCTCATCTGTAACATGGAGGGCTTAGGTTAGATAGCCTCCAATCACCTTCCCGGCTCTAAAATCTATTAACCTTTAAATTGATATCAGATTTTGGAAAGAGCCCTGGACTTTGGATCAAAGGTCCTGTGTTCTATTATGGCTTCTGTTACTTCTTACTTGTATAACCTTAGGTTAAGTCCTTTCACTTCTCTAGCCTTCATTTTCTTCATTGATAAAATGAGATTGCTGGTAAGGTCCCTTCCATCTCTGGATCTGATTTCATGATGTTTCGAACTTCTTTATTATTAACTCCCATCTAGTAGTTAATAAATTAAAGTTTTATTAATGAATAAAATTTACTGTTCAAAAACTATTATATATTTATTATAAATTTTTTTCAAAAATAAAATAAAGTCCTGAGTTCTAGTCCAGGCTCTTCTTCCACTTCACTGCGTGACTTTGGGCGATTCCCTGTTTCTTTTCTGGGACTCAGTTTCTCAGCCTTTCAATTGAGGGCATACCCTTGGTCAGCCCAGTTTCGGAGAACTCTCCGCCTGCCTGGGTGGCTTCGGGAAAGGTGAGGGCGGCGGCCATTAGGTAGAGTGAGCAGGCCAGCAGAGAAGGGGGGTATGAGCCTGGAGCTTCTCAGCCGGGTCAGTGGCTGCTGTGCCTGAGGAGCCGGGGCCTGAGTAGCCGGCCTAGGCCACAGCTGGACGTGGGGATGGGCCGGGTGGGCATCTGGGGCGGGTCAGGCACTCTGTGTCCTGGTCTGGTGAGGCAGAGGGTGTGGAAATCTGGGGGGCGGTTGGAGGACCAGCCTGTTATTTAGAGGTGAACGACAACACGGAGGTGCCCCCCATCTGGGAAGATCCTGTCATCCAGGTGTACCCTGTAAATCTATTTAAGTGTATCCTGCCATGGAGAGGTGCCCTGCCAGATGGCAAGGTCTTGCAGTCCAGATGTGTCCTGCTAGCTAGTGCTAACCTATTTAGAAGCGTCCTGTCATGCAGAGGTGCCCTGCCATCTGGGAAGTTCTTACCATCCAGAGGTACCCTACTACCCACTGCTAGCCTGCTATTTAGAGGTGTCCTGCCATCTGAGTAGGTCCTGCCATCCAGAGGTACCTGACCCGACAAGGCTGTCTTCTGCTCTAGCAGTTTTTTCTTTTTCTTTTTGTATTTAATTCTCTATGCTAGCCTCCTATGCAACTGCACCTGGCCCCACCCATGATGGCTACTCCAGTGCCCACAGCCTGGGGTGCTGAGGCAGGCATTGTCCCTGGATTGCCTGACTGGGACTCGAGTCTTTCCCCTTCCAAGAGTGGGTGTCCTGCCCCCTCCTCCCAAGCTGAGGCAGGAAGCCTGGGTCTGAGCCCCCTAGTCCCTTGAAGAAGAGGTCTGGGAATAGCTCTGCAATGGACCTCTGAGCCTGGCAGATGGAGCTGGCCCTGCCCTGTCCTTGCCCTTGTCCTTGCTTCTACCCCAAAGGGGTAGACATGGACCTATCTTGGATTCAAGGAGAGCACTGTGGACTGCTCAGCCCTCAGCTCCCCTTCTGGATCCTGGCCCCTTTTCTCTTTCCTCTCAGTTTAGAGATTACCAGCCCAGAAGAAATTAGACAGGGCCTTCCTTACCCTCAGGCATTTCTTCTCAAGTGACCTGGAAAACAATTTTCCAGCACTGCCTGCAGGGCATCTCTGTGGCATTTCCCACTAAGTAAAAGGAAAGAACATGCAAACTTCAAATGTCAGAGCTGGTCAGGAGGACCTGAGTTCTAATTCAGCCTCAGACACTTAATGATTGCCTAACTTGGGCAAGTCATTTAACCACATTGCATTGCAAAGAAAAGTAAAATAAAAAAAAAAACTGGAGATGGAAATCAATTCCTTTAATAGATGAGGAGACTGAGGCCTGTAGAGGTGAGTTAACAAACATTTATTAAGTAGAAGATTCTTGCCTTCAAGGATTGTACATCCTCATGGGGGAGACGATATTCAATTAGATTCATATAAAAGATATGCAGAGTAGATGGAAAGTAATCTGAGAAGAAAAGTGACTCCTCAAGGTCACTCAGGGAGTCAGATCATTGAATCTGAAACTTGGGTCCCTACATCCTAGCTCAGGGCTTCTCCCCTAAACCAAAAATTGTCTTTCCAGACCAGGTTTGCATGAAACAAGTAAAGTGTGAACAGATAGCTTGGATGTCTGTTTTTGTATTTCTGGTTTAGACTGTGGATGGTGGCGGGGACATTTTTGAGGGTACAGCAGTTTGTCTTCAGAATTTTGCAGAAAACTTTAAATTACCCTCCCCCAGGTCTGTATCCAGAACTGTTTATTATATTTTCAATTTTAGGTCTTCCCCCAAACTCAAATCAACACTTTCAGAGAGAATATTCACCAAAGGCCCTTGAGACTCTAGAGGTCCCACATGGGGACTTCAATCCCTGCTTCTCCCTCTCATGCTCTACCCCATCATTCTCTTCTTGTGGTGGAGATGACAGCTCAGTTTAGACAGAAGACAACTGGTCCTGGTTTTGAATCTTGCCTCTCTATTATTGATGGCACTATGACTGTGGAAGTCTTCTAAATGCCACTTTTTTCCTGACTATATCTTATTTGATAGACATAGTCTTCCTCATTAGACTGTGAGTTTTTCAATGGAGGACACTGAGTTATTACTCACAGAGTCTGACACCTGAATGATGGTACAATTGTTTCAGTAATTCCCCACTCTTCTTGATCTCATTTGGGGTTTTCTTGGCAGAGATCTTGCGGTGATTTTCCATTTCCTTCTCCAGCTCATTTTATAAAATAGCCCACTCTTCATGATCTCATTTAGGATTTTCTTGTCAGAGATATAGGAGTGGTTTGCCTTTTTTTTTGTCCACCTTATTTTAGATGAGAAAACTGAGGCAAACAGTTTCAAGGATTTGCCTAGGATCACTTACCTATTAGGTGTCCGAGGCCAGGAACTCAGGAAGATTAGTCCTCCTGAATCCAGGTCCAGTACTCTTTCCACTGCTCCACTGAGCTGACCGAGATAGAATAATGGGTCCTTAATAAATGTTCACAGACTTACCAAGCTTCTGATTTCTCATCAGTAAAGTGGGGATACTTTATTTCTTGCTCACTTTCCAGAATTACTGATCTTATCTTAGTATAGGGTATGAGATGTTGGTCTAATCCAAGTTTTTACCATACTAACTTCCAATTTTCCCAACATTTTATCTTGCAAAGAGATTTCTTATCCCATAAACTGAACTCTTTGGGTTTATCAAACAAGAGATTACTGTAATTGTTTCCTGCTCTCTCTTTTACACCTATTCTTCTTTTTAAGTGAGAAAGAAAAAATGTACTTTAATCTTTGTTGAGAAGACAATGGCACTTTCTGTGGAATGAGTTGTCTTCTTTAACGCAAGTCCACCAAAGAAGCTGCTTCAATATTTTTCCCACTGTAGTCATTACTGTCTGTATTTCCCTCGACTCTAGTCCTTGCTACTCTCATTTATTCTATTCTCTTTCTCCTTTCACCCTGTCCTTGTTCAAAAGTGTATTGTATCTGTGTATCCTCTCCCATGATCTTCCCCGTCTTCTATCACCTATTCTCCCCTTCCCTATACCCATTCTTCTTTAGCCCATCTCTTTCTTATTATTAGATTTCTATATCGTATTAAGTGTGTATGTTATTTCCCGCTCTGAACCATTTCTGATGAGAACGAAGGCTCAATCATTGTCCCTCACCTTCCCCCTTCCACTCCATTGAAAAAGCTCTTTTTTGACTCTTATGTGCATATCTTAACACCTTCTTCATTTCCTTTCTCTTCCTTGCAGTACTTTCCTTTAACACCCATTGACTCCATCTTTTTACTATATGATATCGTCATATTCAGCTCCTTCCTGTACCTTGTCTACACATGCTCCTTCTCACTTCTCTTATAAATGAGAAAGTTCATATGAGTTATCTCCATTTTCCTCCCATCCGAGAATGCAAACAGTTCACCCTCAACCAATTCCTCCTAGGTAGTCTTTTTCATTCACCTGAGTCCTGTTCTTGGAGATCAAACTCGGGTTTCGAATTCTTGTTGCAGCTGGTTGAATGCAGTCTATCACAATCTCTTATGAGGTTCAAGTGCAGAAATCACCTAAGCTGTCTAGGTGTCGGTTTTGTTATTTGTGAAAACGTTAGTTTCGATCCCTTGCATCTTTCACTTGTATAAAAGGGGGAGTGAAAAGGTATGGAGTTCGCACCTTCTTTGTTTGGGCGAGGCTCCAGTTCCTCCACCCCTTGTCTTTCAGAGTTAAAAGCGTCTGCCTTCCTCAGTCTCTCACCCAAAGTGTAAGAAGAGGACTACTAAATCAGGTCGTCTATTTAGCCAGCAGGTTGAAGGGACTAACATCCCATTGCTCACCTAGCTGAGGCTGCTGCTGTCCACTGGTACCTACTTCCCCTTGCTCGTTTTACTCTGCCTCTGCCCTCAATCGTCTCTCTTTCACTGCTATCATGCCTTCCTCACCACTGCGAGTGGCCGTGGTGTGCTCCAGTAACCAGAACAGGAGCATGGAGGCTCACAGACTCCTCCGGAAAAAAGGATTCAGGGTCAAATCCTTTGGAACAGGAACCTGTGTAAGACTCCCAGGGCCAAGACCAGACAAGCCAAATGTTTATGATTTCAAGACAAGCTACCATCAGATGTACAATGATCTTCTTAGGAAAGACGAAGAACTCTATACACATAACGGTATTCTTCACATGTTGGCCAGAAATAAAAGAATCAAGCCCAGGCCAGAAAGATTCCAAAAGTCTAAAGAATATTTTGATGTCATCTTTACTTGCGAAGAGAGAGTCTATGATGATGTGATAGAAGATTTAAATTCCAGAGATCAGGAGACCTGCCAGCCAGTCCATGTGATTAATGTGGACATTCAAGATAATGAGGAAGATGCAACTCTAGGAGCTTTTCTAATATGTGAGCTTTGTCACTGTATCCAGCTAACAGAAGACGTGGATAGTGAGATAGAAGAGGTGTTACTGGAATTTGAGGAGCAAAGCAGTAGGACTTTCCTCCACACAGTCTGCTTTTACTGAAACCCACATTCTTTTCTGAATTCTTTTTTATATTTATTTTTTCTCTTTTTCTACAAACAATGTTTTTACGCATTAATAAAATATTCTTGTTTAAGAGTAAACAGAATACTCCCCCCCCCAAATATAGAATGGCAATAAAGTAAAGGGAAGAGAAAAAATAAAATTAAATAAATAATAGTAATAATTGTAGGTATAGCCAGGTGACTCCATGGACGGAGCCCCAGCCCTGGAGCGGGGAGCACCTGAGCCCATATCTGGCCCCATACACCCCAAAATCACCTAGCTGTGTGTCATGCAAGCCTCCCCAACCCCAATGCTCTGCAAAAAAAAAAAAAAAAAAAACAAAAAAAAAAGATCCCAAATAAAATAAAATTGTAATATAGAAGGATTGGCTGGGTGGCGGACAAAGCACCGTCTCTGGAGTTAGGAGGACCCAAGTTCAAATCTGGACTCAGACACAATAATTATCTAACTTTGTCGCCTTGGGCAAGTTCCAATGAACCCCGTTGACTCGCAAGAAGCAAAAAAAAATATCCACATTTTCATGTCTGACTCTGCCTACATTCCTTCTTCTCTGGCCACCTCCATCATTGGAGGCTTCCTGTGGACCATACCGCGGAGGATCTTCTGTTCTAGAATCTCACTCCAGGATTGGTGACTGTTTCTTTCCCAACCATTTTTTCCGGAAAAGCGCAGAAGAATTTCTCTTTACTCCGACCTTTACAAAATCCTCATCGACCTCCTAGAAAGGTACCCTTTTCCTTCTTCTCCACCTCCAGTGCTGTAACCATAAATCAGTGTCAAATCAATTCAACCATTGTCCATGGATGGGGTGTATCAATCCACTTTATCACAGCCCTACTCACCACGCATATAGGTAAATTCATCTCCTTGGTGACAATATCCCTAAGAATAGTGCTTCCTCCATTATGACACAAATTTCTGGAGGGGTGATGCTATTTTTGGTTTTCGATTTGTATCCTCCAACAAATAGCATTGTGCATATATATCAAAGCACTAAATAAATAGTTTCTCCCCCCATTCTTTTTATTTATTCCCCTTCCTTATTCTACCTCCCTTCCGTCCCATTTCTTTGGGTTATGAATTTCTAAAAAAAAGGAATTGGAATTCCATCCATTTTTGTATCACCAAGGCTGAGCCCTGAGCCTCAGAGTAAGCACTTAAAAATGTTTAGCGTAATCAATTTAAATAAAGCTGGACAAAATAGGTAAAGTGTTATGTAATAGAAAGAACCTAGATTCAGAGTTGAGAGGATCTGTGCCATTTGTGTGACTTTAGTCAAGCTCTTCCTCTGTGTGTCAGTTTCCTCATCTGTAACATGGAGGGCTTAGGTTAGATAGCCTCCAATCACCTTCCCGGCTCTAAAATCTATTAACCTTTAAATTGATATCAGATTTTGGAAAGAGCCCTGGACTTTGGATCAAAGGTCCTGTGTTCTATTATGGCTTCTGTTACTTCTTACTTGTATAACCTTAGGTTAAGTCCTTTAACTTCTCTAGCCTTCATTTTCTTCATTGATAAAATGAGATTGCTGGTAAGGTCCCTTCCATCTCTGGATCTGATTTCATGATGTTTCGAACTTCTTTATTATTAACTCCCATCTAGTAGTTAATAAATTAAAGTTTTATTAATGAATAAAATTTACTGTTCAAAAACTATTATATATTTATTATAAATTTTTTTCAAAAATAAAATAAAGTCCTGAGTTCTAGTCCAGGCTCTTCTTCCACTTCACTGCGTGACCTTGGGTGATTCCCTGTTTCTTTTCTGGGACTCAGTTTCTCAGCCTTTCAATTGAGGGCATACCCTTGGGCACCCCAGTTTCGGAGAACTCTGCGCCTGCTTGGGTGGCTTCGGGAAAGGTGAGGGCGGCGGCCATTAGGTAGAGTGAGCAGGCCAGCAGAGAAGGGGGGTATGAGCCTGGAGCTTCTCAGCCGGGTCAGTGGCTGCTGTGCCTGAGGAGCCGGGGCCTGAGCAGCCGGCCTAGGCCACAGCTGGACGTGGGGATGGGCCGGGTGGGCATCTGGGGCGGGTCAGGCACTCTGTGTCCTGGTCTGGTGAGGCAGAGGGTGTGGAAATCTGGGGGGGTGGGGTGGAGGACCAGCCTGTTATTTAGAGATGAACGACAACACGGAGGTGCCCTGCCATCTGGGAAGATCCTGTCATCCAGGTGTACCCTGTAAATCTATTTAAGTGTATCCTGCCATGGAGAGGTGCCCTGCCAGATGGCAAGGTCTTGCAGTCCAGATGTGTCCTGCTAGCTAGTGCTAACCTATTTAGAAGCGTCCTGTCATGCAGAGGTGCCCTGCCATCTGGGAAGGTCTTACCATCCAGAGGTACCCTACTACCCACTGCTAGCCTGCTATTTAGAGGTGTCCTGCCATCTGAGTAGGTCCTGCCATCCAGAGGTACCTGACCCGACAAGGCTGTCTTCTGCTCTAGCAGTTTTTTCTTTTTCTTTTTGTATTTAATTCTCTATGCTAGCCTCCTATGCAACTGCACCTGGCCCCACCCATGATGGCTACTCCAGTGCCCACAGCCTGGGGTGCTGAGGCAGGCATTGTCCCTGGATTGCCTGACTGGGACTCGAGTCTTTCCCCTTGCAAGAGTGGGAGTCCTGCCCCCTCCTCCCAAGCTGAGGCAGGAAGCCTTGGTCTGAGCCCCCTAGTCCCTTGAAGAAGAGGTCTGGGAATAGCTCTGCAATGGACCTCTGAGCCTGGCAGATGGAGCTGGCCCTGCCCTGTCCTTGCCCTTGTCCTTGCTTCTACCCCAAAGGGGTAGACATGGACCTATCTTGGATTCAAGGAGAGCACTGTGGACTGCTCAGCCCTCAGCTCCCCTTCTGGATCCTGGCCCCTTTTCTCTTTCCTCTCAGTTTAGAGATTACCAGCCCAGAAGAAATTAGACAGGGCCTTCCTTACCCTCAGGCATTTCTTCTCAAGTGACCTGGAAAACAATTTTCCAGCACTGCCTGCAGGGCATCTCTGTGGCATTTCCCACTAAGTAAAAGGAAAGAACATGCAAACTTCAAATGTCAGAGCTGGTCAGGAAGACCTGAGTTCTAATTCAGCCTCAGACACTTAATGATTGCCTAACTTGGGCAAGTCATTTAACCACATTGCATTGCAAATTAAAGTAAAATAAAAAAAAAACTGGAGATGGAAATCATTTCTTTTAATAGATGAGGAGACTGAGGCCTGTAGAGGTCCTTTGGAAAAAAGGATTCAGGGTCAAATCCTTTGGAACCCCAATGCTCTACAAAAAGAAAAAAAAAAGATCCAAAATTAAATAAAATATAAATAATAGTAGGTGTGGCTGGCTGGCAGACAGAGCATTGGCACTGGAGCCAAGAGCCACTTCTGGCCTTAGACACCCATTGATCACCCTGCTATGCTTTTCCAGGCAGGCCACCCAGGCCTATTTGCCCTGAAACCCCCCAAATATTTATAACAATAATAATAATAATAATAATAATAATAATGATAATAATAATAATAATAAATGTGCTTCAGTCTTTGTTCCAATACCTACAACTCTTTCGTGGGTGGATCACAGTCTTTATGGTAAGTCCATCAGAAAAGTTACTTCCATATTTTTCCACCTTTTCCATTGCTGATTACAACTCCCTCTTTTCGTATTTCTCCTCTACCATGTACTGTATTTTCTCTATCCTTTCACTGTGACTCTGCTGTAGGGTAGCTGAGTGGCCCAGCAGACAGATCCCTGGTCCTGGGGCCAAGAGGCCCCAAGCCCCCCTACAACCCCTTAGGCCCATCATGCACCTGACCCTATGGTCCTGGACAGGCCATTCAATCCCCACCCCTTGCTAGAAGTAAAAAAGAAAATGTGTTACATCTCACCACTCTCCCCCAATGTTCCCTTCTCTCCTCCATCACTCACATCCCCCTCCTTCCCCATTCCCCCTCCCTCTCTCCTTCTTACTCTAGATGCCTGTACCCTATTGAGTATATATGCTGTTTCCTCTCCTAGCCACCTCTGATGAGAGTAAAAGATTCCCTCATTCCCCTTGCCTCACCCCTTCCATATAATTGCAATAGCTCATTGTAATAAATAAAAATCTTATATAAAATATCTTGGCCTATTTCCCCTCTCCTTTTTTCTTTCTCCCATTACATTTCCTTTTTTTTCTATTGACTCCATTTTATACCATATTTTATCTTCGAATTCAACTTTCTCCTGTCCTTCAACTATAAAAGCTACCTCTACTTGCTCTATTAATCGAGAAGGTTCATATGAGTATTATCAGTGTCATTTTTCTGTGTAGGAATACATGCAGTTCATCATCATTAAGTCCCTTGTATTTCCCCCTTCTCCTCCACTCTCTATGCTTCACCTGAGTCCTGTATCTGAAGATCTAACCTTCTTTTAAGCTCTGGCCATTCCAAAAGGAACATTTGAAATTCCCCTGCTTCATTGAAAGTCCATCTTTTTCCCTGGAAGAGGCCATTCAGCCTTGCTGGGTAGTTCATTCTTCGCTGCATTCTAAGTTCTTTTGCCTTCCAGTATATTATATTTGGAGCCCTATGAGCTTCCAATGTAGTTGCTGCTAAGTCCTGTGTGATCCTGACTGCAGCTCCATGATATTTGAACTGTGTCCTTCTGGCTGCTTGTAATATTTTCTCTGACTTGGGAGTTCTGGAACTTGGCTATAATATTCCTAGGGGTTGTTTTTTTGGGATCTCGTTCTCGGGGGGATTGGTGGATTCTCTCCATTTCTGTTTTGCACTCTGCTTCTAGAATATCAGGGCAATTTTCCTGTAGTAATCCTTGGAAAATGATGTCAAGGCTCTTTTCCTGATCATGACTTTCAGGTATTCCAATAATTTTTAAATTATCTTTCTTAAGTCTGTTTTCCATATCATTTGTTATTTCAATGAGATGTTTCACATTTTTTTCTAATTTTTCATTTTTTTGGTTTCGAAGTTATGAATCCTGGTTTCTTGTAAATTCATCAATCTCTCTGAGTTCCACTCTTTGTCTGAAGGATTTGTTCTCCTCAGAGAGTTTTCTTATCTCTTTTTCCATTTGGCCAATTTTGCTTTGTAATGCATTCTTCTCCTCAATAACTTTTTGAACTGTTTTATCCATTTGACCTAAGCTGGTTTTTACCATGCTATTTTCTTCAGCATTTTTCTGGATTTCCTTCACTAAGCTCCTAACTTCATTTTCATGTTTTTCCTGCATCTCTCCCCTTTCTTTTCTCAGTTTTTCTTTTAACTCCCTCATTTGATTTTTAAAGTCTTTTTTGATCTCTGTCATAGCCTTAGCCCAATTTCTGTTTTTCTTGGAGTCTTTAGATGTAGGAGCTTGTGCTTCTTCACCTTCAGACTGAGTATTTTGATCATTCTTGGGCTCATATGCAAAATATTTCTGAATGGTCTTCCTCTTGTTTCTCTGCTTGCTTATTTTCCAAGTCTGAGCCTGGTTTTGGGGTGCTTTCTGAACTTTTGGGACACTCCCACAAGGATCTTAGTGTGTGAGGCTCTGTCCTCCCTCATGGTCTGTGAATGACCATATGTGCCCCCCTTTGCTATGGGGCTGTGGTGGAGGGGCCTTTGCTGTTCTATGGGGGGGCCTAGACTGCGATTAGGATCTGAATTTGGTCAGAGCCCCAGAGTCCTGTTCCATGGGCAGAGCTTTGTAGTCTCTCTTTACTCCCCTCCCTAGGTTCAATGGGCTCATGCCCTGGGGGCTCCTGCTTACGGGCTCTGCCTGCTTCTGTTTCCAGATCTGGGCTGCTGAAAGACAACATTGCTTTCTGTGTGCCCCGAGGGCTGGGCTTCACGTGCTCACTGTGGCAGAGTTCCCCCATTGTTCCCCCACTTTGTGCCTGGTGCTCCCCAGCGGCGTAGGTCAGGAGCCCCCACCCCCTTGTGATCCCTGCTCTCAGCTCCTTGGAGCTGCCTCTGGCATGCTGAAGTTCTTTTGCTTTGGCGGGCCGCTCCTCTGACCTGGGGAGCAGAGCCTTTCTGCTCTTTTCCAGATTTCCTTGAGTAGGAGAACTGCCTCATTGGCTCCCTCTGTGGGTTCTGTCTTTCGAAAGTTTAGTTAGAGTCCTTAGTTTCGAAGTTTTATGGGAGAGCTTCTAAGAGATATTGCTCTCTTGTCGCCATCTTGGCTCTGTCCCCTCTTTTCCCAATTCTTAAATTTTCTTATTATTCCTTATATTTCCTGAAGACCAATTTCCAATCTTCTTTTTCTTAATATGTTTCCCCTTCTTTTGCTGTTTATTTTTACCTTCAGTTATTTTTCCAGGGTAAAGTGCATGGAACTAGACTTGGAATCAGGAACATTAATCTTGAGTTTCAGCCTATCTACAGCAACTTACTAGCTATGTGACTCAGATAAAGTCATTTAACTTTATTTGCCTCAGTCCATCATCTGTAAAATGAACTGAAAAAGGAAATGACAAACAATTACCACAAAGAGTTGGACTCAACTGAAGTTACTGGGAAATAACAACATTCTGCCAGTATAAAATGAAACAGGGCAGAGAGTGATAGTGTTTTGTCAAAATAACTCACTAGTCTTAGCATATATTTTTTTCAACAACCCAAAAGATAACTTTATGCATGGACATCACCATGTTATAATGAGAATTGGAACTGACTGTGGATTTACCCAAAGTCTGCTTATAGTTTTGAGTTTTAATCCCTGGGCAAGGAAGAGCCATAGAATTCCAGAGTTTGGGATAATAGTAGAGAGCCAACTCCCCTTGCACTTTTAGGGCAGAAGAGAGTATTTGTTACCACCAACAGATGAGAACATAGGCCAGGAGAATATTGAAAACCTCTCCTTAGAGTATGCTACCTTAGAAGAATTGAAAATTTGCAGGTCTCCAAAAGTATCTCTTAAAACAATTGTAAAAATCTCTAGAAACTTGGGGCAGCGTAGCCTCAACCCTGAAATCAGAGATATACTTTAACATAAAGTTAAGAGCAAGTCATAGGATGGAGAAATGAGTAAACAACTGAAAAAATCTAACCAAAGAAAATTACTATGGTGTCAAAGAAGTTTAAAAAACACTGAGAATAAGATAAAAGAATCAAAGGCTCCAAGAAAAATATGCATTGGTCTCAGTTCATTGTAGACTTCAAAAAGGATTTTGAAAATCAAGTATCAATGCAATTGATAGCTATATACCACTGTTCAAGTTCATTATTATTGGAGAAATTAAAATGCAAATTAGATTGGCAAATAGGAAAAAAGAAAGAAAATGACACAAATGGAAGGGTATATAGGGAAAAATGAGACATTAAAGTCCTGTAGAACAATTTGTAACTATGGCCAAAGGGTTATAAAACCATGCATGCCTTAGTAATGTCACTGCTAGGTCTGTATCTCAAAAAAAGATGAAAAACAAAAAAAAAGGAAAAATATTTATATATACAAGGATATTTGTGGCAACTCTTTTTTTGGTGGCAAGAAATTGAAAATTGAGGGCATGCCAATCATTTGGGAAAGGACTGAAAAAACTGATTGAATGTGATTATGATGGAATACTCTTCTAATATAAGAAATGATGAACAGGATGTTCTCAGACAATATTGGAAGGACTTATATGAATTGAAATGGACTGTGTGCACAATAACAACAATGCTGTAGGATGATCAGTTATGAATACATTAACTTTTCTCAGCAATACACACCAAAACAATTGTGAAAGACTTATGTTGAAGACTATTCATCTCCAGAGAAAGAACTGATTGTTTTGAGTATGCAGATTGAAGCATTTACTTTCTTATACTTCTTGAGGTTTATTTTTTGGGGAAGAATCTATGTGCTTTTTTCAAGATATTATTATGCAAATATTTGCATGACTACACATTTGTTACATATCAAATTGTTGAGGGTGGAAGGGAGAGAATTTGAAACTCAAAGTTTTAGAAATGAATGCCAAAATTGTTTTTATTCCCTGTAACTTGGGAAAATGAAATGTAAAATAAAATAAAATACTTCATGAAAAATTGACTTGACTTTCTGAAATCCATTATCAAAAGAGCACCTGGAAAGAAACTTTCAAGAAATTATCAAGGAAAACTGCCAGGAAATCCTGAAAGCAGAGTCAAATAGGAATTGGAACAGTACACCTATCAACACAGGAAAGAGATCCCTAGAGAAAAATTCCAAGGACCAAATTTCAGGATTATCATGTTAAGGAAAGCAATTCAAATATTAGGGAATCACAATCAGGACTACAGAAGGCTTGGTAATTATATACATGGAATATGATATTCTGAAAAGCAAAGGAGCTTGGACTACAAGCAAGAATCATTAACCTTGGAAAAATGAACTATAATACATTAAGGGGGAAATATTTTTTTGATGAATTTGAAGGGCTTAAGACTCACAAGTAGAAGATTAGAACTAAACCAACAATATGATCTCTATTGTCAAGACTAAAGAGAAGCATAAATAGGTTAAAAAAGGGGGGGGAGGAAGAGTTAGGAATTCAGTGAAGCTAAATTGCTTACACACAGAGAGAAAATGATTGTAATTCTTAAAAATTTTATCACTAGTAGTATAGCTAGAGCAGCTATATATAGACAAAAGGTACTGTATAATATGAGTTTGAGGGAATGACATGAAAAGGGTTAAGGAAAAATTAAATTTTGGGAGCAGAAAGAAGGAAGATGTAGAATGGAATTAATTATTTCACATGAAGACGTCTGAAATACCTATTAAAGTGGAGGGGAATATAGTATACAATAGGCATTGCTTGAACCTCCCTCTCATCAGTATCAGATGAAAGAAGATATAATTTACACAGTCACTGATTGTAGAAATACATCTTATTTGACAAGGAAAAAGGAGGGGCATATATAAAGGAAATGGAAGTGAGAGAAGGGAGTGCTGATCAGGAGAGCTGGAAGATAGAAGCAAGACACTGATGTGGAGGGAAAGCATGAAAGGAGAGGACATGCAAGAGGAAGAAAATGATGGAGGGTAAAACACAGGTAGTTATAACTGTGAATGGGATGGATTCTTCACTAAAATGGAAACAGATAGCAGAGTGAGTCAAAAATCAAAACCCTACAATATGTTATTTACAAGAAACATACTTGAAGTTGAGAGACATATAAAGAATAAAGGTGGGGTGGCTAGGTGTCATAGTGGATAGAGCACTGGCCCTGGAGTCAGGAGTAACTGAGTTCAAATCTGACCTCAGATGCTTAATAATTACCTAGCTGTGTGGCCTTGGCCAAGCCACTTAACCCCATTTACCTTGCAAAAACCTAAAGAAAAAAAAGAATAAAGGAAAGGGACTGGAGCAGAACCAATCACATTTCAGCTGAAGTAAAAAACCAAAAAAAAGGAGTTGCACTAATATTGTTAGACAAAGCAAAAACAAAAATATCCCTAATTATAAGGGCTAAAGAAACTTCATCTTGCAAAAAGATACCTTAGATAATGAAGCAATATCAGTACTGTGTCTCTGATAAAGGTCTTTTTTTCAAATATATAGAGAACTGATTAAAATTTACAAGAATAGAAGTCATTCCTCAATTGATAAATGATCAAAGAATATGAAGAGGTTACTCTCAGATGAAGGTATTAAAGTGATCTATAGACAGATGAAAAAATGCTCTAAATAACATTTTTTGTAAGAAAATGTTGTTAGAAATACCAAAATGGCACATGAAGCTAGCATGTTCCCTGAGCTTTTCCCTACCAAAGATAAATGAAGCCTCTGAACTGACATTCAAGCTACAAATACCACAAAGAAAAGAGAAGATCCAAAGAAGTTTTCAAAAGTAGACATCATGGAGGATCTTCAATGAAGGTCTGTCTCTTTGGGGGGAAGGGGAAGTAAAAATCAGGAGGTAGGAGAACAGGAAAACCAATGGAAACCAATGGAAACCAATGGAAAATTTTAGCCTCAGTGCAATCCAGTTCACAATAACTTGACAAAAGCAGATATCCTAGCAGTTAGATACCAAGCCAATAGGGAAGATTCCCCACTCCCCCAACAAAATCTGAACCCTGGGAACACTGGGGCAAAAGACAGGACTGGGTTGGGAACAAACCACTGCCTATGTTAGGACCTAGATACAAAGGAGGAAACAAATCTCTATAAAAGCAAGGCCTGGACTTCATAGACAGAACCTTGGACAATGACACCCCCCCCCCCAAAAAAAAGACTTGGATCTATACTCCCTCTATCCCGGGATGAGAGCAAAAGCAACAAAGATGAGCAAAAAGCTAAAAGAGTGGTCACTATAGTAACTACTTTTCAGATAAACATGATAATGCCATGTCAGAAAAAAGAAATTAGTGAAACATCACTCACAGGGGAAATCTCAAAACAGTCTATGAATTGGATTCATATTCAAAAGCTCATAGAAGAGCTTAAAAAGAATTTAAAAACTAAAGAAGAGAAGAAGAAGAAAAATGGAAAAAAAAGAAATGATAGTCAAGCAGGAAAATTATGAAAAACTGACCAGAGAATTTGACACTTAAAAAAACCCAAAAAAGTAATTGAAGAAAATAAAACCCTAAAAATTAGAATTGAACAAATAGAAACCAAAGAATTTTTGTGAGTACAAGATTTCATCACACAGAATAAAAAAGTTGAAAAAAATTGAGGACAATGTAAAGTGCCTTTTGGGGAAAATGAATGCACTGGGAGAGATAATCAAGCAGCTAGGTGGTGTAGTGGATAAAGCACCAGCCTTGGAGTCAGGAGTACCTGAGTTCAAATCCTTTCTCAGACACTTAATAATTACCTAGCTGTGTGGCCTTGGGCAAGCCATTTAATCCCATTTGCCTTGCAAAAACCTAAAAAAAAGAAAAAAAGAGATAATCTATGAATCCTCATACTATCAGAAAACCTGGATCTAAAAAAAAAATGGATCTAGAAAACACCATGCAGGAAATTTTTAGGGAAAACTCTCCAAATCTGCTGGAATAAGAAGATAATAAAACCACTGAAAGAATACACAGAACCCCTCTAGAAAGAAACTCCAGGATAAAAACTCCAAGGGTTGTTATAGCCAAATTCCTGACTTCTCAAATAAAGGAGAAAATACTGCAAGCAGCAAATGGGAAACAATTTAAATAGAAAGATAACACAATTAGACTCATAACAGGACCTATCAGCCTCAATATTGAAGGACTGGAGCAGCTGGAATACCATATACTGGAGGGCAAATGATTTAGGATGACAACCAAGAATTTACTACCCTGAAAAATTCAGCATATATTGTTAGAGGTAAAAATGCATGTTCAATGAAATAGAGGACTTCCAGGTTTTCTTGACCCAAAGACCAGAAGGGAATATAGAATTCCATCATAAAATACACAACTCAAGAGATTCATAAAAAGGTAAATGAAAAGGGGAAGTAAGAAGCAAAACAAAACAAAACAAATGTTAGTCAAGATTATCAAATTTTATACAGTCCTAGAAGGGAAGATATAACACTTGTACTTCCTGAGAATTTTTACTTCTCTTAGTATAATTAAAGGTTCAAAAATAATTGAACAGATTGGACTTACAGGATATGGAATAGTTGAGTCTTATCCCTCCATTGAAGAGGTCCAAGCTGACATCACAATGTTTGAGACAAAAATCCAAGATGAAAAACAGGGATATTAACTCTAAACTTACATGTCTCATTGTCCTTCTTTAATTCTGCTGTGTTAATAAAGCTTAAAATTTTCTCTGCTGATGGCATCATAAACTGGGTGGTCCTGAATCAGTGTCTCCCATAACTTACAATCATTTGTAAAGATCTCAAGTGTGATGTTCAGAGCCTCCCATTACTTAGAGCCCTTTAAGATTCTTATACTTAATTAAATCAGGGTTTGAGTTAATCCATACTTCACTTAAGAAGGGGTTAAGTGTCCTGGGTGTGTGGGGGTAACTCGTGAGAGAAAATAGGCTGAGGGGGGAGAGGTGCAAATAGTTCATGAAATGATTAGACTTTGGATGATACTTTGGCTCATGAAGATTGTGCATCTTTGGGGGGTATTTGAAAAGAGGACAAAGGAAAAAATGATTATAAGTCGATGTAATTCAAGATTCTTGAAAAGTGTACTTCTAATGAGAGAGAAGAGGGGTGGGTACTTATTGACTTTGAGGCAATGCTGATTATCAATCAATCAATCAATCTGTGATGGTACTTTGACAAGACTTTGAACTTATCAAGCAATTCTGTAATCAATTGATTGAACTGTGATTGTTGATACTTGATTAATAGTACCTGAGTGATAAATAATACCAGGTGAAGAAGCACAAATATTTATAATTTTAGAGGGAAACACGTGAGTGTGTGAACACTGAGAAAATTCTATACAATAGATTTGTTTCATAGAGGGAATAAGATACATTCCACCTTGAGTTTAAAAATCTGTCCAACTCTTCAAGAAAGGGTCAGGGTGGGTAATGGAAAGATAAGGGAAGAAGGGACTGATAAAAGGGAAGGTGAAAATATAAGTGAAAATGAACTGTAAATTAAATTTTAAAAGTTAAAGGGGAAAGGGAGTAAAACTGATGAGGAAGAATAAGAGTAAAGGAAAGAGAAAAATTCAAAGTGGAAATATAACATGGAGGGAAATACAGAATTAGTAATCTCAACTGTAAATGTGAATAAATAGCAGAAATGGATAGCAGAATGGATTAAAAACCAGAATCCTACAATAATTTATTTATAAGAAATACATTTGAATCAGAGAGATACACACAGGGTAAAGGTAAAAGGATAGAGCAATATATATATTATGCTTCAGCTGAGGTAAAAAATAAATCAGGGGTAGTCATCCTGATCTCAGAGCAAAAGCTAAAATAGATCTCATTCAAAGCAATAAGGCTTGAAACTACATCTTCTTAAAAGGTACCATGCACCTAGTAGTATGGCATCCAAATTCCTAGAGGAAAAGTTAAGTGAATTATAAGGAGACATAGACAACAAAACTTTCATAATGAGGGTCTTCAACCTCTCTCTCACTCTCTCAGAACTAGATAAATCTAAGCACAAAATAAATTAGATGTTAAGAAGGTGAATGAATCTTAGAAAACTTATATGAGATATATCTCTGGAGAAAACTTAATGGGGATAGAAAAGGAAAAACCCCTTTTCTCTGAAGTGTGTGGCACCTATTCCAAAAGTTACCATGTGCTAGGGCATAAAAACCTTATTATCAAATGCAGAAAGGAAGAAATGATAAACACATACTTCTCAGACCTTGATGCATGTAATAGAAATTTCATGTGATTAAGGGTCACAGAAAGAGAAACTAAAAACTAAATGGAAACTAAATAACTTAATTTTTTTAAAGAAAGATTTTATTTATTTTGAATTTTACATTTTTTCCCCTAATCTTGCTTCCCTTCCCCCACTCCCCACAGAAGGTAGTCTCTTAGTCTTTACATTGTTTCCATGGTATGCATTGATATAAGTTGAATGTGATGATAGAGAAATCATATCGTTAAGGAAGAAGCATAAAGTATTTAACCTCAACTGACCTGGAGCAGGCCTTGGGAGCCCCTGAAACTGCAGCAGCATCTGCTTCTGGAAGCCTCAGCCCATGGTTGGTAAGGCCATCAGAAAGAGATTACAGGGATCTCTTTGCTATCACTGGCGCAGATTTCTGTGGCTTTGTTCATCTGGGCTGCAGTCTTGAGTCCTAGTTCCAGGAAAAGGAGCAGTACCACAATGGAGCAGGAATTCTTTTCATAATTCTAGGGCAAAAAGGATTGCTTATGACCAGAACAAACCTCTCCTTAGATCATAAGACCTTGGAAGATTTGAAAATTAGCCGATCCTTTGCCGTATCTCTGAAACAGCTGGAAAAACTCTAAAAAATTTGGGACAGGGCATCCTCCACTGGGAAACAGAGCCCCATCTTAACAAAGAATTAAAATCAAGTCTTAAATTGGGAAAAATGAGAAAATAACAGAAGGAAAAAATTACTATTGGTAATCAAGAAATACACACTCAGAAGATTATAGGTTGTACATCCAAAACCTCTAAGAATAAAAGGAATTAGTCTCAGGCCATGGAAGAGCTCAAAAAGGATTTGTAAAATCAAGTAATGGAGGTAGAGGTAAAATTGGGGAGAGAAATAAGAGTGATGTAGGAGAATAATGAAAGCCAAGTTTTCATCTTAGTGAAGGAGACACAAGAATACTGAATAAAATAGAATCTGGAAAAACATTCTGAATGAAATAGAAAAATTGGCCCAAAAACCAATTAGAAGAGTACTAAAAAAAAAAGATAAAATGACAAACAGGTAGATTTTATAAAAACCTGAAAAAAACTTTCATGAACTGATGCAAAATGAAATGAACAGAACCCGGAAAACATTACCCTATATCAGCAACTTTGAATATCTTATGATCTGCTTTGAATAACTTAGCTCTTTTCAGTAACACAATGATTCAAGACAAGTACAAAGGACTCAGGAAGGAAAATGCTATCCATATCCAAATAAATAACTGAATAACTAAATGCAAATGAAATAATTTTTTCCACTTTATTCTTTCTTGAATTTCTTTTTTCTTTCTTTTGATCTATTTTTTTCCAACACAATAAGAAAATCTGTTTTACATCAGGGACAGGGATGATCAACCTAGCAGGGATGGTGCTGCCATTGCAACTCAAAATTCAATAAATCTAGGAGCTTTTTAGGGTTGAATTAATTAAATGTATACCAAATATAGCAGGCAAAAGATGTTATAACTTTCCAAATGACCCTTGGCTGAAAAAAAATTCCCTCTCCCTGTTTTACATGTAGCACATGTATAAACTATCAAACTGTCTACTATTTTAAGAAGAGGAGATAGTAGGGAGGGAGGGAGAAAATTTTGGAACTCAAAATCTCATAAAAATGAATGCTAAAACTCTTATATAATTTGGGCAAATTAGGATGCTATTTAAAAATATTATGATGGGTTGGAGGATACAAACAAATGAATGAAACAATGGAGTATACATTACTAGGTATGAATATGGAATCAACCACTAAAAAGTACCACCAGGCTGTTTTCTGCCTTCAGAACAGAAAGGTTAAATGTTCCCTTTTTTGTAAAACTGTGTCCATTCATATTGTATTAAGTGTATGTTTTTAAATAAAAGCCTGCATTCATGATCAGTTCCAGAAAAGGAAACATGATATTCAGTAGGGCAAGAATGGCAGATTTACCATTCTGACCATGAACAACTCACAGACATCTTTATGAACCCTGGCTCTCCTCATAATGCTTGCTCAGACAACTTGTTGATGTTACTGCTGGACAAATATGATCTTCATGAACTCAAAAGTTCAGCTTGGACTCTGATAGACATTTATTCTTATTAAATTTGATCAAATTACATTTGACTTGATGTTAAAGCAGGTCAAGAACTCTTTATAGATATTTTATTTTTCCAGTTATGTGTTACGAAAGTTTTTTAACATTCATCCACTTGTATACTTTTAAGTTACACAATACTCTTTCATCCACCATCCCCCCCCCCCTTCCCCTGCCCTGGTCTCCAGTGGTGAACAGTCTAGTAAATGCTGTATATATAAATTTGTGTTTAATATGTTTACTTATTTGTAATTTTGTATAAGAGAAAATGGGACTAAGGGAAAAGAAAGAAAGAAAAACATGGGACAGGAAGGAAAAACATAAGAAAAAACTTAAAAATGTGAACATAATGTTCATTCTGATTCTGTTTTTTTTATCTAAATGTGCATGACCTTGTCCATAACAATTCTCTCAGGGTCGCCCTAGCTTTTTTGAACTACTGAGAATAGTTGCATCCATCCTATTTTTACCATATCATGCACTGTGATCAGTTTTAGGACTCATCTAATTCTTCTTTCTGTCTAATCAACCCATCATTTATGTAATGATAAAACTGCTGATTTTTATGTAAGCAAATAATATTTATTCCTATGCTTTCTACTTTGCTTCTTGAATCTGGCATCTGGATTTTTTTTTGCTACAGTCTTATTGAAGTTAGAACTTGAAGTCAGCATAAATGCAACTAGGAATCAAAGAAACAGAGATAAATAAGCACTCTATTTCATTCATGGGAAACAGACTTTCTAAAGACTGAGAAGGACTTCAGGGCAGAGCCAAGATGGTGGCATTAACTTAGCATGCTACTGGAGCGTTTTCTGACACAGACATTAAAGCAACAGATTTTACCAAAAAAATACAAGATTGAAACAAGTTCTCAACTGTAGACACCATTGAGGATCTTCAGTGAAGGTCTATTTCTTTGGGGGAAAAGGAAAAGTTAAACCCAACTAGGCAGGAGAGTAGGAAAGCAGGAGGCTTTAAGCCAGAGTACAGTCCAGGTCCTGGCAGCCTGACAGTAGCACAAGTCCAGGTAGCTAGATAGCAAGTCAATAGGGAGGGTCCCAACCTCAAACAAAGTCTGAACCCTGGGAACCCTGGAGCAGACAGAAATGAGTTGGGAACAAATCACTGCATAGGCAATTCCTGGGTTACATAGACAATATCTTGGTCAGTGATAAGCCAGGTATCAGATGCCAGCCTTAGCACAAAAAGCTTGAGTATATATACTCTCTGCACCCCAGGAACAGAATTTAAACAATCAAAAATGAGCAAAAAACCTAAAAGTTTGCCATCCATAGAAAGCTACTCCACAGAGAGAGATGAGAAAAATGCCACTTCAGAAGAAGAAAGCAGTGAAAAATTTCCTACATGGGAAATCTCAAAAGGGTCTAAGAATTGGACTCAAATCCAAATCTCATAGAACTTGAAAAAGAATTTAAAAACCAAAGAAGAGAGGAAGAAGAAAAATTGATAAAAATAGATGAGAGCAATGCAGGAAAAATATGAAAAATTGACTAAAGAAATCAATTTCTTTAAAAGTAAAAATAACCAACTAGAAAAAGAATATAACTCTTCAAAAAATAAAATAGACCAACTGGAAAAGGAAGCTTCCAGATCATTATCATATGAGTAACAGTCTGTGTGTGTGTGTGTGTGTGTGTGTGTGTGTGTGTGTGTGTGCATGTGTGTGTTTTCCTTTTTTATGTGCTATAGCTATATAAAACTTGTAGTGGATTGGATCAATCTTCCTGTCTGAATCTGTTTCTCCTAAGTCTTCCATGAGATAGCCTATGTTTTTATATATGAATGGAAACCCCTCTGAACCTCTACTTCAACAGTCTTGAAAGTGTTTTGGAAGCTACAGGTAACAATATCTTTCATTTCTTGTTCCTGATCCCTAGTCCCTTGAAACTCAGATATTCTACTTATAAATCCCATGTCACTTGTCTGTATGTTTTCACCCAGGTCCTGAGCTAAGGTCTCCTGATCTTCCCTCATATATAATATGAAACAAACCTCTTAATGGAAATCCGATTGACAAAACCCAGAAAGAGAAGCTAGGAGAACACTTATCTCAAGGTCTGTCTTAGGAGATTGTAATCATGGATATGCTGAGTGCAGAGCAGCAATGGTGGGGGGTGAGAGCCTGAGAAGCCTAAGATCAGCCCCAGAGGCATTCACTCTGAGAAAAAAAAACAGATTTATGGTCTGGGACTTGACAGAAGGGCTAGAGGGTAAGTTCCAGCCTCTAGCACCTCGTACTGGCCAGGAGGAAAAATAACACTCAGTGAGAAAAGCCTCTAGTACCCCCTACTGGACAGATGGATATATTACACTCAGGTAACAAAGCCTCTAGCAACCCTTGCTGGCTGGCCTATATATAGTTACTAAACCCAGTGAGTAAAGCCTCTAGGGATCCCAACACCAAACATCTGTGAAAAGCCCCCTCCCCCAACACAAGATCTTAGGAAAATGAAGAAAGGCCAGAAGAAATGGGAGTTCATAGAAAAATTACTATAAAGAAAAGACCCTAAATTAGAGAGATGTAAAATTTCTGAGGAGAATCTGATTTGGTCCCTAGCACAAAAAGATTTCCTTGAAGAAACCAGGAAGGAGTATAAAAATCAATTGAAAAATTAGGAAAATTTGGGAAAAGAAACCCAAGAGAAAGTTAACATCTTGCAACAAGAAAACAAATCCTTGGAAAACACAATTGAACAAATGAAAAAAGAAAATAGTTCTCTGAAAACCTCAATTGGTCAAATGCAAAACTCTTACAAAAATCGAATTGACTAATTGGAAAAGTAGTTACAAAAGGTAAATGAAAAAAATTCTTCTCTAAAAAAAGAGAATGAGTCTGTGGAAACCAATGACTTCAAGAGACAATAAGCATCTGTTAAACAAAGCAAAAATTGAAAATATAGGATAAAAATGTAAAATAGCTCATCAGAAAAACCACTGACTTTGAGAATAGATTGAGGAGAGATAACCAAAAATTACTGGTCTTCCTTAAAACACTGAAGGGAAAAAAGCCTGAATTCAGTATCACAGGATTTAGTGATAGAAAACTGTCCTGATATCATGGAACCAGAGGACTAAATAGTTATTGAAAGAATACATTGATCCCCTCTGGAAAGGGATTCCAAAATGAAAAGGCCAAGGAAAATTGTAGCCAAATTCCAGAATTATCAGATAAAAGAGAAAATCCTGCAAGCAGTCAAAAAGAAGCAATTCAGATATCAAGGAGCCACAATAAGGATTACACAGGGCCTGGCAGCATCTACATTAAGAGACTGAAGGGTATGGAATGTACTATTCCAAAAAACAAGGGAGATTGGAATGCAGCCAAGAGTACATTATCCAGCAAAACTGGGCTTTCTCTTCCAGGGGGAAAAGATGGACATTTAATGAAATGGGAGACTTCAAACTTTTCCTGATGAAAAGACCAGAGCTTAATAGAAAATTTGGACTTCAAACAGGACTTCAAGAGACACATGAAAAGGTAAAATAAAAAAGTGGGGGAGAAAAAAAGAAAAAAAAAACCTGTTGTCAAATAAGATGAAACTGGCTATATCCCTACCTGGCAGAAAAACTTTAATAACTCTAGAGAATTGTAAACCTATTAGAGAGAATGTAATTAGCCAGAGGAGATGGACATTCATGACTTACTTGAGAAACTGCTATCCAATAAGATTAAACTGGCTATATCTCTACCTGGGAAAAAGACTCTTATAACTCTCAATAATTATAATTCTAGTAGAGAGAATATACTTAGGGACACTTATACCCTTTCTGTGACTCAGATAGAATGATTTAAAAACAACACCTCCTTAAACGGGGAACAGTAAAGTGATAGGAGGATGGAGGAGACAGAATGGGGTAAATCTCATTACATTAAGAGATACAAAGGACCTATTAAAATAGAGGGAAGAAGGGAAGAGGTGAGAACTGCCTGAATCTTACTCTCATCAGATTGGCTTAAAATTAACATAAGTGCACTCAGTTAAATTAAGAAACTTAACTTACCTTTAAAGTGTTAGAAGGGGAAAATGGGAGGGGGAGGAAAGGGAAGAAGAATGGGCAAAGGGAAAGGGGGAAAAAAGGAAGGGGGTTGGATATAGGAGGGCAAACACACTGAAGGTGGTGGTATTCAGAAACAAAATACCAGGGAATATGGATAAAGGGGAAAAAGGGGAAAAATACAAACAGAGGGAAGATAACGTGGAGGGAAATAAAGAGTTAGTAATTATAACTTTGAATGTGAATGGGATGAACTCTCCCTTAAAACATAAATGAATAGCAGAGTGGATTAAAAGCTAGAATCCTACAATATGCTGCTTGCAAGAAACTCATTTGAAGCAGAGAGATACATATACAGTAAAGGTAAAGGATTGCAAAAAGATATAGTTTGCTTCAGCTGAAGTGAAAAAGTAGGGTTAGCAATCCTTATCTCAGACAAAGCACCTGAAAATGTATACTGTTCATTATAAAGTTTGAAGTATAAAAGGAAAGAATTTTTTGGAAGTGTTATATTTTGTATTTTGTGTTTTACCCAATTATATGTGAAAAAATAACTTTTATAAAATACCTGTTCTAAATTTTCCTCCCTTCTCCCTCCCCAACTATTCTTATTGAGAAAGTAAACAGTTTGATATAGGTTAAAGTATGTATTCATGAACACATTTTCATAAGACATTTTGTCAAAATTAAAATAGAAACCTATCCCCTCCTAAAAAGGGTATCAAGAAAAATAAAGTAAAAAAGCATGCTTCAATTTGTATTATGAAAATAATTATGAAGAGTATTAACTCTTTCTCTGGGAAAGATATCAATCTTCATCATTAGTCCTTCATACTTGTATCATTGTATTGCTGAGAAAATTTAAGTCATTCAAAGATTATCATCATACAATTTTTCTGTTCCTGTATACACAGTACATCTCATTTTGAATCTGCTCATGTATTTCCAAGCATTTATGACAGCAATCTGTTCATCATTTTTTATAGCAGAATAGCATTCCATCCTAATCACATGACCAAATACATGCCCAAGAACAGGCCAAACAGGGGACCTTGCTGATTTGGCTTCTCAGAAAATCCCAGGAGGATAAATTCAGTGAAATGTGTTTGGTTTCCTGGTACCATGAGGCTGACTTTACTGCCAGGAAACAAAAATATGAAGACCATGACATGAAAACAGCTATCTTTGTTTATGAAATGGAAAGAACTCTGATTCCAACTAGGCTCTGACTTCGAATTTCTAGGTTCTGTCCCTATTTCTGTCACTTTAGTACCTTGGAGTACTTGGAGTAGTCACTATTATCACCTCACTGCAAGACTAAAGATTTGGACAATGGTCTCTAAGATTTCTTACAGTTCGGGTAGTTTGAAACATGAGGAACCATATTTAGAATTGAAAATTTTATGAATACTATCTTAAATTTTCTTCAAGCATAAATGACCATTGAACAATGGGATAAAGAAGGAAATACCATGGACAGGGGAGGAGCATTTCTGTAGACAGCAGCAGACTGAGAAAGGATAGTGATCTGGTATGAGTGAAAGGGTTGGGTTGTTCCTTTCTCAACTGAAACTGAAAATCACATAGAAAAGTAGGGATCTAATTGGATATTTAGGACAAAATTTTACCCTCAGAAATTCCTGTAACAAAAATATACCTGTCAAAAGGGTATCTTGCTTTTCCTTGAAGAACTCCATGGAAAGAAAAGCTCTCAACTTCCTTAGGGAGCCTTTTCCATTCTGGATTTACTTTCACTTTCTATTGAGCAAAATCTGTTTTCAAGTTCTATCCAAATAGTCTCATTCTACTCTATGTTTCCTTGAAGAATTCCTTTCCTCTTGCATTTCTTTAAATATGTAAAGTTAGCCAATATTGCATATATTTTTTTCTCCTATAGTCCAAGCAACCCTAGTTTATTCAGCTGATCCAAATGACCAAATAGGTCATTCACCAACCTGTTTGCTCTCCCTTGTATCCTCTTCATATTATCAGTGTTCTCTCTAAGACATTGGGATGATCACCTCCTTCTTATTGTAAGTTTTGTTTCCTTTCATGTAGTTTAAGTTTTCTATAGGTTATTGTGTCTTTCATATCTCTGTTGATTAAAAATGGCTTTCACTGGAAACCTCCAGATCATTTCCTAATGATTAATTGTGTGTTCGAGTAAAGTGTTTTGGGGGGCCTTGTGAATTTTTCTATTTCTTTTGAGTTGAACAACCTTCTAGTATTTGGTGAACTTATTGTTTCTAAGACATCCCAGTGATAACTTAAGGCTGTATATATGAAAAGGTACCACTCTGAAACTGTTTCATCAGCTTTGAAAGGATTTTGGGAGCTCCAGGCCATAAATTTCCAATTTTTACTCCTATTCGTCAAACCTTTAAAATTCAGATATTCTACTTTGTAAAACCGATTCCAGCTAACAGCATATTTTTGTTTCTTTTCTTTGTTGCATTTTTTGTTGTTGTTGTTTTTTTAGGTTTTTGCAAGGCTAATGGGGTTAAGTGGCTTGTCCAAGGACACACAGCTAGGTAATTATTAAGTGTCTGAGGGCAGATTTGAACCCAGGCACTCCTGACTCCAGGGCCAGTGCTTTATCCACTGCTCCACCTAGCTGCCCCATTGCATTTGTTTTTTTAAAGGGGAAAAAGTTCACTGAAGGATATGCTCCATCTAATAATATTGTACATTGAATATGGTCTTGGTTTTTAAAAGGACTCTTCAGTGTAGATAGTGTATTTCTTGATGTCAGGTCTAAGACTTTTGGGTAAAGTTCACAAATTCAAACAGTTTCATGGCTGCCTAGTATATTTTTATATTAGCAAGAAATGTCAGGATCAGTCTGAGTGAAAGAGACATAATTTTTTGAAGATGAATTTGAACTCCAAAAGCACTGATCCTCAGAACCACAAACATATACTGAGTTCTTCCAATATGGAGAGGCAAGAAGCATGCATTTATTAAACATTTACAATGTGCTAGACACTGTGCTAAGAGCTAGCATTAAAATCATGAAATAAGGATGGCTAGGTGGTGCAGTGGTTTAGAGCACTGGCCCTGGAGTCAGGAGTACCTGAGTTCAAATCTGCCCTCAGACACTTAATAATTATCTAGCTGTGTGGCCTTGGGCAAGCCACTTAACCCCATTTGCCTTGCAAAAACCTAAAAAAAAATCATGAAATAAGAGGCATGAGGGAGGGAGGTGAAAGATACCAGTAAAAGGGAAGCATGGCAGAACCTGGAAATCCAGAGGCACAGAGGAGGAGAACAAAGAGTGATACATTGTTGCTCTTGACCAAAATGATAATTCCCTGAAGGAACTCAACAAAGGAAAAAAAGGAAGATGGCATAGGGAGATGCTGTTAAAGAGTAAAAATGTGCTGGGCACTGAAACATGACTTTAAAATCCACAGAGGAAGAAACACATCAAGGAGGGTGATGAAATGTCACTTTCCAGATGAGAATTCAATTCATTATCCTGCTGTGGGTTGAAAATCTCTGAAGAGCAGGAATTCATGATAACCTGATAGAACCATTTTCTCATTTGCAAAATTCTAATTGTTAAGAATTTTGTTTGTTGGTTTATTTACTTTCTGAGATCAAGTCTAAATTTGTCTTTTGTCATGTTCTCTCTTGCCTAAGGAAAACAGGTCTAATTTTTCTCACTAGCCTTGAAACACTTAAAGAAAGATTCTACTCTGGAAGAAGTAGCAGCAGAGAATATATATGTATTGTAGAAAGATACCTTGAAACCCCAAAGAGAAGATACTTGGAGTGATGAAGAAGAGGATTTTCTTCCTCATTTTGGGGGTAGTTTTGGTGATAGTAGCAAGACAAGATCATGATGGCCAGAAGAATCCCTTAGGAGGGCTGCCATGTCCAGATCAAAGAAGGTTTGTGCTGATTGATATCTAGTTTATCCCTTACTAGGATCCTCAGGTGTTTTTTTACTTGGATACACTGGATTTATTTTCCTAATCCACATGCAGACAAGCAAGATGGGTCCCAATAGGAGAACAACTATTTTTCCAATCAAGGTACTAGGGAGTAGCCATGAGGTGTTTGGAAATGGTTCCATAATCCTTAAAAAGTTATAGGCCTGGGGCGGCTAGGTGGCGCAGTGGATAGAGCACTGGCCCTGGAGTCAAGAGTACCTGAGTTCAAATCCAGCCTTAGACACTTAATAATTACCTAGCTGTGTGGCCTTGGGCAAGCCACTTAACTCCATTGCCTAGCAAAAACCTAAAAAAAATTAAAAAAAGTTATAGCCCTCCACCTATGTGATTTATCTATTGATTCTTTTGTTCTTCTACTACACTACACCCTATTTGTGTGAACTGGACCATGAAGCCCAACATTCCTATAAAGCCCAAGCTTCTTGGCTATCAAAAGCCTACTCCAACTAGAAGGACTGGGGAAACATTCCTAATTCTTTCTTACTCTCCTCTTTCCCCCTCCAAAACAAGTGCAGAAGTATTCCCTTCATGTCTTTCCTACAGATAAGTCCCAACCCTATAAAAATAGAATGGACTTAGTTAAATTTGAATAAAAAAAGTCATTATGCTTAAGTGATGCTAATCATTACAGCTACATTATTTGTATTAGTTTATTTTACTTTGAAAGATGCCATCTAAAGTTAAGGTGCGATATTTTTGTAATTTCTTCTTTTAAAAGAGTAAAAGTAAAGTTAAATTGTGTACAAAGCAAAAACAACAAAGACAACAGAGACTGAACTAGTATCTAGAAAGGGATGCTTGTTATGATTTTATAGTATGAACTGTTAGTATAAAATAACACACCCCTCCAAAGGGAAGAAAATGCAGTGATACACTTTCATACAAGGACAGAGATGATGCAGGGGAAAGAGGGATCAAATGAATAAGTCTAAATGTTTTTTTTTTACAATTCTTTGCAATGTCCCTTGTCTTTCTCTCTTAGGTAAAGCAAAATACATATATTCTTCTTAATGACAGCCCCTCAAATATCTGAAACTAATTATTTCTCCCATTTCCCATCATGATATCATGTATCCAATCTTGTTTCTTCCTTAAAACCTCTTAGCATTAATTTGGGTTTCTCTCTCTCTCTCTCTCTCTCTCTCTCTCTCTCTCTCTCTCTCTCTCTCTCTCTCTCCAGCAGCCTTCCCCATATCCTTGAAGGCAGATAAATGTTATACTTAAATAACAATTGTTCCAAGTCTCTGTATCAGAGTATGGTTGCACTGTATACCGCCCAACAACTGAGTATCACATACTTCTGCATATTACTCATAGTATAACTAAATTAATCCTAGCTACTTTTTAATATGTTAATTTTTGTTTTTGTGTTACAGATATACTCAGCAAAAGTCTGAGTACATAGCAGAATGGGGATAGGAATAAAAGATGTAAAGAAGAATAGATAGGAGAGGGGAAGAAAATTATAATAGAACCAGAAATAATAGAACTAAAATAGCATATCACCTGGTTTAATTCCTGTCAGGACCAAAAAGAGAGAAGAAAAAAAAGACTAAGTGAACAAGGTGGAGGAGATATTATAAAATCAATAGAGTTTACAATAAGACAATTGATAGAGAAAAGTAGTAGGTGATGTCTGTCAAAGAGACAACTGTACCTGAAGAATTTAAGAAAATCTGAAGTATGTTCATACACATTTCAATGATTACCCATACATCATATATTAATATCTGTGAAAGTAAAACCCACTATTTTGGTCCATAGATGGATTAAGCATCAAATGCTATACAGAGACTCTGTCTATTTCCTTATCCTATATTTCTTTCCAACATTCTCCCTAGATAATCCTACTCTATATCTGAAGATTTCCTATGATCTTGATTACCTTCACACCATGGAAAGTGATTTCAGGCTATCCATCAATTGATATTAGGGAAAGGATTCTTTCTATCAGCTCCTCTATATTTATCCACTCTCCCTTTCCCACTGAGTGTTGTGTGCAATCTACAGTGCCATTCAAAGAGTGTAGATTCAGGAGTCATCTACAGTTTGTAAGAAAAGGACCTTTTATAGCTCAATGCCTTAAGTCTGCGAGTAGGTAGTCTTCTCACTATTGCAGCTATCATTTACTTCTGGTTTAAGATTGTCCCTGGTGATGGGATTCTTCTTGGCTGTGATGGATTATGCCACAAAACACACATAGCATTTCCTTTATACATAGTCTAATCCATTGATCCATTACTTTATTTCTTAATCAGTACCAGGCAGGTTTGATGGCTGTCTCCTTAAAGTATAATTTTAGATCTGGTAAGACCATCAGCCTAACCATGAACAACTGACATTTTTTCCAATTATTTAAATCTGTCTTTATTTGTGCAAAAGTTGTTTGTAATTATGTTCATAGAATTTCTGGGTTTGTCTTGGGAAGTAGATTCCCAAGTATTTTATGGTTTATTTAGGTTTTTTTTTCAAGGCAATGGGGTTAAGTGGTTTGCCCAAGGCTACACAGCTAGGTAATTATTAAGTGTCTGAGGCTGGATTTGAACCCAGGTACTCCTGACTCCAAGGCTTGTGCTTTATCCATTGAGCCACCTAGCCACCCCATTTTATGTTTTTTTATAGTCAATTTAAATGGAATTTCTCATTCTGTCCTTTACCCTTGGACTTTTTAATTCATATATAGAAATGCTGTTGACTTTTATGGGTTTCTTTTGTATCCTGCTAATTTGCTGAAGTTGTTAATTGTTTCATGTAGTATTTAGCTGGTTTTCTAGACTTCTCTAAATGTATCATCATATATGCACTGAGAAAGCTTTGCTTTCTCATTGCCATTTCTAATGACTTCAATTGCTTTTTTACTTTCTAATTGCTAAAGGTAAAATTTCCAATACTTATATTGAATAGTAATGGTGATAATGGGTATACTTGTTTCACCCCTGACTTCACTGGATGCTCCTAGTTTATCGCCATTGCATAGAATAATTTGTTGATGGTTTTGGATATATATTTCTTATTATTTAAAGAAAAACTCCCTTTGTTATAATCTCTGATTTTTTTAATAGAAATGGATGTTGAATTTTGTCAGACTTTTTTTTAGCATCTGTTGAGGTAATTATATGATTTCTATTGGTTTTGTTATTGATATGTTCAATTATGTTGAATGTTTTTATAATATTGAACCATTCTTGCCTACTTGATAAAAATTATACTCAACCATACTGTATTTTCCTAGTAATAACTTGTGGCAATCTCTTTGCTAAAATTTTATTTAAGATTTTAATATCAATGTTCATTAGAGATATTGGTGCATAATTTTCTTTTTGTTTTGATTCTTCATAGTTTAGGCATCAGCCCCATATTGGTGTCATAAAAGGAATTTGACAGAACTCCTATTCTTTACAAAGTTTATATCAAATTGGAATTAATTGCTCCTTAATTGTTTGGTAGAATTCTCTTGTAAATCCATCTGCACTTTGAGACTTTCTTAGGGAGTTTATTGATGTTTTCTTCAACTTCTTTTCCTGAAATGTGGTTATTTAAGCATTTAATTTCCTCTTCTTTTAATTTGAGTAATATGTATTTTTATATATACTCATTCATTTCACTCAGGTTTTCAAATTTATTGGTATACAATTGGGTCAAATAGTTCTGTATTATCTTGCTAATTTCTTCCTCATTTGTGGCAAGTTTATCCTATCATTTTTGGTATTCTTTTTTCTTTCTTTAAATCAGATTAGCCAAAGGTTTCTCTATGTTATTGTCTTTTTCATAAACCAACTCTTTGTTTTATTTATTAGATCAATGGTTTTCTTTCAATTTTATTTATCTTGCCTTTGATTTTTCAGAATTTCTAATTTGACATTTATATAGGATTCTTTAATTTTTCTTTTTCTAGATTTTTAAAGTTGCATTCCAAATTCAGTGATCTTGTCTTCTTCTTCTATTCTATTCATAAAAGCATTTAGAGATATACAATTTCCCCTAAAAACTGCCTTGGCAGCATCCCATAAATTTTTAATTAATTTAATTTAATCATTGTTGTCATTTTCTTGGAATGAAACAGTTGATTTTTTGTTTTATCCACTCATTCTTTCTGATTACATTATTTAATTTCTAATTAATTTTGGATTATCTTTCATTGCTCTTTATCATATATAATTTTATTGCATCATATTTATTATTTCTTCCTTTCTTCATTTGATTATAAACTTATTAAGCCCTATGACATTGTCCATTTTGTTAGAGGTGTCAGGTATTGTAGAAAAGAAGTGTATTCCTTTATATACACCCATTCAATTTTCTCCATATCTAAATTTTCTAAGATTTTATTCACCTTCTTGACTTATGTATTTTTTCATTACATCTATCTACTTCTGATGGAGGGATGTTGAGGTCCCCCACTACTATAGTTTTGCTGTCTATTTCTTCTTGTAATTTATTCATCTCCTCTAAGAAATTAGAAGTATACCACTTGGTGCAATGCAAAATTATAGACCAATATCTCTTAGTATTGAGATTGCTTCATTGTCTATGTTACGTTTTAAGGGGATGTATTTTTCTTCTTTATTCCTTTAAATGAGATCTGTTTTTGCAATTTCTTTGTCTGAGATATGGTTTACTACCCTCGCTTTTATCACATCAGCTAAAAGACAACATATTCTGCTCTAATCTTTTACCTTTACTTTGTGTGTATCTTTCTGCTTTAAATTCATTTCTTCTAAGTAGCATATTGTAGGATTATGGTTTTTATCCACTCTGCTATCCATTTTTGTTTTATGAAAGAGTTCATTCCCTTTACATCGACAGGTCTAATTACTAATTCTTTATTACCCTCCATACTATCTCCAATCCATTTAGATTTTCCCTCTCTTCCTCCTGTCCCTCCGCACCAGTATTTTTCTTCTGAAAACTGCCTCCTTTAATCTGTCCCCTCTTTTTCTTCCCTCCTTCTTTTTCCACTTTTCCTCTTCTACCTTCTCTCTCTTCTATCAGTCCCTTCTTCTTCCCCACTTTCCCCTTTGACCTTTTAATACTTGAAAGATAAGATAAATTTCTAAACCCACATTTGTATATGTGTTATTCATTTTTTATGCAAAATCCAATTAGAATAAGATTCAAACAATTCTCATCCCACCCTTTCTTTCATTCTGCTGCAATAGTCCTTTGCACTTCATGTGATATAGTTTACCCCATTCTACCTCCCTTTCTTTCATTCTTATTACACTCCCTCCCCTTTTTAATGTCTTAATTAAAAAAAATCATTCTGACGAAATCAATTTATGTTTATACCTTTAGTCTTTATATATTCCTTCTAATAGAGTTACAATGTCCAATTGTTATGAGAATATTTCTCACAAGTGCGGATGTAACCATTTTAATTTTATTGAATAGTGGTCATTTTCTTTTCCCTTGTTTTTTTCCTTTGGTAACAATTAGCAACTTTAGCAAAATTGCAGGATATAAAATGAACCTACATAAACCCCAAGAATTTTAATATATTATCAACAACATATTGCAACAAGAGTTAGAAAGACAAAATTTATTTTAAACAACATCAGGTAACATAAAATACTTAAAAATCTACCTGCCAAGGCAGACTCAGAAACTTTATAAACACAGCTATAAAATGTTTTTTGCAAAAATAAAATTGGATCTAAATACCTGGGCAAATAGCAACTGCTCATGTATAGGCCAGGCTAAAATAATAAAAATGACCATTCTACCTAAATTAAACTACTTATTTAGTGCCATACTAATCAAACTTCCAAAAAATTACATATGGAGAAACAAAAAGTCAAGAATATCAAGGGATTTAATAAAAAAATGCAAAAGAAGGCGGTTTAGCCTCATTAGATCTAAAGTTATATTATAAAGCATCTATCAACAAAACTATCTGATACTGTCTAAGAAATAGAGTGGTAGATCAATGGAATAGACTAAGTGCAAAGAAGACAGAAAAAAATGATTATAGTGATGTGTTGTTTGATAAACCCAAAGAGCCCAGCTTCTGGGATAAGAACTCTCTCTTTGATAAAAATTGTTGGGAAAATTGGAAGCTAGTATGGAAAAAAACTTGGATTAGACCAACATTTCACACTCCTATAAGATAATATCAAAATGGAAGCAGCATTTAGACATGAAAGACAATATTATAAGAAACTAGGAGAACAAGGAATATTTTACCTGTCATATCTGTGGAAAGGGAAGCAGTTTATGAACAAGGAAGAGATAGAGAACATCATTAAAAGCAAACTGGATAATTTTGATTACATTAAATTAAAAACTTTTGCACAAACAAAACCACTCTAATCAATATCACAAGAAACGTTAATTGGGAAACAATTTTTACAACTAGTGTTTCTGACAAAGGACTCATTTCTAAAATATATAGAGAACTGAGTCAAATTTATAAAAAAAAATCCTAAGCCATTCCCTAACTGAAAAATATTCAAAGGATATTGCAAAGGCAATTTTCAGATGAGGAAATCAAAGCTGTCTATAGTCATTCACCTTGAGATTCATTAACAAACCCAAGTTTCTTGTGTTGGGGGAGGGGCTTGCTCACAGACCTTTGTGCTTGAGTCATCTATAGTCACACTTCTCAGATTACACAATATGGCCAGAAAGAATAATAGTCTATGTTGGAGGGGATATAGGAAATCTGGGGTGCTGTGAATTGATTCAACCTTTCTGGAAAGTGGTTTGGAATTGTGCCCAAATGGTAATGAAAATGTGCATACCCTTTGATCCAACAATACCCTACTGGGTCTGTAGCTTAAAGAGATTGTGAAAAAGGGTTAAAAAACCCCATCTATACAAAAATGTTTATAGCAGCTCTATAGTGGCAAAGAATTGCAAATTGAGGGGATGTTCATCACTTGGGGAATGGCTAAACAAATTGTTGTATAAGTAGTGATGGAACACTGTTGTCATCTTAGAAATCAGGAAGGATGAGATTTCAGAGAAGCCTGGAAAAACTTGTATGAATTGATGCTGAGTGAGATGAGCATAACCAGAAGAACATTGCACACCCAACAACATGGGGTGATAATTAACCTTGATGAACTTGCTCACTCCATTATTGCAATTATCAGGAACAATTTTTAGAGGATGTTTGACAGAGAATACCATCTGTATCCAGAGAAAGAACCATGGAATTTAAATGAAGAACAGATCTTATTACCTTCAATTTTTTTTGAAGTCATCTTATGGTTTACATAATTTTGCTATCTCTAATATTTTCTTTCCTCCTTAAGTTTTTTTTTTCAGTTTTCATCTATGCACATCATGAAAATCAATGTAAAGACTATCACATTGCCTTCTGTTGGAGGGAGGGGGAGCAAAAGGAGGGAGGGGGGAAAATTGTAAAAGTTAAAGAAAGACCCCTTTATAGTGGATCAGTGGATTCTTTCAATGACTATTTTGCCCTCTGGTTCCAAGATATCAGGGCAGTTCTCCTTGATGATTTTCTAAAGAATTGAATCCAGACTTTTTTTTTTGGTCCTGGCTTTCAGGTAGTCCAATTTTTCTTAAGTTATCTCTTCTGCATCTATTTTACAGGTCATTTGTTTTTCCAATGAGATACTTTATATTTTTATCTATTTTTTCATTTTTTTATTTTGTTCAACAGATTCTTGGCTAGGTTACATTAATCCAATTCTATTTTTCAGAGAGGTATTTTTTTAAGTTCACTTTTTCATCACCTTTTCCATTTGGTCAATTCTATTTTTTTTTTTTTTTAGTTTTTGCAAGGTAATGGGTTTAAGTGAATTTGCCCAATATCACATAGCTAAGTAATTATTAAGTGTCTGAGGTCAGATCTGAACTCAAGTCCTCTTGATTCCAGGACTGGTGCTCTAACCACTGTGCTACCTAGCTGCCCATGCTCAATTCTATTTTTAAAAGAACTTTTAGCTTTTCCAATTGTCCAATTGTATTTTTAAAGGATTTGTTTCCTTTTGTTGCTAGATGTTAATTTTTTCTTACATTTCCTCTTTAACTTTTTGCATTTGATTTTTAAAATCCTTTCTGAGCTCTTCTAAGAATTTTTTTCTGGGTTGGAAACCAATTCATATTCTCCTCCAAAGCTTCACATGGAGCACCTCTTTTTTTTTCCTTTTCTGACCTTGTGTTCTGCCCATCCTTTCAATGGACCGTGCTTTTCTCTGACCTTTCTATTTCACCTTGAGATTCTATCCCAACTTTCTTGTATTGAGGGAGGGGCTTGCTCACAGACCTTTCTGCTTGAGAATCCTGGAGACTTACTAACTGGCATGGGTCCCTTAGTTGTTAAGAACTCCAGGGAATTCCTAAGTGGACTGACTGAGGCTCTCTCTCTGGGATGTCTGTGCTCGGGATGTCAGCTTCCTTGGGTCATTGGGGAAGGGGGGGATACCTGGGGCTATCTATGGGCTGTTCACAGGCAGTCTAGTCACTGGGATAGCCCTACTAGATTGGAAATATCAAGGTCTCTCTCTCTCTCTCTCTCTCTCTCTCTCTCTCCACCAACTGTTAATCCTGAGGAAGTCAACCACACTCCCTGAACAGTTGGGAAAGGTGGGACACATTGAGCTGTCTTAGGGTTGTTTATCCAGGGACACCAGGCACTTCTCCTGGTAGGAACACTAGACCTTCGCAATCAGGATAAGGGTGTTCAGACCCTGCATGAGCTGAATGGGGAGTCCTGGATACTTATGCTGGAGCTTTCCCAGCTCACTGGAGCTGCTACAACCATCCATGCCACCAAATCCAAACTGGCAAAATCTCTGCTCCCATAGTTGAGGATTTTAGGCTAATCCCCTGCCTCACCCTATAACCCTGCACTGGGTTTCTGTTCTCTATGCTGGACTCACCCATGCTTTCCCAGTATCAGGCCTTGCTGAAAGATATTTCACTTTGATCTTTGGTGCATTCTTTTTACTCTGAAATCTATTAAGGGGCTTGATTATTGTCATTTTTGAGGGAAACCCAGGAGAGCTTAATACTGTTCCTTGGCTTCTCTCTACCATCTTGATTGAAAGTATGTGTTATTTCCTCTTTTACACAATGTGTCTGGGGTAGTTAGATAGTTCAGTTAATAGAGCATAAATCCAGGAATCAGAGTTCAGATCTGGCCTCAGATACTTGACAATTACTAGCTGTGTGACCTTGGACAAGTCACTTCTTCCTGATCTCATATCCAGGGCTTTCTTAAGTCATCTTGATTCATATATAGCCTTTGGAACTAGTTGACTCTAGAGGAGAAAGTGAGGCTGGTGACTTAGCACAGCACTCCAGGTCCAGAATACATGCATGTCATGGCATCGCTTCCCTGATATCATGGTCTTCTTAAGAAAGAAGGGAAAAATCATTATAAATAGCAACTATTAAAACTGGTAATGGATGAGATCAATCTTCCAATATTTGTTGAGTCTTGGTTGGTGAGGCTCTCCTGTGATAGACTAAGGCACACCTCTCTGAGTCTCTACTCCATCAGCCTTGCAAAGATTTTGGAGTTCCAGGAAATGATACCTTTCAGTTCTGCTTCCTATCTTTAATCCAGTGGAGGGAAATGAACAGCTCACATGCCATATAAAGCCCATAAAATCGGTTGCTCTGGTCCAGCCTTTGTACTGTTTCTGTGATGAGTTGCTGTTTCCAATTTCATTCCTCCCAAAAACTCCCTATCATGTCTGGTAATCTGAGCCTACTCTAGCATTAAGGTCACACAGAATTAAAAGCTTGTCTTCTCTTGGTACATTGATGAAAATAGTCTCCAAGTCTTCATAACATTTTTCTTTGATTTCACCAATATTTGCCACAGTGGGAACACCACTGATGAGGGTGGCATGGCATTTTCCTGGAAGTAGCAATAGCATTGCAATGAGCCTGTCATTCACTACTTTTGGTAGGCATTCAAAAATATGGACTAGATTAGTTTTGACTGCAAAACCTATCCTAGATTCATAGTGTTCCCCTTCACTGTGGCCATGTCAGAAAAAATCTGTATCCAGCTGACTTTAGTAAACTGGCCTCCATTTGCCAGTCTTGTTTCACTCAAGACTGTTTTTAGCTATGATACCACTGAGTTCTCTTACAACAAGAGTTGTTTGTCTTTCAGGTCTACTGAATCTTGAGTTGTCTATGAGTGTGTGTACATTCTATGCACCAATCGTAAGGGGAATCTTCATTGAAGAAATTTTTTTAGATTTTTTTGATGTCTCAACTGCACTGTGAGATTCCTGCCTGCATGGTCATCAAACCAGGGTTGGGTAAACAGAAATTTTTAGGGCACATTTTTTAGCCCTTTCCTCATATCACAAGATGAGCAGTGTGATCCTTAAAAAGGCTCCTCAGTTACCCAGGAGACTACCAAATCTCACTGCTGCTTTCAGTGGGGCCTGGGTCACCTGTGTGCAGGATTTTGACTACAGCTCCAAATGCTTTATCCCTTGCCTGTCAGCATAGGACTTCATTGACTATGAGGGGTAAGGCAACTCATCCCAGAAACAGAGCCATTGGAATCTGAACACAGACTGAAGTACACTTTTTTCTTTCTCTCTATTCTTGAGGTTCTCATCTTTTAAAGGGAGGGAGTGAGGTTTATGATTAGTCTCACAACAAGATTATTGTAATAATATAAAATAAACAAAAAATCTTCAATTTCTTTTTCTTCTCTTATTGCTAAAGATAACATTTCTAAATTTATGTTGAAAAGTAGTGGTTGTAATGGGCATTCTTGCCTCACCACTGATCTTTCTGGAAATGCTTCTGGTTTGGTTGATTTTATTCAGCTTTTTTACTTCTTGTTTATTTTATGATTAGATTCATCTAATTGAGATCCCCCACTTATATAGTTTTGCTATCTAAGTCTCCTTCTAATTCATCAGATTCTCCTTTAAAAATTTGGATTCTATGCCACTTCATGCACATATGTTCAATAATGATATAACTTCATTGTCTATGGTACCTTTTAAAAATATGATTTCCTTCCTTATCTCTTTTAAGGACATTTATTTAAAAATTCATATTTTGTAAGGTTTTGAGTTCCACATTTTTCCTCTCTTGATCTCTTCCCAACCTCCTCCCATTGACAATGAGAAATTTAATAAAGGCTACATACAATCACACACACACACACATACACTCACACATGCACACATTTACCCATGTTAATCATATTAACTTATTATTCATGTTGTGAAAGATTTAACACAAAAGAAAAGAAAACCAAGAGATGGAAAAAGTATAAACATAATATTAAAAAGTGAAAATAGTAGACTTTGTTCTGCATTCAAAATCCTTAGTAGGATTTTTTTTCTGAATGTGCATGTCATTTTCCATAACAGGTCTCTCATAATTGTTTTTGATTGTTAATATGCTTAAAGGAGCTGTATTCCATTATCGTTAATCCATCTCACAATGTGGGCTTTAATGTGCACAATATTCTCCTGTTGTTGTTCACTTCACTGAGCAGCAATCCTTTCAAGTCATTTCATGCTCTTCCAAAGTCCAGCCACTGATTTCTTTTTTTATAAGACATGATTTTTACTGGAAATTATTTGTAAGACTTACTTTTGCATTATTACAAATACTTTATAATAAAAAAATCAACTTTTAAAAAAAGGACTTTTTCCTGGAGTTATTATACAGTTAAGCAAAAGAATATATCTTAATATGAAGGTCATTCTCCAAGTATCAAAGCAGAAAACTTATGGGCTCACTTCATCAAAATACATTAAATACAAATGTATAGATACTTATTGATAAATATTTTCACAATTAACCAATAAAGCACAGCTACCTTTTTGGGTCCATCTGTGAATTTCTTTCCACAGACTGAATCAACCTTCAAGAGGAAGGGAATATTATCTGTATTTATTTCCAAAGAACAGCCAAATGGAATAGCTACAAAGTGCCCTGCTTATGTAAAATTCCAATAATTATTGGTAAGGTATTTCTGGGTTTTTATAATAAAAGGTAACCACACAAGTCTGGAAATAAATTATACATTGTCTACAGAATCACAGATCAATCAAATATCTACTTTATGTTTGTAGTGTCATCTCATTTAGGAAAATCCTGTACATTAAGGGTTTTCCCTGGGATGGTCTTTAGGATAGGTTTACTATATGTCTATTTCATTAGTGCATTTAAAAAGATTTAATAGATTGTAGATACAAACCAAGGTTGGTAATTGCAACATTTTGGACACCGTGTGTCAGATCTGAGAGTAAAAGGCTGAGAATTTCTTTTTAAGAACAGAAAATTAGCAATAATTTTGTTAGTCGAATAAACAAAAATTAACCCTGAATAAAGGTGCTGCTTCTTCCCATATGGAGCTATTGAGTTAACCGTAGTATCACTTTAACATTAGGGCAGAAGAAAATCATAATCCCATTCATGACTCTTTTTGTTTTGGATGCAGGATCAACCAGAGAAAGAGGACTAGGCACATTTATCATTCTTGATGGCAGGAACAATCATTAGATATTATAAAGATCATGTCAGACTTTCTCAGAAGGCGATGAACTCCAACAGCACCTCACAACATAGTGATCTTACTGTATTCTTCAGACCTCATACTTGAATGGATTTGTATAATCAGAACAGTTTAAAAGCTTTTAACTAATCAATAAAAACATCAATCCACACTATATTGCTCTCTTCCTTACAAGCTTTGAACATGGTTATACCAGGTTTTGCAACAGTGGAAATTCAAACTAGATATTAGAATCCCAAACCTCAGAGCTAGTGACCAACTTGCTCCCAGAGAGACAAGGTGACCTGTAAGGCTAGTACTAAAAACCCATGTCTCCTGACTCTCATTCCATTTTACTAACACTAGAAACACCACCCTGACTCAAATGTCAGAATTTGGAGCTGGATTATTTCTCTGATTAAGACATTCATTGCTATCCTATTTGAGTTTGTTTTCACTGGAGACTGATTGGATATTTACTCCTTCAAGCTCCCTAGCATTAGGTTAAATTTAAAGGTTCTTGGGTGTTCTCAGTTGTGGTTCTGAATCCTAGCTCAGATACTGAGTACGTGATCTTGGTTATGCCAACTCTTGGGCCTCAGTTTCCTCATCCATAAAATGAGGGAAAAATTCTAAGGTTTCTGCCAATTCTACATAAAAACAAAACATTGTTAGAAGAAACTGATTTAGTTATTAACATTATTATTTATGTGTCCTTGGAATGGGGTAAAATGATAGATTTCAGTGTTTGGGATTTACACTGTCCTGCTAGAACGTCTGCCAGATAAGAAAGAGGATTTCAGGTGCTCTTTCATATCTTTTCTGATTTGGAGGAACCACATTTAGCCTTGTGAAAATGGGTGTTCTAATTGATCTCTGCAGATGTACTTCTCTGAAACAAATAATTCTAGTTTTTTCCTTCATCTTTGATAATGTCTTTCTCCAACATTTTGAAATATAATTACATTCTTTCAGAATATATTAATGTCCTTCGTTGGGACAGAATCAGAAAGAAATAAAAAATATTTCATTATTTCAGATTTCTAAAGAGTCTTTGGTTCTAAGTACTTAACATATGTTTTTTGATAGTCAAAAATCTATCAAAACTGAAACTGATTCTTAGAATTAGATCTTCTAATTATAAATCAGAATAAAAATTAGACTTGAGGCTTCAAATATACTATGGCTACTGTGATGTTCTGAGGCAAATGAAACTCTAAGTGAATCAAACTAGTAAAGAAATAAAGATATTTAATCAGACATTAAATAATACAAAACTTTTAGCAAGACTGGAAACATTTTTTGATTGTTTTTGCTTTTTAAATCCAGGAATGCAATAGTAATGAAACATGAAAGAGAAATAAAATGATGTTAACGGACTCTTGTTGAAATCAGATCTAAAGACACTTACAAATGCTTTTTACCTCTTCTAATTAATGCCTATATCTGTTAAAATATTTTCTAACTTAAATTGGATTCAAGATCAAGATTTATGGGTAGCTTTTGGATTTTTAAAATAAAATTATGATCTTTATTTTTCCCATTTCTTTCCACACTTTCTTATTATTTTAAAATAGTATTGCACTATGGAAATGCATTCTGGCTCTCATCTTCATACAACAAAGCCAACAGATATAACACCAATAAAAATATAACCTAGAAACAATATTTAGGTAATAGAAAAATATGTTTTTAATATTATAACATTAGGAAATAGCTCTTTTTAAATTGATAATTTTGGTTCTCTATTAAAATTGTCCTTTACATTTTTTTTAGGTTTTTGCAAGGCAAACGGGATTAAGTGGCTTGCCCAAGGCCACACAGCTAGGTAATTATTAAGTGTCTGAGACTGGATTTGAACCCAGGTACTGCTGACTCTGGGGCTGGTGCTTTATCCACTACGCCACCTAGCCACCTAGCCACCCCCACCCTTTGCATTTTTTTTACAATGATTTCTACATTATATGGTTTAGTCTATATTCTGTGTTTGGAAATTTTTTTTTATTTTCTAAAATAAACTCTCATGGTGGCTAGGTTGTGGATAGAGCACTGACCCTGGAGTCAGGAGTACCTGAGTTCAAATCCGGCCTCAGACACTTAATAATTACCTAGCTGTGTGGCCTTGGGCAAGTGACTTAACCCCGCTGCCTTGCAAAAAAAAAATAAATAAAAATTAAAAAAAATAAACTCTCCTGGGGCAGCTAGGCAGTGTAGTGGATAGAGCACTGGTCCTGGAGTAAGGAGGACCTGAGTTCAAATCCAGCCTCAGATACTTAATAAATACCTGGTTGTGTGATCTTGAGCAAGTCACTTAAGCCCATTGCCTTACAAAAAACAAAACAAAATTAAAAAATAAACTCTCTTCATACTTGATGATTACCTCTCCAAAAGAATTTCCAAATAATGATCCAGCAAACTCAAACTCTAGTCAATCTAAGTATTCTTCAATAAATATTAACTTTCCTTTTATTTTTAATCTGCACTGGCAGGAAGAATATTCATTTCAAGAGTTTCCTAAACTAATTAAATCACAAGCCGATTTCCGCTTACCCTTCTCCCATCTCATCATCGTCACCACCAAACTGGTCCTGGCCCTATTCTTAAAAATAGCATTGGGTCAAAGTATCATTAAGTAACTGTATAATACATGTATGAACAATGGAATACCAGAAAAAAAATAAATCCCAACATTTGCTGATATAACTTCCCCAAACTTCTAAATACTAGGCTAAAAATAAAACCTGAATATTAAAAATTGTTCTCATTTAAATAAATACTCCCTAATTTAGTTTAAATGAAAATATTTTTGCCAAAAAATTCTATTTGCAAATGCAATATCTAAATGTCTAAGGCACAGTGTTTCCAGTCTGAGAGTTAAAAGGCTAGGAATTACTCCTCAAGAATTAATAATTGTTACAGTGAATAAATGATGCAGAAGGAAAAAGGTGTTCTTTCACATGTATACTGCAGTGTTGAGCACTCCACCCTCCCCAATTAGAAGTGATTAATCTCCATAATTAAGTGGATGTAAGCTATGTAGTCTCTGTATTCTTTGATGTAGTTTTGCTTATCTCCTTTTCTCAAGGCACCTTTGGGCAAGATTAAGGAAAAAAGCTTAGAACCTCACCCCAGAAGAGTGACTGAAGAACAAATCAAAGTCATCAGTGCTGAGGAGAGGTTGGTCTGCTTTGCTCTATCCTGAGTCATATTGGATTCATTTTCCAGGTTCACATAGAGCTGAGCTTTGGTGACAAAGGACACCTGGCTCCATCGAGATGACAATTATACTCTAGCACTCTGAGATTTTTCAACTCAAAACAGTAGATTCCATCATTCTGTGAGCAAAATGAACTCCTAGCTGGACCGAAGTGATCTCACATATTGAATGTTCAATTTAAAAGCCTGCTTAGAAACATTTCCAGATTAGCAGTGGTTGGAACTTTTTCATATCTATTAGCAAATAGGAACAATATCATCTATGAGAATTTCTTTCAATGGTGTTAATCCCACTCACTCACCTTAACTTTTATCTATCTATTTCAGGGCACTGCCGTGTACTTATGTTTGATAAATTTTGAGCTAGCAATAATACATGGCCTGTATATTTAGATCATAGAAAAACATTTTCCCTAAAAACATAATTCCTTATTTTAAATTACATAATGACTGGAAATGGGATGTCAATTTGGTAGTGATATTATAGCTAGTATTTAGTAAGGGTTCCTTGAAAAACTGTATTAATACAAGAAGAATTTATACATTTAGATTCTCACAGTCTATCAGTTAAAGCCAAATTTTAAATATAGTAACTACCATTGATTGTGAATACAGAAATGACACTTAAAATATAAAGGATTTTTTTTCCTTTTCAAGACAAGATGTTTGTAAGTAGAAAGCAATTACTTCACTCATATGTGCATTTGCAATTTATGCCTGCACATGACCCTCACTGTGTAATGACAGTGCCCTGGACTATCATGCAGATGTGTCTTTTCATGGAACAATAGGCACTTTGAGATGAACAAGACAAACCAAAGTTCATTTTCCTTTTTCACAAAAGAAGTGATTTGACCTTAATATTCTGTGTACTTTCTCTCAAGAGTTTAAGGAAAGGGACCAGAAAACCTAATTATCAGCATCTAAGATTTACAGGAAAGTTCCACTTTTAGCGTTTGATCATGACTTGCTCATATGCACCAGATCTCACTCTACTTGGAACGTGATGACTACCCAAAGGTGTACTCCCCCCCAGGATCCACAAATAGCCTCAGGCCTTCTTGTTCTTCTGCACTGGAGAAGTCTGACTTCGCAATTTTCCCCCACAATATCATCTGCATCCACTTTTGTAGCATCAATGAGTTTTAGTTGTGATTGCACAGAATCTTGCTGCACAGGGTGTCTGTTGAGTTTTCTTGATGATCCATCACCATCTTGTTTAATGGGTGTATCAAGATTCAGATCAACTTCTTTCTGCTTAGTGTCATCACACGGCTCTAGGATACTTTCGATTCCTGTTCATGTACTTCCCACTGAAGCATTTCTCTTCTGAAAGAGGTCAGAAAAACTGAATGACCTGGAGTGTCATGGACTATAATCTGATACTTTTGATTGCTGGCTTGCGTCCACAGGCACCAAGTTCATCTGGAACTGAGGCACTCTTTACTGACAGATCTGGCAACCTAAGGTGGATTTTGAGAGTTTGTTCACCTTTTCGATCCTCGTGCAGACATTCAGGTTCTCCAGGAATTGGTATATACATTGATGCAGATGGAGGCCTTTCAAAACATGGGTCACCAGACATGAGCTGCATACTGATCAAGGCTTTAAGAACAGAATTATCCTGTCTTGTAGTTTTGGTATCATAACCTTCTAGTAAGCAGCCAGGAGTGGCACCTCCTGATCCAGCAAACTCTGCTAGATTTAGATCTGCCAAGCCCAACTTTCAATAAACCTTTCCACCTTTTAACTGCTTTCTCAAGAGGCCCTGTAAATGCAAGGATCCAGAACTCCTGTGGCAGCACTTGTACTCATTTTGCACATAAATAAGAACTTCTTTCTCCAGTGAACACAGTTTGCTTGCACCATCTCCCCGGAAGACTCAGCGCTGAAGCTGTCACCTTCCAGCAGCCGCATCTTGCAGAAGAGGATTCCTTTGGCAAAGGGGATGACAAAGGGCACCGAGGAGAGCTCCTCCAGCTCGAGGTCCACTTTGAACTTGACTTTCTTCTTTATCATCAAGAAAGCCATTCGCCGCGCAGGCGGCGGAGAGGAGGGGGCGCGCTAGGGGCGGCCCGGCTGTTCCCTGAGGGCCCCCGATCCTCCTCTCAGCCCCGACCGGTGGTCGCCGGCTCCCCAAGCCCAGACCGGAGGAAGGATGCTGGAGCGACGGCGGAGCCCGGGGCGAGAAGCCCGGGAGAGGCGCCCGCCCACAGAGGGGTCTCAGGCTGGCCCCGGGGCCCCGGCTGCAGCTGGTATTCCCGCGGGTCCTCGATCATATTGCCCGTGTGTGTGTGATCTCTCGATCCAAGCGCCAATCACTGCTGCGGCCAAAGCCGCGGCCGCCCGGAGCGGAGAGGGCCACGGAGGGAGGCGGAAGGGTAGCGGGGCCAGTGCAGTCCCTCTGTCGCCTCAGCCACCGCCGTCCCAGCCACTAATTTCTTAAATTTATCACACTTTGTTCAACTATTCCCTAAGCAATGAACATCCCCTGAATTTCGAATTCTTTGGCATTCTGAAAAGAGCTACTTTAAATATTTTTTTTTTTTGTAAATTTGGGGTTTTTTCCCCCTCTTTCATAGGATCTCTTTGGGATTACCGACCCGGTAGCGGTATTACCGGATCAAAGGCTCTGGACAGTTTGATTCCTCTTTGAGCATAGTTACAACTTGCTCTCCAGAAACGTTGGATAAGTTCAAAGCCCCACTAACGGCATGTCAGAGTCCTAATTTTTCAACATCCCTTTCCAGCATTAGTAATTTTTGTTTTTTATCTTATTGGACAATCTGATAGGTGTGAGGTTATTAGCTGAGAGTTGTTTTAATTTGCATTGCTCTAGTCAATAATGAGTTAGAGCATTTTTTCTTTTTTATTTAAAGAAAGTTTTTATTTAGAGTTTTACAATTTTTTCCCCCTAATCTTGCTTCCCTCCCATCACGCTCCAACAGAAGGCAGTTTGCTAGTCTTTACATCATTCCCATAGTATGGATTGATCTGAGTTGAATGTGATTAGAGAGAAATCCTTAAGGAAGAAAAATAAAGTATAAGAGATAGCAAAATTACATAATAAGATAACATTTTCTTTTCTAAGTTAAAGGTAATAATCTTTGGTCTTTGTTCAAACTCCACAATTCTTTCTCTGGATACAGATGGTATTCTCCATTGCAGACAGCCCAAAATTGCCCCCGATTGTTGTACTGATGGAATGAGCTAGTCTGTAAAGGTTGATCATCATCCCCATGTTGTAGAGCATTTTTTCATATGATTTTAGACCACTTTCATTTCTTCATCTGATAATTACCTGTTTATAACATTTGACCATTTATCATTTGGGGAATGACTTGTATTTTTCTAAACTTAAGTCAGTTCTCTATATTATTTTATAAATGACTCTTTTATCAGAAGCCCTAACTGTGAACATTTTTTTCCCTTTTTCATTTTATTTGTTCAAAACTTTTTTATTTTAATGTAATCAATATTATCTATTTAAAAATTTTTACTGTTCCCCTTATCCTGACAGATAAACCATTCATTGTTCTCTTAATTGACTTAATTATTTCCTTTTATATCTAAATCCTATACTAATTTCATCTATATATTGGTCTAGTATATGAGATGTTGCTCTATGCCTAGTTTCTGAGGTCTTATTTTCAAGTTTTGCCCTCAGTTTTTGGTATTGTGTTAGCTCTTATTCCAGAAGTTAGAACCTTTGGGTTGATCAAACAGTAGATTATTGTGGTCATTTACTACTGTTTCTGTTGTACCTAATATTTTTCCATTAATTCACTTCTCTATTTGTTAGCCAGTACCAGACAGTTTTTAAGACTGCTGCTTTATAATATAGTGTTTGATCTGGTATAGCTAGGCCACCTTCCTTTGATTTTATTTTTCCCCATTAATTTCCTTGGTATTCTTGATATTTTGTTGCTTCAGATGAATTATGTTACTATTTTTTTTTCTTGCTCAGCTTTTTGGTAGTTTTATTAGTATGATGACACTGAATACATTTAATTTAGGTAGAATTGTCATTTTTGTTAAATTAGCTTGGCCTGCCCACGAGGAACTGACATATTAGCAGTTGCTTAGATTTGACTTTATTTGTGTGAAAACTATTTTCTATCTCATATTGTTTCTGGATTTGTTTGGGAAGTAGATTCCAAAGGATTTTATGTTGTATACAGCTTCCTTAAATAGAATATCTCTTCCTATCTCTTGCTGTAGTATCTCTTGAATCTCTTGTTGTTGGTCATATATAGAAATACTGAAGATTTGTGTGAATTTATCTCATATTCTGCTTCTTTGCTAAAGTTATTCATTATTTCAAGGAGATTATCAGTTGATTTTCTAGAATTCTCTAACTATGGTTGCTGGGTTGGTTCTTGTCCTTTGTTATTGAAGAAGAGGAAAATGACATCACTATATGTGAGAAAAATTACAGTGTGTTCAACTGTAGCGTTCAGACCACTATGAGCTCAGAATACTCTATCACAGATAGGATACAAATAGTCTATGTGAACACTTGGGTGACCACTGCCAACTTACATATGTCATGTTTTTGTTGACTTTTTCAAGTCTGCCTTCCTCATAGAGTGCAGCACCTTCACTACTGAAGGCATGAAAAACTGGGTGATCTTGTGCCAGTGTATCCCATGCTATACAACCAATTCTCAAATTCTTAAGAGAGACCTTCAGGATGTCCCAGTATCACTTCTTCTGACCACCTTGAGAGTACTTGCCTTGTGTGTCTCCATAAAAAAGTAAGCATACTTCTGGCATTCTAACTCCGTGGCCAGTCCAATGTGGTTGTATTCTGTAGTACTTTTGGAATGCTAGGCAGTTTAACTCAAGAAAGAACCTCAGTGTCTGGTATCCAATTTAAGTTGACGTGATTCAGTTTCTTGATATGTTGTTGTATTGTCCAGGTTTCACAGGCATACAGCAATGAAGTCATCACAACAGCTCTGTAGACCTTTAGTTTAGTAGTTAGTCTAATGTCACTTTAAGCACATTCTTTTGGAGCCTCCCAAACACTGAGTTAACTCTGGCAATGTGTGCATCGACCTCATTGTCAATGTGTACCTGGAAAGATGTGTACCTCCCTGGAAAAATATATACCTGCCAAGGTAAACGAACTTATCCACAGTATTAATAACTGCTGCATTTGCTGTAATGAATGGTCCCACATATAGATGGTATAGTGCTGGCTGATGAAGTACCTATGTTTTCTTGGTGTTAATTGCTAGACCAAAATTAGCACAAGCAGCTGAGAATTGATCCATATTTTGTTGCATCTCTGTTTCAGAGGCTGCATTGAGTGTACAATCATCTGCAAACAGAAGATCATGCACCAATACTCATTTCACTTTAGTCTTGGGTTGTAGCCTCTTTGCAAGTTGAAGAATTTGTTGGTAACTGACCTGAAGGTCATATTTAGTCTAGTTGAAGGCATTTGATAACATGGCTGAAAACATCTCGCTAAAAAGTATGGGAGCAAGGACACATCCATATCTCACTGCACTGATGATCAGGAAATCTGGAGAGCATAGACTACTATCCAGAACCCAGGCAAACATGCCATCATGGAACTGACTTACAATACTGATGAACTTCCCCAGGCACACAAATTTTGACATAATTTTCCAGAAATCCTCATGATTTATGGTATCAAAGACCTTGATAAGATCTATAAATATTGTATACAGACCTCTGTTCTGTTCCTGGCATTTTATCTGGAGTCGTCAGACAGCAAATACCATGTCAACTTTTCCTTGACCCTTTCTGAAGTCACACTGTTACTTGGAAGGAGCCTAATGGCATTCAAAACTTTTTATTCAGCTGGAACTTCAGCTAGGGACTAATTGACTTCAACTTGAGGTAAATGATCAGTGGCTTCTGCACTGATTGATGGTCTGTTAAGAACACCAGTGTTTAACCCATCCCTTTAGGATAATGGCCCTGTCATTAGTCAATGTGGATCCATCATTACTGAGTGACTGACATGCACCATATGTCTTTGGCACATAGATAGCCTTCAGGGCATCATAAAAGTACTTTGGTTTCTTACTATCTACATAAAACTGAATTTCACCTGCCTTTTTCCTGTACCAAGTATCCTGGATCTCTTGAAGTATTGCTTTCATTATACTTTTGATGGAATTAAATGATGCCTTTTTAAAAATGGATGAACTAGACACTTCAGGGGTGGAGACAAGATGGCGGCAAGAGAAGAGTCTCTCCTGGATGCTCTCACTGAAAATTATGACTCTAACTAAATTTTCAACAGACAGAACTCTGTTCCATGGGATTAGAGGTATGGCCACACCAGAGTGAAGAAACTTCAGCCTCCAAGGAACAGCCCCAGAGTGCCTGGGAGCCATGGCTCTTGGCAGCAAAAGCAGTTTACTGACCTGCACCCCATGGAGAACAAAGCACAACTTGGAAGATCAGCAGGGAGACATCTGCTAGAATGAGCATGAAGCCCAGGCCCTGAGTGTGGTCTTGGCACTCAGTGCACTTAGCATGGCCATGATACTGTCAGCAACCCAGATCCAAGAAACAGAAATAACCCTGTGGAGCTGGCAAGCAGGAGCATCTGGGCAGCTGCACCCTGAGTGCTCAGCCCACTGAAGGTAAGGGAGTGGAGGGAGATTTCCAAAGGTCTGTCCTCTGTCCCTGGAATAGAACTCTGGGGCTCTGACCACATTCAGATTCTGATCGCAGTCTAGGCCCCCTCCATAGAACAGGGACCTTCCCTCCTCAGCCCTGAGTGCAGGGTTGCACTTGTGATCATTCATAGAATAAGAGAGCAGTCAGAGCCTCACATACTGAAGTCATTGGGGGTGTGTCTCAATAAAACTCAGAAGCTCAGGAAGCATCCCAAAACCAGGTACAGACTGGGGAAATGAGTACAGAAAAAAAGGAACCTGACCATTGACAAATACTTTGTCTATGACCCCAAGGAGGATCAAAATGCTCAATCTGAAGATGAGGAAGTACAAGCTTCTGCATCTAAAGACTCCAAGAAAAATGGAAGTTGGGCTTAGTCTATGACAGAGCTCAAAAAAGATTTTGAAAATCAAGTAAGGGAGATAGAAGAAAAATTGGGAAAAGAAATGAGAGAGATGCAGGAAAAACATGAAAACAAAGTCATCAGCTTAGTCAAAGAGATACCAAAAGTGCTCAAGAAAATAGAATGTTAAAAACCAGATTAGGTCAAAAAGTTATTGAGGAGGAGAATGCTTTAAAAAGCAAAATTGGTCAAATGGAAAAGGAGATGAGAAAGTTCTCTAAGAAAAAAATTCTTCAGATGTAGAATGGAGCTAAAGGAAGTTGATGAATTTATGAGAAATCAAGACACTACTTCAACACCAAAGAATGAGAAATTAGAAGAAAATGTGAAACATTTCATTGAAAAAACAGTTAATCTGGAAAACAGATACAGACAAGATAATTTAAAAACTATTGGGATACCTGAAAGTCATGATCAGGAAAAGAGCCTTGACCTCCCTTTTAAAGAATTTCTATAGGAAAATTGCCCTGTTATCCTAGAAGCAGAGGGCAAAATAGAAATTGAGAGAATCCACTGATGTCCCCTAGAAGGAGATCCCAAAAAAACAACACCCAGAAATATTACAGCCAAGTCCCAGAACTCCCAAGACAAAGAGAATATATTACAAGCAGCCAGAACGACACAATTCAAATATCATGGAGCTGCAGTCAGGATCACACAAGACTTAACAGAAATTGCATTAAAGGCTCCTAGGGCTTGGAATATAATATTCTGGAAGGCAAAAGAGCTTGGAATGCAACCAGGAATCAACTACCCAGCAAAACTGAACATCCTCTTCCAGGGGAAAAGATGAACTTTCAATGAAACAGGGGAATTTAAAATGTTCCTGTTTAAAATGACCAGAGCTGAACAGAAAGTTTGACTTTCAAGTACAGGACTCAGGTGAAGCATAGAGAGTGGAGAAAAGGTAAATTATTAGAGACTTAATGATGAAAAACTACATATGGTTCTGCATAGAAAAATGATACTGATAATACTCATATGAACCATCTCATTTAATAGAGCAGGTAGAAGGAGCTTTTATAGATGGAGCACAGGAAAGAGCTGAATTTGAAGATACAATATATTGTAAAAATGGAGTTGATGGCTAAAAGGGAAATGTACCTGGAGTAAGAAAGGAGAGGTGGAATAGGTTAAGATATTTCATATAAAATACTTTTTTGCAATGAGCTTTTGCAATAATATGGAAGGGGGGGAAGGCAAGGGGGAATGAGGGAACCTTCACTCTCATCAGAAATGGTTCAGAGAACAAACAGCATACATATTCAATAGGGTACAGACAACTAGAGTAAAAAGGAGGGAAGGAGGAGGGTGAAGGAGGGATGTATGTGATAGAGGAGAGGGTAGGTAATAGAAGAGAATAGTCAGATATAACACATTTTCTTTTTTTTTTTTTTTTACTTTGTCCAAAGTGGTGGGATTGGGCAGTCTCTCAGGGACCATGGGGTTGGGTGCCTGCTGGGTCTCCGCGGTGGTATGTGGGCTTGGGGCCCCTTGGCCCTAGGGCCAATGCTCCGTCTGCTGCACCACTCAGTAAGTAACTTCTGTGATGGACTTATGATAAAGAATGTGATCCACCTGAGGCAGAACTGATGGTATCAGAATGCAGACTGAAACGAATTTTTTTCTTTTTCTTTTACTTTATTTTTCATGAAATTCTATATTTTTGTGGGGGGAGGGGGTATCATGTTTATTCTTAAACAAGAATACTTTAATAATGTATAAATAAAGTCATATTAACCATAAAAAAGACACTAGGAGGAATGGGAATTGATGGAAGCATGGAAGGATCTGCATGAACTAAGGCTAAGCAAAATGTGCAGAACAAGGAAAAATTGTATACCCTAACAGCAACAGGGGGGTGATCATCATCTTTGATGGACTTGCTCATTCCATCAGTGCAACAATCAGAGATTATTTTGGGCTATCTGCAATTGAGAATACCATTTGTATCCAGAGAAAGAATTGTGGAGTTTGGACAAAGACCCAAGACTATTACCTTCAGTTAAGAAAAAAACATTATCTTATGTAATTTTGCTATCTCTTATACTTCATTTTTCTTCCTTAAGGATATGGTTTCTCTCTCTCATCATGTTAAACTTAGATTAATGCATACCATGGAAACAATGCAAAGACTAACAGACTGTGTTCTGTGGGGGGGGGGTGGGGGGAGGGAAGCAAGAATAGGGGTAAATTTGTAAAATTCAAAATAAATAGAATCTTTCATTGAAAAAAAATGGATGAACTATCTTGCTGGTAAACCCTGTGGAGTTCTCATTTCACATTTAGCAGCTTCTGTATTTCCTTACCATTGTTTCACCAAATCAGTCTTGCTGTTTGTTAGTGTTCGGACCCAGGTGAGAAAATGCATTGCTGTACAGCAGATCTCTGAATATGCCCAATATTTTTCTGCTCCACTGCTGCAAATTGTGTATGTTCATTCAGTTTTCCCCTCCAACAAACTGCTCCTGCTCAGAAAGACACCCTAATCTCTTGACAATAATCCTTCTAGTAGTCATTTTGCCTTGGAGTTGCCACTTTGGTTTATTGTGTATATTTATCTTGGAGAGGATGATTTTGTGTTCAGTCCAACACTCTGAACCACTTAGTGTCTTTGTCATTCTCACATCCTGTCCATCTCTTCTCCTTATGATCACATAGTCTATTAGATGCCTATGCTTGCTACAAGAGTGCATCCAGGAAGCTTTATTGTGTTTTGGTAAATAGAAGACAATATTTGTGATGAAAAGTTCATGAAATGCACAAGTCTTCAGTATTTGGTCATCATTATTGTTGCTGTTTTTAGCTCCATTCTTCCAAAGGACTCCCTGCCATGTCTGATAATCTGAGCCTTCTCTAGCTTTAAGTCATTTAGAATTTTAAATTTATCCTCTTTATCTACATTGATGATAAGGGTCTCCAGGTCTTCATAAAATTTTTATTTGACTTCATCAGTGTTCATCATGGTAGGAGCATAGGTACTGATAATGGTGGCCTTACATTTTCCTGGAAGTAGCAATCTCATTGTCATTAATCTGTTGTTCATTCATTTTGCTAGGCATTCTAGAATGTTGACTAGATTACTTTTGATTGCCAAACCCACTGCAGGTTTACAATACTCCCTTTAACTATGGCCACTGCATAAAAATGTTTATCCAGCTCTGATTTCATTTAGCTGGCCTTCATTTGCCAGCTTTGTTTCACTCAGGGCTGCCATTTGTTTAAAATACCTGCTGAGTTCTCTTGCAACAAGAGTGGTTCATCTTTCAGAATTATTTGATCTTGAGGTTTTTATAAGCATATGCATGTTCCATGTACTCATGGCGAGTGGAATCATATTTGTTGCAGGTTTTTTTATTTTTTTATGTGTGTGTGTGTGTGTGTGTGTGTGTGTGTGTGTGTGTGTGTGTGCCTGGACTGCCCTGTGGGATCCTCACCTGCCCTGGTTTTCAGGCCAAGGTTTGATAAGGATATAAATTTTAGGGCATCTTTTCTAGCCCTGTCCTCACAGGAGGGGAGCAATACAGTCTTTAAAAGGGCTGATCAGTCATTGAGGGGGCTGTTGAATCCCCCTGCTGCTTTTAGTGGGGAAATGACTCTATCACCTGGCTTGCCTGTGTGCAGGGATAGAAAACAAATTTTGTCAAAAGTCTTTTTAACATTTATTGAGGTAATCACATGCTTTCCTTTAATTTTCTCATTGATAAAATCAATTATTTTATTGTTTTTCTAATATTGAACCTTCCCTGCCTATAAAACTACAGGTCTAAATACTAACCAATCATGGTGTATTATCTCAATAATCACTTGTAATCTCTTTGCTAAATTTTTTTTTGTTTTGTTTTTTGCAAGGCAATGGGATTAAATGGCTTGCTCAAGGCCACACAGCTAGGTAATTATTAAACATCTGAGGTCAGATTTGAACTCAGGTACTCCTGACTCCAGGGCCAGTGCTCTATTCACTATGCCACCTAGCTGCCCTCTTTGCTAAATTTTTAAAAAAAGTTTTTGCATCAATTTCCATTAGAGATATTCATCTATAATTTTATTTTCTGTTTTGTTTCTTCCAGGTTTATGTATCAGTACTGTGTTAGGATCATAAAAGGAATTTGGAAAATCTCCTTCACTTATTTTTTCACATAGTTTTATTGTTCTTTGAATGTTTGGTAAAATTCACTTGCAAATTCATCAGACCTAGGAGATTTTTTTCTTTGCCAGCTTATTGATGTATTTTTAAATTTCTTTTTATGAAATGAAATTTAAACTTTTTGTTTTCTGTTTTGTTAATCTGAACAGTTTGTTTTTTGTAAAATTCAACCATTTCACTTGTGTTGTCATATTGCTGTCATACAGATGGGCAAAATAAATCTGAATTATTACTTTAATTTCTTCCTCACTGATGGTGAGTTCATTCTTTAATTTTTGATACAGTAAATTGTTTTTTTCTGTATAAAATGTATATTAAACAAAAGCTTATCTATTTTAATAGTTTTTAATAAACCCAAATAAATATTTTAGCAATTCAAAAATTTGCTTACTTTGAATTTTATTAATTTCTCCTTTGATTTTTATAATGTCTTATTTGGTATTTAATTGAGGATTTTATATTTGTTCTTTTTCTACCTTTTCATTGATCTCCTGTTTCTTTTTTTAATTTAGAGGTATAAAATTTCTCATAATAAATGCTTTGGCTACATCTTAGAAATTTTAGGTTATGTTAATTTTATGTCTATGCTAATTTTGGTTTACATCATTGTCAGTATATTTTTTCATGTATTAATTATTTTAGACCTGTCTTGTAAAAACAAACTTTCAAAATAAACCTCTTTTATCTGTCCTGATAGAAGTGAAGAGGAAAACCTCAGGCTCACAGTCCCTATTGGTGTGGCATTGTCAAGGCAAATATGTTTGGGACTCAAAATTCAATGACTATTTTCTTTTTCTTGTGATAAATTAATTAAACATTTGTCCAAACATCAATGATGTGATAAATTTCTAAACAATGCTTGGTTTATTTATTTACTTTATTCTTCTTTCCATTTATGTTTTTATGAATGTCTAGAGGTTTGTATTTGAAGATCATATTTTCTGTTTCCCACAATTTAATTAACAAAATATGCAAGTCATGCCATCATTCATTTGTTGTCATGGTTTTCCTTGATTATGAAGGACAACAATCAAATCAATCAGCTTAAATACAAGTTTTTTGGAAGTTTAGCCTTTGCCATCTGGGCTGCAGCTAGGATGTAGGTATAGTTCCCTAAGCATCACCACCCTCAGCCTCCAAACTTCTCAGAGTTGCAAAGAGGCAACTGAAATTTTGGTTCATTGTGAAAAATTAGAAAGCCAGTGTTATGACTGTGCTGAGGTAGCAAAATTCTGGGAAAGATACCAGAGTCCAGGTTTATTCCTGTAAGAACTGCTGTACTGATAAGATAATGGTCACCTTTTTGTGTGAGTTTAATTGCTTAGAATTTCAGTTTTTCATTTAGTTTGTGTATTTTTTTAAATAAAAAAATTTAGCCTGATCCAAAATCCAGGATAATTTATATTCATTTATGTCAATGGTTAAGAACAAAAGTCAAAACTGTTAAATACTAAAGATGAAACTGCATAGGAATGGATCCTTCAATTTTCAATGAAACTTTTCTTCAAAATAAGTTTTATCATTCACGTGTTAGAATACCACATTAGAGGTTATATTCTTGAAGTTTGTATTTTATTTATCAGTAGCACCTATGTGCTACTGATATGATATAACCATGATGACATTTAAATGCATTTTTTGTAATCTTTCTTTCTTTTCCTATTTATTTATTTATGTGTTTATTGTTTGTTTGTTTATTTATTTATTTATTTAGAATTTCACAACTTTCTCCCCATTCTTGCTTCCCCACCCCATCCCCCACAGAAGGCAGTCCTAGTCTTTATATTGTTTCCACAGTATACATTGATCCAAGTTGAATGTGATGAGAGAGAAATCATATCCTAAAGGTAATAGTCTTTCATCTCTGTTCAAACTCCACATTTCTTTATACATTGCTAAAATATGCTTGTTTAAGAGTAAGCATAATATCCTCTCCCCCACAAAAATATAGAACCTCATGAGAAATAAAGTAAAAGAAAGAGAAAAAAAATGTGTTTCAGTCTGTGTTCTATACCATCAGCTGTCTTTGTTGGATTTTATTCTTCATTCAATGTCCATCACAGAAGCCACCTCCGTACTTTTCCACAGTTGCTGCTGCTGACTGTAACTTCCTCCATCCATTCCTCCCCACTATCATATACTATATTCTCTTTCTCCCTTCACCCTATCCTTCTTCCAAAATGTACTGTAGGGCAGCCTAGTGGTGCAGCAGATAAAGCTGGGCCCAAGAGGCCCCAAGTCCACAAACGACCCCAGAGACCCAGCAAGCACCTGGTCCCATGGTCCTGGACAGGCCACCCAAACCCAGTACCTTGCAAAAAGTGAAAAAATTAGTGCCTTATATCTGACTATTCTCCCCCTCTGCCATGGGACTGAGGGGGTGGGGTCCCTGTTCTATGGGGGGAGGCCTAGACTGCATCCAGGATCTGAATATGGTCAGGGCCCCAGAATCCTGATCCAGGGACAGAGGACAGACCTCGGGAATCTCCCTCCACTCCCCTATCTTCAGTGGGCTGAGCACTCAGGATGTAGTTGCCTGGAGACTCCTGTTTGCTGGCTCTTGCTTCCATTTCCTGGATCTGGGTGTGCTCACTGCTGTAACAGTTCTGAAGGCCTGGGCTTCAGCTTGCTCTGCCAGAGTTCTCCCCACTGATTCTCCAAGTTGTGCCCGGTACTCCCCGGGGTGCAGGTCAGGAAACTGCTTCTTCTGCCAAGAGTCGTGGCTCTGGCGCATCACCCCTCTTATCCCATGGAATAGAGTTTTTCCACTATTTTCCAGATTACCTTGGGCTGGAGAATTGCCTCACTGGATCTTTCTATGGGTTCTATGTCTCAAAAATTTAGTTAGAGTCATAATTTTAAGACTTTTGAAATATTTTGGAGAGAGCACCTAGGAGAGGCTCTTCTCCTACTGCCATCTTGGCTCTGCCCCCTTGTTTTTTGTAATTTTGTTGAATGTGATCTCATGTTTCCTATTCACTTCCAAACCTCCAAATTCAATCACTAAAGTTTTATATTATGTTGTTAGAATATGTTTTTTTCTGATTTCATCCAATATAATTTTCAACATTCACCTTTATTTTATTTTTTGAGTTCCATATTTTTCTACTTCTCTCCTTTTTCTCTTCCCTCCCTTTGATAATGAGAAATTTAATGTAAGTTATACAAGTGTAGTCATGTTTAACATGTTTCCATATTTGTCATGTTATGAAAGATGTATCAGAAATAAAGGGGAAAAATGAGAAAAATATAAAACAAGTTTTAAAAAGTGAGACTAGTATGTTTTGGTTTTAATTCATCCTCAATGTATTTTTCTCTGATGTGCATAGAATTTTCCATCACATGTCTTTTACATTTGTCCTTGATTATCAAACTGCTAAGAGCAACGAAGTCCATTATAATTGGCCATCACAAATTGTTTCTGTTAACATGGTCAAGGCTCTCTTGGTTCTACTCACTTCACTCAGCAACAATTCATGCAAGTTTTTCCAGGCTTTTCTGAAATTCACCAGTTCGTGATTTCTTATAGAACAATAGTACTATAACATTTGTTATAGAACAAAAATTTTTTTAGCCATTTCTTAATTGATAGCCATCCCCTCAATTTCTAATTCTTTGTCAGTACAGTACAAACTATTATAAACATTTTTGTACTTAAAGGAGTTTTCACTATTTTTATGATCTCTTTGGATGCAAACTTAGTAGTGGTATGAATGAATCAAAGGGCAAGTACAATTTTATTGATCTTTGAGCATGGTCACATTTTTCTGTAGAATGGTTATTTCAGTTCACAATTCCACCAACAGTGCAAACTCAAGAAAATGAAACAATAGAAGAATTTGTAAAATACCTTATTGCAAAAACTACAGACCTCAAAAATAAATCCATTAGATATAACTTAAGAATTATTGGAGTAACTGAAAGCCATGATCAAAAAAAAAGAGCTTGGATAACACCTTTTAGGAAAATATAAGGGAAAAATTTGTCCTGATATCCTAGAACAAGAGGGCAAAATAGTCATTGAAAAAATTACATTTATTACCTACTGAACGAGACCCCAAAATGAAAAACCAAGGCATATAGCCAAAGTCCCAAATTATCAGACCAAAGAGAAAATACTGCAAACAGCAAGAAAGAAACAATAAAAACATCAGGGAGCCACAATAAGGATTATACAAAATCTGTTAGCATCAATATTAAAGGACTGCAATATGATATTCTGGAGAGCAATGGAGATTTGTTTACAACTAAGAATCACAAACCAGCAAAAATCAGTATACTTTTTCAGGGAAAAGGATGAACATTCAATGAAATATATGACCTCTGATTATTCTGAAGAAATGACCAGAATACAACAATAATTTCAATATCTAAATATGTGATTCTAAAGAAACATAAAAAGGTATCAGGGGAAAGAAAAAGTTTGTTATTCAATAAGATTAATATTATTTAATTTGTACATGGGAGGATGATATTTGTTACTCTTGAAGACTGAATCTCTGTTAGAAGGTGGATACTTGTGGGGGTGGCTAGGTGGCACAGTGGATAGAGCACCGACCTTGGAGTCAGGAGTACCTGGGTTCAAATCCGACCTCAGACACTTAATAATTACCTAGCCATGTGGCATTGGACAAGCCACTTAACCCCATTCCCTTGAAAAATCTAAAAAAAAGGTGTATACTTAGAAGGTGTGGACATAAATTCATTTTAATGAGATGATATAAAAGACTAAACATTGAAAAAAGGTTTTTGGCAAAGAGGAGAGAGGGAGGCAGAATAGGATAAATTCAAGAGTTGCAAAAGACCTATTATAGTAAAGGGAAAGAAAGGAAGGGTTGAGAATTGCCTCAATCTTACTTTTATTGAATATGTTTCAAAGTACAAATGACAGATACACTCACTTGGGTTTATCTTACACTACAGGGAATTAGGAGGGAAAAGGAAGGGATGGGAAGAAGGACTGATGAAATGGATGTTGATAAGGAGGGTAAAAATATGAGGATAAAAGGAAATGAAAAGAGAGCGTTTGATAACAGGGAGAATAGTTTAAGGGACTTGGCAGTCAGAAGCAAAATATTGGTGAGGAGGGATAGAATGAAAGGAAAGAGAAAAATATGAAGATGGGGAAGATAGGATGGAGAGTATTACAGAGTGAATAATCATAACTGTTAATTTTAATGGGAAGAATTCTACCATTTAAGGGACTTGAACAGCAGAGTTGATTAAAAACCAGATGAGTCAATTCATATTGAGCATTCATTAATTCCTACATTGTTCCAGGGATTGAGTTATGTGCTTTGGATACAAAAACAAATATGAGATTAGCTCTAAACTGTAACTACTCACAAAATCCATGGGTCCAGTCAAAATTCTAGTATACATATAAGCAAATATTACACTTTAATTTTAATGGGAATGGGGGATAATGTTAACAACTTGGGAAGTTTGGAATTCTTGTTGGAGTTAGAACTTAAAGTTGGGCATTAATGGAACTGGGAATCAAAGAAATGGAGATAAGAATGATCATTTCTCTCTTCTATGTATGGGAAATGGCATTTCTATAGGCTATGAGGGAAGAGATGGGAACATCATTTCAAGTAGATGAACTTGACTGGGGGCAGTTATGTGAAATCAGAGCCTGAACCTCTGTTGGTCCTAGATAATTAAGTGTTTTAAACAGATGAAAATTCTATTCTATCCATAATAGGGAGACAGTAAGGCATTTTAGGCAAATTAGTGAAATGATGAGATCCATATATGATGGTAGCGATAACCAAGATGATCAGAAAAGCAATTGGATTTTGAACAACTGTACTCATTCAATGCCTCATTGTGAAATGGAACTGATCAGTCTATATATTCAGAACTTCAGTTACATCAGGTCAAATTACACTAGAAAGGCTATATGGTATCAGACAAAAGACAAAGAGGTAATCATGAGAGATTTGGTTACCACACAATAAACTTATTTTTAATTACTGCAACTTATAATGTCATCTCCAAACATATGCAGGAATTGGAATTTAGAATGTTAATGATGAAATCTCATATTGATTTTTTCTAATTTTTTCTTTCTTTCCCTATGCTGTACAATAATTCAAAATTTACAAATACATTCATATAAAAATTGATTTCTTGTATAGAAGGAAAAACCATTTCAAGTAGTCTGGACAGGTCTTCCAATTCCTATTTCATAAATGTTGAAGTTGAAAAATAAAGATACTAATAAGTGACTTGAAACTGGCACAAAGTTTTTAGTTGCTAGGCAGGCGATAAAATTCTATTTTTTTCACTGGAATTCTTGCACTTTTTTGAGCTGAAAAATGTCATGAGAAAGCAGGATGCTTTTAATTAATTGTAATTATCGTAGAAACACAGGAATAGAGGCCATGAAAATTAAAATCATGGAAATTTATATTCACCAAGAGCAAAGTGAGTTGGAAAGGTTGAATAGAGATAGCTTTCCAGACTGGGGGGGTGGGCAATCTGAGAAAATGTCTAGAGCCAAGAAATGGAGTGTCTTGTGAGCAGAACAGCAAAAAGGCTAGTATCATCAAAACTAATAGTTCATCCTGTAGAGTAAGGTATTAGTAGATTGGAAACATAAAAGACTAGGTTATGAAGAGATTTGAATGCTCAAAAAGAGCATTTTCTATTTGATCCTTCAGGCAATAGGGAAGCACTGGCATTAACTGCTTAGGAGGAGTGATAGGGTCAGACCTGAACTTAAAGAAAATCACTTGCAAAACTAGATAATGGATAGATTTGAGCAGGTGAGAAAACTGAAGAATTCTTTTTGCACCCCCCCCAAAATACAAGTATACAATTCTAAGGAGGAGGAGGAGTTAGTCCCATCACTAAGAAGAGGCTTTTCTCATAATGAGCCTTCTAAAGGCATCTTTTATGTCCTTATTCTTTAGTGTATAGATGAAAGGGTTCAACATTGGGGTGACCACAGCATACATTGCTGAGGCAACTGTGCTCGTCCAGGAAGACTGTATAACTGCAGAGCTTAGATATACTCCAAACGCTGTGCCATAGAATAAGGAAACAATAGAGAGATGAGATCCACAGGTAGAAAAGGCTTTATATTTACTCTCAGTAGATGGGACTTTTAAAATGCAAGAAAAGATCTGACTGTAAGAGAAAAGGATTCCTGTGACAGGGATAATACCCAACAGACCAGAAACAAAATATATCAAGACATAATTAGTGAATGTGTCAGAACAAGAAAGTTTCAGAACCTCAGTAAGATCACAAAAGAAGTGCTGAATTTCATGATCTGAACAGAAGGAGAGACGTGTTACCATCATACAGTGAAGAAGGGAGTCTAGACAGCTTATTATCCAGGAAAGTAGCACTAGCAGTGTACAGAACTGAGAGTTCATTATGGTTACATAGCGTAGAGGATGACAGATAGCCACATAACGGTCATATGCCATGGCAGTGAGTAGAAAATGATCCACACTAAGAAAAAACATTAAAAAGTACATCTGGATAAGACAGTCAGCATAGGAGATGGCCTTGTTTTGTGTAAAGATGCTCACCAACATCTTAGGGACTGTGGTGGATACTGCACAGATATCCACAAAGGACAAGTTTAACAGAAAGAAGTACATAGGGGTATGGAGGTGTGAGTCAGCAACAATGGTCAAGATTATGAGCATGTTTCCAGCCACTGTGACCAAATACATTCCCAAGAAGAGTTCAAAGAGTGGTCCTTGCTGATTTGGCTTCTCAGAAAATCCCAGGAGGATAAATTCAATGAATTGTGTTTGATTTCTTGGTACCATGGAGCTGACTTTCCAGCTGGGAAAGAAAAAATGATGAAAAGCTAAGGACCTGCATTTATTGACCTCCAAGATAACTTTCAATTCAGACAACCTTTCAAACATAAAGAACCATATTTAGAATTGAAAATTTTATAAATGCAATCTCAATTTTTTTTTCTAAGTATAAATAATCATTGAGCAGTGGGATAAAGAAGGAGATGCCTTGGGCAGGGGAGGACATTTTCTGTATACAATTAACTGACTCTTCCTCTCTGGGTTTGCTTTCACTTTACTTTCCATTGAGGAAATATCTACTTGTTTTCCTTCTACCCTTTAATTCATGGAAGAATTCTTTTTTTGGCCTATATTGCATTTATTTTCATTCCTATAGGCCAAGTAACTATTCCTTCAGCTGATGCATGCAAATAGACCATTTACTGTCCTTATTTCTCTCCTTTGTGTTCTTTAGAGATTATGAGTGTTCTTACTACTTTATGGTATCCAGAACTAAATCCAAAATTTCAGATGAAATCTGACAACTTGGGGTAATTGCCTCCTTCTTATTGGAAGCTTTGTCTCCTTTAATGTAGTTTATAGATTTTTTTGGTTATTTTATCTTGCATATCCCTGCTGACACAAAATGATTATCACTGGTAACCTCCAGATCATTCTTCTTTTGGTTTTTGTGAGGTAATGGGTTCAATGACTTACCCTTGGTCACACAGCTAGTAAGTATCAAGTATCTGCGTCCAAATTTGAACTCAGGTTCTCCTAAATCCACAACTGGTACTCTATCCAATGAACCACCTAGTTAGCCCCTTCCAAATCATTTTTAAATAAATGATCTTTTAAAGTGTTCTGATGGCCTTGTGTGTTTTTTCTCTTTCTTACATGCAGTAGCAACTATAAAATGATAGTGGATGAGATCAACCATATAGTTTTTGGTGAACCTATGTTGATAATGCTCCCCTGTGATGCTCTAGGGCTGTATACATAAATGAGCACCTCTCTGAAACTAGTCCATCAGAAATGAAAGAATCTGGGAATTCCAGGCAATAATTCCTTTCAATGCTGACTCCTATTTTCTAGTCCCTTGAACCTCAGAGTACAATCTAAAATTCATTCCAACTGACTGCATGTTTTAGGTTCCTTTCTTTTGTTGCATCTGGTTGTAAAGGAGGAAAAAAAAACTCCCTGGAGGATATGGCCCAGGTAACAGTATTTTAGATTGAATATGGTCACTTGTTTTATGTGACTATTCAGTCTGGGAAGGTGTTTCTAGAAAGAAGGCATTCAGGTCCCAGTCATTTGGGTAGAATTAACAAATTAAAATAATTTCAGGGCTTCCTGGTGTATTTTTATGTTGACAAGAAAAATCAGGAAGAGTAAAAGAGAGAATTTCCAAAAAATGAATCCATATTTCAAAAACACTGAACTTCAGAATTAAAAGTACATACTGAACTCTTTCTACATGATTAGTCAGGCAGCATACATTAATTCAACATTTATTATGTGCTGGCCATTGTGCAAAAAGTTAGCATTACAAATTTAAGAAATAAGAGATGTGAGACAAGTAAATGTTAACAGAGGCTGGAAATGCAGACTTATGGACATGAAGAGATCAAAGAGTGACACATAGCAACTCACCAAAATGGGGAATTCCCTCAAGAAATTCAACAATGGGAAAAGGAAAATGGAATAAGGGAATACTATTTCAGGGTGAGAAGGTGCTGGGCACTTAGTTATGACATCAAAATCCACAGTGTAAGAAGCACAGCAGGGAAGATGATTAAATATCACTTTCCAGATCAAAAGGCATTTTCCTGCTATTGCTTAAAGATGTTCTATGAGGAGGAACCCACCACTTCCAGATAAAACCCTTTTAAAATTCAAAAGCCTCTATTTGTAAGAAGTTTGCTTGCTTTCTGAGATCTGGTCTAAATTTATCTTTTTTTGCCATGTTCTCTCTAGTCAAAGTAAAACAGCTCTAATTTCTTTCACTAGCCCTCAAATACTCCAGAAGAAGTATGAGCAGCACATATATCTAATTGTAGAAAGGTGCCTTTAACCCCCAAAGAGATGATATTTGGAGAGAGAGAGAAAGAAGAGCATTTTCTTCCTCATTTTGGGATGGTGTTGATGGTAATTGGAAGACTGGGCTGTTCTAGACAGCCAAATCCCTTAGAAAGGTTGTCATGTCCAGGCCAAAGGAGGTCTGTGCCGATTGAGATCTAGTTTATCCCTTATTAGGATCCTCAAATGTTTTTCGCATGATTAGGATATACTCTAGATTTATTTTCCTATTCCACATTCAGACAAGCAAATTGCATCCCAAGAAGACAACTGTTTTTCCATCAAGGTTGTAAGGGGTAGCCCTGAAATGTTTGAAAATGATTCCCTAATCCTTAAAACGTTGTAGGTGTCCACCAAAGTGATTTATCTCTTGATTTTTTTGTTGATCTGCCATTCCCTAGTGCTTCTCCACTACATTCTACTTGTGTACCTTGGACCACGAACCCAAACTTTTTCTATGAAGTCCAAGCTTCTATGTGATCAAAAACCTATGCCTAAGACTACTCCAACTAGAAGGACTGAGGAGGAAAACATTCCTCATTCTTTCTTATCCTTCTCTTTTCCCCTGTCAAAATAAGTTCAGAGGAATTCCCTCCATGATTTTTCAACATATAATTCCCAACCTTATAAAAACAGAATGGACTGAGTTAGATTGGACTTATAAAAGAAAGTCATTTTGTTTAAGTGGTGTTAACCACTACAGCTATATTATTTGTGTTAATATATTGACTTTGAAAGATGTCTAAAGTTAAGTTGTGATTTTTTTTGTAATTTCTCCTTTCAAATGAGAAAAAGTAAAGTTAACTGTGTCCAAAGGAACTAAAACAAACTTGACTGACTGAACTGTATCAAGAAATAGATAACATTAAATAGTATGAACTGTTAGTATAAAATAACACACCCCTCCAAAGAGAAAAAAAGGCAATGATACACTTTCCTACAAGGACAGAGATAATCCATGGGAAAGAGAGATCAAATCAGTAAATCTAAATGTTATTATTAATTTTTTGCAATTATTTGCATTGTCCCTGGTCTTGTTCTCTTAAGTCAAGTACATATATATGTATTCTTCCTCATGATAGTCCTTCAAATATCTGAATCTAATTATTTCACCCATCTCACATCATATCACATATTCAAACTTGCTTGTTATTTAAAACCTATTTTCACATCTGTTTGGGTCCCCCCCCCCAACAGCAGCCTTTCCCATATCCTTGGAAGACAGATAAGTATTACACTTAATTGACAAATTCTCTATGTCACACTGCAGTTGCTCTGTATACCACTGAAGAACTTGGTACCAAAGATTTTCTGAATACTACTCATAGTAGAGATAAAGGACTAGCTACTTTTTATATGTTAATTTTTGTGTCTGTGTTATAAGTATATTCAGCAAAAGTCTGAGTTTGTAGAGAACTGGGAATAGGAATAAAAGGTATAAAGGAAGAACAGATAGGATAGGGGAAGAAAAATTATATTAGAGTCAGGAATAATAGAACTAGAATAATAGATTACCTGGTTTAACTCCAATCAGAAGCAAAAAGAAAGAAGGAAAAAAAAGACTAACTGAACAAGGTACAGGAAAGATGATAAAATCAATGGAAATTACAATAATATAATTAGTTGAGAACAGTAGGAGGTGATGTCTGTCAAAGAGTCAACTGTACCTGAAGAATTCAAGGAAATCTGAAGTATGTGCATAGGCATTGTAGTGATCACTCATATATATTGTAATATCTATGAAAGGATAGGCCACTATTTAGGTCCATGAATGGATTAAATATCAAATGCTCTAGAGAGACTATGCTTATTTCCTTAACCTAGCTTTCTTTCTGACATTCTCCCTAGGTAGTCCTGCTCTATAATCTGAAAATTTCCTATGATCTTGACTACCTTAACATTATGGAAAGTGGTTTCAGCCTACCCAGGAACTAGTATTAGGGTAAAGATTCTTTCTATCATCTCCCCTATATTTATCCACTCTTCCTGATCTGCTGTGTGATGTGTTCAGTCTACAGTGCCATTCAGAGAGTAAAGAATTTGGAAATATGGAGTCATTTACAATTTGTAAGAAAAGGACCTTTCCATAACCCAGTACCCTGTTCTGAGAGTAAGGACATAAAGCCTGTCTTTACTAGGCTTCCCATTATTTTATCTATCATTTACTTCTTATTAAAGATTCTCCCTGGTGATTGGATTCTACTTGCCTGAGATAAATTAGATCACAAAACATTCAATGCATTTCTATTGTGATGAAATAAGAACTTATCTTTCTGAAATGATTTAAGAGTACTAAAAAATTCCACAAAATGATATCATTTGAATTTCTTAAAAGGGCCATCATGTCAATAGGGAAATTTTATCTCTTTTTTTGTGCTTCATGGTCCACCAAAACCATATTAGATCAAAGTTCTATTTTGAATAAATGGCAAAAGTGAAACTTGAACCTGACTCTGATGGAAGTATTTTTCTACTCTTCTTTCTTTTTTCAAACTTCTGGGATTTCAAGTCAACCCTTTACTGGGGTTGAGACTGTTGACTTTGGGAGGTTCTGAGCAACAATATTCAACTACTCTTTTCCCTGTCTTCCCACATACTCTTTTCCTCTCTTTGTTCCCATCAAATACCCCCTCCAATAACTTACTGAACATCACAAAGGCAACAGGTTTGTCTGAGTATATCTGTTGGAATGAACAGGAAGGCAGAAACTCTAGGTCTCAGAAAAGTGAAGTTTCAGGTAGTTTGACTGATATCTCAAAGAGGCACAAGCAAATGCCCTCCTGTTTTATGGAGGAACAGGAAGAATATTTAAAATTTCTAGGACGTAAAAACCTCAATCCCCTTTATACTTCATTAGAAAAATAATGTAATCATACTTCTGATTCCTTTCCCCTTAGGGGCAGGAAATTAAGGCAGAAAGTTTCCTAACAATGAGAGTTGGCCAGCATTGTCCAGGAAGTTACCAAACTGCAGATTTTGAGAAAGAAGAGTTCCCATGATGCTCTTTGGACCAATCTGAATCATAAACTATATTACCAAGAAGCAGGGGCATCACATCCTATTGCAGTTGTTTAATTGCAATTTTTTTTTTGCTTGTGCTGAGCCAAAATCTACCTCCTTGTGGATTATCACATTTTGTCCTCCTATCTTTTTAGGGGTATGTAGAATTAGTCTAAGTGCCCTTTCAAATCAATAAAGATAGATGTCATGTCAAATGAAGTCTTCTTTTCTCTAGAGCAAGCACCTTCATCTCTTTCAGGGGATGGGAACCTCTTGCCCACAGGCTGAATTAATTGGCTCTTGCCAAGGCAACTTCAGGTGGTACTCAATGTTTAATAAGTATAATAACTTTGTAGGCATCAATTAATTAAAAGTTCTAGCAAATCTAGCCCAAGAATGATGTTTTAAATATCCAAATATCCCTTGTCAGAAAAAAAAGTTTTCCAAACCCTTCATAGTCCTCATGCATATTGTCTTTGTTGCTTTGCCTTCCCACATTTTTCTTTTAAAATTAATTTGGAATCACAATTTAAGACCAGACATTTATTCCTATTAAATTTAATCTAATTAGATTTCCTTTGTTATTATAGTTGGTCAATTTTTTTCTTTAACAAAATACATATAGCTTTATTAAAGGTTTATTCAAGGTTCATCTCAGTGAACCAAAATTGATTGTAACTATTTTTATTGATATTTCATTTTATTTTTCTAATTTCAGGTTATGAAAGTTTTTCAATTCGATTTTTTTTCATTCAGCCACTTGCACATTTATGCTACACAGATTTATTCCTCCTCCCTTCTGCCCTGTCCTCAGTAATGAACAGTCTAATGAATGTACTATGTGTAAATTTGTGTTTAGCTTGTTTAGGACTAAGAGAAAGAAATAAAATCATGATATAGGAAGGAAATCATAAGAGAATTTTTAAAAAAGGGAACATAGTGTTCATTCAGATTTTGTAATTTTTTATTATGTTGTTCTGTTTTTTTTCTGGATATACGTGGTACTGTACCAGGTTTTCCAGGGTTGTTTTAGTTCTCTGAACTGCTGCGAGGAACTTACAATATTATTGTTAATTTGTACAGTGTTCTTTTATTTCTGCTACCTTCTCTCAACATCAGTTCCTATAATTCTTTCCATGCTTCTCTAGAGTCTGACCATTCATGGCTTCTTATATAATAATAGTTCTCCATAATTTTCATATACAATGACTTCTTTAGTCATTCCACAATTGATTGGTATCCCCTTAATTTCTAATTATTTGCTACTACAAACAGATTTTTGAAGATGTGGGACTTTTCCTATTTTTAATGATTTCTTTTGGATATAGGCCTAATATTGTTATTGGTGGATCAAAGAGTATGATCAGTTTTATTGCTCTTTTGACATAGTTACAGATTGCTCTTCATATTTAGTATATTAGTTCGCAACTCCAACAGGGCATTAATGTCCTAGTCTTCCTACTCTCTTCAATCTTGATCATTTATCTTTTTTGTCAACTTAACCAATCTATAGGTGTCAGGTGGTATTTCATGGTTCTTTTAATTTGCATTTCTCTAATCAATGATTTGGAGCATCTTTTCTTATGACTGTATATAGCTTTAATTTCTTCATTTTAAAACTGCCTGTTCATATCCTTTGATCATTTATCAATTTGGGAATGATTGTAACCTTATAAATTTTATTCCTTTCTTTAGATATTTTAGAACTGAAACCTTTATCAGAACCATAGCTGTGAAAAATTTTAAAGCTTTCTTTTTTCCTTAAAATTTGGTTGCTTTGGTTTTTATTAGTGTATATTTTAATTTTTTATTAGTGCATATTTTATTAGTACATATTTTAGTTTAATATGGAAAAATCATCCATTTTGTACTTTATAATGTGTTCTCTTTCTTTTTTAGTCATATAATTCTCCCCTTTCTATAGATTCAAAAGACAGAGTATTTTTTATCTGTTAATGGGTCTGTGGTATTGTCCTTTATGTCTAAGTCCTGTATAGTTGGCATTGTATTGTCTCCCTTCAATGGAAAAAGGCGGAATGTTTATACCCTCCCACAAGTACAGAGATCATCCAGGGGAAAGTATGATGAAATATAGAGAATACTTGTTACAACACATTAGCACAGCTTGTGGAAATTCTTTTCCCAGATTTTCTTTTCTCCCATTCGTGGACCCTTAATGAAATTCTTCCTAGTCATGCTGTATTTTCTGCCTGTAATTCTTGTAGAGTTCCAGTGCCGTAATTGATAGGGAGTTTTTCCTTCCAACAATTATAAACATTTTTTTCTTTTTTTGCAATTCCGATGTATTATCCCCAGTCTTGCTCGGCAAGGTCAAGCAAAACACATCTGATCTTTCTCATCCTTGTCCTAAAAATATCTTAAGGTACTTGTCTCCCCTCTCCCACATCATAATATCACAAATCCAATCTCACCTGTTCTTTAAAATCCATTTAGCTTTTATTTGGGTTCCTGTCTCTCTGTCTCTTTCCCCAGCTCAGTCTTCCCCACAGGCTTAGAGACAGATAAATTCATAAACTAACTGATTTTTAATAAGAGTCACTTGTTTGACATTTGTTCTCAAAGGGGACCATGAAATCAGGAATGTATGCCATGACATGTAAGTCAACTGCAATTAAGTGAGTAAGGGCTGTGCCAAGTGTGAAGTTTTATTTTCTTGTCTAGAATCATCTGAATCCAGAGGCCCAATATGGATCAAGAGACCTGGAGATGACCATTTTTACAGTGGGATACTTTGCCTTTTTGAAGGAATGGTCTTTTAGAGCTCTCAGTTTGACTGAGGCAATATCCATTCAATAACTGAAGCTACATAAGAAAGAAGAGAGTTATTGCTTACATATAAAGACAATTTTGTATTGTCATAAGATTAACAAGATATATTTACTTCTATTTGGAATAATTTTTAATAGGATTTTCCTTTTCATTTTTCCCTCAAATTTTTAGTATTAAAATAAATGCTAACAATTTTTATTAATTTACTCTATATCTTGATATGTTGAAATTATTAGATATTTGTTTTGGCTAATTATCTGGAATTTTCTAAGGAAACTATCATTTTTACACTGTGGTAATTTTATGTTCTTCCAGTCAGTATTTCTATTTTTAATTTTTTTTCTTATTTAATAGCTGTCATAATTATTTCCTGAATGATGTCAAATAGTAATGAAAAGTATTTGGAAAACCTGTAAAGTTTCCCCATTTAAACCATGCTACAATTTTAGACATATATATATTTTAAAATCACATTTTAAATGCTCCTTCTATCTAGAAATACAGCCATTAATTTTGTATACTAAAGATTGACTTTATTATATTACTTAAAACATAGTCTGTCTTTTACAGAGATATAGACAATTCCATTTTCTTATTCTCATAGTCATGTACAAATGCCCATTCCTTCAGGCAATTGAATTCAGTATATACCATACTACCTCAAGAACTGAAATGCAATTTCCCAGAAGCTGCCCAGGGAGTCATAGGAATAAGACAACTGGATTGCTAGTTGGAAACATTTATGGTCTTCTATTGAGTTTTCGGCTTAGAAAAAATGGATAGCTTTCTTTTTCATTTTTTTGAGGATTATTCATGTAGTATAATTATTCATTCTTCTTTTAATATTTTATTGCATATTCTTTTAAGTCTGACTAGTACAGACTTTTATAAAAAATGATTCCTTTCATCATTGTTCAATTACATTTTAGGAAATTTTCTTTTTATCTTGAAGGTTCTGTTAATTTGCATAAGTCACACTGGTTGTGTGATTTTGTACAAACCACTTAAAGTCTTTGACTTTAATGTTCTCATCTTTAAAATGGGATAATGCTTGAAAAGTATTTTGTAAACATTAGAGTATTATGTAAATATTATCAATTATTAGTACTTCTATAGTCATTGCTCCACTTATTGTTAAATTCTCAGCTTGCTAGCTTAAACTTGTAAACCATTAGTTCTATTTTTATTTTATATCTATCTATCTATCTATCTATCTATCTATCTATCTATCTATCTATCTATCTTTTAAAAGACTTACCTTTTAATTTTATCATTTTCTCTGGTCTACTTTGGCTGTCTGTTTTCCCTGTAGCCTCAAGCATCTCTTTCTCTTATTTGTTACCCTGTCTCTACAGGTGCAGTTTGGTTTCCTAGTTCTTTTTATTTATTGTTTTTAATCTAGTTGCTAAATTATTTTTCTCTTTTTTTGTTCTCTTGGTTAAGTAGATAAATAAAATCCCCTTCCTTCCCTACACTTTTATTGTTTTAAAATTTGTTTTTCACACTTTATACAAAAGTCATTTCTTATTATTTTCATTATTTTCTTCCCTTTCTGACTGTTCTTGAAGTTATCTTTTATTTTGAATCATATCATTTACACTTATTTATTCCTTCCTTATTCTCTGAAATGGTAGATTTAAATGGTAGATTTAAAATTTCTCGGAAATTTTTTGGTTTCCCTTTAAAAGCTTCTATGGCATTGACTTGTAGCTCTTATACACAGGTACAAAGTCTACAAGGAATTCCCTTTTTTTTTCCTGTAGTGCCTTACTTCTAAAAATATCCCTATCTTTGGGTGAAAAGAGGTATTGCCATTTGCTAGGAATTTTCCTCTTTCCCATTATTTTTACTTTATTATCAAGTCTTTACTTTTACCTTGGCCATATTTCTCCATATGCCTCAAAATCATTTCATTGGATACATAATTTTCTTTCTGTCAGGCCCTCTCCGTACCACCGTGCTCTTACATTCCCAGGTGTTCTAATTCCCCCTCTTCAGAGGCAGGGGGTGTTGGTTTTAGTACCAAATATATGTGTTACCCGTTTTAAAATTTGGATCTTCCTTTACAGAATAACTCTTCCAACATGTGAACATTCATAAGTGGTACTTTGAGATACAGCAGATAGAGGACAAAATCTGGAGTTAAAAAATCTAAATTCAAATCTGGTATAAAACACTCACTTGGTTGTGAAACCTAGGAAAGCTACTTAAATTGTGTTTGTCTTCTTTGTTTCCTCATCTATAGCATAATAATACACCACATCTTGCAGGATTGTAGAATGATTAAATGAAAAGATAATTGCAGAGCATTTATCACAGTGCCTGACATTATTATTATTATCCCCCATCAGGAGAAGAAAAGTTTCTCTGCTCCTCCACTTCCTTTTCAATCTTTCATTCCTTGTTTTTCTCCTTGGCCCATTCTGTTATTGGCATATTTCTTCCTAGGATTATAGTTACTTTTCATTTGTAGTAATTGATATGCTTAGGTTATTATATTTTTTATCTTCTTTATCACCACTCTTCTGAATTTAGTTTTATAAAAGCAGCAGCAGGAGGAGGAGGAGGAGGAGGAGGAGGAGGAAAAAGAGATGAAGATGGAGGAAGAAGAGAGGGAGGAGAAGGAGGATGAAGAGCATAAAATGGATGAAAAGGAATGAAATTGAGAAGGAGAAGGAAAAGAAGGGGAAGGAGGAAAAAGAGAAGAGGAAAATAAAAAAGAATGAGAAGATGGCATGAGGTAGGAGGAGAAAGATAAGTAGGAGGAGGAGAAGGATGAAGAGGAAAAGAAGAAAGAACAAGAACAAAAACAAGACGAGGAAGAAGAACAGTAAAAACAAGAACAAGAAGATGAAGAAGAAGAGGAAAAAGTAAACAAGGAGGAGAAAGAGTAAGAAGTGAAAAGGGAGGAGGAGGAGAAGAAACAAATATTGATTCACTTGAAGGAAGAGCATTGTGTGGTTTAGTTTAGTTCATATCTTTTTTGTTAGACTTATTTCTTCATCAGCATTTGTATCTGACTTTTGCTTTTCCCTTTGGCACCTTGTATGCATTTAGGAAAATGTATCTTAATGATCTCTCTTTTGTTGTTGTTGTCCTTGGTTATATTCCTTTCTTTCTTGTATTTCTTATATTTCTCAGCCTTAAATTTTTGTTTTCAGGGTATTGGGGAAGGAAATAATTGGCCAAGTCTCCTTTTTGATCTTGAAATGTTTTGAAGACGTCCTTTTATTACATGTTCATCTTTTACATTAATGATTAGGTTCAGATGGAAGTAGATCACCTGGAATTTCATTGCTCCTCAGAACACCTTTTCAATTTCCTCTTGTTGTTTATGGTAGTAGTGGTGATGGTGCAGAGTAGTCTGATGTTATTCAAATACCCTTTCTTTTGCATTTGAAGATATTTCTTTTGGAGAATTTTTGTCTGTCAGAGGAATTGCTAAATTTACTGGATTTTTCACGTTTTTTCCCTCTAAGGATGATCTGTGGATTCATTTGACTGGTACTTTATTTTCTGTATTCAGAATTTCTGGATTTTTTAAAATTATTTTTAATTGCACGTAGATTTTTGTTCTTGATTTGTTCTATTGGCATCATAATCTTTTAGTTATCTCTGTCTTCAAGAAAGAAAATGTTTTGTTCCTCTGGAGATCATGCTTCCTTGTTAAAACTTTTTTATTTCTCTTCTGCATTTTCCTTCAGTTAAGCAAATTGTATTTCCATTCAGTTATTTTTGTACTGTCAGTCTAGTTCTTCTACTCAAGAAATTACATAAATATATATGTGTGTGTGTGTGTGTGTGTGTGTGTGTGTGTGTGTGTATGCAATTTGAAATTTTGCTTTTTAAATTCTTCCTTCTCAATTACACTATTTACAAAAAATCTTATGTGGCATTCTGTTCATAATCCCCATGCTCCTCTACCTCAAAAGGGTTGGGAGGCTTTTCCTTGGTGTTATTTTATTTATTCGGAGATTTCTAAATACTTTCTTATTATTTTCAGTATATTTTTCATCTACATTTTTTATTTTCCTGTTATGTATTCTTGATAAATGTCTTTAATTGATTGCTTTTTCCCTTGAGATTTGTCATAATTTTAGTCTTTTTTCCCTTTTTTTCTCCCTACTCACTTTCTGAATTTCCCCAATTTAGGGGCAGTTCACTGGAGACTGGATCTCAGAGCTGTAAAAGCAAAAATGAATAACATTGGAGGAGTGCGAGAAGATTGGGGCAGTAATACACTGTTCAGGAGTCGTGAACTAATCCAGCCATTCCAGAGAGCAATCGGTAACTTTGCCCAAAGAGCAATAAAACTGATCATACCCTTTGACCTAGCAAAACTAGGCCTATATCCAAAACAAATAATAAAAATTGGGAAAAGTCCTATATGCTCCAAAATATTCGTTGCAAAGAATTGGAAATTGATGGAATGCCCATCATTTTTGGAATAGATGAACAAGTCATTGTATTTAAATATTATGGAATACTATTGTTTTGTACGAAACCTTGAGTCCTTAGACTTTAGGGAAGCACGGAAAGAATTATATAAATTGATTCTGAGAGAAGAGAACAAAACCAAGAGAATATTGTACACTTTAATAGAAGCATTGTGAGTTGATCAACTATGATGAATACAACTTCTCTTTGCAGTTCAGAGATCTAAGGCAGCTCTCAGAGACCTGTTATGGACAATGCCATCCACATCCAGAGGAGGAGAATAACTGAAAAACTCAATAAAATCTGAATGGTTACTATGTTCAGTTTTTAAAAGGTTCTCTTATGTTTTTCCTTCCCAACCCTTAATTTTTTTTCTTTTCCCTTAGTCCTGATTCCTAATACATAGAATGACTAATATTTAACTATGTTATATACAAAAGTAAGTGCAAAACTTTAATAGACTGCTGCTGAGTGGAGAGTGGTGGGAAGGGAGTGTGGTAGAAAAATATGTAACATAAATATGCAAGTGTAGGAATGTTGAAAATTTTTCTTAACATTGAATTGTCAATTAACTAAATATGTAAATTAATAAAAACATAAATAGTGCATCTGAGAAAGGCACTTAAATATAGTCTTGCTTTGTGTCTAGATGCTAACCAATGTCTTGGGGATTGTAGTGGAAACCAAATAACTTTTCACAAAGGACAAGTTGGAAAAGAAGAAATATATGGGCGTGTGGAGATTAGAGTCAGAAGCAATACCAAAATTATGAGGTTTCCAAAGAGTGTGACCAAATACATGTCTAAACACAGCTCAAAGAGGGAGGGTCTTGCTGATCTGATTTGTCAGAAAATCAGAATATAAAAATCAGTGAATTGTATTTGATTTCCTCATACATGAGGCTGACTCTTCTGCTGGAATGGAGAAAGGAGAAGAACATGATCTGAAATGGATTTTTCTCTTTCATATGAATGTGACTCTGATTAGAGTCATAAAGCACTTCTAGGTTCTATCTCAGTCTCTTCCACGTATTCACTTTTGAAGTCAGAAAAGTCACTATTTCCATATTCCTATTCAATGGAAGATAAAGAATTTGATCCTAATGTCCCCAAATTTGTTTCTTCTGGAAGTTTGTAAGACACCACCTCAAATATGTTCTAAAAATGTCAAACACTATTGACCAATGGGATAACAAAGGAGATACTATGAGCATACTAGAACCATTCCTGCATATACTGGCAGGGAAGACAATTGTCTGGTATGATGGAAGGATTTGGGTCTTTATCTTTCAATGTAACTCATATAATATTACAAAAATTGAAGGCATCTTAGAGGACACATAGAATGAAACTAGAAGGAAAATCATGAGAAGTTTGTTAAAAAATGAATATTGATGCCACTCAGATTTTGTGGATTTTTGGGTGCTGATATTTCCTCCTCTGGATATGGATGGTGTTGTCCAAAACAGATCTCCCAAGTTTTATCTAGATCCCTGGACTGCCAAGAGGATCTGCATCCATCATAGTTTGTTAATTCACAATGTTGTTGCTTTTGTGTACAATGGTCTCTTGGTTATGCCCCCTTCTCTCAACATCAGTTCTAGTAATCCTTTCCTTTGTTTTCTAAAGCCTAACTATTCCATGTTTCTTAGAGAACTATAGTTCCTAGTGACATTCATATGGCAAAACTTATTCAGCCATTTCCCAATTGATAGGCATCCCCTCAATTTCAAATTCTTTGCCACTACAAAAAATAATTGTCTTAAATATTTTTGAAGACGTGGGACTTTTCCTATTTTTATGATTGCTTTTGCATAAAGGCCTAGTATTGATATTGCTGTATCAAAATAGATGATCAGTTATATTGCTCTTTGGACATAGTTCTAGATTGCTCTCCATCATGGTTGGATTAGTTCACAACTCCACCAATCCTCCTACAGCCTCTCCAACATTGATCATTTACCCTTTTTTGTCATCTTAGCCAATCTGATAGGTGTGAGGTGGAACCTTATAGTTACTTTAATTTACATTTCTCTAATCAGTAATGATTTAGAGCATTTTTTCATATGATTACATATAGCTTTAATTCATAAATGAAAGAGGAAGAGCCAAAGATGTGTCAATTAATGTCAAATATTCATTAAATTCCTTCATTGTTATCAATATTGCTCCAGATATAAAAATAAATGAGATTGTCTCTACCTTCTTGTAGCTCATATTTGATGGGTCCAGTCAAAATTCTATGTGGACAGAGATAAGCAAATATTATACCAAAGTGGGATAACAATAACAATTGGAGGAAATTAGGAATTCTTGTGGGAATAGCGCTATTAAAGATTTTTGCATCAGAGTTCAGTCGGAAGATTGGTATATAATTTTGATTCCATTCTTCCTGGTTTAGATATCAGCAACATATTTTTGTCATAAAAATAGTTTACAAGGAATAAGAATTAATTGTTCCTTAAATATTTGGTAGAATTCAATTGTAAATCTATCTAGCCTGGGAGACTTTTTCTTAGGAAGTTTATTGTTGCTTTCTTCAATTTCTTTTTATGAAATGGGGTTATTTAAGGATTTTATTTCCTCTTCTGTTAATCTGGGTAGTTTGTATTTTCACACATTTGGCATGCAATTCAAGAAAGTAGCTCTGAATGATCTCTTTGGTGGAAAGTTTACCCTTTTCATTTTTGACATTGGTAATTTGATTATTTCCTTTCTTTTTTAAATCAGTTCAACCAAAAGTTTATTTATTTCATTATTATTTTCATAAACCAACTCTTAGTTTTATTTATAAGATCAATGCAATGGTTTTCTTTCTTTCAATTTTATTATTTCCTCCCTTGTTTTATAGAATTTATAATTTGGTATTTAATTGGACATTTTTAATTTGTTCTTTTTCAAGCTTTTCTAATCACAAACTCAATTCATTGATCTCCTCCTTCTGTATTTTATTAATATAGGCATTTAGAGATATAAAATTCCCCCTCAAACCTGCCTTGGTTGCATCACATAAATTTTCTTATGATGCCTCATTGTTATCATTTTCTTGGATATAATTACTGATTAGTTCTATGATTTTGTTTGATGCACACATTATTTAAAATTATTTTTTAGTTTCCAATCAATTTTTAGTTTTTCTTTCTGTGACCCTTAATTTCATGCATTTTTTATTACATCACAGACTGAGGAGAATGTATTTATTATTTTTGCTTCTGCTTTTTGAGGTTTTAATGTCCTAGGACATGGTCAATTTTGGTAGGGATGACATGCATTGACTAGAAAAGGGTATATTTTTTTCCTATCCCCATTAAATTTTCTCCAGAGGTATACCATATCTTAGTTTTCTAAGATTTTATTCACTTTCCTAACTTCCTTCCTGTTTATTTTGTGGTTCAATTTATCTAGTTCTAAAGTGTATATTTTATAAAAATTATCTCTTAAGTATCTATTTCCCTTAACCCGAATTCCTTGTGACAAAAATTACTAATTTGTAAATATATTTAAAAAAATATGTATAGAAAATGCTAACCTCACTGTTCCCTACTGAGGGGAGGGGGGTGGGAAGGAAGGGTGGAGGGAAAAATTTTGTAACTTGGAAATATGCATGTACATATGGATGAAAATAAAAAATAAATTAAAAAAAAGATTTATCTAGCTCTGAGAGAAGGAGGTTGAGGTCTCCTCTCAGATTTTGGTCCTGGAATTTGGACGATTTACCACTAGGTATTCAAATAATGATATAACTTCAATATCTATGGTACCTTTCACAAAGAAGTTGTTTTCTTTCTTATCTTTTCTAATGAGATTGATTTTTGCTCTTATATTATTTGATATCAGGATTGCTACCTCTGACTTTTTTACTTCAGCTTAAGTATAATATATTTTGCAACTTCCTTTTACCTCTACACTGTGTATATCTCTCTGTAACAAATGTTTTTCTTGTAAACAATATATTGTAGATTCCAGTTTTTGATCCATTTCTGTTTTATGGGACTGTTCATACTATTTACATTTCCAGTTAAGATAAATACTTTTGCATTTCCCTCCATGCTATCTTTCCCTATGCAAATTTTTTCTTTTCTTTCCTCTTATTCATCCTCACCTAAATTTTACTCCCTTTCCCCTCCAGATTTTCTTTCAAAACTTAACTTTAAGTGTATGTTTATTTATACCTTTACCTTCCCTTTTATTGGTCCCTACTTTCCATTATTTCATCCTAGATAATGATAATAACGAAAAAACATACCAAATCCTATGGCATACACTCAAGGGTGGCTGTCAGGGGATATATAATATATTTAAATGCTTACATGATTAAATTAGAGAAAGAAGAAATCAATGAACTAGATATTCATCTAAAAAGTTAGAGGAAGAACAACTTAAATACTCCAATTAAATACTAAATTAGAAATTCTAAAAATTAAAGGAAAAATTAATGAAAGCAAAAGCAAAAAAAAAACTATTGAACTAATAAATAAAACCAAAAGCTGGTTTTGTGAAAAAAAAACAATAAAAGTGATAAATTTCTGGTCAATTTGATTAAAAAAAGTGGAAAAAAGAAAACTAACTTGCGAGTATCATAAATGAAAAACGTGAACTCACCACCAATGAGGAGGAAATTAAAAGTAATAATTGGAATTATTTTGCTCAACTCTATGCCAATAATTTTGATAATCTAAATGAAATATATGGATATTTTAACTAATATACATTGCCAAGATTAAATGAAGAGGACATTAAAAACCTAAATAACCCAATCTCAGAAAAGGAAATTCAACAAGTCATTATTGAACTGCCTAAGAAAAATCTCCAGTGCCAGAACGATTCACAAGTAAATTCAATCAAACATTTAAGGAACCATTGGTTTCAATTCTTTATAAACTCTTTGGAAAAATAGGTGAAGACAGAACCTATTTTGCTTAACTCTTTCTATGACACCAATATGGTACTGATACCTAAACCAGGAAGAGTTAAAACAGAAAGTAAATTATAGACCTGTCTCCCTATTGAATATAGATGCAAAAATCTTAGCAAAATAATTACAGCAAGTTATCACTAACTAGAATAATACATTATGATCAAGTACCTGGAAATAAAGTCTGCCAAGGCAGACTCAAAATTTTTTTGAAAACAATTACAAAACACTTCTCACATAAATGAAATATGATTTAAATACCTGGGCAAACATCAAGTGTTCATGGATACGTTGAACTAAAGTAAAAGTGACAATTCTGCCAAAACTTAACTACTTGTTTAGTGCCCTACCAATCAAAATACCAAAAAATTTCTTTAATGAGTTTGAAAAATTTTTAAGTAAATTTATATAGAGAAATAAAAAGTCAAGAATTTCCAGGCATTCAATGAAAAAAAGTGTAAAATGAGGTGGCTTAGCTTTACCAGACCTAAAGTTATATTGTAAAGCATCAGTCATCAAAACTGTCTGGTATTGGCTAAGGAAAAGAGTGGTCAATCAGTGGAATAGACTAGGTGGAAAAGAGATAGCAGGAAATGATTATAGTAACTGCTGTTTGATAAGCCCAGAGTCCAAAATTTGGGATTAAAAACTCTGATAAAAAACTGTTGAGAATATTGGAAGTTAGTATGGTACAAACTTGGATTTGATCAACACCTCATACCCTATAGCAAGATAAGATCAAAATGGGTATAGGATTTAAAAATAAAAGACAATATAATACACAAAATAAGAGACCAACCAATAGCTTAACTGTCATATCTATGGAAAAGGAAGCAGTTTATGACCAAGGAAGAGATGGAGAACATCATTAAAAACAAACTCGGCAATTTTGATTACAATGAATTAAAAAGCTTTTGCACAGACGAAAGAAAAGCAACCAAGATCAAAAGAAATGTAGTAAATTGGGAAACAATTTTTGCAACTAGCATTTCTGACAATGGACCCATTTCTAAAATATACAGAGAACTGAGTCAAATTTTCAAAAGAGCAAGCCATTCTCCAATTGACAAATGTTCAAAGGATATGCAAAGGCAATTTTCAGCTGAGGAAAACAAAATAATACATAGTCATATGAAAAATTCCTCTGAATCATTGTTTATTAGAGAAATGCAAATTAAAGCATCTCTGAAATACCACCTCACACTTCTCAGACTGGCCAATATGACCAGAAAGGACAATGATGAATGTTGGAAGGGATGAGGGAAATCTGCGACACTAATACATTCTTGCAACAAAAATGTGCATTCCATTTGATTCCAGCAATACTGCTACTGGGTTTATAACCTGAAGAGATTATGAAAAAGGGTAAAAACATCACTTGTACAAAAATATTTTTTGCAGCCCTGTTTGTGGTGGCAAAAAATTGGAAATTAAGTGAATGTCCTGCAATTGGGGAATGGCTTAACAAACTGTGGTATATATATATATATATTTCCACGAGATTTCCAGTTTTTATAGAGCAGGAAAATATCATGAGAATGCAGGTGGTTTTCAATTTGATGACAACGTGTTGAAAATAAAGGAATAGCAGACATGAAGAAGAAGATCATGCAATTTATAGTCAACAAAAATAGAGTAAGTCATGAAGGTAGGTAAAACAAGATTCATTAAAATAACTTTTATTGAGTACCTACAATGTGTCAGGGACTCTGCTAAGTTATGGGAGATACAAAATGAGGCAAAATACCTTTCCTGACCTCAAGAATCTCACAATCTAATAGGAGACACAACATACAAATAAATACATACAATAAAGTTATATACAAGACTAAAAAGAAATAATTAAGTAAAAGGGACCAGAATTAAGAAGATTTGGGAAAGATTCCAATAAAAGTAGTTTTAAAATGTGACTTCAATAAAACACAATAAACCAGTAGTTGATGTTGACTGGAGAGAGCATTCCAGAGATAGGGGACAACCTGAGAATACTCTCAGTTTCAAGAAATGGAGTTTCTTGTTCAAGGAAAAGCATTTCAGTGGGGGAAAGAGTATGTAATAGAGTAAAATATTAGAAGACTAGAAACATTAGAAGGGACAAGGTTATGAAGGGTTTTGAATGTCAAATAGAGTATTTTATATTTAATCCTGCAGGCATAGGAATCATTGGCATTTATTACTTAGGAGTGACAGTGTTAGACTTGTACTTTAAGAAATCCACTTACAAATTTAAATAAAGGATGAATTTGCGTGGTAATAGAATTGAGGAATCCAACATTCATTTTTACTTGTTTTCCCCCAGAAATGCCTTTGTCTAATTCTAAGGACCAGGAGCCAACCCCATTACTGAGAAGAGGATATTCTGCTAATGAGTTTCCTAAGGCCATCTTTTATGTCTTTATTCCTTAATGTATAGATGAATGGGTTCAACATGGGGGTGACCACAGCATACATTGCTGAGGCAACTGTGCTCTTCCAGGAAGACTGGGTAGTTGAGGAACTCATATAAACTCCAAATCCTGTACCATAGAATAAGGAAACAACACAGAGGTGAGATCCACAAGTAGAAAAGGCTTTATACTTACCATGAGCTGATGGGACTTTCAAAATGGAAGAACAGATCTTACTGTAAGAGAAAAGGATCCCTGTGAGGGGGAGAAAACCCAGCAGCACAGTAACTAAATATATCAAGACATAATTGACGAGAGTATCAGAACAAGAGAGTTTCAGAACCTCAGCAATATCACAGAAGAAGTGTTGAATTTCATGGTATGTACAGAAGGAGAGACGTGTTACCATCAAACAGTGAAGAAGGGAGTCTAGAAAGATTATTATCCAGGAGAGCAGTACCAACAATGTACAGAGTCGAGGATTCATGATGGTTGCATAGCGTAGAGGATGACAGATAGCCACAAATCGGTCATAAGCCATTGCAGTGAGGAGGAAATTATTCAAACCAGCAAAAACTATAAAGAAGTACATTTGGACGAGGCAGTCAGCATAGGGAATGGCTTTATTTTGTGTCACGATGCTCACCAACATCTTGGGTACTGTGGTGGATACTGTACAGATATCGACAAAGGACAAGTTGAAAAGAAAGTAATACATGGGGGTGTGGAGGTGATAGTCAGAACCAATGGTCAACATTATGAGCAGGTTTCCAACCACTGTGACCAAATACATGCCCAGGAATAGTGCAAAGAGGGGTCCTTGTTCATTTGGTGTCTCAGAAAATCCAAGGAGGATAAATTCAATGACTTTTGTTTGGTTTTCTGGTAACATGGGGCTGACTTTCCTGCTGGGAAAGAAAAATATGAAGACTATGACATGAAAATTCATGTATCATTTTATAGTAAATGGAAAGAACTCTGATTCTACCTGACCGGATTCTGACTTAGTATTTCTTTCTGTCCCCTGTCTCTTCCATTTAGCATCTTTTTTTTGTTTTGCATTAGTCAGTATTTCCATATTCCACCTTAATGCAAGATTTTAACTTAATAACCTCTAAGAGTCTTTCCAGTTCAGACACATACAGAATAGAAAATTTTATAAATGAATCCCAAATTTTCTTTAAGCATAAATCACTATTGAATAATTCAATAAAGAAGGAGACACCATGGGCAGGGGAGAACAGGTTGTGCAGAGAACAGCAGAGAGGGAGGACAGATCTGGTATGTCTGAAGCGTTTAGGTTGTCCATTCTTGAACTGAAACTGTAAAATCACATAGTAATGGATGCAACCTTACAGAACACATAGTACAAAACATTACTACAGAAAAAATAATGGAAAAATAATAAATCTGTCAATTGGTCATCTTGCCTTTCACTGAAAACCTCCTTGGAAAGGAAAGCTCTTAGCTTCCTAAGGGAGCCTATTTCAATTTGAGTTTGCTCTCACTTTCTTTTCTTTGGAGTGAAAATCTGCAAGTTTTCAAGTTCTATCCTGAGTTCTTGTTCTTCCCTTTGATTCCTTGCTGAATAAATCCTTTTTCTCTCTCACATAACATTTATATAAATATTTGAGACAGTTTGCCATATTGGATATATTTTCTCCCCTATGGGCCTTGTAATACTAGTTCTTCATTTGATCTAAATAGTTCCTTTACCATCCTAGTTACTTTTCCATGCATCATCTCCCAATTATCAACATCCTCTCTGCATTATGATATCCAGAACTAAACCAAAATTTTCAGATGAAATGTTTATGATTAGAGATTTTGTGATGATCATCTTTTGGTGGGGATCTTTGTATTATTTATTGTAAATTAAGGTTTTTTAAGGGTATTTTGTCTGCCATATCTTTGTTGATTCAAATTGAATCTATAGTCCACTGAAAACCTTCATCATTTTCAAATGGATAATGGTCTTCTGTCTTGGGGCAAAGAGTTCTGGGTGACTTTGATGTTTTTTCCCTTTTTATAAGCTCTATCTACACAAAGTTGATAGTGAATGCAACCAACCTTCTAGTATTTGGTAAGCATGTGTTAAGTCTACTCTGTAGGACTGAATATATAAACTGCTCCATCAGCCTTGAAAGAGTTTTGGATGCTCTAGACAATAGTAAGAATTGTGAGGCAGGGAGGTGTAAAATACCAAAAGAAGGGCAGGATAATAAAGACTGGAAATTCTAAAGGCAAAGAGAGGAGGAGTGGAAAAAGTGATTCCTTATTTCTTGACCCCCAAAAGGCGGGGGTCCTTGAAGGAACACAACAATGGGAATAGAAAGATGGCAAAGTGGAATACTGTTCAAGAGTGAGAAGACAATGGACACTGAGTCATTACTTTGAAATCAAACACTGCAGGGAAGAGGGATGAAAGGTCACTTTCCAGCTGAGATACTCCAGTTATCCTGGTAATGCTTGAAGGCCTTCCATGAGGAGGAACTCACAACTCTTGGATGGAATCCATTCCAAATTTAGGAAACTCTATAATAACATTGTTTTCTGTTATATTTGCTTTCTGAAGTTATCTAAATTTGGCTTTTTTGCCATGTCTTCTTTAGGATAAGGAAAGCATGTCTAATTCCTCTTACTAGTCTTCCAATATTTAAAGATAACTACCACTCTAGAAAAAGTAAGAGTAGAGCATACATCTATTATAGGCAGAACTATTGAAACCAAAAAGAGAGGAACCTTGGAAAGAGGAAAAATGAGTTTCTTATTTTGGATGATGTTGGTAGAGTAGCAAGACTAGATCATGTTAGATAGAAAAATCCCTGAGAAAGGTTGTCATTTCCAAGATAAAGGAGGTCTGTGCTGATTGATTTGTAACTAATTCCCCAATAAAATCTTCAAGTATTTTCAAAAAGATAGGATATACTCTGAGGTAATTTCCTAACCCACAGTCAAACCCAAAAAATGGACACAACTGTTTTCTCTAATAATTATAAATTTATAACCTTCCACCAATGTGATTCTTCTATTGATTTTGTGTTAATCTCTGTTCCTTAGTTTACACTGACATACCCTATTTGTGTACCCTGGGTAATTATCCCCAACTTTTCTATGAAGCCCAAATTTTTGTTAGATCTAAAGCCTAAACAGGACTTCTCCAACTGGAAGCAGTGGGGAAAACGTTCCTCATTATTTCCTACCCTCATCTTTTCCTCTGTCAAAGGAACTGCTGAGGGAATTCATTCTTTGACTTTCCAACAGCTAATTCCCAACCCTACAAATAGAATGGAGAAATGTGTTACTTTTGACTTATAAAAAGTTATTTTGCTTAGGTGAGGTTAATCATTACAGTTGGATTATTTGTGTTTATAAATTTTACTTTGAAAGGTTTTCAATAAAGTTAAGTTTTGACTTTTTTTGTAACTTCTTTTAAATGAATGTAAATCAAATTAAACTCCTCCCCAAAAGAGACAGCCTGAACTGTCTTCTAGAAAGTGTTGTTTACTAGAGTTATATAAAATGAACAGTTTGTTCCTCCTAATAAAATACAGGTACTATTATACTTTCTTCAAAGTACACACATATTCCAGGGAAAAGAGGGATCAAATCAGCCAGCCCAAATATTATTATTATATTTTGCAATTAGTTCATTGTCTGTAGTCTTACTTTTTTAGGTAAAGCAAAACACATCTAATCTTCTGCATGATAGCCCTTCAATTACTTGAAATCATTTGTTTCCCTTACGCCCCCATCATATATATTATATTGAGTTTACTTGATCCTTAAAACCCTTCTAGCATTAATTTGTGCTTCACTCTCTCTCTCTCTGTCACCCTCTTTATACCCATTTTCTCCACATTTTTGGAGACAGATAAGTGTAATAGTTAACAGAAATTTGTACAAGTGAACAAGGTAAATTAAATATGAAATATGTATTGAAACTAAATTAGGATAGTTGGTAGAAACAGTAGGTAGTTATTTCTGTCAAAGAGACAACTGCTTCTGAGGAATTTAAGAAAATCTGAGGAATGTGCATAGACATTGTACTGAATTCTCATAATACTATGATAATAATGTCTATAAAAGGACTTCCCACTATCTTAGTACATGGATGGGCTAAACACCATATAGTAGAGAGTCTGTAGCTGTTTCCTTATTCTATCTTTCCTCCTGACATTCCTGATCCTTCTCTGAAAGCTCCCTATTAGTTGATTACCTTCAGATCATGAAAAATGGTTTCATCTGCCCATCAACTGATATTAGGGTTAAGAGTGTTTTCATCAGCTCCCTTATATTTGCCCACTCTCCCTGAACCCCTGACCTCTTCACTGAGTGATAGACTCATCCTACAATTATATTTAGAGGCCTGTAGAAACAGGAAATATAGGAATTTTAAAGACAAAAGTATCTCTGTAGCCCAGTTCCCTGTGTCTGAGAGCAGGGACATAACCTTTCTGTCTTTACTATGCTTCCCATTAGTGTATCTGAAACTTATTTCTTACTAAAGATTGTCTTTCATGTTTGATTCTACTTAGTTGAGGTAAATTGGGGCACAATATATTCATAACACTTCTAATATGAAAAATAAGAATTTATATTTCTGAAATGATTTGAGATCACCAAAATAACCTGACAAAAATGATTAGATCAAAGTCCTATTCCTAATTAATGACAAAAATAAAACTTGACTCAAAGTGTTATGCTTTGTTATTCCTTCAAACTTAGGCTTAGGGTCAACTCTGGGTTAACTTTTGAATAATACTCTGATTTGAACAGTACTGACTTTGGGAGACTATTCTTGAGTTTCTGAGTAACAACGTACTGCTTCTCTTTTCCCTTACTTTCCATCTCTTTTCCCCCCCCTCTCTCTTCCTAACATTTCCCATCTCTACTCACTTACTGAACATCACCAAGAGAATAGGTTTGGTTGATAGTGCCTGTTGGAAAGGCAGACAAAGAAGGAAGAAACTGGATCCCAGAAAATGTGGTTTCAAGCACAGGTACTGATAGTTTAGAAAAGCACAAGCAGACCCTTTCCAGACCCAAGACAGCTTGTATCTTCTATTTTGACCAGGATCAGGAAGAATATTTGAAGATTCTAGTGTCTGATAGGCTCAATCCTCCTAGCACTTCATTAGAAAAAACAATATAATTGTATTTCCAATTACTACTCCCTTTGGAAATGCAGAAAGCTTCCTAACATTGAGAGTTATCCAGAAGTTACTAAACTGCAGATTTTGAGAAAGAAGGGTCCCTATGAAATTCTTTTGGCCAATCTGAATTATCTGCCATATTCCCAAGAAGGAATCCTCTGCTGCTTAAGGGCTTCATATTTTACAGTTAGAGTGTTTTAATTGCAAGAAAATGTTTGCTTCTGTTGAGCCGAAATCAACCTCCTTGAGGATTGATTCCATTTTGTTTTTATTCTGTCTTTTGGGGCCAAGTAGAAAAGTCTAATTACTCTTTTACATGAGATAATTTCAAAACAAAAGTCCAAATGTCATATCCAACTAAAGTCTTCTCTTCTCCTGGGTCAACATTTCCACATCCTTTAATTTGCCCTCATTCCTATTGTCTTATTACTTTAACTTATCACATAGTACTCATAGAATTAGTTTGTTAGGAACTGCAGTCTAAGACCAGGCATTTATTCATATTAAATTTCTTTTTGTTGCATAAACATTTTTGGGTTTATTTATTTTATATTATTACAATAATCTTTTTTTTCTTTTTTGTGCTTTCTTTTAATTATTTTTTTAGTCTCATTTTGTACAAATGTTTTTTTACATTAATAAAATATTCTTGTTTAAGGGTAAATGAAATACCCCCTCCCACCATAAATATAAACTCTCTTGAGAGATCAAGTAAATGGTAGAGAAAAAAATTAAAATGAAAAAAATTATAGTAATAACTGTAGGTATGGCGAGGTGGCGCAATGGATGAAGCACCAGCCCTGGAGCCCCGAGCACCCAAGCCCACATCCAGCCCCGTAGACCCAACAATCACCCAGCCGTGTGACATGCAAGCCACCTGATCCCCACTGCCCTGCAAAAACCAAAAAGAAGAGAAAAAAAAATGACCCAAAATAAAATAAAATAGTAATAATAGTAGGGGTGGCTGGGTGGCGGACAGAGCATTGGCCCTTGAGCCAGGAGCACCTGGGTCCAAATCTGGCCTCAGACATGCAACGATCATCCTGCTATGCTTCTCCAGGCAGGCCAGCCAGCCCCATTTGCCCTGCACCCTCCCCCAAATAACAATAATAATAATAAAAAATGTGCTTTAGTCTTTGTTCCAACACCAACAACTCTGTCACGGGTGGATCACATTCTTTATGGTAAGTCCATTGCAAACGTTACTTCCATGTTTTTCCAATGTTGCCATTGCTGATCTCAACACCCTCCTTTCTTATTTCTCCACTACCATGTACTATATTTTCTCTCTCCTTTCACTCTAACTCTGCTGTAGGGTATCTGAGTGCCACAGCAGACAGATCCCTAGTCCTGGGGCCAAGAGGCCCTGAGCCCCACTACCACCCTTTAGGCCCTGCATCCACCTGGCCATATTGTCCTGGACAGGCCATCCAATCCCAGCCCCTTGCAAGAAGTAAAAAAGAAAATGTGTTATATCTGACTACTCGCCCCCCATGGTCCATGCTCTCCTCCTTTATTCACATCCCCACCCCTTCCCCCTGTCCCGCCTCCTTCTTACTCAAGATGTGTATACCCCATTGAGTCTATATGCTGTTTCCTCTCCTAGTCACCTGTGATGAGAGCAAAGGTTCCCTCATTCCCCCTTGCCTCCCCCTTCTATATCATTGCAATAGCTCATTGTAATAAAGAAAAATCTTATTATATGAAATATCTTGGCCTATTCCACCTCTCCATTTTCTTTCTCCCATTACATTTCCCTTTTTTCTATTGACTCCATTTTACACCATATTTTATCTTCAAATTCAGCTTTCTCCTGTGCTTCAACTATAAAAGCTCCCTCTACCTGTTCTATTAACTGAGAAGGTTCATATGAGTATTATCAGTGTCATTTCTCTATGCAGGAATACATGCAGTTCATCATCATAAAGTTCCTCATATTTTCCCCTTCTCCACTTCTATGCTTCATCTGAGTCCTGTATCTGAAGATCAAACCTTCTGTTCAGCTCTGGCCATTCCAACAGGAACATTTGAAATTCCCCTGGTTCATTGAAAGTCCATCGTTTTCCCTGGAAGAGGATATGCAGCCTTGCTGGGTAGTTCATTCTTGGCTGCATTCTAAGCTCTTTTTGCCTTTCAGTATATTATATTCCAAGCCCTAGAAGCTTCCAATGTAGTTGCTGCTAAGTCCTGTGTGATCCTTACGGCAGCTCCACAATATTTGTACTGTGTCCATCTGACTGCTTGTAATATTTTTTGTTTGACTTGGAAGTTCTGGAACTTGGCTATAATATTCCTAGGTGTTGGTTTTTTGGGATCTCTTTCTCGGGGGGATTGGTTGATTCTCTCCATTTCTATTTTGTCTTCTGCTTCTAGAATATCATGGCAATTTTCCTGTAGTAATTCCTTTAAAATGTCAAGGCTCTTTTCCTGATCATGACTTTCAGGTATTCCAATAATTATTAAATTATCTTTCCTAAGCCTGTTTTCCATATCAGTTTTTTTTTTCAATGAGATATTTCACATTTTCACCTAATTTTTCATTTTTTTTGTTTTGAAGTATTGATGCTTGCTTTCTCGTAAATTCAGCAATCTCCCTGAATTCTATTCTTTGTCTGAAGGATTTGTTCTCCTCAGAGAGTTTTCTTATCTCTTTTTCCATCTGGCCAATTTTGCTTTTTAAAGCATTCTTCTCCTCAATAACTTTTTGAACTGTTTTATCCATTTGACCTAAGATGGTTTTTAGCATGCTATTTTCTTCAGCATTTTTTTTTGGATTTCCTTGAGTAAGCTGCTGACTTCATTTTCATGTTTTTCCTGCATCTCTCTCCTTTCTTTTCCCAGTGTTTCTTCTAACTCCCTCATTTGATTTTCAAAGTCTTTTTTGAGCTGTCATAGCCTGAGCCCAATTTCTGTTTTTTTCTTGGAGTCTTTAGATGCAGGAACTTGTGCTTCCTCATCTTCAGACTGTGCTGTGTATTTTGATCCTTCTTGGGCTTCTTTGCAAAATATTTCTCAATGGTGTTCCTCTTATTTCTCTGCTTGCTCATTTTCCAAGCCTGGGCCTGGTTTTGGGGTGCTTCCTGAGCTTTTGTGACACTCCCACAAGGGTCTCAGTGTGTCAAGCTCTGTCCTCCCTCCTGGTCTGTGAATGACTATATTTGCCCCCCTTTGCCACTGGGTTGAAGTGGGGGAGGCCCTGCTGTTCTATGAGGGGGCCTAGACTGCGATCAGGTGTTGAATGTGGTCAGAAATGCAGCATCCTTTTCCAGGGACAGAGGACAGAACTCTGCAGTCTCTCTCTCTCTCTCTTCACTCCCCTCCCTAAGTTCAATGGGCTCATGCTCTGGGGCCTCCTACGTACTGGATCTGCCTGCTTCTGTTTCCAGATCTGGGCTGCAGAAAGACCACTCTTGCTGTGTGCCCTGAGGGTTGGGCTCCACGTGCTCATTCTGGCAGAGGTCCCCTACTGTTTCCCCACTTTGTGCCCGGTGCTCCCTGAGGTGTAGCTCAGGAGACCCCCCCCCACCCACTGCTGTGAGCCACAGCTCCCAGTGCCCTGGGGCTGCCTCCAGGAGGCTGAAGTTCTTTAGCTCTGGCTGGCCACCCCTCTGCTGGGCCGCCCTCCAACCCCGGGAAGCAGAGTCTTTCTGCTCTTTTCCATGTTACCTTGAGTAGGAGAACTGCCTCATTGGGTCCCTCTGTGGGTTCTGTCTCTTGAAAGTTTAGTTAGAGTCCTTAGCTTATAAGTTTTATCAGAGAACACCTAAGAGGAGATCTTTTTTTGTTGCCATCTTGGCTCCACCCCCCCCTTATTACAATAATCTTGTTGTGAGAGTAAATATAACCCTCTCTCTCCCCCAAAAGATGTGTATCCTAAAGAATAGTGAGAGAGAAAAAAATGTATTTCAATCTGTATTGAGATTCCAATGGCTCTGTCTCTGGGATGAATTGTCTTCTTTATTGTAAGTCCACTAAAGAAGTTGCTTTAATTTTTTTTCCCACAGTTGTTATTGCTAGCTTTATTTCTCTCCACTCTATTCCTCTCCACTCTCATTTATTCTATTCCTATTCTCTCTCCTTTCATCCTGTCCCTGTTCGGAAATGTATTGGATCTGAGTACCCTCTCCAATGATTTCCTTCTCTTCTATCATTTACTGCCCCCCTTCCCTCCTACCTGTTTCCTCCTTATCTCATCCCTTTCCTCTCATTTTTCTCTAGGGTAAAATAGATTTCTATACTCTATTAAATGTGTATGTCCTTTCTTCTCTTAGCCATTTCTGATGACAATGAAGGCTCACTATTTCCCCCTTGCTTCCCCCCATTCCATTCCATTGACAAAAGCATTTTCTTGACTCTTATGTGAAATAACTTCTTCTCCTTTCTCTTCCTCCCAGTGCTTTCCTTTATTGACTCCATCTTTTTACTAATATTATACCATTATATTCAGCTCCTTATTGTGCCTTGTCTATATATGCTCCTTTTAACTGCTCTTATAAATAAGAAACTTAATATGAGTTATCTGTATCTTCTTCCCAGGCAGGAATACAAACAGTTCCTCAATGTTAGTATTTCTCATCCACCCTATCTATGGTTCACCTGAGTCCTGTTGGAGATCAAACTTTCTGTTCAACTTTGGTAGTTTCAACAGGAAAAGTTTGAAAATCCCATGTTTCATTGAAAATTCATCTTTTCGCCTGTAAGAGGATGTTCAGTTTTGCTGGGTAGTTGATTCTTGGTTGCCTTCTGGAATATCATAGTTCAAGCCCTATGAGACTTTAATGTAAATTCTGCCAGATACTGTGTAATCCTGAATATAGAGCCATGGTAGTTGAATTGCTTGTCTCTCTTAGCTTTTAGCATTTTCTCTTTGACATGGGAGTTTTTGATTTGGCTATATTCCTGTCAGTTTTCCTTTGGGATCTCTTTCAGGAGGTGATCAATGTATACCCTCAATTTTTATTTTTACATTCTGTTTCTAGGATCTCAGGACAATTTTGCTGTTTTCTTTCTTGAAAAATTAAGTCTAGGCTCTTTTCCTTGTCTTGAATTTCAGGTAGCCCATTAATTTTTAAATTATCTCTTCTGGATCTATTTTCAAGGTTCGTTGTTTTTCCAATGAGATATTTCACATTTTCTTCTAATTTTTGCTTCCTTTATTGAATAGTTTTATTTCTTCCTGATTTCTCACAAAGTCATTGGCTTCCTTTAGTTTCATTCTTCATTTGAAGGAGTTATTTTCTTCAGAGAGTTTTTTAATCTCCTGTTCCAACTGGCCAATTCTGCTTTTTAAGGCATTCTTCTCCTGATTTGCCTTTTGTCTTGTGTTTTCCATTTGGCCTAAACTGGTTTTTAGCAAATTGTTTTCTTTAGTATCTTTTTCACCAACCTGATGACTTGGTTTTCATGACTTATCTGCATCATTCTCATTTCTCTCAATCTGTTTGCTTTCTATGGTCAGATTCTTCTTTTTCTTTTGTTCGCTCATTTCCTCAGCCTATGACTGATTTACGACTTTTCCAAGGCTTTGGGGGGGGGGGTTGGGGACACTCCACAGGGACTTTAATTCCTTCAAGGTCTTATGACAGTTTCTGACTGCGCTCCTCCCTGTGCTCCCTGTGTCTTTGGATGATTGGAAGCACTTCCCTCTTCCCTAGAGCTGTGAGGAGAATCACTGCTCAGCTATGATAGTATGGGAGCCCAGACTGAAACGTGGATTTGGTTGTGGGAAAACAGCTGAGTCCTTCCCCAGGGAGAGCAGAGAAACTCCTGCAGTCTCTCCCAGCCCCCTTACCTTCTACAGGCTGCACTCTGGAGGTGCAGACTGGCTTCCCTGATTTCCACTGCAGATTCTCACTGCAAGGCTGTTCTGAGGCTGGCACTCATTCCACATGCACTCTGGTGTGACAGAATCCTCTCTCCATCCCTTCAAACTTTTCCTGGTGATCCCTGGGCCAGGAGGTCTGGAAACCACCCACTCTGCCATGGACCCATGTGCCCTCAGGGATCTAGGCACCTAGTCTGGCTGTGCTGAGGCTGCACTCTCAGTTGTTTTTTCCATCCCCTGAATCCCATGAAACAGACTTTTCTAGTAGAACTTCTAAGTTTTCTTGGACTGGAAAATTGTATCACTGTCTTTCTGTGGGTCATGCCCCTCTAAATTTTGGCTAGAGTCATAATTTGATGACTTTTGGAGTTTTTTGGGGAATATGTTTATGGGAATCCCTGCCTTTCTGCTGTTGTCTTGACTCCAACCTCCTGCTAAATTTCATCTAATTAGATTTGGCTTGTTATTTTATATGGACAACAATCTATTGAAAAATAAATAAAGATTTGTTAAAAGGATCAACTTTGAACTCCAATTCAACTAATCAAACTTGCTTAGTAATTATTCAAATCAATTCATTTCCAAACATAATATATCAGCAGTGTTTTAGTTATTACAGGTACTCACTGAGAGGAATATGGTTTAGGAAATGGTGTGCTTTTTGTAGGCTGAAATAAGATCATGCATGTAAAGGGAACTTCAAACTATATCTAATATGTGTATACTAATTTATATATTCATTTATTAGTTGACTACCATCAGATCATGAAAAATGATTTCATCCTGCCCATCAACTGATCTGTATGTATATATATTTTATCATTATTGTTTTCGTTGTTTTATTTTGGGTATTACAAGATGTAATCAGAGAGTTTCAAAGTCTGCATACTCATGGGGACCTAGTAACTAAATATCACTTTTGTTGCTTTTATTTTCTATTGTTGTCTCAGAATTTATTCTTAGGGAGAATTCAAAATCCTTTAAAATAGAAAAATTCATTATAATTCATATCTGGAATTCCAGAAATATTGGCCATGTAGGGTCCCAAATCTCATACAAATCATCAAGGCAACAATTATAATGAGTTATAGAAGCAGAACATACAAATACTTTTATCAGTGGGAGTTAAAAACATTTAAAATATTCAAAGAAACAAATCTTGAAGCTCATAACCTGATGCAGGAATTACATTAAAACCTTTATAGTAATCACAAACTCTGATTACAAGGCAATTAGACTTGGGAATACCTTTCAGGAGCAAGCCTCTGCAATTCCCCTGTTTTGTCCTTTCCTATGAAATTCTAGATAGTTTCTTGTAATTTGGACACTCTAACACTGAGGTTGCTAATCAACAGCTTTTTCATTGGACGTGCCTAATCTGAACAATTCACTGTAATGAAGAAGGCGGTTGTTCATTGATGGCTTATTGAATTTCTTTTTCTGAGTTAATGTTCTTTCAGTATTTAATTTCCTCTTCTTTTAGCATGGGCAATTTATATTTTTGTAAATATTCATCCATCTTACTTAGATTATCAAATTTATTAGCAGACATTTGAAGAAGATATTCTTGTATTACTTTAATTTGCTCCTCATTGGTGGTGAATTTACCTTTTTCATTTTTGATACTATGAATTTGGTTTTGTTCTTTCTTTTTTAGATCAAATTAACCAAAAGTTTATCATTTAAAATTTTTTTCATAAAACTAACTCTTGGTTTTAACATTTCAAGAGTTTTCTTTTGATGCTTTAATGTATCCTTTAATTTTCATAATTTATAATTTGATATGTAATTGGGGATTTCTTTTATTTTTTTTTGAATTTTACAATTTCTCCCCCCAATCTTGCTTCTGTCTTTGAACTCCCCACAGAAGGGAGTCTGGAAGTCTTTGCATTTTTTTATGTTATACATTGATCAAAATTAAATTCATAGAGTGAGAAATCATACACTTAAGTAAAAATGAAAAATAAGAGATAGCAAAATTACATAATATACCTTTTTTTAAAAAAAATTAAAGGTAATAGTTTTTGGTGTTTGTTTAAACTCCACAATTCTTTCTTTGGGTACAGAAGGTATTCTCCATCACAGATACCCTAAAATTGTCCCTGATTGTTGCACTGAGTAAATGAGCATATGCATTAATACTGATCATCAAGCTCATGTTTCTGTTAGGGTGTACCATTTTCTTCTGGTTCTGCTCATCTAGCTCAACCTCACTTCATGCAAATCCTTCCAAGCTTCTCTGAATTCACATCCCTCCTGATTTATAATAGAACAATAGTGTTCTATAACATACATATACCACAATTTCTTCAAAAATTCCCCAATTGATGGACATTCACTCAATTTCCAATTCTTTGTCACCACAAACAGGGCTGCTATGAATTTTTGTACAAGTAATAATTTTTCCTCTTTCATGATCTCTTCAGGGTATAGACCCATTAGTAGTATTGCTGGATCAAAGGGTATGTACATTTTCTTTGCCCTTTGGGTATAATTCCAAATTGCTATCCAGAAAGTTTGGATAAGTTCACAACTCCACCAGCAATGCATTAGTGCCCCAGATTTCCCACATCCCTTCCAACATCGATCATTGTCTATTCTGGTCATATTGGCAAGTCTGAGAGGTATGAGGTGGTACTTCAGAGATGCTTTAATATACATTTCTCTAATAACTAATAATTTAGAGCCATTTTTCATATGACTATGGGTTGCTTTGATTTCCTCATCTATAAATTGCCTCGACATATCCTTTGACCATTTGTTAATTTGGGAATGGCTCGACTTTTTTAAAATAAATTTTACTCAGTTCTCTGTATATTTTTCAAATGAGTGCTTTGTCAGAAATACAAACTGTAAAAAATTATTTCCCAATTTACATTCCTTTTGATCTTGGTTACAGTAGTTTTGTGTCTGCAAAAGCTTTTAATTTAATGTCATCAAAATTATCTAGTTTGTTTTTAATGATGTTCTCTATCTCTTCCTGGTCATAAACTGGTTCCTTTCCCATAGATCTCACAGGTAAACTACCGCTTGATCTTCTATCTTGGTTATATTGCTTTTTTATGTACATGTGGGTTTTGAAACTTTTTTTGGTGGTCTCTTTTGGATACTGACCTAATAGTGATATTACCCTTTGAGCATAATCACAAATTGATCTTCAGAAAGGATGGATAAGTTCATTATCCCATCAGATATTCATTAGTGTACTAATTTTCCCATATCCTCTCCAATTTTGATCATTTTCTTTTCTCATCATATCGACGAATCTGAGAGGATGAAATAGTATATATCAAAGTTTTTTAACTTGCATTTCTCCAGTAAATAAGGATTTAGAGCATTTTATATGACTTTAGATAGTTTTAATTGTTTTAATTGTCTTTTCATATCTTTGATCATTTTGTGAATTAGGGGATGACTTGAATTCTTATAAATTTGACTCAATTAGAAACAAGTCCTTTCTCAGAAGCACTAGTTGTACAATCGTTTCCCTAGTTAGTGCCTTTGTTTTGATCTTGATTGAAATTTTGAGTTCTTTGTTTAATTTATGATCTGCCATTCTAAATTCTTTGTTTCATTTCTGATCTGACTTTTATGATCTTTATTCCAATGATATCATTCTGATTCGTGGATGACCTTTTGAGTTCTAAATTTCCATTAGAGATCTGATATTCTTAGTTCAAAGTTTCATTTTAGATATAACATTCTGAGTCCTATATTTTACGTTGGATCTGTTTTTTATCTGCGTTCTTTGATCTGAAAATCTGTGCTCTTAATATTTCATTTCTGATCTGATATTATTATTTTTAAAATTCATTTCTTATGTGACATTCTTGCTTCTAAAATTTTTTCCACTTGCCAGTTTGAGTCCAAAATTCCATTTGAGATCTGACATTCTGAATTCTGAATTGCAATTATACTTCAAATTTTAAAATTCTAGATGATATTTGAAATATTTTATTTTGAATACTTTGCTTTATTTGTGACACATTATTTTATCATTGATGATCTTAAATGCTGAGTTCTCTTTTTCACTTGTGATCTGACATTCTGAATTCTAAATTCTATTTGAGCTCTGACATTTTAAATTCTACATTACATTTCAAATCTGACACCGAGTCCTAAATTTCATTGATGATCTGACATTAAGTTTTTAATTATATTTGATACATGATATATTGAGGTCTAATTGCATTTTTCTTCTATTCTGTGTTCAAAACTCCCTATTGAATGGGTTTATAAAGGAATATACCTGATTAATCTGTGGTATGTGGCACCTACATAAAAATTGGCCATATATTAGGGCATAAAAACTTCATAATCAAATGCAGAAAGACAGAAATATTTAATACATCCTTTTCAAATCATGATCCAATAAATATAATTACATGCAATATAAGGGCATAAAGAACTAGACCTAAATTAATTGAAACAAAATAAGTTAACTTTAAAGAATGAGTGTGTCAAACAACAAATCATATAAATAATTAATATTTCATCCAAGACAATGACAATAACGAGATAAAACACTAAAATTTGTAGGATGCAACCAAAGCACTTAATAGGAATTTTTTTATCTTTAAATGCTTACTTGAATAAAATAGAGAAAGGAAATCAATTAATTTGTCAAAAACTAGAGAAAGAACAAATTAAAACTCCCCAATTAAATACAAAGCTAGAAATTCTGAAAATCAAGGGGAAACATGAATAAAACTGAAAGAAAACTATTGAAGTAAGAATAAGTAATGAATAAATAAACCTCTTACTCTGCAGATGATATGATGGTATCATCATGTAGAATCATGTAGAATCTATAAACTACTTGAAACAATTAGCAACTTCAGCAAAATTGCAGGATATAAAATAAATAAACATAAATCATCAGCATTTCTTTATATTATCAAGACACAACTGGAATTCCATTTAAAGTAAATGTAGACAAAATGAAATCATTGGGAGTCAGCTTGCCAGGGAAGACTCAGAAATTATGTGAAAATGATTATAAAAAACTTTACACAGATAAAATCAGATCTAAATATTTGGGCAAATGTCAATTGGATATTGATAGACCAAAATAAAATAATGAAAATGAAAAGACACTTCTACCTAAATTAAATTATAAGTTCAGGGCCATACCAATCAAAGTACCAAACAATTACTTTATTTAACTGGAAAAAATAATAACTAAATTCATATGGAGAAAGAAAAGAGAATTAATGAAAAATAATACCTGATCTAAAATGATATTATAAAACATAAATTATCAATATTGTCTTATATTGGATAAGAAGTAGAGGCGTGGGTCAGTTGAAAAATTAGGGACAATAGTAATTGTAGTAAATGTCTATAACAATGTGCTTTGATAAATCCAAAGATTTCAGCTTCTGGGATAAGAACTTACTATTTGATTAAGAATTGTTGGGAAAAGTGGAAGATAATATGGCAGAAACTCACACTGTATACCTCATGGTTGCAGGAGTTAGACAAAAAAAGTGATATCATAAGCCAAGTAGGAGCAAAAGGAATAGTTTGCCTGTCAACTCTATGGAAAGGGGAGCAGGTTATGACAAATGAAGAGATAGAAAACATGATCAAAAGCAAAATGGATCATTGTGATTACATTAAATTGAGAAGTCTTTTGCAATAATAAAACTAACATTTATTAAGCACCTGTGATGTGGCAAGGACTCTATTATGCTGGATACAAAATGAGGCAAAAAACAGTCCCTAACTTCAAGGATCTCATATTCTAATGATAGAGAAATGTGCAAACAAATATATAGTAACAAAATATATACATGATTAATAGAAAATCATTAAGTGAAAGAAATGACTAGAATTAAGAGGATTGGGAAAAGCTCCCAGTAAAAATGGGATTAAAAATATTATTTAAATGAATCAAAAGAAACTGGTAGGTGAGTTGGGTAGAAAGAACATTGTAAACTTGGTGTATAATCTGAGAAAATTCCCAGAGCTAAGAGAAGGAATGCCTTGTTTATGGAAAAGCAAGATTGTAGTGTCACTGGAGCTAAGAGTACATATTAAATAGATTGGAAAGGTTATAAAAGCATTTGAATGTCAGAGAATTTTCTATTTGACTTTGGAGGCACTAGAGAATCATTGACATTTATTGCTTAGGAGGAGAGACAAAGTCACACCTCTTCTTTAAGAAATTCACTTAAAAAGGCAATTAATGGATGAATTGTATGGTAAGAATATTGAGAAATCCAACATTGCTCTTCCTCAATCCTCCCCTCCCCACAGAAGTGACTATGTCCAATTCTAAGTAACAGGAGGCAGCCCCATCACTGAGAAGAGGCTATTTTGTTAAATATCCTTCTGAGGGCATCTTTTATGTCCTTATTTCTTAGAGTATAGATGAAGGGGTTCATCATTGGAGTGACAACAGTATACATTGCTGAGGCAACTGTGCTTTTCCAGGAAGAGTGGGTAGCTGAGGAACTCAAATATACTCCAATTCCTGTGCCATAGAATAAGGAAACAACACAGAGGTGAGATACACAGGTAGAAAAGGCTTTATACCTACCCCGAGAAGATGGGACTTTCAAAATGGAATAACAGATTTGACTGTAAGAGAAAAGGACCCCCCAGAGGGGAGAAAAACGCAAAGTCCAGAAACTAAATATATCAAGATATAATTGATGTGTGTATCAGAACATGATAGTTTCAGAATCTCAACAAGATCACAAAAGAAATGTTGAATTTCACGATCTATACAAAAGGAGAGATGTGCTACCATTAGACAGTGAAGAAGTGAATCTAAAAAGCTTATTATCCAGGAGAACAGCAACAGGAGTGAACAAAGCCTAAGGTTCATGAGGGTTGCATAGTGCAGAGGATAACAGATAGCGACAAAATAGTCATAGGCATCAAACCATGAAGAAATACAACTGGACCAGACAGTCAGCATAGAGGATGGCCTTATTTTGTATCATGATGCTCACTAACATCTTGGGTACTGTGGTGGATATCACACAGATATCCATGAAGAACAAGTTGAAAAGAAATAAATACATGGGAGTATGGAGGTGAGAGTCAGAAACAATGATCAAGATTATGAGTAGGTTTCCAACCACTGTGACCAAATACATACCCAGGAACAACCCAAAGAGTGGTCCTTGCTGATGTGGCTTCTCAGAAAATGTCAGGAGGATAAATTCAGTGAATTGTGTTTGGTTTTCTGGTACCATGGGTCTGACTTTCCTGATAATAAATAAAAAAATTAAAGTCCATGACATGAAAATTCCATTATCTTTTTATATAAAATTGAAAGAACTCTGAATATGGGTCAGCTTTGTAAATTCTAATTTCTCTCTCTCTCTCTAATTTATTGTCTTTGTGATCTTGGACTAGTCACTATTTCTACATTCCACTTAAATGCAAGATTAAAGTTTAGTGATCTTTAAGATTTCTTCAAATTCAAAGAGTCTTTGAAACATGAAGAACCAAATTTTGACCTGAAAAGTTTGATTATGATTTCAAATTTTCTCTCAGCATCAAAGATCATTGGATAGTGAAATAAAGGAGAAACCATGGACAGTGAAGAACTTTTTCTTTATAAACAGCAGAGAGGCACAGAGATAATATATAACTGAAGGCTTTGACTTCTTCATTATTCAAGTGAAATCATAAAATCACATAGGATTGGAGGGGACCTTATAAGACACTGAGGGCAAAAATTTGACCCACAAAAGTACTATGTACAAAAATATAACTGTCAGGTGGGCATCTTGTCTTACATTGAAGACCTCCATAGAAATAAAACACCTCAGCTCCCTGAGGGAGCCTATTCCTCTGGCTTTGTTCTCAGAGTCTTTTTCATTGAGTCAAAAATCTGCCTGTTTTCAAGTTCTTTTCAATACTTTTGGTTCATTCTTTGATTCCTTGCAGAAAAAAAATTCTTTTTCTCTCTCCCATAATATTTCTTTAAATATGTGAAAACAGGTTATCCCATATTGCATATGTTTTCTCTCCTATAGGCCAAGTTATATTATTTCATTAAGCTTAGCTAAATAGATCCTTCAGCATCCTGGTTCCTCTCCTTGTATCCTCTCTAGATTATGGATATCCTCTCTATATTGTGGTACCCAGGACTAAACCCTAAATTTCAGATAAAATATGACCATGAAATTATCTCTTACTTACTGGAAACTTTAAGTTAATTTTTCTTTAGGCTATTTTGCCTGCTATATCACTGTTGAGTCATAGTGACTTTAAAATTCACTGGAAACCTCGAGATCATCTTAAATAAATAATAGTCTTGCATGTTGGGAGGGAAGGTTGTGTGTTTTTGTCTTTCTTACATGTTGTAGCTATACAAAGCTGTTAGCCGATGGATTTAACCTTCTACTTCTTGATGAGCCTGGGTTGCTGAGGCTCTCCTGTAGTAACCTATTGCTTTATATATGAGAAACACCTCTCTGGAACTGCTCCATTAATCTTGAAAGGGTTTTGGAAGCTCTACAAAATAACCTTCCAGTTCTCAGTACTCTTCCCTATTCAACGACTGCTAACTGTAATTCAAGCTAGAATAGTAATTCAAGGACTGTCTTAAAACTCAACTATTTTATGTTGTAACGCTCAGCTCAGCAGACAACATGTTTTAGGTTCCTTTACATTGTTACATAATGTTTTATAAAGGGGGAAAAGATCGCACTGGAGGACATGACCCAGGTTACAATATTGTAAATGGAATAACATACAGGTTAAAATAGAACTCTTCCTTCTAGAAACATATTTCTTAAGAGAATGCAGTCAGATCTAATATTTTTGGATAGAGTTATCAACTTAAAACAATTTTAGGGGTATGTGATATGCTTTTCATATTAAGAAGAAAAGTCAGGACCTGTCTGAGGAAAAGCACTGAACTTCAGAATCAGCAGTATAATACTGACTCTAGAATCAGGAGAACCTGAGTTCAAATTCTGCTGCAGACATGTAATACTTAGTTGTGTGACTGGGCAAATCACTTAACTCCACTGCCTTTCAAAAAGCAGAAAAAAAAAATATATATATATATATATATATATATATATATATAGATACACACACAGAGTTCTTCCTACCTAGTTAGGAAAGCAGTATTCATTTATGAAGTATTTACAATATGCAAAACACTATGCTAAGAGTTAGCAAGAAATAAGAGACATAAAACAGGGAGAGGAATGGTGCCAGGACAAGGGTATGGTGAAAGACCCTGTAGATTCAGAGGTGTAAACAGGAAGGGAAAAAGAGTGACATGTATGAGTTCTTGACCAAAAGGGGGAATACCCTAAAGGAACACAAAAATGGGGAAAAGATGATGGCTTGGGGAACTCTGTTCAAGGGTGTGAAGGCTCTAGGCACTGAGTCTTGACTTTGTAATCCACAGAGTCAGAAACTCAGCAATAAGGGTCATGAAAGGTCATGTTTTGAGATGAGAATTCAATGTCTTGATGTTTCTTTAAGACCTCCCATGAGGGGTGGCTAGGTGGTGCAGTGCATAAAGCACCGGCCCTGGAGTCAGGAGGACCTGAGTTCAAATCTGGCCTCAGACACTTAATAATTATCTGGCTGTGTGGCCTTGGGCAAGCCACTTAACCCCATTGCCTTGCAAAAACAAAATACCTCCCATGAGTGGGAACCCACCGGATTCCAAATTACATAAAACCATGATAGAACTTATTTAACATTTGGCAAACTCTAATGATAAGTTTATTTGCTGGTTTGTTTGCTTTCTGAGATCAAGTCTAAATTTGTTTTTTCCCCATGTTCTCTCTGGGCTAAGGAAAACAAGTTTAATTCCTCTTCCTAGACCTCATATAGTTAAAGATAGATATCAATAAAGAAGAAGTAGGAACAGAGCACATATCTGTTGTAGGCAAATACTCTGAAATCCAGAAGAGAAGGTACTTAGAAAGAAGAAAAGGAGTTTCTTCCTTATTTCGGAGTTAATGTTGGTGGTAGTATTAAGACTGGGCAGAAGAATTAATCAGAAATTTTGTCATATTTAGGCCAAAGGAACTTTGTACTGATTGATATTTAACTCGTCACCTTCAAAGATTCTCTCTGTTTTCTTTTACCCCTTTTCATGATCTTTTCAGGATACAGATACAGTAGTAGTATTGCTGGTTCAAAGGGTATGGTCTTTTATTGGCCTTTGGGCATAGTTCCATATTGCTCTCCAGAAATTTGGATCAGTTTACAACTCTACCACAATGCATTAATGTCTCAGTTTTCCCATGTCCTCTCCAACATTGATCATTATCCTTTCCAGTCATATTGGCCAATCTGAGAAGTGTAAAATGGTATCTCAGAAATGCTTTAATTTGTATTTCTCTAACCAATAATAATTTAGAGCAAATTTTCACATTACTATGGATAGTTTTGATTGCTTCATCTGGGAATTGCCTTTACGCAGCCTTTAATTATTTAGTAATTGGGGAATGACTTTTTTATATAAATTTGACTCATTTTTCATTGTATTTTAGAAATGAGTACTTTGTCAGAAACACTAGTAGTAAAATTTTTTCTTATTTACTATATTCCTTTTAATCTTGATTGCAGCGGTTTGTTTGTGCAAAACCCTTTTAAGTTAATGTAACCATGTTTGTTTTTTTATTAATGTTCTGTTTTCTTTGATCATAAACTGATCCCCTTTCCATAGATCTGACAGATAAACTATTTATTGACTTATAATATTATCTTATTTGTCTAAATCTTGCACTTAATTTGGTATTATCTTGGTGTAGGATGTGAGATTTTGGTCTTTTTCTTAGGTTTTGCCATACTATGCTCCAATTTTCCCAGCAGTTTTAAGGGAATAGTGAGTTTTTATCCCAGAAGCTGAACTCTTTGTTTTTAACAAATAATAGATTACTGTAATCATTTCCTGCTATCTCTTTTGCATCTAATCTATTCCACTGATTCACCACTTTATTTCTTAGCCAGTACCAGATAGTTTTGATGACTGATGCATTATAATTTTAGATCTATAATGGTTAGGTCACCTTGCTTTGAACTTTTTTTCATAAATTCCCTTGATATACTTGACCTTTTGTTCCTCCATATGGATTTAGTTACCATGTTTTCTAGCCCTTAAAGTAATGTTTTCGAATTTGGTATGGCACAAAATAAGTAAATTTAGATAATAATTATCATCTTGACGATATTAGCTTGGCCTGTCCATGAGCAATTGGTATTTGCCTAGTTATTTATATCTGATTTTATTTCTATTAAAAATGTTTTATAATTGTTTCCCTGGAGTTTCTGAGTCTGCTTTGGCTGATAGACTCCCAAATATTTTACATTGTCTGAAGTTAGTTTAAATGAGATTTTTCTTTCCATCTCTTGCTGCTGTATCTTGTTAGTAATATAGAGGAATACTGAGGCTTTTTGGTGGGATTATTTTATATCCTGTGACTTAGCTAATGTTGCTGATTGTTTTGAGTAGTTTTTAATATAATTTTCTAGGATTCTGTAGGTATATCATCATATCATCTGCAAAGATGAGAGTTTTGATTCTTCATTACTGATCCTAATTCCTTGAATGTCTTTTTCTTCTTTTATTGCTAAAGCTAACATTTCTAATACAATATTCAATAACAGTGGTGATAACGGCCATCCTTGTTCACTTCTGATCTTATTGGGAATGCTTCTAGGTTATTCCCATGCATATAACACTTGTTGATGCTTCAAATAGTTACTGTTTATCATTTTAAGAAACAGTATATTTATTCCTAAGATCTATAGTGTTTTTAGTAGAAATGTGTGTTATATTTTTTCAAAACCTTTTTCTGCATCTATTGAGATCATCATATGACTTCTGTTAAGTTTGCTATTGATATAATCAATTATACTGACAGTTTTCCTAATATTGAACCAACCCTGTTTTCCTGAAGTCCTGCTTGGTCATAGTGTATATTTTTCTAGTGCTAACTATGCTGTGATTGCTTTGCTAATATTTTATTTAAAATTTTTGCATCCATCTTCATTAGGAAAATTGGTCTCTAATTTTTTTTACTCTTCCTGGTTTAGGTATCAGCACCACATTGGTGTCATTTTTTTAGTTTTGTTTTTTTTTTTTTTGCAAGGAAAATGGGGTTAAGAGGCTTGCCCAAGGCCAGGCAGCTAGGTAATTATTAAGTGTCTGAGACTGGATTTGACCCTGACTCCAAGGCCAGTGCTTTATCCAATACACCACCTAGCTTCCCCCCACATTGGTGTCATTGAAGGAATTAGGCAGAGAGCTTCATTTCCCCCTATTTTTTCAAATAGTTTATATAGAATTGGAACCAGTTCTTCCTTTTAATTTTTGATAGAATTCATTTATGAATCCTTCTGGATCTGGAGTTTTTTCTTGGAGAGTTCACTGATGGCTTGCTCAATTTCTTTTTCTGAGTTAGGTTTATTTAAGAATTTAATTTCCTCTTTTTTTAACCTGGACAATTTATTTTTGTAAATATTCATTAATTTCATTTGGATTGTCAAATTTATTGGCATAATTTAAGGCAAATATTTTCAGAATTATTCCTTTAATTTCTTTCTTGGTGGTGGTGAATTCACCATTTTCTATTTTTGATACTACTAATTTGATTTTCTTTTTTCTTTTAATCAGATTAGTGAAAGGTTTATTTTTTTCATAAAACCAACTCTTGGTTTTATTTAGTAGTTCAATAGTTTACTTGCTTTTCATTTTATTAATGTCCACCTTTAGTTTTCAGAATTTCTAATTTGATATTCAATTGGGAATTATTTTCCTAACATTTTTAGTTGCACGCTCAGTTCATTGATCTTCTATTTTATTCATATAAGCATTTAGAAATATATCCTACTAACTGCTTTGGTTTTATCCCATAAGTTTTCGTATGTTGTCTCGTTATTGTCATCATCTTGGATGAAATCATTAATTCTTTCTAGGATTTTTTGTTTGATCCACTCATTCTATTAAATTAGATTATTAAGTTTCCAATTAATTTTGTGTCTCTCTAGCCATGGCCTTTTATTGCATGTGATTTTTATTGTATCATGTTCTGAAAAGGGTGCATTCAATGTTTCTACTTTGCACTTGATTATGAGGTTTTTATGCCCTAACACAGGGTCAATTTTATGTAGATGCCCTGATCTGCTGGAAAAAAAGGTATATTCCTTTCTCTTCCCATTCACTTGTCTCTAGAGGCCTACCATTGCTAAGTTTTCTAACATTCTATTTATCTTTTTTTATTTCCTTCTTAATTATTTTATGGTCAGATTTATCAGATTCTGAGAGGGCAACTGAAGTCCCTCACCATAGAGCTTTGCTCTCTATGTCTTTCTGTAAGTCATTTAGTTTCTCCTCTAAGAATACGGATGTTATTCTGCTTGCTGTGTACATATTTAGCATTGAAATGACTTCATTGTCTATGGTACCTTTTAGAGAGATATAATTCCCCTCCTTATCTCTTTTAATGAGATCAATTTTTGTAACTGGTTTGTCTGAGATAAGGATTGCTACCCCTACTTTTTCCAATGCAACTGAAGCATAATATAGTCTTTTTACCTTTACTCTGTATGTATCTCTCTGCTTCAAATATGTTTCTTGTCAACAACATATTGTGGGATAATACACTGTGCTATCAGCTTCTGTTTTATGAGAGAGTTCATCCTATTCTCATTCAAAATTATAATAACTCTTTATTTCCTTCCATTTGTATTGTTCCCCTTTTTTCACCTTATCCCTACTCCCCAGTATTTTGCATTGGAATACTGACTCTTTCACTGTATTTACCCCCTTCTTTCCAATCCCTTTCTTTTTCTTTCCCCTTTTCCTTTTCCCTTCTACCTTCTCTTCCATCAGTGTCCCCCCTTTCCCCTCTTAATACTTGAAAGGTAAGATAAATTTCTAAACTACCTGAGTATATCTGTTAATACATTTTCAAGGCAATTCTGATGAGAGTAACATTCAGGTAGTTCTTGCCTCATTTCTTTATTCCCTCTATTGCAAAAGGCCCTTTATACCTCTTTATGTGATATAATTTATTTCATTCACTCTTCCCCTTCCTCCCATCTCTTTACTGTGCCCTCTTTTTAATGAGATATGTTTTTTGGCTAGGTAATGGGGCTAAGGGACTTGCCAAGGTCACAAAGTTAGGTAATTATTAAGTGTCTGAGGTAGGATTTGAACTCAAGTCATTCTGACTCCAAGACTGGTGCTCTAACCACTGTGCGACCTATCTGTCCCAAGATATTTTCTTTAAATCATTCCATCAAAGTCCTGGACATATCATGAATGTCCACTCTTTCTGCCTAAGTGTATTCCCTCTAATAGAATAGCAATTCTCTAGATCTATGAGAATCTTCCTCCCAGATGGGAATGTCATCAGTTTAATCTTATTGGATACAGTTTTATCTTTTCTCTGTTTACCTTTCCCTTGAGTCTTCATTTTGAAGAACAAATTTTCTGTTTAGCACAGGGCTTTTAAACAGGAAAGATTGAAAGCCTCTTATTTTGTTAAATACTTATATTTTCCCCTGAAATAGAGGGTACAGTTTTGCTGGATTGTGAATTTCTGTTTGTAATCCAAGCTCCTTTGCTCTTTTGAATATCAAATTCCAGGTCCTCCAATCCCTTAATAATGATGCAATCAGGTCTTGTGTAAACCTGACTGTGACTCTATGGTATTTGAATTGTTTCTTTCTGACTGTTTGCAGGATCTTCTTCTTGATCTGATAGTTCTGGAGTTTGATCACAGTATTCCTTGGTGTTTTCATTTTAGGATCACTTTCAGGAGGGGATTGAAGCATTCTTTTGATGATCAATTTGGCCTCCGGTTCCAGGATATCAGGGAAGTTCTCTTTCTCTATATCCTAAAGTCAGTAGTCCAGTTTTTTTTTCTTCAAGGTTTCATGTAGTCCTATAATTCTTAAATGGTCTCTTCTGAATCCATTTTCCAAATCAACTATTTTGCTAATGAGATGTATTACATTTCCTTCTATTTTGTTCATTTTTTAAAATTTTGTTTAATATATTCTTGGTGTGTCATGAAATCCTTAGTTTTCACAAATTTTAGTCTTTTTTAGAGAAGAGTTTTCTTCATTTACCTTTTGCATCTTCTTTTCCATTCGGTCAGTTCTGTTTTTGAAAGAGTTGTTATGTTTTTTGAGAGAATTATTTATTTTTTCTACTTGTCCAATTGAATCTTCAAAGGTTTTGTTTTCTTGTTGTAAGATGTGAATTCTCTCTTGCATAGTGTTAATTTTCTCTTGTGTTTCTTTTCCCCATTTTTCCACTTGATTTTTAAATTCCTTTCTGATTTCTTCTAAGAAGTATTTTTGGCCTGGAGACCAATTACTATTCTCTGAATCTCCATTCCTTCTGACCCCCTTTTCTGAAATAGTATCCTTACCTCCTAGGTATCATTAAATGAACCCCATTTGAGCTGGCCTTTCTTCACTTGGGGACTTTTCTCTAAGACCTTTTGTTTTGGGGGAGTTCAGATCTTTAGTGTTGAGTTCCTTAGAAGTCTTTATCACTGGGGCTAGGAACTCCAGAGAGTTGCTCAGTAGGTCTATCAGTAAGGAATGCCTGAAGTTTTCTCTTGATTCTCTATGTTGGCTGTCTCAGTGGCCCATTCCCTAGACCAGGGGCTTGATCACACAATCTGAGCTGGGCCCTCAGGCTAGAAAAGCCAATGGTTCTCTTTGGGTAATCAGCACTTGGCAAGGTCTGCAGCCCACACCTGGCCCTGGGAAAAGGTATGAACACCTGAGGTTGTTTCTATGTTTGTCCTGGAGAATGACTCAATTGTATACATGTAGGTTTCTCTGCCATAAACACCTAACCCAGTTCTTCCAGATCAGCACAGCTGACTGGATAGATATATGGGAAGCTCTGCTGGAGCTCTGCCCTTCCTCTGACTTTGCATACACCAAATACTTCCCAACAATTATCAAGTGATTCCCCTACCCTGACCCCCAGTCAGCCTCAACCCACCACTCCTACACTAGGTCTCTACTCTTTGCTCTGAGCATGCCATGCTCCCCAGTGAAAGATCTTGCTGAGAGATCATACCCTCTGTTCATCTGTGGGTTCTGTGGATCCAAAAATCTGTTAAATGACTTGATTCATGTCAGTTCTGAGGGAAAGGTAGGAGAGCTTAAAATAGTGCCTGGCTTTTCTCCATCTTGAATGGAATTTCCCAGAATTAGATTTTCATATTATCTAGTATTTATCTAGTATTACCTAATATTCATATTATCTAGATAATATTTCATTTTATCTACTCTTTATCAGAAGCAGAAAGAGAATATGAAAAATAAAAGCATTAAGTTGACTGGGGTGATAAGAGATGAAAAAATTAATAGAAATTGCATTAGGATAGTAGGTAGAGGACAGCAGGAAACAGTTACTGTCAAAAAGAAAATTGATTTTGACAAATTTAAGAAAATCTGAGAAATATGCAAAGACACTTCAGGGATGACACATACTTCATATAATAAAATCTCTAATGGGAGAACCTACTATCTGGGTACAATGATCTACTATACTCCACATAGTATAGAATCGATACCTATGTCTTTATCATATATTTCTCTGGAAATCTCCCTAGGCAGTCCAGCCTCTCCCATGAAAACTCCCTATGTTCTTAAATAACTCTAGATCATGGGAAATCGTTTCAGCCTATCCATCAGCTGCTTTCTGTGAACAGAATCTTTCCATCTCCTCACCTAACTTCACTCATTCTCACTGATTTTCTCCCCTGAGTGATTACAATACTATACTATACTATTATTATAATATAATAGCATTCTGAGATGTGTAGAAACAGGGACCATAAAAATCATCTACATTTTATATTAAAATGTTCTAACTATATAGGGTAATAGCTTGTTTCTGGAAGTAGGATCATTATCCCTCTGTTTTTAGTAAGTTTTTCATTGGTGCATCAGATTTCTAGCTAAAGATTGTCACTGGTGTTTGGATTATACTTGGCTGAGTTGGATTATTACACGTAGGATTTAGAGTTTTTCAATTATGAGAAAAATAAAAAATGTATCTTTTTGAAATGATTTAATTGGTAACTCCAAAATCCTACAAAGATGATCTCATTCAATTTTCAAAAAACATCATTGGACTTCTGCTTAGGTGAAAGCAGCAGGATTTGTGGGTGCAGATTGGTGCAGTGCTCTAGGACATGTAGCAGTGCATTGTGGTCTGCGTGCATGGCAGCTGTGTCTGGAAACCGAACATGAGGACGTGAGAATGTGGTGCTGCCAGGGCTTGGCTGGGCTCAGCTTGTCTTGAGGTGCCCTGGGTGAGGAGCTGGCCATTTGCAAGTGATGCCCCGAGGGCCATATTGCTGACTATGTACTGTGAAGGGAGAGAGCTCTCTGAGATCACCTTCTCCCTTCAGGTCAACACCATCTTCGAGTTGCACAATTTCTGCCTGCTCTGTGAGCTGAATTTGGGCATACTAGAGGTTGGTTGAAAACTGAATTATGGGACTTCCGGCCAAGATGGAGAAGAGAAGACAGGCACAGTTCTAAAGTCTCCTGATCTCTTCCCCATATATCACATGAAACAAACCTCTTAAAAGAAATCCGACCCACAAAACCCAGAAAGAAAAGCCAGGAGAGAGAACATCTATCTCTGGATTTGTCTCCAGCAGCAGCTTTGGCCAAATTCCAGTGGGTGAGGCTGGGCTCAGAGGGAAGATCAGCCCCAATCATCCAGATTAACAGCTGAATTGAAACCAGGAGTCAGAGGGCCCAAGAGCTGACCTGCTGGATCAAAGGTGGGGCTGCACAACAGGGCCTTGGGTCGGCAGGGCAGCAGAGGCACTGGTGTTGGTGCTGTCCCCCTGCAGCTTGGGGCTGGGGCTGGGGGGAGAGTTCAGGAGCAGGAGAGCTGTGGACACAATCCCTGGGCTCCTCTGGGCTGAGGAACTGGAGTCCCATTGCAGCTCAGACTTCCTCCCAGAGCAAAAAAAATGCAAACTACTTCTGCCTCAGGCCCACGTTTATGAGCAGAAGAACAAGCCCAGCTGAGGAAAGTCCTCAGGCCAGGGTAAAGCCCATCATTCACTGAAGGCAAAAGAATTCAAGAGCTCTAACTCCTCCATTCAAGCAAAGTTGAAGACCTTGCCCAAGGTCACAGACACTCCAGAGAAAGCAACCAACACCTCCTACTGGCCAGCCAGAGGAACTTTAAACAGGGAGTAAAGCCTTTAGCAATCCCAAGCCCCAGTGAACCAGCCCCCCCCACACACAACTCAAGGTCTTAGCAAAATGAAAAAGGGTCAGCAGAAAGGTGGATCTATAGAAAAATTCCTGGAAGGGAAAGACCCTAAATCAGAGAGACCTGGAACCTCTGAGGAGAATACAATCTGGTCTCCAGCACAGAAAGACTTCCTTGAAGAAATAAGGAAGGAGCTTAAAAATTTGGGAGAGACAATTAAAACCTTGCAACAAGAAAACAAAACCTTAGAAAGTACAATTGGAAAAATACAAAAGGAGAATAAATCTCTCAGATCATCAATTGGACAATTACAAAATGAGAATAACTCTCTTAGTTCCTCAAATGGGCAAGTGAAAAAAGAAATTAATTCTCTCAAAACATCAATTGGTCAAATGGAAAGTTCTTTCAAAAGTAGAAGTGACCAATTGGAAAAGGAGTTACAAAAGGTTAATGAAGAAAACTCCTCCCCCCAACAAAAGAATGGACACTACAGAAACTAATGATTCCATGAGACAGCAAGTGTCAGTTAAAATCAAAAAAATAGAAAAAAGAGAAGCAAATGTAAAATACCTCATCAACAAAACCGCTGACCTTGTGAATAGATCGAGGAGAACCAACATGAAAATTATAGGACTTCCTGAAAACACTGAAGAGGAAAAAAAGCCTGGACTTAGTATTACAGGATCTAGTGATGGGAAACTGCCCTGATATCATGGAATCGGAGGGCAAAGTAGTTATTGAAAGAGTACATTGATCCCAACCAGAAAATGATCCTAATATGAAAACACCAAGGAATGTTGTGGCCAAACTCCAGAACTATCAGATAAAAGAGAAAATCCTGCAAGCAGCCAGAAAGAAACAATTTTAATATCAAGGAGACACAGTAAGGATCACTCAAGACCTGGCTGCATCAACATTAAGGGATCAAAGGGCCTGGAACGAGATATTTCGAAGAGCAAGGGAGCTTGTAATGCAGCCACGAATCTACTTTCCTGCAAAGTTGAGCCTTCCCTTACAGGGAAAAAGATGGACATTTAAAGAACTAGAAGAATTACAAAAATTTATATTGAAAAGACCAGAGCTAAACAGAAAATTTGGACATCAAACAGGAGGTTCAAGAAACACATGAAAAGGTAAAAAAAAATAGGGGGGGCAGTAAAAGGAAAAAAATGCAATCCAGTAAGTTAAACCTGGCTATATCCCAGCATGGGGGTGGGGAAGATTCTCATAAATCTTGAGAATTATAACTCTAACAGAGAGAATACACCTAGCCAGAAATTATGGACATTCATGACCTATCCATGAGACTGCTATCTAATGGGATGTAACTGCCTTTAACCCCACTTGGCAGAAAGACTCTAATAACTCTCAGGAACTTTGACCCTATTCGATAGAATACACTGAACTAGAAGGGACAAACACTCAGAATTTTCTATGACTTAGAATGATCTAACAAATCACTAGCTTCTTACACAGGGGGACAGGAAAGAGACTGGAGGAGGGAGGGGATTGAATGGGGGTAAATCTCATTACACTAAGAGATACAAAAAAACCTATGGTAATAGAGGGCAAAAAGGGAGCAGAGGAGAAACACCCTAATCTTCTCATCAGACTTGGCTTAAAGTCAACCTAAATATACTCAGTTAACTTATAAAACATCTAGACTTTCAAGTATTAAAAGGGGAAAAGGGGAGGGGGGGTTGGAGAAAGGGAAAGGGAGTGGGGGGAAAAAGGGGAAATAACAAAAGGAAGGGAAGGCAAAAAGGCAAAGGGAAAAGAAAGGGGAGGGTGTGATATAGGAGGGCAAACACACTGAAGGGGGTGGTATTCAGAAACGAAATACTGGGGAATATGGATAAAGTGGGGAGAAAGGGGGAAAAATACAAACGGAGGGAAGATAGCATGGAGGGCAATAAAGAATTAGTAATCATAACCTTGAATGTGAATGAGATGAACTCTCCCTTAAAACATAAGCAAATAGCAGAGTGGATTAAAAACCAGAATCCTACAATATGCTGCTTACAAGAAACTCATTTGAAGCAGAGAGATACATATAAAGGTAAAAAGTTGGAGCAAAATATATTTTGCTTCAGCTGATGTAAAAAAAAAGCAGGGATAGCAATCCTTATCTCACACAAAGCACCATCAAAAATAGATAACATTAAAAGAGATAAGGAACGAAACTTTTTCCTGCTAAAAGGTACCATAGGTAATAAAGTCATTTCAATATTGCATATATATACACCTAGTGGGGCAGCACTCAGATTCTTAGAGGAGAAGCTGAAAGAACTACAGGAAAACATAGACAGCAAAACTCTACTAGTGGGAGACCTCAACCTCCCCCTATCAGATCTAGATAAATCGAATCATAAAATAAACAAGAAAGAAGTTCAGGAGGTAAACAGATTGTTAGAAAAATTAGATATTATTGACTTAGGAAGGAAACTGAATGGGGATAGAAAGGAATATACCTTTTTCTCTGCATTACATGGAACTCATACAAAAATTGACCCTGTACTAGGACATAAAAACCTAATGATCGACTGCAGAAAGGGAGAAATAGTGAATACATCTTTCTCAGATCACAATGCAATAAAAGTCATATGCAATACTGGGCCAAGGAGATATAGACACAGAAAAAATTGGAAACTGAATAACCTCATTTTAAAAAACCAGTGGACCAAAAAACAAATTATAGAAACAATTAACCATTTCATTCTAGATAATGATAATAATGAAAGAACATACCAAAACCTAAGGGATTCATTCAAAGCAACTCTCAGGGGATATATTATCACTCTAAATGCTCACATGAATAAATTGGAGAAAGAGGAAATCAATGAAATAAACATGCAACTAAAAAAATTAGAGAAAGAGCAAATCAGAAATCCCCAATTAAATATCAAATTAGAAATTCTAAAAATTAAAGGAGATTTTGATATAATTGAAAGCAAAAAAACTATTGAATTAATAAACAAAACCAAAAGTTGGTATTATGAAAAAACCAATAAAATTAATAAACCTTAGGTGAATTTGATTAAAAAACAGAAAGAAGAAAACCAAATTGCTAGTATCATAAATGAAAAAGTTGAACTCACCACCAATGAGGGGGAAATTAAAGTAATAATTCAAAATTATTTTGCCCAACTCTATGCCAATAAATTTGATAATCTAAGTGAAATGGATGAATATTTAAAAAAATATAAGTTGCCCAGGTTAAATGAAGAAGAGATTAATTACCTAAAAAACACTATCTCAGAAAAAGAAATTCAACAAGACATCATTGAACTCCCTAAAAAAAATCTCCAGGGCCTGATGGATTGACCAGTGAATTCTACCAAACATTTAAGGAACAATTGCTTCCAAACCTATATAAACTCTTGGGAAAGATAGGGAAAGATTGAACTCTGCCTAACTCTTTCTATGAAACCAATATGGTACTGTTACCTAAACCAGGAAGAGTTAAAACAGAGAAAGAAAATTATAGACCTATTTCCCTGATGAATATAGATGCAAAATGCTAAATAAAATCTTAGCAAAATGATTACAAGTCATCACTAGGATAATACATTATTATCAAGTAGGATTTATTCCAGGAATGCAGGGTTGGTTCTATATTAGGAAAACTGTTAGTATACTCAATTATATCTACAGCAAACCTATCAGAAATCATATGATCATATCAATAGATTCTGAAAAATCTTTTGACACAATGCAGCATCCATTCCTATTTAAAACACTAGAGAGTGTAGGAATAAATGTACTTTTCCTTAAAATAATTAGCAGTAACTATCTGAAACCATCAACAAGCAGTATACTCAATTGGGAGAGGCTAGAGGCATTCCCAATAAGATCAGGGGTTAAACAAGGGTGCCCATTATCACCACTACTATTCAATATTGTATTAGAAATGTCAGCATCAGCAATTAGAGAAGAAAAAGAAATTGAAGGAATTAGAACTGGGAAGGAAGAGACAAAATTCTCACTCTTTGCAGATGACATGATGGTCTACCTAAAGAATCCCAAGAAATCATCCAAAAAAACTACTGGAAACAATTAGCAATTTTAGGATAGTTGGAGGTTATAAAATAAACCCTCAAAAATCCTGAACTTTTCTATGTATGTCTAGCAAGAAACAGCAAGAAGAGCTAGAAAGAGAAATTCCAATCAAAGTAACCACAGACAATATAAAATATCTGGGAGTCTATTTGCCAAGACAGACTCAGAATATTTTTGAAAACAATTATAAAACACCTCTCACACAAATTAAATCAGATTTAAATAACTGGGCAAATATTAACTGCTCATGGATAGGTAGAACTAATACAATAAAAATGACAATTCTACCAAAATTAAATTATTTGTTTAGTGCCCTACCAATTAAAATTCCAAAAAAATTACTTTAACCAGTTAGAAAAAATTATAAGTAAATTCATATGGAGAAATAAAAAGTCAAGAATTGTCAGGAGCTCCATGAAAAAAGTGCAAAAGAAGGTGGCTTAGCCCTACCTGATCTACAATTATATTATAAAGCATCAGTCATCAAAACTGTTTTGTATCGGCTAAGAAATAGAGTGGTGGACCAGTGGAATAGACTAGGTGTAAAAGCAGGAGATGATTATAGTAATCTTTTGTTTGATAAACCCAAAGAGACCAGTCATTGGAATAAAAACTCCCTCTTTGTTAAAAATTACTGGGATAATCCGAAGTTATTATGGAAGAAACTTAGATTAGACCAACACCTCACACCCTTTTGCAAGATAAGATCCAAATGGTTACTGGACGTAGACATAAAAAACAATACTATAAGCAAATTAGAAGATCAAGGACTAGTCTACCTGTCAGATCTATGGAAAGGGGAGCAGTTTATGACTAAGAAAGAGTTGGAGAACATCTTCAAAAACCAATTACATGATTTTGATTACATTAAAATGCTTTTGCACAGATAAAACCAATGTAACCAAGATCGAAAGAAATGTAGTAAATTGGAAACAATCTTTAGAACTAATGATTCTGACAAAGGACTTATTTCTAAAATATACAGAGATTTGAGTCATATTTTGAAAACAAAAAGCCTTTCCCCAATTGACAAATGTTCAAAGGATATGCAAAGGGAATTTACAGATGAGGAGATCAAAGCTATCCATAGCCATATGAAAAAAATGATCTAAATCATTAATTATTAGAGAAATGCAAATTAAAGCTTCTCTGACATACTACCTCACACCTCTCAGATTCACCAATATGACCAGGAAGGATAATGATCATTGTTGGAAGGGTTGTGGGAAATCTGACACTACTACACTGTTGGTGGAGCTGTGAACTCATCCAACCCTTCTGGAGAGCTACTTGGAACTATGCCCAAAGGGCAAGAAAAATGTGCATACCCTTTCATCCAGCATACTTTGATCCCACTACTGGGTCTATGCCCTGAAGAGATGATGAAAAAGGGTAAAAACATTGCTTGTACAAAAATATTTATAGCAGCCCTGTTTGTGGTGGCAAAGAATTGGAAATCAAGTAAATGTCCTTCAATTGGGGAATGGCTTAGCAAACTGTGGTATATGTATGTCATGGAACACTTGTTCTGTTAGAAACTAGGAGGGACGGGATTTCAGGGAAGCCTGGAGACATTTGCATGAACTGATAGTGTGTGAGACGAGCAGAACCAGAAAAACACTGTACACCCTAACAGCAACATGGGAGTGAGGTTCAGTCTTGAAGGACTTGCTTATTCCATCAGTGCAACAATCAGGGACAATATTGGGCTGTCTGCAAAGGAGAGTGCCATCTGTATCCAGATAAGGAGCTGTGGAGTTTGAATAAAGTTCAAGGACTATTCCCTTTAATTTAGAAAAAAACATATATCTTATTGTCAGATCTTGTTACTTCTTAGACTTTTCTTCTCTTCTTTAAGGATATGATTTCTCTCTCATCACACCGAATTTGGATCAAGGTACAACATGGGAACAAAGTAAAGACTGACAGAGTGCTTTCTGTGGGGGGGGGGAGGGAAGGAAGATTGGAGGGAAAATTGTAAAACTCAAATAATATCTTTAATAAAAATAAATTTAAAAATAAACTGAATTATGCCAAGAGTCCTGTCATTGACAACCACAGATTTCTGGCTTCATGCGGCTTTTGTAGTTTTCAGACAGAAGGAGAATTCAGAACCACAACCCCCTTCAATTCTCAAGGCTGCCCCAATAGACTTCAGCAACATAGCTCTGCCAGGTCCCTCCTATACCAGCAGCCAGAACAGCTAGCCTCGGTTTCCCCAGAAGACACATCTTCATCCTCCCAAGGCTTGGACAATCTAACATTACTCTGAGACATGTTACTTAGTAAAGACCTTGGAAATTCAGATGCCTATTATGAGTCAAGCTCATACAGGAATGTGTAATATAATGAATCTTGTGGATAGCTTAGAGATGGAATTGCCAATAGTGCTGGCACACAGAAGATAATTGGCAGAGTACACTTCACTCAAATTCAGATTGTAAGGGATTTCTGCCATGTTCCTTTTGCTATACTTGAGGAACAGCCCATGGACACATGTCTGGAACTGGGCATACTCAACCAAAATCAGTTTTCCATGGACCTCAAGAAAAACTTCTTAGTAATTGATACCACAAGCATGTAAACTACCTTCTGACCAGATATGAAAGTTAAGTCTATGGGTCAGGGAGAGATGACATTTTGTCTGAGGAGATTGCAGACCAAGAACTACCATAAACTTTTCAGAAGTCTGTGGAGGATGCAGAGCAGAAACCTAGAGGTTTGTAATGTACTGGAGCTGGAACAGGCCTCACACTAAAGAAGCTACCTCACTGGGAATGTCATCATTACCACCCAATGGTACAGGTGACAGAGTAGTCTATTCTTTATGATTCAGTCACTCTATAAGTCTTGATTGTTCTGTCTCTGCTCCTGCTTTCATCTGTTCCCACAAGCTCAGTTCATGAGAGACAGTGTATCCTAATCCTTGAATCCCAGGTCACATTGAACAAGAAAGTATGTGCTCCTCCTTTTGTGGGCCTTGTTCCCTATGCTTCATCAGACATACTATGGAAGAACAGTTATCAGGCTGTCTAAGGTCAGCTTTTGCTCTCTGGAATTCAATAAAAGAAATGATCATGGCAGATAATCTGAAGAAATCTCCTTTAAAGGAAAACAGCTATCATCAATGTGCCTCTTGAAATGGGACAAGAAGATGTTTTAGTTCATCTAGGTGCCCAAATCACAAATATTTCTAGGTGAAAATAATTCTTATTCACTTTACCAAGAAACAGGTCAAGGAACTGACCACTGAAGTCTCCACCACCAGAAAGTGAATGCCCTAAAGTTCAACCTCAGAGTGAGACAGATGGCCTCCAACTCTCCTGGAAGACTGGGAATGGCATTGAATTTCATCCTATTCTTCCTCTCACCCAGCAAAGAGCTGCTGATTTGCAAACTGAGAGTTATGGACCTGAGCAATAATCCAGATCCCCAAAACGCTAGTCCATCGTCAATATCATTTGACACCTCATACGAAGCAATCATGGAAACAAATGTGGTTAAGCAAACCATGATTTCTGTCCATAGCTTGACAAGTGATCAAATTGTCATCATTGAGAATGCTGGTGCTTCCAATCTCTCTAAATAATCCTTGGGTGGAAACTTAGGCATCAAAGCATGACTCTTCTTTAACTATGAATGATCCCATATCCACTAGTGATTTACAGCTCTCAACAAGTAATGTTGAAGTGGCATAAAAAGGATAATGAATTACTCTTTATTGTCTGTCTGTTGAAGGACATGTCTGCATGGATCCTTCAGTACCTACAGAGGAATCTGATTTATCTGTAATAGATGCTTTGAAGGAACTACACTAGCTTTTCATAAATTGTCAAAAATCGCTAGGAAATCTTGTATTTGAAGAAATAATCCATCATAAGGAAACAACAGCTAAAGGCCAAAATGATAGTAAGGATGAAATCTGAGTAGTTGCCTCAGAGTCAACATCCTCCAGCAGTGCTGGAGGAGCAATACCCTTGAGGTTTTCTATCTGTTGAAGTCTGTACCAGTGAATTCTGAGAGAGTTACTCAGGTGTCCCCAGTTGCTGGAAGGAAGAAGGGGATCAGAGTAAATTTGGGTGAAAATCTAGTAGTTGGCCTAGAGAATGTCCAAAAGTCACAAGAATCAAGGAGAGAACCAAGGAGAGAAAACAGATCTTTCATGAATACATTTGTGAAACATTAGGTCAGTCAAACCTTGTAGGGGCAGATAAACTCAAGTCTTCAATATGATTCCATACCTGTCCTTTCTCAGAATACTCAGAACCCGTTGATAGGTAAACCTGAAATCAAGGAAAGTATTATCAGTGCTGAAGGCCCCTTGACAGTCTTGAGCAGCTAATCAATCCCCCAGCATCAAACTACTTATTTCACCCAAGCCACTTTTTGCTTCTGCAGATGTGGACCAGATTTTTTGTGTGTGTGCCGGTTTTACTCTGTGAGAAGCTCTCAGGGCTTTCTGATCTGTTGGTGGAAATCTGGACTTCTCTTTTCTCATTTTGATGACAAAGAAGATCATTGGTCCTAAATAACCTTGGAAAAGGTGGACTTGACTAGTCTCCATTCCTTTGAAAAATAAATATTTATGTATAGATGCTTATGTATATGATATACATAGAAATATATGAGCACAACATTGAGTCAGATTTTTAAAACTATTTTTATGTTGGTCAAAATAATTTATGATCTCTTGTCTGTGAAGTTGTTTATCACACTTGTTTAAAATTTTAGCCTTTTTAAAAAAATGTATTGGCAATGTGAGCACATGAGTTTTTACTCGGTTCTAGAATAAAGCTGATGGGTTTTCATTAAAAACCACCATAAAATCAATAGTAATTTTTTAAATCACTTCTTTTTGTGGTTCATGGCCCATATACATACATACATACATACATATATATATATATATATGTATATATATATACATATATATATATATAATTTAACTAAATTCCTTTTTCAAATTGTTGGAAAAGTGGACATGGAACCTAACTCAGAATATAAGGGTTATTTACTCTCCTTTGTTTATCCTCCAAATTTGTTGCTAGGATAAACTCTGAGTTTTCTTGTTCTACACACTGGATGCAGCTATGATTTGAGCTAAGCTGACTTTAAGGTGACTCTTCTTGAGGTTCTGAGCAATATCAAGCTGTTTGTCTTTTCCTGTACTTCCCACTTCCTCTTTTTCCCTTTCCCTTAACCAACACATCTCCTATCACTTATGCATCCTCTTCAGGGGAACAAGTTTGACTGCATCTTTTGGAACGAAGGATAAAGAAGAAAAAAGTAGAAAATTTCAGGCAGTTAGGCTGGTATTTCTTGGAGGTAGAAGCAGACTCCTTTCTGGTCTGAGATAGTTGATCTTTGATCTTGTGGAGGATCAGAAAGAATATTTGAAATTTCTAGTGCCTAAGAGCCTATCTCACGAACATTTTATTAAAATATAATATAATTATATTTCTGATTCCTACTTTCATTGAGGCAGGAAATTATGGTAGAACATATCATAACAACTAGAGCTGGGAAGTTACTAAACTGTAGATCTTGAGCAAGAAGGGACCTCAGAGATTCTTTTTTTTTCTTTTTCCTTTTTTTTGGTAAGGAAAAGGGGTTAAGTGCCTTGCCCAAGGCCACACAGCTAGGTAATTATTAAGTGTCTGAGGCTGGATTTGAACTCAGGTCCTCCTGACTCCAGGGCCAGGGCTCTATCCACTGAGCAACTTAGCCACCCTACCTCAGAGATTTTTAATGTCAAATCTGAAACATCTGCTTCTCACTGAAAAATAAAACTACAGAATCTAATTAATCTACTGAAAAAAATCCTTGCTTTACTTGCAAGGAAATTTTTGCTTTTGTTCAACCAGAGTCATCTTTCTTGAACATTTGCTGCATTTTGTCCTCAATATATTTTGGGGGCCAGTTAGAAAAGTTATTTACTCTTCTACATGAGATAATTTCAAACTAATGAAGACAGATGCCATGTCCAACCGAAGAATTCTCTTCTTCAGGACCAACATCTCCACATTTTTAAATTAGTTTCATTGACTTTCCCACATTATACATATAAAACTCATTTGTTTGGAACCACAGTCTAAAACCAGGCATTTATTCCTATTAAATTTCATCTAATTAGATTTGGCTCAATATTAGCATTTGTCAAGTTCTTTTAAAAAGCACACATCATATATAAATATTTTATTAAAAGGTCAATATTGTACTTCATTTCAACTAACCAAACTTGCTTGGTAATTCATTCATTTTAATAATTATTTTGAAAAGTTTTATTCTGCTTATTTATTCTGCAAGAAATAAAAATCTGAAGGGTCAATAGAATTGATTAACAAAATATGGTAGTATATTATTCTTTTTTTTTAGAATTTTTTTTGCAACGCAAATGGAGCTAAGTGGCTTGCCCAAGGGCCCCCAGCTAGGTAATTATTAAGTGTCTGAGGCTGGATTTGAACTCAGGTACTCCTGACTTCAGGGCCAGTACTCTATCCACTGTGCCACCTAGCTGCCCCTAGTATATTATTCTTGAGAAACAGAATGCTGATGTGTTATTGGCAATTGTATTCAAATCAAATCATTTTAATACATAAAGAATCTATATTCTTTTAGTTATTCTAAATTGTTATTGGAATAGTATCTTGTACATAGATTGCTTAGTTTTTATTAGGAAATTTGTGGATTTTTTGCCTTTATAAATGATAGCTTTGTAACTCTGGGCAAGTCAAACTATCAGATTCTCAATTTCTGAATCTATAAAATATTCATAATGATTTTTGTGAGAATTGATTGAAATGTGTGGTTTGGGGGAATGAACAAATTTATATACATATTTTATTGTTATTTTTATTATTATTAAGTTGTTGTTTATGAAGGACATATTTCAAGGCTATTATTCTTTATTTTCTTCCCTTTTGAATATGTATGAAATTTTATTCTTTGATTCATTACTCTTACACTTATTTATTCCTTCTTTAGTTTCTGTATTCCTCATAGAATTAAAACTTCTAAGGAATATATTTGGGGTTGTTTCTTCTAAATAACTTCTAACTATTGTGTTGAATATATTGTACCCTGACTCCCATTTTCCTTAAAAATATAACTACCTTTAAGCGAAAGATAGATGATATTGTCATAGGGTAGGAATTTTCCTATGATTCTTTACAGGCAATTTATTATTGAACTGTGACCTTTCCTTAGTCTTAGGCCTACAAAAAAGAATGCTATCAATTTCCATATAAACTTGATTCAAGGTCTTTCCCCATTTTACTCTCGTTTTTCTTCATACTCTCCCAGTTGTCAATGTCCTTCTGAAACCATGGTGTTTCATTGTTTGAAAATGAAACAATATTCCTTATGAAATCAGATGAGGGTACAGCATAGAGAGTTGGCCCAATCTCTAATCTTGCAAATTATGCCTTTCTTGATGCAGTCCAAGATTGCATTTTTACATTACAAGATAGCATTTTTTACAACTTATTGCTCAGTTCATATTGCATTTGTATGCCACTAGAACTCCACAGTCTTTTTCAAAGGCCATCTGTGAATTTAGAATGATTTGACAATTTTATATATGCTAAATTGAAATTTTGTATCTAGATATAAGATTTTACATATGCTGAAATTTATCTTAGAGTATCAAGTTCAATGACCATTTTTGGATTTGCCTTTTTTAAAAAAACTAATGTGTTGTTTATCCTTGGCAAACTTGCATCTCAACTGTAGATTAGATGATCTGTAGCCAAATCACTGACAAAACAAATCAAATGGTGCAAGGCCAAAGAATGAGGAGGAGGAGGAGGAAGAACAAGAGAAACAGGAATAGGAAGAGGAAAAGGAGGAGGAACAATAGGAAGGAGGAGGAGAAGAAAACACAAGTATTGATCTATCATGAGATTTGTTTTTAATGAGGTCATTTTGTTCACCATCCCTTCTATTTGATTTCTGCTTTTATCTTTGCCACTTTGTATGCGTTTAGGGAAACAATCTTTTAAGCTCTCTTTTTTTTGTTGCTGTACTTGGTTGTTGTATCTTTTGTTCTTTCTTGTATTTCTGTTGTTTGGAGTATTGAGGAAGCAAATAATTGATCAGGTCTACTTTACAATCTAGAAATATTTTGTAGACAACTCTGTATTGCATGTTCATTCTTTTTATTAATGATTAGACTCAGAATTGTAGGTAAATGATTGCTTTTTACTCAGAGCTCATTTTTATTTCCCTTCTAGCTTGGAATAGTGGAGGTGATGGGTGCAGAATTGTCTTCTATTTATTCAAATATCTTTTCTTTTATATTTGAAGTTACTTCTCTTGGATGCATTTTTTTTCCAGAGGTTTGTTACATTTAATCAATATGAAGTTTTCAGCATAATTATTTTTTCCCCTAGAGGTGATAATCCATTTTTTTGATAGGTACTTAGTTTCTTTATTTAGTTTGGGCTTATTTCTTTTGTTATTTTTTTACTTATTGCACATATGTTTTTGTCTTCATGTGTTTCTGTGAACCCTGTATCTTTCATGGCTGTGTATCCTGTCTTCAATAGAAAGATGTTTTGCTCATATAGATATCATCTTTTCTATTAAAGTTATAACTTTTTGTTTCTCTTCTTTCAAATTGACTTTCACTTCTGTGTATTTGTATTCTCATTCAGTTATTCTTGCCCTGTGGCTCTAGTTTTTCAATCCTTCAAAAATTTATGACTGTATAATCTATAACTTTTGCTTTTTAAATTATTTTTTTTTATTTTCACTATTTAGGAACATCCTATTGTGGCATTCACAATTCACATAAGGTTTTGTTCTATCAGTTGTGGATTTATTTTTCTTAGTATTACTCCATTTATAGATATCTTTCCCCTGATTTGGGGGTTTTCCAATATATATTTTAATATCTTTGCCTTGTTGGCTTATCTAATCCTGTTAAAGGACTTTATTTTTTGTTCTTCTGAGATCTAGCATAATTTTAGCCTTTTGTCTTAATTCTGTCTTTTAATCACAATTCACATTTCCTCACTTTGATGGTAGTTCCCTGGAGGCTGGATGAAATAAGGAATTCTTTTCCTAGGGAATTTGCTTCCCAATTTATTAATCACCCTTTTATTGCTTTTCATAGTTACTAATTTTTCCTTTAATGTTTCATTAATTTTTTTATATTTTAAGCAATATTAGATGATTTTGATAAATGTTGTTATCCCTTCTTCATCCCTATCTCTTTATATCATTTCCCTTGATTAGAGTTTTATCTTTCAAAATAATTCAATTCTTTCCATTTCTCTAATTCTTTTCCTTGGTAACTTGATTATTGTAGTCTTAAAAATAGAAATTAACTTTGGTTGTATTGATACCTTTATTATATTGGTATTTCCCAATCATTGAAACTGTATCTTTGATGATTACATTATTCTTTTTAACTTTAACGAGTATGTTTTAATTGACTCTATAAAAGTGACTTGTCCCCTTTAACAGCTAGATCTCCAAATGTTTTATACATTCTGTATTTATTTGCAGGGGATTTTCCTTTTTATATTTTCTTCTTTCATTTTGTTATTGTTGTATAGAAATGCATTTATTTTTCAAGGGTTTATTTTGTGCTCCACGACTTTGCTGAAGGTATTTTCTTGGGTGTTATTATTTGTTTTGATTCTTAGTATTTTGTAATTATACTATCATGTTTCTCTGATGTTAATTTGTCATTTCCAAATCTTCCTGACCCATTTGAAGTTTTCTTTATGAAAATACTGTAGTTGTTTGCCTATCCTTCTTCTGTTATTTTACAGATGAGGAAACTGAAGCAAATAGGGCTTAGAAACCTTCCAAGGTCAAAGAGTTAATAAGTGTCTGAGTCTAGATTTGAACTCAAGAAGATGAATCTTTCTAAATTCAGACCCAGCACTGTATCTATTATACCTAACTGACCCAAATCATTGTGTACTTTACATATAAGGACAGCTTCATCTATTTTTATTTCTTTAATATCTCTCTCTTGCTTTAAAGTTGCTATTATTTCAACAACAATATCATTGGTCTCGCTTTACTCTTTTATGTATTAGAAGTGTGTCTACAGCACACCCATTACATATTAGTGTTGCTTTTGTTTTAGATACATGCTTTTATTGATATTAAGAAAAGTTCCCTGTAATCATTCTGCTTTGTAGTTTGTTTGAGCATATATGAGCATTACGATTTGTCAAAGACTTTTTTTTCTGAATCTACTGATGATCACGTTGTTTGGGATATTTGAATTTTTCAATATGCTCATTTATATTTTTGTAAATGTTGTATCTTTTCATTCCTGACGTAAATTCAATTTAACCATGGTAAATGATTTCTTGGATAACTTGCTGTACTCTTTTTGATAGTATTTTTCTTTTAAAGGTTTGAAAAAATATTAATTAATTATATTGGCCTACAATTTAGGTGCATGTGATTGTTTTATCTTTCCACAGTTTAAGTAAAAGGACTATATTTATCTCATAAAAGAATTCAGGTAGGGTGTTTATATCTTTATTTTTGAGAAAAATTTGTGGATGTATACTAATTATTATTTAATTTTTTGATAGAATTCTCCTCTGGATGTCCTTTACAGGTAATTTAATTTTCATTTCTGGGATTGAGGTTTTTAGTTTAGATATTTTAAATTCTTTTTTTTCAGGTTTTTGCAAGGCAATGGGGTTAAGTGGCTTGCCCAAGGCTACACAGTTAGGTAATTATTAAATGTCTGAGGCTGGATTTGAACTCAGATACTCCTGCCTCTTGGGCTAGTGCTCTATCCACTGCTCCACCTAGCCGCCCCCGATATTTTAAATTCATAAAGATAATCCTCCATTTCTTTTATGTTCTTAAATTTGTTAAATATATAAGTGAGCATAATATGTTCTAATTATTATCTTTATTTCCTTTGATTTTGTTCTGATTTCACCTTGCAGATCTACTGTTCTACTGAATTGTTCTCTGCCTTCTTTTTCAAAAAAATAGTTTAGGTAAAATATTATTAGCTTTATTAGCATTTTAAAGAACATGAATTTTTGTTTCATTTGTTATATTTATGTATTTTGATTTTTCAATTTCTTTTTTTAACTTTTTAATATGCCCTACTTTTTGCTTATTTTAATTTTTTTTGGATTTATAGTTTTGAAAGGTGCAACTCAGTATATTAGCCCTTTATTTTTCTAGGTTGATAACAAACATTTGTGGGAAGATGATTTTTTAAAATTTTATCTGGTGTATTTTCTTTTTTTTTTTAAATTTTTTCTTTATTTAAGTCAATGGGATTAAGTGACTTTCCCTGAGTCACAGGACTAGGCAATTATTAATTGTCTGAGGTCAGATTTGAATTCAGGTCCTCCTGACTCCAGGGCTGGTCCACTGTGTCACCAACTGCCCTGGAAGATGATTTTTCTTTAAGAACTACTTTAATAGAATCCTAATGGTTTTGCTATTTGGTATTCATCATTTCCATTTTCCCATAATTATTAGATTACATTTAAACTCAGGACTTTCTGACTCTCTGTTCTGTATATTATGCACTGAACCCAAATTCTCCTTTAGAAACTGGTTGGATCAATGTATTTCAACAAAACTTTTAATGTATGACTATTTTAGGAGAGTCCTGTATTTGATACTAAGGAAATAAAGAAGTCTTATATTTAAAAAAACATAGACCAGACATATAGGGAAGTTATATTAATACACAGTAACAATTTTTAAACGCTGGATAAGAAATACAGTTTTTGTAGGTTTTAAAAAAACTCATTTGCTAGAATGTTTAATACTATGTTTGTAGAGATGAGGGTGGAATATAGATTCATTTGTATATGCATAGATTAGGAACTGCATGATGCTCATATGACATGAGTGTTTACTGCAACAAATAGCATGAATATATTATTTTTTATTTTGCATAAAAGGTTACATATGTTATTAATTAATATTAATAAAATATTATATTAATATATTAATTCATTTAATTCTCAAATTAATTCTGTGAGGTTGGTGTTATTTTTACTCCTCATTTCAGAGTATAAGAAACTGAAGAACAAGAATTTAGATTACTTGACCAAGAATATGCTAAGTTAGCAAAGGTCTGATGCACGAATGAACTTAGGACTTCTTGACTCAAAGTTTCTTGCCCTATTCATTGCAACTTCTCGTTAATGGTCTGGGGATGGCAGAACATCTCCAATATATTGTCCACACAACTCTGTTGGCATTGTGTCTTTTAAATTTTTTAATCTACTGTTTGGATAAAAGTTATCAAATCTGCAAGTTTCACCCACAGTTGCTGAGAATAACTACTTCACTGCACGGAAACAGATAAACCTAAAACGATTTGGACAGTTTATACCATTACAAAAAACCCCATAGGGTCTTAGTGGACTAAAACAATATGAATGGAGCAATATGATGGGACAACGGTGAAGAATAATGCAAATGGGTTGCATTAAGAGAAATATAAATTGATAGATTAAAGATATAGCCATTTCTCTGCCCTCTGCCCTCATCAAATTTCATCACAAATAATTATGTTTCATTTTGAACATTATGGTTCCAAAATTACTTTGATAAGTTGAAGGGCTTGCAGGGAAGAGCAAGCAATATGGGGACTTTGAATCCATATCGTTTGGAAACTGATGCATGAAAGTAGGAATATTTTGACTCTTGAAGGGAAGACTAGATTGGACAATAATGATCCTTTTAAAGTATTTAAATAAGAGTATTATTATTTCCTTTGTTTTAAACCAAAGAGAAGGATGAGGATCCACAGGAAGCAAAGGGTGGAAGTGGCTAAATGGCAAAGTTAGGCTTAAGGTTAGGAATAATTTTCATACAATTAAAACTGTCTCTAAGTGGAATGCTTAGTAATCCCTAAGTAGAATATTCAATAGAAGCTTCAAGCATAGATGGAAAGAACATTTTGCTGTTATGTTATAGAATGGATTACTCCTTTAAGGTTTGGGATGTTTTTTGTGGTCCCTTCCAATTTCAGAAGTCTGTGACTCTGATACTGAGTGGGCAAGGTCTCCAAGAGACAGAGAGAACATAATGGGAGATTGTTGTTTTTTTTATTCATCCTTCATTCTTTAAAAGGTCCAAGGACATGATCAGTGTGATGTCTTGACTTGAAAATAAATTGGATTTAAGTAATGAAAAACTATGCATTGCCACTAATATCACTTTCCCCACCAGAGTCATCAGAGTTCAATGGCTAGACAGATCAACAAAATTTGATTAGTGGGCACGTTGGTCTTTTTAAGCTATAGTCATTTTCAGTTGTTACAGAAAGAAAAGTGATGAATCTAAGCACAGAAACATAGGCAAAATGACCACAATGTGACAAAGGATCAGGGGAAGAAACAGGGGCCATGGAAGGAAACATAAAATGATCAGTCAGAGTTATAAGAACACCAGTAAAGCTGTGCCAAAATGAAGAGGTATGTCAAAAATAAGAACTGATAAGTGAGTAACAAGTTTACATTTGATGTACATGAGACAGTAATTTGAGTAGGACTGTGAACACAAAATATGGATTATATTAGCATGGTGAATGAGTGAATGGGAGGTAAGGCACTGGATGCTGCATTTTAAAGAAAATGTGCAGTACTTAGCATTTTAGGCCTTGAGGATGTATCTATTGAATGATGTAGCATTGCACATTTGTAGGCAGAAGTCAAGTTGCCAGTAGAAAAGAAAATACTAAAGAAGCAAAAGAAGAGTAGGTGGGATTGAAAAATTGGGAAATAAAAATCTCCTTCAGAAGTCTAGGGAATGAAAGTATTTTTTCCTAGTATACCATATTTATTTACTATTATGTATTTTAGCAATTCATCTAATATTTTTTCTATCCAATCAGCCCTTAGTGTATGTAATAACAAAACGGTTTCTATTTCTGCTTCCAATTATTTTTCTTCCAATTTTTTCTGCTTTTCTTCTTGATTTTCATGTTGATTTCTTTACTAAGGTATTTCTTAATACACAAGTGATTCCTCACTTTTTACATGTTGCTTCTTTTAAATAGGCCACCATTTTCAGTGTTTTCTATTATTGTTTTTAGGTACAAAAAAGATTAAGTACTGCATCAGAAGCAAAGATGAAGAAAAATTAGCAACAGCAACAGCAACAGCAGTCACATCACCTGCTGTGAGGGAATAACCAATAGGGAATGGTATAAAAAGTATGAGAGTTTATTTGCAGGATCATATTGCCTAGTTTCACAAAGGAAGATGAGCCAGAGCTATATTTTTAGTCATGGATTTCACCCTACCAAGGCTCAAGGAAACTTTGAGGTCAAATCTGTATTTTTGCATTGCTATCTGACAATTGTCATATATTTCAGTCATACTTTTCCATTTCTGAAATGGTATCTGAGGAAAAGAGTCTTTTTCTTTTCTGAGTAATATAACAAAATTCTCTGTGTTTTAGTTGCTATTATTCCTATTTTGTATGCATTTTCTTTCATATTTATCTTTGTAGTTAGAATACCCATCATCCTCCTTTCTTTTTTGATTTTCTAATATAGTCTCTGTGCATAATATTAGCAAAAGTAAATAACTTACCAAGAGGTAGATTTTTACACAGTCTAATTAAGAATTTTCTCACAATTTAAGCAGTCAGACAAATAAGATGAAAAGACAAATAATGTGTAAGTAATTATCTGTAACTAACACTAAGAAATGGAGTGTCATTCATAAAATAGGAAAGAAACAGTGTTCCTGGAGCTAAGAGCATATGGTCTGGAGTAAGGTTTTAGAACTCTGGAAAGGTAGATGTTATTGTATTGCTTACGGGGAATGACAGAATCAATCCCTCAGAAAAATCACTTTAATGATTAAATGGAGGATGGATTTGAGTGAGGAGAGAATAGAAAGATTCAACATTTCGGCCCAACATTTCCTTGAAAAATACCTGTATCTTATAATTACTCAGCCCCATAACCAAGCTATAGCTCTGCTAATGAATTTCCTAAGGGCAGTATTTATGTCCTTATTCCTTAGTGTATAGATGAAGGGGTTCAACATGGGGGTGACCACAGTATACATTGCTGAGGCAACTGTGCTCCTCCAAGAAGACTGGGTAGCTGATGAGCTAAAATATACTCCAAGTCCTGTGCCATAGAATAAGGAAACTACACAGAGATGAGATCCACAGGTAGAAAAGGCTTTATACTTACCCTGAGTGGATGGAATTGTCAAAATTGAAGAACAGATCTGACTATAGGAGTAAAGGATCCCCATGAGGGGGACAATGCATAGCAGTACAAATAAGATATACATCAAAGCATAATTGATGAGTGTGTCAGAGCAAGAGAGTTTCAGAATCTCAGTAAGATCACAAAAAAAATGCTGAATGTTATGGTCTTTACAGAGGGTGAGACATGTTACCATCAGACAGTGAAGAAGGGAGTCTAGAAAGCTTATTATCCAGGAGAGCAGCACCATCAGACCACAGAGCTGAGGGTTCATGATGGTTGTATAGCGTAGAGGGTAACAGATAGCTACAAAACGGTCATAAGCCATTGCAGTGAGGAGAAAATTGTCTAAATCGACAAAAGTCATAAAGAAATACATCTGGGAAAGACATTCAGGATAGGATATTGCCTTGTTTCCTGTCAAGATGCTCACCAACATCTTGGGGACTGTGGTGGACACAACACAGAAATCAGAAAGGGACAAGTTGAAAAGAAAGAAGTACATGGGTGTGTGGAGGTGAGAGTCAGAGGCAATGGCCAACATTATAAGTAGATTTCCCACAACAGTGACCAAATACATGGCTAAAAATAACCCAAATAGTAACCCCTGCTGATCTGGTTTCTCAGAAAATCTCAGGAGGATGAATTCATTGAATTGTGTTTGATTTCCTGCTAGCATGAGGCTGAATTTTCTGCTGGAAATGAGAAATGAAAAGAACATGACATCAAAATACAAGTTACCCTTGTTTATAAAATGGAAAGAATTATAACTGTCCAGGTTCTAACTTACAATTTCATGGTTTTGTCCCTGCCTCTGCCACAATTACCTTTTTGATCTTGAACAAGTTAATATTTCCACATTCAAGTTCAGTTGAGTTCAAGATTAAGGACTTGGACCTAATGATTTTAAAGTTACCTTCTAATTCAGATAATCCATGAAACATGAATAACCACTTTTAAAAATGAACATCTGATGAATACCATCTCAAATATTCTTCAAGCATCAATGATCCTTAAAACCTGGAATAAAGAATGAATTCTTATGCACCAAATATTACCATTCTTGCAGATAACAGCAGAGAGAAAAGACAGTGATCTGGCATGAATGAAACTTTTATCAGTCCATTCTTCAACCAAATTCATAAAATCACTTAGAAATTGAAGGGATGTCATACTAAAGTATATCCCACAAAAAAAAAATCCTGGCACAAAAACACATATGGCAATTGGGCATTTTGCCTTTCCTTGGAGACCTCAATGTAAAGAAAAGCTTTTAGTTATCTGAGAGTGCCAATTCCACTCTGGGTTTGCTTTCACTTTCTTGCTATTGAGTCAGAATATGACTTTTTAACTTAAATCCAGTGCACTCATTTTTAACCTCTGATTCTTGGCAGAATTAATCTCTTTTCTTTTGCATATAACATTCCTTTAAATATGTGAAGACAGGGACAGTTAGGTGGTGCAGTGGATAGAGCACTGGCCCTGGAGTCAGAAGGCCCTGAGTTCAAATCCAGCCTCAGACACTTAATAATTACCTAACTGTATGACCTTGGGCAAGCCATTTAACTTTATTGCCTTGCAAAAACAAGAACAAAATAACTATGTGATGACAATCCATATTTTTCCTTTAGGCTAAGTAATGCTAGTTCCTTCAGTTGACCTACATAGGAACCTCACCACCCTGGTTACTATCCGTTGCATCCTCTTCAGATTATCAATGTCCTTTACAAGTTGTGGAATCCAGAAATAAACAGAAAATTTCAGATGAGGTCTGACTTTGATCAATAGCAAGGACATGATCTCCTCCTTTTTTTAGGAAACTATTTCTCCCTTAATTTGATTAATTTTTCTTTATGTTATGTTATTTTGTCTGCTATATCCCAATCGACTCAAATGAGTTTACAATCCACTGGAAACCTCCAGATCTCTTTCAAATGAATCATTGTCTCTGTGTTAGGATAAGTTGTTTTATGGGTTTTGTGTGCTTTTACCTTTTTTGTATGCTATATCTACACAAATCTTGTAGTGGATGGGATCAACCTTAGAATATTTAGTGAACTTGTGTTTCTAAGTTTCCCTTGAAATAACAGAAGACTATATACATACATACATATATAATATAATATATATATAATATATATGAAAAGGCAAGTTTCTGTGATACTTCATCAGCCTAGAAAAGGTTTTAAGAGTTCCAAGCAATAACACTTTCCAATTCTGATTCCTAGTCCCTCAAAAAGAAATATTTATTTTCTAAAGCCAAATTTTTACTTTCTTTCATATGATGCTTATGGTTTAGAAGAGAAAATCAAAGCAACCACTGAAAAACATGGCCCACACCAACAATATTATGAATGCAAGATGATTTCCCATTTAAATGGAACTATGCAGTATAGGAAGTTGTTTCTAAAGAGAATGAAGTCAAGTCAAAGACTTTAAGGTAAAGTTAATATGTTCAATGAGTTTCAAGACTATTTGGTGTGGTTTCTATATTAGCAAGAATAATCAGGAACAGTCTGAGTAAAAGAGAGAAGTTCTGAAAGACTAATTTCTTTAAAAATTCGAGAAGCACTGAATCTCAGAATTAAAAGCACATACTGAGTTCTTTCAACAAAATTTGGCAGGCAATATGCCCTTGTTAAATATTTATTATGTGCTAGACACTTTGCTAAGAACTAAGGATATAAAATCAAGAAATAAGAGGGTTAACCTGGAAGATGGATGGTACCAGCAAAAAGGAATGGTGACAGCCTAGAAACTAGCTGGCTCAGATAGGAGGAAAATGAAGACTGATTCACCTACGATCATACCCCACATGGGGAATTTCCAAAGGAACTCATCTATTGCAAAAGAAAGGGGCTATAGGGAATTGATCCTTGAGGGTCAGAAGATTCGGGGCATTGAGTCATACTTTGAAATCCAACAAATCAATAATAATCAGGGAGGGTGATAATAGGGCCATATTTTTCGAGATGATGTCATTATCCAGTTCTTGTTTGAAGACTTCCCATGAACAGGAATCTACCACATCAAGATCTAGGTCATTCTCCTTTTGTAAAGTTCTAATTGTAAAAAAACCCTTTATTTTTCAAATAAATTCAAATTTCTAAATCCAAATTTGTCTTTTTTTCTATGCCCTCTCTAAGCTAGGGAAAACATACTTAGTATCTCTTGCTAATCCTTCAGATATTTAAATATAGCTACCACTCAGGATGAAGTAGGAGCATTATACATATCTATTATAGTTAGATTCCTTGTAGTCCAAAAGAGAGGCTATGTGAAGATATGATTAAAAAAAGGAGTTTCTAACTCATTTTAAGGTTGAAGGTGGTGGTGGTAGTAGCAAAACTAGGCTATGTTGGAGCTGATGGTCCATAAGAGGGAAGAGTAACTCAGAAAATATCCAAGCCAAAGCGTTTTTGTGCTAATTCATTCATACCTTATCCTCTGCTAAATTCTTCAGGTGTTTTTCACATGGGTTAAATATACTCTTGGATTATTCTTCTAATTCACACTCAGACTAGCAACTGGGTCCCTAAATGACAATTATCTTTACCCTGAGGCTTCTAGGGGGTCTTCTTGAGGTGTTTGAGCATGGTTTTCTAATACCTATAAACATCTAAACTTATAAACATATATACATTCCACCACTGCAATTCATCTATTGACTTTAAGTTGATTTGGGTTACTTAGTTCTAGCATACCATACCCTCTTTGTGTGCTTTGGGCCATGTATGTGAACTTGTTTATGAAGCCCAAATTTCTAAGTTAACAGAATTCTATGCATAAGGAGGTTTGGGGAAAACATTTCTCATTCATTCCTTCCCTCCACTTTCCCTTGCTAAAAAAATTCAAGTGGATTCCTTCCATGACTTTTCAACAGCTAATTCCCAACCTGATGCCACAGAAGGAAGAACTGAGCTTAAACATGAGTTATAGAAGAGTTGTAATGCTTAAGTAATCTGTACCATTTTATCTCTATTGCCTTAATTTATTAAACCTTGAAATATAATTTTTATATATCCATTAGAAAAGAAAAATTCAGAAATTATGATTTTTGGTTAATTTTTATTTTAAAGAAGTAAAATAAAGTTAAATTTCATTCAAAAACACAAAAGAATAAGTTTCCACAAAGAGCTGTTTATATAGCTTGTATGGTTGGCATAAAAATAGCACAACTTTCTAAAAGAAAAGAAAAGAATATTAGTGATATACTCTCCCATAAGTAGAGATCATCCAGGGGAAACCTGAATGAAATTTAGAGAGTGTGTGTTACAAAATGGTAGCGCAGCTTGTGGAAGTCCTTTTCCTACAGGTATTTTTCTCTTCATAAAAGCCTCATGAATTTTCTTTTAGGCATGGTATAATTTTCACATGCTTTTCTTAAAGTCATAATACTTGATTATTAGGAAATTTTTCCTTCCATTATGCCTAATAACTAATTTTTTTGAAATTCCCCTGCATTATCCCTAGTCTTGTTTGCTGAGATCATTAAAACACAGCTAATCTTTATAATGACATCACTTTAAATCCTAGAAAGCAGGTGTCTACCCCCTACCCCATTATGATATCACATATCCAATCCTACCAGTTCCTTAAAATCCTTCTATCTTTAGTTTGGACTCCCCTCCCCATGTCTCTAATTCTCACACCAGCCTTCTCCATTTCCTTGGAGGCAGACAAATGCTGTAATTACTTGACAATTTGTGAGAATCTCAGGGTCCCAATACAGTTGCACTCTAAAGCATCAAACAACCTGGTACCAAACACGTTCTGGATATTACTCATAGTAGAATTCAAGAAATACAAGTATTTTGGATTTGTTTAGCTATGTCTCTGTTGTAAATATGTTTAGTAAAAGTCTGAGCATGCAGAGGAATGAGGACAGGAATAGAAGGTAGAAAGGAAGAAGAGATAGGAGAGGGGCAAGATGAACATAATAGGATCAGAAATAATGGCATCAGAATTTCATATCATCTCATCTATCTCCTATTGAAAACAAAGAGAATGAAAATAGATCAACAAGATGAGGTAGATAAGATGACAAAAATCAATAAAAATTACATTAGAACAGTATATAGAGGCCAATAGGAAATGACAATAGGGAGGTAAAAAGATAACTGTTCCAGCTGAGTATAGGAAATCCTGAGGAATGTGCATAGACATTGTAGTGATGGTTCAGCAATCATCCAATGACTTTAAAATGCTAAACAAGTTGTCATTAAGACTGACATAGAGGTCAGCTAGGTGGAATAGTGGATACAACACCAGCCTTGGAATCAGGAAGATATAAGTTCAAATCTGGCCTCAAACACTTAATTACCTGTGTGACCTTGGGCACATCATTTAACCCCATAGCCTTGACAAAAATGAAGTAAATAAAAACACTGACACAAATAGGACTAGAACCCATGCTGTTGGACTCAGTCTTCTTAATGTATCACACTTAAATCTAGAAGTCAATAGTAATGTATACAAAAGCAACAATATTTTGTTTTGTTTTGTTTTCATCTCCAGAGCAACTGGATATTCTTTTTTTTTCTTTTTTTTTAGGGTTTTTTTTGGCAAGGCAATGGGATTAAGTGGCTTGCCTAAGGCCACACAGCTAGGTAAATATTAAGTGTCTGAGGCTGGATTTGAACTCAGGTACTCCCGACTCCAGGGCGGTGCTCTATCCATTGTGACATCTAGCTGCCCCCAACTGGATATTCTTGCTCAGACTTGGTTCTATTTGACTTTCCCCAACCACATAGGGTCTGTACTTGGGTGTTCATCAAATAGTTCTTCCTGACAGTTAAACTCACAATTTTCCTTACTGCTTTCATTATCATTGAAAAGCATTTTTATTTATTGAGGCAAGAAGCAGTACTATCCCTGCTCTCATGCAAAGTAACTGAACCTGAGCTGTCCATTGAATGACTACACTGTCAATCAGAGATCTCTGAAATCAGGTAAAGTAGGAGTAATCTACTTTTTGTATGGAAAGAGCATTACCATGTCCAGTACCTAGTATTTGTGAAGAGTGATATGTCTCTTTACTAGACATTATATTGGTGTAACTAAGACTTACCTCTGGTAAAGATGGTCCTTAGTGTTTGAACTGTACTTGACTCAGATAGACTGAGTTAAAATGAACACATTACTCTGCTATTATGAAAAAAAAAATTAAAAAAAATTTCTGAAATGATTTACAGTCACTAAGAAGTTCTATAAAGGAGAAATCATTTGACTCCTACAAAATACACCAAAAAGTCAAATAGACAGTTCTGAGGATCTAAGAGGCAAAGTGATTGGATCCTATTTCTAGTTAATAGCAAAGATGAAACTTGAACTCAGAGTATAAAGTTTATTCACTTACCTTTGATTTTCCTCCAAACTTGGTCCTAGACTTAACTCTAGGTTTTGAAATAGAATCTGGAATAGGCTAATTTTCCTGCTATATGAAATGCATTAGACTATGATCTTGCACTATCTTGTGATTGGGAAAATCTCTTTTCAGTTCTGAGCAACACTTAGCTATTTCTCTTTTTTTTCTTATTTCCCACCTCTTTTTCCCTCACTTCGTTCACAAAGTTTTCATCTCCAATCACTTCCTGAACATGGCCAAGGGGTAAGGTGTGACTGACTGTCTGTAGAAAGGGAAGACCTGGAAAGCAGAAACTCTGGGTCCTAGAAAACCTGGAAAGTTTGTGGTAGTTGGTGTGATATCTTTGGAGGCACAAGCTGACTCCCACTTAGCCTGAGAAAGTTGGTATGTGGTCCTGTGAGTTACAGGAAGAATATATTTTAGTGCCTAAGAAACTTAATCCCCAAACTCTTCATTAGAAAAATCATATAATTGGATTTCCATTCCCTCTGCAGTTGAGCTCCCTTGAGGAAGGAAACTATGGCACAAATCTTCATAACAATGAAAACTGTTTAACTTTGCCCTGGGAAGTTACCAAACTCTGGAAATCTTGAGTAGGAAGTAACCTAAGGATCCCCAGTTCAGTTTGAATTATCTAGTGTGTTTTCAATTAGAATTCCACTGTTTCCCAATACTACTGTTGTAGTTCTTTAATTGGAAGAAAGTTTTTGCTTTAGTTGAGCCACAATAAGCCTCTTTGTGGATTTACCTCATTGCTCACTGGACCAACTGAAGTCTTTTTCTTCTTCAGGACCAGCATTGGTTTATTGGTCCTCAAATACATCTTTATAACTTTTCTTCCCAACCCAAGTCCAACACCAGGCATTAACTTTTTTCATGTTTTTCAAGGCAATGAGGTTAAGTGGCTTGCCCAAGGCCACACAGCTAGGCAATTATTAAGTGTCTGAGGCCACATTTGAACTCAGGTACTCCTGACTCCAGGGCTGGTGCTCTATCCATTATACCACCTAGCCAACCCCCAGGCATTAATTCTTATTAAATTCCATCTAATTTCACCTAATTAGATTAGCAAAGCATATTGCTATATCAGCAATCCTTAAAGTATCTTTCCATCCCTGAGAGTGTCTTAATAATACAATGTTAACGTTCTTTTAAAAGAATACTTAAATGTTTCATTTAAAGCACAAAACTGAACATAAGCTCAACTAACCAGATTTGCTTGATAACTCTGAATCATTTCATTTCAATTAACAATTCATTATTAATTTTTAGTGATTCTAAGCATCATTAGAAAGAGTACGATGCAGTGCATAGAGGGCTGAATTTTGATTTAAAAGATTTAGATTTGCATACATCCTTTGATTCTTATAATTAACTTTGTATCTCAAGGAATTCATTTACTCTATCAGAGTCTCAAATTCTTGAACTATAACATGTTGATATGGTTTTTGGGAGGATCCAACAAATCTGCATATACATATTTGAGTGTAATTTTTATTATTATTTTTCTATCATTTTGTGAGACCCCGAGTCACCAAAATGTAGGTACTTGATCTAATTCTGGGTGCTGATACCCCAAATATAATTTTTTAACTTGACTTTTAATTCCTTAGCCTTAGAATTTATTCCTGAGAAAAATTCAAAATTAAATTTAGATGTTATTTATTTCTGGAATTCCCTAAAAGTGAACTCAATATTCTATACAAACTATCCAGGTAGTAAATTATAATGCTTTATGAAACAACCTTTATTTCATCCCATGGTAAATACAAGGTCTTCCAGAAGCCTATGGACAGACAGTGAAAACATATGAAATATTCAAACCATTTGGGCTCTCTCCTATCTCCAAAATTATTCAGTTCAAGCAATCTTTTTTTCCCCTTTCAATTTATGAACTCTCAAGCTCAGGCTTATCCTTGAGCTATCCTTGCTCTAGGAAATCTGCCCTCTCTGGCTAGAAAATCAGATTTTGGGACCACATTGGCTAGAAATCCAAAATCCATTGTCTTCTTCACAAGAGTTTGGAAATAACAGATATTGTTCATGAACTATTCTTCTGGCTATTCTGTTAAATATATATTAGTTTCCACCACATGCATTTTGGGAACTTGATTAATGCCATATATGCTTCCATCCTTTGGAGAAAATCAGGTTAATCTCAAGAGTTCTGTTTTGTGCTGAGAAATCTGTGGATGAAGGCATTTAATTACTATAACAACTATTAGCAATTGCCAAGGGCCTTGGGTGAGCCTGTATTCAGGCTGAAATTTTATTTCTCCAAAATCTAGGCCTGCTCTGATGTATACTAGTTCAATTTCTGAACAATGGAAAGATGAAACTGGCAAAAGGGAAAAAAGAAGAGACAAGAAAAAGGAAAAAGAAAAGAAAATAGAATCTTCAGTGCAAAGGAGTAGATTCTATGTTAATATCTGTCAATAGTTTATTTAATCTTTTAATATCTGTCTTTTAATGATTCTCAAAATTCTTCATATTCATCCTTTCTGGCAGTGTAGTAATATTCCATTATATTTATTTTTTCTTAATAGTATTTAATTTTATCATTTATGTAAAAATATTTTTCAGCATTCATTTTGTAAAATTTTAAGTTCCAAATTTTTCTTACTCTTTGTTCCTTTCCCAAGATGCTGAAAGCAATGTGATATAGGTTACACATGTACAATCACATTAAACATATTTTTACATTTTGTATGTTGTTAAAGAATAATAATAACAAAAGGGAAAATCATGAGAAAGAAAAAACAAAGGACAAAGGGAAAAGAAAATACAACACCATAGTTATTTCTCTGGATATGGATGATATTTTCCATTACAAGTCCATTACAAGGGGTGCTATAAGTATTTTCTACATATGTCCTTTCACCTTTTTTTATGATTTCTTTGAGAACAGATCTAGTAGTAGTATTGATGAATCAAAGGGTATATACACTTTTATTGTTCTGTGGGCATAATTCCAAATAGGTCTCTAGAATGGTTGGATAAATTCACAATTCCAACAATAATGCATTAACTCTTTCGTTGCTGAAAAAAAATTCCTTTCAACCAATGCTGAATATTTTTTACCAAAATTGGACCAAAATGTAAATTTCACAAGAGAATACTTTTGATTGCAATTTATATTAGTTTCTTCCTAACTGCCCTATAAATGAAACTAAAATAACTAAATAACAAATAAAACTTAAAAATATATATTTTAACTTAGCATCAATAATCCTAAAAATCATTCCATACAATGTTATATTTTTTCAGTATATGATAATGATGGAAGCAAGAATTTGCAACTTTGGCATTTTTTTCCCCAAGACATCATATCAGATGATTGGGACCCCAGATAAACTGTTGTAAATATAAATAGTCTCAAAGAAATAAGTTGTCTTGAAGCTGGTGCTGCAATTTACCATATCAGGAAAAGCCTAAAAGTGTCACTAAGTGTTGATGCAAGGGTAACCAGTTGAATACAATTAATGTAACTAGCAATGTCAACAGACTTCTGTGATTATGTAAGCATTGTTGTAACGTCATACCCCAACAGGTCAGCCATTACTCTCCTCTGGCACAAAGCACCTACTGTCAACTTCATTCTACTCCTGCACAAAAAGTGTTAATTGGCACATTATTCCTATATCCACTCCATCATTTATCATTTCCCTTTTATTAGCCAATCTGATAAGTATGAGGTGTTATCTCAGAGATTTTACTTTTTATTTCTTCAATCAATAATGGTTTCTAAAACATTGTATGCCCTAACAGCAACATAGGGGTGATGATCAATCTTGATGGACTTGCTCATTCCATCAGTGCAACAACCAGGGACAATTTTGAACTATCTGCAATGGAGAATACTATCTGTATCCAGAGAGAGAATTGTGGATTTTGAACAAAGACCAAAGACTATTACTTTTATTTAGGAAAAAATCCCATTATCATATTATGTAATTTTGCTATCTCTTATACTTTATTTTTCTTTCTTAAGGATATAATTTCTCTCTCATCACATTCAACTGAGATCAATGCATACCATAGATACAATGTAAAGACTAACAGAATGCATTCTGTGGGGGTAGAGAGAGGGAAGCAGGAATAGGGGGAAATTGTAAAAATCAAAATGAACAAAATCTTTCTAAAATTATTTCTAGAAATATTTCACATTCTTCTTCCATATTTTGGTTAACTGCTTTTTTCCCATTTAAAAAGAACATGTTACCCCCCTCCCCAGTTCTTTGTAAATATGTTTTTTTGGGGGCAAGTCAATGGGGTTAAGTGAGTGACTTGCCCAAGGTCTCACAACTAGGTAATTATTGAATGTCTGAGGCTCGATTTGAACTCAGGTTTTCCTGACTTCATGGCACGTGCTCTATCCACTGCATCACCTAGCTGCCCCCATTTCCTTAATATGAGCCGTGCTGCCATGAATATTTTGAAATGTATGGGATCTTTATTTGATTTATATACCCTTGAAAGAATTAACTTTCTTATGTAGTATTGTCATTTTTGTTATATTTGCATGCAGTTCAATAAGAATTTAATGTTCTTCTTGCTGTTTACATTCTTTATTGGATGTGGAGTTAAAATGGCAGAGTCAAGGTAGGGAAGAGTTGAGCTCTCCCCAAAACCCGTCCAAATACCTTTAAATTATGACTAATCAAATGAAGCAGAACCCACAAAAAGATGGAGCAAAACACTTTTAGAAGAATGCAGTAAAAAATAGAACAAAGCAAATTTTAAGCCACAGACAACTTAAAAGAGAAGGAGAAAATGTCTGTTGCCACAGGGTTGGAGAGGATCATGTAGTCGCACAAGTTGTACTGGCTTGGAACAGCCCCAGCAATCCAGGAACAAGCAGCAGGTTGACTGAATCGGTGGCAATAGTCGTCCCCTTACCATGTGTGGCCCAAGCATTCTGCCATACCTTCTTATTCTGTGACTCCCAAGTACTATTCCTGGTTGGTTTGGAACCAGGTTTGCACTGCTGAGACCTGTGCTGGAAGGTGTACCATTCTGATACTGATGTGACTGATTTTTCTCGCTGAACTTCCAAGTTGTCCCTGACAGACTCTGGGCAGAAAGTCCTGGGACCAAAAGGAGACCACAAAGGTCCCTTTTTATCACTGAGACAGACCTCTGTTGCCTCTTCCAGATTCGATTCTGGGCTGCAGTGTCAGGAAGAAGTGCAATAATCTAACAGAACATGATTTTGCAGGGGACTGGGAGGCATTCCTCACAGAAAGGAGGGCTTGTGATCACACACAGACCAGAGTATAGACCAGAAGATTAATGAATACCTCTTAGTAGATCTTATCACCTTTGAAGAACTGAAAACTTTCAGGTCCCTAGAAGTATATCTAAAAATAATAGCAAAACCCTCCAAACTTGATACAGCACTCCATGTACCCTCGAAGCATACCTTAAAGAGTGATAGGCTGGGGAAATGAGTAAACAACAGAAGGAAAAAAGCACCTGACCATAACAAGTTACTACATTGAAAAGGAATGTCAAAACATACACTTAGAAGATGCTAAGAAAGTCAAAGCTCCTGCATCCAAATCCAAGAAAAATATGAATTGGTCTCAGATCATGGAAGAGCTCAAAAAGGATCTTGAAAATCAGGTAAAGGAGGTAGAAGAAAAATTGGTACGAGAAATGAAAGTGAGGCCAGTTGTCTGTGACTCTCTGGCCCAGTCAACCCTGCTTGACTGTTCTTTTATCTCTGTCTCTCTCTTTACCTATCAGTTTCTTTTGGGTTTTAGTTTCTTTTAATAAATCTTTATTTTCTTTACACACCTACATTCCCTGAGTCAGAATTGTGATTCCTCACAGACAATAATCAAGCTCAAATTGGCAACATTTTTGGCAAGCTAGCCAGAAGAACTCTCTGCCCAGATCTGGGAAATTGGATCAAGTTCCATAGGTGAGAAGAACAGCCCTTATATGGACCTGCCCTGTGTTTTGTTCATATTGACCAGTCAAGGCAGTACTGATATGACCCCACATGATTTTTTAATCCTGAGAGGACTTCACTAGGAATACTAACTCTTAAGAGGGAATATGCCACTCAGTAAGATACCACCACAACTTATTTTAACCCCATTATTTCAAATAGGAGACCCCTGTGGCTTCTTCCCGGTTTGGGGAGGGGGGTGCTGGACAAATGACCATGTTTTCCTTAGACTAAACATATTTATCAATTCCAAGTCCTATTTCTTAAAGACATTAACTGGTCTGAGAAAGCCCTACCCTTGGGAGAGAAGGAGAAATGGACAATTTGGTTGAGAAGCCTAGTGGTCAAGTAAGAAAAAAAAATTGGGGGGGAGGAAGATAACATTTTCTGCGATTAAGAAATTCAGATTTCATCTTTTTTTATAAAGGGAAGATTTTATTTATTTTGAATTTTACAATTTTCCCCCTAATCTTGCTTCCCTCTCTCCACCCTCCACAAAACATAGTCTGTTAGTCTTTACATTGTTTCCATGGTATAAGCAAAGTATAAGTGATAGCAAAATTACATAATAATATAAAGTTGTTTTTTTGAATTAAAGGTAATGGTCTTTGGTCTTTGTTCAAACTCCACAATTCTTTCTCTGGATACAGATGCTATTCTCCATTGCAGATAACCCAAAACTGTGCCACATTATTGCATGAATAGAATGAACAAATCCATTAAGGTTGATCATCATCCCCATGTTGCTGTTAGGGTGTACAATATTCTTCTGGTTCTGCTCATCTCTCTCAGCATCAGTTCATGAAAATCCCTGCAGGCTTCCCTGAGTTTCCATCCCTCCTGGTTTCTAACAGAACAATAGTGTTCCATGACATGCATATACCATAGTTTGTTAAGCCATTCTCCAATTGAAGGACATTCATTTAATTTCCAATTCTTTGCCACCACAAACAGGGCTGATATGAATATTTTTGTACAAGTAATGTTTTATCCTTTTTTATAGCCTTTTCAGGATATAGACTCAGAAGTGCTATTATTGGATCAAAGGGTATACACATTTTTGTTGCCCTTTGGGCGCAAATCTAAATTGCTCTCCATAAAGGTTGGATGAGTTCACAGCTCCACCAACAATGTATTATTGTCCCAGATTTCCCACATCCCATCCAACATTGATCATTGTCCCTTCTGGTCATATTGGCCAGTCTGAGAGGTGTCAGGTGCTTTAATTTGTATTTCTCTAATAAGAAGTGATTTAGAGCAATTTTTCATATGACTATGGATCGCTTTGATTTCCTCATCTGTAAATTGTCTTTGCAGATCTGTTGACCATTTGTCAAGTGGGGAGTGGCTTGTTTTTTTTTTTAATTTGACTCAGTTCTGGAGAACAACCAGCTGGGCCAGGGACCTGATCTCCATACTTTCAGCACAGCCCTTTTCCCAGAACAAGCAATAAATCCCCCCACCCCCACCCACTCAGGGCAACAGAGTTAACTCAAAGGAGAGATTAACTCCCTCCCCCAGGGCCCAGCCCAGTGTTCAAGGTCAATTTAGACCCTGCTGCTGAGGACCTCAAACACTCCAGAGAAAGCAACCAGAACCCCTATTGGCTGGCCCCTGGAATTACTAAGCCAAGTGAACAAAGCCTCTAGGATTTTCAAAAGCAAACCTCTGAGAGCCAGCTTCCCACCCAATACAAGATCCTAGAAAGATGAAAAAAGGCCAGAGAAATGGGGCCCTATGGAGAAATGCTTAGTAGACATATTCTAACACAGAGAGATCTAGCACTGCTGAGGAGAATATGAATTGGTTCCCATCTCAGAAAGACTTCCTTGAAGAAATCAGGAAGGAGTTTACAAATCAATTGGAAAAATTGGGAAAAGAAACTCAGGCAAAAATTAACATGTTGCAAGAGAAGATTAAAATCTTGCAACAAGAAAACATACTTGGAAAATGCAAATGGACAAATACAAAATGAGAATAACTCTCTCAGAACTTCAATTGGACAAATGCAAAAAGAAAGTGATTCTCTCAAAACTACACTTGGATAAATGGAAAACTGCTTCAGAAATAAAACTGATCAACTGGAAAAGGAGTTCAAAAGATAAATGAAGAAAAATCTTCTCTAAAAAAAATGGAATCAGCAGAATCTAGTGACTTCATGAGACAACAAGTTTCTGTTCAACAAAACCAAAAGATTGATAAAATAGAAAAAAAGTATAAAATACCTCATTAGCTAAACCACTGACCTCAAGAACAGATCAAGATGGAAGAACCTGAGAATTATAGGCCTTCCTGAAAACACTAAAGAGAAAAAAAGTCTGGACTTAATATTGCAGGATTTAGTGAGGCTGATCAGGTTAGACCTTATTCTGTTATGTCTCATTCTTAAAAGTGTAACGACCTTCAAGTAGAAGATTGATGATGTTGCCATATGGTAGAAATTTTCCTATGTTCCTTTATAGGCAATTTAACCTTGTCTTGGTCTTAGGCCTACAGAAAAGAAATTCCTAGTAGCATCTATCAGTTCTCATATGAAAATGATTCAAGGCCTTTCCCCATTTTGCTTTCTCTTTTTGCCATGCTCTCCCATTTGTCACTGTCTATCTATCACTTCATGGCTCATCAGTTTAGTGCTGCTCTCAGGAGACCTTAGCAAAGTGCCTATCTTCTCACCAACATCTTGGCCAGAAATCTCTTCTTGAGATTCTGAGGAACAGGTTATTTCTTTTTTCACTTACTTCCCACTTCTTCTTTTCCTTGCTCCCTTCTCAACAATTATCTTTAATCACTTATGGACCTTCATCAAGGGAACAGGATTGACTAACTGTATCTGCTGAAAAGAAGGACAAAGAAGGCAGAACTCTGGTTCCCAGAAAAAAATGGAGTGTCAGGCAGTTTGATTTTTATCTCCTGGAGGCAGAAGCAGACTCCCTCCTGACCTGAGATAGCTGGTATTTGATCTTGTGAAAGTTCAGAAAGAATATCCCAAATGTCTCCTTAAATTATAATATAACTGTTTTCTTGATTCCTGCCTTCTTTGGGGCAGAAAATTAGGACAGAACATTTCCTGAGAAATAGAGCTTTCCTCCATTGCTTGTCAAGGTACCAAATTCTGTAGATCTTGAGCAAGAAGCGACCTCAGAGATTCTTAATGCCAATGTGAATCCTCTGCTTCTCAGGACAACACCTTCTACCGGTTTTGTTTTATTTGTAAGAAAAATGTTGCTTCTGCTTAACCAAAGTCATCTTTCTTGAACATTTACTGCATTTTGTCCTCATTTTATCTTTTGGAACCAAGTAGAATAAATTTAATTACTCTTCTACATGTGATAATTTCAAATAATAAAGAGAGCTATCATGTCCAACTTAAGAATTCTCCTTTTCAGGACCAACATCTCCACATCTTTTAATTAGTCCTCATATATATATTGCCTTTGCTATATTGCTTTCCCCACATTGTGCAAAAAAATTTTCATTTGTTTGGAACCACAGTCATCATCAGACATTTATTTCTATTAAGTTGCATCTATTTGATTTGGATCAGTTTTAGAGTTTGTCAATTATTAAAAACACACACACACACACACACAGTAACCTTAAATATATTCTTTTTTTTTCTGTTTGTAAGGCAAATGGGGTTGAGTGGCTTGCCCAAGGCCACACAGCCAGGTAATTATTAAGTGTCTCAGGTCGGATTTGAATTCAGGTACTCCTGACTCCAGGGCCGGTGCTCTATCTACTGTGCCACCTAGCTGCCCCCTTAAATATATTCTTAAAAGCTCAACATTGAACTTCAACTTAACTAATCTTAGTAACTCAACAAATTTTCTTGGTAACTCGATTGATTTTTATAATTATTTTAAAAATCTTTATTCTGCTTATTTATAAATTTGAATTTTTTTAAATAACTGTAAGGAACTAAAATTCAACCATTCCTGAGGAGCTAATATAATTTGATTAACAAAATGTGATAGTATATCATTCTTAAGAAATAGTTTTGATGTGTCATAGGCAATTGCACTTAAATCCATTCACTTCAATATATAAAGAATCAATAATCTTTTAGTCATTCTAAGTTTTTATTAGGAGTAGTATCTTGTGGACAGAGTGCTTAGTTTTGATTAGGAAATTTTTGGTCTGAATATTGCCTTAATATATCCTAGTTTTATATCTCTGGGCTAGTCAATCTATCAGATTCTCAATTTCTGAATCTATGAAATATTGATCGTAAACTACATTAAATGTTTTTTTGTGAGAATCAAATGAAATATTTGTTTCAGGGGAACTGATAACTTAATTTTGTATAAATATATATCTATTGTCATCTTTGATTCATATCTCTTACACTTATTTATTCCTCCTACATTTTCTGTCTTCATCATGGAATTAAAACTTCTAAGGAATGTATTTGAAGTTATTTGTTCTAAATAACTTTTTTTTAGGTTTTTGCAAGGCAAATGGGGTTAAGTGACTTGCCCAAGGCCACACAACTAGGTAATTATTAAGTGTCTGAGACCGGATTTGAACCCAGGTACTCCTGACTCCAGAGCCGATGCTTTATCCACTGTGCCACCTAGCCACACCTCTAAATAACTTCTAACTATTGTCTTGTATATCTTGTACCCTGATTCCCATTTTTCTGTTGTGTCTCATTCTTAAAAATGTAATGACCTTTAAGTAGAAGATCGATGATGTTGCCACATGGTAGAAATTTTCCTATTATCCTTTATAGGCACTTTAACCTTGTCTTGGTCTTAGGCCTACAGAAAAGAAATTCCTAGTACCATCCATCAGTTCTCATATGAAAATGATTCAAGGACTTTCCCCATTTTTCTTTCTCTTTTTGCTATGCTCTCCCACATGTCATTGTCCTTCTGGAACCATGGTGTCTAAAAGAAAACAAGATTTCTTTTGACGTCAGATGAGGGTAGAGTTCAGAGAGAGAACCACATTCCTAATCTTGCAAATTATGCCATTCTTAATGCAGTCCATGATTTCATTAGCTTTGAAATTGCCCACTTCATATTTCTCAGGTTATGTTGAATTTTTCAAAAATCATCTGCAAATTGTCTATGGTTTTGCAATTTTATTCAGGGCAAATTGAAATTTTATACCCAAATGTAAGACTTTACATTTATCTATACTGAATTTTATCTCAGAAAGTCAACGATCTAAACTGCCAAAACATTTCTTGGTTTGTGCTTTTTTTATTCACTGTGCTGGCTATCCTTAGCAGTTTTGTATGTCAGCTGTAGATTTGTTTACCATTATCCAAATCATTGATAATGAAGGAGGAGGAGAAGAAACAAGAGAAGCAGAGGGTACAGAAAAAGGAAGAGAAGCAGTAGGAGAAGAAGAAAACACAAGCATTGCTCCATCATGACTTTTAGTCCATGTGATTTTAATAAGGCTAGTTTCTTCACCATTGCTTCTTTTAGACATCTGCTTTTACCTTTGTCACCTTGTATGCATTTAGGAAAAAAATCTCAAGTTCTCTTTTTGTTGTTGTTGCTTTCCTTGGATGTTGTATCTTTTGTTGTTTCTAGTATTTCTGCTGTTTAGAGTATTGAGGAAGCAAGTATTTGATCAGATCTGGCATACTATCTAGGAATATTTTGTGGACAACTTTTTATTGCATGATCAGTTTTTCATTGATGATTAGACTCAGAATTGATGATCCATCTTGAGCTCTATTTCTTCAGAGCACATTTTTTTTATTTAGCTTCTAGAGCAGTGTAGAGGTGGTGATAGTGCACAATAGTGTTGTGTTACTCAAATACCCTTTCCTTTGTATTTGATGTTATTTCCCTTGAATATGTTTTATTTGTTTTTCATAGGAATTGTCATATTTGATCTCCTTAAAGTCTTTGGTAATTTTTCTGATTATTACTTTAGTTTCTGTAATTGGTTCTGGGCATTTTTCTTATATTATTTCTTTATGGTATCTAAGTTTTGTACTTGTTGTGTTCTTCTATAGGTCCTATCATTTTTATTTGTTTCTGTCCATTCTATCTTCAATAGAAAGATGTTTTGCTCTTTTGATATCATGCTTTCTATTAATGTTATGATTTTCTGTTCCTCCTCTTTCAAATTGTTCACTTCAGTGTATTTGCAGTCTCAGTCAGTTGTTCTTGAATCTGTGGATCTAGTTTTTCAATCCTTTAAAATTTTATGGCTGTTCAATTTATAAATTCTGCTTTTTAAGTTCTTCTTTTCCATTCACACTATTTAGGAAAACACTTCTGTAGTATTCTATTATCTTCACAAATCACATAAGCTTTATCTTATCAGGTGTATTACTAAAAGAGAATTTATTTCTTTAGTATTACTTATTTCTTAGATATCTTTCCTCTGATATGGAAAATATTTTCCCATCTATATTTTAATGTTTTTTCCTGTTGATATCTATTCTTGTAAAAGGTTTTGTTTTTCCTCCTGAGATCTGTCATATTTTTAGCCTTTTTTTCTTTCTTTCTACCTTTTAATCACAGTCCAATTTCTCCCACTTTGATGACAGTTCCCTTGAGGTTGTATCAAAATTCTTTTCCTAGGAAAATTGTTTTCCATTTCATTAATTACTCCTTTATTGATTTCCATTATTTTTAATTCTCCCATGTTTAATCTGTTTCATGAATACACTTTATAATATAAAAAAATATTAGATGATTCTGATGAGTGTTGCTATGCCTCCTTCATTCTTATCTCTTTATTTCATTTTAGCTGAATAATAGAGTTGTTATATTTCCAAATAATTAATTTTTTCCATTTCTATAAATCTCCTTGATAACTTTATTATTATAGTATTAAAATAGAAATCGCACTGCTGCTTTTATTAAATTGGCATTGCCCAACCTTTAGAACGGAATGTTCTTTCAGTTCTTTACATTGTTCTTTCTTTAAGGACTGCTTTTTCATTGAATCTATACAAGTCACTTATCCCCTTAAAAAAGATGAATCCCAACGTATTTTTATGCATTCTGTAGGATTTATTTTGTGATCTGCAACTTTGATGAAGTTTTTGTCTTGATTAGAAACTTTTTTGACTCCTTTCCAAATATACTATCATGCTTCTACAATATTTTTGTCATTTCCAAATCTTCCTGACCTATTTGGGGTTTTCTTGGCAAAAATACTGTAATTGATTGCCTATCTTTCTCCAGCTCATTTTACAGATGAGGAAAGTGAGGCAAACAGGATTAATTTACTTGCCAGGTCATAGAGTTAAGTGTCTAAGGTTAGAGTTGAACTTAGGAAGATGAGTTTTTCAGAATCCAATGGTTTATCCAATACAACATCTAACTGCCCCCAAACTATCCTGTTATTTACAAATAAGGGTAGTTTTATCTCCTCTTTATCTATTTTTATTTCTTTAATAATGTCTCTTGCCTTAAAGTTACTATCATTTCTTGACCAATGTCATTGGTCTTGCTTTACTCCTTTATGTACTAAAAGAGTTTCTATAGTATACCCATTGCATATTAGTCTTGCTTCTGGTTTTAGATATATTTTTTATGCTATTAAGAAAAGTTGCCTGCAATGCCTTCACTTTGCAGTTTGTTTGTGCATGCATGAGCATTGTGATTTGTCAAAGATATTTTTTGAATCTACTGAGAAAATCATGTTGTTTAGGGTATTTGGTTTTAATATACTTATTTTTTTAAATGTTGATGTATCTTTTCATCCCTCATGTAAATTCAATTTAATCATAGTAAATGATTTTGTGGACAAATTGCTTTACTCTCTTTGACAGTATTTTTCTTTTAATGTTTTGAATAAATATTAGTCAAATATATTGGTCTACAATTTGTGTTGTGTGTGTTCTGCATCTTTCCATAGTTTAATGGCTATATTTGTCTCATAAAAGGATTCAGGTAGGGTGTTTCTATATTTTTGAAAGAAATTTGTGTATGTTCACTGATTGATGAATAAAATGTTGAGAGAATTATTGTATGAATGTCTTTTACAACTAATTTAATTTTCATTTCTGTGAGTGGGGCTTTTATTTTGGATATTTTATATTATTGAAGATAATCCTGCATTACTTTTGTGTTCTTAATATTGTTAAATATATAACTAGGTATAAAATGTTCTAATTATTATCTTTATTTGTTTTGGTTTTGTTCTGATTACACCTTACAGATCTGCTATTTTGCTGAATTGACTTTCTGTCCTCTTTTTAAAAGATTAGCTAAGGTGAAAGTTTATTAGTTCTACTAGCATTTTGAAAGATCCAGTTTTGTTTTATTTATAATATCAATGGATTTTGATTTTTCAATTTCATTCTCTTCTACTTTTTAATATCCTCAATTTTATGATAATTTTATTTGCTTTTAGTTGGAGTTATAATTTTGAAAATTGGAATTAAGTTAGTTAACGCTTTATTTTTCTATGTTGGTAGTTTACATTTGTTGGAAGATGATTTTTTCTAAGAACTGCTTGAATAGAATGTCAACCACTTTTTTATATTGATTTATCATTTTCATTTTTTCCTCCACAAAATTATTAGATTATATTTAAACTGAGGACTTTCTGACTCTGTTCTGCATCCAACTACTGCTTGGTTCAGTGTATTTGAACAAACCTTTAACTTTTGATTGCTTTGGGTGTTTCCCTTCATTTGACACCGAGGAAATAAAGAAGTTTTATCTAAAAACCATAGACCAGATATGTTAGAAATTTTTAGCAATACACAGGTAAAAATTCTTAAAAACTGAATAAGTAATACAATTTTTATAGATGTTAGGAAAATCCATTTATTATAATATCTAATACTATTGCTGTAGAGATAAGGGTGTAATGTAGAGTCATTGGGAGATACATGGATTGGAACTGCATTATGCTCAGATTTCTTGAGTAGTTACTAGGATAGCTGGCTTGTATATATTCAAATTTTGCAATGAATTTCATATATATTATATAGTATTATTATACATTAGAGATATATTATAAATTATTAATACATTATGTTACATTAATATATTAATTCAATAAATCCTCAAAAATATTTCTGTGAGGTAGGTGCTACTTTTGATCCTCATTTCAGAATTGAAGAAACTGAAGAACAAGATGTTAAATTGCTTGAGTAAAGATACATTAATTTAGCAAGCATCTTCTGCAA